>NC_042620.1:29540113-30749485 GCF_901001135.1 Rhinatrema bivittatum | reverse complement strand
CCATATTCATTTTATTTTTATTTGTTCATTTATTTCAGCATTTATTTGACCTTACAAAGCATTTTGTCTACTTAACAAATAGTGGTAGAGACAAGCAAGCAGTGATGGATCGATACTTTATCAGATTAGTGAAAAGCAAGAATGTAGAATCGAAATGTTAGATAAGGACAGAGAGGATGAGTGCCTGTAGGGAAAAGTTTCCATAGGTGAGGGGCAAGTATGGGGAAAGCACAGAAACAAGAATTTGCTTCATTGCAAAGAGTAATCAACAGCAGTGGATTGGAGTGGAAGAGTAGCCTAGTGGTTATAGCAGTGGGCAGGAAGCCAGGGTTCAAAATCCACTGCCGCTGCTTGTGAGCTTGGGCAAGTCACTTTGCTCTCCATTGCCCCAGCTACAAACTTACAGGCCGATACAGTAAGAATGGTGGGAGAGCGGGCACTCCGTGTTGAGCTCCTGCACTCCCAACACCCACCCAGCCATCTCTCCTGGGCACGCGAGTCTTTATTTAAATGAGGGGTCGCGCTAATAAGGAGGCGCTAGGAACAATAACGCATCCCTAGCGCCTCCTTATTAGCATAGAGGTGGCTGTCAGCGGGCTCCGACAACCGATGCTCAATTTTATCAGCGTCTGTTTCCGAACCCGATGACAGCCACAGGTTAGGGAAATGGAAGCCGGTAAAACTGAGCATTCGTTTTTCTAACCTGCTGACTGGTGGGCAGATTTTTTTTAATTAAAAAAAAACAATTTTTTTTTCAGTTTTTGGTTCCTCCTACTTAATATCGCTAGGATATTAAGTCGGAGGGTGTACAGAAAAGCAGTATTTCTTCATTTCTGTACACTTTTCTGGGTTGCTCAAAAATTAATGCCTGCCCTTGGGTAGGCGTTAATTTCTGAGCGTAAAATGTGCTTGACCGCACATTTTACTTTCAGTATCCCGGGCGACTAACTAATAGTCTCATCAACATGCATTTGCATGTGATGAGCGCTATTAGTTGTTTGGTTTTTTTTTTGGGGGGGGGGGGGTTGATCGCGCATTTTCAATGTGCTAAACCCCTTACATTATAAGGGGTAATAGACGCACACTGAAAACACGCAGCCAATGCATGCTAATGGTGCGCTCGGCCGAGCACACTGTACTGTATCGGCCTGTATGAGGGTTATTTATTAAAGGTGTTCTCCAATTTTGTGACTGTTGGAGAAATGCTTAATAAATAGGGAACTTAGGGCTAGAGGTGATGTTTTATCACAGGAGGGGTCCCACTATCGTGCAGGGGTATTGTAGCGATAGTGGGGATCCTTCCCCTGAAAAGGTTTCGTGGCTGTATGGTACATTCTTTTATCTTGTGGGCAAAAGAATGCGGCGCACGGCCCTTTAACGCGATGGCAGCCCAACCTCATGGGACCATAATCGTCTTAAATGGACCGCTGGCCAGAAAAAAAAAAAAGTCGCAGCAAACAGAAAGATGGAGCAGGGGTCAGGGACCCCCTCCCCCTTCTTCTCCCTAAAGACCATCATAGCCTTGGCCCCCCACCCTCCCAAGCTTAAAACATAAAAAATAGGGTCTCGGCTCCTTCCAATCTCTACCCCTCATGTCAATAATGTCTCAGCCCCCCTTTCCCACCCCCCAAGGCAACAATAGTATCCCGGCTCAACCTGCCCATACCTACCCCCTCCCCCTCCAGAATCCAGAAAACAAAAAAATAAGGGTGCAGGCCCCCACCTCTGACCTCACCCCACCCCCTGACCCCCCCACACCTCCTGAACCTTCAAATGGATCCCACATCGGGGCTGGGTGCACCCTTGCACCCAGCCCAGTCAGTGCTATTTTCCAAAACGGCCTGACCTTGCCCAGCCATGTGACTGGGATAAGGTTCGAGGATCGGACCCAGGCCACGTGGCCAAGGTCTTATTCATGGACCTTACCCCAGTCACATGACTGGAGCAAGGTCAGGTCAGCGCCATTTTGGAAAATGGTGCTGACTGGATATGGGATCCATCTGAAGGTTTCAGAGGGTGCAGGAGGGGGGTTGTGGTGGGGACCTGCACCCTAATTTTTTTATTTTTCTGGATTCTGTGGGGAGGGTATTAGGTATGGGCAGGTGGTGCTGGGACACTATCTTTGACTTGGGGAGGGCTGGGACCCTATTGTTCAATTGTCTGGGTGGGGGTGGGGATTGGAAGGGGATCAGAAAGGGCCAAGACCCTATTTTTAATGTTTTAAGTTTTGGAAGGGTGGGGGGTCAGGGCCATGATGGTCTTTGGTGGGTGAGGGCTAGGGTCCTGTCGTCACTCACCTACCTGTTTAATTTTTTTTTACATTTTGGGGGTATTGGGTGGCCTTGGGTTGAGACAGGGGCAAGCACTGGCTCCTACTCTATCTCCCTATTTGCCCATGCAATTTTTTTTCTTGGCTGGCTCTTTAAATCGGGTCCCGCATTAGGATCCCAGGTCTCCCACCTCACATTTACCGCTTTTCAAAAAGGTGTAGGTATTTTATCGCGGCTGACCACCTTCTCAGTCAGCCGCAATAAAATATTTTCAAGATTGCCTATGCATGGCCTTCTTTGCATGCATTTGCATTATTCATGCATTCAAATTGCATGCAAAAAAGGTCATTGTAATAGTGGAGGGTACCTGGGCGGGGAGAGGCAAAATATCGCACATATCCTGTGATATACACGACATAACGTGCGTTAGGGCTCTACCGCGGCTTGATGCATCTCATAAGAACATCCGCTTTGTTAGGTTACCTCTCTCTTTATGAGGCTCTCAGAATCCCCCACAATTAAGTTCCCGGCTTTCTCCCAAGCCACGATTACCATCTGATCCTTTACCTGCTTTCACCCAAGTTACCATGTTACCTATTTTTTACCCGAGCTATGTTATGCAGGTTATTTTTTGTTTTTTTTCTACCTTGTTAAAATGTAAGACAAATCTTTGTCACTGTTGTTTTTTGCATGTTGTAATGTAAACCAAAGTGATAATTAATCCTGTTAATTGAACCTCGGTATATAAAAAGTTATAAATAAATAAATAAATCTACAGTATCTGAATATACTCTGCTTTAAAGTGCCAAAAAGCAGAATATAAAAATAAAATAAAAGACATAATCTTTGCTCCTTAGATATATTTAAGAGTAGAAGAGAAGTGAGAGACAGTAAATGACAGATACCCAGAAGCAAGGTCCTCCTGATGTGACAGTGGTCAGCACTTTAAGGAGAGAACACATAGAAAGAGAAAGACAGATAAGACTGGGGATAGAAGCTCACGGGAAGAATTTTTACCTGCATTTGGTCAGGTTTAACGATGAATCCTCCCTGAAACAGAATGAAAATGAAAACATTACTACTTGTGAAGCACGAGGGTGGTTCAGTCAACCCCGTTCTCCCCATCTCTAACCCCTGTACTGTGCTTCATAGTACAGTCATCGGGGCTGGCGTGACCTGAGGCGGCACGAGCTGAGGGGGATGGAAAAATATTACTATGTCCTGCTGCTCCTGCTGACCAGCACTCATTCTTCAACCCCACCAGGGCACATGGTCACCTCCCTCTGGAACCAGAAGAAAGAATGCCAAGTTAAGAACATAAGAACATAAGAAACTGCCATGCTGGGTCAGACCAAGGGTCCATCAAGCCCAGCATCCTGTTTCCAACAGTGGCCAATCCAGGCCACAAGAACCTGGCAATTACCCAAACACTAAGAAGAACCCATGCTACTGATGCAATTAATAGCAGTGGCTATTCCCAAGGGGTAGATTTTCAAAGGGGTATGCGCGTAGGATACGCGCGTACCCCCCGAAAACCTACCCCAACCCCCCCGCGCGCGCCGAGCCTATTTTGCATAGGATCGGCGGAGCGCGTAAGTCCCGGGGCTTGCATGAAGGGGCGTGTCGGGGGGCGTGCTCGGAGTGACGCGGCGTTTTGGGGGCGTGACGCGGCGTTTCGGGGGCGGCAACGCGGGCGTGGTTTCGGCCCGGGGCGTTCCGGGGGCATGGCTGCGGCCTCCGGACCAGCCCCCGGGACCGGAACACGGAGCGGGGCAGCCGGCCGGCGCGCGCAAAGTTACGCCTGCTGAGAGCAGGCGTAACTTTGCCGACAAAGGGGTGTGTGGGGGGGGGGGGGTAGATAGGGCCGGGGGGGGGGGGGGGTTAGTTAGGGAAAGGGAGGGGAAGGTGCAGGGCGGTGGAAAGAAGTTACCTCCGAGGCCGCTCCGATTTCGGAGCGGCCTCGGAGGGAATGGAGGCAGGCCGCGCGGCTCGGCGCGCGCAGGCTGCTGATTTTGGGTAGCCTTGTGCGCGCCAACCCCGGATTTTAATGGATACGCGCGACTATGCACGTATCTATTAAAATCCCGCGAACAAAAGTACGCGATCGCGCTAATTTATAAAATCCGGCCCTAAGTATAATTGATTAATAGCCATTAATGGACTTCTCCTCCAAGAACTTATCCAAACCTTTTTTGAACCCAGCTACACTAACTGCACTAACCACCTCCTCTGGCAACAAATTCCAGAGCTTTATTGTGCGTTGAGTGAAAAAGAATTTTCTCCGATTAGTCTTAAATGTGTTACTTGCTAACTTCATGGAATGCCCCCTAGTCCTTCTATTATTCGAAAGTGTAAATAACCGAGTCACATCTACTCGTTCAAGACCTCTCATGATCTTAAAGACCTCTTTCATATCCCCCCTCAGCCGTCTCTTCTCCAAGCTGAACAGCCCTAACCTCTTCAGCCTTTCCTCATAGGGGAGCTGTTCCATCCCCTTTATCATTTTCGTTGCCCTTCTCTGTACCTTCTCCATCGCAACTATATCTTTTTTGAGATGCGGCAACGAAAATTGTATACAGTATTCAAGGTGCGGTCTCACCATGGAGCGATACAGAGGCATTATGACATTTTCCGTTCTATTAACCATTCCCTTCCTAATAATTCCTAACATTCTATTTGCTTTTTTGACTGCTGCAGCACACTGAGCCGACAATTTTAAAGTATTATCCACTATGATGCCTAGATCTTTTTCCTGGGTGGTAGCTCCTAATATGGAACTTAACATCGTGTAACTACAGCAAGGGTTATTTTTCCCTATATGCAACACCTTGCACTTGTCCACATTAAATTTTATCTGCCATTTGGATGCCCAATCTTCCAGTCTTGCAAGGTCCTCCTGTAATGTATCACAGTCTGCTTGTGATTTAACTACTCTGAATAATTTTGTATCATCCGCAAATTTGATAACCTCACTCGTCGTATTCCTTTCCAGATCATTTATATATATATATATATATTGAAAAGCACCGGTCCAAGTACAGATCCCTGAGGCACTCCAATGTTTACCCTTTTCCACTGAGAAAATTGACCATTTAATCCTACTCTCTGTTTCCTGTCTTTTAACCAGTTTGTAATCCACGAAAGGACATCGCCTCCTATCCCATGACTTTTTAGTTTTCGTAGAAGCCTCTCATGAGGGACTTTGTCAAACGCCTTCTGAAAATCCAAATACACTACATCTACCGGTTCACCTTTATCCACATGTTTATTAACCCCTTCAAAAAATGAAGCAGATTTGTTAGGCAAGACGTCCCTTGGGTAAATCCATGTTGACTGTGTCCCATTAAATCATGTCTTTCTATATGCTCTACGATTTTGATCTTGAGAATGGTTTCCACTATTTTTCCCGGCACTGAAGTCAGGCTCACTGGTCTATAGTTACCCGGATCGCCCCTGGAGCCTTTTTTAAATATTGGGGTTTCATTGGCCACCCTCCAGTCTTCAGGTACAATGGATGATTTTAATGATAAGTTACAAATTTTAACTAATAGATCATAAATTTCATTTTTGAGTTCCTTCAGAACCCTAGGATGCATACCATCCGGTCCAGGTGATTTGCTACTCTTTAGTTTGTCAATCTGGCCTACTACATCTTCCAGGTTCACAGTGATTTCGTTCAGTTCGTCTGAGTCAAGTTTTCACAATTGTCCTGGAGTTTTCAGGTAATTAACGAACAGCGCTAAAAGCTACTCTGGAGAAGACTTATTGGAATTTTTTATTAAACAAAAAAAGAATATTAAATGATGTATCTCATTTTTCTTATTATGAACTTCCTATTACTTTCATATATTCCTGGAGACTCAAATCTTGACTTTAAAGAGAAAGGTGACATGAGCAAAGCCACTCGGATACAGGAGACCAAACTTTAGTAAGGTGAACACAATATCATTTATATAATTATTTTAGTCTATTGAATGCATTTGGAACATATCACTCGTTTTATGATTGTATAATAATACTTTTATTTTTTATTAGCAAGAACTGAATACACTGGCATGCACACTCAGTTTAAACATGCATTAAAAAGTAAAGTTGGCCCCATCACCCTTTCCAGCATTCCTAGTGATTTTTAGGCTTGAATTTCACATGCACATGAAAATTGGGGCATGCTCATTCACTGAGGCTGGGGACAAAGCAATACATGAGCTGCAATAGGGCCATTCCTTAAAGAGCTGTCCACCCTCACCCCCCTCCACCAGAGATCTGAGCAGAGTTTCAGGCTAGTGAGTGGGGTGGTCCACTTGTAGATCTGAGAATCACCCTCCCCCCAAATTCCCTGCTGAGAAGCAGAGGTCTGAGAGACATGGTGATGACGACACTTCCAAGATGCAGTGGGCCAGCAAACATCTCCCCACCATGGGCTGAATGTGGCTTGCGGGCCTTAAGTTTGCCTACTTCTGCCTGAAAGTCAATATGGAGCAGATGTGTTAAAAGGTTGTTCCCATACTGGACCTGAATCATTAAGGCGTTTCTCCCATCCTCTGTCTATTGCGAAAGACCTTGATGAATCAGGCCCATCGTGACCATCTGGTCCATTATGTCTTATGACAAAACTTCCAGGAATAAACCCAATCAGAGCCTGCCATCCTAACCAGAGGGCACCTGCATGTACCATAGTTGTGTGTGCCCCATCCACCAAAGAAAACCGTGCAGGAGTAGTGTTCTGCCTCTTCCTTTTGTGGGAATGCCTCTGCTGCAAGCAGGAAATGAGTGAAAAAGCAGGAGGCAACTCTTAGTCCCAGGCTCGAGACAGAGTAAAAAGTGTCTCAAAGCACCAACGCCACAAGAGAAGAGGAGATGACTCCCAGACCCAACCATGCAGGAGAAGAGGAGGCAGCTCCTAGTCTCATACCAGGTGGGAAAGAAGGAGGCACCCACCAACCCTATAGGAGAGGAGGTGCTCCCAGCCCCAAAGGAGAGGAGGAGGTAGTAACCAGCCCTATGGAAAGGGGAAAGTATTTCTGGACTTTACATTAGCTAAGTAAAGAAGAGGTGGGCTATTCCTCAGAGTGAAGAAGAGGAGGCAACTCTGGACCCTGTGCCATGCAGGAGAAGAGGTTATAGCTCCAGATACTGTGGAAGGATAGGAGGCAACTCTGATCCTTTACCACACAGGAGAAGCAACTCCAGCTCTGTGCTGGGTCAGAGAAGATGAAACAGGACCAGGCCCCGTGACCAGTAGGAAAAGTAAAGAGGAAGTGACTAATGCCTCTGCGGAAGAAACTCTCCTAAGACAGAGAATGGAGTTACAGGAGTGGTTTTGATCATGTGCCTATCCCAGATCATGCATACAATAAGCTTTTGCACATGCTTGGGATTTCCCTAGGAAGCCCATAAAAGAGAGGTTGACTTTTTTTCTGTCTTTCTTGCCCCATGTTGGTGAGATTAGGTCTTCCATCTTTAAACACTGGCATAGTTTGCATTTGCATTCTGTGTTTGCTGATAAGCTGGGTGTTGCTTATACTTATGGGTCTATATAAAAGATCTGATAGCATGATCTGATTTTGACAGTCTTCCTCCACAGGATGATGAGATATCTGTCTGACATTCTCCCTATGGACATTGTTCGAGCAGCAACATTTCAATAGATGTACAATCATTGATTTTGCACATCTCATTGACTATACATTTGAGACATCACATGCACTGTTAATCTTCAGGCGTCATGTAGATTAGTCATTGCCCATGTGAGCAATTCTATGTTGGGAAAACCGTGCAGACCTCATGCGTTGGAACAACAGAACACAAAAGCTGCCTGAAACACCAATGGGCTAAGACCCCTCTCAGTTCTCATTTTACGAACATCGACACACTTTCTCTCAGTTAAGGTGCTGTGTGATTGACCAAGTACAGCCTCGTTGGTGTGGGGGAGACCTGACGTATCAGCTTTTATGTTTGGAGCAACGCTAGATTGCTCACCTTTAGACATTAACACCAAATTGACTGACACCGAACAGGATCTATCGGTGTTCTGTTAAATGCGGTCGCATTCTGCGTCATCGCCATATAGTAACATAATACTCCTGAATTGTTTTTTCTATTTGCATTTTGCAGGTTTCAGTGCCTGTCGTTCCTTTGGTCATCTGACTTCCAAGCTATTTTCCCATTGATGTTATCATTTGAAACTATTACCAGCATCTCCGCACTTTTCAGACACTAGTCTCCACATTTCAGATTTCCTGATCTTACCCCATCACGTGCATGGGCTTGCAGTTCTGCTTTTCTAAGGGAAATCAAAACGAGATGTCCTTGCATGCAATGTGGTAAAAAGCCAGGACTTGGCCAACCCATCCTGATAAAACAGAGCCACTTAACAGCTTGAAAGGCAAAGCAAACATATATGCTCACAGCATGAAAAACGCTGTGACTTGTCAGCTGGAGGCTATGCATTTTCTCATAGAAAAGTGAAGGTGTGAACTTGTGTCTACTTACAAAGTCAGGATTCATTCTGGTAGCTTGTAAAGTCCACCGAGAACCCTAAATAAAGAAATACATTATTGTGAATAACTCTGTGACTTTCCATTCAGCCCTGGAGTACTTCACTTCAATTGGGAACACCTCAGAGGTCATACAGCAGTTTGGCCAGTGACCAAATTTTTCATTAATTACCTGTTGATCAAAGAGAGCCCAGAACATCGGCAGTGGAATATACAGAAATAGCACTCTTGTCACCATTTTGACTTCATTAATAACCTGATTCTGTCAAAAGAAAGGAAATCAAGTATTTAGGAACAGAGGCAATGTTATCTTAGAGACCTGAAATCCGATGTGCACCCATTTGTTGTAACAGTACTAACAATTTTGTTTCATAATGTGGGGCACATCGTAATCAGAAAGCACGTCAAGGCACTTGCATGTCAGATGCAGGTTAAAGAGACTGATATTCAAGATCCCAGCTGCCTAGAGTATCTCAGTGCTTCACTGACATAGAGCAGTATATGGAGAATCATGTCAACGGCCAGAGCGTTCCCCCCTGCCCCCACCAGGTCCATGCACTTACGTTCTCAGAACTGAGCAAAGGCTGCTTTACATGCTAAAATAGCTAATAGTCGGGGGCCGGATTACGCACAGGCAATACTGGCAACTGCCTAGGGTGTCACATTTTGAAAGCGCCAACTATCCAGGTAAAAGAGGAGCCTGTGCCTGCTTGCTTTAGGGCAGCACAGTTTCAGAGGCACTCAATGTGGCTCTCTGCCTATGGGCACCAGTCAGAACTCTGGCCCTGCTAACAATACATGTTTAAAAGGAAAGTGCACACAATTTAGGTATCAGCTCCACCAATAGTTATTTTTCATGCGTAAGTTTAATGTTTGTGAAATTTAATGCAAATTCATGGTTGATGAGCGATGCAATGCAAAAGTCTGCAAAGCAATAAACACATAGCTAAACAATGCATATAAAAGGCTTCGTAAACTTTATTTTATAAATTAATTAAGGTTTTTGCTAAGAATTCCGTAGAAAAACTGTGTGTGATTTTGCTGTGAGTCTTATTTGCATAGAAATCTCCATAGCAAAATAGTGCATGCCAAAACTAAAATCGCAGGTGCAGTTCTGCGCACTTTAGTACATCGGCCTCAAGGTGACTTAGTGATGCCTTTATTTGCTTACATTTTTAGTTGCCTAATTCTTTTTTTTTTTTGTCAAAATATTTTTTATTAAGAACAAAGGAACAGCGTCCACCAATAGACAGTTCAGGAATACAATCAAAAAAATACACGAACATGGATCGGGCCATAAGAATCGGTAAGTACATAGCATCAGAATTCATGGCAGCATGTACCCTCATTAATTTTTGTAAGAGAATAACCTACCCCTACCCCCTCACTACCCACCCCTAATTCTAATAAAGGCTCTAGGTGGCATATAACAGATGCTTAACACATAATAACATAAATAGGGATAAAATTACAGAAATACATGATAAGCATATAAAAGCAAAGAATAATGTATAATTAATACATAATAAAAACATGATCGTTCCCACAGGGGAGAGGCCCAGGCCAGCGCCTTCCCTTCGAGACGAGACAAGATAAAGGTGACCTTGGTTAATTCGTCCTGGAAGATGGAAGGCTGCAGAGCGAACTGCATATAGCATTGGTTGATGAGCCCTCTGCAGAGCTTGGAGTCACCATTGAAGTGCTGGGGCGCTGGTAGGGCCAAGAAGGCTCGAGGCATAGGAGATGATGACTGTGGATGAGGAGGAGCCGGTACTGGAACGGGATTGCTGGTGAGGGCGTCAAGCTGGGCGTGGAGACGCTCAGTGGAGAAGGCCAGTGCCTCAAGAAACTGCTGCTGTTCTTGTACTTTGGATGCCAGGCCAGGAATGGCCTGGAGGGCACGTGGCTCTGCCGAGACCATGGCGTTTGCACCCTGTTGTGCCGGAGGTGGACCCTTGGGCCGAGGTGGGGTTGATGCACACCGTCGGCAGGCAGAGTGGGCTGATGAACAGAGGCCAGCTGGAGCTTCACCAATACCAGCCCTCATTCCCCGCGGGTTGAGCCTTTGGGTGCCGGGGCCGGCTGGACTTAGGTGGGCCTCTGTATGTGGTTGATGGGGAGATCGAGATCAGCCCAGAGACAGCAGGTGAAAGATGGTACAGTCTTACTCTGGACGAGGTAGTGTCCTGGAGACTCGGGCACCAAAGGAACGAAGGCAGTCAGGGGGTGCCCGAGCAAGAGCAGGCCGAAGCCTGAGTAGACCAAGTCCAGGAAGTAGGCTGAAAAGGATTCGAGGATTAGGCTTGATTCAGGGCTGGCAGCAATCTGGAGGCAGTGGCAAGCAAGGCTGAGTTCTGATCACAGAGATGATCAAGCGTAGTCAACGATGCTGAGGTCTGGGTCTGGAGAGAAGCAATGGCGCGGTCAGGCGAAGCAGAGGTCCGGGCTTGGAGAGAGTCCGCGGTGTGGTCAGGCGAAGCAGAGACAAAGTCCATGTAGGTAATCTGAGGAAAGGTGAAGAGCAGGAACGTAGGAACAAGGAGTCATTAACCAGGATCATTGAGGAACAGGAACGCGAGAGTGAGACAAATCTCTCAGGAGGCAATGAGTACTCGACCAGCGAGGAGACCTGTGGCAAAGGCACAGCTAGGGACTGGAGCCCGGGCTTAAGTACCGGTGCTCCGCTGACGTCATCATCCGGGGCCGCAGCTCGGTTCCCGCCGTGGGCCCTACTTAAGCATTAGTGATGTGCGTGCGCACCCCTGGAGAGGGGAGCAGCGCCGAGTAGCAGCATCTCTCCGCAGTCCACGCGGAGAGGCCTGACGTGGAGCAATGGACGTGGTGGCTAGACCGGGAATGCCAGGGACTGCAGCTGTGCCGGAGGCACCAGAGGAGGCCGAGGACGGAGCTGGCGGCCCACCGCCACCAGAGACGAGAAACCAGGTGCTGGAGTTACTGCAGAGAGGTGAGGGGGCCATGCTGCGGGTCTGCTGCGGACGGCACGCGTAATACACTGTCTCTCAAAATCAGCAGGATTTCTCCAAGGGGATAGACTTTGCTTGTACCTTATTTACCAGTTCCTGCACCCTCCATGCTCTCCTGCGACTCCAAATAAAGTCCCGGGATTCACTCACTTTGAGTCCAACCGCCTCGTTTATTTTCTTACACATAAACCACACAGAACGTGCAGGTTCCAGTTATGAAGTAGTATGTTGAATTCAATAAAATCCCAAACCGACAGCACACCAGCAGTTGTTATTATCATCTGAAGCAATTTTATAGTCAAACCTCAGGCAATGCTGCTGTTATCTTCGTTGTTGCGGAGTTAGCAATCTGTTATCTTCGGTGTGGACAGACTGCTTGGGAGTCAGCAGTCTGAAGGTTTTTGTGGGTGGATCCTTGGACCAGTGGCAGATGACCACGCCCCCGGGGGAAGATCCAGAGAGGAACCACCGGTCAGGCTCAGAGTATGGAGACAGACACACACTAGTTCTTTTATTAACAGAATACTGAACCACCAGAGGTGGCAGTAGTGAGCTGGAATGCCCGGCTAGGCTGCAGTCCCTCAGATATTGGAACAGCGATCCCTGGAGGCTGCGCTGGAGAGAAACTGAAATATAGTGAGTAGGCAGGGTATGCAGAGAGTTCATGTACCGAACCAGATGGCAACAATCACACAATGACTCATAGAAGCCCAGGAGCTGGAAAGTATAGGCCCTCGAGGAGCGAGTACCTGTTCCAGGGAAAGCTCTGAGAGAGCGATGGTAACTCACTGAAGTAGTTTGGTAGTGAAGATTTCCAAGCAGAAGAGAATTCAGCAACAAGTCTGGGAACATAGGCCCTCGAGGAGCGAGTACCGGTTCCAGACTGTAACCTGAAAAACAAAGAAGAGAGCGAGGCCCCCGAGGAGCGGGTACCCCTGGTAAGTTCGAGGAGGCAGAGTAGCTCAGGTAGCGAAACCCATCCTTGCTAACTCAATCTGTTAGCAAATTCTGAGACCTTAAATATCTGTCATTGGTGACATCATCTTCGGAGGACGCCCCCGAGGTTCGCGCCATTGCCGGTACTTCAGTCAGGACCGCGCTGCGCGCGTGCCCCTAGGCCTTCCAGGAAACATGGCGGTTTGCAGCGTGGAGCCGGTCCGGGGACACCGGAGGACCTCGGCAAGAGGACGCCACAGCAGCCAGTCTTGCCTCTCTTACGAACATCCAGAATCTCTGTGATCTTGAGTTCTATTTCATCTTCTGAATCGAAGATAAGTGAGTCTTGAGATATAGAAGTTAGTTCGTTAGGAGTTGTATCATCTTCGTCATGATATATTGAAGAACATTCACTGGTTAGTGTATTGTCTTTGTCGGTACTTCAGTCGGGGCCGCGCCGCGCACGCGCCCCTAGGCCTTCCAGGAACATGGCGGTTTGCAGCGTGGAGCCGGTCCGGGGACGCCGGAGGACCTCGGCAAGAGGACGCCGCAGCAGCCAATCTTCCCGCGGATGAAGAGGGAGGCGCCAAAGTGATAGGGAGGGCAGAGAGAGGGCATCGGGCACCGACGGACACAACAGCTGCTCACCCTTCTGAGATTTCGCTATCATGGTACACACAGAAGGATGGTTTGCCCCATGCCTCAGGAAGGGGGGTCTCAATAAAACAGCTGGCCTTTCCCTCCCTGGAGCCTCCAGATGCTCTGCAGGGAGCTGGGATCCTCTAAGGCAGTATGCTGGAAAGAGAGATGCTGCCAGTCCCAGTGCTCTCCAAGGAGTGGCCCCTCTAAAACTGGAGCAGGCTCAGATAAAACCGCACAAAGCGATAATTCCACAAGGGGCACGCGTAACATTAAGTCATATAGAGAAATACATAGATGGAAATCCATAGCCTCATTTCTTCAAGGCTCCTGCAAACAGCCATGCTTTACAGTTTCTCCTGAATACTGAGTAATCTGTTTAATTGCATAAATCGTGGAGCTGAATTCACAAATCAGGACCATGCCATGAGAAAGCTTTCCTTTGCACATCCATATATTTCATATCTCAGACAGCAGGGGTGACTAAAAGTGGATCCTGTAGACAGTGCAAAGCTCTCCGCAGGACTTACCATTATAATGTATTCCATAAAAGCACAGAGCCATAGAAACGACTTTAAAAATCATCATAATTTTAAAATCAATTCTAATGGCAATTGACAAACGGTGTAATTCATCAAGGCCAAGGTGCTATGATCCTGTAATTTAGCTTCATCCAAATTCAGGCTGCTGTGCTCCGAACCAATTGTAAATGATTTAATTGCTTTTTATGTAAACCACAATCTCTTTTTTTTTTTACTATGAGAGGGAAGAAGACAGGAAATCACACTTTTAACACATGCGAAAACTCCATAAGCACGATGCGATGCAAATTAGGAAAAGGGGAGGAGTTTGGGGCAGGATTTCGGGCCCAGTGGGCTGGCTTTGCACAGCTTTAAACTACACCTTGTTCATTAAGCCATGTGATATGGCTTTATCATACTTTGCAATATTTTGAGAGAGAGAGAGAGCGAGTGAGAGAGAGTGCCTAGCTGTAAGGCCCTCATACTAAGTAGGTATTTATACCTCTATATGAGGCCCACCTAGCTACTCGAGGTGAGGTTTAGGTATTAGTGAAGGGGTTAGGGGCCTCGTTGACATTCAGAGTGCGACGTATGAACAGAACAGTGCATTCTTGTGAAGATTTGATGACCTTCGGAGTGAGGAAACTCACCCAAAGATGAGATTTGTGCAATGTTCTCTCAACCTAGCTTGATGGACTCTCTACCTGGGTAACATCAAGCTAGATGTAAGAGTGGAGACAGAACGTTCCGGTCACGGCGAAAATGATACGCATCCACTGTGGATACTTCATCAACCAGTAATGTACTTCAGATTAGACTGGTTTATGAACAATATATATTCGAGTTTTGAACAGTAAGCCCCTGAGGCAGCCACTTGAGGAGTGGCAAAACTCGGCCAGAGTCGGGCATTTTAACACGTCTCCACCGTAATAAACACTTTTAAAGGACATTTGGCATCTATCTCTTTTGTTTACACCGTTACGGCTTTCATAGATCGCCTCCCTTCTTGTTATATAAGGAAGGTTCTTCTGTACTTACATTACAGATATGTCACACCTGTGACAGGTAAAATAGGTTTAAAAATTTTTTCGAGAAAACAGCGACATCTGCTGGATGTAAGCGCCATCTGTTACACCTTACACTAACACACGCTACACTAATCATTTTGCCAGTCCAGGTCCACGTTTCACTTCCATTTTAACACATTCGCGCACTTTTTTTGCCGGAAGATAACTATTTCCTTTACAGATAAAATACACCCACCACCCCTCCTCACACCCCCCACACACATTCCAAATTGATTTACTTCCCACAGCCTCCCAACACACACAAAACCATCCTCCTCACACCCCCCACACACATGCCAAATTTATTTACTTCCCAGGCCCTCACAACACACACAAAACTTGACAGAAGTCCGGGAGGCTCCAGCGGGGGGCCAGGACCGGTCCGGGACACATCTCCTACACTACGGCCATCGGCTGCCAGCACTCAACATGGCGCCGATGGCCCTTTCCCTTACTATGCCACTCGGGGACACCAATGGTGGCAGTAGCCCATGTGACATAGTAAGGTCAAGGGCCCCTCGACGCCATTTTCAGGACTGGCAGCCGGCGGACCTTTGCCCTTACTATGTCAGAGGACCTACCGCTGCCATTGCTCCACCCAACTGACATAGTAAGGGCAAAGGGCCGTCAGAACCGGTTTCAGTGCTCGCAGCCGACGGACCAACGCCAATACATCGCTCCCGGACCGCTCCTGAACGCCTGCTCCACCAACAGACATTTTTATCAGGTCTCGGGGGGTCTGGAGGGTGGGGGGTGGTAATAAATTTATTGCGAACATCTTGGGGAGGGGTCATGAGGGGGGGCAGGTTTCATTCATTCAGCAACTCTGGGGGGGCAAGATTTTCGCAGGGCTGGGGGAGGGGGGGCAGGAGAGTGTGGGGTGGTTAGTTTAAGAGAACTTTTCTCATAGGGTTGTTTTTTGGGGGAAGGGGGAGGTTCACACACAAATACTAAACTTGCACGATCTCGGGAACGCACCAAAATAGCCCTCCCCAGACCACAAAACAAATTTGGAAGTGCAAATTTGGTTAGGCACTCCCCTATTTGGCTACATAAGGCGCACAGACGCCCAGGGACAGACCACATGTAGCACCAACAATTTTAATTTCCCAGGTCTTGGGAGGTGGCAGGAGGGTGGGGGGTTATTATTTGATTTAAAGGGTTGGGAATGGGGGGGGGGGTTTGGGGTGGGGGGGTTCCCACAGAAATAGAAAGACAAAGGTTTTCTGATCTGAAGGGGAGGCAGTAGGCGGGGGAAGGTGACAGTGAGGGGAGGGAGAATGAGGGGGGAGGTGAGTGTCAGGGGAGGGAGGGAGAATGAGGGAAGAGGTGAGTGTGAGGGGAGAGAGTTGGAGTGGGGACAGGGGAGGGAAGGGGGGCTGAGTGACCAAGGGGGAGGAGGATGAGTGACCGAGGTAAATGAGCAAGGGGAAGGGGGAGGGAGGGTAAAGAACCTGACTCTGCCACTGCAACGCGTGGCCGGGGACCGCTAGTTTATTATAAAACAGCTTATGAATTTGCCATTTAGAAGTGTCTGATGAAATCAATCCATTAGGCATGGGCCTTGGTAAGATGAGGTCTAGGATTATACCTGTACTTTTCTGTGTTTCTGTTTGTGGAAACACCGATTTTAAACTCTGACTGACATTAGAGATTTATAAACATTGGCCATCAATGGAATAGACTAGTAAAGACATTGCTGTCACCAGATAGGAAATATCTATGTTCCTTTTAAGAGCTGAAAGATCAGTATTCTGTATAAAACAAAGAGTTCTGGGCTTTTCTCCAGGTCTGAGGTTATTTGGAATCAATCTTGTGCCAAAACAGAAATGCCTTTACTTTAATATATACAGACAATCTAGTGCAGCCCACTGGCCTCCCAATTTCTCAATCTTATAAATAGTTGGGTGATGATCAAGTGATAACAACATTTCAGAACCTCGCAAACAAGTGGAATGCAGAAGGAGGGGTTGAAATTAGTAGAGGGTTCCACAAAGTCAAAAAAAAAAGAATAAGAGCACTTTCCACTATGGGAAATACAATATAAGTTAATACACAGGATATTTACTCTGCCTCCCAGAGTCTTCAACGCTGGTTTTACCCAGACAGAGAAAGGTAATACATGTATGTTCTCCGGCCTGCTGGCTCAGTGGCGGTGCTGTGTGCAGTCAGGAGGAAAGACCCTGGTTCGATCTCTGAGATGGGCCTTCCATACCCCAGGCCAGCTGGGACTGGGTATGCAGCAGAGGTAGCGTTTGCAGCAGTGGCATACCTAGGGCCTCCAGCACCCAGGGGCCAAGGCATTTGTGCACCTCTTCAGCACCTCCCCTTAATGCTACAGGTCACAGAAAATCAGTGGCATCTCTAGCTAGAAGAATTTGGGGGAGGGCAAGCCAAAGTGACATTTCCACACATCACACCCATTTCCTTAGCATGGCCCCTGCCTTACAACTGAGTTTAAAAATGTATCAATAAGAAAAGTCCCAAAGTACTTCTGCGTAATTTTTAAAAAGCTGGCCAGTTTCACTCTTCTAGTAAAACCACTGTTAAAATTATTTGGTAGCCTCATTTCAGCAATTCTGTTTGGCTGTGAGAGTGAGGTCTGGAAAGTTTACAGGAAGGGACAAAATGACAATATAAACCCTGCCCCTTCAGTTCTGTAACGCACTGTGCGTGCACTGAAATTCCCCTAACAATGCAGCTTGGATGTTTCCCTTAATATAAACCCTGCACCTCCAGTTCTGTAACTCACTGTGCGTGCACTGAAATTCCCCTAACAATGCAGCTTGGATGATTCCCTTAATATAAACCCTGCCCCTTCAGTTCTGTAACTCACTGTGCATCCACCGAAATTCCCTCAACAATGCAGCTTGGATGGTTCCCTTAATATAAACCCTGCCCCTCCAGTTCTGTAACTCACTGTGCGTCCACCGAAATTCCCTCAACAATGCAGCTTGGATGTTTCCCTTAATATAAATCCTGCACCTCCAGTTCTGTAACTCACTGTGCATCCACAGAAATTCCCCCAACAATGCAGCTTGGATGATTCCCTTAATATAAATCCTGCACCTCCAGTTCTGTAACTCACTGTGCGTGCACTGAAATTCCCCTAACAATGCAGCTTGGATGGTTCCCTTAATATAAACCTTGCACCTCCAGTTCTGTAACTCACTGTGCATGCACTGAAATTCCCTCAACAATGCAGCTTGGATGTTTCCCTTAATATAAACCCTGCACCTCCAGTTCTGTAACTCACTGTGCGTGCACTGAAATTCCCTCAACAATGCAGCTTGGATGGTTCCCTTAATATAAACACTGCACCTCCAGTTCTGTAATTCACTGTGTGTCCACCGAAATTCCCCCAACAATGAGGCTTGGATGGTTCCCTTAATATAAACCCTGCTCCTCCAGTTCTGTAACTCACTGTGCGTCCACCGAAATTCCCTCAACAATGCAGCTTGGATGGTTCCCTTAATATAAACCCTGCTCCCCCAGTTCTGTAACTCACTGTGCATCCACAGAAATTCTCCCAACAATGGAGCTTGGATGTTTCCCTTACAGCTCATCATACGAAAATATATTTTCAAAATCTGGTGTCACCTCACAGTAAGAGCAGCACAGACACCTTCCACTGCCAGATACGTTGTGAATTAACACAAAACCCCGCAACAAAGACACTCAAAATCTATACAGCAAACCTATCATGAGCTAATAGTAATAACGCCAAGGACTCAAACAATAAGAACTCTAGCTATAAAAAAGCAGCACTGTAAATATTACACTGGGTCCTAGAATACCAATTCACCACATACTGGAGAAACAAAACAAACCCGATTGCTATAGATCCCTACACAGACACTACACGCTAGCAGAATCTCTCACCTTGGTCACATGCGCAGAGCACAGACCCTCATCAAATACAGGATAAAGGATCACAAATTAGGACCAGCAATAAAATATTTCAAAATAGCAGACACTCAAATAACACCCTATAATCAAAACTAATAAGGATTTTAAAAAATCCCTGCTGTCCATACCTGGGAACTCGATTTCCAGTCACTCTGAGATTGTTGAAGATTAGGGGGGCACATAAACTTTATCCTCTCTATTTCACACACACACTTACATGTTAATTCTCTCTCACACACACACATATTCATGCACAGGTTCTCAGACCCTCACTCTCCCCACATCCTCCCATCACATACACACACACAAACAAACACTTACTCCTCCAGATTCTCTCATACAGACATAGGATCTCATTCCTAACTGGCTCCCTCACAGATACACATACATACTTGCACTCACTCTCATTGGCTTCCTCACACACACATGCACTCATTTTCACTGGCTCCCTCATACACACACATACAAAACCTTGCTCTCACTGGCTCCCTGACACACACACACGCACATGCACGCACTCTCACATACACACACATTTACTCACACTCACTGGCTCCCTCGCATACACACACACATGCATTCTCTCAGTGGCTCTCTCACATACACATACACATAGACATGCACTCACTTTCACTGGCTCCCTCACACACACACACACTTAGGCAAGCTCCCATTCATTCACACACAATCTCAGGCAGGCTCCCATTCATTCTCACATTGCTCGCCCACCTTCTACTTCCATTTGTTCTCATGTTCACACACACATACCCCGATGTAGGAACCCATTGATTCTCACACACACACACACAAACACACCCCTATTCTCACACACAGACCCCCCCCACTGACTGGCTCCCATTCATTAAGAACATAAGGACATAAGAAATTGCCATGCTGGGTCAGACCAAGGGTCCATCAAGCCCAGCATCCTGTTTCCAACAGAGGCCAAACCAGGCCACAAGAACCTGGCAATTATCCAAACACCAAGAAGATCCCATGCTACTGATGCAATTAATAGCAGTGTCTATTCCTTAAGTAAACTTGATTAATAGCAGTTAATGGACTTCTCCTCCAAGAACTTATCCAAACCTTTTTTGAACACAGCTGCACTAACTACACTAACCACATCTTCTGGCAACAAATTGCAGAGCTTAATTGTGCACTGAGTGAAAAAGAATTTTCTCCGATTAGTCTTAAATGTGCTACTTGCTAACTTCATGGAATGCCCCCTAGTCCTTCTATTATCCGAAAGTGTAAATAACAGATTCACATCTACTCATGCAAGACCTCTTATGATCTTAAAGACCTCTATCATATCCCCCCTCAGCCGTCTCTTCTCCAAGCTGAACAGCCCTAACCTCTTCAGCCTTTCCTCACAGGGGAGCTGTTCCATCCCCTTTATCATTTTGGTTGCCCTTCTCTATACCTTCTCCATCGCAACTATATCTTTTTTGAGATGCGGCAACCAAAATTGTACACAATATTCAAGGTGCAGTCTCACCATGGAGCGATACAGAGGTATTATGACATTTTCCGTTTTATTAACCATTCCCTTTCTAATAATTCCTAACATTCTGTTTGATTTTTTGACTGCTGCAGCACACTGAGCCGACGATTTTAAAGTATTATCCACTATGATGCCTAGATCTTTTTCCTAATATGGAACCTAACATTGTGTAACTACAGCAAGGGTTATTTTTCCCTATATGCAACACCTTGCGCATGTCCACATTAAATTTCATCTGCCATTTGGATGCCAAATCTTCCATTCTTAAGAAACAAGAAGGAAGTCGATCTAACAAAGCCGTGAGGAATGAAAACAAGGATTAGCTGAAGATCCTCACAGATTATTATTTTCTAATAAATATTTTTTGAGGACCTTCGGCTAATCCTTGTTTTCATTCCTCACAATCTTCCAGTCTTGCAAGGTCCTCCTGTAATGTATCACAATCCACTTGTGATTTAACTACTCTGAATAATTTTGTATCGTCTGCAAATTTGATAACCTCAATCGTCGTATTCCTTTCCAGATCATATATATATATATATATATTGAAAAGCACCGGTCCAAGTACAGATCCCTGAGGCACTCCACTGTTTACCCTTTTCCACTGAGAAAATTGACCATTTAATCCTACTCTCTGTTTCTTGTCTTTTAACCAGTTTGTAATCCACAAAAGGACATCACTTCCTATCCCATGACTTTTTAGTTTTCTTAGAAGCCTCTCATGAGGGACTTTGTCAAACGCCTTCTGAAAATCCAAATACACTACATCTACTGGTTCACCTTTATCCACATGTTTATTAACCCCTTCAAAAAAATGAAGCAGATTTGTTAAGCAAGACTTCCCTTGGGTAAATCCATGTTGACTGTGTTCCATTAAACCATGTCTTTCTATATGCTCTACGATTTTGATCTTTAGAATAGTTTCTACTATTTTTCCCGGCACTGAAGTCAGGCTCACTGGTCTATAGTTACCCGGATCACTCCTGGAGCCCTTTTTAAATATTGGGTTTACATTGGTCACCCTCCAGTCTTCAGGTACAATGGATGATTTTATTGATAAGTTACAAATTTTAACTAATAGATCAGAAATTTCATTTTTTAGTTCCTTTAGTACCGTAGGAAGCATACCATCCGGTCCAGGTGATTTGCTACTCTTTAGTTTGTCAATCTGGCCTACTACATGTTGTTTTCGTGCTTATTCTTGCCCTCACTCCACCCTCTCTACCTTTGTGGCGAATCCCTTCAGCTCTGACGGACAGATGCTGCCGCGGCTTCTCTCTGCATCTGAGTCCCGGAGTCCCCAGGCTGGCTTGACGCTACGGATCCACCATGTTCCTGATGACGTAAGGGCGCACGCTCCAGACTTGTACCGGCAAGGGCGCGAACCTCGGGGGTGTCCCCCCGTAGTGACGTTATCTGCTTCCAACATAAAAGGTTTTTGCTTGCAACTACGAATCGAGTTAGCAAGGAGGAATCTTTCTCCGCTGCTCTGCCTCTACAAACTTACCTAGGGGTACCTGCTCCTCGGGGGCCCCGTTCTCTCTCTTCTTGATTTCAGATACAGGATGGAGTCTGGTACTTGCTCCATGAGGGCCTACCTTCCTGAAGACTCAGAAGACTCCTATTGCCTGGAAGCGATCGCAGACTTGAACACTGAGTTCTATTCAGATAGGAACCGGTACTCTCTCCACAAGGCCCTACGCTCCTAATCCCAAAGACTCCTTTCTATCTAAGACGTTATCGCAGGTACAGAGATCGTGAGTTATTGCAGACTGCAGATAGGAACCGGTACTCGCTCCTCGAGGGCCCATGTTCCTAAAACCCTTCACAAACTCTCTTCTTTCTCAGAAGATATCGCATGCCTATATCTTATGGATTGCTATTACAGATTGCAGATAGGAACCGGTACTCGCTCCATGAGGGCATCTCAAAAAAGATATAATTGAGATGGAGAAGGTACAGAGAAGGGCTACCAAAATGATAAGGGGAATGGAACAACTCCCCTATGAGGAAAGACTAAAGAGGTTAGGACTTTTCAGCTTGGAGAAGAGACGACTGAGGGGGGATATGATAGAGGTGTTTAAAATCATGAGAGGTCTAGAACGGGTAGCTGTGAATCGGTTATTTACTCTTTTGGATAGTAGAAAGACTAGGGGGCACTCCATGAAGTTAGCTTGGGGCACATTTAAAACTAATCGGAGAAAGTTCTTTTTTACTCAACGCACAATTAAACTCTGGAATTTGTTGCCAGAGGATGTGGTTAGTGCAGTTAGTATAGCTGTGTTTAAAAAAGGATTGGATAAATTCTTGGAGGAGAAGTCCATTAACCTGCTATTAAGTTCACTTAGAGAATAGCCACTGCCATTAGCAATGGTAACATGGAATAGACTTAGTTTTTGGGTACTTGCCAGGTTCTTATGGCCTGGATTGGCCACTGTTGGAAACAGGATGCTGGGCTTGATGGACCCTTGGTCTGACCCAGTATGGCATTTTCTTATGTTCTTATGTTCCTCGACTCTTCTCAACTCTCTTCTATTCCAGAAGCCATCTCATACACAGTTATTGTGAATTACTATTTCAGACTGCTTACAGGAACCAGTACTCGCCTGTGGCTCCTGTTCCTGAATACTGAAGACTCTCTGTTGCATAAGAGGACCTTACAGACATCTACCATTGTGAGTGTATCATCCACTACTGGTTATGTATCCAGCATACCCTGTCTACTCACTACCTATAGTCTCTCTCTACAGCTCAGCAACTCAGAGATCGCTATTCCAGTATCTGAAGGACTTTAGCCCTGCCGAGCACATCAGCTCACTACTGCCACCTCTGGTGGTTCTACTTCCAATCTAATAAAGAACTATCTGTGTTCTGCCTGGGGAGAGCCGCGCTGCCGGTACATCTAGCTTGATGTACCCAGGTAGAGAGTCCATCAAGCTAGGTTGAGAGAACACTGCACAAATCTCATCTTGGAGTGAGTTTCCTCACTCTGAGGTCCATCAGATCTTCACAAGAGACCACTGTTCTGTTCGTACATGTCACATAGAATGTCAAAGTGGCCCCTAACCCCCAAACTCATACCTAAACCCCATCTTGAGTTACTAGGTGGGCCTACCATAGGGATACAAATACCTACCTCTGGGGATGACATTATGGCCAGTCTCTCTCTCTCTCTCTCTCTCAGCCCTTCAAGGAGACATCACAGAAGGCAATGAAACCTTATCGCATGGTCACAGCAGCTATCACAATTCAAAGAGGTGTAGTTAAAATTGGCGTTACAGCTGTGCGATAGCTCTTCGCAGACAGGCTAATCCAGCCCACTCTACACCCCTAACTCCTCCTATTTTCTGAATTTACATGACACCATACGATATGGTGCTATCGCATGCGTTAAACACATTTTCGCATGCGATAAGCCCTTAACACATGCGAAAACGCCTTATCGCATTTTGATAAATGACCCCCTTAAGATTGTAAGCCATCTGGGGATAGGGAAACTTTATGGGTAGAAATCCCTTGTCTGTTGGGGAAGACTATAGTGATTGGAGTATGCTACCATCAATATGGTGAGACTGATGGTGAAATGCTAAGAGAAATTAGGGAAGCTAACCAAATTTGTAGTGCATTAATAATGGGAGATTTCAATTACCAAAGTGCAGAGCATAGAACTTTTAGACCTGATCAAAGGAAATTCCAATCATTTTATGAGAAAACAAATTCTAAATTTTATTGCGGCAACTCCACTGCATAATGTTAACACAGCAAGCAATTTTCAAGGTGCCCCAACACAGACCCGTGTTTCGCCGGAGGCTGCATCGGGGGGACCAACAGGGATTCAATCAATCTGCAATATTAGAATAATTAAAGATCAGGACAACAAACAATGGACTACAGCCGATATGGAGTTTAAAACAGAAAAATAAACATACCTTGGTGCAGTGTTCATAAGGTGGCAGGGAGTGCATTTACCCTTAGTCCAACCAGGTATTTTAAAGGCAGAATTTAGGCGCCAAAATGCAGGTGAACAAATCACCTTTCTCGCGGGAACCAATCATCGGTTCCCAAGAGGCATGCGCGCCATATAGGTACACAGATGGACAAACCAATGTAAGAAATAGTTATCAGATTAGGAAAACAGATGCCATTCAATCTCCCGATTTAATCCTTTGGGAGACACAGTGTCCAACGTAAAAATCCATTTTTGTTCTTGTCGTCCCAAAAATTCTAAATAATTACCACCCCGGGTTGGTTTCGAAACCACCTCAATTACGGCAAACCAAAGATCAGCAATGGTATGCGAGGAACTTATCCAGTGTGCTACCAAGGTTCTTGTTCACGAGACGTGCGAATATTTGAACAGTGTTCAAAAATTCGGGTTTTAATTTTTCGTGAGGTTTTCCCGACATAGAGTAAGGGACAAGGACACTTAATCACATAAATGACACCCTGTGATGTACAGTCAGAGTTAGATTTGAGATGAAAGATTCTGTGAGTAATGGGGTGTTGGAAGAATAAGAGAGTCTCTGTATGGGGGCACGCTGTACAGTGACCACACGGACGATGTAAAAAATCTCCAGAGGAGGTCACATCAACCCTCCCTTGATATGCATGTACCAGTCTATCCCTTAAATTACGCCCTCTACGAAAGGTGAACCGAAGGGTACCCTGGAACATTTGGTGTAAGGACAAAGAATGCCAATGTGTACGGACAATTTTAGTCACCTCCCGACTTAAAGGGGAAAAGGGAAGTATACAATTATTAGAGGGCTCTGATGAAGAGGACTGAGGTAAAAAAAGTAAATCCCGGTTCACATATAATGCACGTTTAAAAGCTTTCCGAATAACTGTTATAGGGTAACCTCTAGCCAAAAAACGAGAGGACATAATTTGTGCCTGTTTTAAAAATTCTTCACGAGTGGAACAAAGACGCCGTAATCTTAAAAACTGACCAGTTGGAATATTCTTACGGAGATTTCTTGGATGGCAACTATCAAAAGCTAATAAGGTGTTCCTATCTGTTGTTTTCCGAAAAATAGTGGTGTGAAAAATATTATCTTGAACAAAAACCAAAATATCCAAAAAAGCAATAGATGACGCGTCTATAGCAAAATTAAACTGGAGGTGTTGATTGAGTGAGTTTAGCCAATCTACAAACATTAGAAATTGGACATCAGTGCCCTGCCAAATGATAAAAATGTCATCTATAAAACGTACCCATAATGCTATATGTGTGAACCAGTGTGAAGGGTAAATATGAATCTCTTCGAATTTAGCCACATACAGGCACGCAAGACTAGGGGCCATAGTGGCCCCCATTGCTGTGCCTTTGACTTGTTGGTAGAACTTACCCTCAAAACAAAAAAAGTTTTTAGTAAGGGCAATTTCAGCAAGTTTCAAAATGAAAGATGTAGAAATACGGCAAGGGGCAGGACGAGAGTCCAGGGCTTCTTCAATGACTCGTAGAGCTTCAGCCTGCGGGATGTTAGAATATAGAGATACTATATCCAATGTAACAAAAAAGAATTGATCCGATGGGGGAGGCAATGAATCCAAAATAGAAATAAAGTGAGAAGAGTCACGAATATATGATTTAATTAAGGGGACCAATGGTTTTAAAAAAAGGTCAACAAATTTCGAAAGTGGCTCAAGTAAAGAACCAATCCCGGCCACTATTGGGCGACCAGGTGGGTTCTCTATATCTTTGTGAATCTTTGGAAGAGTATATAGAACAGGAATGAGGGGATGCTCTATTAACAAAAATTTTCTTTCACGAGATGTCAACATTTTCATATCTAAAGCTTGTTGAACTACAGGTTCAATCAATGATCTTAAATAAATAGTGGGGTCATCAGGGAGAGGGCAATAAAAAGTGGTGTCACTCAATTGCCGATATATCTCAGTGTCATACTGTACCTTATTCTGTATGACAATCCCACCCCCCTTGTCTGCGGGTTTTATTACAATGTTGGAATCAGCTTCAAAGCTCTTTATAGCCCGTGCCTCAACCTTAGATAAATTGAAGTAAGTGAAATGATGAGCTGAGACGAGAGTCCTTACATCTTGGTTCACTAATTTCTCAAAGGCCAAAATAAGTGGATCAATCGGACCAGGAGGGGTCCAGCGTGATTTGACATAAACCAGGGATTCATCGCGGCTAGGTGGAAATTCAGCAAAAAAAGATTTTAACCGTAATGCCCTGTAAAACCGCTGTAAATGTACTTGTAAATCAAATGTATTACATTTTTCTGTGGGGACAAAGGACAAACCTTTACGCAAAATTCCTAATTCAATGTCTGATAAGTTATGAGAAGATAAATTAAACACTGCAGTGGGTTCTACTGCCAAGGATCCACCGGAGTCCGGGTAGCTCTGGTTGGTCGTTGGGTCTGAGTGTTGCCTCGAGTGCAGGACCGAGTGGTGTACTCCGCCCGTGGCGGTTGAATCGAATCTGGAGGTTTGTGGCCTGAGTCCAAAAAAGAAGCAGTAACTGAAGCATAACGTGAAGAAGCAGGTAAATCTGACGTAGTTGAGGCAACAGGTTGATCTCTGAGGCGCTGTTGGTTGCCTTCTTCCCCCGATGAATCGCCTGATGAATCGTGGGCGAATGACACTTTCTTCGGATAAGTTTGACGGGATTTTGACAGCCATTGATAAACAAAACCCGACCGGTAATCGTTCTCGTCTCGCAAAAACTTTTTGTATTTCCCGGTTTTTAATTCAGTCTTAAACTTCGAAAGATTGTCCTGAAATTCACGATGTTGTTGGTCAAATTCTTCTGCTACAGTAGAGCTCTTAATAATGTCCAGATTATTTGTAAGTTCTTCTTGTAAAGCTATTTGTGTCTGTTTTGTGGTTTCGATGATCAGCACCATCAAATCAAACGAGCATTTATTTAAAATTTGGGTCCAGCGCGTAAGAAAGGCTGAGTTCTCAGTGTGTAAGCGCGGCTCTTTTTGAATGCGTAAGCCTCTTGGGATACGGCGGACCCTGCAATACTTGATTAAGGTTGCTGCGTGCAATTCAGCACGGGTAAAGCGCTTTTGGAGATTTATGACATCAGGCCAGGTCACTGTAGGTATGTCCACAGGTGGAGAATCAGAGAAGAAGGAGGTGTCCGTCAGGACCGCATTGAATTCTACATCAGTGTAACTGAAAACAGCGGGAAAATCCAAACAAACCAAAGCAAGGTGCTGCACTACAGAATAATCCAAATCACAAAAGTGCAGAGCATAGAACTTTTAGTCCTGATCAAAGGAAATTCCAATCATTTTATGAGAAAACAAATTCTAAATTTTATTGCGGCAACTCCACTGCATAATGATGATTGGTTCCCGCGAGAAAGGTGATTTGTTCACCTGCATTTTGGCGCCTAAATTCTGCCTTTAAAATACCTGGTTGGACTAAGGGTAAATGCACTCCCTGCCAGCTTATGAACACTGCACCAAGGTATGTTTATTTTTCTGTTTTAAACTCCATATCGGCTTTAGTCCATTGTTTGTTGTCCTGACCTTTAATTATTCTAATATTGCAGATTGATTGAATCCCTGTTGGTCCCCCCGATGCAGCCTCCAGCGAAACACGGGTCCGTGTTGGGGCACCTTGAAAATTGCTTGCTGTGTTAACATTATGCAGTGGAGTTGCCGCAATAAAATTTAGAATTTGTTTTCTCATAAAATGATTGGAATTTCCTTTGATCAGGACTAAAAGTTCTATGCTCTGCACTTTTGTGATTTGGATTATTCTGTAGTGCAGCACCTTGCTTTGGTTTGTTTAGATTTCAATTACCCCAATATTGACTGGGTAAATGTAACATCGGGACTTGCTAGAGAGATAAAGTTCCTGGATGGAATAAATGACAGCTTTATGGAGCAATTGGTTCAGGAACAGACAAGAGAGGGAGCAATTCTAGATCTAATTCTCAGTGGAGCACAGGATTTCGTGAGAGAGGTAACGGTGGTGGGGCCGCTTGGCAATAGTGATCATAATACGATCAAATTTGAATTAATGACTGGAAGGGGGACACTAAGCAAATCCACGGCTCTCGTGCTAAACTTTCAAAAGGGAAATTTTGATAAAATGAGAAAAATATTTTTAAAAAAATGAAAGGAGCAGCTACAAAGGTAAAAAGTGTGCAAGAGGCGTGGTCATTGTTAAAAAATACCATCCTAGAAGCACAGTCTAGATGTATTCCACACATTAAGAAAGGTGGAAAGAAGGCAAAACGATCACTGGCATGGATAAAAGGGGAGGTGAAAGAAGCTATTTTATACAAAAGATCTTCATTCAAAAATTGAAAGAAGGATCCAACAGAAGAAAATAGGATAATGCATAAACGTTGGCAAGTTAAATGTAAGAAATTGATAAGACAGGCTAAGACAGAATTTGAAAAGAAGTTGGCCGTAGAGGCAAAAACTCACAGTAAAAACTTTTAAAAATATATCCGAAGCAGAAAGCCTGTGAGGGAGTCAGTTGGAACGTTAGATGATCGAGGGGTTAAAGGGGCATTTAGAGAAAATAATGCCATCGCGGAAAGATTAAATTATTTTTTTGCTTCAGTGTTTACTGAAGAAGATGCTGGGGAGATACCTGTATCAGAGAAGATTTTCATGGGTAATGATTCAGATGGACTGAACCAAATCACGGTGAACCTAGAAGATGTGGTAGGCCTGATTGACAAACTGAAGAGTAGTAAATCACCTAGACCGGATGGTATACATCCCAGGGTCCTGAAGGAACTAAAAAATGAAATTTCAGACCTATTAGTAAAAATTTGTAACCTATCATTAAAATTATCCATTGTACCTGAATACTGGAGGGTGGCTAATGTAACCCCAATATTTAAAAAGGGCTCCAGAGGCGATCCGGGAAACTACAGACCAGTTAGTCTGACTTCAGTGCCAGAAAAATAGTGGAAAGTGTTCTAAATATCTAAATCACTGAACATATAGAAAGACATTGTTGAGGATTGTGGACCCTTTAGCCGGAGCGAGAGGTGATGACCGCCGAGGGGACTACTCAATGGAACTCGACTCTGGGAGATGGCACTGGTGAAGAGAAGAAATCACGCGGAATGGTTCCAAGGGATCAAGCAGGACGGCCATTCAAGGAGCGGATAGCCTATGAACGCAGGAGAGCCCCCGAGGAGCAGGTACTCAGAGCTTTCACCCAGCGAGACAGGAACCGATCTCCACGAGGAGGCGGAATGGAGTCCAGGCAGAAGATCCGGGGCAGGCAGCGTAGATGCGGAACAAAGATACAGGCCAAAGGTCAGGACTGGCAGCAGACAAGCGGAGGCGAGGACACGAGCCGAGGTCAAACCTGGAGATCAAGCCGAGGACTGGGTACAGGGACGAAGGCAGGAACTTCGGAGACACAGTGGGAACACCGAGGCACGAGAGGAACACAGCCAGGTAGCAACAGAATAGAACTGTTGCGAAGGCAACGTGAAAGTGCAGCTGCGGGGTTTAAATACCCCTCTTGTCAGATGTCATCTTCTGGGGCCGGTTGATTCTCCCGCCGCGGCCCCTTTAAGAGGCGGGGCCTCCCGTGCGTGCGCATCAGGGGAGGTCCCGACGCTGGCTGGGAGGAAGACGCCACTTGAGCCGCGTGGTCCAGCGTTCGCGGCCTGCCGCAGAGGGAGGGCCATTGCGCCGGCAGAACACAGGAGGTAGGGGGGACTGGCCGGCCGCGGCCAGGTGCTGCAACAGACATGGTTTAATGGAACAAAGTCAACATCCAAATGGCAGATGAAATTTAATGTGGATAAGTGCAAGCTGATGATTATAGAGAAAAATAACCCATGCTATAATTACACGATGTTGGGTTCCATATTAGGTGCTACAACCCAAGAAAGAGATCTAGGTGTCATAGTGGATAACACATTGAAATTGTCGGGACAGTGTGCAGCGGCAGTCAAAAAAGCAAACAGAATGTTGGGAATTATTAGAAAGGGAATGCTGAATAAAACGGAAAATGTCATAATGCCTCTGTATCGCTCCATGGTGAGACCACACCTTGAATACTATGTACAATTCTGGTTGCCGCATCTCAAAAAAGATATAGTTGCGACGGAGAAGGTACAGAGAAGGGCAACCAAAATGATAAAGGGGATGGAACAGCTCCCCTGTGAGGAAAGACTAAAGAGGTTAGGACTTTTAAGTTTGGAGAAGAGACTGAGGGGGGATATGATAGAGGTGATTAAAATCATGAGAGGTCTAGAACGGGTTAATGTGAATCGGTTGTTTACTCTTTCGGATAATAGAAAGACTAGGGGGCACTCCATGAAGTTAGCATGGGGCACATTTAAAACTAATCGAAGAAAGTTCTTTTTTACTCAATGCACAATTAAACTCTGGAATTTGTTGCCAGAGGATGTGGTTAGTGCAGTTAGTATAGCTGTGTTTAAAAAAGGATTAGATAAGCTCTTGGAGGAGAAGTCCATTACCTGCTATTAATTAAGCTGACGTAGAAAATAGCCACTGCTATTACTAGCATCAGTAGCATGGAGTAGACTTAGTTTTTTGGGTACTTGCCAGGTTCTTATGGCCTGGATTGGCCACTGTTGGAAACAGGATGCTGGGCTTAATGGATCCTTGGTCTGACCCAGTATGGCATGTTATGTTCTTACCTACAGTACCTGAATGTGCTCCGCTGTGAAGTGCTGAAAAAAGTGTGAACAATGGAATATAAATCTAAATAAATAAATACCTAAAAAGAGTAGAACCCGATTTCTGCCGGACCTGACTATGAATCACATAGAGTCTTTGGGAAGATTGTGCAGGAAAGAGTTTACGTGCTCCAAAGTCCTTTATTGGGTAACAAGATTACATTTAATTATTTAAAAGGGTTTATATACCACTTTTACAACAAGATTGGTCGATCAAAACGGTTTACATGTAAAAATATACATAGTTTAAAATTGAAACATAAAAACACAACAATAAAAGTCTTAATAAAAAGAGATAATTATATAAATTGAAAAAAGCTGAGGAGGGGACAGAGGAGGAGGATCGGTGATCAGTGAATATCGTTGAGATGGAATCTATTGAGAAGCAGGGAGGGAGCTGTAGGCTGTGGAGAATAAGAAGGTCTTTAAGTTGTTTTTTTTTTTTTTTAATTCTCTGTGTGATACTATTTGCCTTAACTGGTCAAGTAGTGAAATCCAGAGTGAGAGGCCTGCAACAGAGAATGCGCGTCGTCGTGTGATGTCTAGTCTGGCAAGGCGGATGGATGGTACCTCAAGGAGATTTTTGTGTAAAGAGTGTAGTTGTCTGCTAGGTTGATAAATACATGCATAGCCTGCTAGGTTGATAAAGTCTGCTAGGTTGATAAAGAAACATGCATAGCCATGTTGAGGAGTCATTATAGATTAGGTTATGTATAACAGACAGGATTTTGTATTGTATTCTGTATTTGACCGGAAGCCAGTGAAGCAAGTGTAGAACTGGGTATATGTGTTCTTTCCTGGAGGCGCCTGTCAGGATGCGTGCAGCTGTGTTTTGAATTAGCTGTAATGGGCGTAATGCATTGTCAGGGAGACCAAGATAGAGGGCGTTGCAGTAATCAATACCTGTGAGAATGAGGGATTGGAGAAGAGTACGGAAGGCATTGGGGAAATAGCAAAGGACGGAGACGTTTTAACATGTGAAGTTTATAAAAAGCGTTTCTTACTGTGGCAGAGATTTGATGGGACAATCGTGAACTGAGAATTACTCCAGTGTTTCAATAGGGCTGGAATAGTACTGCCAACCTGCAAGCCAATATGCCGATGGTTGTACAGATAAGAACAAAATGTTATATTCTTAAGCTTATGTGCTAAGTGTATGACATTATTGTTGTAGCTCTACGATGAGCGGGAGGAGAGAGTGGGGAGAAGAGATGGATTTGTTGAATTTGTCACCTGACAGAAGGTACTCGCGTGTACGTTGAAGAGCTCTGTTATCATTCTGCTGTTGACGATGATGCTTCAATTGTATGAGCTCATGCACATTGTTAAGTGGCAGGCAGGGCTGGTGCAAGGGGATTAGGTGCCCTAAGCGCCTTCTGCCATGCACCTGCCCCCCCCCCCCCCCATTGCGCCACTCTCACCCCGTTGTGCTACCCTCCCCCCCAGTCGCGCCACCACCTCCATTAGGGGGTGCAAGCCATATGGGGCCGCAAGTGGTGCCACCGCTCACGGCCCCATATGGCTCGCGCCTCCTAATGGTTGGTGCCCTAGAGCTTCTTCCAGCCCTGGTGGCAGGGGCATTCTCAAGTGTTCTTTGATTTCATTCATGAAAATTAATGAAAACTATTTGATATAAAAAATCATGCAATGGGAAAAATGTTGGCAGAGTCTGCACTGAAATGTATCATTATTGTCCCAGTGCACAGAGCAGTCTAAGAGATTAGAGGGAGGGGGTAGGGGTAGGGGAAACACATGAGGCAACTGATTATTCTGATTGGTTGAAAGGAAAATTAATTTCTTACCTGATAATTTCGTTCCTGTAGTACCACGGATCAGTCCAGACTCCTGGTTTTGCCCCCCTCTAGCAGATGGAGACAGAAGTTTAGCAACAAAACTCCACCTTATCTAGGATGGTGCCACCTACAATCTGGCAGTATTACTTAATGTCAAAGCAGAATGGATTCCAAAAAACCCAAACTAACTATATACAATAACCTAACAACTTGTAACCGGATCATGAATCTCCCAAATGGGATCAGCACCCAAGGTATTCAGTAGAACTCAACTGGTCTGCAAGAAAAAAAAACAACTCAGGAAAACAATAGCGTGGACTCTCCAAATTCTGTTAAGATCCGAAATAGGATGGGACTCTGGACTGATCCATGGGTCTACAGGAACGAAAATTATCAGGTAAGAAATTAATTTTCCTTTCCCTGTACGTACCCGGATCGGTCCAGACTCCTCGGATGTACCAGAGCCTCACTTATTTGGGATGGGATCCGGAGAGGCCCGCACGCAGTACCCCTGCTCCGAATGCCCCTGTTCCTGATGCCTGAACACCCAAACGGTAATGTCTGGCAAAACTGTGGAGCGACTTCCACGTTGCCACTCTACAAATCTCCTCTGGGGACACCTGATGACTTTCCGCCCGGGAAGCGGCTTGAGATCGAGTAGAGTGAGCCCGAAGTCCCACGGGTAATGGCCGACCACTCAACAAATAAGCAGAATTTATGGCCTCCTTTAACCAACGAGCTATCGTAGTCTTAGAAGCCATATTACCCCGACGAGGTCCACTCCAGAGTACAAAGAGATGGTCTGACACCCTGAACTCATTGGTAAGTTCTAGGTAGCGCAGCAAAGCTCAGCGAACATCCAACTTCCTCAAATCCTTATAATCGGGGTCCGACCGTGCTTGATCAGAGAAAGCCAGAAGCTCCACTGACTGATTCAAATGGAAAGAAGACACCACCTTGGGAAGAAAGGATGGAACTGTATGCAGGGAAACTCCTGAATCAGAAATCCTCGAAAAGGGTTCCCTACATGACAACGCTTGAATTCCGACAGTCGGCGCGCCAAGGCAATCGCCACGAAAAATACCAATTTCAAGGTGAGATCTTTCAAGGTTGTGCTATGCAAAGGTTCAAAGGGCGCCGCACACAAGGCTTTAAGAACCAAATTCAAATTCCAAGACAGACACGGTTCTCGCACCGGTGGGTCTCAAATGCTTCACTTCCCGCAAAAATCAAGAGACATCAGGATGAGCTGCTAGGCCCACCCCTTGTATGTTACCACGCAAAGAACTGATCGCCGCTACCTGCACCCGCAAGGAACTCCAGGACAAGCCCTTTGACAACCCATCCTGAAGGAAGCTCAAAATGTCCAAGACTCCCGCCCGAGTAGATACAACACCACTGGCGAGACACCATGCATCAAAAACCTTCCAAACCCGGACACAAGATAAGGAAGTGGAGACCTTTCGGGACTGTAACAACGAGTTTACCACAGCATACGAATACCCCTGGGATTTCAAACGTATCCTCTCAAAAGCCATGACGCTAGACAAAAGCGTTCGACATGGGCGAAATAAACTGGACCCTGATGGAATAGGTCCGGTAGCTCCTGAAACCTCAGATGACCATCGATGGCCAGAATGATCAGATCCGCAAACCATGGGTGCCACGGCCACTTGGGAGTGACGAGAATCACTTCCGCCGGATGCAATTCTATTCTATGAAGAGTTCGACCGATGAGCGGCCAAGGAGGAAACACATAAAACAGGACATCTACCGGCAAGGGGAGAACCAGGGTGTCTACGCCCTCCGTGCACAGTTCCCTATGGCGGGCAAAGAAGCGTGGCACCTTGGTGTTTCTGAACGTCACCATCAGATCCATACAGGGTGTTCCCCAATAGGCACAAATGCGATGAAAGGCTTCGTCCGCGACTCCCATTCCCCGGGATCTAGACAATGTTGACTGAGGAAGTCCGCGTGAAATTTTCGACCCCAGCAATGTGGGAGGCCGCTATGCTGAACAAGTTCCATTCTGCCCAAGTGATCAGCAGACGAGCTTCCAATGCTACTGGTTGATTCCTTGTTCCGCCCTGATGGTTGATATAAGCCACCGTGGTCGCATTGTCGGATAGAACCCGCACCGACTTGCCTCGGAGAATCGGAAGAAACGCTTGCAGAGCCAACCTCACTGCTCTGGTCTCCAGGCGATTGATGGACCACCGACCCTCCTCTGAGGACCACCTGTCTTGCACCGACTTCCGCTGACAAACTTCCGCAGCCATAAAGGCTGGCATCTGTCGTGACCACCATCCAATCCGGAATCACCAAAGGCACTCCCTGCCTTAAGTTGTCTAGGTTGAGCCACCAGACTAGGCTGGAACGAGCGCATTCCGTCAGAGGCAAAGGAATATGAAACTGTTCTGAGATCGGGTTCCAGCGGGAGAATAATGCTGATTGCAAAGGCCTCATATGAGCGAAAGACCAAGGAACCAATTCCAGAGTCAATGTCATGGAACCCAGCACCTGTAAGTAATCCCAAACTATTGATGAAGACTTGGCTATCAAGACCCGAACCTGACCTTGAAGCTTGGTTACAAGCTCTTCCATTAGGGATACCGTGCCCTGACGAGTGTCGAACAAAGCTGCCAAAAACTCCAAGGACTGGGAGGGAGCCAGTCGACTCTTGGTCAGGTTGACCACCCAACCAAGTTTCCGTAGCAACTGCAGCACCCGATGGACTGCTTCCTGACAACGCAATTCCGACTTTGCTCGGATCAGCCAATCGTCCAAATACGGATGTACTAGATATCCTTCCTTGCGGAGCTGCGCTGCCACCACCACCACCACCATCATAATCTTGGTGAATGTTCTGGGTGCCGTGGCTAGTCCGAATGGTACTGCCTGGAACTGATAGTGGTGTCCCTAGACGGAAAACCGTAGAAAACGTTGATCTTCTCGGATGCCGATATGCAGATAGGCTTCGGTGAGATCCAGAGATGCCAGAAACTCCCCCCGTCTCACCGATGCAATGACGGATCATAGTGTTTCCATACGGAATTGAGGAATCCACAGGCATCTGTTGACCTGCTTGAGGTCTAGAATGGGGTGAAATGTTCCTTCATTTTTTGGCACCACGAAATAAATGGAGTACCAGCCCTTTCGAAGCTCCTCCGATGGCACCGGTACGATGGCTCCGAGGTCGAGCAGCTGCTGCAGCGTTTCTTGTACCACTTTGCGCTTTGGTGCCTGGCCGCAGGGAGAGACCAGGAATCACTGGTGGGGCATACGTGCAAAATCTACTGCGTAACCGTGTCTTATCACAGAAAGGACCCACTGATCCGACGTTATCTTGGCCCGCTCCTCGTAGAACAGAGTCAGTCTGCCGCCCACCACTGGACTTCAAATATCTTTTTAAGCTGAATTTCCAGCTTACGATCCTGCAGGTCCTTCAGGGCTGTTCCCCCCGTGACCAGAATAGTGGTCTTCTTTGTGACTGCAGCCACCGCTGCATTCACTTTAGGGACCCTCAATAGTTCCAAGCCTCCTCGGGTAAAGGATAGAGCTTATCCATGGCCTTCGCCACCTTCAGGTCCAAATCCGGAATGTCCCACTCCTTAAAAAGTAAGTCCGTGGCTGAAAAATGGAAAGGGAAGGACAAAGGAGGCCCCCGGAGGCCCAACACCACAGGTTCTGAAGCCCCAAGCCAAGACTCCTCCTGAGGAAGCTGAATGCCTAGCTCTCCCAGGATAGCAGGGATAAGAGGTCCTAGTTCATCTCTGCAAAAAAGACGGACCACCTTTGGATCAACTCCATCCGTCCCATGGACTCCCTGCAGTCCTCCTTGTTGTCTCTCGGCGTCTCCCTCCATTCCCCTCAGGGGCTGAGAAGGCAACTCCGGGTCACCTTGCTCCTCTGATTCTGAGGAAGAATCGGGGTCAGCCACCGGGGTACTTAAGGTCTTCGGTCGCTAGCCAGACAAGGAACCTGCATCCTGAATAGCCTGAGCCCGCTTCGGAGGCCGAGGCTGGGAGTCCGGGAGGAGAGGCCTCTTCCCACCCACCTTCCGGGCTATAAAGGCCTTATGCATGAGAGGAACAAAATCGGAGGAAAATGAAGACTCCGATGAAGTATCATCTGTATCCCCTGCAGCAGTATCTGCAGCATGAGGCCTGCTCCCATCCGCGGGCCTGTCCCCCTCAGGGACCCCGCGCTGCGGGGACAAACTAGGAGGAAGTTCCTCCTCCCCTGGCACTGCCTGTGCTGCTGTACCCATTGGTCTGAAGGGAGGCAAAATGGCGCCCACAAACGGCGCCACCGACTTCGGAGGACCTAAAATGGCGCCCGTTCACCTCCGGCAGCTCCCCAAATGCGCCCATCACTGTCTGGACCCGAAGAACGACCCCCTTCGGGGCTGTAGAGGCACCCTCACCCCCGGAAACACACGCGGCACACAGGCTGTCCTGTGACAGACGCACGTGCGCCACAGGCCCGACTTGCGGCCCGACGCGGTACAGAAGCCGAAGAAAATGACCCCCCTGCTCCCAGAAAATGCGGCGAATCGGCATACAACCCCCCACCCCCACCCGTGCGGCCCCGGAAGACAAGCAACGTGAAAAATAAAAAATGTTGCTTTTTTTTTTTTTTTTTTAGGAAGTACCTGTCTGGTGCCTCTGGGTCCTGAACCTACTGGGGGGAGTGAGCCAGGCTCCCCAGTTTCACCCCCAGTAGTAGAAAGTGTTGATCGATGGGTCCTCAACCCACAACACTCACAGCCTCTGTAACCAGAGGGGATGGTCCCCTCTGGACCTCACAACCCCCTGGGAGGTGGGAGACCCCGACCTGCAGGAACACACTGCGGTCTGTCTCCTGACAAGAAAACTGTCCTAACTCTAAGCTAGGCCCTAACTCAGACTGTAGGTTTTGCATCTCCTCCATCTGCTGGAGACAGAAGAATACTGCCAGGCTGTAGGTAGATAAGGCAGAGTTTTGTTGCTAAACTCCTGTCTTCATCTGCTAGAGGGGGGGGGGGGGGGCCCAAAACCCAGGAGTCTGGACTGATCCAGGTACGTACAGGGAATGCAGCTGTCTTGCCCCCCCCCCCCCCCCAGTGTTTTATAGCATTTTAAACATTTAAATAGCTAGTGTTATTTCTACATGAAAAGCTGCAATGCCTTGCATGATTACTAGACCAACACAAAGAAAAAACATTACAAAAATGTGATTCTTTAGATTTTTCACAGGTAAGTAAATGATGACTTACTGGGTACTCATCACGTGCCCAGTCCAACCAGTGTTCCCTCTTGGGGTGCTCCTCTGAGCGATGCTTCCACCGATTCTGCACTGCAAACTAGACAAAGAAGCACACATTCACTGTAAAAGAGTTAATATCAACTGTGACTGTTCATTTTTATCTTTTAAATTCAACTTCACAAAGGATCTCACAACTCAGTGAAAACCAGATACTGAGAAGAAAACGGATTGCTATTGTTATTGAAATAAACTTCATTTAAAGTGCAAGCTAGCTGCTGGGACACTTCATCTTCCTATGTGTATAGTATTTTTAGCAGTGGGCACTTTAATCAAATGCGTTGGAAAAGGCTCCAGATACTGACTTCTCCCTTCCTCCAGCCTGCTGCACTTGGTCCTTGCAGTGGGATCCAGTGCTTTGACCAGCACTGGGTCAGAGTAATGCTCTGACGGGATCCTGCATCTGGTGGGACTCCTGATAACGGACAGACCACACAGTGGTAAAGTCTGCGGGAATGAGTGAACACATTCGGTCTCGTAAAGTTACATCTCCTCTTCGGAGGGCATGCACACACTCCCCCATCCTCCCCAAGAGCGCCTCTCCTCTCGAAACCGGGCCACGCACACTGAGTCTGGGTCAATTTTAGAACAACATTTACACCTGACAATGGCTTTGCAAACTACTCCCTTTAATATCTATTCTGCATTCAGCATGCTTCCATCCATTGACATCATCCGTCATAAGTCATTTTAGAAAACTGAACCATACACTTTTTTTGGTGGGGAACGGGGAGGGTTTTTTTCTTTTTCAAAAGTGATTCAGAGCCCACAGAAAGGGACATCACTTACAGAACAATTACTGGAAAGTTCATGGCATGGAAGCAGCCTGGATTATTCCTGCTCTTTCATCCTGTAATGTCCTTATAATTATTTTTTCATTCTCCAATGAGGCAGTTTTCTAAAACTTATAAAGTGAATTGCCAGAAGACTAGAGCAAACTTCATCTTGATTGCTGTTGGTGCATTTAAACTTGCAAATTGTGCCAAAGTAGAATATTCAACAGTAACAATAAAAATAACATTAAATTTATATAGCATTTACATTTTCATTTATTAAATTTGTGCATCGCCTAACACAAAAAGGCCTAGGCGATGAACATATTAAAACATACTTAATATAAAAAAAAACAAGATAAAAAAAAACTTAAGAAAAATAAATAAATAAAATATAACTGAGTAAAATATAATACAATCATAAGAGAGAGGAAAAAAGGCAAAAAGAGTAAACAAATTAAAAATAACTGAGCTTAAACACAAAGGTCTTAAGGAATCCCTTAACAGTCTTGATTGAATCACATTGGCGGATTTTTATTGGTAGGGAGTTCCAGAATTCTGGGCCGGCCACCAAAGAGGAGCAAACTTTTGAAGTATTATACACTCAGAACAATCTTATTATTACATAATTACAGCTGAACAAACTGAATCCCAGGGAAATAACATGGCTTCCATGAGGCAACAAACCAAAAGGCTTGACAAGAATCCAAGAGCTACTGACTCATAATTCCAAAACCTAACCACTCAGTCTCACTTCCTCTCTGCAGACTGCATATAGCTATACAGGAGATCATTCGGTCATGGTAAAGCAGAGATGCTTACCTGTAACAGGTGTTCTCCGAGGACAGCAGGATGTTAGTCCTCACACATGGGGTAACATCATCAGATGGAGCCCCGATGCGGAAAACTTATGTGAAAGTTTCTAGAACCTTGACTAGGCACACTGAGCATGTCCAGCATGCCCTATACCACACGTCCACATGGGGTCCCTCTCCAGTCTTGTAACATAGAATTATTATTATTAAAATAAAAAAGGAGAAACCCAACTCTACGGGTAGCGAGTGGGTTTCTTGAGGGGTAACACCTTACTGTCCTTGGAGAACACCTGTTACAGGTAAGCAACTCTACTTTCTCCCAGGACAAGCAGGATGGTAGTCCTCAAACATGGGTGAATCCCTAGCTACAGGCTGCTCCCCAATACAAAAGGAGACCAACAGACACCTAACCATGTGCCAACATGGCACATGGTTAGGTGTCTGGCACAACAACCCTAGTGCTGTTGGGAACAGAGTCTGGCACAACAACCCTAGTGCTGTTGGGAACAGAGGGGGGAGACAGCCTGAACCCAAACAATGGGTCCTAGGCGGGAAGTTGGGTTCTACATCTCAAACAGGTTTTGAAGGACAGACTGGCCGAACCTACTTTCGAGTCAGCCACCCCTATCCAAACAGTAATGCGATGTGAATGTGTGGAGAGAACAGTCTTGCAGATCTTCTGCACAGGAACTGCTCACAAATGGGCCACTGACGCTGCCCTGGCTCTGACAGAATGATCCTTGATATGACCCCAAAATGCAGTCCTGCTTGGGCATAACAGAAGGAGATGCAATCTGCTAGACAATTGGATAATGTCTGTTTGGCAATGGCAAAGCCCAACCTATTCTTATCAAAAGAAATAAAAAGTTGAGTGGACTGTCTATGGGCTTCTGTCTGCTCCAGATAGAAGGCTAAGGTTTGCTTGTAGTCCAAATTGTGCAGTGCTCGTTTGCCTTGGTGCAGATGAGATCTGGGAAAGAATATTGGCAGGACAATTGACTGGTTAAGATAGAAATCCGTCACCATCTCACCTTAGGCAGGAACTTAGGGTGCATGTGTAAGATCACCCTGTCATGATTTAAGGTGGATAAGTCATTAAGGCTAGAACTTGCTGACCCTGTGAGCTGAAGTGACCGCCACAAAAAAATATGAGCTTCCAGGTTAGGTACTTCAGGTCACAGGTGCACAGTGGCTCAAAGGGAGCTTTCATCAGCTGAGCTAACATCACGCTAAGGTCCCAAGACACAGCGGGAGGCCTTAGGGGAGGCTTCAATTGCAGCAGGCCCCGCATGAAACGTACAACTATAAGCTGTACAGAGAAGGGCGTACCATTCATACCTTGGTGGTATGCACCAATTGCATTAAAATGAACTCTAACAAAGTTGGGTTTCAAACCAACTTCCAATAGGTGTAGAAGGTAATCAAGCAGTTTTTGTGTGGGGTAGGAGAACGGATCTAGGGCCATCTGTTCACACCTCACAGAAAATCTTCTCCACTTCTGTCCATAGGACTTTCTAGTGGAAGGCTTTCTAGAAGCCACCAGGACCTGAGACACATCCTCTGAAAGATCACGTGGCTGCAGAATTAACCTCTTAACATCCAGGCTGTGAGCAACAGGGCCTGGAGATTGGGATGCTGTAGCTCGCCCTGATCTTATGTGATGAGATCTGGGGAAGTCACTAGACTTATCGGTTTCCGGATGGACAACTCCCGCAGGAGTGAAAACCAGCCCTGTCTCAGCCAATGAGAGGCTATGAGAATCATAGTCCCCCCTGTCCTCGTGAAGCTTCAAGAGAGTCTTCGCCATTAAGGGAATCAGAGGATACCAATAACCGTGGAAAAAACACGCTGAAAAGAAATTTTTTCCACTAGGCCCAAAAACAGCCAAAGTGAGCTCACTCAGACCATGAGGCTTACACCTCTGTGGAAAAGAAGAAACTGGAGAGAGACCCCTTTTATAGGGCATGCGGGGCATGCTCAGTGTGCCTAGTCGAAGTTCTAGAAACTTTTGACATAGGTTTTCCACACCGGGGCTCCATCTGATGATGTCACCCATGTGTGAGGACTAACATCCTGCTGTCCTCGGAGAACTAAATTTCCATTGCTCGGCATGAACCATGAAGAGTCATTTGGCTGCCAGTTTCATCAGCAAGTAGTCACACGGTAATCAAGCCTCAGAAGGATTTGTACAACCACCCAAAAACAAAACCGATATCACTTCATGACCACAGGAGGATAACAAAGAGACCTTCATATAATTGAGTGATAAACCAGTCGCTCTGCGTTGCTCCAAGCTTACATGAAACGGGAACACCAGGGCGTTTACATTTCACTCCCTGCATTTCATCATGGGTCTCAAAAAATGCCGCATTGACATTTTTTTTTTAAAGATTTTTTTTGCTGCATATAAAAATAATAGTAATATGAATATACTTTCTAGGGCAAACATTTCATGGCTCTACAAGCTCTACACGCCAAGTTTTTAATTTATTTTTTTTTAATCTTTGCTGGCTCAGGAAACCATTGAGAGGAAAGTAAGAAATACTCTTGGTGCCTTCTAGGATAATTTTCTACACCATATTATGTGGACTGAAGGCCAAAACAATTATTTTATTAACCTGTCCCTTCTGGGAACGTCTAATATCCTCACCTCCTTTCTTTTTAAAAGCACAGACAGGCCATGTTTGAGGCCAGTAAAGTTTTAACAGCCAGGGATATCCACTCTCAGCAAAAATTGACCATTGCCCTTAACGGAAACAGACTATAAAGCCCGTGCAGAGGGGTTGCGTTCGTCCTTAACAGGTCAAATATTTCCCACTTGTATATTTATCTTTTTAGCCACAGAAATTCAGTAAAGATCTTATGTCAGAAGTCCTCTTTGTCAGGCCTGGCACCACTGGGTGTGCAAACCATATAATTGCACAGGGCGGCACAATCAGGAGCAGTAAAAGGCCCATGCTACTGCTGGTGAACCTGATCCCATCAGCGGTGGAAGAAGTAGAAGACCCGTGCGGCTGCCAGCAGTCTCCATCTCTCTGGTGGCTGAAGAAGCAGGAGACCAGAGAAGAAGATGAAGCCCGTCCTGCAGCTCCTTCTCATGTGCTGGCCCTATGGTAATTCAACACTCACGGTGCTAGCACTTCCTGTATTCTCAACTCGCAATGCACAAGATAAGAATACAGGAAGTGCTAGCACTGCCAGTGTTGAATTACTGCGGGACCAGTATGCCGGAGGAGCTGCAGAATGGCTGCTTTCCCAAAGAAGAAGCTACAGGCTGGCAGCAGTAGCAGCAGAGGAGGGATCACCCATGGACCCTGACTGCCTGGTCTGCATGATGTGTGTGTGAATGGAAGGCTGCCTATGATGGATATGTGTATGTGTGTGTGTATGTGGTGTGTGTGAATTGGGAGCCTGCCTGGGATGGATGGGTGGATGTGTGTGAACGAGAGCCTGCCTGGGATTGGTGTGTGTGTGTGTGCATGCATGGGAGTCTTTCTGGAATGGGCAGGGTGTGTATGTATGTGAGAATGAGAGCTTGTCTGGGATTTGGGTGGATGTGATTGGAAGCCTGCCAAGGATGTGTGGGGGTGTGAATGGGAGCTTTTCTGAGTTGTGTGTGAGAGAAAGAATTGGAACTGCCTGGGTTTTGTGTGTGTGTGTGTGTGTATGTGTGTGTGTGTGTGTGTGTGTGAGAGAGAGAGAGAGAAAATGTGGCTACAGGTGCATCCCAACCTGCCAGTAGCTGAAATGAAGAGGAGGGCCCAGGGCTGCTGGCTAATTCCAACTAAAGAACTGGAGATACCTGGGGGTTTGTCTGAGAGGGAACGTATGTGTGTATGTGTAAAAGAAAGAGAGGGGAAAGTTTGTACACCCCACTCCCATTAATCCATGACTGATTTTCAGTCACCTTCAGTCTGAAGGTGACTGAAAATCAAAAGTTCCCAGGTAAGGAGAACATGAATTTTTAAAATCCTTTTAGTTTTATTTATCGGATGTTATTTAATGTGTCTGCTGTTTTGAAATATTTTATTTGTGTTTTGGACACTTTAAAAAATTGTATGTGACTTTTGTTACGAGCGCGACCTCCGGCAGCTGTTACACTCCGAGGCACGAAGGTGCGGTCGTCTCTAAAGCTGGGATGTGAGCCCTTGGGCCACGGCATGGCCCAGGGAGGAGCCCCAAGCCACACCGCGGGAGGTGAGCTGGTACAAGCATGGGTAACGAAACCAGGACTAGAATACAAGGTCTGACCCTCAACCAGACCTGCACGCCCCAGGATTACTAACAACGCAATGTTGATAGATGAACAGTCCTCCGACCGTTCCAAGCCCTTTTGGACCTGCCGCTGGGAACGGCAATGGGCGGCAGGCCGGACAGAGGACGAGGGCAGACGGAGTCCTTAGAACACAGAAGACTTTGGATGAAGACTGAAGCAAGAACGTTGAAGACGAGGACGCTGAAGACGAAGGCTGGAGTAAGACATCATAGACGAGGACTGAAGCAAGACACCATGGACGAGGACTGAGGCGAGACATCATAGATGAGGGCTGAAGCGAGACACTAAAGACGAGAGCTGAAGCAGGACACTGTAGATAAAAGCTGAAGTAGGATCAAGAGCTGGCGCGAGTCTGCGATGCAGCGCGCCCTACACAGTCCACCCGTGGGACTGGTCGTGGACCACGCTGGGCTCGAGGCAGTACTCCAGGAGGAATAGTGGAAGCTGATTCCAGAACATGACTAAGCAACTGCAGAGACCTGCACTGGGGTGCGCCCTACACAGCCCCCCCGCAGGACAGGTCGCGGACCACGCCGGACTCAGGGCAAGTTCAGAAAGAGACTTGACATGGACATCACGCAGGTTGCAATAGGCTCTGAAGACTGGGACAACTCTGAAGCAGGATTCGATTCTCAAGGATTAAAAACAATAGACTGAAGCAGGAGGTCTTCCAGAGGGTTGTGCTGCGGAGATAGGGATGGCCTTGTACCGTGAGGCGCCCTACGCAGCCCACCCGTGGGACTGGTCACAGACCACGACAGCGGTACGCCAGGAAGGTGGACATCGGGGAACCAAGGCATGGAGGCAGAGACGAAGGCAAGGACATCAGGAACATCGAGAAAACAGATGACCTGGACGAAGGATATCTGGAACATGGAGATGACTGAAGACCTGGACGAAGGACATCTGGAACATGAAGGCGAAGCTGTCAAAGCAGAAGAAGACCACGGAGGACCTGGACCGGTCAGAAGACACAGACGACTGTGGAACCCGATCCGAAGGCAACAAAAGACTGAAGAAGAATCCCTTTTATAGGGCTGAAGCAGGAAGTCATCATCAGAAGGAGCCAGGAGCACTTCCTGTGGCTGGCCCTCTAGAGAGAAGAGGCGCTCCAGTGCCTAAGGAGGCTGAAGCAAGAAGAGAAACAGGACCATGGTCAGCGGCATCCCCTGCACGCTGAGACCGATGCAGGGAAAGCAGGCTGGCTGCAGGCACCGGCAGGGACAGCCTCCCTGCCGGTCGAAGACCCCTGCAGCGGCTAGGACGGCTCCCTGCCGTCTGAGGACCCCAGGAGGAGTGTCGGGGAGCCAGAGCGGCATCGGCCACGAGGGGAGGCTCCCGGATGTTCAGCCCTGCCGCGCAGGGCTGCGGCCTTCGCAGCCCCTCCTAGGCTGCATGTGGGTGGTGTCGACGGCGGTGCCTAAGCCGTGAAGAGCAGGAAAGTTTGTGGCTTCCCTGCCGCAAAAGAGCTGGCTTGTGCGGCCTCCATGCCGCATGAAGATGGCAGCGGCAGCGGCCTGCCACGGAGGTCCCGGCCACATGGAAGGTGAGAGGCCTGCTTGCGGAGAGTAGCTCCGCGGGCAGGTATCAAAACAGTACCCCCCTTTTTAAAGACTCCTCCTCAAGCCTCGTATCAACAGCTGGAGGAAACAAGGTATCAGTACAAACTGACAGGGGGAGAGAGCAAGGGTCCAAGAACAAACGTTGGAAGATTCTTGGCAAGGAACTGTAACGATGGCAATACTGTAGCTGAAGACAAGAAGAATATTGAAGAACCAGGCAAGACGTAGACGAGACACTGAAGACTTAAACAAGCAAGGAACAAGAATGCAGGACAGCAGGCTTGCATCTCACATTCTAGTAACCAAAAAATAAAATTCAAGACAAAGCATCGAAGATGAACAGAGGGCATAGCTAAGTATTAACTTGTATTGAAGACCAGTTCTTGGTTCACAGTAGTAACAGAGAGTGAAGTTCAAATTGGATTCTGTAGCTGTAACGGTGGAACTCAGAAGAATCTGTAAACAACTTGCTAGCTGATTTTGAATAGCTGTGATGTCAGGCAGCTTTCGAATGGAAATCCGAGGCACAGAGTTCAGATGCTGGAGAGTAATTCTAAAGGCAAGTTGTCTAAAGAAGATGGTGAATTCAATACTGAAGGAAGACTCTCAGCGAGGGTCGTAACCGAGATACTCACAAGATCTTCACCATTGGAAGCTCGAGATCCCCCTGGGAGGAGCCCTTGAGGAACCGAGCCGCTTGGGCTTAGGAGTAGACATCCGGGAACTAGTGTGCGATGGAATTTTTTCAAAGAACAAGAGTCAAGCAAGAAGTCGAAACCGGAGAGACCCACAATCTTCACCACTGGAGACCCGAGATTCCCCCGGGAGGAGCCCTTGAGAATCCGAGCCGCTTGGGCTTAGGTGGGGTCCGCGGATGGCGGAAGTCTGAAGCTGAGCAGGAATGGAGACTAAGAAGCTCAGGGTTGTTGCTTCTTGACTGGCATGGTTGAGTGAAAAAGGTCTTTACAGCTTAGTATGAGAGTGAGCGACTTAGGAAATCCATGAATACTTTGGCACTCACAACGTAGTGACATCACACTCAAGGTTGATGGTCAATAGGTGTCACTATAGTACTTAAACAAGGGACTGTCTGCTGATGATAATTGCTCCGATGACGTGAGGAAGTAGTCTCCTTAGGCTGGAACAAGGAGCATACCAGACAATAAATGTCGCTGTGGCACTATGCGAGGAACTGTTAGTCGAAGAAAAACATTTCTTTAGGACGGAGTCAAGAAGCCACATTGAGATGGAAGGAGCTTCATGCGACTAGACTTGAAGATGGCAATGGATTCCAATGGGAGTGAGGAACCCCCACAGACAGATGGTCAAATGTAGGCACTGGAGGCAGAATAGATGACAGGAAATCAGGAATTCCAATCCTGATTAAGGACTTGAAATACTGAGTGTTTGAAGAAATCATGGTATCGAGCTCAGAGATGCAGGATAGGTCGCGATGGTGATTCTGAGTCGAATACATCAATATGGAACGGAAGCTGGACCAGACTATGGATTCAAGGAGATTCGCAGGAAGGTGACATCTGTGAAGAACCAACAAGTAGTCTGTAGCTGGAAACTCCTTTGCGGATATGAAGATGCATCAAGGATGCAGGCGCCTCCTGCTGGTCGTAAGAACCCTAGGCATGAACTGTAGAGAACACTTCTGGCTGAGAAGACTCCAGAGCCAGCACTAGGCCAGTGCTGAATAGACTAAGAAGATGAGAAGACAGGTCTCGGGTGCAGGCGCCTCCTGCTGGTTGGAACATGCCAAGACCTGAGGTGGTGTAATGGTACACTTCGAAGACAGGTATTCCCTGAAGCATGAAGATTCTCGAAGTTGAAGATGCTAGTTGTTGGATGTGGAACCTGGGCGCAGGTGCCTCCTGCAGGTCGTATGGAACCCAGGGAGCTGGGCCACATCGAAGTGGGAAGAACAGAGATGATCACTGGAACCAAGACAGGCAACTCCTGCCAGTCGAGGAGTTCCAGGACGAGTGGATGCAGAGATGGTCTGGCTGCAGGCGCCTCCTGCAGGCCGTGGGAACCAGACAGCTGTAGCGAAGACATCAACAACACACAAAAATTATTGACAAAAGCAAGCATTGAATGTCCATAAGCTAGGAGCAAAAAATTCTTTGGGCAAAAGCAGGCTGAAGAAAGTCCAGTAACTGAAGAAAAAAAATTTTCCAGGCAAAAGTCCAAAAGAAACTGAAGCCCATCGGGCACAGCTTACCGAGCTCTTGGCCTTCGGATCATGTTACGAGCGCGACCTCCGGCAGCTGTTACACTCCGCGGCACGAAGGCGCAGTCGTCTCTAAAGCTGGGATGTGAGCCCTTGGGCCACGGCATGGCCCAAGGAAGAGCCCCAAGCCACACCGCGGGAGTTGAGCTGGTGCGAGCATGGGTAACGAAAGCAGGACAAGATTGAAGCAAGGACTAGAATACAAGGTCTGACCCTCAACCGGACCTGCACACCCCAGGATTACCAACAACGCAAAGTTGATAGATGAACAGTCCTCCGACCGTTCCAAGCCCTTTCAGACCTGTCGCTGGGAACGGCAATGGGCGGCAGGCCGGACAGAGGACGAGGGCAGACGGAGTCCTTAGAACACAGAAGACTTTGGACGAAGACTGAAGCGAGAACGATGAAGACGAGGACGCTGAAGACGAAGGCTGGAGTAAGACAACATAGACGAGGACTGAAGCAAGACACCATGGACGAGGACTGAGGCGAGACATCATAGATGAGGGCTGAAGCGATACACTAAAGACGAGAGCTGAAGCAGGACACTGTAGGTAAAAGCTGAAGCAGGATCAAGAGCTGGGGCGAGTCTGCGACGCAGCGCGCCCTACACAGTCCACTCGTGGGACTGGTCGCGGACCATGCTGGGCTCGAGGCAGTACTCCAGGAGGAATAGTGGAAGCTGATTCCGGAACATGACTAAGCAACTGCAGAGACCTGCACTGGGGCAGGCCCTACACAGCCCCCCGCGGGACTGGTCGTGGGCCATGCCGGACTCGGCAAGTTCAGACAGAGACTTGACATGGACATCACGCAGGTTGCAATAGGCTCTGAAGACCAGGACAATTCTGAAGCAGGATTCGATTCTCAAGGATTAAAAACAATAGACTGAAGCAGGAGGTCTTCGCTACGGACATGAGGATGGCCTTGTACCGTGAGGCACCCTACACAGTCCACCCGAGGGACTGGTGACGGACCACGACAGCGGTACGCCAGGAAAGTGGACATCGGGGAACCAAGGCATGGAGGCAGAGACGAAGGCAAGGACATCAGGAACATCGAGACAACAGAAGACTGGGATGAGGAACATCTGGAACACGGAGAGGGCTGAAGACCTGGACGAAGGACATCTGGAACATGGAGACGACTGAAGACCTGGACGACAGACATCTGGAACATGGAGACGACTGAAGACCTGGATGAAGGACATCTGGAACATGAAAACGAAGCCGTCAAAGCAGAAGAAGTCCACGGAGGACCTGGACCGGTCAGAAGACACAGACGACTGTGGAACCCGATCTGAAGGCAACGAGAGACTGAAGAAGAATCTCTTTTATAGGGATGAAGCAGGAAGTCATCATCAGAAGGAGCCAGGAGCACTTCCTGTGACTGGCCCACTAAATAGAGAGAAGAGGCACTCCGGCACCTTAGGAGGCTGAAGCAAGAAGAGAAACAGGACCATGGTCAGCGGCATCCCCTGCACAGCGAGACCGACGCAGGGAAGGCAGGCTGGCTGCAGGCACCGGCAGGGACAGCCTCCCTGCCGGTCAAAGACCCCAGCAGCGGTGAGGACGGCTCCCTACCGTCTGAGGACCCCAGGAGGAGCGTCAGGGAGCCGGAGCGGCATCGGCCGCAAGGGGAGGCTCCCGGGTGTTCAGCCCTGCCGCGCTGGACCACCAGGGGCTTTTGGCAAGTCTTGGGGGACCCTCCTGACCCCCACAAGACTTGCCAAAAGTCTAGCGGGCGTCCGGGAGCGACCTCCTGCACTCGGACCGTCGGCTGCCAGTATTCAAAATGGCGCCGATAGCCTTTGCCCTTACCATGTCACAGGGTCTACCGGTGCCATTGGTCAGCCCCTGTCACATGGTAGGAGCACAAGATTGCGCCGGCCATCCAGTGCTCCTACCATGTGACAGGGTCCGGCCAATGGCACGGATACCCTGTCACATGTTAAGGGCAAAGGGCCATCGGCGCCATTTTGATTAGTGGCAGCCGACGGCCCGGGAGCGGGAGATCGCTCCAGGGACCCCCACTGGACCACTAGGTACCTGTAAAAGTTTTTGGGGGGTCGGGAGGGTGGGGGAAGCTAAGGGATTAAAGGGTTTTAAAGGGTTGCGGTGAATTTAGGGGTTACTTTTGTGTGCCATTTTTCCCGCCCTCCCCCAAAACGATAAGAGAACTCCCACGATCAATATCGTGGGGTTTTCCTATCGTTTTGGGGGAGCCCCTGATTTCTTAAACACTTAGTGTAATATTTGGCCGGCTGCGGGATAGCCCTGCAACTGGCCACACTCACCCCTGGGAGCCTCCAACACTGAGGATTCCGCCACCATGCTCCCCTGCTGGACCCCTTAGGCGCGCGTGCCTAGCACGTACCGGAACTTAAAGGTCTCCAGCATGAAAACACCCGAGGTGCTGAGTGATAACCTGAGAGCCAGCTGGGGATTTAAAAGCTGAGCCTCAGTCCTAGCCGGCACCTCAGCAGTGCGTGTTACTTCTTCTGATCCTGTCTCGCTCCGGCTTGTTCCTGTTCCTGCCCTGCCTCATCCAGCTTGCCCTGCCTTGTCCAGCCCGCCTTGCCCTTTCCTGCCTCCAGTCCTGCAGTTCCTGATCCTTTGTTTGCCTGCCTGTACTGATCTCTGCTATAGACCCGGACTACTCTTTTGCCTGCCACTGACCTCTGCTATGGACGTGGATTACTCTCTTATCAGCCACCTGCCACTGAACTCTGCGTCAGACCTTGACTACACCTTGCTCTCTGCCTGCCCAGACCTTGGCCTAGCCCCAAATGCTCACATCCTGACCGTCTTGTGGGACTCTCGCCTAAGTCCTACCAGCCCCTGGAACCCAAAGGCTGAACCCACACGGAACGGAGCTGGTCCCAGCCTTGTCCCAACTCAGGGCACATTCACCAGCTGTTGGCATAGGCCTAGTAGGTTTGCTTACTAGGCTGCATCAACTATGCACAGCACAGGGGTCCACTACCTCACAAATTTGCTGATGCCTTGGACCTGGTGGACTCGCCTGCAATCCAGGCTATTCCAGGATTTGCCCAGCGTATCCAGAAGCTGCAAGAAATTCTGAATCAAGTGACTGGCCTGCTCGAAGGACCGGCGCTACGAATGAACACCGACACCGGCCACAGTCCCTGCAGCTCTAACTCCACCTGCAGCTAGCCCATCTTCCTGGACTCATGTCGCACCTGCTGCCGCCTCCTTCCAGGTACCATGGGGGTGCCAAGGAATGCAGGGGCTTCATAAACCATTGAAGGGTGTATTTTGAGCTCTAGTTGGTCCTGTTTCCATCCAATTGTACAAAGATGACATATATGGTCTCCTTGATGGGCCTCCCCATGTCGCCTGGTGTTTGATGAGCTAGGTTGTGCCCTCTTCCACAGCCACAGAACTGCTACGAATCTGCCAGGGAATGTACACTGTGGGCGAATATATAGTGCAATTCTGTACCCTGGCTTGGGAACGCCGCTTGGGAAAGGATAGCCAGATGCTCATTTTTTGGCAGGACTTATCTGGCCGTATAAAAGACGAGCTGATGGGGCAAGTTATCCCTCCCACACTAGAAGGCCTGATCACTCTGATTATTCATGTTGACCTGAGATTCCAAGAGTGGGCCCAGGAGTGCTGAGCAACGCATCAGCCCATCCGTCTAGCTCCTCACTTCCAACACCCCCCTAGTGCCTGCATCCAACCTGGAGTTGACACTCTCCACTGAGGAACCTATGCAGCTGAGCCGGTCTAGACTCTCCGAAGAGGAAAAATAGAGATGGAGACAATTAAGGCTCTGCCTGTACTGTGCTAGCCAAGCCACTATCCTCAGAATATGGAAACTTCCCAAACTTAGAGTTGATTAGAGAGGTAACCAAAGGTCGGATTACTCCCTCTCCACAACTTCTGGTGCCTGTCTGCCTTGCCACAGGAGACTATATGATCCACACCAAGCATTTCTGGACTTTGGGGTCAGGTGATAACTTTATTGAACAGTCACTAATCACCAGCATAGCCAGCCTACAACCACCTTGGAATGCACCATCACTATCTCTTCTGTTTACAGCGAGCCTCTTTCAGGTTGTCTTACTGTGATCATTGTACCTTTGACCATGCAGAAAACCACAATACTGTACAAAATGAACAGTTTCAATAAACACAATCTATACATTTAAATATTAACTTTAATTTATCTAATATATCCATAATATCACATCATGTATCTCATTTCAAAAATTATTTTGTTAAAAATATTATAGCAAAATTCAATTGATACCAGAAATTCACTAAATTCATTAATTTTTCACACTATACCAATACATAAAACCATACAAAATCCCTAACATTCACACCACACATCCACCTCATTCATTCAATAAATTATACTTCCAATAATTAAACACAACAATAATCTTACTATATGTTGCTAATAACAGCATGTGGGCAATGAGGAGATCCTCGGTATTACTATCATTTGAAAGACTATGGCAGTTAGTAAATAGTTCCAAACCGGCTGATACTTAACTTATGGTAACAATCATATTTCCAAAAACAGGAAGGCTGTCCACTAAAACCAATAAGCTTGTACTATAAACACCGGTGAGGAAAGTTTTCTATGCTCTAATGATTCAATATTGTGACCATCTTAATGTTATTCAAATCTTTTTCCCAATGTTATGGCTCACAATTTGCTTTTCAAAAACAGGCTCAGTCTCCTTCAATCGGCAATTGCCATCATAATACTGCCATGCTGCAGTTGTACTCCTCCGATGTAACCAAGTGTCCTCTTCAATATTCCTCCATTGTAACCAAGTGTCCGCTTGAATATTTCTCCAATATATCATAAACATCCCGACGCTGCAGCATTTCGTCTCTCCTGTGTGCCTGCATCAGGGGAATATCTTCAATATAGCCTCCCAAGCTGTATATCATTCATGCAAATTGTGGTTTTCTGACCTTAGATCGAACAGTGCAGGTTGGTTGGGGTAGTTTTTGTTTTGCCTTTGACCATGCAGACAAGTCTCCTCCATAAGGAAACCATCACCTTCTATGTGCTACCCAAGGCAGTCAACCCCATTATCCTGGGGCTGCCCTGGCTCCAGCTTCATCAACCCTCTATTGACTGGGGCATGCTACAGGTAGCTCGTTGGGGTCCCATTGTGCCGCAAAGTGTCTATCTGCAGACCTGCCTCATGTTACTCTAGCTCTGGCCACCATGTCCTTCCTGCCAGGCTTACTGTGCCACTACGCAACATAGTCAGATATCTTCAGTAAGCTCCAGGCCTAGAACTTGCCACACACACATCATATGACTGCCTGATAGACCTCCTACCAGGGAAGATGCTACCCCAAGGGTAGGTTTACCCTCTGTCAGCACCTATGTCACAATACATCCATGAAAATTTAAAAAGAGGCTTCATCCAGCCTTCCTTGTCCCCTGCAGGACCAGGCTTCTTCTTTGTAGGTAAAAAGGACAATTCCCTTAGGCCCTGTATAAATTACAGGGTCCTCAATGCAATCACCAGAAAGAATCATTACTCTCTGCCTCTCATTACGAAGCTATCTGTCCACCTTCAAGTAGCTCATATCTTCACCAAACTTGACTTCCATTGGGCTTATTATCTCATACTCATACAAGAAGGCGATAAGTGGAAGACAGCCTTCAATACCAGAGATAGCCATTAATCAATATCTTGTTATGCCTTTTGGCCTATGCAATGCTCCTGCAGCCTTCCAACACATGGTTAACAAGATCTTCTGTACTCTCACGAAGTGGTGTATTTTTATTTTTTTTATAAATTTTTCACATTTACAGACAGCAAAAAGCATGCCCTGGAAAATATCAGGTACATCATGGAAGGAAACCATTTACCATTTAACATAATACCAAAGAAAACAAAAATTTTCCCATGACCTGAAGTTACAATAAACAGGTAGATTTTAAAAGGGTTACGCGCATAAGTTATGTGCGTAACCCTTTCAAAACCCCCCTGCGCACGCCAAGCCTATTTTGCTTAGGCTCGGCAGCACATGCAAGCCCCGGGACACGTGTAAGTCCCGAGGCATTGCTAGGGGGGGCGTGTCAGGGGCGTGGCCGAGGCCTCCGAAATCGCTCCTGGGCCGGGGAATCGCGCGGCAGCAGCCAACTGGGGCAGGCGTAACTTTCGCGATAAAGGTGGGGGGGTGTAGATAGGGCTGGGGGGCTGGGTTAGGTAGGGGAAGGTGGGGGGAGGCCGAAGGAAACTTCCCTCCGAGGCCGCTCCGATTTCGGAGCGGCCTCGGAGGGAACGGGCAGTGTGCACAGGGCACCGACCCCAGATTTTATAAGATACGCGCGGCTACGCGTGTATCTTATAAAATCCGGCGTACTTTTGTTTGCCCCTGTGCGCGAACAAAAGTACGCGCGGGCGTACTTTTCTAAAATCTACCCCAAAGTGTGTGGGGGGGAGGGGTAGTAACCATCAATAGAGCAAATTACAACATAGATATAGTAAAAAGGAAAGAGGAGAGAGGAGAGAGAGCAGATCTCTAATCAATCACCGACGACTGCGACTTGAGCTACTCCTTGGGTCTGTTGATGAGAGTCCAGAAACAGCTCTAACTGGGAAGGATCATAAAAAATATATCTGGCACCATTTATCTTCATAACGCATTTACATGGAAAACGAATAACTATCTAGGCTCCCATCTGTCGTGCACACATACAGAGAACTAAAAATTTCTTCCGTCGCTTCTGTGTTGCTTTAGATAAATCTGGGTACATCCAGACCTTATTGGCCCAAATAGAAGGTATCCTATTATGAGAAATATTTTCAAAATACTGTCCCGGTCAAAAGACAATACAAAATTTACCAATACTGTACCCCTTTTCTCTATCTGTGCCTCTAAGGAAGATTCCAAAAACTCTGTTAAATTCAAAGATACTGGCCCAGTAACTTGTTGATTTTCTCCTTCCATCTTAGTTTCTGGAAGAAAATACACTTTAGATATCGGTGGTAGTGCTTCTGTTGAAATCTGCAGTATTTCTTGTAGATAACTTCTATATTGTTCCCTCGGTGAGACCATCTTACACTTTGGGAAATTTAAGACTCTTAAATTTAAATATCTCGCAGTATTCTCTAAATTTTTCATTCTTCTAATTAAAGCTGTCTCACCTTGTATCAGGCCATTCTGCACAGATTTTGAGTAATTTTTGAGTCCATTTCTTCAATTTTTTCTGTGTGCAAAGACACAACAGGATTTAAGTTATTAAATTGAACTTGAGTATCTTTAATAGCCGTGGTCAAAGTTATTACTGAATTTTCTAAAAAAGAAATAGCTTGCCATAATGAATCCAGAGTCACTACACTTAGTTTCATCATAATGATTGAGAAGTAAAAGTTACCGGTTGAGATGTTTGAGGGAAATGTCCATCTTGAATCCAGGCCGTTTGCTCCATCTCTCTCCATTCCGCAGTGGCCCAAACACCACCACCCTCTTGCACAAAATCGAGTTAGCCCTTCCGTCCATGGGGTGGAGAACAACATTCCACCCTCGATAACAGGTGCCACTTTAACCCCTGCAGGACCCTCCTTGGAGGCCCTTACCCCTAAGGACGCCTTCCGTCTATGGGGCACGTCTGGGCCCACAGTCGTGGCGCGCAGCAGTAGAGAGGGCATCATCAGAGCTCCGGGACTCAGCGATATCTCTCCCTTGAGCAGGGGGTTTGCTCTCTTCCCTCTTTTCTCACAGGAACCTCCGGAGCGTTTACATCTGCAGGTGGGTAGAATCCAGCAATGCTCGTCTGAACAAGTGCAGGTTTTAGACAGGCCGAGGTTCCTTCTCTAACCAGTCCTTTCCTTTTTGTATGAGGCATTTGGGAAATTATTACAACAACGAGCAGCACAGGAGCTACTACTTCCACATCCTCTCCTCACAGCGCCATCTTGGAACGCCCCCCAAGTAGTGGTGTATTTAAATGGAATTTTCATCCTCTCACAATCTCTGGTACAACATCATGAGCATGTTAAGCAAGTATTAATTATTTATTTATTTATTTATTTATTTACCGACATTCGTGAAGCACATCATGCCGGTTTACAATGAACTCAAGGAGGAAAATTACAAAAATTATAATTATAATTATTAAAAATTATAGAGGCTCCAGGAGCACTACTTGTTCACAAAGCTAGAGAAATGCACGTTTGAACAGGAAGAGCATCCATTCTTGGGTTACAAATGGACCCTGCAAAGGTAAAGGTCATTCTAGATTGGCCCCCAACCTGTCAGACTCAAGACGTTAGAACACTTCCTGGGCTTTGCAAATTATTACAGGCAATTTGTACCCAGGTTTTCCTCATTGACAGCTCCAATTACTGCCCTTACCAAGAAGGTCGCAAACACCAAGCTCTGGCCAGAGGAGGCTATCCAAGCCTTTTAGTGTCTCAAGCAAGAATTCTTATGAGAACCTTATCTATGCCACTCAGACCTATCAAAACCCTTTGTCTTGGAGGTAGATGCCTCTGCTCTTCGGATAGGGGCTGTCCTCACTCAACACAATGACCAAGGAACCCTTTTGCCGTGTTCATGCTTCTCCAAAAATTCACTCTGGCAGAAAACAACTATACAATCAAAGACTGTAAGCTTTTGCAGTGAAGCTGGCATCAGAGGAGAGGCACCACCTATTAGAGGGATCTACACACCAGATCACCATCTATGCCTACCACAAGAACCTGGAGTATTGGCAACAGGACCAGCAATTAAATCCTCAGCAGGTGGTCACCATTCTTCAACTGCTTTGACTTCAAGCTACATTATCGCCCCATGGAAAAGAACCAACGGGCCGATTCCCTTTCACGTTCCTTTGAAACTGAAGATGCCCTGTAACCTCCTTGCCACATTATAGATACAGCAAGGATAGTGGCCGCAACTGCAGTTCTAGTATCGCCTGGAAAAAATGAAGCTCCCAAACGACTAAAGGAAAAGTTACTCAAATGGGCTCATGATTCCCACCTGGCAGGACACCCAGGGGCCACCAGAACCCTGGAACTAACTCTTTGCTACTATTAGTGGCCTCAAGTGAATCCAGATGTGAAACTGTATGTGGAATCCTGCCCCACTTGTGCAATGCGTAAGAATTTTCATGCTCACCTTTGGGGGCTATTACAGCCATTGCCGGACTCCGAGAAACCTTGGACCCACCTGGCAACTGACTTCATCATGGGCCTTCCCCTCTCTAATAGCTATACCGTGATATGGGTCATGGTAGATCAATTCTCTAAGACGGCTTCATATCACTCACCAGTCTTCCTTCTGCACCAGAGCTGGCCCGCTTCTTTGTGCAAGATATCTTCCATCTATACAGGCTCCCATCTCATATCCTTTTGGATCATGGAGTTCATTTCATGGCTCAGTTTTAGAGAAGTCTCTGTAAAAATTTTGGTATCACCCTGGATTTCACATCAGTGTACCACCCGCAAAGTAATAGGCAGATAGAAAAGGTCAACCAGATCCTCAAAAATGTCCTATAAGCAATGAATGCCAAGACAATATAGAGCTTCCTTCCTCCCATGGGCACAGTTTTGCCACAACAATCATGTAGGGAGCTCTACTGGATTGTCTCCATTTCAAATATTCTTCGGCAGACACCCCAGAGTACCACTCTCAGTCTCACCCTCAGTATCCTGCCCCATGGTCAATGCCATGAGCTATGATCTCAAGGATCTATGGCGAGAATTCATCAGCTTCTCACCCACAGCTGCTAGTCGGTTCAAAAACCAAGCCAACAAAAAGTGCTGCCCAGCACCATAATTCAAGCCTGGAGAACTGGTATGGTTAAGCACCCAAAACCTGTGTCTTAAGATGCCCTCAACCAAATTTGCACCTAGGTTTATTGGACCATTCCCCATTCTTCGGCATGTTGGAGCAGTGGCCTATCAACTGAAACTTCCACTCACTCTGAAATCATAACATCTTTCACATCTCGCTCATAAAGCCTCTTATCCTATCATGGCTTTCACTGCATCCTCCCAGTCCTACTGAATCAATGTCCAGGTTGGGTACCAAATTTGAAGTGCAAGAAATTCTGTACTCCAGAATATGTTGGAATCAACTTGAATATCTCATCTCCTTGGGACAGTACTTCTGTCCCAAGAAGAACTCATGGGAACCCACAGCCAATCTCCAAGCCTCCCAGACGGTAAGAAATTTCCATGAATGCTTCCCCCAAAAGCCAAAGTGAAGAAGCCTTGGTAGGGGGGGACTTAGGGAGGTTGGGTCCTGTAACATTTGGCCAGCCACAAGACAGCCTCATGACTGGCTGGACTCACCCCAGGAGCCTCCAACACCGAGGATGACTCCTTTGTAGCTAGGATGCCGCCACCTTGCTCCCCTGCTGGACCCTTTAGGTATGCGTGCATAGTGCATGCCAGAACTTAAAGGCCCCTGGTGCAAAAACACCTGAGGTGCCAGGAGATAACATCAGAGCTGGCTAGGGATTTAAACCTCAGCCGCACTACTCATAGGCGCCCTCAGCAACAGGGTCCTTCTGCTTCCATAGCAGTGCGCGTTGCTTCACCTGATCCTATCCCAGCTTGTTCCTGACCCTGCCTTGCCTCATCCAACCTGCCCTGCCTCGTCCAGTCCACCCTACCTCATCCAGTCCACCCTGCCTTGTCCTGCCTGTCCCTGTCCTTTGTTTGCCTGCCCAGTACAGATCTCTGCTACAGACCCGACTAATCTTCTGCCTGCCACTTGCCACTGACCTCTGCTATGGACCCGTATTACTCTCTTGCCTGCCATCTGCCTCTGAACTCTGCTTCAGACCTCGACTACACCTCACTCACTTTCTGCTTGACCCTCAGACTGACCCTAGTAACTGTCGGCCCCAAACTCTCACATCCTGACCACTTTGTGGGACTTTTGCCTAAGTCCTGACAGCCCTTGGAACCCAAAGGCTCAACCCATGGGAAATGGGGATGGTAAAGGTGAAGGTCCAACCTTGTCCCAGCTCAGGGCATGTTGACAGTTGTCAGCATGGACCTAGTAGATTCTAGAGATGTGAATCGTGTCCTCGATCGTCTTAACGATCGATTTCGGCTGGGAGGGGGAGGGAATCATATTGTTGCCATTTGGGTGTGTAAACTATCGTGAAAAATCGTTAAAATCGTGAGCCAACCCCCCTAAAACCCACCCCCGACCCTTTAAATTAAATCCCCCACCCTCCCGAACCCCCCCCCAAATGCTTTAAATTACCTGGGATCCAGCGGTGGTCCAGAACGGTGGCGGTCCGGAACGGCCCCCTCAATTGAATCCTTTTGTCTTCAGCCGGCGCCATTTTGCAAAATGGCCGCCGCAAAATGGCGGCGGCCATAGACAAAAACGATTCGACGCGTAGGTCGTTCCGGACCCCCGCTGGACTTTTGGCAAGTCTTGTGGGGGTCAGGAGGCCCCCCCAAGCTGGCCAAAAGTTTCTGGGAGTCCAGCGGGGTTCAGGAAGCGATTTCTTGCCGCGAATCTTTTTCGTATGGAAAATGGCGCCGGCAGGAGATCGACTGCAGGAGGTCGTTCAGCGGGGGTTCCGGACCGCCGCCTGACGACCTCCTGCAGTCGATCTCCTGCCGGCGCCATTTTCCGTACGGAAAACGCTTCGCGGCAAGAAATCGCTTCCTGAACCCCGCTGGACTCCCAGAAACTTTTGGCCAGCTTGGGGGGGCCTCCTGACCCCCACAAGGACTTGCCAAAGTCCAGCGGGGGTCCGGAACGACCTCCTGCGTCAAATCGTTTTTGTCTATGGCCGCCGCCATTTTGCGGCAGCCATTTTGCAAAATGGCGCCGGCTGAAGACAAAGGATTCAATTGAGGGGGCCGTTCCGGACCGCCGCCGTTCTGGACCACTGCTGGATCCCCAGGTAAGTTAAAGCATTTGGGGGGGGGGGTTCGGGAGGGTGGGGGATTTAGTTTAAAGGGTTGGGGGTGGGTTTTAGGGGGTTTTAGTGTGCCGGTTTTCCTGCCCTCCCCCTTCCCCCGATTTACGATTTTTTAACGATAAATCGGGGGAATTGGTATTGTATCGTGGCCCTAACGATTTTTGACGATTTAAAATATATCGGACGATATTTTAAATCGTCAAAAAACGATTCACATCCCTAGTAGATTCCCCTATGAGGCTGTGTCAACCATGCCACACACAAAGGTTCATTACCATTACACTTAGAAGTCAATATTCAGGAACCTATCCAGCTAAGTGGCAATGACTAAGTAGTTAGTGATGGGCAGCATGGGGATATAATGGGGAGAAGCTACTTATCTGACTAACTTAGCCAGATAAGTGGCAATATTCGCACTTATTCTTGCTGCTAAATATCCTGGCTATGTTAGCTGGATAAGTTTATCGGCTATCATAGCTTGCCGGCTATCCTCTCAATATCAACCTCTTAATCACCATGACACAGTGCGACTGCTTCAACCTAGGTTTACTATAAAGATTCATCATCTAGTGGACATTATGAATATCACACTTCTATGCACTGTTTTCCCTTCAAAGAGATAATCCCTCCAATGTGAGTTCAACCTTCTCCTCTACCAAAATTCCTTCCAGCGTCTTTTTTGTTTTCTTTTTTTAAGTGACAAAGTGCTGCTTGATGGAAGCTTCATCACATTTACATGTTTTTGTATCCCCCATTTTCCCCTATAATAGACCTCCCTACCTGCAGACACGCAAGCAGGGCAGACTGATTCTCGACACTGCTCCTTGAACTGACGGGGCAGATTTAGATCTAAGAGATACAACACTTACCCTAATGCATTTGCAGACGCTAAGCATGATGTTACCCTGGGATGGATATGTTTTGTACATGCTACTTCCGGAAATAAATACAACTGAAAAATATTTTAAGAAATAGAGGCTTGTTAAGGTGTACACGTTGACTCATTTCTGCATACGAGCAATAATGGTCACAGATAAAATGCAAGGGTTTCAGGATGAATCTACAAAAGGACTTACCCTCCACAGGCACAAATGGGAAAATGCTCAGTAAAAATCAGGTTCTATGTATTTACAATGGCAATATGCAACAGTGGCTCTCAACTTTATTCATCAAAAGAGACTACTATATATTAAATGACCAGTTCAGAATATTTATGCAGCTGTATATTGGGGCTCTATTAAAAAAAACCCAACTTGGGCAAACATTTAGCAGTTGGTGACTTTTCCTGAGGCTAAAGCCTGTGGAGGAGCTGAGGAGTGGCAGATACTGTAGCATTTGCTCAGAGCCTGATTAACTATTCATAACTGGAGTTACAATCTTAGATTTAGAGGTTTTTTGAGGTGTTTTTTGCAAATGGGCCAGGGGACATTCCATTATTTAGAACTCCCCTCAACCTCCTGCTCTCCCCAAGATTAGCTTATATACTGGGAAGGAGGCATCACTGCGTCAAGTTTTCTCATCTAGAGGTTTCTAGCCAAAAGTCCCCAATTTTAAAAAAAATCTAGCCACATAGATGTCCAATGAATACCAATGAAGGCAGATAAATTTTGGCTTGTGGTGGGCACTCAGCTGCACAGATGTGCTCAAGCCTATGGGAGCTCCCTGCCCCTCCCGTTTCTTTTCCCTTTAGAAAGAAAGCTAATGGCATGGCTTTTTAGAAAGGCTTATCAATAATCTGCATTTTATGAGATATTGTATGTTGTATATGTTTTTAGTTCATGGATGTCACGTTTAGTGCTTTTTTTTTTTTTACATGATTTCATGACAGACGTTATTTTTGTGATCCACACCAAACAGTTTTTGGAGGCAGCAGAATATAAAACATGTAAATAAAATAAAATAAATAATAAATAAATAATCCCTCCACCTCGCAACCTTTTAACCCACAGCACCATAGGGGAGCTCATCCTGATTGGGCAAGGGGAGGCTATAGGTACAAAAGTCATGGAATTTGTTCTCTCCCTCCCCTCACTATAGCCTCTTCTTTCTCCCTCTGATCTAGCCCCACAGTGAATTTCGGATCATAAAACTTGAATCAGACCATCTCGGGTCAAAGTAAAGCAAAGCAAGGGCATATGAATGTGCACGGCTTTTATCTTAGTCTATAGTGACAATGGCAGCTGATCCATGGTAATATCATAATAGAACTGATAATAGCAATTACAGTGCAACCTACCAAGTGCCACCACCATAAGTAATGCTGGTACCCCAAAGGCCAAAGCATAGCAGTCTGAACCAAAGCATTTCACATCTCCTGGAAATGGAAGAGGAAAAGAAAATACAATTAGTAAAATAGTAAGAAGGCAGTTAATGCCACTGGGATGCTACAGAATGGGCAGCAGATCCTGGGGGAGACTCAGACTGGGTTAGTTGCTGTACTCATGCATTGTGTTGCACCAGAGCTGCTACATTTCACTTGTCAACAAGATACAGTTAACTTATTTATTTATTTAAGGCTTTTATATAGCGACGTTCCTGTACTAGTACATATCACGTCGGTTTACATAGAACCAAAGTTGGAAATTACATCAAACAAGAGGATACAGATAACAGGGCTAACTTCGTATGAACTTATAAAGCAGCGAGCGACTTAAAATAAAATTAAATGATTATAAATATAAGTATAAATATACAAAAAAATAAATAAACATAAACATTCTTGTCAGAACCGTGGTAGAAGGGACGCGGCATGATCCAACACTAATGCCCACCTTTGGAGCCACCATATATGAAATCTCACTCACCACAAAAAGTGGGACAACATACACAAAGAAGTGATTGAATAACTATTATAAAGCACTAGGTAGGCACTCACAGCATGTGCTTCAAAATCCCAAGAGTGTAATCATAAGTCATTCAAACAAACATTTTTTGAAAATGTTTTTATAATTATGCTAAAAAAAAACCCTGCACTTATCTGAGTGCTGAAGGTGCCGGGAATCTCATTCAGGAGAAGAAACAGTGTGTCTGATGTCCACAATATTTTGAAACAAATTTCTTCTTAGTCTGACATTGCAATGTTTTGGAAGGGCACTTCCCTTCCTTCTGCAGGGGATTTGTAGATCACACTGGCAATTTTAGATAGATGTCCCGGATTTTATTAAACGAGTGTGAAAGGATTCGAGCCTAAGAGCATCGTTATTACGCAGATGTTATTTTTGTGATCCACAACGAACAGTTTTTGGAGGCAGCAGAATATAAAACATATAAATAAAATAAAACAAACAATAAATAAATAATCCCTCCACCTCGCAACCTTTTATCCCACAGCACACAGGGGAGCTCATCCTGCTTTGGCTGTAATCAACGCAGATAACGATGCTCTCAGGCTCTGATCCTTGTGCACTCGTTTAATAAAAACCTGGACTTCTATTTTAAAATTGTCAGTGTAATCATCAAATCCCCTGCAGAAGGAAGGCAAGTGCCCTTCCGAAACATTGCAATGTGGAGCTAAGAAGAAATTTGTTTCAAAATATTGTGGACCTCAGACACACTGTTTCTTCTCCTATATGCAGATTCCCGGCATCTTCAGCACTCAGATATTTTCCAAAAAATTTTCATTTGAATGACTTATGTTTACAAAGTTAGTAGCACACTCTTGGGATTTTGAAGCACATGCTGTGAGTGCCTGCCCAGTGCTGTATGATTGTTATTCAATCACTTCTTTATGTTTTCCCACCTTTTTTTTTGTGGTGAGTGAAATTTCATATATGTTGGATTGAGTCGATTCATATATCTTTGGAGTCAGCAGACGAAAATTAATTTTGATTTCCTTATTCTTTTTTTTTTTATTTCATTAGGTTGTCTGCCCGGCAGTACAAAAGCCAGGGTGACTATCCGAGAGCATAGTCGTGGATTTCCCCAGAATGTCCAATCAACTGGGAAATCCAAATGGGGTACAGAGAAGAATATGAGCGGTAATGTGGGATTACGGCTTTTGCAAGCAAAGAGGCTACAGACACCAGAAGCCAGAGTGAAACTGAAGAAGAAAGAAAGAGAGGTTTCAGTAATAGAAAAACTCCCCCATTAAACTTCCACTCTCTTTCCACGACTTCATGAGTTAGACAGCACAGTCTAACCCGGTGTTGCAACTTAAACGCGTTACTCCTTGACTCCTTCCTTTACATAAATTACATTGAGTACCTCTGTAACAAAATGATTGCTTTCTGCATCCCGTGGGAGGGAATTCTGTGTCAAAAACTAAAATCATTCCGCTCACAAATGAGGCTAATATTCAGCTGCTATCTAGCTGAGCAAGATGGCTGGATAAACATCCAGATTACTTGGCCATGCCACTAAGTTTATCCGGCTAACTACACTTATCTGGCTAACTAAGCAGAAGAAGACTGAATATCAGCACTTATCCGGCTAAGGGGGTCATTTTCTAACGGGATCGCACGCAAAAAGTCCCTTTTTGCGTGCGATAGCTAAATCGGGGCGGAGTCCGCGACGACTTCGCTGGCAGCAATAAGGTAGGCCACGTTATCGCCGCCAGTAGCGCACCCAATAGCACCACCTTTCACGGTGGCGCTATTGGGTGCGAACGCCGGCAGCGATAACACCGCGGTGGTGCGATGGCTGCCGGCTTTCGCAGGACCGCCCCCCATTTCGACCTCCCCGTCCCCCATTACCGCAGAATTCACAAATTCCTGTGGTGTTAGAAAATCCAGCCCTAAGCTAGCTAGCCAAGCAGCTCCACCTCAGAACGCCCGTCCTGCCCTTCCTTAGGGGGTTATTTTCCAAGCCGCGATAGGCCCTTATCATGGCGGTAAGATTTAAATTAGGGGATGAGTCAGAGCGGAGTTAGGGAAGGAATTATGGAAATCGGCGGCGGCACCACTGCAGACGATAATATTTCGAACATTATTAGATTGTGAGCCCTCTGGGGATAGGGAAATACCTACAGTACCTGAATGTAATCCACTTTGAAGCACTGAAAAAAGTGCGAAAAGCGGAATATAAATCTAAATTAAAAAAAAAAAATCTAAATTATCGCCAGCAATAGCACGGGGAATAGCACCACCTTTTACGGTGGCGCTATGCCCGCAATAGCCTACAGCCGGCTGCACTGCGGCAGGCGAAACCACACCGCCGTGGTACGTCCGGCTGCAGGCTATCGCCCGTCTGCCCCCTGCTTCGCCCGCCCCCCCCTGTAGCGCCGGGTTCATCATTCCGAACGGAATGATGAACCCTGGCCTTAGTTGGCTATTTATCTGACTAAGTGACAGCCACTAGCCATGCCCACCAGTTTCCACCAGCCAGACTCCACTCCCTATAGCCAGTTTTCCCCAGCCTGACAGTACCCTGCCCACCAGCCCATCCCCACTAGTCTGTCAGTCACCTCCTCACCTTGCTCTGACACTCACATTCATGCTGGTCTCACCCTTCTAACAGCTGTTGCCTTCTAGCATTGCATGGCTGTCAATGAGTTTGAGCTACATGGTGCCCATAGTCCTGAGCTGTTCTTGTGAGGCCACGAGAACAGCACGCACCACACAGCTCGAGTTGAGAGCTGACCTCTTCCAGAAGGCAGCAGCTGTTCAGGGATGACACCGGTGCTGCGCAGGCATTGGAGCAACTGACGAGAGGGAGGCTGGCTTGGGTGGAGGGAGCCCAACGAATCACGTTGCACTGCTTTTTTCCTCCCATTGGTCCACGTGCCCACCCAAATTCTGCCAGCAGAGGAATTCTGTGCAAATTCTGCATTGCACAGAGGTGCAGAACTCCCCCCCCCGGTGTAATATAGTCTTTCTTGGTAATGAAATGCAACTACTGGTGGCAACATTTTCTAGGATTTGCTTTTTACATCAAAATGAAAATACGCTGAAATGCAAATATAGTTTGGTTAAAAAGCATTTTGACTTTTTAATGACTGCCCTTAAATCTTCAGACAGTACAGCCTGTGAAATTAATGTGCTTCATTAGTTTGTTTTCAAGTGGGTCCAAAATAGCTTAATTAAAAAAAACAAATTACAACCGGAACTAGTTATGCTGCTGCCTGAGTAGCTAGCAAGCATAACTGATTATATTTTTCTGAGAAAGTAGCTTTGTTAAAAGTTGCTAAGTGAAAATAAACGGGTTGAGGGTCCCTGCTATGTAATTTCATGGTCCTAGGGGCTTGATTTTCTATTTAGAGATATTTTTCACACTCCCATATACCACTTAATAACCATGTATTTATTTATCTATTTGGTGAATGTGTTAACTGCCCATCTAGGTCTCTGAGAGGTGTACAAGTAATCATATAAAACAGAATCTAAAACAGAATGAAACAGAAAACCAACAATAAATCATTGCATTTATTATTTAATAAGATACTATTCCATGTTCAAAAATAACAACAACTATGCCTTCCTTCATAAATTAACCCAAAATTAAAAAACAGTACAGGCAGCTAAAAAAACAACCCTCTGTCAAATACCACATCTAAAAGCTCCCTTAAACAGAAAAGGTTTTAAAAGCACCTGAAATGAAGATTACCTCCTTCTGGCCTTAACTATTTAGGAAGTGAATTCCGCAATGCAGGAGCTACATACTGTAACTAAAAGTACCCTTCCTAACACTCAATCTATATTTACTGGCCGAGGAAACAGAATGTGGCTGATCTTCCACAGACAGCAGGTGGTATCCAGGACATCTCTCTCAAGTTTATCAGCTAAATACATATAACATAGTAACGGCAGAAGAAGACCAAATGGTCCCTACACCCTGCCCAATAAGTTTCTTATGGTAGTAACTGCTGCTCCATGGAGGTTACCCCCAAGCCTTACGCTAAGGGTTGTAGTATTCGCAATCAAAATCAAGCAACTGTCAAACCCATGCGTTTCTCTCCACTACTTTGTTCATTTGTCAAACTTTAAACAGCCTCCTTCTCTGTATAATTGTTTATTTAAATACTGTATAATTTAAACACTTATCTGTAACTAATCTGTTTTATATTTGCAACAGCTTCCTTCGATGTATAATAGTTACAACTGTAGTTGTACTCATTCTATATATAATTTGGATTAATTTTAATTTAATTTATTTTGTATTTTTTATGTCTTAATCGTTTTAAGTCAATTTATTTATAGCCCTGGGTCTGTTCTATAAAACCCAAAGAGAGTCACCACCTCAATGTTCTATGGAATCGTTCTGTTTAAACTGTTTCATGTAAACCTTGGCTTTCCTAAGCCCTTTGGCATCCTTGTTTTATGTAAACCGGATTGATTTGTATCCCTACAAGAATTTCGGTATATAAAAATTATAAATAAATAAATAAATAAATAACAAAATTACTGCTGGAAATATTTTTATGGGGTGAGCAGCCTTCTTGGTAAGACAGACAATGCTGCTTGAATGAGCTTTGCTTTTCGACTTGGCCTTATAAGCAGGTCTTTGCTTTTTTCCTAATGTCTGCGTATCAGTACCCCAGCCCGTAAAAGTCAGAGCCCAGACTTGGCAGGTAGACCCAGAAGAAGGGAGTTGCAGTAGTCAACTTTAGACAAGATGATGGATTGGAGCACCAAGCAGAAATCTTTGAGGTGTAGGAGTGGTTTTAGTTTTCTTAATACCTGCAATTTGTTAGTTTCCATATTACGAGCTACCACCCAGGAAACAGATCTAGGTGTCATAGTGGATAATAGATTGAAATTGTCGGTTCTGTGTGCTGCGGCAGTCAAAAAAGATATACGTAAATTAATTGTAGGGTTTAGAGGGTCCCTGACAAATATAATATAAATCAATAGACATAAAGGACTTAAATTACCTCTACCTCTCGACTACCTTAGAAATTTTAAGCTCAATAACAAATCAACAAAATTAAGATGCAGATAGCAGTCCAGCAGCAAGAGGGAGGCTTTCCAGACTTTGCACTAAGTACCACATGTATGATTATCTCACAGCTGGGAAGAAGTTGATTGTGTGCACTAGGTGCACAAAGCTCCTAGCTCTCCGAGAACTAATCCGATCTCTGGAGACTAGAGTGGAAGACCATGGAGGAACTAAGGGAGTCAGACATAGCAGAGAAGGCTCACCTCCAATCTGGCAGCACCTGTGCTGCCTTGGAGGAGAAAGGTCATCTGGAAGGAGAGCATCAGCTTGAAGAGGCAGGAAGCAATCCTGTAGCTAGGACCTGCCCTCAAGATGACATGTTTCCAGGGGCACTTGCCCAAGAGGGAAGGGTTAGGATGGCTGTTGTGGTTGGTGGTTCAATTATTAGAAAGGTAGATAACCGGGTGGCTGATGGATATGAGGATCGCTTGATAACTTGCCTGCTTGGTGCAAAGATGGCAGACTTCATGTGTCACATAGGATTTTAGTAAATAGGCCCCCGTTGTTTGTTTTTGAGGGTGAGGTGTTGATGAAGGGTTAATTAAAAATAAATGTTAATTAAAAAAATTAGAGCAGAAAAGGGTTTGCTAACAGAGGACCTTGTTAGCATGACAGCAGTCACTAAATTTCGAGTCTGTCTACTGTTTGTGACAGAGGCAACACAAAAAAGGAAACCTCTGATTATATACGTCTTATACAGAAGTAGTAAAACAGTGGAAAAACACAAAGAAATCTCCGGCCATTGCCATTAGAGGATGAGCCACTGAAAAATGATTCCCCACTCCTTCAACCTGAGTCCTTGAACAACCAAACAAATAAATCAGATGCAAACTCACAACACAGGTCTAAGAACGGAAGAAAGGCACTAAATCATATTGCAAATTGTGGCAGCATATTTTACAGGATCCTACAATTAATAAAGGAAAATTAGTTTCTTACCTGATAATTTTCGTTCCTGTAGTACCAAGGATCAGTCCAGACACCTGGGTTGTGACTCCGCACCAGCAGATGGAGACAGAGCAAGACTTGTCGGGCACCCTCACATATAGTAAGGCGCCACCCACAGCTCGTCAGTCTTACGAATGTCAAAGCAGAAACGCAATGAAACCAAACCAAACTATCTAACTATACCGCCCCACACTAGGGCCAATGCAACCAAAACCGCCAGCTGGATCAGAACTTCCAGAACCAGAGGACCAACAACAGACACTGAAAACACTGGGAAAACCAACCGAGCGGACTCTTCTTACTACTTGGGCGGGAGCCTGGACTGATCCTTGGTACTACAGGAACGAAAATTATCAGGTAAGAAACTAATTTTCCTTTCCCTGTACGTACCAGGATCAGTCCAGACACCTGGGATGTACCAGAGCTGAACTACTGAGGGTGGGAACCAGAGAGTCCCGCTCGCAGAACTCTCCCTCCGAAACCCCCCGAATCCAGGTCCTGAACATCCAGCCGATAGTGTCGAGCGAACGTATGCAGCGACTTCCAAGCGGCCGCCCTGCAAAAACTCTTGAGGCGACACATGCGAAGATTCCGTCCACGAGGCGGCCTGGGCGCACGTCGAGTGGGCTCGAAGGCCCCCCGGAACAGGCTTACCTGTTGTCAATAGGCAAGCAGAAGAAATAGTTTCCTTGAGCCACCGAGCAATTGAGGTCCGAGAAGCAGCGCCACTCCGCTTTGGACCCGAAAACGAGACAAAAGATGGTCCGAAACCCGGAAAAGATTCGTTACCTCCAGATAACGGAGCAGAACTCTGCGGACATCAAGTTTCCTCAACACCTTGATGACTGGAACAGCCCGCGTCCCCTCAGGAAAAACAGGCAACTCAACTGTCTGGTTCAAATGAAAAGATGACACCACCTTCGGAAGGAAAGAAGGAACCGACCTTAGTGAGACTCCAGAATCCGAGAAGCGTAAAACTGGCTCTCACCAAGATAACGCCTGCAACTCTGAAACTCGCCTCGCCGACGCAATGGCTACGAGAAAAAAACCGCCTGAAGGATAAGGTCCTTTAGTGTCGCCCTCCTGATGGGCTCAAAAGCGATGTGCACAGAGCAGAGAGAACCCAATTAAGATTCCAGGAAGGACAAGGATGACATAACAGAGGCCGCAAATGCTTAGCTCCACGAAGAAAACGCGCCACGTCTGGATGATGAGCCAGCGACCTACCTTGCACCTTTCCTCTGAGGCAGCCAAGCGTCGCTACCGGTACTCGAAGAGTGCTACACGATAGACCTTTAGCAAGCTCCGCCTGAAGAAAAGCGAGAACATCCGGCACGGATGGTAACACCGGATTCACCTCACGCGATCTACACCAATCTTCAAACACCGCCGAGACCCGGACGTAGGCAAAGGGCGTAGACCGTGTCCTAGAACTCAGCAAGGTGGCCACCACCGCATCCGAATATCCCTTAGTCTTCAAACATTTCCTCTCAAAAACCAAGCCGCGAGACAGAAGTGAGCCGCGTCCTTCAAACAAACGGGACCTTGCCAAAGGAGAGTTGCTTCCCCCCGAAACGGAGAGGAGCTTCCCTTGCCGACTGCAAGAGGTCCGCGAACCAAGGCCGCCGTGGCCACTCCGGTGCCACCATGATCACCTCCGCCAGATGCGACTCTATTCGACGAAGGACTTAGCCTAACCGTGGCCAGGGAGGGAACACATATAGGAGAACGTCCGTGGCCCAAGGGAGTACCAGAGCATCGACCCCTTCGGCTCCTTGTTCTCTCCGTCGACTGAAGAATCACGGAGCCCTGGCGTTCTGAGCGGTGGCCATCAAAACCGTGTGTGGCGTTCCCCACCTTTTACAAATGAGGCGGTAAGCCATCTACGGCAGCTCCCACTCCCCTGGGTCCAACCGATGCAGACTGAGGAAATCCGCCTGGACATTGTCCACTCCGACGATGTGGGACGCCGCGATGTTGCTGAGCTTCCTTTCCAGCCAGAGCATGAGCAGCAGCGTCTGCTCCGCCACCGCCCGGCTCCTCGTACCTCCCTGGTGCTTGAGATACGCCACCGTGGGCGCATCGTCCGACAACACTCTGACCGAAGTCCCTTGGAGCAATGGGAGGAACGACGATACGCCACCGTGGGCGCATCGTCCGACAACATTCTGACCGAAGTCCCTCGGAGCAATGGGAGGAACGACCGTAGCGCCAGCGTGACCGCTCTGGTTTCCAAGCAGTTGATGGACCACTGTGACTGAGCTTTGGACCACTGTCCCTGCCCCGAGCGGCCCATGCCAACCGCCCCCCCAGCCGGATAAGCTGGTATCAGTGGCGACTACCGTCCAGGTGGACAGGATGCAGGGACACTCCGCATGTCAGATGGTTGGTGCTGAGCCAGCACTACAAACTGGACCTTGCCTGATCCGTGAGCTGGAGGGGAAGGTAAACGTCCTCGGACACCGGCCGCCATCGGGAGAGCAATGAGGATTGCAATGGACGTAGATGAGCGAACGCCCAGGGGACTAGCGCCAGCGTGGACGCCATCGACCCCACCACCATCAGGTAAACGCACACCTGCGGAATCCGGAGGGACAAAAAACGGCGCACCGGACCCTGCAGCTTGCAGACCCGCTCCTTGGACAGAACACCCCGCCTTGCTTCGTGTCGAACAGTGCTCCCAAGTATTCCAGTGTTTGGGTGGGAACCAGCCGGCTTTTGGCGAGATTGAACACCCATCCGAGCGACCGCACGAGCTGCAGGACGCTGTCGACCGCCTGTCGGCACTGTATTTCGGATTTGGCTCGGATCAGCCAATCGGCCAAGTAGGGATGTACCAACAACCCCTCGTGTCGCAGCTCGGCTGCCACCACCACCATCACCTTCGTAAACGGTCTTGGAGCAGTGACGAGTCCGAAGGGGCGAGCTTTGAACTGATAGTGTCTGCCCAGGATACAGAACAGCAGATAACACTGATGGCACGGCCGAATTCCGATGCGCGGGTAAGCCTCCGTCAGGTCCCGCGACACCCGGAATTCTTCTGGTCGAACCAAAGATATTACTGAACGGATCGTCTCCCTTTTGAATCGAGCAACGCGAAGACAGCTGTTGACCCCATTGAGGTCCCGGACGGGTCGGAAAATGACCTCTGTCTTTGGCACAATGAAGTAAATGGAATACCGGCCCAGATGGCACTGTCCCGGAGGCACGGGGACTACCGCGCCCAGGCCATCTAGGCGTCGCAATGTATCCCGGACCTCCCAACGCTTGAGGCCACCCTTGCAAGGGAACACCAGAAAATTGTCCGACGGAAACTCGAGCAAAATCTAACGCGTAACCGCGTCCTATCACGCTGAGGACCCACTGGACCATGGTTATCCTGGTCCATTTTCCGTAAAACCGCGTCCACCTGGCCCCTACCTCCGGTGTGAGCAATGGAGGCAGCTGCGGGGAAGGGGCCCTCCGTATTTCAGTGGGCGGCCTTCGGACCGGTTCCCCACGAGGAACTGCCTTGCCATCCAAACTTCTTTCCTCGAAAGGACTGGAACCACGACGACTGACGAGAGGAACCAGATCTATTCGGGGCCCCCGACAAGCTCTGCGGCCGCGAATTCCTGGGCCCACGAGAGCGGGACCTATTGGAAAACGAAGTCCGAGCTCTGTATCTGTCCCCCGGTAACTTGAACGCCCTGTTTTCACCAAGGGACTGCATCAGGTCGTCCAGGGACTGCATCAGGTCGTCCAGGTGTTTGCCAACTAACAACTTCCCCTTAAAAGGAGCGAGCCCAAGTGGGCTTCGGAGCCAAAGGAGACGTCGCGCCGACACTGCCGAGACCGTGGCCCTGGCCGAAGTCCTCAGAAGGTCCTGTATCGCATCCTCGCTGTACGCAATAACCGCCTCCAAGTTGTCCGCTTGCGCCGCCTCCTCTCCCGAGAGGCTCGCATTGGCCTGAAGGACATGAGCCCAGCGCAAGCCGGCTCTCAGGGCAAATAGCCGCCCGTACTCCCAGAGCCGAAACCTCAAAAACCTTCTTGAGTTGAGCCTCCAGCTTTCTGTGTTGGATATCCTTGAGGGCCGTGGCCCCCGTCACCGGAATCGTCGACCGTTTATTGACCGCCGACACCGCTGCGACCACGCGTCCTCCGGCAACGGGTACCGCTTATCCATAGGTTTACTAACCTTCAGGCCCAAAACTGGAAAGGAAAGCCACCGCGGGTCCCGTCAGGCCCAACAGAACTGGGTCCATCTTGGCCGCCTTTGTAGACTTGCTGTTCCCCGCGTGTAGCGTATCCTCTTCCGCGTGCGCTCCGTCATCCCCCGGGACCCCTAAGGCAGGGTCTACTTCCTCGGATGAGGCCGATTCGGAGTCGGTATCCTGGGGGGGGGGGGGGAGCCCCCCGGCCCGAGCGCCGCTCTCTAAGCGGGTCCACGGGTCTCCGGGGACCCCTCCCCGCTCGCCTCTTCTGGGGATCCGACCGACCGTCTGAACCCCCAGTGACCGCCGACCTTTTCCGCTGTGAGCGTTTATATTTTAAAACCTTCTGCAAAAACCGCGAAGTCTTACGAAAACGAGGCCTCCGAATCCGAGGAGGCCTCATCCTGACTCCGATCCGCCGACGAAGCAGCCCCCCCGCAGGGGAAACCCCCCCGGGGTCCCGTTGCTGAGGAGACAATGCCGAATGACTACCGCCATTATCCACCGCCCGCCGCGTGGCCTCCCTTACTGACTAAAATGGCCGCCGGTCCCGCGCTAAGCGGGACCAGCTCGGCCCTGTCTTCACCTTCAGGGGCAGCACGCGGTGGCGATCGCGGTCGAGCGCGAACCCCCCGACCGCCCTCGGACGGCCCTTCACCGCCCAATAAGCAAGAGGAGCACAGCCTGTCGCGCGGCACATAACCTCCCTCGGCATGCGCCGCACCGGCTTGGACCGCCGAAAACGAGAAAGAAACCAGCAAGAGAAAAAGAAATCAGCCCTGATCCTTCCCCGCACGGAACGCTCCCCCCGGCGAAGACCAAAGCAGACTGCACAAAACGGCGAAACCGGCAAGAAATAAAAACAAAGCCTTTTTTTTTTTTTCTACCTGTCGCTGACCTTGGTCTTGAACTGTCCGGTCCAGCGGGGGTGAGTGAACCGGGCTCCCCGGTGTCACCCCCGACGCTGCTGCCAGAGACAGGCCGGGTCCTCAACCCTCAGCAGCGGCCTCGACCAGGGGGGGATGGTCCCCTCAGGACCTTACAACCCCCCTGGGAGGCTGTCAGGACGAGCGAAGCTTTCCTTTGTAATCTTCCTTTTTTTTTTTTTTTTTTTTTTATCTAATCCAATCAAATCAAACCAAATCAAACAACCCTGACTAGCTACTCAACTATGTGAATAACACTCAATTCCCACACCTCTTAATATAAACCATTATCTGCGCATTCCTAATAGACCATCATAATAGGCGTCATTGTGTGGCAATCCATGCCAGTCAATCACTCTGCCTTATATTTAATCATAGGTCAGTCCATAATACTTTTTTAAGGATTTTTTAGTGCTGTAGTGCTTCGTGTATTTAAATACACGAAGCACTACAGCACTAAAAAATCCTTAAAAAAGTATTATGGACTGACCTATGATTAAATATAAGGCAGAGTGATTGACTGGCATGGATTGCCACACAATGACGCCTATTATGATGGTCTATTAGGAATGCGCAGATAATGGTTTATATTAAGAGGTGTGGGAATTGAGTGTTATTCACATAGGTAGATTGGTTCCCTTCTCAAATCGAAAGTTAGAGGACGACATTAGAGGTCTATTGTGTAGCTACTCAACTACCCAGGGACCATCAGAGCCTGTGGGTGAACCTGCCCCATCTGCTGGAGACAGAGAAAGACTGGCGAGCTGTGGGTGGCGCCTTACTATATGTGAGGGTGCCCGACAAGTCTTGCTCTGTCTCCATCTGCTGGTGCGGAGTCACAACCCAGGTGTCTGGACTGATCCTGGTACGTACAGGGAACATGGAAATTGGCCTAGTCCTATAGAACAGTTTAGATTCAGTAGTGAAGCTTCAGGAGGATTACAGAATGTTTAGGAAACATTTTAAAGCAACTATTTTTAAGCAAGTTTATTTTCCTTAATTTTTGAATTACATTTTTTGACGTTTATTTTATTGTAAGTGATAGCTGTTGGTTGTTTTTATGCATTTGCTTTTATTTTTACTGTACATTTATTTTATGTAGCTGTTTAATGTGATTATGTTTGTTACCCTGTTATCCGCACTGATCAATTCTACTAGATGTAGCTGAATATACTGTAAATGCACTAAACAAATAAATTCATCATAAATTCATTCATTCATTACTAATGTGGTGTACATGATCCAGTGCAAGAAATCTAAATGCTGCTTCTTTATTGGTAAAACTAGGCAGAAACTATATGCAAGAATAAATGTCCACAGGTACATCACATGCCGCAGTGAAAAACAATGGAGCAGATCAATGAGCAAGTGATAATATGCTTGTATGAGTTTGGGATGAAAAAATTTGGTGAAAAGCTGCATGTTTCTGTTTGGCTGGAAACATTTCAATTTTCACAACTTTTGATTTTGATGCAAAATCCATTCAGTCACCGCAGAGCAATACTAACCTCTTAGTGCAGGCGTTGCAAATGTAGATATGAGGCTTCCTAAATTAATGGCTAAATAGAAAATTGAAAAGAATTTGCTTCGTTCTTCTGCCTAAAACAGAAGGAAAGGATACATCAGTACATCAAAAGAAATGCATGACTTTATCTGCATAACACATTTTTTTTCTCAGTCAGTCATTATTTGCAAATGTGAACATGAATGCAGATGTTCAATATAGGCATGCAAAAGTATTGTGGTTTGTAACCCTACTTGTTTTTACTGCAATCACAGGGCTATAAACTTGGAAATGCTCTGAATGGGAATAAATCACCACACCTCCACTGAATTCAAACACAGTTTCAAACAGGTGCACATATCCCCATAGCATTCAAATAAAGCAAAATGACACATGGGATTGACACACGAATAATCTCCAAATTATAAACATTAGAGCACATCTTGATGTATTTCTAATCACTTGTTTATTTCATAACCCTTGTCACACAGAGGACTGGTGCATCCCCATACCCGTATCTCCTACATCACAGTGGATATTGCAACTTCAGCCACTATCAAGTGATCACCACACAACCCTATAGCACCCCCTTAAATACCTACCCTAATACCAGTGAATAGTATGCCTAAACTAATATAGTAAACATATTAACACGATGAAAACCACAAATGCAGCTGGCTGGTCCAGTGGCTCAGTGGAAAGTGCTGTGCCCTACCAAGCAGAAGACCTAGGTTCAGTTGCTAGGCCTGGATACTGCTCCCTTGGATGGTTGGTGCTGGAAATGCTGAGCCATGTTCGCTGGGTTCCCTAGCAGAAGATTGTGACTGTGGTAAGCGGGCTGAGCTGGGAGGGGAGTAGGAAAAACCTCAGGTAGTTAGAATGAAGGCTCATAGTGCCACACCCAGTAGAGGTCCGTTCTGATTGAGCTAGGCACCCAAGAGAGTGGAAGAAAACAGCCAGGCCAAATGTTCCCCATCCCCTTCCATCCAAAAACAAACAAAAAAAAAAACAATTCGAACAGGCTAGTTTCAGCAGTGTGGCCGCATTAGGTGTTCAAGAAAGCTGGGGTAACCTGCCCGAAGCAGCCATGTTTATAACTCTGACATCAATAAGCAGGTGGCTGGATAGTTTTGATTTGTATTTGATACAAGAATGTCGGTATATAAAAGTTAAAAATAAATAAATAGTTTGGACTAGGGATGTGCACTTGTTTTGAACAAATGCATATTTCATAACAAATACATTTATTTTTGGTCCATTCTGAATAGAATGAAACAAAAATAGACTTTTCTGAAAATATCCCAAAATGCTTTGTTAAGAAAAAAAGGCCTTCCCAATTACTGCTCCCTCTGTCTCAAGGGGTTAAAGGACAACTGGTTGTTACCTGCTAATTTTCGTTCCAGGAGTCCCGCAGATCAGTCCAGATGCATGGGGTTTTTCTTTCCTACCAGCAGAAGGAGACCGAGAAGAAAAGCTTTGCAGTATAGGTGGGGATTGTTGCTGTTTGCAGACCTGGCGGGAGCATTAGGTGGGCTAGGCACTTGCCATACTATGATGTGAGGGCAACATTTTTTAGTCCTGGGGGGAATTCTGTGCAACTGCGGAGCGCAGAATTTGCGCAGAATTCACCCCCTGCGCAGAAAATAGCAGAAGGGACCCTGGCTCCGTTTGCAGTGAAGATGAAGGCCCGGGCGCACCGTTCACGGCTAAGATGGAAGGTCCCCATGTACCGCGAACGGTGCGCCCGGACCTTCATCTTCGCCATGAAGCGCATCCCATGGCACACACACAGGAAGTGCTCCGTTCGCGGCATGCCGGTGAGAGGGAATGTGTGTGTGAGAGAGGGGAGGGGGTGTGGGGGAGGGGAGGGTGAAAGAGAGCAGGACGGTGTGAGAGAGAGCATGGGAGGTAAGAAGGGGGGGTGGGGGATGCTTGAGTGTGGGTTTCAGAGAGGGAGCCTATATGAGGGGAGGAGTGTGGGGGAGGGGAGGGTGAGAGAGAGCAGGAGGGGTGTGAGAGAGAGCAAGGGAGGTAAGGGGGGTGGGGGGATGCTTGAGTGTGGGTTTCAGAGAGGGAGCCTATATGAGGGGAGGAGTGTGGGGGAGGGGAGGGTGAGAGAGAGCAGGAGGGTGTGAGAGAGAGCAAGGGAGGTAAGGGGGGTGGGGGGATGCTTGAGTGTGGGTTTCAGAGAGGGAGCCTATATGAGGGGAGGAGTGTGGGGGAGGGGAGGGTGAGAGAGAGCAGGAGGGTGTGAGAGAGAGCAAGGGAGGTAAGGGGGGGGGTGGGGGGATGCTTGAGTGTGGGTTTCAGAGAGGGAGCCTATATGAGGGGAGGGGTGTGGGGGGAGGGGAGGGTGAGAGAGAGCAGGAGGGCGTGAGAGAGAGAGTATGGGAGGTAAGAGAGCGGGGTTGGGGGATGCTTCAGTGTGGGTTTGAGAGAAGGAGCCTATATGAGGAGATTGTGAAGGAGTGTGTATGTGTGAGAGAGATTGGGAACTCGTGTGTGTGAAAAAGGGATTGTGTGCATGTGAGGGTGCTAGCCTGTGTGAAGGGATTGTGTATGTGTGAGACAGAGCCTGTGTGGAGGGCTGCATGAGAGAGAGACATAGGAAGCCTGTGTGAGGATGTATGTGTGAAAGAGAAAGGGAGCTTGTGAGGGTGTGTATGCAAGAGTGAGGGAGCTTGTATGAGGGGGTGTGTATGTGTATTAGAGAGAAAGAGCATGTGTGTGAGAGAGGGAGGGACAGAGGGAGCCTGTGTGAGGGGCAGAACTGAGAACAGGGTCAAACTCTGGGACTGGCAATAGAGTGGAAGGGGTTGAGCCTAGAGGTGGAGGGGAGAGATACTAGCAGGTGGAGGAGTTGGGGCCTGAGAGGGCAAAGTGGCCAGGGGAGAAGGGAGAGTGAGTGGAAGGGACACTCTTACAGTGAATTTCTAGGGAAATTCTGCTCAGAATATTTAAAATTCTGCATCTTTAAGTAATAACTTTTTCTGTATTAATTTAAAATGTAATTACTTAGACTGTCATGTATATTGTGTTTTCTTGACCAATATAAAGTTTGCAGAATCTTAAGTTTTTGTGCGCAGAATTTTAACTTTTTTTGCGCAGAATTCCCCCAGGAGTAATTTTTTAAATTGAATGAGATTGGAGATATGGGCATGGCGACGTGGATGTGGGAGAGATCACCTGTGGGAAAGGAGCTATGGAGGTGCATTCTATGTGATATGAGGGGATTTGAGTTGTGACAGAGAGAACATATTACTGGACAGAAAGGTAGCAGAGGAAAAACATTTTAAACATACCTGTATAATTGTGATTTGGCGATGAATTGTTTTTGTACTTTCTTTAAGTCTTTCATAGTCTTGTGTCAACTCAGATCTCTTATCAATTGTTTGTACTATACAAGTTAATATATTGGATCTACTTTTATTAATTTTCTTAAATAAAATCTCACATGTTCTTCTTCAAACTGGTCCCCACCAAATGCAGCTACACAGGGCTTGATACCTCCAGTTCCAACGGCGATCAAGAATAGCCCAAGTATCGACAAAATCCTTGAAATACAGAGCAAGAATTCAATGAACAATACCCTTGAATTAGATTCTCTCAATTGCACACTCACCACATTAATGCAATATAAGCATTATGTTTAAAGCAGCAGCACTACCTGGATGACTCCATATACCAATTTGGCTATCTTGCTTCATATTTTGATCTTTAGCTAGATCTTCATTTTGAAATAGAAAGTAGAAAAAAGCCTATTATAACTGTGCTTCCATAGTAATAAGTTCCTTCCTTAAGTACACTCTTCAGTGGATTATGCTGTGTTCATAATGTACATGATTCATTTTTTTGTGAAGTCTGATGTCATAGACTGGCAGGATAGAGTGCAGTACAGAGCTGCAACCCCCTTCCCTGCAGGTTCAGCCCTTGGGTTCTGGGGACCAGTAGCACTTGTCTTCTGTGAAACATCAGGGCACGGACTGGGAGCTGAGGTCAGGCATAGGCTGGACAAGGCAGGGCAGGCTGGAAGCTGAGGGCAGGAACAGGCTGAGGCCTGGATACCGGTACTGGCTGAAGGCTGGACACAAAGCACTGGTTGGGGACTGGAACCAGGGACTGGCTGAGAGCTGGAACCAGGTACTGAGGGCAGGCGGAGACTGGATACAGGCAGGGCTGGACCAAGGACAAGGGCAAGGACTGGGTAGGACAAGACCCGAACTAGACAAGGATAGGATTGGACTAGACAAGGACAGGAATAGACAGGTAACAGGGAACAAGAAAGTCCAACAGGGCAAGAGACTGGGCAAAGTAATCCTAGTAGGCCTGGGGCAAGATAAGACTGAAAAGCCCAAGAGGTCACAGAGCAAGGCAGGCAGGCCTGAGAGGCTGCAGAGCAAGGCCTAAAGGCCTGGAAGGGCCCAGAGCAAGGCAAGAGGCCGAAAGAAGCCACAGAGCATGATGAGAGGCCATAAAGCAAGGCAGGAGGCCTGGATGGGCCACAAGACAAGACAAAAGGCCTATATAGGCCACAAGGCAAGGCAGGAGTCCAGAGGCCACAAGGCTAGGCAAGGCAAGATGCCCGGAGGACACAAGGCTAGGCAACATAGAATATTGAGTGGCCAGGTCAGAGAGCCGAAGTGACTCAATGAAGAGGCGCTGAGCTGAGGCATTGAGCAGGCTGGGTTAAGTAGGGCTGAGGCTTGGGTACTGCACAATCAGAGAGAAAGTGACAGGCAAGACGGAGCAAGGCTCACTGAGAACTCCTGGTGCCAGAAAATCTGAGCTGCAGGCTGAACCTTGGCCCAGGAAAATTGCACAGCAGGTGAAACTGACATCTGCACAGAGCATTGATAATAATGCCCTTATTTATTTAGATTTCTAATAAGAGGAGTGGATAGGAAGGAAAAGCTTCCAAACACTTTAAATATTATTTCATTAAATAGCAGCTGAAAATTGAATGAAAAGGAGGTAATTTAGTTATGCTGCTATGTGAAATACCAACTGAAGTATAGTTAAGATACTGGTACCGCATAGTTTTTTTTTATTCACAACACCTATGCCAAAATGTTGACATTACTTACCTGGTAATCTCCTTTTCCTTAGTGTATGCAGATGGACTCAGAACAAGTGGGTATAGTGTGCTCGTGCTAGCAGTTGGAGACGGATCTGACGTCAGCACGGGTACATATACCCCCACAGGAAGTGTAGCAACTCAGTAATCTTCCTTGCAAAAGCTGTTATGGATATATGAGTACTGACCGATCATTTAATTAAACAGGATTACCCTGACCGATTGATAGTAGCTGGAGACCACCAGGATTCTCAACCGGAAGGCATCGACACCCAGCAGGGTGGATGCCCTATCATAAGAAAGAAACATGGCTTACCGTGAGACGGTGAATCGTCATGTATGCTGGCAGCCGGGCGGGATGCTGAGTCCATCTGCATACACTAAGGAAAAGGAGATTACCAGGTAAGTAATCTCAACATTTCCTAGCGTGTAGCAGATGGACTCAAAACAAGTGGGATGTACAAAAGCTACTCCCGGACTGGGCGGGAGGTTGCCTGAGGCCCATGCAGGATTGCCCTCGCGAATGCGGTGTCCTCCCTGGCCTGGACATCCAGACGGTAGAATCTGGAAAAGGTATGGCGGGAGGACCACGTCGCCGCTTTACAGATCTCTGCAGGCGACAGCATCCTAGCCTCTACCCAAGAGGCCGCTTGCGCTCTGGTAGAGTGAGCCTTGACCTGTAGAGGTGGTGGTTTTCCCGCGTCTACGTAGGCCGCCTTGATAACTTCTTTGACCCAGCGGGCGATAGTTGCCCGTGAGGCCGCTTCCCCTTGCTTCTTCCCGCTGTGAAGGACGAACAGGTGGTCCGTCTTTCATACTGCTTCTGACACTTCCAGGTATCTGGACAGTAGCCTGCCTATGTTGAGATGACGTAGGATTCAACCTTCCTCTGACTTCTTCAAACCTTCTGTGGTAGGTAAAGATATGGTTTGGTTGAGGTGGAAATGTGAGACTACTTTGGGTAAGAAGGAAGGAACCGTGCGAAGATGGATGGCTTCTGGAGTGATTCGGAGAAACGGATCACGGCAAGACAGTGCTTATAGCTCTGAGATGCGGCGTGCTGAGCAAACAGCCAGCAGGAACACCATCTTCAAGGTTATCAAACGGAGGGACAAGCCTTGAAGTGGACGGAAGGCGTGTCCCGCTAGAAAGTCCAAAACTAGGTTGAGGTTCCACAGAGGTATGGGCCACTTCAGTGGCAGGCGAATGTGAAACATCTGGGTGTGTGGCGATGTTGTTGCCGTCCCTCCGTGGACCGTAGCAGGAAAGCGCTGCCACTTGAACCTTGATGGAACTGAGAGACAGACCCTTCTGAAGTCCATCTTGCAGAAAGTCCAAAATGATAGGAATCTTAGCGGCATGTGGATTGGTACTATGAGCTTCACACCAAGCTTCAAATACTCTCCAGATCCTTATATGTTAGCGATGTGGAGAACTTGCATGCTCTGAGGAGTGTATCTATTACCGGCCCTGAGTATCCTTGTGTCTTCAGCCTAGCCCTCTCAATGGCCAGACCGTAAGAGAGAATTGAGCCGGATCCTTGTGGAGGACGGGACCTTGTCGCAGCAGGGCCCTGTGTGGAGGCAGGAGTAGTGGAGCCCCTGCCAGTAATCTTCTCATGTCTGCGTACCAGGGTCTTCTTGGCCAGTCCGGGGCCACTAGAAGAACTAGGCCTTTGTGCCGCCGAATCTTGGGTATGATGGCGCCCAGCAGGGGCCATGGAGGAAAGGCATATAGCAGGATCCTCTGGGGCCATGGCTGTACCAGGGCATCGATCCCCTGAGACAGAGGATCCCGCCTGCGGCTGAAATATCTGGGTACTTGAGCGTTGGACCTGTCCGCTAGTAGGTCCATGCCCGGGGTCCCCCACCGACTCACAATCATCTGGAACGCTGTGGGTGACAGTTGCCAGTCCCATGGACAGGCTTTCTCTGCTGAGAAAGTCCGCCGCGGTGTTGTCCTTCCCGGCGATGTGGACGGCGGAGATGTCCTGGAGATTTGCTTCCGCCCAAGTCATCAGGGGGGCTATTTCTAGGGATACCTGTTGGCTTCTGGTTCCGCCCTGTCGGTTGATGTATGCCACCATGGTGGCGTTGTCCGACATCACTCTGACAGCTCTGTGCCGAAGTCTGTGGGCAAATCGCAGGCACGCTAGCCTGACTGCCCGTGCCTCTAGTCGGTTGATGTTCCAACTCGACTCTTCTCTGTTCCACCGCCCTTGGGCGGTGAGTTCTTCGCAATGTGCTCCCCAGCTGCTCAGGCTGGCATCTGTAGTGAGCAGGGTCCAGGTTGGAGAGGACATTCTGGACCCCCGTCTCATGTGGCTTTGCTGCAGCCACCATCGTAGCTGATTCCGCACCCTGGCTGGTAAGTCCATGATCGCGGGCTCCACCGGGATAGGAGGGTGCGTTGTAATGGTCTCATATGCGCCCGCGCCCATGGGATCACCTCCAGAGTGGATGCCATAAGGCCAAGGACTTGCAGGTAATCCCAAGCTGTGGGCCGGGTGGCGCGCAGCAGGGCCTGCAGACAATTCTGGAGCTTCGCTCTTCTCTTGGGGGTCAGGCTGACTCTGTCTGCCTGAGTGTCGAATAGGACTCCTAGGTATTCCCTCGACTGAGACGGCTGTAGGGAACTCTTGCTCAAGTTTACTACCCATCCTAGGCTCTCTAGAAGAGCAATAACTCGGCTGGTTACCCGGTGGCTCTCTTCCGGTAACTTTGCCTTGATCAGTCAATCGTCCAGGTAGGGATGGACGAGAATCCCCTCCTTCCTGAGGGCCGCCGCCACGACTACTATGACCTTGGTAAAGGTCCGCGGCGCTGTGGCTAACCCGAAGGGTAATGCCCGAAACTGGAAGTGTTGGTTTAGGACTTTGACGCGTAAGTAGCGCTGGTGATCCCGATGGATTGGGATATGCAGGTAGGCTTCTGACAGATCTAGGGATGTGAGAAATTCCCCTGGCTGTACTGAATTTTTGACAGATCGCAGAGTTTCCATGCGAAAGCTGGGCACCCGTAGGTGGCGGTTGACTGACTTGAGGTCCAGGACGGGCCTGAAAGTGCCCTCCTTCTTGGGCACTATGAAATAAATGGAATAATGCCCAGAATTCATCTCCCCCCCAGGCACTGGAATTATGGCTTTGAGGGAGAGAAGCCTCTGTAAGGTAACCTCTAGTGCCGTCCTCTTGAGAGGTGAACAGGGAGATTCCACAAACTTGTCCGGCGGGAGCCGAAGAAAGTCCAGGTAGTACCCTTCTCGGATGATGGCTAGGACCCACTGGTCCGAGGTAATCTCGACCCACCTGCGGTAGAAGAGGGTCAGCCTGCCCCCAATGGCTGCTACCCCCGGATGGGCCGGCTGATTGTCATTGTGGGGTACGGCCGGGACCGGAACCCGAGCCGGTTCCCCTCTTATTGTGCTTAGTCCGAAAGGACTGGTTCCTGGCCTGCGACCGAGGTGCATGGTAGCGAGTCCCGTAAGGGTTGAAGCGCTGAGAGGTTCTACCTTTGGATGGTCTAGAAGACGGGCGCTGCCTCCTTTGTGGCCTGTCTTCTGGTAGACGAGGTAATGGAGAGGCGCCCCATTTATTGGCCAGTTTCTCCAGGTCGCTGCCGAACAGGAGAGACCCCTTGAAGGGCATTCTCGTGAGACGTGTCTTGGAAGAGGAGTCGGCCGACCAGGTACGTAGCCAGAGCTGCCTCCTGGCTGCCACTGAGGATGACACTCCCTTGGCTGCCGTACGGACGAGATCAGAGGCTGCGTCAGTGAGGAATGAGAGAGCTGATTCCATCTCTTCTCCCGGGGCGTTGTTCTGAGCCTGTGATAAACAGGAACGCGTCACCACAGTGCAGCAGGTCGCAATCCGTAGGGACATGGCTGCCACCTCAAAGGCCTGCTTCAGGATGGCGTCCATACGCCGGTCATGTGTATCCTTGAGGGCCGTCCCCCCTTCCACCGGAATGGTGGTGCGCTTCACAATCGCGCTAACCATGGCGTCTACCTGAGGGCACGCCAACATGTCCTTAGTTGCCGGGGCTAAGGGGTACATGCCAGCCAAGGCCCGACCCCTTTTGAATGGAGCCTCCGGCGCAGCCCATTCCAGGTCGATTAGCTGCTGTGCCACTTGTAGGAGGGGAAAGTGGTGAGAAGTGTGGCGCAGGCCCTCCAACAGGGGGTTCACGGCCCGGAAGAGCCAGTTCCGACAGGCATTGAGAGATCAGGCCTGGAAGATTGATTTATTTATTTATTTATTTATTTATTTATTTATTTGAAGCTTTTATATACCGAGGTTTAGCACATGCCTTCACCCCGGTTTACATTGGAACGAAACAATGATACATAGAACAATTTGAGAAACAAAAGTATATGCAACTAGCATATGGAGTAGTATGTAACAGGAAATAACTAAAAATAATTTAATTCAAATAACGAAAATGAAAATAGAAACGAAAAACGAGGAAGGTATATACAAACTCGTGCTCTGAATACAAGAAAGTATGAATGGGAGAAGAAGGAAATGAGGGGGGATGGGGTAGGTAATGGAAGGAGGAAGGGGTAGGTATACGGAGAAGAGAAGAGAAGAGGGGAGAAGGATGGGAAGCTTAAGGCATCACAATTGTGGATTGCTTAAATCATCATTGAAAGTCTGGCTGAAGATCCAGGTTTTCAGTTCTTTTTTGAATGATTTATTTTCGATGATAGTGGTGAGGTAGCATGGTAGGGCGTTCCAGAGTTTAGGCCCCGCTATGGAGAGAGCTCTATTTCTGGTGTTAGTAAGCTTAGCCATGGGATATGTGGGTATTTCGAGTAGACGTTTTTCAGAAGTTCTGGTGTTCCGTTGAGGTTTGTGGGGGTGGAACATTTTACTGACTGCGGAGTTAACTGAATTGTGTAATGCGTCGTGGATGATCGTCAGGGTTTTGTATTCAATTCTCTGAATGATTGGTAGCCAGTGTAGGCTTTTTAATATTGGGGTGATGTGATCCGATTTTTTATTTCCGATCAGTACTCTTGCAGCGGCATTCTGCAGTAACTGCAGCGGTTTTAAGGTGGATTTGGGGAGACCTAATAACATTGAGTTATTATTAAGATCCGCTCTGGGAAAGAAGCACCTCATAGTCCGATATGGTTCCATCCCCGAGGGAAGCTCTCCCTCCTCAGGGGGCTCATCTTCTTCCTCCAGGCAATCTGAATCCCCATAATTGGGGCTATCAGGTGGCGAGTGGCCGCGCCTAGGCCGCGAGGGTCCAGGAGCCGGGTCATCCGGAACATACGGACCCAGTCGGGGAGCCGACTGCATCGTGACAAAGGCATGAATCCCTTTGAATAAGTCCACCCAGGAGATCGAAGCCAGATCTGGTCGCATGGGTACCAGGCCTCCCTGGTTCACTGGCTGCTCCCCGCTGCTTGCTGGCTCCGGAGTGTTCCCTGAGGAACCGGCAAGAACGCTGGGCTGTGACCGGCCCTGGCCCAGGACTCCCAGGGCCTCTTCACATTGGGCACATAGGGAGTCTGCATCCTCGTTCTGAGTGGCCCTGAGGTTGCATGCAGAGCAGAGACTTCTGCCTGATTCTGGAGGTGCCGGCATTGCCGAAGCCTGGGCTCTCTTACGCTCCATCTCGCCGGTGAACTCAGTCAGAGTCTGCGCTGTGCGCGAAAGGCGGGCGCCTGCTAACCAGCGTTCAGCTACGTGCGCCTAGGAACGTGCGCCTAACAATGCGCGCCTAGCGATGTGCGCCTAGCAATGTACGCCTATGAACGGGCGCCTAACAATGTGCGCCTAGCAATGTGCGCCTAGGAACGGGCGCCTATCTATGAACGGGCGCCTATCGCCGTGTGCGTAGCAAAGTGCGCCTATCGCCGTGCGCGTAGCAACAGGCACCTATCACCGTGCGCGTAGCAATAGGCGGGATGCTCCAGGTAGAAGGCAATGGCGAGAAGGCAGACAAAATGGCGACCTTCTCGATGGGCCGCCCCAGAGGCACACTCTGCTACTCCTCGGATCCTCGGAGACCATCAAGTAAAAATATACGCCTTACCTTGTCTTCGGCGCTTCCCGGCTGCAACCCGGGCGGTCTCCGGCTGCGGGGGGAGAGGGTGAGTACCTTCACCGCCACGCTCGAGGAGGTGCACCCGCTGCCTCTAGGCCGCGCCCAAACTCATCTCGCTCGGGGGCCAAGTCAACGCCGGGACCGAGGCTGCCTCTAGGCCGCGCCCGAACTCATCTCGCTCGGGGGCCAAACCGCGCCCGAGCCCTTCACACTTGGGGGCTGGGTCCCTGCCACAAGTCGGCCACCGGACCGAGGCACTTACCTCCGAGGGACCACGGAAATCGCCTCGGGAAACTCAACTGGGGGAGGGACCGACTGGTATCACCGCAGGAGTGAGGGGCTCATCGTTAGGAGATGTCGTCTATGAATTTAGTCGTTAGAATTTGGAAGAACGCTCAGCGAGCGTGAGGTAGCTCCAAACTGCTTTGGAGACGGAAATTACTGAATTGCTGCACTTCCTGTGGGGGTATATGTACCCGTGCTGACGTCAGATCCGTCTACAACTGCTAGCACGAGCATACTATACCCACTTGTTTTGAGTCCATCTGCTACATGCTAGGAAATGAACAGCATTTTGTACAAGAAGGTGAAGAAACTACATAGCTATGTAGACACAGTGTTACGTTTGTAACATGCAGGGTCGGTTCAATAACGAGGCAGGCTGAGGCGGCCACCTCAGGCATCAAAATTTGGGGAGCAGCAGCAAGTGTCCCTTTGATAAAAATCCTATGGCAGTGGCTGCCTCACTGTGCCTTTTAAATTCTAATGCTAGCCAGCAGGGTTCCTACACCCCACCTGCATGAAAACCCACAGTGTCTCAGGATGACATGCTGGTTAGGTTTTCACTCCCCACCAGCAACAGGAAGGCCCTGTGATGGCACAGAACAAAGATATTGTGGCAGGGTTCCCACTCCCTGCCAGCAGCAGGAAAACCTACAGCAGAAGATGCACTGCAGGATCACCAACATTTCCCTTTCAGCCAGCAGCTGGCGTTTCCCCTGCTTGTGGCAGCCAAAAGGGTAGATCCAGAGTGTGTGCATGTGTATGTGAGAGAGAGAGAGAGAGTGCCTGTGTGTCTGAGAGACTATTTGATGACTGCCTGCGTGTTGTGTGTGTGTGTATATGAGAGACTGAGAATGAGTGCTTGTGTGTCTGAGAGAGAGAGAGAGAAAGGAAGAGAGAGGGCCTGTGTGTGTGAGAGATTGTAAGAGAATGCCTGCATGTTTGTGAGAAAGGAAAATTAGTTTCTTACCTGATAATTTTCGTTCCTGTAATACCACGGATCAGTCTAGAACACCTGGGTTGTGACTCCGCACCAGTAGATGGAGACAGAGCAAGATCTGTCGGACTTAGCCATATATAGCAACGTGCCTCACACAGCCCTTCAGTCTTACGTAATGTCAAAGCAGAAAAGGACAAGTAGACTATCTAGATAACCTATCCGCAACGGGGACCAATTCAGAAACCCCCAACTGGAACAGAACCCCCCCAACCGGAGGAGCGAAACAAATAACCCAAAATAGGTAAAGAAACCAACGAGCGGACTCTCCGTTACTTCAGATCAGAACAAAACACGGGCGGGCTCCTGGATTGATCCGTGGTACTACAGGAACGAAAATTATCAGGTAAGAAACTAATTTTCCTTTCCCTGTACGTACCCGGATCAGTCCAGAACACCTGGGATGTACCAGAGCCAAGGGTGGGAACCAGAGAGTCCCACTCGGAGTACCCTCTCTCCAAAACCCCCGGAATCAGCGGCCTGAACATCCAGCCGGTAATGTCTAGTAAAAGTATGCAACGACTTCCAAGTAGCCGCCCTGCAAATCTCCTGAGGTGACACCTGAGAGGATTCCGCCCACGAAGCAGCATGCGATCTTGTCGAATGAGCCCTGAGACCCACGGGAACGGGCTTTCCCCGCACTACGTACGCTGAGCCAATGGCCTCCTTAAGCCAACGGGCGATCGTAGCCCGGGAAGCCGCACCACCTCTCTTCGGACCGGAAAACAGAACAAAGAGGTGATCTGTCACCCTGAAAGGTTAGTAACCTCTAGATAGCGGAGGAAGACCCTCCGCACATCTAGCTTCCGTAATTCCCTCGCTTTCGGCTCCGACAGCTCCCCAACCAGAAAAGCAGGGAGCTCGATCGACTGATTCAAATGAAACGCCAACACCACTTTTGGCAAGAAGGAGGGGACCGTCCGTAAGGAAACTCCCGAATCCGAGATCCGCAAGAACGGTTCCCTACATGACAGTGCTTGCAACTCCGAAACTCGCCTCGCCGAGGCAATCGCGACGAGGAAAACTGTCTTTAACGTAAGGTCCTTGAGAGTCGACCGCTTGATCGGCTCAAAAGGCGACGAGCACAAGGCGGAAAGTACACAATTGAGATTCCAGGACGGACAAGGATGACGCAATGGAGGACGGAGATGCTTAGCCCCCCCTAAGAAAACGCGCGATATCCGGGTGTAGTGCCAGAGACACCCCATGCACCTTGCCCCTGAGACAACAAAGCGCCGCCACCTGGACCCGAAGGGTACTACACGAGAGCCCTTTGGCAAGACCAGACTGAAGAAAAGCTAAGATATCGGAGACGGAAGCTATGATAGGATCCACGTTGCGCTCCGTACACCTGTCCTCAAAAACCACCCAGACTCGGACATAAGCCAAGGATGTAGACTGCTTCCTAGACCGCAACAATGTGGCTACCACCGCATCCGAATAACCTTTCCTCTTCAAACTCTGCCTCTCAAAAGCCATGCCGCGAGACAAAAGTGATCCACGTCCTCCAAACAAACGGGGCCTTGACGGAGGAGCCCCGCGAACCCCTGAAGACGAAGGGGAGAATCCACTGATAATTGGATGAGGTCCGCGAACCATGGGCGCCGCGGCCACTCCAGTGCCACCATGATCACGTTGGACGAGTGCAGCTCTATGCGCCGAAGTATCTTGCCTATCAGCGGCCAAGGAGGAAACACATACAGCAACACGTCCGTCGGCCACGGCAGAACCAACGCATCGACGCCCTCGGCCCCTCTCTCTCGTCGTCGGCTGTAAAATCGTGGAGCCTTTTTGTTCTGCAACGTGGCCATCAGGTCCATGTGTGGTGTTCCCCACCTTTCGCAGATGAGGCGAAAAGCGTCCTCCGCCAGCTCTCATTCTCTGGGATCCAGATGATGACGGCTGAGGAAGTCCGCCTGAACATTGTCGACTCCGGCGATGTGAGACGCCGCGATGTTGCTGAGATGTTGCTCCGCCCAGCACATCAAGAGCTGCGCCTCCTCTGCCACTAGCGGACTTCTTGTCCCACCCTGACGATTGATGTACGCCACGGTGGTAGCATTGTCCGATAACACCCGGCCCGCCTTTCCCCGAACCAGCAGGAGAATGGATTGCAGCGCCAGGCTTACCGCCCTGGTCTCCAGTCGATTGATGGACCACTGAGATTGAGCTATGGACCACCGGCCCTGCACTGACCTGCCAAGGCAGATCGCTCCCCAACCGGAGAGACTGGCATCCGTGGTAACTACCGTCCAGTCGGGCACTAGCAGGGATACTCCACAAGTCAGGTGGTCCGCCTCTAGCCACCAGAGAAGACTGGCCCTCGCCTGGGTCGTGAGCGGGAGCGGGAGGTGGAAATCTTCCGACACCGGCTTCCAACGGGAGAGCAACGCTGATTGTAACGGACGTAGATGAGCAAAGGCCCAGGGGACCAAAGCTAGCGTTGACGCCATAGAACCTAAAACCATCAGATAATCGCAAACCTGTGGAATCCGAAGAGACAATAACCGTCGCACCTGACTCTGAAGCTTGCACGCACGCTCCCTGGAAAGAAACACCTTGCCCCGTTTCGTGTTGAACAGGGCTCCCAGATACTCCAAGGACTGGGTGGGAACCAGATGACTCTTGTTGAGATTGACCACCCATCCCAGGGACCGTAAGAGGTGAAGAACTCTGTCGACCGCCTGACGACACTGAATCTCGGACTTGACCCGAATCAATCTTTAAAGATGGCGCCGGCCATCCAGTGCTCCTACCATGTGACAGGGGCAGGCCAATGGCACGGATACCCTGTCATATGGTAAGGGCAAAGGGCCATCGGCGCCATCTTTATGAGTGGCAGCCGACGGCCTGAGAACGGGAGATCGCTCCCGGGACCACCACTAGACCATCAGGTATGTTTTGGGGGGATCGGGAGGGTGGGGGAAGCTAAGGGGTCGTTTTTACAGGGTCGGGTGGGTTGTTTTTTTTAATCGGGCCATCGGTGCCATTTTTGAGTGGTAGCCAAAATGGCGCCGATGGACCGAGAGCGGGAGATCGGTCCCCGCGCCCCCACTGGACCACCAGGTACTCGTAAAAAGTTTTGGGGGGGTTCGGGAGGGTGGGGGAAGGTAAAGGATTCATTTTATAGGGTCGGGGTGGGTTTAGGGGTTTTTTTGGTGTGCCGGTTTTCCCCGCCCCCCCCCCCCCCCCCCCCCGATTTTTCACGATAAATCGGGGGAATTTCTATTGTATCGCGACTCTTAACGATTTTTGATGATTTAAAATATATCTGACGATTGTTTTAAATCGTCAAAAAACGATTCACATCCCTAGTGATTACTTAGAGTTGTTTAATGGAAATATTGGTAATATGTATGTTTATGCTAATATGCTAATATTAATTTATTTATTTATTTATAACTTTTTTATACCGAAGTTCAGGTAACAGAGTTACTTATCACTCCGGTTTACATTGCAACAGGTAGTAAACAATGACAACATATGTCTTACAATGAACAAGGGATGTGACAACTTGGATAACATAACTATGAACAAGGACAGAAGAACTATTAGAGCGAAACAAGCCTATGGGGAGGGAGATTAGCTAATGGGGGGAGGGGAAAATTTATTACTGATGAGTAAAAACATTAAGTTCAGTTATAACAAGTTATATCAAGATGAGTTATATTAAGCTGAGTTATATCAAGTATAAAATTACACAAATGTTTATTATTATAATATTTAAAGTAAATATTATGTAATTCCTATTTTGCAAATATTGCACAAAGTGAGAATGGTGTGGTTGAGTATGAATGGATGGTGATTTTAGTGAGGTAGAGATGAGATGAGTCATTTTATGATAGTCTGAATTGGTTATAATTGTTGGTATAAAAATTAAATAAAGAAAATATCAGTGAGAACAGAATTGTGCTTTTATTCCACTCTGCAAAGAGTGTTTGTGGTAGTTATATATATACATACATATATACCAGACTGCAGGTTATACACCTCTACCATCTGCTGGAGACAGAAATACTGAGAGACTGCAGATGGCACACTAGGTTATATGCAGCGTCTGGCTCCATTTGCTGGCAGGGAGGCAAAAACCCAGGAGTCTGGACTGATCTGGGTATGAACAGGAACAGATATTTTTTGGTATTTTCTTGGCTTAGTTTGACAGCTGGGTGTAAAATAATTACTGAAGGAGAAGGCCTCAGAATTCTCTGTCTCCCTGTGGCTACCAAAGCTAACGCCATATGCTTTACTAATTATGTCAACTCAAAGTGTTCTGGGTAGGCTCTGATTGGTGCCCGATGCTACAGCATTGCTACTTCTTACTACTGACAAAGTTGCCATACAAATATTTACTTACACATGAGTATTGTGATCTCCTAATGGTGGGACAGCGCTAATAGACTTGACCACGTGTCCAATTACGTAAACAATAGAGAGATAAATGATAGTTCTGAAAAATAAGAAACAGCATTAGTCCAACGTGTAATGTCAACATTTGAGATTGCATCAGGCAGCATTTTAACATGAGTAACTTTAAAGTTGTCTCTGCCATGTGTCCTTTTGCAGCAGTTTAGTGTTATTTTAAAGTACTCTACTGCCTTAGGAAGCAACAAAAACCTTTGAAAAATTATAGACCTTTGGTAAGTCACTTTACCTTCCATTGCCTCAGGTACAAACTTAACAGACCGATACAGTAAAGTGCGCTCAGCTGAGTGCACTGTTTAACCCGTGGTTGGAACGCACGTCCACAACCCCTTATACCATAAGAGGTTTAGCGCATCCAAAATACGTGTCCAACCCCCTGTGAAACTTAGCACTCATCATAGGTAAATGCATGTTGATGAAGCTATTAGCTATTCGCACATTTGTATGCTCAGAAATGAATCCCAGCCCAGAGCAGGCATTCATTTCTGAGCGGTCCAAAAAAGTGTATAGAAAGGCAAAAAATACTGCTTTTCAGTACATTCTCCGACTTAATATCGTGGTGATATTAAGTTGGAGGAACCAAAAGGTTAAAAAAAAAAAAAAAAAAAGCCACCCATTTTCCTGTGCAGAGGTTAGGAAAACGGCTGCTCTGTAGTATTCTGACTGCTGGAGTTAGAAGTCGGTGGTAAACCGCTATCTGATGGGAGGAGCACTCAGATAGGAGTTGCAATCTGTAATGTTCCGTAGGCAGAGTTTAGCAATCTGTTGCATTAAGACTGCTGGAGATAGTAGTAGGTGGATCCCTGGGCCGGTGGCAGATGACCACGCCCTCGGGGGAAGATCCCGAGAGGGATCACCGGCTAGGCTTAGAGTATGGAGACAGACACACCCTAGTTCTTTTATTAAACAGGTTATGAAACCACCAGAGGTGGCAGTAGTGAGCTGAAGTGCCCGGCAGGGCTGAAGTCCTTCAGATACAGGATCAGCGATCCCTGGATGGTTGAGCTGTTGAGAAACTGTAGACAATGAGTAGGCAGGGTATGCAGAGTTCATGAACAGAACTTAGATGATAAACACTCACATATAGGTCTCAGGGAGCTCAGGAGCTGGAAAGGATAGGCCCTCGAGGAGCGAGTACCTGGTTCCAGGGAAAGCTCTGAGAGAGCGATGGTAACTCACAATGCTGTAGACAGTGATAGGCTTCCAGGCAGAAGAGAATTAGCAGATAGTCAGGAACGAGGGCCCTCGAGAAGCGAGTACCGGTTCTTGTCTGTAACCTGAAAAGCAAAGAGAGAGCGAGGCCTCCGAGGAGCGGGTACCTGTGGTAAGTCCGAGGAGGCAGAGTAGCTAGGGAATCCCAACCACTAGCCCTTGCTAACTCAGGGCCTCATTTTCCAACGCTAGCGCAAACTTGCGCTAGCAGCGCAGTCTTGCGTTATCAGCGCAAGCGTGCATTAGCGATATGGGGGCGGAGTCGGCCCCGGAAGAAGAGGAGTCGGGGCGTCACCGGGGCTGACTCTGTAAAGAAGGCGCGGACGGCGAAAAGGTAAGGAGCCTTTTCGCGTCCTATTTCGCGCCCAATACGCCACCTTTCACGGTGGCGGTATTGGGTGCAAAACCGGCAGCGATCACACCGCAGCGGTGCGATCGCTACTGGCTAGCGCAGGATCGGCCCCTCCCCCCCCGTTTCGCCCCCCCCCCCCCGCCCATTAGCGTGATTTTCTAAAGTATCGTAGGCCTGCGATACTTTAGAAAATGAGGCCCTCAGTTTGATAGCGATAACAGAGACCTTTAAATATCGGAAGCGGATGACATCATCTCAGGGGGACGCCCCTGAGGTTTGCGCCCTTGCTGGTACTTCACTCGGAGCATGCGCCCTAGGCTTCAGGCAACATGGCGGATCTGCAGCATCGAGCCGGTCCGGGGACGCTGGAGGGAGACGGCAGGGAGACACCGCGGCAGCCAGCCATCCATCAGACCTGAAGGGAGTCGCCACAGAGGTAAAGAGGGCGGAGTGAAGACATCGGGCAGCGATGGTCGCAACGCACTCGTAAAATTAACCCGCTGACAGCCACCCACTGACAGCCCCCTCATTTAAATATTATATTGCATGCCCAGGAGAGGTGGCCGGGCGGGTGTTGGGAAAGCGGGTGCTCAACACTGAGCACCTGCTTTCCGCATGACTTCACCGTACCGGCCAGTTAAGATTGTGAGCCCTCTGGAGACAGGAAAATACCGACAGTACCTGAATACAATCTGCCGTGACATTCTGAAGAGCGCAATATAAATATAATAAAATGTACTTCTGTATAGCAAGGGTAGCAACAGCCAGAAATTTAGATCCCCCCCCTCCGCACCTGCCCTGCCTTCGCCCCACTCCAGACTCTCCTGTTAAGCCCATCAGTAGAAGCCTTTGCTGGGAACACACAACATTGATAGCCTCTGCTGAAAGTTCATAGGGGCCGATGCAATACAGTGCGCTCAGCCGAGCGCACGGTATAACCCGCAGTCAGTCGCGGGATAAATAGGCGCTAATCCACCCCCTAATGCAATATGGGGATTAGCGCCTATTTAACGCACGGAGTGAATGAGATAGCGCTCATCACTTGCAAATGCACATTTATCGCTCAGCTATTAACGCCTGCCTGGAGCAGGCGTTAATAGCTGAGCGCATTGAAAAGCAGAAAAAACTGCTTTTCTGTACTTCTTTTTTAAAGTAAACAAAATAAAATAACTTGGCAGACCTCCAAGTTATGAAGACTGACGCCGGTAAACTCTGCCTCAGGTTTTCATAACCGGCCATCTGCCAGTAATGAAACTCGGCGGCCGCTTTCGTTACTGGCAGACAGGCAGGTTATGAAAACCTGAGGCAGAGTTTACCAGCGTCGGTCTTCATAATCTGCAGCCGCGGCGGGTCACGTTAGGAAGGAGGCGCTAAGGTCATGCAAGCGACCATAGCGCCTCCTTCCTAGCGCGACCCCCCCCTTGATTTCCATACTGCATGGCTTCCCCTTTGCGGGCGCCATGCGTGCATTAAAAATGCGGGCGCTGAAAAGTCAGCGCCCACTTTCAGCGCACATAATTGCATCGGCCCCATAGACTGGTAGGATGGGTGCAGTGATGTTTCCTGGTGCATGCATTTCCTATTCATGACCCCTTTCTGGTGGGTTAGACACCCAAAGCAAAACTCTCCTGCCACAGCATGAGCTGACAGAAAACGCCCTTCTCTGGCATCATTATTAAACTGAAGGTGGGAAAATCAAGACCTGCTGCACCAGCGCAGTTGAAATAAATTCCAATGTACCAGCAATTAAGCCATGTGAATTAACAATTTTAACACTAGCCTAGCAATACTATAATTCCCTGTACGTCCCCGGATCAGTCCAGACCCTGGGTTGTGCATCCTGCTCAGACTAGAACTGAAAAGGCATCCCATAATAGAACCTCCCCTGCTCCCTTCAGTATTTGTCTGTCTCCAGCAGATCCAGGCAGCTGAACCCCTGGCTCCCCTTCTCATCTCCTTATCTTTTCTCCGTGGGGGGGGGGGGGGGGGTTCTTTACGGATCAAGCAAGTATTAACCAGTGTCTAATTTTAAAATTATTTGAAAGTTTTCTGGATTTTTACTAGGAGACAGATTCTGTCTCCTCGCTCTGCTGGGGGTCCGGGGGGGGGGGCTGTGCCCCTTGAAATTACTTCAGCCTGGACTTCCTTTCCTAGTGACCTTTGGGGTGAAACTGGTGGTCCAGTCCCTCCCCCTTTTCCACTGGCGGTACCACTTGGGCTCGGCCTTTCTGCATTCATTTTCTGATACATTTAGTATCATGAGCTGAGAGTAAGATTTACAAATTTCAAATCATTTCCCTTAAGTAAGAAGACCTATCTTGGAGATACTGATGCCTTCCTGCTCATCTGCTTCCCACACACATGCACTGGTGCTTTGTGACGCGATGGAGTATAGTATTCACTTACTTGAATTTCCCTAAATAGGAGTCAGCAATAATAGCTCCAAAGACAGGCATGAAATAACAGAGACCGCTAAAGGCATGGTATATCGTCGTGGACAGCGTCTCATCCCAATGAAGAAAATAGTAGAAATACAAAGTCAACACGGCTGAAAAGAAAAACAAACCAGAGAGAAAACAGAATTATATTCCTCATATTTGGAAACCTTACAGGAAGTCAGGGATGGAGTCAATGCTCATGTGAATTCAGGGAAGCAGGAGTAAGGTAGTCTTACACGTGGCTTGCAAGTCGGGAGGGAAGGATAGGGTTAAACCCAGGGCGAGTGCATCCATTAGGCAAACCAGGCGGTCTCCTAGAGTGTTAAGATTTGAGGGGCGGCAAAATCCTGCCCGTGTGAGGTCTACGGCGCTTTTGTACCGGAGCTAATACCGTCAAAGAAGGGAGCACGGTGCTGGAGCCACTGCCACCCGGAGTGAAACTGGGGGAGGGGTGGGTGGGTGAATGACCATAGGCTTGCCTAGGGCGCCAAATATGCTTGCACCGGCCTTGGTTAAACCCAGTCCTGTCAGGTGGGTATTCCCAGTACAGGAGCTCTTCCACGTGACAGAGGAAGAGTCAACTGTCCCAGGTTAGCAATGCTAATTACAGCGGTAGCCAGCTCTATCTCCCCAGCAAAAGGAGGCAAACAGAGCAGGGAGGCCTGAGCTACAAGGACAAATGCTGCTCTTTGTTAGCATACTGCATTATAAAAAAAAAACCAAAACATTTTTGGAACTTCCACATTTTGAATTTCAGGCTGAAATTATCTTTGAATATCTTACAAGATATTTTTTTTTACTTTTTATTTTCATAAAGGCATGCAGATCAAAGAACGTGAGATTTGGAAAAAAACAACGCAGAGCATGTACAATATATGTTCCGACATAGAAAGTTAGACACCTTCAGTGTACTTCCAAGAGCAAAAAAAGACTTGGTCAGTTCTATGCAGACTTGTAATATATTCTGTAGCAGCCCCATACTCGTTCATACTTAAAGTCCTGGTTTGCAAGTCCATACCTGAGCTGTTCCAGACTGGCAAGTTCTTGAGGCTGTGAGTGCCAGTAATTTAAGCATGACTTAGATTTCCAAAACGTAGCAACAGTCGATCCAGCCACTAACAGTAACTGAGTAATTAAAGGTTTATTGGATTGAGGAGTAGCATATTGTCCAGTGTACCAAATAACACAAGCGAGGGTGTAAGATGAATAGGGTGTAAAATAATATCTGCTATTTCCTGCACCACATGGGCCCAGAAGTATTTTATACCTTGGCATTCCCACCATATATGACAGAATCCATCCCTGCAGCCAGTATCATAGCCAGGAAAAAGATTAGCATCATACATAGGGGTCTGATAGCTTCTGTGTAAAAGCTTCACCATAAGTTTAACCTATTTTGCACAAATGGATACCCGATGTGACAATTCCCATATAACCCTTCTAATTTCTTTCATCATACGAAGTACCCAGATCGCTATTCCATTTATCTGTCTGTTGTCGTGAGGCATCTTTCCCAAATTTATGAGATAGGATACTTCTGTATATTATTGCTATACACTTTTTCTGACACCCCTATTCTATTAAAATATCTAATCGAGATTGGAATGCTGTACGGAGTTGAAAATAAACACGCAGAGAGGTCTGGTCTAGCTCAAATTCTTGCAGAAGAGACTGGATGAATACCATCCCAGAATTGCGTTAAGAAGACCAATCCTTTTGTTCTCCAACTCAGTACCTCGGGTGAAAACGTGCAGCCCAAAATACATGAGTTTTTATATAAGAGGTAAAAACAACAAGGAAGCAAGCTCCATATCGCCAGACTGCTCTTTTTCAGTAGCTAACCATGCAGCTTTATTATTGTCTGCCAGCCAGGCCTTTAATAAAGCTGCCCTAACAGCCCAATAATAGTTCCCTGTACGTACCCAGATTAGTCCAGGACACTTGGGTTTTGCCCCCTGCCAGCAGATGGAGACAGAGAAAGTTTCACCGACACTGTTCATATCCCAGTGCGTCACCTGCAGTCCCTCATAAGAACATGCCATACTGGGTCAGACCAAGGGTCCATCAAGCCCAGCATCCTGTTTCCAACAGAGGCCAAACCAGGCCACAAGAACCTGGCAGTACCCAAACATTAAGAAGATCCCATGCTACTGATGCAATTAATAGCAGTGGCTATTCCCTAAGTAAACTTGATTAATAGCAGTTAATGGACTTCTCCTCCAAGAACTTATCCAAACCTTTTTTGAACCCAGCTACACTAACTGCACTAACCACATCCTCTGGCAACAGATTCCAGAGCTTAATTGTGCATTGAGTGAAAAAGAATTTTCTCTGATTAGTCTTAAATGTGCTACTTGCTAACTTCATGGAATGCCCCCTAGTCCTTCTATTATCCGAAAGTGTAAATAACCGATTCACATCTACTCATTCAAGACCTCTCATGATCTTAAAGACCTCTATCATATCCCCCCTCAGCTGTCTCTTCTCCAAACTGAACAGCCCTAACCTCTTTAGTCTTTCCTTGTAGGGGAGTATCTGGGAGTTCAGTTCAACACACTAGCAGAGAGAGTGTTTCTCATGGAGAGAGACTGCTGAAACTGCAGAGTCAGATTAGGCTTCTGCTAGAACTTTCGGTGCCCAAGGTCTGGGACTATTTACAGGTCTGGGTTCTATGGCATCGACATTGGAATTAATGCTTTGGGCGTTCGCACATATGTGGCCTCTACAAGGGGCTCTTCTCCAGCTGGAATCCTTTATTGTAAAAGTTTCATCTTCCTCAACCATTAGAGGGGGAAACCAGGGACAGTCTTTTTCGTGGTGCTTACTCACACCAATCTCGAGTGTGGTGCGGAATTGAAGATTCTGAATTTGATAATAGTTACCACCGATGCAAGCCTCTCTGGATGGAGGGCGGTGTGGCAAGATCAGTCAGCATAGGGCCAGTGGTCGGATCAGGAGGTCTCATGGCCTAACAATCGGTTAGAGACTAGAGCGGTGCATTTCGTGTTGCTTGCCTGTCTGCCAAGGTTGCGTGGCCTTCCAGTTCCGATCCTATCAGACAATGCGATGACGGTGGACTACATCAACTGTCAAGGTGGAACCAAGAATCAGGCAGTGGCTCAAGAGGTCCAGGAGTTGATTCTCTGGGCAGAACAGCACTTGAAGTGGCTGGCAGTTTCTCACGTTGCTGGAATGAACTACATTCAGGTGGATTTTATCAGTCAGAGAAAGTTAGACCCCGGGGAATGGGTGATGTTGGAGGCAGCGATATGTGTCATTCACAGACAATGGGGATATCCTGACCAAAGAAAACACCAAGGTTTTGCAGTTTTACAGCCACTGAACAGAACACGGTACAAAGGAATCGGAGCTCAGGTGCTCTCGTAGACTCGAAGGGTTCTTCTTTGTCTTCCTTCCTATGGCCTCTGGTAGATAAGGGATTATGGCAAATAGAAAAATATCCAGGCAACGTGATCCTGGTAGCTCCAGAGTGGCCACAATGACCATGCTTCCCAGATGTGATCAACACAGCCATAGATGGGCCCCTGAGATTCGGTCATCGGTCGACTGTTTTCCACCAGAGCCCAATATTTTTGGATCAGATGGCTCACTTGTGTCTCGCGGTTTTGCTTCTGAGAGGAGACAACTAAAATGGAGGGGATATCCCGAAGCGATTATTTCCATCTTCTACATCCTTGACATATGTGCATATTTGGAGGGTCTTCGAGTCCTGGTCGGCTGTTGACGGAGTGCAGCCTTAGTCTGTTCAGGCTTCAGTGTTGCATATTTTGGATTTTCTACAGAAAGGTTTTTTTTATAGTCAAGGGACTGCCTTTAACTCTCAGAGTGTCCAGGTAGCGACACTGGGTTGTCTACAGGATAAGATGCAGGGATATCCTCTGACCACACATCCGGACACCTAAGTCCACCTAAGTCCAGGCAATCTGGGTACCCAAGGTGAAGCTCCAGCTAGCCTCTGTCTCCTTGTGTGCTCCGCCTCCTGGTGGCAGACACTCTCTGGGTCTGACCAGAGGGCCGTACCAATCCTGCACCAGGCCAAGGACCCACCTTCAGCACAACAATTATCGCTTGGATGTCGGGGGTCCGGCTTCCATGTGCTTTAGTGAGAGTGTTCTATGAGCAGAACTCCCCACGTCCCACCTGAGTTAAGGGGAGCTTAGGTATATCCCAGGTACCCAGATTGCCTGGACTTAGGTGGACCTCTGGTAGTCTCCCGGAGAGGTGTGCCCACCACGAGCAAGGGTGAGCGGCTGATGCAGAGTGGAGAAACTAGACCTGAACCAGAAGCTTCGGAGACCTCGGAAAGGCAACAGTTCAGAGAGATCCTCCGAATGAGACAGGCAGCGCCTGCAGGTCTAGCCACGTGGAAGCCGCAGTTGTTATCCAAGTACGTTGGCCCAAAGGTCACCGGGGGCCAGAAGAGAGTGTCCGAGTGAAGTGCAAGGGTCAGAGCCAGAGTATTAGTCCAAGAGAGGTCAGACAAAGCAAGGGTCAATACCAGTAACAATCCGTGCGTAGTTGAGACAAGCGAGGGTCGGTTCCAGGCGGCAGACAGAAGAATGATCAGGCAGGCAGTGGTCAGTTCCAGGCAGCAGACAGTAGAATGGTCAGGTAGGCAGTGGTCGGTTCCAGGCAGCAGACAGTAGAATGGTCAGGCAGGCAGAGGTCAGTACCAAGAAGTCAGTCCAGATAGGTACTACCTGGGAAGGACACAGGAACAAGGAGACGCTGGGACTGGAGACTATGGAACAGGAGCCACTTGGAACAGAGGCAAACTAGCACACCTACGATGTCGACCCAATTGCCAAGGCAAAGAGCAGTAGTCTGAGCCCTGCTTATATACAGGGCTCAGGTAACGTCATTGGGGTGCGCTGATCTGGGTACATACAGGGAAAGGAAAATTGGTTCTTACCTGTTAATTTTCGTTCCTGTAGTACCACAGATTAGTCCAGAGACACACCCATTTACTCGGGGGGAGAGTCCGCTGCTCGTATTGTTGCTTTGAATAAGGTGCCTACCTGGTGCGAAGGTGGCGGACCTCACGCGTGACCTAGATAGGATTTTAGACAGTGCTGGGGAGGAGCCGGCTGTCGTGGTACATGTGGGCACCAACGACATAGGAAAATGTGGGAGGTAGGTTCTGGAAGCCAAATTTAGGCTCTTAGGTAGAAAGCTTAAATCCAGAATCTCTAGAGTTGCATTTTCTGAAATGCTCCCTGTTCCACGCGCAGGTCCCCAGAGACAGGCAGAACTCCGGAGCCTCAATGCGTGGATGAGACGATGGTGCAAGGAAGAGGGATTCAGTTTTGTTAGGAACTGGGGAACCTTTTGGGGAAGAGGGAGTCTCTTCCGAAGGGATGGGCTCCACCTTAACCAAGGTGGAATCAGACTGCTGGCGCTAACCTTTAAAAAAGAGATTGTTCTAGTTTAAAAACTGCTCTAAGGGGAAAGCAGACAGTCGCTCAGCAGCGCATGGTTCGGAGAGAGGTATCTTCAAAGGATACTAATGATGTATTAGAATTAGGGCATCCCAACAGTGAGGTTCCAATAAGAAAAGTAGTCCAAGGGCCTGTAACTAAAAACTCACCTGAGCTAAAAAATTCTAACTTATCCCTATCAATTAAAAAGCAGAATGAAAATACAAACAAAAAACAAACTTTGAAATGTTTGTATGCTAATGCCAGAAGTCTAAGAAGTAAGATGGGAGAATTAGAATGTATAGCAGTGAATGATGTCATAGACTTAATTGGTATCTCAGAGACCTGGTGGAAGGAGGACAACCAGTGGGACAGTGCTATACTGGGGTACAAATTATATCGCAATGACAGAGAGGAGCACCTGGGAGGCAGAGTGGCGCTTTATGTCCAGGATGGCATAGAGTCCAACAGGATAAACATCCTGCATGAGACTAAATGCACAATCGAATCTTTATGGGTAGAAATCCCTTGTGTGTTGGGGAAGACTATAGTGGTAGGAGTATACTACCGTCCACCTGGTCAAGATGGTGTGACTGACAGAGAATGCTAAGAGAAATTAGGGAAGCTAACCAAATTGGTAGTGCGGTAATAATGGGAGATTTCAATTACCCCAATATTGGCTGGGTAAATGTATCAATGGTAAATGCTACAGATATAAAGTTCCTGGATGGAATAAATGACATTTTTATGGAGCAATTGGTTCAGGAACCAACAAGAGAGGGAGCAGTTTTAGATCTAATTCTCAGTGGAGCACAGGATTTGGTGAGAGAGGTAATGGTGGTGGGGCTGCTTGGCAACAGTGATCATAATATGATCAAATTTGAATTAATGACTGGAAGGAGGACAGTAAGCAAATCCACGGCTCTCGTGCTAAACTTTCAAAAGGGAAACTTTGAAAAAATGAGAAAAATAGAAAAAAACTGAAAGGAGCAGCTACAAAGGTACAAAGTGTGCAAGAGGCGTAGTCATTCTTAAAAAATACCATCCTAGAAGCACAATCCAGATGTATTCCACACATTAAAAAAGGTTGAAAGAAGGCAAAACATTACCAGCACGGTTAAAAGGGGAGCTGAAAGAAGCTATTTTAGCCAGAAGATCTTCATTCAAAAATTGAAAGAAGGATCCAACAGAAGAAAATAGGATAATGCATAAGCATTGGCAAGTTAAATGTAAGACATTGATAAGACAGGCTAAGAGAGAATTTGAAAAGAAGTTGGCCGTAGAGGCAAAAACTCACAGTAAAATCTTTTTAAAATATATCCAAAGCAGAAAGCCTGTGAGGGAGTCAGTTGGACCGTTAGATGATCGAGGGGTTAAAGGGGCACATAGAGAAGATAAGGCCATCGTGGAAAGATTAAATGATTTCTTTGCTTCGGTGTTACTGAAGAGGATGTTGGGGAGGTACCCATACTGGAGAAGGTTTTCATGGGTAAAGATTCAGATGGACTGAACCAAATCACAGTGAACCTAGAAGATGTGGTAGGCCTGATTGACAAACTGAAGAGTAGTAAATCACCTGGACCAATGGTAACAACCTCGGGGTTCTGAAGGAACTAAAAAATGAAATTTCAGACCTATTAGTAAAAATCTGTAACCTATCATTAAAATCATCCATTGTACCTGAAGACTGAAGAATAGCTAATGTAACCCCAATATTTAAAAAGGGCTCCGGGGCGATCCAGGAAACTACAGACAGGTTAGCCTGACTTCAGTGCCAGGTAAAATAGAGGAAAGTGTTCTAAATATCAAAATCACAGAACAGATAGAAAGACATGGTTTAATGGAACAAAGTCAGCATGGCTCTACCCAAGGCAAGTCTTGCCTCACAAATCTGCTTCACTTTTTTAAAGGAGTTAATAAACATGTGGATAAAGGTGAACCGGCAGATGTAGTGTACTTGGATTTTCAGAAGGCGTTTGACAAAGTCCCTCATGAGAGGCTTCTAGGAAAAGTAAAAAGTCATGGGATAGGAGGCGATGTCCTTTCGTGGATTACAAACTGGCTAAAAGACAGGAAACAGAGAATAGGATTAAATGGACAATTTTTTCAGTGGAAGGGAGTGGGCAGTGGAGTGCCTCAGGGATCTGTATTGGGACCCTTACTTTTCAATACATTTATAAATGATCTGGAAAGAAATACGACAAGTGAGGTAATCAAATTTGCAGATGATACAAAATTGTTCAGAGTAGTGAAATCACAAGCAGATTGTGATAAATTGCAGGAAGACCTTGTGAGACTGGAAGATTGGGCATCGAAATGGCAGATGAAATTTAATGTGGATAAGTGCAAGGTGATGCATATAGGGAAAAATAACCCATGCTATAGTTACACAATGTTAAGTTCCATATTAGGTGCTACCACCCAAGAAAGAGATCTAGGCGTCATAGTGGATAACACATTGAAATCGTCGGTTCAGTGTGCTGCGGCAGTCAAAAAAGCAAACAGAATGTTGGGAATTATTAGAAAGGGAATGGTGAATAAAACGGAAAATGTCATAATGCCTCTGTATCACTCCATGGTGAGATCCCACTTTGAATACTGTGTACAATTCTGGTCATCGCATCTCAAAAAAGATATAGTTGCGATGGAGAAGGTACAGAGAAGGGCGACCAAAATGATAAGGGGAATGGAACAGCTCCCCTATGAGGAAAGACTAAAGAGGTTAGGACTTTTCAGCTTGGAGAAGAGACGGCTGAGGGGGGATATGATAGAGGTGTTTAAAATCATGAGAGGTCTAGAACGGGTAGATGTGAATCGGTTATTTACTCTTTCGGATAATAGAAAGACTAGGAGGCACTCCATGAAGTTAGCATGTGGCACATTTAAAACGAATCGGAGAAAGTTCTTTTTCACTCAACGTACAATTAAACTCTGGAATTTGTTGCCAGACGATGTGGTTGGTGCAGTTAGTATAGCTGTGTTTAAAAAAGGATTGGATAAGTTCTTGGAGGAGAAGTCCATTACCTGCTATTAATTAACTTGATTTAGAAAATAGCCACTGCTATTACTAGCAACAGAAACATGGAATGGACTTAAGTTTTTGGGTACTTGCTATGTTCTTGTGGCCTGGATTGGCTACTGTTGGAAACAGGATACTGGGCTTGATGGACCCTTGGTCTGACCCAGTATGGCATGTTGTTATGTTCTTAAGTAGTTTTTCAATGCTGATCGATTATGCTAAATTTGGAAAATGAGTTTTCCATTATTTCTTTGGGCAACTTAACCTTTTTCTGGCTTGATGAAGGGGAATGAGTTCGCTTACAAATTTATGGTTGTTGCTGTCATCTTGACTTGGGTACAGGTGAATATTGATATATCTCTTCTCCCTGTCTATTTTTAATACTAGACATCTGAGACAAGTATATCATTTTTTTTTAACTTCCAGAGTGAGAAAGGCCCCTGCTTTTTCCCCATATTTATTAAACTTCAAATGTGTATATTTGAGGGAAGATTCAACCTTTCTATCCTCTATAGTTTTTAGAGCTTGCCTTACCACATCTAATTGACAATATGTTTTTGTTCTGCCCCCAGCAGTGTGTACACATTTACATTTATTGACCTTGTGGCTGTGAACTACGTTCAGTGCTGCATCTCTGCCTTACAACTGTGAAAATTGTATTGTGGGTAACGTAATACATAGTAACATACATAGTAACATAGTAATGACAGCAGAAAAAGACCAAAATGGTCCATCTAGTCTGCCCAGCAAGCTTCCCAAGGTAGTAACTGCTGCTCCATGCCGGTTTAGCTTTTTTATTTATTCCCATCCCTTAGCCTTTTAGGGATCCAGTGTTTATCCCATGCCCCTTTGAAATCCTTCACAGTTTTAGTCTTCACCACTTCCTCCGGAAGGGCATTCCAGACATCCACCACCCTCTCAGTGAAGAAATGTTTCCTGACATTGGTTCTAAGTCTTCCTCCCTGGAGTTTCAAATTGTGACACCTAGTTCTACTAAATTGTTTCCAAGGTTTGTTGACGACCATGGATCATTAAAACCTTTCAAGTATCTGAAGGTCTATATCATATCATATTGCTACCCAACTTTATCTTTAAATTGTATTTGTTAAAACTCTAATGTCACTCTCCTAATGTAAACCGTTATGATGGCAAAACCGTGTTATGGAACCCTGCCCGCGGAGCTAACCCCCACGAGCAGGCTGCACTCACCTTCCCCCATGCTGCTTCTCCCCGACGCGGCCAGAACCACGGACTGTGCTTCTCCTTGCGGCCCGGAAGCTGCCTCTGCTGTCCTGCCTTGTCGCGGCACGGTGCCGCCGAAGTTGGGCCCTCTTGTGCGGCTGGAGCCGCGGACTTAAGTTCTCCTTGTGGCCCGGAGGCTGCCCTGATACATCGTATTCACTGCGGCCGGAGCCGTGGAATTTACTGCTTCTCTTTGTGGCACAGGAGCTGCCGCCGACATCACCGTCCTCCTCCGGGACTGCAGGCCGCATCCCCGGGCTGGATTAGCAGCTGGAGCTGCCCCCAGGGCCTCCTGCAGCGGCTGGAGCCGCTGCCGTCATCGTGACCTGCCTTCAGGCCCAGCCCTGCTCTTACGCGAGGTCGACGCTGTGCAGGCCGCTGTCCATGGTCCTACACAGTTCCTGCTTCCTTCCCCTTAGGTGCCGGCGCGTGTCTCTCTTCAATATTTAAAGGGCCAGCCACAGAAGTGCTGCTGGCCCCACTTTTGATTGGACTTCCTGCTCCAGCCCTATATAAGGGCTGCTCCGTCACTTCAGTCTTCGCCTTGCATCGAAGTTACTTCACTCTGGAGGATCCTGCCTGCCAGAGTTCCATCAGGTCTTCTTCGTGGAGCTCCTCTTCGTTTCGTCTTCATGTCGTGTCAAATCAAGTCAAGTCATGTTTCGTGCCTGAGGTCCTCGTCCAGGTGTCCTGGTGTTTTGTCTCCTGGTGTTTCGTCTCCTGATGTTCTGCCCTTCTTGGTGTTCGCTTCAGTGCTCCTGAGCCTTCTGGTACCTGTCAGGCCGTGCTCTCTCGGATGACGTCTTTTCCGAGCGTGGAGTTGCCTACAGGTGGAATTCGTTCCTGCGCCCCTGAGCCGTCATGTCCTGTGAACCTTCGTGGAGCTCCGGATGACATCTGGCTTCGTCGGAGTCCCACCTCGACTGGATTCTTCCCTTTGCTCGTCCCGTTCTCAGCATGGTCCGTGACCAGCCTCCTCGGGCTGTGTAGGGCGCACAGTGGGACAGGGTGGTCCGCGACCAGTCCTGCGGGTGGACTGTGTAGGGCGCCCTGAAAGACAGTGCCAATGTTCACCCTCCCAGCTCTCGTCTCGTCTGGACTTTGTCAAGTTCCTCGTCTCGTCCTGGACGCTGTTGCATCAGTCTTGGTGTCATGTCTTCGCCTCAACGTCTTGTTCCTGATGTTGTCACATCGACCCTGGTCCGGGATGCCGTCGCATCGACCATTGGTCCGTGATGTCTTCGCATCAGCCTTGGTGTCATGTCCTCAACTACCTTGGTGTCATGTCTTGTTCCAGCCCTCATCTCTGATGCCATCCGCATCAGCCTTGGTGTCATGTCTTCATCTGCGATGCCGTAGCATCGACCTTGGTGTCATGTCTTCATGTCAAGGCCCGTCTGCCCTCATTCTCAGGCCAGGCCTGCTGCTCCATGCCGATCCAAGCGGCAGGTCCAAAAGGGCTCGGAATGGTCGGAGGACCATTCAACTTCCAACATCATCATGTTGTTGGCCTTGGGAGCTTGCAGGCCTGGCAGAGGGTAAGACCGTCAGCCATGCTGGAACACACCATCAACCCTCGGTTCGGTCCTGGATTCGTCTGGGGTCGGGCTGAGGCCCATGGGCACACTAAACACCCCCTTCTCAACAGAATGCAAGGCCATGTGCCCAACGACCGTGTACTGGCGATGGATCCGCCTTGTTCCAGAGTCTTGTGTGTTCCTTGACTGGTTATAGGACCGAAAAAATGTTTTTCAGGACTTTGTGTTACGACCTGCTGGAGGCGCCAGCTTTGCCATTGTCTCGACCTGCTGGAGGCGCCAGCTGTCTGGATTTTTTACGACCTGCAGGAAGCGCCTGCACCCCTACTGGTTTTGCTGGTTTTGCTTGCCCAACCTGGGTTCCCTCCCCCAGGTCTTCTTGGTGTTTCTTGGTCTTGCTTTTTGCTTGTTTCTGCCTTTGCTCTTTGTTTGTTGCTTGTTTGTCCTGTTCTCTTGATGTCGTCTCATCTCCTGATGTCGTCGCATCGACCCTGGTCCGGGATGCCGTCGCATCGACCATTGGTCCGAGATGTCTTCGCAACAGCCTTGGTGTCATGACTTGTTCCAGCCCTCATCTCTGATGCCGTCCGCATCAGCCTTGGTGTCATGTCATGTCTTGGTTCGGTCCTGGATTCGTCTGGAGTTGGGCTGAGGCCCATCCGCACACTAAACACCCCCTTCTCAACAAACCGAATATACGGTATACAAAATAAAATTTATGTTAAAATAAATAAATATCACCCCTGCTCCTTCAGGGTATACATATTCAGGTTCTTCAACCTCTCCTCATAAGTCATTCGATGGAGACCACCCACCATTTTGGTCGCCCTTCTCTGAACCGCCTCTATCCTGTCTCTGTCTCCTTTGAGATATGGTCTCCAGAACTGAACCCAGTACTCCAAGTGAGGCCTCACCAAGGACCTATACAAGGGGATTATCACTTCCCTTTTCTTACTTGATATTCCTCTCTCTATGCAGCCCAGCATTCTTCTGGCTTTGGCTATCGCGGTGTCACACTGCTTCGTCGACTTCAGGCCCTTAGACACTATCACTCCAAGGTCTCTCTCCTGCTCCATACACATAAGCCCTTCACCCCCAACGCATATAATTCTTTTGGATTACCACACCCCAGATGCATGACTCTGCATTTCTTGGCATTGAATCCCAGCTGCCATATGTTTGACCACTCTTCCAGCTTCCTTAAATCCTGTCTCATTCTCTGTACTCCTTCCGGCGTGTCCACTCTGTTGTAGATCTTAGTATCATCCGCAAATAGACAAACTTTACCTTCTAACCCTTCCGCAATGTCGCTCACAAAGATGTAATCTTTACATTCTGCAGCTAACCTTGCTAATGTACATACTGTATCTTGTGGGCTTTGTCTCTCCCCTCATGTGGGCCAGACCACTGGCCACACCTTTGACCCCTGCCCCCTTGAGGAGATTGGTTTTCTGCTTCCTCTGATCATGAGGCAGTTCCTCCATTCTTGCCTGCATGCAACAGGGCCCTTCACTATCCTCTGAAGCGAACTGGCTTTTCACCTTCCACTTTCCATTAAATCAGCCTCATTCTCTTGATAAGTATCCTCATTTAATCTCATCACCTCCTCATCTCTGCAATAAAGCCTCACATCTCTCCAAGAATCCTTCACCCTCCTTTCTTCAGCTGCATCTCCAAATTGGGCATTACTTCTGAAGTGCAACAATTGTAAGTAACTGATTACTTGCACAATAAACGATTTCAGAAATACAGAATCTTTCTGCGAGTCTGATTGGGAGGAAGGTTTAGCTATCTGGATAATAAAACGTGAATGTTTTATGTAGGCCAGAACAGTTTTGTTTGAGCAGTTGGATTTATGTTTTAATTCTAAACAGTGTATTTCAGATAGGAGAGTGTCTTGTTGTGCACGTCATTTCTTCTGTAAACTGCTAGAATATGCTATAATTTTACAGTATAAAGCAGCCTTAAATGCCTCTCAGCGCAGGGCATGAACAGATTTTTTGACAGTTCCATTGCCATCTCTTTATGGCTGTATGATTTCCTACCCAGTTTTAATTCTTTGCTGTAAAGAAATTTCCTTGTAAGCTTGAGCCCCCCAGAGGACTGGTACCTCACAATTCCCAAGCCTCTCTCTAGTGTGTACAAAAATGATAATGAACCAATAAACAGTCATCAAAGTTTACTGTACTAATTTTCATCTTTTATCCTAACCTATATGGATAGTTAGGTACCCTTCATCAGACATATCTAACCTCGTCTAGGATTTACATCACCTGAAGTTGAGCTGCTTAGAAGTCAATGGCCACATGAGTTATTTAGAAGGGTATGTCTCAGTGCTGTCACGGACCCTCTTTCCGAGGTCTTCTGCTCTTAGTACTTCCTATTGGCTGTTGTGATTTCCTTATTGGAGATCTTGCACTGGTGATTTTGTGTGACCAAATTAGGGCATGTCACACAGGCATGATGGGTAGTGTCTAGCTCATGAGTGGCCAATGCTTAATTATGGACACCTCCAATTATTTATCAAGTTTATAGACACTTGACTTGGTTCTGCTACCCAAGGGGACACCCTGTTTACATCAGAAGTTCATTGTCAGGCCTTGATCGGCTAGCATTAGTCATGTCATCATGACCTGTTTAGAGGAAGTCAATGGTACTTTTCCAAATTCTCCTTTGCAGTTGGTTTCATCTAGACATCTTCTTGCTGATGTGCCGATTTCATAATTGTCCATTCAAGTACAGCTCCCCGCAATGGTGACACATATCTTTTTGTGACAGCCTGATATTTTCTGCTTGGCATAGACATTTATCCAACACATATAACACTACTCTACATTACTCATTTATTCCCCTTCCTATCAGTTTTCTGGCTTTTCTGCTAAGTTTACAATAACATGTGTGTGTGTGTGTGTGTGTGTGTGTGTGTGGGTTTATGTGTGAGAGGCCCCAAACCGTTATCCACAGAAAACATCTTTGTGCAGACAAAAAAACATAAGAAGTTGTCTGTGTGAAACATTTTCATAGCCTTCAGTTAGAAACAAAAATGTATGTAATAAAATAGAGAAAGTAAGTATAAAAATGACCACTACATGTACCTTGCCTGTGTACCTGTGATGCCCTTGGAGTGGTCTAAGACAGGAGAAGGAAGGTCAGAGAACAGACCAGGCTGGAGTCTGTTCTGCTTTTCAACAGTTTAATTACAAAAAGTTCAGCAAGACAGAATCAAAATGGCTGCTTACCTCAGCAGTCTGACCATGCAAGAACAGTTTTTCCAAAAGGACACAGCACTCCATTACAGCTTCCTTCTTCTCCCTGGGGCCTATCTAACTCTCTCAGGGCCTCACCTTTGTATCCCTTACCTCAAGGAAATGCCCCCACCCGAGGATCCCTTTCCTGTCTGTCTTAAGGTGGACCGGGCCAGATAGCTGGAGCCAGTCCATTAAGGCAGTCTGAGGCTCTCTGTCATATACTCTATCACATTCCCTCCCCCTCAGCTCAATCTTCCTTAGTTGAATGCCTGCCTGTACAAGGGAGACTTCTCTAGAAAAGAAGTCTGCATTTATATTCGCCTTCTCTGCTCTGTGTCGGACTTTAAAGTCAAATGGTTGGAGTGCCAGAAACCACCTCATTACTCGTCCATGGGACTCTTTATTCCAAGCAACCCAGACAAAGGGTTGGTGATCCGTTACCAGCGTAAACTGGCGGCCCAGTAGGTAATAACGAAAAGCCTCCAAGGCCCATTTGACAGCTAAGACCTCTTTCTCTATCGTTGAGTAGCGTCTCTCTTGGGGTAGTAGCTTCCTGCTATTAAAGGCTACTGGGTGTTCTTCGTCTCCTTTCTCTTGTGTGAGGACGGCTCCTAGCCCTACCTCTGATACATCTGTCTGTACTATAAAGGGCTTGGTAAAGTCCGGACTTAGTAGAACAGGTTCCGAGCATATGTCTTTCTTTAAACCCTGGAAGGCTTCCTCTGCAGACCATCTTACCTTCTCTGGGGCTTTCTTTTATAATAGGCATGTCAGGGGCTCCGCTTTTTCTGAAAAGTTTGGTATGAACCATCAATAGTAACTGATGAGGCCTAAAAAGGCTCTCATCTTACTCTGTCTGTGGGACTGGGACTCAGGTAATTGCTTCTATTGTTCGTGTCTGTGGGTGGACTTTCCCTCTCCCAAGGGAGTATCCCAGATATTGTACTTCTTGACCCCCTAATTTACATTTCTTGGGGTTGGTTGTCAATCCAGCCTTTCGTAGACTTGTAAGTACGGCCTGTAATTACCTTAGGTGTGTCTCCTAGTCTCCACTGTAAATGACGATGTCGTCAAGATAGACTGCTGCATAACCCTGATGTGGGCGTAGTAAGCGGTCTACCAAGCGTTGGAAGGTAGCTGGAGCCCCATGAAGTCCGAACGGCAGGACCGTAAACTGGAAATGTCCCTTCGGTGTTGAAAAAGCCATCTTCTCCTTCGCAGGTGGCGCCAGGGGAACTTGCCAGTACCCTTTTGTCAAATCAAGCGTGGCGATAAACTGGGTAGTTCCCAAGTGTTCAATGAGTTCATCCATGTGGGGCACTGGGTATGCATCCAGCTTCGAATCCTCATTGGATTCCTCTATTACTCCAAGTCGAAGCATTTCTTTCACCTCGGCTTCTATCACCTGCCTCCTGGCTTCAGGAATCCGGTAGGGCCGTTGTTTAACTATTACTCCTGGGGTTGTAATAATATTGTGACAAGCTAAGTGAGTTCTCCCGGGCATAGTTGAGAAGACATCTTTATTCCAAGTCACTAATTTATCCAGGTCCACTTTCTGCGTTGTGGAAAATTGGTCCCCATGTGGGATCATCTGGGGCTCGGAAGTTTGTGAAACGTCTGGACCACAGTCTTCTTCTTGGACCAAACTGCAAGTCGGAACAACCCATTTTTTTAGTAGATTCACATGGAAGGTTTGGGCCTTCTTCCGTCTATCAGGTTGGACCACTTTATAATCCACTGGGCCCATTTTCTCCAGCACCTCATACGGACCTTGTCAACGGGACAGCAATTTACTTTCCGACGTCGGTAGTAGCACTAGTACACCGTCTCCCGGCTGGAAGCCCCGAGGAACAGCGGACTGGTTATACTGCTGGGCTTGAGTAGCCTGGGCCTTTTCTAGGCATAGTCAGGCAGCCTCTCCTGCCCTCCCCAGTCGGTCCTGCATCTGGATCACATAGTCGGCCAAATTCTGTCCAGAACTGGGTTCCTCCTCCCAGGTCTCTCGTACTACATCCAGGATTCCCCGTGGTCTTCTACCATACAATTATTCGAATGGGGAAAACCCAGTCGAACTTTGAGGGACCTCTTGAAAGGCGAACAATATATATGGCAAGAGTAAGTCCCAATTCTTGCCATCTTCCGCGATGAACTTCCTCAATATCTGTTTGAGAGTTTTGTTAAAATGCTCCACGAGCCCATCAGTTTGTGGATGGTAAACTGATGCCCGCAGGGTTTTTACCTGCAATAATGTGCAAACTTGTTTCATCACTTTAGAGACAAACAGGGTCCCTTGGTCGGTTAATATCTCTTTGGGTAACCCCACCCGGGAAATCACCTCCACCAAGGCCGAGGCAAATGTTTGAGTCTTCATATCTCATTGGGGAATAGCTTCTGGATACTTAGTTGCATAATCGAGAATGACCAGGATATATTTGTTTCCACAGCTAGTCCTCTCTAAGGGGCCCACCAAGTCCATAGCGACCCTCTCAAAAGGTGTCTCTATAATTGGCATAGGCACTAGGGGAGCTACGTGCGTTGCTGCCGGTCTGGTCAGCTGACAGGTAGGGCAGGACTGACAATAGTCCTGAACATGTCAATACAAGCCAGGCTAATAGAACTGGGCTAAGATCTTCTCTTGTGTTTTCTCTTCCTCTAGATGGCCCCCCAAAAGGTGACTATGGGTGAGCCGCAACACTTGTTGACGATACTGCTGGGGAACCAAAAGCTGCTCAACCGTTTCACCCTCCAGATTCCCCTTTGCTACTCTGTATACTAGATTTTTCTTGAGTACAAAAAGGGGGGGGGGGAGGCTGGCTTTTGACCCTCCACTCCAGAGACTAATTCCCCATCTATTATCTGTATATTCTCCCGGGCCCATTTTAGTGTCCCATCTTCTTGTTGGGCCCGCCTAAAATTCCCGGGGTTCCCCTCGCCTATCCAGCCTGAGGGAACCTCTTTGGGTTGGGGAGCCCCCTCTAACTCCACAACTGCCTCTAAACCTTGAGAATAATTATACTTTTCTATCCTACGTTGTCTACGAGGCTTGGGTATCTTAGGATTATTAATATACAAGTCCAGGTCTTCTAATGGAAAGACCTCCGGAAATGAGGTCTCTTCCTCGCTGAAGTCATCTGGGCCCCTCATGAGCCGGGCCCAAAGAGTCCCAAAGTCTGGATAATCTCATCCCAGTATCGCCGGATATGGTATCCAGGGGAGCACTCCCACTTCTACTGTCGCTTGTCCCACTGGAGTCTTCAATAGGACATGACTGGTCGTGTATTGTCTCTGGTCTCCATGTATACAAGCGAGGGTCACTGTCTGTTCATAAATCAATCTGTGTTCTTTTGACCAGTTCCCTCTGAATGAGAGTTTTTACACTTCCCGAGTCTACTAAGGCTTGGGCCAAAACGCCATCTAGCTCCACCAGAACCACGAAGGTTGTAAACCCTGAGCGGGGAATATCCACAAACGAGCAGGAGTAAGGAGCCACCAAATTGACGTCCATAAATTCATCCTCCACTCGATAGCAGTCCCGAGCAAAGTGTCCCCTCTCTCCACAGTTGAAGCAGGTCCCTTTGGGCTTCACTGCTTCTAGGTGTTTACTCGTTCCGCTCTCAGGTCCCTCTAATGCGTTATCAGGGTCTCGTGAGGTAGGGAGACTCTTCACTTCTTGGCCAATATAGCGGCTTAGGGTTCCGCCCCTCAATTCTCTTCTTCCTTTCTCCAAGCCCTTTATTCAGGAATTCTTCTCTGCTGGAGTAAGCCCACGGCCTGTGTCTGCAGCATCCAAATAACGCTCTACTAGGGAAACCACATCCTTCAGGGTCCCCGCTGTCTGTCGCCGCACCCATTCATGCACTCGGGAGGGGAGAACATCCACAAACTGTTCTGCCACGACAGTCTCCGCAACTTCAATTTCCCTTTTACTATCGGGTTCTAGCCACGACCAGCACCGGTCCTTTAATTTCTGAGCCGGAACCCGGGGTCTCTCTCCTGGTGTAAAGGTTAAGCCCCGGAAACTTTTCCGATAAGATTCCTTAGACAGTCCCAGTCTAACGAGTATGACAGCCTTGACCTCCTGATAGTCTTGGGCTTGCTGGTTGACAAGGGCCCAGTATGTGGCCTGGGTCTCACCGGTTAAATGTGGGGCCACTCTCATTGCCCACTGGGACCTAGGCCAGGCCATGGCCTCCACCACCTTTTCAAAGGTGACCAGGAATGCTTCCGGGTCATCTTGGGGCCCCATCTTTGTCAGCCGAATTTCCAGTGTTGGTGGGGTTGGACTCTGTTCCATCGGTTCCTGGCACTGGTGTCCTTCATAGTAAATGGCCATTAAACTGTGCTTGGGCTTCGAGGTGTTGCTGCAATTGTTGCAGTAGCTGCTGGTGCTGTGCATACTGGGTCTGAGTGGCTGCCCGGAGCTGCTGTTGTCCCTCCACCAGGGCTTGCAGTAGCTGCTCCATTTCTCAGAGAGGTTCCTGCAGAGGCTATTCTGAACTCCTGCCCCTTCAAGACCGGAAACCTTTCCCCTTCTTCCAAACAAAAGAAAAGCCTGCTTCACCAGCTCTAACCCACTTCTTCTGTTCCCTCCCTCCGGCAGAGCTTCTCTCCTTAGCTGGTACCAACAAACAACAAAAATAATTCTGTGCGGCTACCGTTGCAGCCAGGCCTCCAAAAAAAACATTTTTTTTTTCCTGCTAGTGTGGGTCCCTGTCTGTGACGCTTAGAACAGATAATCCCGCTTCTGCCACCATATGTGATGCCCTTGGAGCGGTCTAAGACAGAAGAAGGTCGGAGAACAGACCAGGCTGGAGTCTGTTCTGCTTTTCAACAGTTTAATTACAAAAAGTTCAGCAAGACAGAATCAAAATGGCTGCTTACCTCAGCAGTCTGACAATGCAAGAACAGTTTTTCCAAAAGAGCACAGCACTTCTTTACAGCTTCCTTCTTCTCTCTGGGACCTATCTAACTCTCTCAGGGCCTCACCTTTGTATCCCTTACTTCAGGGAAACGCCCCCACTCGAGGATCCCTTTCCTGTCTGTCTTAAGGTGGACCGGGCCAGATAGCTGGAGCTGGTCCGTTAAGGCAGTCTGAGGCTCTCTGTCATATATACTCTATCACAGGCAGTCTAAGGCTCTCTGTCATATACTCTATCACAGTACCTTTACATCCTCGCATGAAAAAACTATAGACAGACAAGTTAGTTGTAAATAAGCTGTTCTGTGTCATTTTGGAATGGGAGCAAGAGACCCTAATCCAAGTCACAACTGTCACAGCTGTAAAAAGTGGTGTGAAGAAAGATCCATTCAAGCTTGCCGTACCTTTCATGCCATAGTAAGAAAATCGTTCACAGAACTCGTTGACTATAATGAAAGCGATGCTTATGGGATAGTTGGATCCGAAGAGATTCTAAACAAGAAAAAAAAAGTGTGTGTTAGTAGGCAGAGAAGCAGGAACCAGGGGACAGTTAGGTTGACACTTTCATCTCATTGGGCCCAGGAGCATCTCTGTAATGAGCATAGACCCTGGATGGCAGCAAAGAGTCAAACAACATTCTTATGGTGATATCATTCAAAGCACCAAACATTCAACCATCCTCCACTTGAGCACTGTTCTGACACAAGTGTCCCCGCCTGCCTCCACCACCACTTCCACCTTTCTCTTTGAATGACAGGGGAAGGGATCTTTTGACTGATTTTAAAATCTTCTTTTTTCTTAGTTTTCTAGCACACCCAGTCGAAGATTTGATTACAGCCCATTGCCCAGAAATGAGACAGGTGGAGCAGCAGATTCCTGGGTGAAGTATAGTTTGAGTCCTTTTTGTCCCCCAAAATGAGCCCATGCAGTATTATTTATCTATTTATTTATTTATAAAACTTATATTCCGCTATTTCTCAGCTGTCCAAAGTACTGGGGCATTTCCTACGGCAAGTAGCCCTCAAATCGCAAGGCATAAACCAACCCCACGAATGGAAGCTGTGGCAAACACAAAAATAAAAAAATTACAACTTTTTAAAGAAAACTATGAATTTAACATACTGCTAGAGCCTTCCTACCCACCCCCTACCCTCACCCCCACCCAACATGCACACACACACAGAAGATAACTTTCAAACTGGCAAGCAGGCTCACATTGGCGCATGTGCATCAGCGCACACCCAGGGACGTGGCAATTTTATAACTTGCGCACACATAAGCATGCATGCTATAAAATACACTATGCATGCGACCATGTGTGTCTAATATTAAAGGGGCACGTGATCTACCACGTAAGTCAGGGTATTTTAAAACGGGTAGGTGTCCACACCATTGCCAGTTTCACCAGTTCGTCAACCAGTTCGCTCAGTTAAGAGGTAGGTGCTCTAAATCCCCTCTGATTTAATAGCCTGCACGCCTCCCAGTTACCCCATATCCTTAAAACCCCTCCAAAAGGGCTGTGTTTTGTTTTGGTTTTTTTTTTAACTTAACACCTCTTCCATTGCAGAAGTAAACTGACACTGGATCTGGATGCACACGCAAGCAAGCAAGTATTTACACACACATCTCTTGGCCCGCCCTGGAACATCCAGCCTACACCCATTCCCTGCCCCTTTTTGAAATTCAGTGAGATGTGCACATAGCCCGAGCTGCGCGCACATCGCCAAGTCCTGAAAATACAGTAGGCGTCTGTAAGCCTGGCTTGTGCATGCATCCCCTGATTGATGCGTGCGCTGGGCTTTCAGAATTCACCTTACAGCGTTCCCTTTTCTTTCACATGAAACGAGGGGGGCCTTCTAGTACAAGAGGAATGCTTTAAAGTTAAACTAATGTGCATCCCTCTCCTCCAGCTCCAATTATATGACTCAATATTTCAGGCAGATAATTGTAAAACCTAAGCACAAATTTCTAAAGCTGAGTTTTTTCTCTCTATCCCTCTCAGCTCAACAAAACCCCTTCTCCCCCTTTGTGGTCTACACGTCACCATTTCTGCAGCCGTTCCATCCTCATATTCTTTGTGCGTCCCCTGTTCTTCCCATTCAGATTGCAAGCTTTGGGAGGGCTGTAAGCATCCTTACCTATTTTGCCTGCTTGACTTGACTTGTCACATCTATAATAGACGTGTGCTGTCATTTTAAAATGACAGGGAAATAAAGAGAACATCTGTTGCTTCGTTCTGAGTCATCTCCCGTCCGAAATGGAATATCATTTCATTTTGCTTTTGTCGTTTTAGAGAATACTAAATAGTTTTAGCATACACTGCATGGTTTAGTCTGTGCTAAGATTGTTTAGCATGTTAGCGAAATTAAATTATCGGGAGGCATTTGGATTTTTACGTTAAAAACTCAGTCCCCTAGTGGCTTAAATGAAGAATTAAAAATGTTACATCATTATTGTGAATGGGGCGTATTTATAGAAGTAAACCTGGTAATGCTGCAGTGATTGGTGCTTACATCTCTCTAAGTCTATGGTTGGCTAGTTTGTATTTTCCTGCATATTACATATACTCGTTGGTTTAAGACAATATGGCGACCGTGGAACAAATGAAGTAAAGCCGAAAAGGCAGTTCGGGAGAACTCAAGTAGATTGACGGACTGAAGATTAACATCCCCCGAGAGGAAAGACTGTTGATGTCTGAAACATGGCCTCGTTGAGAGGGCAGTAAGCTTTTTTCACGTCAGTTTGTTTTGAGCCATGAGACATTTTGCAATAAGGTTTACAACTCGATATATGTTTTCAAAAAGGCATTGATTATTTTTAAACTATGTGCACATTTTATAGTGCTTTCACAAAAAAATAAAAAAATATTCACAATGGTTAGTTGTTGAGCACGCTCAGGTATATATTAACATTTTGGATGCAGGTTGGACGGCTGATGATTAAAAAAATAACTAGAGTCAATACCGGGTGGTGATGCTTGAATGATATGAAACCAACCACTGCGTCTTAGTGATTGTTATGATTGGTGTAGCATATTTTGCTATCTAAATTTTTTTTAAAAACAATCATAGAAACATTGAAGGTGTTGGAGGTTAACATCTGCCTGTCAGCACTGTGTCAACCGTCAACCTTGGGGCACACAAGATGAGTTAGACCTGCTCATACAGCATCATTGGCTTGGGATTTGCTCTCACCTACAGTCAGATCCTCCTATGAAAGTTTGCAGGAGTCCTGCAGAACACAGGAAGGCTGGACCATCATCAGCAGAAACTTATGATTCAAGGGAGTGGAATGTGATGGTAAGCGCTAACATGGCTCGCCAGTGTTTTGCTATTTTAACACCCCAAAGTAATGGGGGTGGTGATAGGACCCAGGACCATGTTAGAGGTTTGCTGTATATACACGGATCTTAAGTTCGGCAACCCATTGCTGAACCTGGGGATCAAAGGAGGCAGTCATCCAGTGGCCATTTTGAGGGATATACCACCTCCTTGGGGGCGTGAAACCCTGCAGAGTATTGTGCCAGTGGACTTTGTAACCTCCGAAATTCCTGACCATTCAATCCCTAGGGAAGTGGGTCTTGGGGCATTTTTGTATGGTGTGTGTTTCATATTGGAGAATACACATTTTCAACATGTTGATGATGTGGTAATAATGGTTTAATATATGACAAAAGAGAAGAAAACTGTAGTTTATACATTCACTACTTTCAGATATATGTATATTTTACTAAAATAAATGCATATATAATTTATTGTAAATTAACCATAATAAAAAAACTTAAGATAGTATGATAAATGTATGAAGTTTTAGATATTATGTAAAATAGGATTTTGCTGCCCTTGAATTGGTTTGGGAGATTTATGATAAATATTATTGAAAATTGTGTTGGTATTTCCCCCTCAGGAAATTACCTTATAGTAATGAGTAAGTGGCATACACAGGTAACCTGCTATGCCTCAGGTAGGTGTGTGTCTGGTGGTATGACCCCCTCTTACTGGTGGGTGCTCCCTATGTGGGTACTAGTGGTGGTATAGAGCTTTTGTTTTTTTCTTCAGAAGACCAGTTCTTGATCAATTGATACCAGAGGTAGTGAAATGTGATCAGGTAGATGTATATGGTTCTATAAATCCGGGGGTAGTTCCTACACTCCCATAGTAGGGTTCTTTTCTAGGTGGTTCCTTACACTCCACTGTAAAGGTAGGGTGGTCCCTCAGGTTCCACTGACATGTACTAGGTGTTGAAGTGTGGGCAATTTGATTGCAAGGTGTCCAACCTTCCCAACATAGATTAATAATAACAACATATGTGCTGTCCTAATTGTATGTAAATGTATTTCTGTGCATCCTGATCTAAACAGTCCTATGCTAGTCATGGGATTTTCCTTTGGGTGGCATGTCCTAAAGTTGGGAAATTATAATATTTTATTGCACATGTTGACTGTTTAAGTGTACTACTGTAATGTTTCTGGCACAGGGAAAGAAAAACAATTTACAATAGCATCCTGGCACGATCATTTTTCTTTATTGTAGCTGGGGGGGGGGGGGGGGAGGGGTAACAGGAGCTTTGCCTATCACAAATATTTTCCCCAAAGTATTTTTCCTAAGGTAGGGGTAAATAGGAGGAGTTAGTGTGTTTGGGATTCCTCCCGTTTCTTTAACCCCCACCTTTTTGGGGGAGAGGCAAGTTAAGAGGTTTATAATCCCTGGGTGCATGCCCAGTGATTTAGTGGATGGAGCAGGACCGGTGGGTTAGAGGGGTGAGGAGAGGAGAAAGAAGGAATGGAGAGAGAAAGAGCAGGAGAGAGAAGATGCTGGAGATTCATCCAGAGTCTCAAAGGAGGAGGAGAAGTGTTTTGACTTTTTGGAGATTTTTGCATTAGGCCAGTGTGAAGGGAAGGGCTGCCCCTGTCTCTCTAAGAATTTGAGCCAAGAGATCTTTCTACCCAAGTGCCCAGTTAAGCAAGGGTGGACAGAGATTCCGAGGGTTTTGAGAAAAGAAATCAAGGGCCTCAACTTTGGATAACTGGACTACAGTTTGAAGTTTTTGAGAGTTCAGAATCGCTTTTGATATTTTTCTTGCACTGGGGAATATTTTTCCACTTGTTATTGATGGATGTTGGAGCTACACTCCAGGTATCTCACCCTCACTGGTGAGGATATCTTCTCTCAGAATGAGGGTGCAAGAGCAGGAAGGGAGGTGAATAGATGAGGAATGGACAGAGAAACCACGGTGAGTTTTGCTGATCCTTATTTTTGTGATTTTGGCTTGGATCCTCCTATTTAAATTACAGTAAAAACTATCTTTTATTTGAACAGCAATTTTGGGCTCTTGCAGTTTTCCTTTGAATTGATGCCCTTTTTCTGGATGTGAAAGGAGATGGATGGACCCTTGTGTGACTCTTGGTTTCTGCCTACACTTTTCATTTTGGCTTCTCTACTCTTATTCCTTACTATTTGGCACTTTCTGGAAATACTGAATTGAGAGAACTTTGAAGAGTGAAAGAACGCAAAGAGACAACATAAATATTTATTTTGACACCTTCTGGAAATATTCCATCTAGAATTACATGGTCACTGAGATTGTGATCGACAGAGTCAGGGTCCCCAGAAGGTCATGCTTCCTTACCGCCCAGACCTAAACCTGAACTCGAAGCACCCTAGTTATGGGTAAAGCACCAAAGCAGAGGTCTCTCTACCTGGGAAACATCAAGCTAGGTTGAGGGAACATTGCATAAATCTCATCTTTGGGTGAGTTTCCTCACTCCGAAGGTCATCAAATCTTCACAAGAGAGCACCGTTCTATTCGTACTTCTCACTTTGAATGTCAAAGTGGCCCCTAACCCCTACAGTAATACCTAAACCTCACCTTGAGTTACTAGGTGGGCCTCCCATAGAGATATAAATACCTATCTAGGGTGAGGGCATTATGGTCTCTCTCTCTCTCTCAACATGGTCCCCCCAGTGGTTGTATCACAATTCTGGCACTTATCTCAAAGTGTGAGATGCCCCTTTTTCTATCGCATGCAATATTTAGTGCATTTTGATAAATCCAGGCCTTAGACTGTGAGCTCACCAGGAACATACCTTCAGTAACTGAATGTAATCTGCTTGAAAAGTGGAATATAAATCAAATAATAAAAGGGACACTTTGGTGATGTGCATGAAAACAAAAGTTCTGGATTTCAGAAGGGCTAACAGCATGAAAATGAATAATTATATTTGCTAGGACTTGTTATAATAATTACTTGCTAGGATTCAGGACTCTATCTTTTCATGCTACACCCTTTGGCTCTGCAACTCATTACAAGTGGCTCATTTGACAAAGAATTACTTGGCTTCTAGACACCGTATTAAAACATGATTGTTTTTACAGGCTTTTCATTTAAATTATTTGGTATTTATGTGATTGTAGGCATATTTTTTTATTTCTGATGTTTTATTTGGATATTTCTGAGTTTTAGCCAATATTTTGGGGGAGTTTTTATGCAGTACATAAGAACAAAAGATTTGCCATACTAGGTCAGACCAAAGGTCCATTAAGCCCAGCATCCTGTTTCCAGCAGTGGCCAATCCAAGTCACAAGTACCTGGCAGGATCCCAAAAGTTCAATAGAATTCATACTGCCTATCCCAGGGATAAGCAGTGGATTTTACCAACTGCACCTTAATAATGGTTTATGGACTTTTCTTCCAGAAACTTGTCTAAACCTTTTTTAAACCCAGCGACACTAATAGCTTTCACCTCATCCTCTGGCAACAAATTCCAGAGTTTAATTATGCATTGAGTAAAAAAATATTTTCTCCTATTTGCCTTAAGTGTATCACCTAGAAACGTCACTGAATATTCCCTAGTCATTGAACTTTTTGAAAGAGTAAACAACAAATATTTGTTTACGCATTCCATTCCACTCATTATTTTATAAACTTCTATCATATCACCCCTCAGTAATCCCTTCTCCAAGCTGAAGAGTCCTGACCTCTTTAGCCTTTTCTCATTGGGGAATCGTTCCAACCCCTTTATCATTTTGGTCGCCCTTCTCTGTACCTTTTCTAATTCTGCTTTGTCTTTTTGGAGTTGTGGTGACCAGAACTGCAGAGAATATTCAAGATGAGGTCTCACCATGGCACGATACAGAGGTGTTATGATATTCTCTGTTTTATTCTCCATTCCTTTCCCAATAATCCCTGGCATTCTATTTGCTTTCGTGGCTGCTGCTGCACACTAAACAAAGGATTTCAACGCATTATCCACAATGATGCCTAGATCCTTTTCTTGGGTGCTGGCTCCCAATGTGGAACCTTGTATTGTGTACTAACTGTATTTTATGTCTGAAGTGCATTCATTTTGCTCCTTGTTCTTTGCCTTGAGCGCTTCCTGAAGCAAAGCCATTTATAAATCTAAAGCAATAAACCATAGAACAATAAAGAATTGTCAGGAGTTGGCAATCTAGGGACAGTAATAAACAGAAGCACTGAAATGGCAACAGATCATTGTGACAGGCAAGTTAGCAAGGGAAAGAGAATGACGAGACCGCTATGGTTTACCAAAGAAGTAAGAAGAGCAAAACGAGTGATATTCCTGATACACAACGAGATATAGAAGGAGGTCGGGCAAAACACAGGGGACAGGAGGATACTTCCCAGTCAGAAGTCAGGGGATAAAACTTTCTTTAGATATATTAAGTGCTTCATTACGTGCTCCATAATATTTTTGAGACCCCCACAAACACGGAACATAAGAAGTCAAATCAAACTGGTGTTTGGTGGCAGGGAATTCTGTGTGAATCGGCAGCTGGATGTCTGTGTGCCATGAGCCCTTGCATAATTGCTTATGGAACCCCTCATGTTTAGGCCCCTGCAAGCCATATCAGGAGGCCCCCTTTTGTATGTACTTTGAAACGCCCTAGGGGAACAAGACCATAGCTCTACATTCTGTCTTCAGGAAGGGAGCCGAAAAGTGATCACACCTGGCTGGCTCCTGTACCGAAATGGACAATTCGAACAGCTCAATGTACTCCTAGGCTGGATTCATGTATTGCCTCTATGCAGGCCCGCCCTCCAACCTCTCTGGGGCGCCCGATGCAAGATGCAAATGGGCTGCCGCGGTAAAAAGGAGGCACTAGGGGAAACTGTGTGCGCCTGGCACCTCCTCGGCAGCAAGTGACTAGGAGAGGTGGCTGTCAGCGGGTTAGGAAAACGGATGCTCCATTTTACGAGCGTCCCTTTTCCTAACCTGTGTACAGCCACGGGTTAGGAAAATGGATACTTGTTAATTGCGCGTCCCTTTTCCTAATCTGATCGCCGGCATATATTTTTTAAATTTTTTTAAACATTCTCCTTTTTCTGTTCCTCCGATTTAATATCACCACGATATTAAATTGAAGGAAGTACAGAAAAGCAGTGTTTTCTGCTTTTCTGGCTAATTTTTGGGCTCCTCAAAACAATGCCTGCTCAGGCAAGCATTAATTTTTGAGGGTAAAACTGTGCACGTCGGGCACACATTATTTTTTGCATTGAGGGAAATAGTTAATAGCCTCATCAACCTGAATTTACATGTGATCGTTATTAGCTATGCGCTTTATTGGACGTGCTAATGAGAAATTACTACTTACCTGATAATTTCCTTTTCCTTAAATATAGACAAATCTGTTCAGGACCAGTGGGTTATGTACCTCTACCAGCAAATGTAGTCGGAGCAAACTGACGACACAGTATATATACTCCTGCAATGACATCAGCCTGCCAGTATTCTCTTCAAAAGCAACTGTGGACAGACTAGCAAGATTAAAAACAGATTATCATGTAATACTCAGCCAACATGAAATACCGAGCTCCAAAAAGAAATACATTAACCATAGTCTAGGGAGTGAAGTAACATTTACCAGTAACCCCTGGAACATGTAGCCATACAAAAGGACCATTACAATCATACAGTAGCCAAGGGTGGGAAGCTGAACCCATCTGTCTATATTAAGGAAAAGGAAATTATCAGGTAAGTAGTAATTTCTCATTTCCTAGCATCTAGACAGATGGGTGCAGGACCTGTGGGATGGTCCTAAGCTACTCCCGAACAGGGTGGGAGGCTGCCCGCGGTCCAGTCAACACCACACGTGCAAAGGTTGCATCCTCCCAGGTCTGCAAATCCAGATGATAATACCTGGAAAAGGTGTGTAAGGAGAACCACGTCATAGCTTGGCAAATGTTGACGGAAGACAACAATCTAACCTCCACCCATAACACTGCCTGAGCCTTAGTGGAATGAGTCATAACCTGAGTGGGCAATGGCTTTTCAGTGGCCACATACGCAGCTGTGACTACCTCCAAATCCAGCAAGCTATTATAGCGCGCAAAGTCGGTTCACACTGTTTACCTCCACCATGAAGGACAAACAGGATGTCAGTCTTTCGGACCTGTCCTGCGGTATTTAGAAACCTCTAAATACCTCAGCACATGTCTCTTGACATCCAAGAGATGCAACAGGTGATATTCCTCTGGATCTCCTTCCTTATCCCGAGACAGCAAGGAAATGGACTGATTCAAGTGAAAATCTGAGACCACTTTAGGCAAGAAAAAAGGAACAGTAAGCAGCTGAATCGCCCCTAGAGTTATCCAAAGGAATGGTTCCTGACATGACAAGGCCTGCAGCTCGGAGGTTCGATGAGCAGAACATATATTGCCACCAGAAACACCGTTTTCAAGGTCAGTAACCGCAAGGAAAGGTTATGCATCGATCGAAACGTAGGGCCCACCAAGAAATCCAAAACCAGATTAAGACTCCACTAAGGTATCAGTAATGCAAGGAATTAAGGGCAAACTCTTTATTCAATCCATCCTGCAAAAATTCCAAAATGAGCAGGATCCTAAATGAACAAGGAAACACTCCTCAATCCTCACACCAAGTCTCAAACACTCTCCAGACCCATACATAGGCTAAGGAAGTGGAGAATTTTTGTGCAAATAACAAGGGGGCAATCACTGCAATAGAATATTCACGCTTCAAAAAGCGAGCCCTCTCAAGGGCCATACTGTAAGACAAATCGAGTCATATCTTCTGTGTGCTTGAAGATGAAGGGGGGAGTCTACCAGGAGTCTTTGCAGATCTACATACCATGACCTCTTGGGCCAATCCAGTGCCACCAAAAGCACCATCCCCCTGTGATCTTCGATCCTATGAACCATTCTGCCCAACATGGGCCACTGAGGAAAGACATACAGCAGCTTGTCCTCCTGCTAGACCTGCACGAAACCATCAACACCCAAGGACTTTGGATCTCTCCTGTGACTGAAGAATTGAGGAACCTTTACATTGTGAGAAGTCACCTGCAGGTCTAGGAACGGAAGGCCCCAGCGATCCATTATCAGCTGAAATGCCTCATCCGACAATACCCATTCTCCTGGGTCCAAACTCTCCCTGCTGATAAAGTCTGCTCTTACATTGTCTTTTCCTGCAATGTGCGAGGCTGAGATCTCCTGGAGATGCACTTCCACCCATTCCATAAGTTGGTCTATTTCCTGTGACACTTGCTGGCTCTTAGTTTCTCTCTGCCGACTGCTGTAAGCCAATGTCATTGGGTTGTCTGACATTACTTGGACTGCTCAACCCTGCAGCCTGCCGCTGAACTACAAGCATACCAACTGGACTGCGAGGGGTTCCAGCTGATTGATGTTCCAGAGAGACTCCTCTGAATTCCAGTACCCTTGTGCCAATATTTCCTGACAGTGAACTCCCCAACCCTGGAGGCTCGCATCTGTTGTGAGTACCAACCAGTCCGGCGATGTCAGGGCAACTCTCTTTCTCAGATGTTCCACTTGCAACCACCACTAAAGGTGAGAGCAGACTTCCATTAGGAGGTGGAGCTAAATCGAGTAGTCCTGAGACTGCAGGGTCCAACGAGACAGCAGAGAGCGCTGAAGAGGATGCATGTGCACATGGTATTACTTCCAGGGTTGCGTCCATCAAATTGAGTACCTATACGGTAGATAGGACCACACTGTTGGGTGAATAGTGCTCACCAAGAGATGCACCTGCGCCATCAACTTCTGAATACAAGCTTCTGGCAGGAAACCCTTACCCTGTTTCGTGTCAAACCGAACACCCAGATACTCTAATGACTGAGGTGGCTGAAGACAGCTCTTGGCCAGGATCAACACCCAACCGAGCTCTTGAAACAGGGAGATCACCTTGCAGGTCACCAAATGGCTATCTTCCAGAGACTTGGCCTGAATCAGCCAGTTGTCCAAATAAGGGTGTAGTAGGATCCCATCCTCTCTCAAGTCTGCCACCACCACCACCATAACCTTGGAAAAAGTTCTGGGTGCGGTGGCCAGACCAAAAGGCAGCACCTGAAACTGATAATGGCACCCCAGCAATGTGAAGTGCAGAAAATGTTGGTGCTCCAAACAGATGGGAATATGGAGGTATGCCTTGGATAGATCCAAAGAGGTCAGAAACTCCCCTGACTGTACAGCCATTATCACTGAGCGCTAGGTTTCCATGTGAAAATGAATCACCCACAAATGATGGTTAACTCCTTTGAGATCTAGAATGGAACAAAAGGAGCCCTCCCTACTGGGCACAATGAAATAATGAATGTGGCTCTTGAGACATGGGTCCTGGAACCACAGCCCTCAGACTGAGGAGCCTTGACAGTGTAGACTACACTGCCCTCTTCTTCTGCGAGGAGTGGCAGGGAGATACTATGAAGACGTCCCGAGGAATACTGCAAAATATTGCAAAATTCCCTCCCCTGATAGCTCATCTTGTATCCCTATCATTAACTCATTATTGTTCTGTACATTTTTGTACATATATCTGTTATTATGCAGTTCCTGTTAACTTATGAATTTGTAATGTAAAGCCTGTTGCTGTTTTGTTTTGTTTTTTAAACATATTTTATTGGAGTACTTGCATCAAAGATTTATATAGACATAAAGGCAAAATACAATGCAGTTCCTCCAATGATTTTAGTATTGTTGCTGTTTTTTTATATCTTTCATGTGTTTCTTGTAAAGCCCGTTGCTGCATTATGTTTTATTGTAAACCGAGGTGATGTTCCAAATAAAACCTCTTAAATAAATTAATTAATTAAATAAATAAATATCCTTCTCGTATCATCTCCAGGACCTACTGATCTAATCTGATCTCAACCCACCTCTGATAAAAGAGAGAGAGGCGTCCCCCTATCTCTTGTTCCCAGAGGTGGGTTGGCAAACCATCATTGGGAAATTCAGGAGGTTTTACTGCTTGAGCCCACACCCCGTCTGGGCTGTCTGGGACAAAAGGACTGAGAGCTACCAAAAGGACGAGTCCTCTGAAAGGTCGCTTGGATCTCTGAGCACGACCTCTCATGGTAAAGGAGCACGGGGATTCGCCCCACTTACTGGTCATTTCTCCAACTTGTAAGCTTTCAAACAGCAATCTCATAAGGTTATCCTTAGAGGTTGCATCGACTGACTAATTTCTCAGCCATAACTGATGCCAGGCTGCTATTATCAAAGTCACCCCTCTGGCCGAAATGCAGACAAAATCGCAGCCTGCATCAGCCAAAAAGGCAGCTGTGAGGCTCCATAACCGCCCTGGAATTCACTCCAGAGCCATTAACCTCCTGAGAGAGAAATAAACAAGAGCAGACCACCAGGGAACAACAAGAAGCTATCTGCAATGTCATTGCCACTGATTCAAATGCTTGTTTAAGGATGGCCTCAATCCTTCTATCATAAACATCCTTCAAGGCCGCTCCTCCCTCTATAAGGATAGTCATCCTTTTGGAAACTGCACAAACCAGTGCATCCACCTTCGAAAAACGTAAATGCTCTCTCGTCACTGGATCCAAGAGGTATAGAGCTTCCAAAACATGGCCCCCTTTAAAATTAGCCTCCAGGGCACCCCACTCAAGATCAATCAGTTCTTGAATAGCCTCAATGCAGGGAAAAAACAAGAGGCTTTACGCAAGGAAACCAAAATGGGATTCTGTCCCAGGCACTCCCAGCATTTTCAAGGTCTGGGAAATCAGAGCCAGCTGCTCATCCCTGTGAAAGAACCACAACATAGTTCAGTACAGTTCCAGACCTGGAGGAATTTCCCTAGCCTCCAGAGAGTCAGGGTCAGCATCATCATCTGTGGCATCCGGGTCCCTGTCAGGAATCTCTACTGCTGATCTAGGTGCATTCCGGCACTTAACAGCAGTGACAGGCTGAGGTTCTGCTCTGGCAAGATTAAGCTGGGCTGAAGACTGCACCTGAAGAAAGGATTGCAACCCGTGAAAGAATTCTACCCAAGAAAAGGCAGAAGGATCCAAAACAGGAAGCACTTTTGCAGTGCCCACTGAGCTACCATCCTCCGCTGACAAATCAGTTAAGGGAGATCTGAGATCAGGCGTTCCTCCTAATATGTCTTTACCCAGACCCTCATCAGGCTGGGAAGAACCGGGCTTAGAAAAATCAGAGAACAAATCTCCCTGAGCCTCCAAACAGCACTGACACAAGTTAGAGAGCACGCCAGGCTGACATGACCAAATATGACAAGCAGCACCTAGGGAAAAGAGCTTAGACTTCTTAGCTATAGGCACCATTCCTTTTTTTTTTTTTTTAATTATGCATCCAAAATTTAAGTGTCCAAATTTTAAGGTGTCCAAACCTAGGCATTGCAAAACTAGGCATCCCAAAGATAAGTGCACAATCAACGCGCCCAAGCTAAGCACACGGTTAAATACTCATCTAGCCTAGATGCTCAACTTGACACCCACCAAAGCGTCAAAAACTGGATGTACAATCTGGACGCACAACCAGATGCACTGCCTGAACCAACGCTCCTGAAAAGGGCAGCTGAGCGCACAGTCAAAGCGAGCGAAACATCGCCGCGGCCTACCATGCAGTGCTCATGAGAAAAGCCTCAGAGCAGGGTCTAGCTGATAAAGGCTGCTCAATCTGCCAGGCTGCCCACATCTCTTAAACCTCCTTCTGCCCGCATCCCTTAAACCTCCTTCAGATCAGGACTAACGTTGGAATGGCGTGCCAAGCACACTAACGGGTAAGGAGGAAAACCTACACAAAAAACCGTCCTTATGTGTTTCTGTATTTATATTATATATATATATATTTTATTTTTTTTTTAATGTTACCTGAACTCTGCCCTTCCCAGCTGAGAACAGAGACAGTCTCTAGATAAGGGGGAAGAGGGCATCTGCCATCACCACCGCGCTCGGCTTCCTGCACCTGCTGCCTTTCAGCTGCCTAAGCAACTAAGTCCACACTGGCTGAAAAACCAGCTACCGGAACAAGGCACACCCCTGACAGACCACGGAAATCACCTCAGGAATTCTCAACTGTGGGAGGGACCATTCGGTATCACCACAGGAGAGCAGGGCGAATTAATTTTCCTTGCATTTCTTCTTCCAAAATCTAAAGCAATCCCCAGTAGGGAAATGCACGCCCACCATCTGCTAGAGACGGAGAATATTGGCAGACTGATGTCACAGCAGGAAAATATATACTGTGATGTCAGTTTGCTCTGTCTCCATCTGCTGGTGGACCCACTGGTCCTGAACCCATCTGTCTAGATGCTAGGAAACCCCCGTTTTGCATTGGGGATTGTGGACGTGCGTTCAAATTTCGTGCATCATTAAACTCTTTCAGGAATCTGAAGGTCTATATCATATCTCCCCTGCACCTCCTCTCTTTCGGAGTATCCATGTTCAGATCCTTCAGCCTCTCCTCATAAATCTTCCGATACAGACCCCACACCATTTTGGTTGCCCTTCTCTGCATCACCTCCATCCTGTCTCTATCCTTTTTGAGATACGGGCACCGGTACTGAATGCAGTGCTCCAGGTGAGGCCTCACCAAGGACCTGTACAAAGGGTGTTATTCGCCTCCCTTTTCTTACTGGTTCTACCCAACTGCCATGTGTTCCACTGATCTTCCCCCCTTCCACGCAGCTTGCTTACAGCAGGAGTTACTCTTAAAGATGTAAATACTGTGACCAGCAAGCTTAAACAAACAGCAGCTTAAACAAACAGCAGCAGGACATGTGGGCCCTCTTCACCGGCACAGCTCCTTCTTTTGCTGGCACTGCCAGGAACGTCCTTTATTTTCCACTGCCCTGAGCCACAGGACCTGTCTTTTAACGTTATCGTCACTGCCAGACCTTCACTGCCTCTGCTACAGCCCTCGGTAGTGGGGGGTGGGGGGGGGGGGGGAGGGCGGGGATGTTAGTTCCCTCTAAGCTGAGCGCGTTGAGTGACTGCTCATACATTTCGGTGCGTTGCTCACAGGTTTTACATGGTTACTCACAAATATGTTTGGTTTAAAAATAAAATTGTTGCTCACACGAAACAAAATTTGCACCCACCGAGTCGCTCCTTGGAGGGAACACTGGCGGCAGGTGAGAGAGGAAGAGAAGGGGGCAGCAGGAAAAAAAGAGAAGGTAACTGAGGGGAGAGAAGAGAGATCCCTGCTCCCGTCCCCTCCCCCCCCCCAAGAAAAACAAATAAGGCTCTGTGGCCCCCCCAACATATTACCCACCTAAATCCTCACAAGAAAAAATGATAAAAGGTTAGGCAGCTCCAACATAATACAGGCTCTCTGTTGGGGCTGCCGGGCTTTTTTTTGTCCTTATGGGGCATGGGTAGTGATGAGGGCAAGAGGGAAAAAAGAGCAAAAAAAGGGGGAGAGGAGGGATCAGGGAGAAGAGAGAACAAGAGGCGGGTAAGAGCAGGAGAAAGAAGGAGGAAAAGGGGGTCAAAGAAAGAGGAAGTGTGGGCAAGGGGACAGAAAAGGTGGGAGAAAAAAGGGAGCTGAGGGGGGAGATGACGGGCGGGGGTTGAGAGCAAGAGGTGCATAAGAGGAGAGAGAAGAAGCTGAAGGGAGGAGAGAGATTGGGTTCTGAAAGGGAGTGAAGAGAGGGCTCTGAGCAGGAGAAAAGGGCTGGTGGAAGGGGAGAGAGAGGAGGGGATTGGGGGCAGGGAAGAGGTCCTCCTTCTCTCCTCCTCTTTACCCTGCTCGCAGGGCTCATTTGCCCCCCTTCAGCACCAGTTTTCTCCCCTTCCACCCCCTATTACTCTTGCCCCCTGCCCCTTCCTCTCCCCTCAGCCCCTCATTCTCTCCCCACCCTTGCTCTCTTCTGCTGCCCCATTCCGCTCTTTTCCCCTGCCCCTTCCCTTCCTCTCTTCAATCTCCTCCCTCCCGCTCCTTTCCCCTTCTCCCATCCCCTTGTTCATTTGTCTCCCTGCTCCTACTCCTTCCCCTTCTCTTGCTATATCTCCTTCCTACCCCATGTGCTGTTTCACACAAACTCACAGGCTCTCATTCTCACATGCTATCTCTCACACACACACACAGAGGCTCTCACATGCTGTCTCTCCAATCACTCCCACACACAGTCTCTCAACTCATTCTCTCTCACACACACTCAGTCTTTCAACTCACTCTCATACTCACATACACACACTCTATACGGCCTCAGCCTCTCTCTCACCTCTGGGCCTCCACTTCGCGGGTAGCTGCGGGTTGGGCTCCGCGGCAGCCCTGATCTTTTCGGGCCGCCGCGAGGTGAGAACTGAGGTGGCCCTGTTGCCGGGCTGTCAACTTCTCGAGCCACCGCCAGGTGGGATCTGCAGCGGCCCTGTTGCCGGGCTCTCCTCTTCTTGAGCCGCCGCCGCCAGGTGGGATCCCATCTGGTGGCGGCCCTGACACAAACACTGCTCCTCTTCAGTATGCGGCCTATGCTCCTCCTCCTTCCTGCCTGCGTGGCAATGACAACGTTTTTCTTTCAGGGCTGCGCAGGCAGGAAAGAGGAAGAAAACCTGGATGTGACTTTTTCTTCTGCCACCAGTGGACCTGATCCCACCAGCGGCAACATGTCCCTCTCCCTGCTCCTGAAGCTGCCCCATGGCACCGGGCCTGACTGGGGCACGGTTAGTAAGTTTGCTTACATAAAGGAAGGAGAAATTACTACTTGCTTGATAATTTCCTTTCCTCTAAGGCAGGCCGGCCAGTCCACACCAGCTTTACTCCTTCCAGCAGTCACAGATGGAGTAAAGCTGACTCACTGACTTCACTGACATATAGCCCTGCTCCAACATCAGCCCGCCAGTATCTCTAGAAAGCAAACCTGTGAAAAAACTGATTATATTTGAACATGATTATGTCAACCATTCATACTTCCAACCAACTCTAAAACACTGAACTCAGCAAAAAAGTTAACAACAACTAATCTTAGAGTCATTCATAGAAATGGCTCATGACAAGAATGAGCTTGCAGCTCAGAGATCCGCCGTGCCGAACAGATTGCTACCAGAAAAACTGTTCTCCAAGGTGAGCAGCCACAAAGAGAGACGATGCATGGGCCAAAATGTAGGACCCGCCAAAAAACACAAGACCAGATTAAGGTCCCAAAGAGGCACTGGGAGCTGCAAGGGAGGGCGTAGATGCTTAACTCCCTTCAAAAACCTGAACATCTCTGGATACGAAGACAAGGGTCCACCACTGACCTGTCCCCTATAGCAAGGGAAAGCTCCTACATGCACCTTCAGAGTGTTTAAGACCAAACATTTAACCAAAACTTCCTGCAAAAATTCCAATATCAGTGGAATTTCATCTTTAAGAGGGTAAGAACCTCGCTCCTTACACTAGCTCTCAAAAACTCTCCAAACCCTAACATAAACTAGAGATGTAGAAAATTTCCTGGCACCAAGCAAAGTAGAAATCACTGCAGAAGAATAACCACGCTTTATCATCCGAGCCCTCTCAAGGGCCAATCCATAAGAGAAAACCAACCCAGTTTGTTTTGCAATATGGGCCCCTGATGCAATAAAGTTTTCTTGAGTGGTAGTCTGAAAGGACTGTCCACCAGTAGCCTCTGAAGATTGTCATACTTTGGCCTTAAGGGCCAATCTGGAGCCACCAGAAGTAAAGTTTTGTACTGACTCACAATCTTCGAATGACCCTGCCTATCAATGGTCATGGCAGGAAGGCATATAACACCCCACTCCGCAGCAAACCCTGAATGAAAGCATCGATGTCTAGTGCTCTGAGTTCCCTTCTGCAACTGAAGTACTGTGGTACCTTTGTGTTGTTGGACCTTGCCAGTAAATCCAGAAACGAGTGACCCCAGCATGTCACTATCAGTTGAAAAGCCTTGTTTGCCAACTCCCACTCTCTTGGGACCAAGGACTGCCTGCTAAGGAAGTCAGCCCTTACATTGTCCTTCCCAGAAATATGGAAGGCGGAGATGTCCTGGAGATGTTGTTCTGTCCACCCCATGAGCACATCTACCTCCACTGACACCTGTTGACTTCTGATTCCGCCTTGATGATTGATGTTGGCTACTGTCAAGGCATTGTCCGACATTATCCTTATCGCTCGAGCTTCCAGCTGCTCAGCAAACTGCAAGCATGCCAGTCAAACTGCACACTCTTCCAACCAATTAATGATCTATTGCCACTCCTCGGCATTCCACCAACCTTACGCAACCAACTATTAACATTGAGCCCCCCCAACCCAGAAGGCTCACATCTGTCATAAACACTAACTAGTCCGATGAAGCCAAGGAAACTTCCTTCCTGAAATGATCCGCTTGTAACCACCACTGCAACTGGATGCTCACCTCCAATGACAAGAAGAGACTCACTGTGTATCCTGTGACTGCGGATTCCACTGGCAGAGCAACAAATGCTGAAGGGGCCACATGTGCACCCTCGCCCAGGGAACTACATCCAATGTGGCTGTCACTGATCCCAGGACCTGCAGGTAAGACCACACTGTTGGTCAAATAGTCCATTTCAGGGTCTGAACTTGAGTAACTAACTTCTGATTGTGACTCTCCGGCAGAAACACTTTGCCCCGCTCTGTACTGAATCGCACGCTGAGATGACTGTAAACTGCTCTTGGCCAAGATCACCATCCAGCCTAGCTCTTGAAGCAAAGAGATTACTATATGAGAAGCCAAATGATTCTCATCTGCACTTTTGGCCCAAATCAACCAGTCGTCCAGAATCAGATAAACCAGAATACCATCTTTATGCAGAGATGCCGTTACCACCATGACTTTGGAGAAGATCCTGGACACAGTAACCAGCCAAAAAGGCAGGCACTGAAATTGATAATGACATCCCAGTATGATGAAGCTTAGGAAACATTGATGTTCCTGACAAATGGGAATATGTAGATAGGCCTCCATCAGGTTGAGAGACATAAGAAATTCCCCTGTTTGTACTGCCATTATTATGGAACATAGAGTTTCCATTATGAAATGAGTCCACACAAATGTTGATTGACTCCCTTCAGATCCAGGATGGGCCGAAAGGACCCCTCTTCCTTCTTTGGAATGACAAAATATATGGAATAGTGCCCGTATTTTCTTGCGATCTGGGAACAAGAATTATGGCCTTCAAAGCCAAAAGCCTCCTAAACATAGTCTCCACTGCCACTCTCTTCTGTAGAGAGTTGTATGGAGAGACCATAAATGCATCCAGAGGAATTCAGAGAAATTCTAGAGCATAGCCGTCCCTTACCACTTCCAGAACCACTGGTCTGTTGTAATCTGGGCCCACTTTTGATAAAAACGAGATAGGCACCTGCCTATCTCCTGATCAGTAGGTGAGCCCCCACACCTTCATTGTGAAGATTGAGGTGCTCTGGCCCCGGAACCCTTATCCTTACGAGGCTTCTTAGGCTGAAAAGACTGAGATCTTCCCAAGGAATGAGACCTTTGAGTAGTTTCTTCTCTGCAAGGACGAAACTGACAGGAATCCCTGGAGTGGCCCTTCGCATGTGGCGCCACCTTCATGTCCTCCGGCAGTCGAGGAACCTTGGATTTCCCCAGCTATTTGCCATCTTCTCTAACTCACTTCTGAATAAAAGAGAACCCTTAAATTGTAACCTTGTGAGATTGGACTTGGAAATAGTGTCTGCCGACCAATTTCGCAGCCACAACTGGCACCTAGCTGCTATTATGGAAGCCACCCCTCTAGTGGCCATCCGCACCAAGTCTCAGCTCGCATTGGCTAAGAATGCAGCTCCTGGCTCCAGCATTGATCCACCATCGGACCCCAATCCTTGCTTTTCTTGAAAGAGATGCAAATCACCCTGAGCCACCAGGCAACAGCAAGAAGCAACTTGCAAATTCATTGCCATGGCCTCAAAGGCCTGTTTAAGGAAAGCCTCAATCCTCCTATCCTGAGCATCTTTTAGAAATGCCCCTCCTTCCACCAGGATCGTGGTTCACTTGGTAACAGCGCATAACAAGACATCCATCTTTGGGAATCGCAACTATTCCCTTGCCTTCGTCTCCAAGGAGTACAAACCTGCTATAGCACACCCCTCTTTAAAACTTGACTCCAGGGCATTCCACCCAAGGTCAATTAGCTCTTGACTTGTATCCAGGAGGGGAAAGAAACAGAACACATTGCATAAAGTGACCAATATGGGATCTTTCTTTTGTAAGCCCATAGCATCACCCCTGTCAACACTGCGCATCTTCAGGGTCTGAGTCAACAGACTCAGCAACTCATCTTTGTGAAAAAACAGAGTAGAGTCCAATGTGGCTCCAAATTAGGTGGAATTTCTCCCTCTTCTGGAGAGGAGAAAACCAAGTCCCCATCAGAGTCATCCAATGCATCATGATCGACATCCCCCTGGACATCTCCAGGGATAGCCTTCCTGCAGCATTTGCCCACAGTAGCTGACAAGTGAGAGACCCTAGCATGCAATCCCTCCTTACTAGGTTGCTTTGCCTTCGCTGGGCGCCCCTGCAGAAAAGCCTGCAGGCCCTGGAAAAATTCCACCCAAGAGAAGGAGGATGGATCCTTACTGTGGCCCATAGGACCAAACCTAGCACTCTCCGACTCCTCTCTCAGGGATGCCTCTGCCATCAGGAACAAGGGGGGAGGGGAACTGTCTACTGTGTTGCCTCCTGCCCCAATCCCCTCCAGAGCCCCCATAGGCTGAAGGGATGTCCCAACGTTGACCAAATCTGTATGCCAAATTGCCTCGAGTATAAACAGCGCTGACACAGGTGTAGAGGAAGCGACGGCTGGATTGCCCTTATAAGCCTCATAGATAGCAAGGTGCTTAGACTTTTTTTTGTCCCTGGGACCATAGTTTTCCTGTAAAGCGCCTCCTGCGCACCCCAATAGTGCCCGGGTATACCTGCACAATACATGCTCAAATCTAGGCTGCAGCTTTATGAGCATAGGTACCCATGCGCATCAACGTTAGGGCACCACCATCCGGCAAGAATGCGTGCACATGCTTAAGCGCGCAAGAAACGAAACCGCTACCGAGGCCTACCACGTGGCTGACTGAACTGAGCCTGAGAAGTGGGGCCTGGCCAAAAGTTGCTCAATCCGCTGCCTCCCCGCTCCACTAACTCCCCAGGGAAGTGAGAGGTAAAAGGGCGTAAGAGATGCAAAGGAAAACGCCAAGGGAAAGAAGATCTGGCAAGGGAAAAAAAAAGGGGGGGGAGGGGGGACTAAAACTTCCTACTCTTTTTTTTTTAACCCGAGCTCAGCATCCCTAGCTGAGAGCACGATCAGGTAACCAGCTAAAGGGGGGGAGGGGGGGCACAAGCCTTCACCACTGAGCACTCCCTCATCCTCTTTTCCGCTTTTTTTTTGCTTGGTCAAGCTTACAGACTTACAGGCCGATGCAATATCATGCGTGTAAAACTGGCGTCCAAACTAGGCGCCCATTTTTTTTCAACGCGTGCACATCCACCTCTCCTGGGTGCTATATTATAAGGAGTTGCCATGCTAAAAGCGACGTGCTAGGGAGAAACTGTGCGGGCTTCCTGCTCAAAAGTATCGGGCACCCAGGAGCTGTGGGTGTGCACTCAATGCGTTTCTTGCCCCACAAATGATGTGCACACAATAGCATCACCCTGGAGGGTGTAAATTGTGCACATACCCAGAAATTATTTTTTGTTATCAGCACATTCAATTTTCCTTTCATTTTTATCCCCACAAGCAGTAGATCTTAGTATCACAATGATACTAGGTAGGAGGAACCAAAGAGAGCAGTAATTTTGTTTATTTCGTGCACCTTTGACTCCCAGCATGACTTTATGCCAGCTCTGAGGATGGTGCTAAATTCCCCAAGTCAAAAAAGGGTGTGTTGGGCAACTGGCGATTTTCTGCATCAGGGGTAATAGCCTCATCTACATGGCATTTGCATGTGATCAGCGCTATTAGCTAAGCTTTTATTTGGACATGCAGTTAGGATGCGCTAATCCTCGTTGCATTGGGTGTTAGTCTAGCATGTCCAAAACGAGCATCCAATCTCAGGTTAACCTGTAAACTAAGCTGAGCGCAATTTATTGCATTGGCCCCTTAAAGCATTTGACTGAGAAAGGGACCAAATGGGCATCACATGAGGAGCTCAAAATGGTATGTCTGAATCTTCTATCTTCTTCGTTTGTTTTTGGTTTTTTTTTTTACCATAAGCAAACCCCACAAGGGTGATGCATGTTCACCATTTGCTGGAGATAGAGAATACTGGTGGGATGATATCGGGGCATGGTTATATGTCAGTGAGTAAGCTTTACTCTGTCTCCATCTGCTGGTAGGAGTGTATAACTCACTGGCATAGACTGGCCTGCTTGAGTGCAGAGTGAACTTAAGCTGGGTTAATGCTGATTTTCAGCACTAACCGGTTGCGTTACCTTTATCTAGCAGGTCACATTTTAGCCAACTAGATTTAGCCAGATATACAGTGGCACTTTCACCCTGGTAAGTGCAGGTGAATCGCCAGTTAGAGATAAGCAGGTATCTTACCTGTTCAGCAAGTTTTTGAATACTGATTTCAAAAGGACCCTGATGCGGAGGGAGGGAGAAGACTGCAGATCAAAGAGAACCTACGACAGCATACTTGGCAGACACAAATGGGCAGACTGGGAGACCAAGCAGTCTGACATCTTCCATGTTTTTACGCTTTATTAGGAGTGTAACAGGGCAGATAGAAAAAAAGCAAACACTATGACAATGACCTGTGCTTAAGGTTGCCAACTGGCTCCAGATTTTCAGCACAGTTTGATCCAAGCCTGGTTTTACCCCATTGCATTGTTGGGTTTGTGGCATATTGTGGACTCTTGGTCGAAGTGGCGACGACTCCTCCCATGAGGAGGGGCCCCGTGGGGAACCACAACGATAGGCTAGACTCGAGGAAGCAGACACTGAGGAAAGAAAGCTTTATTATACTGCAGTTGTTAGAGTTGAATCTTGCCCAAGGAATGGTCAGTACTGTAGTCCAGCGATACCTCAGTAAGCTCAGACAGTCTCGGTAGTAGATGGTCTCACACAGATGTAGCAAAGGTCAGGTAATGTTCCACAGCGCGGGATAGGCCGTGGAATGTGGAGAGCTGGAGCATAGAGATACTCACAGAGTGGCAGTGCTGGTAACTTCCTTCGGTGGTAGAAAGAAGAGACGGACCCGTGGTCCGAGGTGCAGGATACCCTGAGCAGGATAGGCCCTCGAGAAGCGAGTACCTAGGAGCGCCAAGGGATCCTGGAAGAGAGATGACAAGATCCCCGAGGAGCGGGTGTCTTTAGGTTAGTCAGTAGAACCCCGAAGGGTAGGTAAAAGCGAGAGGCCCCCAAGGAGCGGGTATCCAGGGCTTCTGTAGGAGTGATATACCCCAGAGGGTAAGAGGAATCCAAGCGAGCAGCTTAGAAGCGGTCAGAGTAGCAAAACCGAAGACCTTGCTAACTCGTTGAATTGGAGCGGAGCGGAGGTTTAAATACCCAGAGGTACTGACGTCATGCGGTGGGGACGCCCCCTAGGTTCCCGCCATGATGTATTCAAAAGCGTAGGTAGCATGCGCGTGCGTGCCCTAGGAGGCCTCAGGAAGAAGCATGGCGGACAGGGATGCCCATGCTGGCTCGGAGACGCTGAGGGTTTCGGCAATCAGCAGCGGAGGCAGCCATCTTTCCAAGAGAGGAGGAAAAGGGTAGAAGAGCGGTGAGGCAGAGCGGTCGCAGCCTTCTACGACCGACGGACGCAACATGCATGATGGGACTTATTCTGTTTTCCCTGTCGCATTATCTAAGAAAAGGAAGACCATAAGTACCTGCATGCAGGGGCGTAAAACCAGGACTGGGTCAACCTGTCCTGAAAATCTGGAGCCGGTTGGCAACCCTAACTGTATTCCAAGTCAGATTCTCCAGCCTGCTAGCTATAAGCCGCCTGAGGCTGGCATTTAAGTCTTTATTTTCTGCAGTCTGGACTCGGCTATGGGTGATCCCCTAATTAGCTGGATGTGCTGCCCAGCCTGGCAGAGAGCTGCTTGCATAGAGAGGCTAAGAGGTCTGCTAAGTCCCTGCAGAAGTCTCCGAACCTCCAGGGTGCTACAGTCGGAATTCAAGCTGATTCGGTTTGTGTGTGGCTGTGTAGAGAGACGCTGAAGGAGATCCTGACACCTTGCCTTCCCAGGACTGGTAAACTGTCTCTCTCCGATGCCACTTGCTTGCCTGCTGGACAAAGCCAATTTTGCATTTCTTGCCAACCACAGGCTGTCTTATGCTGCCGAAGGCCAGCTGTGATGTTTTGTTCTGCTAAGTCCCTGAATAAACACCCTGCTACCCGACTCTGGCCTGTCTGCGTCTCTCACACCATTTCAGTCTCCTACTGGAAGTTTGCCAAAGAGCTTTTTCATAATGTTTGTGTTGCCCTTTTCTAATTATTATTTACATTTTCCTTTTAAAAGTGACTGTGTTCTCTTTGATTCACTGGGTCCTCAATAAAAATGTGCAAATATCTAGCAGTATCTGCCTATATTCTATATTTTATTTGTCCCCACTTAATTCACCGGACACATTTCCATGCATGCATTGCAACAGTACATTCTGTGTTTAATCATAGAAAGGCAAACAGCCCAGAACTATCAGAGAGGCAACTTTTTAAATGTTTATAGAAAATAATTCACTTTTCTTTAGGGTTTCTTGGAAGGAACAACATACAAGTGAAGAAAACTTCAAATGCAAAGCTTCAAAGCCCTGCCAATATTTTGCACCTGCCTTAGCGCCCCAATTACCTTCTCAAGAGTTAAGAGCAGAAAACAATATGTACATAGCATGTTTATATTTGAGCTGCTCTGAAGCATAACATTCCCAGTTCAGCCTCCTAAAGAAATCTGAATATCACTGTTCACGATAAATGTGGAGTCGCTCTTACCTTACACGCACTGTATATCTCGTCTGTTTCTAGCAGAGCACCTACAGGTTTTCAGTCAACTTGGGGTAAATGCTGTACTCACCGGCACTTTTTTGGTAGGGATGAAGACGTCGTCCTTTGGGCGCTCGTCATCTTTAGGGGAGAAAAGCGAGGTATTAATGTCTTGGGCTGGCTCTTTTTGCGGAAGGTCAATCTCACTATCCTGTGCTTCTTCCTCCTGGAGCATGCTGCTACTATTTAATCACAAGTCTGAGCTCGCTTGGGAAAGTTACCAGCTTCAGCAGTCTTTTTTTTTTTTTTTTCCTTATTTAACTTTAACCCTAAAACCAACAGGCACCTTCTCTCCCTCTGGTGCCTGGGATCCCAGGTGCCTGGTTGACACAGAAGGTGCAGGACTCTGAGGAAGATCTGTCTCCTGTTCCAGATTTGATTTATGCTGTATCTACAGGCACTAATGATTTTTTTAAAAATGTTTCCCAGGGTTTGGTTTGATCACTAGAAGTTCATGGACTGTTCTGGCTTCGTGGTATAATCACATACAACTCTGCACGTTCACTTCTGCTTTCCTTGGATTGAGGAAGCGAGTGGAGAGGAAAGTTCTGCGTGCCGTGGGTGCAGTGGAGAGCGCTACCAGAAAAAAAAAAAAGTTCTGTACGGCCCTCTCAGCGGCTACTGCCAATTATATGCGAAGCAAGGGGGTCCACGCCTGGCTCGGCCCGCCAACAGCCTCACTTGAAGAATGACCGCTGCCCAACTCTGGACTGTAAAGCATACTACTGCAAATCCATATTTTTCAGAAGAGCACAGGTTGGGTCTCCGGTTCCCACTGTAGCCACGAAATCTGCAGACACACACACAAAAAAAAGAAGTCTTTGAAAGCTGGCCACCCTGGCTGGCCGATCAGCCGGCACACTGCCAGACAGCAGTGGCCGAGTCTCCTGGCTGCACAGTTCAGCACGTGGTAGGTTCTTTTTAGATCCCTAATAGGCAAAGTGCAACTGAAGTGTGAGGAGCCGCGGACAGACCTACAGCTAGCTGGTTAAAAGTGAGGCTATTTTCAACTGTCAGATATGGTGAGAGCAAATTGCTCTTGTGATATCACTGCATTCCAATTCTAGAATTTTTTTTAGTTTCAAAAACAAAGAAATGCATGCAGTACTTCTCCAACATTAATTAAACAGTTGCATGCATAAAGTTATGATAGGATGCAGCTGGGCCTACTGTACGATATATTCATTACATGTATACTGATGGAGAGACTAGTAATGGGTAAATACTGACGTCAAGACAGGCAGAGTGAAAGATAGTTCCAAAGCCAGGGTTTTAGGGAATGATGGCCTCCAGAGCTCTTTTTCTGCTAGAAAATGCTAGTGTATGCCTATGGGTACTTGAAGAAACCATCTTCAAAAGTAAATAAATTGGAAGTGATGCCCTTACCCGATAAGATAAAGAAAATTTGCCTACCATAGAAGATGTTTTCCATAGATAGAAGGATGAATTAGTCATGATGTGGGGTGACACTATCCAGTGGCATCAAATGGACTCGTCTCTCCTAACTAGAAGAGCTTTTAGCTCTACGGAGCATGTGTGGGAGCTGCTGCATGGATGTTGCCTCGTGAGCCTTCTCAGTCGATATCAAAGCTAGTCCTAGCTAGGAAGTCTATTCTCCAGGGAGGCAGGTGGGTATTTAGCATGGATAATTTATCCTGCTATCTACAGAAAACACTGTATATAGTAAGTAAACTTGCTTTTTCCATCAATAAGCAGGCTGAATTAGCCACGATATGTGGGGAATCTTAAGCCAAGGGTTGTAGTAGAATAAGCAACCTGCATTCCTTCACCACTGCGAGAACAGGTTATGCAAAACTGCTTGCCCAAATGTACTGTCAGTCCTTGAGGGGCTGTCAAGACAGTATGGGGACATAAAGATGTGAACTGATGACCAAGTAGCAGCTCTGCAGATTTCATCGAGAAGTACTTCCTCCATATGAGCAATAAAAGAGGCCACATCTCTCACTTGATAAGCTTTAACAGAGTGTGTGATTTGCAACCCTGCTGAAGTGTAGCAGTGCTGGATGCATTTCGCTATCCGGTTGGACAATGTGCGTTTGGTACTACAACACCAAGTCTGTTAGGATCGTGCAATACAAAGAGCTGTGAAGCTTGGTGATGTGGCTGCATTCTTTTCTTGTAGTAGGCCAAAGCTCTTTTGCAATCTAAAGTATGAATGGTCTTCTCTCCTCCATGCACATATGCTTTTGGAAAAAAGGTAGGTAATCAATGGATTGATTGATATGGAAAGCCAAGACAACTTTTGGAAAAAATGTTGGGTGAGTGTGGAGTACCACCCTATTGTGAAAAAATTGCAGGTATGGTGGATAGTGAATGAGAGCTTGGAGTTCACTGACTCTTCTAATCGAGGTTACCACTACAAGAAATACCACTTTCCACATTAAGAACTTAAGAATTGTTGCTCTAATGGCTTCATCAGTTAAGAAAGGACAACATTAAGTCCCATGAAATCAGAGGTTTTAGTATCAGAGGTACAAAAGGCATTTAACTTTTATGTCCAAGGGGACACAAGAGTTAAATGCCTTCCAGGATCCTCAGCCAGTAGAAATACCAACCATACAGTCAGCAATTACAGAAGAAAGTAAAGACTCCGATATCGATGTTATCATCCATCTGGGGACCAATGACCCTGCTAGAAATGGTATCCTTGAAGCACAGAAAGATTTCCAAAATCTAAGGAAGAAGATTAGACACATTGCGAAGACCATTGCCTTTCTGGAAGAATCACTTGTTCATGGAAAGGGGAAGGAAAGGCTCTGCCATATACATAACTTCAATCTCTGGCTTAAAAAACAGTGTAAAGAAAGTGGTTTGGGATATATTGGAGGCTGGGGGCGTGTATGGAGCAATAGAAGGTCATATGGTAAGGATGGTCCTCGTTTGTCCTTGGCAGGAAAGCGAATGCTAAGCGAGAAATTCAGATCACACATTATCAGGCATTGAAACTAGCGGGTGGCGGTGCAAGCAGGCTGCCAATGAAATTGGCATATCACCCCCAAGTGATACAGGAAGTTAGAGGAGAAAATGAAATCAATCAGTTCAAAAAAGCAGAGTGGGAATGCTTCAGTGGTGCCTGCATCGGCTGCATCAGCATTGTTTGCCTAAAAGGGACACTGACACAGTACATTCTTGCACTATGCATCAATGGGGTCATGCACCTGTGGCACTGGGTGCACTGTGTAAATGATGCATCAAAGGAGCACGGAGCCTGTGCTCCAAGGGTTTCAATGTGTTGGGCATCAAGTACAACGCTGCCTCGAGTGCACCAAAGCACCTTGGGCCGACAGTGTTGATGCATTGCGCTTAGATCACATGGTTTTTTTTTCTATACAGGGTGCTCCAATGGCACTGTTCCCTCTAAGCTGTGCATATGTACACGCACACACAGGTTATGAACCTTGCGCACATGGCAAAATATAGGGTACACAAGAAATCCCAATATTATTTGCAATATACTGGCTTGCAGCACATAAATTTGAACTCTACTTATAAAAAGTTGCTAAAAATAACATTTTTATGCATATAAAATTTGCAAAAAATTGAGGGAACATTGTCTGACCCCAGAGAATGACATCATGTCTTCCTTGACTCAGGGCAGTTTGCGCTACTTGACCCTGAGGCCGGCCTGGAGCTTCTGCTTGACTCTTTTCCCGGTGAAACAGATGATGCTGCACTGTGGGAGTAGGATCTACTGTGACTCCAAAGAGATTTATACAGCTCTTGAATCCTACATGCACTAGATCACTGAGAACATAGGGACATTCATCCACAGGTATAGCAGTTTGCGTTGTCGTGGTACAGACCAAGGCAACAATAGCACAGCTCGTGCCATATGTGAGGGACATTACATTGCCACAAATGCAGTTCTTGAATCCACTTAACGGTAGATTTCTTTTTGCCAGACATATTGAGGTGGCAAAGTTTCTTGTTTGTTTTGCTTTTTCTTTTAGCACTGAAAAGTGCTGCTGTGGGTGGTGCAGAGACAGTGAGGCAACTAAAAAAAATTAAAACTGAAGAAAAGAATCGAAAATTATAGAGTTGTAAAGTTTCTATAGAAAATTATCAGGAGAAACTGGGTACACGTTCATTCTTATGCTTGGACAAAAAATGAATGAGGAGACTCATGAGGCAACGCTCATGTGAGAACTTCCGTACATGCTCAGTAGAGTTCAAAGCTCTACTAGAGAGAAGAGACAAGTCAATTCGGTGTTACTGAATGACATGAGCCACATGTAAAGGCCAATTCAGCCTGTTTATCGATGGAAAATAGTTGTCAGTTTTCAGCCATATCATTGCTGAACCCTTTGGTAATTCGCTTATATGTGTATGCTTTGATAGCGTTCTCTGACTATATTGAGAAGTGTGTGTACATATAGAGAGAGAGAAAAAAAAATAAGGGGTAAATTTTAAAAGGTACACGGGGGTGTCCATGTGCGCGCGCTACCAGGCGCGCGCACATGGATGCCCAATTTTATAACATGAGTGCGCCGGTGCACGCATGTTATAAAATCAGGGATCGGTGCAAGCAAGGGGGTGTACAATTGTGCAACTTGCGCGCGCCAACGCCCATGGCCTTCCCCCGTTCCTTCCCAGGCCGCTCCGATTTCGGAGCGGCCTGGGAGGGAACTTCCCAACCCCATAATCTAACCTTCCTACCCCTTCCCCTAACCAATCCCCCCCTAGCCCTATCCTAAACCCCCCCTGACCTCTGTTTTACCTTCTGCGCCTGCCTCCAGGCAGGCACAGGTTGCGCACACCGGCAGCCTGCCGGCACGCGATCCCCCAGCACTGCAGCAAATGGCCGCTGTGCCGGGACCTTCTGGCCCCGGCCCGCCCTTTTTCCGAAGCCCCGGGACATACGTGCATCCCGGGGCTTTACGCGCGTGGCCGGGCCTTTTAAAATCTACCCCTAAATTATTTTACAGCATTGTGGTTAAGTTCATGAAAAATCACATTTCTCAAAATAAAATAGACTATTGCCCTGCAGTCTTTATTTAAGCAGGGCACGGATAAGACGAGGGCATGGTCAAAACTTTGAAACCTGAGGAGGGTTTTTTTTTTTTAAAGCAGACTAAAAGTTTCATTTTATGGTGATAAAACTACTGCCCATTCCCATCCCCAGCAGGACACAATGACCTCCAGAGGCAATTTTTTCTCCAGATCTAAGTCAGCATGTCCCTCCTTAGGAGTAAGATTTATTATCTGCCTGTGCTTGCCAAATACGTTCCAGTTTATTTTCCATTCTATTTCTAAATCTTTTGTTAATAAGTATGATCATCCCTGAAATAACATAAGACACATTTTGAGTTTGGGCATTTATCTCATAATATATATATATATATATATGAAATCTCAGTGCTACCTGTAACAAGAGAAACAATGCGCAGTCTTGGAGCAACTTGCTACATATATGGAAAAGACTTGTTAATAGGAAAGCAAGAATGAGAACGTGCTTGCACTGGCTGGGGTTGTGCAAATCTCCCCAAATACTTTAATCACGTCTGGTATTCTAATCCAGTCACCTCCAGTGCCCCCACTGGAGATGCGGAAAGGCCTGCTTTCCCCGCCCGCAAGTTCATCGCTGCTGTCTGTGGGTGACTCCAGCACAACTCTCAGTGTTTACCTTTCAACGTGCGCCCGGGTGTTTCTGGGTGAAGGGTGGCGAGAGCGTGCTACCCACCTCCTCGCCTTTTTATCTTTAGCCTTCTCTGACTTGATTTATTATTAAGATTTATTTTTCTGAGGCTTCAGCATCTTGCTTGCTGGGGCCATTGTACTGCAGTCTGCAGTGGTTCAAAAACAAATTGCAAATACTTAACCGTACCCGAATGTAACTCGCCTTGAGCTACCAATGAACAGGCCAGAGCTAAATACACAATGAATAAATGCATTTTTGCACAAAAAGAAGTGCACTGTAATTTGCTTGTTTTTTTTGTGCAAAAGTCAGGTTTTGCAACGCGCAACACCATGCAGAATAACCTAGGTGAAATTTCAGACGATGTGCACGTAGAAAAAAAAACAGCCCGCGGGCGAGTATGCGCTATTTTTAAAATCACTACATATGCACATAAAACAGGGACCGCTTGTGCATTTGCTCATGTAAAAACGAGGAAGGCCATAGGAGTGGTTTCCTTACTGCATGCATATTACAAAATTTGAGCATGCATACGTTTAAAAGCCAGCAATTGATAAGAAAAATAAGTGAGTTAAAACTTCCCCTGTCAATGATTAAAATTTGGAGCACAATTATGTGCACAGAACAGATTTGCACCAGATATCCGGATAATTTTTTACTTCCCTGGGTAAGCAGCGGCTTTGCTGCCACTTAGCCGGATAAGTCTGAAAAACTGCTACTTATGCGGCTAAGTCAGGCGAATAAATATTAAGACACTACTTATCTGGCCTGGTTCTACATTACATGCAGCATATCTTTTATATGCTTGTAATTTTATACCATCGCGTACAATTGTGCGCATGATCTAAAATACGTGAGCCTGCGCGCGCGCTTGTCCATTTATTGAAGAATATGCGGGCGTGCTTGTTTTAAAGTTATCCTCTTAATGAGCTGCATAGCCCATTAACTATGTTCACACAGATACATTTTGTGCCAAAGATTTCACAAAATTACGTGCATTTTAGAAAATTATGCACGAAAAAAAAAATCCTGTGAAAAAAAATCCATGAGTTAATGTATTCACTATACTGGGCTCTTGGGAGTGAAATGCACCCCTTTGCTAAGCATTGTCCTCATCTTTGCTTTAGATCTCTCTCTAATCCTGTTAAACCAGCTGCACGCTGGTTTAAATCCTGTTCTAGTTGTGAAAATAACAAATTTACTGTGCCACTCATCCTCCTCCTCTAAGTGCGATCCTGGTCAGAATGCAGGAAAACAAACTTGTTAGCGCTCCCAGTTTCTCTATCTAGCCTGCAACCAAGGCCGCCAGTTTCCCCGCAAGCGGCAAGGGATAGAAAAATTCTGTGGCACCTGTTTGAAATTCTGTGACATATTTGCAGAGATTTACATATAATTGTACATTGCTGAGGGCTTCTTTCACCCAGGATTCCTCCCCGTTCTTTATCTGTGAGAAAAGCCCGTGCTGAATCAGGCCCTCAGTAAGTACGGAAAGTCAATTTTATGGAAATTCCTGGCTCTAAATACATTATTAAATGTAAAAGCTTTCTAACCTTTGTTTTAGGTGTCGGAATAACTGCAGAGCTTTTCCATTCTCCATACCCTCGGTACCTGAATGTGGTTCAAAGGTGGAATATACCTCAAAATACATTTCAGTTTTCTCATTTTTGCTTAACTTCTCATTCCTCGCCTTCCGCCGGTCTCTCTCACTTCGGCCCCACTTCTCTCCCCTTTCATAGGTTCCTCATTTTATTCGGCCTGCTTTCCCCCTCCAGCAGCCGGGCCCTCCCGTCCTCATCCCCTCCGTTCTCATCCCCCCTTCCTTCATCAGTCTCTGTTACCTCTCTTATTTCTTTATGTGTGTGTGCTGTTGGAGGGGGGGTGGGAAAGGGGGAGTTTATGTGCGATTCACGGTGCTTTCCATGCGAATTTGCAAAGTGAGCTTGGGCACACATAAGTTTGCTTAGAAAATTTAAGGTAGTCTTCATGTACAAGGTACGGGCAGTTATAAAATTACCCCTCCTGATATAGGCATTCAGTAAGTCTCGAATTGCCCCCTCACATCGTGTGGCACCCCCGATATGTCACTGTCCCTGTATAGATCACACTATTAAGGAGCCATCCCTCCCAACTGGAGGGCCTGGATTGGATGCCTCCACACCAGTGGTTCTCAACCTTTTTTCTGTCGGGACACACCTGACAGATGGTTCTCACATGCGTGACACACTGACCCATGATCGTCACGGGGCTAGATGTAAAAGTACAGTTTGCATCCACGGGAACCCCCCTGACCCACAATAATGGATGTAAAGCAGAATTATGACATTCCCCGTTCAACTCACTCTACAAAAAAGATATTCTGGTTCTGGTGTCATCTCAGTAACAGCAACTCAAACTCCTTCTACTTCCAGGCTCAATAGCCCTACTTATGAAAAGACAGCAGTTTACCACCAATGCATGTCCTCTTGAGAAAACGCAACAAATAAGACTGATAAAACACTTACATGCTAGTAAAATATCTCTGTAACAGACACAGAACCGACCTAACATACTCCCAGGATCTGTAGTAATGCACATAAACTAATCCACACACAGTTACACCTGTATTATGGAATACACTCATTAAACAGGAGCAACCCTACCTATGAAAGGCAACACTACAAATATTAAATCAGGCCCTAAACACCAATACACCTCCTATTAGGAAAACAGAACTAACAAGCAGCTATAGATCCCCAAACAGAAATAATTGTAAAACTATACTAATAAGCAGAATAAATGTTTCTAAACAGCTATGAACAGAATAACATCCAACAATTAAAAACTCATAAAAACTATTAAAAATTCTCCAAACACTAATAAAATATTTCAAAAAAAGCAGACACATCACATAATATTAAATAATTAAAATGGCAGTCAATCAAGAAAAATAAACTTAAAAAGCCACATTTACTTACCCCCTCTAGCAGCTCTCCTACTCCTCTTCCATGCAGGCCGTAGCACACAGCAGAAGCAGCAGTAGAGGCTAAGCTCTATACTCATGGACCTCTTCCTTAGTGCCCATGTCTCTCACACACACACCATACCAGTCATGCCCCCATGACCAGTTTCTGTCTCTCACACACCAATCATCTCCCAGTCTTTGAAACACCCACCAGTCACCTTCCTGAACAGTTTCTCTCATGCCATACACACACACAGGCTTCCCACTCCCGTGTTCTACTTACATATACGGGCTTCTCACTCTCAATCACTTTCTCTGTCTCACACACACTCACCAGTCTCTCACTACACACACTCACCAGTCTCTCACTCCCATGCTTGTTTTCTCCACATGCACAGGCTTCTCATTCCCATAATCACTTTCTTTCTCTCACACACACACACACACACAAACACACACCAGGCACCTGATCTCTCTCATGCATACACACACACACAGGCTTCCCACTCCCATGTTCTTTCAGATATACAGGCTTCTCACTCCCATGCTGTGTCTCACACACACCCAGGTTTCTCACTCCCATGCTCACTCTTCACATGCACAGGTTTCTCATTCCCATAATCACTTTCTCTCTCACACACACACACACATACACCCACACACACACACCAGTCACCTGATCTCTCTCATGCATACACATACACACACACACACACACAGGCTTCCCACTCCTCTTTCAGATATACAGGCTTCTCCCTCACATGCTGTGTCTCACACACACACAGGTTTCTCACTCCCATGCCCACTCTTCACATGCACAGGTTTCTCATTCCCATAATCACTTTCTCTCTGTTACACACAGACACCAGTCTCTCTCTCTCATTTCCATGTTCACTCTCCACTGCACAGGCTTCTCATTCCCTGAATCACATTCTTTCTCTCATATTCACACACACCAGTCTCTCTCTCATGCATGCACTCACACACACAGGCTTCTCACTCACATGCTTTCTTTCACACACCCCCCCCCCCAGGCTTCTTACGCCCATGCTTTCTCACATACCCAGATTTCTCACTTCAATGCTTTTTCTCTCTCTCACACACACACATCAGTCACCTCCCTGACTAATGTCTCACACTTTCACATACACTTCAGTCATCTCCTTGAGCGGTCACTTTCATTGTCTCTCACATATACACACACATCAGCTCTCTGACCAGTTTCTCTCACTCACACACATGCTCTCAATCACACACAGGCTGGCTGCTTCTCTCTCTCACTCACTTCCTCTTCCCCGCCCCTCCCCGAGCACAAATGGTAGCTGCCGCAGCCTCCTCCAGCCCCCGCAGGCCAAGAAAGTAGAATCCCATCGGCCGCGGGAGGCTCCTGCTGCTCTCTCCTTTCCCGATTACCGGCTGCTTCAATTGCTCGGGGGCTGATGCTGCAGCGGCCGCTGCTACTTTCACGCGGCACGGCTCTTTCTTCTTCCCGCGCACCGCGTATCACTTCCTGTTCCGGGTCACGGGGGGGCCGGCGCGGGAAGAAGAAAAGGGCAGCCACAGATGCCACAGCTTTTTTTTTTTTTTGCACCGCTGCCGTTCCACTGGGCTTGAACGTGCTGATAGCCCAGCGGCAACAGCAGCAGGGAAGAAAGAGCAGCGGGAGAGTCCGGGAACACGCAACACCCCTGCCGGTGCTTGGCGACACACTAGGGTGTCGCGACACACCGGTTGAGAACCGCTGCTCCACACTATTTAGCCCAGCCAGTTTAGGCCACTTTGGGATCAGTTTGAGGAAGCCTTGTAACAGAAAGGACGTTTACATTTTACACTCTGGTGAGACCTCCCAGCTTCACCCAGCGTTTCATTTAGAAGTGACACCTCATCGTGCACTCCCTGCCCGAGGCTCCCTCTTCTCTTAATTTACAGAAGAGAGAGAGAGAGATGTTTACGCCTGATACCCTTTGGGGGGTGAAAGGGCTCTCACCAGGGGAACCGAAGACCTGTGAACCTTCTCTAGGCCCTGAGTGGGCAAGCACCAGTGATGGAGCCTGCAGTCAGGGCAGAAGATGGATCCAGTTTAAATTTCAGAAGTATTTTTTGGATCTGAACAGAGCGAGGAGGTTTTTGGATCCTCCCCCCCCCCCTCCTCACTGGGATGCAACGCTGAGGTACAGCCTGACCCCCTCTGACTTTTCCCCGTGAGAAGTCCCCCCCCCCCCCCCAAGAAAAATCACCAAAGGATGAAAAAACAAGATCAGGAGACCCCCAACCGGATCTCCAACTACAGGACCAGGACAGGCTGGGTGTCCGAGGAAGAGAAGATGATCTAAGGTAGGACTTTCGCTGAGAAGTTGGGGGACCCCTCCACTAGGCTTCTCGGATAGCAGCTGGGTGAGCTTTGCACATTAAACATCACCAGGTGGGGCTCTACCCCGACGCCTGAATAAAAGGACGCCTACCTACAGAAAGATACACTTATACCACGTCAGACGTAACTTCAACATTTATGGACAAATGGACTTTGATTTAATTATTATCAAATCAGTAAACTGTAACTTAACACCCAGAGGCCTGGTCCTGTCTGATTTATCACAGTCTCTCACCTCACGGGACGCATCTGCGTTATATAAACACACTATGTAGCAGGACGCCCCGATCTGGGCCACAAGCAAGAGCTTCCCCCATAAAAAGGGATCCACCCAGGATTAAGAGTCAAGCCAGATCAGCCCCGAAAGTAATGAATATTGTTTGTGTGCTCTGGGGGATACAATCATAAAACTTAAAACAGCTCATTCTTAACTTTGAGCACTTCCTGTACACGATGCAGCCGGTTCCATCTTGTGCAAGTCTCAGAACGGCAACGACTGAACGTCTGCCGAGCCTGGACCCTGGTTAGGAGGCCCCTCTGCAAATTTTTAATAAACAGGAAAGGCCACGAGAGTATGTGCTATTTGGAGACGGGAGGTTCAGAGGGAGCTCAGGAGGCACGAGCGTAGGTGGTGACGGGCAGGAGGCTCCTCCCCCCAAAGGGGATGGGCTTTGTGACGGAATATAAAAGTGCTTTCCACGAGGCACTGGGAGGAGCTCTTGGGATTTTGAGAAGATTTTTGCCTTCTAGCTTTTCTTATCCCCTCTTTGCCCCATGCCTACAGTGGCCAGAGTTCCCTCTCTCTCTCTTCCTGCCCAGCATCTTTTCTTCTCACCCTCAATACAATATTCTCCTCCCTCCACTCCTACCACACCAGCATCACCCCAATCTTTTTGCTGTCTCTCCACAGCACCAGCATCCTCTTTCTCTCCACCCCATCCTCATCTGCCCACCACTCTCTCTCTCTCTCCACCCTGCCAGTTGCTCAGCACTTCCTCACTTTCTCTACCCTTTCACCTGCTCTAAATACACTCCCTCTCCACTCCCTACCTTCTCAGCATACATACTCTCTTTCCATCTCACCCCTTCCCGTCTCTCTATCCTACCCATTCGGTAACTTCTCTCTCTCTCTCTCCACCCTGCCAATTGCCCAGCACATTCTCTCTCCACCCCACCCATTCAACACCTTCTCACGTTCGTCACCTCACCCCCTCTTCTACACATTCTCTCTCTCCATCCCCCACTCAGCACAAATCCTCACCAAACCACCCCCCAAAGCACAATGTGTCTTAAGCCCCACCCAAGCGGTACCCCTAATCTCTCTACCACCACCTGCCCAGTACCACCTTCTCTCCTTCTCTCTACTCCCAATGCATCAAGTATCCCTTTTCTCTTTAACCCCTCTCTTTCTCTCTCTCTACCCCTCCAAACTTTCCCAGCATTTATTGTCCTCTCTTTCCCCTTCTGAGGCCAGACCTCCTCCTGCTCTGGCCCCAGCTCCGGGCCTCTCACTGTCCTCCTGCCACCTCTGGCCCTCAGCCTCTCACCCTTTTTCAGCCGCCCTTGGGACTCTCCTCCTTCAGCCACAGGGAGGATGGGCTCTGCGGGCAGCCCTGAGACATTCCTCTTTCTTCAGCTACTGGCAGGATGGGTTCCACTGGCAACTCTAGCCCCAAAACTCTCTTCTTTCTTCAGCCACTGGTGAGATGGGCTCTGCCAACGGCCCCAGGCCTCTCGTTCTGTTTTTGGGCTTCACTGGCAACCACAGGCCTGGGTTCCTCTTTCTCTTCTTCTGCTGCTGCAGGTGAGATGGGCTCTGCCAGCAGCCTCGGGACGATGGGATTTTGCCATTCCCCACGGTTTGGCATTCTAGACAACCATCTAGTAAACCTAATGGAAGCTCTATCACTGGGTGACATCACACCGTCACAGAGTGTGAGCCCTTGACTGTGGTGTGGTTGACACGGCTAGCAGGCAAACCCACTGGGTCCACCCCAACAGCAGACAGACTCACTCTGACTGGGACAAGGTCTTAGGCTTTACCTACTCTGTTTTAATGGGCCTTGTTTTATGCTAAGACGTTATGGAGTCTCACCACTGCAATAAAGATTAATTGTTTGCACTACTACGTCTAATAAGGACTACTTTAATTATTCCACACTCTCTTCTTTTTGATGACTCTTGCAACTGAGCACTGGATTTTTTTCTCCAACTTCCTGTGGCCAGTCTCTTCCCCCACAGGTTGAGGCCTTGCGATTCTGAGGCCAGTAGGCCTTAAGCGAGAGTCCAGAGAAGAGCACATAGTCAGAATCATGGTCAGAGCAGGCAGACATCAGGCAGCATCAGTATCCAGGCTATAGTTGGCGCCGACTGATGATGTCATTCCAGCTCTGCTATATAAGGAAACACAGTTCAACCACCCAGTACCTCAGTACAGGTCCCCTAATGTGTTTTACTGTATGTTGCTTATCTGCCTAGTATCTTGGTCCAGCCTTCACCATGTTTCAACCTGCTCTGTTCCCTCAACATGCACACACCTCCAACTCACCCCTAATACCACTCACACCAGCCCCATAGAACACATATACACCCTCTCACCCACCCCAACCCCCTACACAGGGGGAGGGGGAGTCTGTGGAGATTGCAAGGGGGAAAGAGTCCATCCCTCCACACAGTCTCATTCTCACCTCCCCACAACACACACATGCCCCCCTGCACTCACACACCCACTCACGGGAGGAGGGAGTGCAAAGGGGTAGCAGGAGAGTGCACACACACACACCTGCACCCCCACACTCACCCGAGGAAGGGAGGATGGAAAATGGGGTTATGGGGGTACATCCTCCCCCCAACACACACTCCACTCACCTCCTGATAACCACTTATACATCCCCCATTCACATCCACATCATTCCCACAAATTGGGAAGGAGAGGGATATGTGGAGAGTGCAAGGAGGAAAAGTGCAAGCACACCACCCCCCCCCCACACACCAACCCAACCCAAGCACACATGCCACATACACCTCACCCCCACCTGCACTCCCCCACTTTCACACCCCCTCTGTAGGCCTATTGACATATATACGCTTATCTACACCTTTCCCATTGAGCCCACCCCTACCTCCCCCACATATACACCTCCCCCCATTCCTCCACTCCTAAGACGTACACTTTCAGCTGATGGAGGCAGAAAACCCACCTTTTCATGTTGCCATGCACTTATCACTTTCTCTTTTTTTGGGGGGGGGGGGGGGTTTCCTTTAACACCCACATGCACTCAGTCAAGGGGAAAAAAAGGAAGGGCGGGGTCAAAACCTCTATTGCTTTCTCCCCACCCTTCCTTTCATCAGCCACTTGCCCTACCCAGCTGTTCCTTGCATTTTCTACCTTAGGCACAACTATGGAGTCTACAGCGGACCAGCCCCATAGATGCAGTGCAGAGGAGATGAGACAGGGGAAGGGCTGGGGAGAGTTCAGGCCCCACCAACTGCGAGAGGTGGAGTGCACAAGTGAAGCAAGCAGGGTGCAGCCCCTGTGTGTATATACACACACAAACACACATAAACACACACATACATATACATAAACATACACATACATATTTATATATATATAGTATTTTGCATGTATAAGAAAGAGGAGAAAGTTTGTGCACCCCACTCCCACTAATCCATGCCAATCTCAGGGCAACAAGAAATCAAAAGTTACCATACGGAGTGTGTGAATTATTTTATTCTTAGTTTTACTTTTTGCATGTTATTGTCTGCTATTTTGAAATACATTTTTGTGTTTTGGAAATTTATAAAGAAAAATTGTATACGAGTTTTTAATTATTCAATTTTTTCTTTGTCTATTGTTCTTGAAATATTTTTATTAGTATACATTTAATATTATGATTATGTATTTATTACATTTCTTGATTTATTGTTTGATGTTTGAGGAATTATGTTTCTGTTTTTCCATTGTTGCACTGCATAGAGAGTCTGGCTTGTTGTGGTTACTAGTTCAGTTTTTGCTGGTATGTTTCTATCTATATTTTATGGTTGCTTTATTCTGTATTTGGTGAGGGTCTGTTTGCATTCTGCATGTGTAACTGAGGTTAAATATTCTTCCAGTAGGAAATATATTGGTGTTTTAGGGCTTGGTGTAATATTTGCACTGTTGCTTTTTCATAGGTAGATTTGATAGTGTTTGAGTGCTAGCACTTAGTGCTGTTTTGATATGGGAGGTTTATTATATTGTAATTGTAATTCCGTATACTCACGGCTTTCTGAGGGGCAAGCACACATCCAACGCATTACAATAGGCCTAATATCATATGGGTTTTGCAGAGATTTCTGGTTAGCACCACTGCAGTGCATGTAAATATAATGTAAGTGATATTTTTACTTCAAAATACTGTCCTTGGCAGTTTTCATGTAAAATGTTTTTGCATAACTGTCTGTGTGGAGAGAGCTGGGAGGATGCAAGGCTATAAGGTCCACCTAAGGCACCTAATACCCTTGCACTAGCCAGGGATCCTGGGGGAAGGGGTGAAGACCCAGGAGTCGAGGGAGGTGTCAGTTTTTACAGTTGGTATAGCTAGAGGGAGCTGGGCTTTTTTTTTTTTTTTTGTGGGCCCGGGACAGAGAACAGGGGGCAGGCAGCACAATAATTGTTCACACAGGGCAGCAAAAAAGCTATCACCGGCCCAATTTACATATCTAACATAGCAAAATGTAAGAAAACCATCAGAGGAAAAAGGATATTTAGGAGAGAGATCAATTCAGCGTGGAATTCAGCCCAAAACAGGAAACTTCAAGCCCTTTTTTCTACGTAAATACTCGCGTACCCCCTTCAGACAGAGCCCCCGTGCTTCTGTGATCACAGAGCCAAGCAGCCTCTTTAGGGGTGACAGTCACTGGCTCCCAGGTGTTGCATACAATAACCACGTTCAGAAAATTCAAGGCCAAAGCAGACAAATTCCATCCCGGTTCGAGTGCAGCAGAGTTTTCAGATCTGCTTCAGATTCACCGGAGACTGTTCCCAGGGCCTGCGGGGGACATCCAACCGATTCCATGCGGATTCCTCAGCAATCTGCACCACTTGTGGGCACCGCGGATCTGCCTGAGCTTCGAGGAGCATTTGCCCATTCGAGGAACTGCCGTCAGATTTCTTTGCAGGGGAGAAAGAAAATGCCACCGAGCTAACCGGAAGAACCACGAACCGTCTCGAGGGTTCGGTGAACTCGGTCCGAGAAACAGCTCCGAAATCGTTCACACGCTTTTGCTGGCCTCATGTCCCAGGCAGGGCACTTAGTCCCAAAAATATAAAACTGTCACGCTTTGGATATCTCAAAAAGATTTTGTAACGCTCCCCGGATGGGGAAACATAAAACGTGAGAGGGTCTGGCACCTGAACGAGCCTAATTCCAGTCTCTCGATAAGGGTTCAATGGGAATGCAGGGTCAGGTGCAGCATTTTCGAACCCATGGGCCATTTAATGCCCCCCTCCTTTACTTCACCACGGCTCTGTCTGGCCCTAGGCTCCACCGAGATAGCTCCCTGCGTCGTGTTGCAGCCAGCGGCCCCTAACTAGGAGCCAGGCCACAGCTCCCTGACCCTGTGCAGGCCCGGGATCCGGAATGTTCTGTGGCGCAGGCTGATGACATCATCACTGCCTGGCGAGACCAGGAAGCTTCAGCGCACACCCAGGCAGTGCCTCTGTGGCAGGTCCTGCTGGAGTCCCTCTGCTGAGGTGCTGTCGGCACTCCTGGTCCTGCCACCCCTTCCTGCCTGCGCCCTTCTCTGCTCCAGTCCTTGCCGTTTACCCGCCTTGCTTTCTGCTTGCCCTGATTTCCCCTTCACCTTCGGACTGATTTCTTGCTGCTGACCTGGCCTGGCCCTTTAATGTTCCTTCGCTTGCTGCTTGCCCTGACCTCAGCTTGCCTTCTTGTCTCTGCCTGGACTCTGCCCGTCCTGACCTCGGTCTGCTTTCCGTCTCTGCCTGGACTCTGCCCGTCCTGACCTCGGTCTGCTTTCCGCCTCTGCCTGGACTCTGCCCGTCCTGACCTCGGTCTGCTTTCCGCCTCTGCCTGGACTCTGCCCGTCCTGACCTCGGTCTGCTTTCCGCCTCTGCCTGGACTCTGCCCGTCCTGACCTCGGTCTGCTTTCGGCCTCTGCCTGGACTCTGCCCGTCCTGACCTCGGTCTGCTTTCCGCCTCTGCCTGGACTCTGCCCGTCCTGACCTCGGTCTGCTTTCTGCCTCTGCCTGGACTCTGCCCGTCCTGACCTCGGTCTGCTTTCGGCCTCTGCCTGGACTCTGCCCGTCCTGACCTCGGTCTGCTTTCTGCCTCTGCCTGGACTCTGCCCGTCCTGACCTCGGTCTGCTTTCTGCCTCTGCCTGGACTCTGCCCGTCCTGACCTCGGTCTGCTTTCTGCCTCTGCCTGGACTCTGCCCGTCCTGACCTCGGTCTGCTTTCGGCCTCTGCCTGGACTCTGCCCGTCCTGACCTCGGTCTGCTTTCTGCCTCTGCCTGGACTCTGCCCGTCCTGACCTCGGTCTGCTTTCGGCCTCTGCCTGGACTCTGCCCGTCCTGACCTCGGTCTGCTTTCTGCCTCTGCCTGGACTCTGCCCGTCCTGACCTCAGTCTGCTTTCGGCCTCTGCCTGGACTCTGCCCGTCCTGACCTCGGTCTGCTTTCGGCCTCTGCCTGGACTCTGCCCGTCCTGACCTCGGTCTGCTTTCGGCCTCTGCCCGTCCTGACCTCGGTCTGCTTTCTGCCTCTGCCTGGACTCTGCCCGTCCTGACCTCAGTCTGCTTTCTGCCTCTGCCTGGACTCTGCCCGTCCTGACCTCAGTCTGCTTTCTGCCTCTGCCTGGACTCTGCCCGTCCTGACCTCGGTCTGCTTTCGGCCTCTGCCCGTCCTGACCTCGGTCTGCTTTCTGCCTCTGCCTGGACTCTGCCCGTCCTGACCTCAGTCTGCTTTCGGCCTCTGCCTGGACTCTGCCCGTCCTGACCTCGGTCTGCTTTCTGCCTCTGCCCGTCCTGACCTCGGTCTGCTTTCTGCCTCTGCCTGGACTCTGCCCGTCCTGACCTCAGTCTGCTTTCGGCCTCTGCCTGGACTCTGCCCGTCCTGACCTCGGTCTGCTTTCTGCCTCTGCCCGTCCTGACCTCGGTCTGCTTTCTGCCTCTGCCTGGACTCTGCCCGTCCTGACCTCGGTCTGCTTTCTGCCTCTGCCTGGACTCTGCCCGTCCTGACCTCGGTCTGCTTTCCGCCTCTGCCTGGACTCTGCCCGTCCTGACCTTGGTCTGCTTTCTGCCTCTGCCTGGACTCTGCCCGTCCTGACCTCGGTCTGCTTTCTGCCTCTGCCTGGACTCTGCCCGTCCTGACCTCGGTCTGCTTTCTGCCTCTGCCTGGACTCTGCCCGTCCTGACCTCGGTCTGCTTTCTGCCTCTGCCTGGACTCTGCCTGTCCTGAATATAGCAAGCGACACATCAGCAGCCGCCTGCTGGGGCCTAGTCCGTGTCCCAAGGTCTCACCTTCCCGATCTGTGACAGTCGTGGCTACAGCTCTGGTGTGCCATGAACGTTTCTTCCAGTTGCTAGCCAGTGTCAGGGCAGTCTTCAGTTTATCTTTCCCCTGCAACAGCTGGCCTGCAGGATATCCTCCCACTAGCAGGGGGAGTCAGAGCGCAGCACTTATCTGCTGCTGCTTCTGCTTTCCCGTCTCCTCTACCATTTCACTGCATGGGGGCACTGCTGGCCCCATGCAGTCCTGAATTGCAGAGGGAAACAGGCAGGGGAGGAAGGAGCAGCACCGGGTTAGTGCTGCTGTTCCAGGACATGGGGGAGAAGGGAGAACTGAATGTGCTAGGAAGCTGGGGGGGGGGAGGGGGGAGAGGGAAGAGACGGAGATGCGGGGAGGGGTTTTGGGGGAGAGAAGAAAAGGTGCTGCTGGGGGAATTGGGAGAGAGATGAAAGGAAAGAGAAGGTGTTGATGCAAGAGGATGGGGAGAGGGGAGGGAAGGTGATGGTGATGATGCTGGGGAGGGGGAGCGGAGGGAGAGGTAGAAAAGGGAAGGTGATGGTGATAGTGTCAGGGGAGTGGAGGGAGAGTATAGGGTAGAGGAGGTGATGGTGATGATGCCAAGACATAGAGGGAAGGGAAGAGAAGGTGATGATGATGATGATGGCGGGGGAGAGGGAAGGGAGGAGAAGGTGATGATGATGATGATGGTGGGGGCGGGGGAGAGGGAAGGGAGGAGAAGGTGATGATGCTGGGGGTGGAAAGGGGGGAGAGGGAAGGGAGAAGGTGATGGATGATACTGGGGGTGGGGGAGAGGGAAGGGAGGAGAAGGTGATGATGGCAAGGGAAAGGGAAGAGAAAGTGACTGCAGCACAGAGGAGGGAGAGGAAGGAGTTGGTGATAAGAGGTGAAAGTTGGGGGAAGGGAAAAGGTGATGATGCAGGGGAATGGGGGAAGGTGAAGGGAAGGTGGGGGAGAGGGCAGGGAGGAGAAGGTGATGATGCCAGGGGAGAGAGAAGAGAAGGTAATGATTGCAGCACAGTGGAGGGACTGAAGAGATGGTGATGTTAGGGGGGGGAGAGGAAGGGGGGAAGGTAAAAGATAAGGATGATGCAGGGGAGGTGGGGAAAGTGAAGGGAAGGTGACGATGTCAAGGGGTGGATGGGGCTGGGAGGGGAGAGGGAAGGTGTTGGGGTGCCACGATACAATAAAGGTTGGAAACCACAGGTGTTGCCAGAGGCAAGGAGGGCATGCAACAGGCCTGCACCGGACAGGAACCTCGGCTTAAGAGAATCCCCCTTGACCGCTAATTCCCATATTCACATCCCAACCACACCAGAAAGAGGGAGCTCACCCCACACATATACTCAGACCACAAACTTGTATTCTCTGCTGGCACCAGCCCTCAGAGCGTATGACAGGAGGTTGAGAGAGAGCACGGATTACATCACGGATTACATCACAGATTACATCACGGATTACATCACGGATTACATCACGGATTACAGGCTCGGCCCAGCTAGGCTGAGATGGTTACAGGACAACAGAGCAGGAATTATTGAACGATTTAAAGCTACCAGGGTATGTACGCTTTCCTCCGGGCTGGAAGTTAGTTACGATTACTTTTCATCACTCTTCAGGCCCCCGCCGGGCCATGCTTCAGCACATCCAGGGGCCTGAAGCAATACGACGCGCATTAAAACGGTTTCCCTTACGCTCGCACAGCCACATCCTGTGGGCGCCCGTTGCAATATTTAAATGAGGGGCTGCGTAAAAAAAGGGCGCGCCAGGGAATCGTGCGTCTCTGGCGCTCAAGCACATCAGGCGCGCCCCGTTGCGACGGCACTCAGTACGAGCTCCATTTTTATCCGGCTTCTGGCCAGTTTTGCTGAGGTTGCTGGACCCCCTTGCTATTGTGCGTCCAGAATTTTTATTTTTTTTTTTAAATCGAGGCCATATCCCTATATTTTTAAACACCGCAGGCAGTAAATTTAAGTGTCACAATGATACTAATTAGAAGGAACCACAGAGGACCGTATTTTTAAATTGCTCATGAGCCTTTGACTCAAGGATTGACTTAACGCCACCTCCAGGGCTGGAGTTAAATTTGCCACATTAAAAAGTACACATTGGGTGCCCAGCGTTTTTTTTTTTTTGGCATCGAGGTAATAGCTAACAGCCTCATCTACATGGAATTTACGTGTGATGAGCACTATCGGCTATGCATTTGTTTGGGCGCGCGTTTTGGACACGCTAATCTCCTTATTGCATCGGGTGCTAGTCTAGCGCATCCAAAACGTGCGTCCAACCTTGAGTAAACCTGTGTGCTAGGCTGGGCGCACTTTATTGCATCAGCCCCTCGGTGAATGCAGCTTCCACTCCTTTACTCCTCTGGTTCCCTTTTCCCCCAATAGAGCACCACTCGTAAACCCTTCAGTACTCGCTCTTGGCTCTCGGTAAAGCAGCAGTAAACCTCCGCTATATTTCAGAACCCATTTCGCCAGCCTCTGAGGTTTCCAGCTCCAAATCAAGCCCCACACCTGGAGACTCGCCTTCACTCCTGGGGACTCCTTGGTGGCTTCCCCTTGAAGAAAAGCACCTCATGCCTCAAACACCCCCCCCCCCCCCCCCCCGCAAGACTCTCTCCCTAGATGGGTTCTCTCCACCAAAATCCTCAACCATCCCTTTTATGCTGGGTGAAATGCTCTCTCTGCAGGACCTTGTTCCCCATCCATCTAAAAGGGAATATTCCCCCACAGACCATTATCTCCCTCCTCCTCCTCCTCCTCCTCACTGACACAGTGCAAACGGACTGTAAATTTCTCAGAATCCCTGCTATCCAGTGGCCGTTCAGAACGCCACGCGGCACAGGGACAGACAAGATTCTGCTATTCTATGGTATTCTCAAACTTCCCCGACTTTCCTCAACAGGAATTCCAACTCCCAACGGGATCTGGTGGCCTCCCCCACCAAACATCCTCTCCAGGGGTTCCTCGGTGAAGGAAAACGAGACCCGTCACACTTGGAATACATTTTCGATGGCACCTGCTTTGATTTAAAGTGGGCCTAACGTACAGTCAGTTCACCGGAAGTGCAGAAAAGCTGTGTGCACACTTCCACTCACTGCACCCCGTTACAATAACCCTGTTTTTCTGTCTCCTCTGTTGCACCGTAATCTAGAGCATTCAACTAATGCTGTGAGCTGCAAACCAGCAAATTTGTCTGTTGTGGCAACAATGCAAAGGCTAACCTGACCCCCTTTTAAATGCTCATTTGCACGTGATGAGCACTATTGCATTCACTCCACGTCCGACGCGGGTTAAACAGGCGCTAATCCCCCTATTCCCTCTTTCTCCATCCATCATAATCACCTCTCTCCTTGCCATCACTCTTCACCACCCCCTGGCATCATCACTTTCTCTAGCCCTATTCTCTCCCCCCCCCTCACCCGCTGGCATCATACCCTCCCCTCCCATCACCATCCCTCTCCTTCTAACCCCCTCCCCCCCATCACCTTCCCTCTCCCTCCACCCATTCCTCACCCCCTGGAATTATCTCTGCCTTCTCACCCCTGGCATCATCGTCAACACCATCTTCCCTTTCTACCTCTCTCTCCCACCCCCTGGCATCAACATCACATTACCTCTCTCCCTCCATCTCTTCTCCTTGCCCCTGGCATCATCATTACCACCTTCCCTTTCCCTCTACTCCTCTCTCTCTCCCTCCCTATGTTCTGCACCTCCCGCACTAGTATCATGCTTTTCCCTCTATTCCTCTCCCCCACTCCCTGCTATCACCTTTCCTTTCCCTCCTCCTCTCCCCCCCCCCCCCCCCCAGGGCATCATCACATTCCTTCTCCCACCTTCTCTTCCTCGCCTCCCCTTGCACCACCATCACTTTCCCCCCTCCACCCGTCTTCCTCACCTCCTGTCATCATCTTCTTTTTCCACCTCCTCACCTCTAGAATCAGCACCATCTTCCCTTCCCTTCTACCCTTATCCCCCTGACATCATCTCTTTCCTTCTCCCTCTATCCCTCTCCCCCAGTCCCAGGCATCATCATCACCATCCACCAGTTCTTCCCTCCACCCAATCGCATCATCAGGACCTTCCGTATCCTTCCACTCCCCAGCATCCTAACCTTCCATCTCCCTCCATCTGGCATCATCTCCTTCCCTCTCCCTCACCCCCTGGCATCACCATCACCTTCTCCCTCCACCCCCTGGCATCATCACCATTCCTCTCCCTTCACTCCTGTCCCTCATTATTAACTTCCCTCTCTCTCCACCCCCCATGCCAATCACCTTCTCTTTCAGTCCACCCCCCTGGAATCACCTGGTATCATCTTCCCTCTTCCTCACCCCCTGGCATCATCTTCCCTCAACCTCACTCCCTGGCATCGTTGTCTTCAGTCTCCTGCCACCTCACCTCTTTTGAAGCATCATCATGATCTTCTTCCCTCTCTCCCGTCTCCAGGCATCATCATCATCAGCTTCCCTTCTCTCTCCCCCACATCCGGTGACACATGCATCTGTCCCTTTCCCTCACTCCATTCCCGATCCTTGAACAGCAAAGGTCTGGGAGCAGGCTCGCCCAGTGCTGCTGCTTCCTCCTTCGCCAGCCTCCCCCCTGCAATCTGAACTTGCACGGGGCAAGCGGGACTCACAAAGGCCTTTCCATTGCAGAGAGGTGGATAGCAGGAGCAGCCGCTGACAAAAGCTTCTCTCTGACCCCCCCTGCTGGTGGGAGGACATCCTGCGGGCTCAGAGGGTAAGGAAAAATAAGGGCTGCAGCCGGTTGGGAAACGGTGCTCCAGATGATCTTCTCTCTCCTTTGGCACAGTGCTTGTTGAGGATCCCGCGCTCTGCAGCATTGCACTTCTGCATTTTTATTTTTTTTTTGTGGGACCAGGGAGCCTGCCAGGAAGTGCTGCTGGTGAACGTGGCCCACTTCAAATGCTGCTTTGTAGTAACAAGTACATGTATGGCTGAAAATCTGTTTAAGCTGAAGGACCCTATGCATGTCCTAGGACGTGGAGTAAGGTGCACAGATCAGAAATCACAAACTGTTCTAAATGGCTTGCTGCTTTTGATGTATTTAAAAGGATTGGTTTCTCGCTCTGTCCCAGGGTGCACACATTTTTCCACTCTTGTCAAGGGGTCTGCCTGTACTACAGCTCCACCATAGTTTAGAGATACCCAGAGCACAGATAAGGAAGCTGATATCTCAGTGAAATTTCCTTCTCTGCAAGGGTAGATTCACTAATGGGAGTTTCTTCAATGTAATTGAATACAACCATGTTTTCTAAAAAATGTCTGAGTGGCCCAAATGGTCCATTATCTGAGCATATTCAACAAGTGGTGTTTCCCCCCATCCCCCACACCAGAACAAAAAATGATTTGGCCCAAGCTTAGGGAATTTTTTCGCTCTGTTCTATGAAAATTGAATCCAGGGACATTGCAAATTTCCCACAACAGCAGTCCCAATATATATTGCAAACAGAACCAGTACAACTGTATCTTTTTTGAGATGTGGCAACCAGAATTGTACCCAGTATTCAAGGTGCGGTCTCACCATGGAGCGATATAGAGGCGTTATGACATTTTCCGTTTTATTCACCATTCCCTTCCTAATAATTCCTAACATACCTTTTGCTTTTTTGACTGCCGCAGCACACTTAACCGATGATTTCAATGTGTTATCCACTATGATGCCTAGATCTCTTTCCTGGGTGGTAGCTCCTAATATGGAACCTAACATCGTGTAACTACAGCAAGGGTTATTTTTCCCTATATGCATCACCTTGCACTTGTCCACATTAAATTTCATCTGCCATTTGGATGCCCAATCTTCCAGTCTCGCAAGGTGTTCCTGCAATTTACCACAATCTGCTTGTGATTTAACTACTCTGAATAATTTTGTCATTTATAAATATGAACCCTCACTCATTATACCTCTTTCCACATCATTTATAAATATTTTAAAAAGCATCAGTCCAAATACCTACAGTACCTGAATGTAATCCACTTTGAAGTGTGTGAAAATTGGAATATAAATCTAAATACAGATCCCTGAGGCACGCCACTGTTTATCTTTTTCCACTGTGAAAACAAGACCATTTAATCCTACTCTCTGTTTCCTGTCTTTTAATCAGTTTGCAATCCACAAAAGGACATTGCATCCTATCCCATGACTTTTTAGTTTTCTACTTTGTCAAACGCCTTCTGAAAATCCAAATACACTACATCTACCGGTTCACCTTTATCCACATGTTTATTCACCCTTTCAAAAAAATACAGCAGATGTGTGACACAAGACTTCCCTTGGGTAAATCCATGCTGGCTGTATCCCATTAAATAACATCTATTTAATTGCTCTGTGATTCTGATCTTTATAACAGTTTCCACAATTTTTCCTGGCACTGAAGTCAGGCTCACTGGTGTATAGTCTGCCTGGATCACCTCTGAAGCCCTTTTTATATAACAGGGTTACATTGGCCACCTTCCAGTCTTCAGGTACAATGGATGATTTTAATGATAGGTTACAATTTACTTGTAATAGGTCAGAAATTAAATTTTTTAGTTCTTTCAGAACCCTGGGGTGCATACCATCTGGTCCAGGTGATTTACTACTCTTTAGTTTGTTAGTCTGGCCTACTACATCTTCCAGGTTTCACCGTGATTTGGATCAGTTCATCTGAATCATCACTCTTGAAAACTGTCTCCAGAACAGGTATCTCCCCAACATCCTTATCAGTAAACACAGAAGCAAAGAATTCATTTAGTCTTTCTGCGATGGCCTTATCTTCCCTAACTGCCTCTTTAACTGTTTGATCATCTAACAGTCCGATCAAATCCCTTGCAGGTTTCCTGCTTCAGATATATTTTTTAAAGTTTTTATTATGAGTTTTTCCCTCTATGGGCAACTTCTTTTCAAACTCTCTTTTAGCCTGTCTTATCAATGTTTTACATTTAACTTGCCAATGCTTATGCTTTTTCCTATTTTCTTCAGATGGATCCTTCCTATTTTTGAAGGAAGATCTTTTGGCTAAAATAACCTCTTTCATCTCACCTTTTAACTAAGCTAGCAGGTGTTTGACCTTCCTTCCGCCTTTCTTAATGCATGGATTATATTTTGACTGTGCTTCTAAAATGGTTACTCCCTGTGCAGGTTCGGTTCAGGATTGTAACTGCCGCTCCATGCAGGTTACCCCCTGTGCAGATTCTGTTTAGGGTTGTAACTGCCATTCTTTGCAGGATTGTTAGTTTCCATTTAAATTTTACCTGCAGAAAAAGCAAGTAGAAAAGTCTGCAGGTACTTTGCACCCAAGGCAAGTCTGAAAAAGGGGAAGTGCACACATCCAATTTTTCCCTTTGAAAATTAGGTATAAGGTTTGCCTAGGCAAGCAATTAGAAAATTTCTTCCTAAAAACATAACTTAATACACCTGGGATTGGTTTTCGAGAGAAACTCCATTCATCAGATCCGTGCACAATAAGCTCGTTTTCAACAGACCCAATGAAAGGTGTTTAACTCTCAAAAGCTAGTGAAAACTGGATTTAAAGTCATGTGCTGCCATGCGAAGAACCTGGGTCTGATTGCCAGCTCAGGTCTTCTGCTCCCTGGGTCAGATGGGGCTGGGAATGCGGCACAGACAGCCTTCACAGTCCCCCGGAGGAGGAGGGAGTCCTAGTCATTGCTGAATGGCGATATCTAGTGGCCAAACTACAGCCCCCCCCCCCTGGTCGCAGAGCTCCGGAAGCAAGGCTGGCGCACGCTGCCCGGCTGAGGACTGGCACTGCAGCGACTGGACTAAAGCAAACCGGTAAGGGACATAACACACGCAGCCAGAACATCGCTCCGCCTTCTTTCTCTGCCCCTTCACATGTATCCCACAAAAATCAAGGAACTCAATTTTGGGAACTAACAGGCCGCAGTTTTATTAACACACACAACTAGCCCGAGCCATTTACAACATAAACCAGCGATCCTATTTTAACAAAATCTCAAAGTGACCACCACTAGGGACAGCGATCCACTGCAATACAAATCGAATCAAAAGCAGGAAAACTGCTCTGTCGCTGTGTGAAGAGTATTTTAAAAAATAAATTACTCAAGGAATTTTCTTTGTATAGCTTCAATTGTTACTTGATATACCTACACCCTGTGGATCTGTTGATTTTCAAAATTGTTGAAAAAACCTGAAGAAAAATTTTTTTTAGGAAGAGTAGAAGGTTTCATATACAGTGTAGGTGTCCCCGCAACCAATGTATTGTTGGTTATAATCATCAACCTCCTACCACCTCCGGAAACAAATTTAAAAAAAAAAACTTTTTTGTTGCAATATATTAGCACTAAAGTCCCAATGATTTCAATGACATCCGTGGTATAATAGATGTTAACTTGTTTGCAGAAAAGGACAAATATGATCTTCAAAGGTAATATTCAATTTAAAGCGGGTGCCTTGCGACTTCCTAATCTGTTGGTTTCTTTGGATGACAAAATGAAATCCCGACACAAACACGTTCGTGTTTCAGACGTGCATCTTTCTTCAGGGGAGTCTCGTGTTGGGAATTACCAACCTTACAGGATTCTTGCCTTGCTAGAGAATTTTACTTCGCATCGGATAGCCGTAGTTACTTCCTTTTCACCGCGGCATCCCTGCCGTTCTCCGCTCCATACCAACGGATGCTAATGTATTGCAACAAAAAAGTTTTTTTTTAAAAATTGTTTCCGGAGGTGGTAGGAGGTTGATGATTATAACCAACAATACATTGGTTGCGGGGACACCTACACTGTATATGAAACCTTCTACTCTTCCCAAAAAAATTTTTCTTCAGGTTTTTTCAACAATTTTGAAAATCAACAGATCCACAGGGTGTAGGTATATCAAGTAGCAATTGAAGCTATACAAAGAAAGTTCCTTGAGTAATTTATTTTTAAAAATACTCTTCACACAGCGATAGAGCAAGTCCTATTTTAGGCAGCAGCCCGCCACCTAAAACCCAGCCCCCGCCACCGGCCAGCAAGGAGCCAAGCCCAGCAGAACCAATCGCCCGACGGGTGTTGCTCCAGCCAGTTGATGCCCCAAACTGGCTACCCGTTGAGCCACCGTCTAGCACTAATGAGGCTCGGGCGAACCGCCACCTGCCGCTGCGACAGCAGCCAACTCACTCGTTTACAAAACAGCATAAGGGCGGGAGGGAGGGTCGCTGCTCGGCCGAGATCTCCAGGAAGAAGGGGGTCCTCCCGCCGGAAACCACTCCCCTTAAGTATTTTTTCGGCTCCCGATGCTCCCCGCGACACCCACCAATGGGTCGGCGCCGCGACAGGAGTATTTGAATTGAAATTTTGCCTTTTCCCCTCGCTCCCTGTCCCCACTCCCCGGCGTCAAGCCGCGCATGTTAGTGCCAGGCAGCCCGACACTACGGTCGGACCCGCCCTTTCAGAAAACCTAGGGAGCAGTGTGTGAGGCGAACGAAGACTCGTGGTGCTGCAGCCCAACAGAGGCCCCTTCCGACTGAGCTGACAGAGGCTCCTCAACCAAAAGGTGGAAGAGAGAAAATTTCCACGTCAACGAAATACGTATTTAAGTTAGTCCAGTGAAGAAAAAAAAAAAGTAACACCTATAACTTTGTTCTGCTTTATTTTTACCTATCTACTGTAAGCGGATTAACACAGGCAGCACACTACTGTACTCAAACGTGTGTTTCTCACAAAACCCCCCACTCCCAGTCAGCTCAGTCAGTGAGAAAACAAGAGTTTTTACCCAGAAACTGCCAACAGACCAAAATGTTACCTGTGGAGGCTGTGACGAAATGCCCAGCCCACCTGAGACCTCGCACTCCCATCAGGTAACCGTGACTATTTTTCACGTAAACGGAAGGACAGTCCTTAAAACTAACTGCCGGGCTGCTGGACTGCATCAACGTTTTGATGCAGCAAGAAAGGGAAAGACAGCAACACGACCGCATCTGACTAAACAAGAATGCCGTCGGGAACCGTGTGAAGCTTCTTGGCAGCCAGATATAGCCAAGCTGATTTATGCCCATCGGCCTACACCTTGCCTTAACCCTAAGCAATAAGAAGCAGGCCAGCGAAAACAGCCTGCAAGGACTCCCATCCTTTTTTTTTTTTTAGGATCTGCTGGTATTTTACCTCATACACTCTTGGATCACATCTCTGTAAACAAAGGCAAGGCGAGAGCTCATACCAGCTTTGGTTTCCTTGCTTTCCTGGACTTCTTTTGCCATCTTCCTTCCCCCGTCGTGCGGCGAGAAGCGTTCGCAGCTGAAGTGCCACGTCCTCCAACCCGAAATGGGCCTCCCGTGGGCAGGAAACCCCCTTTTCTCCAGCATTTATGTTTTAACCCTTGTTAATGTTTCACATTACAAAGGCTGTCTTTTTGGTTTTTTGTACATTACCAGTGGTGTGCAGTTGCTGATTTTTAGGCAAGTCAGATGAAGTTTTTTATTATTGACCTTTGCACTAAGATGAGTGTCTCTGGTGTAATTAATTGATCTCTTGACAGCCTACTATCATAGGGTTTGTTGCAGAAAGGGCTGGATGTGCTCAGCATTTTCCCCGTAGACACAAAATGAGACTAAACTTTTCATGCACAGACCCCCAAATTGGTCTGGTTGAAACTCGCAAAGAGCCATGGCCAATTATAGATTTTTATGGATGACACACTTTCATTTATTTATTTATTTAAACAATACTTATTAATTGCCTTCCTGATACATATCTCTCAAGGCGATGTACAACAGGCCCATAATGCAAATAATTAAATAATTAAAACAAACATCAATTATACAAAACAGCTGCATTCAATAAGGCACCCCCTGTTCATTGTAACTTTTGTTTTGTTTTGTCTTCTCTATACCATGTTATTAGTTAGTTAGGTTACTACCCTTGTTATTTGTAAACCGACATGATATGATCTGTATCATGAATGCCGTTATAAAAAAGCACTAAATAAATAAATTAATAAACCCAGTTAAGGCCTAAAAACAGCATTCAGTGAGGTATAAATAAATCCAATTAAGGGCTACAAACAGTTAACATTACCCAGGTCTTCAGTTTTTTTTTCTAAAATTTTAGCAAATCCTGCTCTTCCTTCAGTTCTCCAGGCAAACTCTTCCAGAGTCCCAGGGCAGAAGCTGAAAAAGATCGATTTTGTAAGCGCTGATGTTAAGAGCCTTTTGCCGCAGGAGGCTCCAAAAGGTGTCCTGAATCTGAGCACAAATGCCTCCTTTCCTCTTTAAAGGGTTAGCTGACATCGTTCCAGGGGTTTGGGTCAAAGTAATTAGCAACTGGTGCTTCAGGAGGCATTTTGGACCGTGGGTCCCGTGGCGCCTTCAGACCTGATCAGGTGGGCCACAGGAAAGTCCCTGCTGCCTGGTTCTCAGATCCGGACCAGCCCCTGAGCTCTGCTCTCAGCACCTCACAGCAACCAGAGACACCAGCCATGCTTCTTAAACTTCGCCACCTCTGCCGCCCCTTCCTAGCCCTGGAAATGAATAAGCACCAGGCAAGAGTATGGCGAGCCGGGCCCGGCTTTGCTCAGCACACACACACACACGTCTTCCGCCACGAGGCAGACAAGGTAACTGACCAAGCCGGCTGCCTCTGCCACACCGACGTCTCCTCTCTCCTGCACTCGTATGCAGAGAGAACTGGTCCTCAGTGATGGGATGGTGCGGGTCTTGGCACCTCCCCTCCCCATTTTAAAATTTCAAAGAGTTACTGGCAGGCCTTTCAGTGCTTCCCTAGCCATTCTTCTGGCCACATAAATCCTCTCCATGTCTGCATTGCCTGTCTCCATGGAGGTTGGTGCGGCACACAAGTTTTGTTAATACAGGTGTGCCTTGGGCTTGACAAGGTTGGGAAACACTATATTAGAGTATGTCTGACTTATTTTTAGATTTCTTTGCTGGGCACATTGTCCCACCGGGGTCTTTCGGAACTGTGTATTTTTAACTAAACGCTATTATTGGTCAAGTAACTGTTGGGCGCCCCGCCCGCACTCGGCCCGCGCTCGGGCCTGCTCACCTCTCCAAAGCCTCTGCAGGTCCCGGGTCGGCCTCTCCAGCTACAGCCGCTAGCTCCTCCAGGCCTCAGCGGCCCTCAGCGGCGGTTGCCGGGCCTTCCTCAGCGCACCAGGCCCCACTACGGGGTTCGGTGTCCTCCGTGGCGTTGGCCCCGCCCCTAGGCTCGCACGGACCATCTGGTCCCTTATAGGGCCAGGGGCGAGTCCACGTTCCGCAGCGCGCCCTGATTGAACGCAGTACAAAGGGAAGTGCCTGCCTGCACTTCCTTGCCTTGGCAATCGGGTCGACACCGTGTGTGCACTAGTTTGCCTCCATGTCTCATCACCTGTTCCAGTCTTGTTCCAGCGTCCTCCTGTTCCAGCGTCCTCCTGTTCCGGCGTTTCCCCAGGTAGTACCTCTTGGACTGACTCTCTGGTACTGACCTCTGCCAGATTCTTGACCACATTGACTGCTGCCTGGATACTGACCTTTGCCTGCCTCCTTGATGTCTGATCTCTGGAACCTGACCCCTGCTTTGGCTGATTACTCTCGGACAGATCCTTGGAACTTGACCTCTGCTTTTGCTGACCACGCCTCCTTGATTCTGGCCCTGCTCCTAGCCTTGTCATCACAGATGACAAGGCTAGGCCTTCACTGATTCCTCAGGCCAGCCTAGATGCCGACCGCGCACTCGTGATCCTAGTGGGCACACCTCTCTCTACTTCCCTTCTGGGAGATCCTGCGAGGCCCGGGTCCCCAAGGGCTCCACCCGGGGGGGGGACCACGGGCTTCCAGTGGCGAAGCTCCACCCAGCCTCTGTCTCCTCCTGTGCTCTGCCTCCTGGTGGCAGGTGCTTCCTGGGCCCGACCAGGGAGCCGTCCTACACTGCTCCAGAACAAGGGTCCACCTCCAAGCGCAACAGGTTGCCAAGGCCATGGACTCGGCGGAGTCTCCCGCCTCCCGGGCCCTACCAAGTGTGGCCACAACTGTCCAAGAGCATCGATAAGCCTTGGAATCATTAGCCTCTTCGGTTGAAGAGCTTCGTTCCCAGTTGCGAGATACAGCTCTGGCCAACCCCGTGGGCTTGTCGGCTTCCATGCTGCCCCCAGAGCATCCTTGGCTCTCCCAGCACCTCCTCAATTCAACGGGGACTCGTGCCTCTGTCGAGGCTTCCTCAGTCAGTGCTTCATGCAATTTGCAGTGCAAGCCTCCTTGTTCCTGAAGGAGTCCACGAAAGTGACTTTCATCCTTTCCCGCTTAGAAGGAAAGGCTCTAGCATGGGCTTCTCCCTTGTGGGAATGCTCCGACCTGAGTTTGTCACTGTTTTCAAGCAGACCTTCGGAGACCCGGGTCGTCAAGCAGTAAGCCAGCCACAACCTCCACCACCTTAGTCAAGGGTCGCAAACCCTCTCCAGGGACACGGTGGAATTCAGGACCCTGGCTACTGAACTCGGGTGGCGCTGAACACTGGACTCAAGGAAATGAATGAGCCATTTGAATGCAGCACAGTAAATAGGCCTCACAGAGAGCAGTGTCCCTTTATAAACATAAAATTTAAAAAAACCAAAACCTAGCTACCCCTTGAAGATTGACTAACACTGAAGGGTTTAGCTAAGCAATATATATATATATATATATATATATTGCAATTATGTTCTTTTACCACTGGTGGGGGCTGGGCTCTGGCTATTACCATATGTTCTTAGTGGTTGCAATGTAATTGGTACAAGGCTTCCAAGGGTTTGATCATCACTCCTGCACCCCTAAAGCCTGCAGATCCAGGTTGACTTTATTGAATTAACCCAATGCCAAACTTACAAGTAAGAAGGAAGCAATGTTTTGCAGCTTCTCAGCCTCGTCAGAACTGACTTGCCTCCAGGCGCAGGTCACCTATTCAATTTCCAGATGGACAGTGATCTTTTCATCGTATTTTGAGATGTATGGGAACAGGGATCAGGAAGAGAAGAAAAGGGCCCGTCCCTGCAACCAGGAACTTAATAATAGAAACCCGACATCCGAAAGAAGCTGCAGAAGGCCGAAGGCTTTGAGGGCATGAGCCTCAGCCAGTTAAAAGCTATAGCAGACTAGGTATGTGGAAATAGAGAAGTGGAAGAGAAAAGAGAGAAGCAAGTAGACATATGAAGGAGAAAGTGACTGTTAGCCGCCGCTCTCGAGGACACTCGGACGGGAAGGAGCCAAGACAATGGCAGACCGCGAAGAGGAGGGGGAACAAGACCCCCCTTTGGGAAAGAATCAGTGTGCGTACTGCAAAAATGAAGGCCATTGGAAGAGAGACTGTGAAGAATGGCAAAAGAAATACGGGAGCCCTGCAGTGAATACTAACGACAAAAATGGACCTGCACCGACACAAAGGGGCCGAGGAGGAAGGAGATCGGACAACCCCCACTGGCAGGGGGAGGCGACAAGGAGCATACAGCCTGAAGAGACCGGGAGGGAAGAATCCCCACTGACCCTCTGGTGGAGATCCACGAGGTAACACAACAAAAATCAGGGGCCTGTTGGACTCAGAGGCCAACGATCTACGAAAGAGACTGTTTCTATAGTGGGTGCCTCAGGTCAGGTACTCACTGCCCCTCTGCAGAAAGAATGAACTATACAAGTAGGCGGGACCATGGTATCCCTTATCGGATGGAACCTGCTGTGTAAGCCTCAGACCACATTGAGATTTCAACCAACAGGGGAAGTTAAAGCCTCCTTCGGGGACCATCCAGTGATACTCATCTATCCCCTCCAAGAAGAATGGAGACTACATCTTACCATAGTCGAACGAACCATCAAACATCGATATGAAAACAACACCCCCTCAACAAAAACGAAGACAACTGATGGATAGTGTACCCCAAGTATGGTTCGAACAGAACCCGGGAGGAATAGCTATCGACGCTACCCCCATATGGATAGAGATGAAACAGAATGCACAGGTGATTAATCAACCTCAATACCCCATTCCATATATGGCCAGGCAAGGAATCCAGATACATCTGCAAAGACTGTATGATTTGGGCATTCTCCGGCGAATCCGATCTGCTTGGAACACCCCTTTGTTGCCCGTAAAGAAGCCTGGATCAAATGACTATCGACCAGTACAAGACTTAAGAAAAGTGAATAGTCAAGTAGCAGATCTAGTAGCCCTCGTCCCAAATCCATATTCAATCCTTGCCCAAGTCTCTCCTGCATCAAAGTGGTACAGTGTCATTGATCTGAAAGATGCCTTCTTCTCCGTTCCGGTAGCGGAGGAATGTCAAAAGATTTTTGCTTTCACATGGGAAAATGCAGATACTGGAGTAAAAGCAGCAGTACACATGGACTAGGTTGCCTTAAGGGTTTAGGCACTCACCTACGCTGTTCGGTGAGCAACTGGCAAAAGACTTAAAGATGTATCAAGTAAAGTATGGGCCAGTCATACAATACGTGGATGACCTTCTGTTGTTTCGAGAGACGTACCTCGAATGTGCGGTATCCACTCTTCAGCTGCTAAAGACGTTGTACTCAAAAGGGTATCGTGCAAGTAAAAAGAAAGCGCAAATCTGTGAATTGGAAGTAGAGTATTTAGGCTTCCAAATACGTGGAGGAACCCGATGTCTGGGGATTTCTCGCACCAGTTCTATAAGAGATCAACCTGTACCCACTTGCAAGAAAGAGCTCCGGGTGTTCCTTGGAGCTGCAGGATACTGTAGGCTGTGGATTGCTAACTATGCAGTTATTGCCCAACCCCTATACGACAAGCTGCGGGGTAAAGAAGCAGGATCTCAACCCTTCCAGTGGGAAGGAAACGAACTGGCAAGCTTACGTCAACTAAAAGAAGCCTTAATTGAACCACCTGCTTTAGGATTGCCAGATGTAATGAAACCATTCCATCTATTCGTCGATGAGAAAAAGGGAATGGCCATTGGGGTATTGACTCAAAGTTTAGGATCATGGGAACGACCTGTTGCATATCTGTCAAAAGGAATGGACAATGTTGCAAAAGGATGGCCGGGATGCCTCCGAAGCATTGCTGCTGCATGCTTACTGATACCCGAAGCTGTTAAGCTAACATTTGGACAGATTTTACAAGTAACAACTCCTCATACTATCCAAGGACTGCTAGAGACCCATGGACCAAAATGGATGACTAATTCACGTCTCGTCAAGTATTAAGCCTTACTGTGTGAAACACCTGAACTTCAAATACAGGACAGCAAAAACTTGAACCCGGCCACTCTTATGCCGGCACCTGAACCAGTTGCCCATGATTGTGAAGAAGTCATGACTACAATACATTACAGTAGACCAGACCTGAGGGATCACCCCTGGCAAGGAGCTTGGACTTTATTCACTGATGGGAACAGCCAAATCATTCATGAGATACGTTCTGCTGGATATGCTGTTGTATCCGAAGATGAAATCATTGAGGCTCAACCTCTTCCCCCAGGAACGTCTGCACAAAAAGCTGAACTAATTGCCCTTACTCGAGCTCTGCAGTTGGCAGAAGGAAAAACTGTAAATATCTATACAGACTCTAAATATGCCTTCCTTACAATCCAAGTGCATGGAGCATTATAGAGGGAAAACAATTGAACAATGCATCAGAAGTACGTGAATTACTAGACGCAGTTTGGCTACCTCGCAAGGTGGCTGTAATGCATGGAAAAGCACACACCAGGAAATCAAACCCTATTGTCAAGGAAATCAGAGAGCAGATGAAGCAGCAAAAAGGGGCAACTCGGGAACCCTTCCAAGCAGTATTAATTGCATCGAATCATCAGGCTTCAGGCAGTCCTGGAGCTCATCACCAACGACTGCTTTCGCTCTTAAACTCTGGGCAAAACAAAATACCAAAATTATGACTGCAGTGTACCAGAATAGATTGGTTTTAGATTACCTTCTGGCCCAGAAAGGAGGGTTTGTGGAACATTTAACCTCTCCAATTGTTGTTTACAGGTAGATGACCAAAACAAGGTTATCCAAGACATCACTGATCGCATGGTCAAGATGGCACACGTCCCTGTCCAGCAATGGAATAGTGCTTGGGACTGGACCAATGGATTCCATGGTTGGTTTTCCATGATCGGTGGATTTAAGAGCTTGTTTGTTATCCTAGCCAGTTTAATTCTGTTTTGTCTTTTAGGACCCTGAATTATTCCTTTCTTGCTCAAACCGCCTTCGTCGGATGATGGAGGACATTGCTGAACGCAATACAGCCACGCAGCTCCTGTTACTGTACATGTATTCCTCTGAGCCTATAGAACCTGTTTAACCATCCTCATGTTTTATCCTGGGCCATCTTCCCATACATGACAAGTTCGGGCTACAAAGGGGGGTGGAGCCATTAGGGCCCATCCGTCTCAAACCCGTGAAGAAACCATCGGACTGTTTGGGAAATTAGGGCCCCCTGAGAACTCAAATTGCTAATTTTTCTTGTTTCTGTTTCTTTCAGCTCCACAGTTGCGTTGTGATGGTGTGATACTTTTCATAAAGAATGATAAGTATCAAAGGGGGGAATGAAGGGGTCTGAACGCTTCAACCTGACAAAGGACTTCATGTACCAGAATTCCCTGCTTCATGACGGGTTTACTTACAGTCTGCAATACAGCTGTAATTAGGACATTGAGAAACTCTCTGTCAGCACATTGCACATTTTCATTTTTTGGCTTCGCTGTTCTTATTCTCTGATAAGCTTTCACTGCTGTAACCTAGATTAGAACAATGGATGTATTATGTGATGGGCTGTATTACTGCAGACTCGCGAATTCCTTTCCAGAACTGCAAGTCCCAGCAGCCTCTCCTGCAGAACTTGGGAGAAGTTTCACGAAAGTTCCAGGGTGTCTAGGGAGGGGGTCAGTAGCCCCTTCAGCCGGAATATGCTTGCTCAGCAATGCTTAGAACGCATGTGTAAAAGATAAGAACTGTAAAAGTGCATAAGAGTCTGCTCCTGGAGGGGAGGGGCATGCAGTTGTACTGAGCCTTTGTCTTAGCTGCATCTTGCTGGCAATAAAAGTCTATCTTTACGGATCAGTTGTCTGGACCTCCTTACTGACTAAAAAGAGACGGTTACAGGATCACAACTTAAACCCTTCAGTTTCTCATAAATCTTCCTAAAAACAGCTCATTGAGCAGGAGGTACTGGCGGGGCCGCTGAGTGAAAGCAGTCCCAACGCCTGAATGGCTTAAATGCAGGGGCTTCAGCAGGAGAGAGGAGCAGTCAGAAAGCGTTGATTCCCCCTTCCAAGCCACCTCAGTTTTCTCCAGCCAGCAATAGGAGGGGAGAGGAAAGCCCTGCTCAGCTCTTGCCCTGCCTCCCACAGCCGATTGGTTCTTGTTGAACGGAAAGAGCCAATCGGCTGCAGGAGGTGGAGCAGGAGCCTCCTGCCAGGCAGGGCTTCTCCCCACTGCCGGCCCTGGTCTGCAGGAGGTGAGAGCAAGGGAAAAAAACGCAAGGTGGCAGTACCATGCTGGAGGAGGCCTAGGCTTATGCACAAGCCTGCTAGGCCTTCCCCCTACGGCAGCAGCAAATTCCCTGCCTTGCCCTCTCCTGTAGTCCCCATCCCCACCCACTGCTGCCTCTCCACAAGGACCTCTGCTCGCAGCAGTCCTCACAGGGAGGTAAGCACAGGGACTAAACCTGCTTCTCACAGGCCCTTCAATCCTCACAGGGAGGTAAGCACAGGGACTAAACCTGCTTCTCACAGGCTCTGCCCCCTCTGGGTTTCCATGCAGGGAGCGGGGCCTGTGAATACAGGCTTAGTCCCTGTAAACACTTCCTTGTGAGGATCACCGCTGGAGCCAGGAGAAGGAGCCAAGATTCAGGGGGGGGGGCGGGTGCACAATTCTGAAGGGTTTGCTTGGGTGTGGTACTAAATCAGTTCCTCAGGGCGGCACAGGAGTAAATCCATCCCTGGATGTGAGTGGTGAGTGCAGAGAGAGAGAGAGAGAGAAAGGAATGGGGGGAAGAAGGGTGAAAGGATGGGAGGGGGGAGCACAGGGTGGAGGAGGAGAATGGTGAAAGCATTGAGAAGGGGAAAGAGGTGAGAGCACTGGGTAGGGTGTGTGGGGTGAGAGCCCTGAGCAAGGAGGAGAGTGTGAGGTGAGAGCACTGGATATGAGGTGAGACCATTGGGCAAGGAGGAGTGTGGGGTAAGAGCACTGGATGGTGGGAGAGAGGGTTGGGATCCCCGAGCATGGATCAGTGTGGGGTGACTGGGTGAGGAGGGACAGAGATTGTGCGGTGAGAGCAGTGGGGGCATGTAAGAGGGGAAGTGTGGAGTGAGCACGCTGGGCGCGGGAAGGCATAGGCTGTTGTGTGTTTATGTTGGTGAGGCCAAGTAATCATTGATCTGCCGCTGGTTAATCTATCTATGCCTTCCTCTGCCTTGTTTGTTTCCCTGGCAGGTCTTGGGCTGCAGCTCCATCCTGGCTCCTGTATACTGCACTCACTCTCTGGGCCGTCCCAGCCCTCTGGACTCCTGCTGGGCCTCTAGAACTGCCTGTCACCCTGGGGGCTGCTTCTGTTATCCCACACCATTCTGCTTCCAAAACAGGTTTTTGTTTGCTTAACTTAACAGCCACGTCCAGCAGGCAATTCATTTAACTTCAGGTGCTGCAGGCCAGGCCATTAATGCTGGATCTGGGTGGGTCTGCCTTGATGGGGACAGGACTCGTATGCTCTGTTGATAAGTGCAGAGGGGCCTATAGTCCCTTCCCTAGGTCTATGCTTCTCCCAGCGGGGGACATATTGAGATTAGTAAAGGGCGGACTGGCCCTCCCTGCTAGGAGGGGTCAGAGAACAGCCCGAGAAGAGTTAGGAGCTGGAAGAGAGAGAGAGTGAGGCATGGGGGCAGGCCAACCCCCCATGGCCTGCCTTCGGTGCCCAGTCCCTCAGAGTCACCGGCTAGGTAGAAAGGGCCACACAGATTGTCCCCATGGTGGTGCTTCTGCTACTTTGCTAACAGTGACTGAATCTGAAGAGTCCATCAGAGGGGAGGCGATTTAACCCTGCTCTGAGGGAGTAAACCTCACTGTGGGTTTGTTTTTCCTGGAGGGGCAAGATGATCCGGATCCAAGTTCTATGACTGAGCAAAGATCTACAGAGGATCAGAGAGAAGTGAGCGTCAGGTGCCTGTCTCGAGGTAACCGGCCACGTGAAAAGAAGCAAGCAGAGCCCTGCCCATTCGGTGCTCTGATCAAGGAGGTCCAAAGGAGAGGAGGAGAAAAGGGTGCAGCGGAAAGATACAAGAATGTGGAGAATCAGGTACTAAGGAGGGTCTTTGGCAGGCCTTAAACCTCCAAAACAGGAATGAGGGGATCCCAGGAAGGTACAACAGCAAGGACCAGTAACCCCCTTGATACATCTCAGTACCTGCTTGTGGATTCAGTAAAGATTATTCATTTTGCAACATCATTACCTTGTGCCTGTCTCCTTGTTGTTATAGCAGCAAACGTCTTGGGTAATCCTTCCCCCGTCGGAGGATCCACGTCAGGGTTTTCAGGATTGAGTCGGGACTAAGCCCATGCATGGAGTGTGTCCCTAGAGTGGTGGGGGTGGGCGGAGGGTGTGCCACATAAGCACTAATATCAGTGGTAATCATTGGAGTCTACGTAGCACCTTTCAGAATCTCAAACCAGGTCACAATTTACTGCTTCAGACATGAGTACGCCATCGCCCACTGGGAAAGTGACTTCCGGCCTGGCTCCAAAGCTGCTGTGTCCAAACTGCATGGAAGCTCTCAGACAGCCGAGGAGAGTGACAGAGTAACGTGGTGGTGTTTCGTTCCAGCTGGATAAACTGAGGCACAATATGTGGGATGGGGAAGGATGGCTACAGTGGTTTCCCAAGGTCACATCCCAGATTGTCTGTCCTCAGTTCACAGCCCTAACCTCATAGGCTACACAGCAAGTTCAATATAGATGACATGTAAAACCCAATCTGGTTTCTGGCTAAACTATTATCATTTTCAGAAGCAAGGAAAACAAATGGCGGAAAAGCCCCTCAAAGACAGCCCTACTTACCTTTAAAGAGTGCCTAAACGCATATAGAAAAGACATCAACAAAACCAAGAAAGAATTCTTCTCCAAAAAGATACACCATTTCATATTCGACTCGAGCACTTTTCTCTTACGTATCAGCCCTCACTAAACCATCCACACCCATCATACCAGATGATCAAGCGCTCAACAAAGCCAACGAACTGGCAGACTTCTTTGACAAAAAAATCTCCACTCTTGTCGCCCCCCTCAAGGTTCCCTTACCGCACTCTAATCACTCAGCTTCCTACAGTTCCCAACCATCGGACCCATCCAACCAACAACTCAATACTACCCAAGTCACACTCGATACATTCGAACCCACGTCCACCATAGAAATAGAAAACATCCTCAAGAAGATCAAGCCTTCATCCCATCCTTTGGATCACATCCCCTCCAATCTGCTGAGCTCCATCCCCAACATCATTGCCAAACCAGTGGCAGACATCATCAACTGCTCCCTCACTGAAGGCCATGTCCCTAATCAACTCAAGCTGGCAATGCTCAAGCCTCTCCTCAAAAAACCTAACCTTCCCACTACTGACCCAGCCAACTTCAGACCTATAGCAAACCTACCAATGATCGCCAAAATTATGGAGAAAATTGTAAATAGACAACTTTCAGAATTCCTCGATGATAACAACATCCTCACCACAAACCAATTCGGTTTCCGTAAAACCCGGAACACCGAATCCCTACTAGCTTCACTATCAGACACCATTATATTCAATCTGGAAAAAGGTCAACCCTGCCTCCTCGCTCTACTGGATCTATCCTCAGCGTTTGATACAGTGAGCCACACATGCCTACTTCAGCGTCTTTCAGATATAGGCATTACAGGATCAGCGTTCAAATGGTTCAAATCGTTTCTAGATAACAGGTTCTACAAGGTCAAAGTGAACAACAAAGAATCTCACCCCATAGAATCCAAGATGGGAGTACCGCAAGGATCCTCACTGTCACCCACACTTTTCAATATCTACCTTCTCCCACTCTGTCACCTACTTACCAACCTCAAGCTAACACATTTCCTTTATGCGGATGACATTCAAATACTCATTCCTATAGCTGAATCTCTACACAAAACTATGGCATACTGGAATAAATGCCTCACAGCAATCAATAACCTACTCGCCAGCCTCAACCTGGTACTAAACACGAACAAAACAGAAATCCTAATCATAGCTCCTGAAAATCACTCTCCACCCATCGCTCCAACGGCTAGCCAAGGTTCAGTCACCTCTTCCCCGCCACAAGTAAGAGACCTGGGTGTACTGCTGGACAACAGATTCAACCTCAACAAGTTCATAAATAACACCACGAAAGAATGCTTCTTTAAATTGCAAACACTAAAGAAACTAAAACCACTACTAAACTACAGAGACTTCCGCCTGGTCCTACAGGCCATCATACTCCCAAAACTGGACTACTGCAATTCTCTCCTTCTGGGCCTTCCCGCCTGCACCACCAAACCACTCCAGATGGTAATGAACGCCACGGCCAGAATTCTCTCAAACACCAAAAAAAGGGAACATATCACCCCCATCCTTCAGCAGCTCCATTGGCTACCGATTAAATACAGGATTCACTTTAAAACCATTATGATGGTACACAAAGCCCTACACAACATCACGCCTCTCAACTTAACTTACCAACTCCTGCTACACACTTCCAAGAAACCAACCAGAAGCGCATACAAGAACCTGCTAATCACCCAGCCGGCAAAAACCTCACTCACCCAGCCGGCAAAAACCTCACTGAGGAAACGCGCAATATCCACAGCGGGCCCCACACTCTGGAATTCACTCCCTCCAGACCTTTGCCTTGAACCCTGCCATAATACATTCAAAAAGAAACTAAAGACTTGGTTCTTCACACAAGCTTTCCCGGAGAACTAAGAGCAGGAAGAGCTAATACTTTATCAGTTCAGCCTATGACCAGACCCACCTGTCGTCCATAAGTTCTTGAAGAGCTCAGCATTGAATCTTAATCAACCTCGATTGTTTACTGTATTCTCCTCTAATCTCCTCTAATCTCTATGTTATCTGTTAAAATGTAAAATGTATTTATAATGTTATCTGTTTAAAATGTTATCTGTTAAAATATGTAAAATGTATTTATAATGTTATTTATAATGTTATTTGTTATAATGTAAGCCGCCCACGTGGCGACAGTTTTATTTCACTGTACACCGGTGTGATATGTATTTTATACAGGAACATCGGTTTATAAAAACTAAAAATAAATAAATAAATAAATTTTCAGAATGCTCCCTGAAACAGCAGCAGCCCCTTTTCAGAAATTCCTAGATGTAATATCCCACGTTTTGTCCCTCGCTGCTGATTCCTACTACATTTATTAATCGTCTACCCTGCAATACTTTTTTTTTTTTTTTTGCATAGCTCAATGGGCAGCTTGATCCACGGGAGAATCTAGTACTGCATACATTTCCCATACTACGTTCCCATTAATCTCATTACAATTTGTCACCTGCCTCATCAAGAACAAAACAGCAAATAACTGTGTTCCCCCTGATCGGCCAGGCCATCTGTGAGCACCCAACTGCTTTCATTTAGCTCATTCAACTGAAATTATAGCAGAAGCTGCTGTGGTTTCTAAAGTTAACGGGGTCAATATTAAACCATAATCACGCTGAAGTTACAGTACCGTAATCGACTAGAGTGGCCCCCCTCACCTCAGGTGAACTGATGAAGGTTGATCCATTGACTTGGAGTTCTGATTTTCCTATTGATTTTGCAAAAAAAAAAAAAAAAAATCAGAGCTACAAATCTGTGCATTCAATGGGACAAAACAAGGACTGGATCAACCCGGTAATTGACGCAGAGTGAGGAGGCAACCCATTGCAACGCTTGTTAAATGTAACATTTGGAAGTTACTAACAGGCCGATACAGTACAGTGCGCTCCGACGCCCTTGGACGCGCGTTTTCCCTTACCCCTTATTCAGTAAGGGGCGGAAAACGCGCGTCCAACCCGCGGCACCTAATAGCGCCCTCAACATGCAAATGCATGTTGATGGCCCTATTAGGTATTCCCGCGCGATACAGAAAGTAAAATGTGCAGCCAAGCCGCACATTTTACTTTAAGAAATTAGCGCCTACCCAAAGGTAGGCGCTAGTTTCTGCCGGCACCGGGAAAGTGCACAGAAAAGCAGTAAAAACTGCTTTTCTTTTTTTTTTTTAATTTTTTTTTTTATTATGCATTTCACAAACATAGACAGCAATTCCGCATGTCACAGATTGGGTACAAATAATATATTACAGGTAATAGAACCCTAAGCTGTACTCTATTTTAAGCCAAAAGTATAAAATAAATTTCCATACAATCATTTTCCAAAAAGTACAGACTGGAAAAAGCAAACCCCCGTTATAAAGTAAAGGGAGATCCAAAATGTTATACATGAGCAAAAATAAAGCATATATTAACTAAACATTAAGCAGGTGTGCTGTGCTTACAAACTATTCCCTAAAACAGATCTCAGCAAGCTCTAGGTATTTTTACATCAATAAACTTATGCAACTCAAGCGGCTCTAAAAACACAAACCTCTCATTCTGGAATTTGACTACACATTTACTGGGGTAATAAATCACAATCTGAGCACTAAGGGTTTTCGCCTCTTGGCACATTGAAAGAAACTTTTTTCTACGTGTTTGTGTAGTTTTAGTTATATCAGGGTATGTCCATACTTTTTGACCCAAAAACTTCTTATCTCTATTTTTAAGAGATAGTCTTAATATTTTATCTCTGTCTGCTGCACATATAAATTTCACACATAAAGTTCCCCGTTGTTCTATTTGCTCAGTCATACTTTGTTCCAAAAAAGCAGTGATGTTTTCCATCTCTTGTTGTTGCAAACCATTTTTTGTCTTGATCTTTATTCTCTGTTTTTCTTTGATTTGTAAAGAAAATCTTCTCCATTATTGGTATTTCTGCTGATGTTAACATCAAAACTTCAGATAGATATTTTTTATACATCTCATAAGTGGATATTAGTCTGACACTGGGAAAGTTGAGTATCCTAAGATTTTTATATCTGGCTTGATTTTCCAATGTCTCAATTTTTCTAGTGTTCACAGTATCTCCGGGTTTTCTCTACACAGTCCACCCGGTTCTCAAGGGACTGGAATTTTTCTTTATGCACAGACGGTATCGGGTCTATCTGAGAAACGCGATTCTGCGTTTCTATCAGTGTTTTATTCAATTCCATAAGGACTCCCCACACATTTTCCAAAGTTATTTTAGACGTTTGTGAAACGCTTGAAACAATTTCATGACTCACTGTTCTCTCCGTGCAGAGTTCATGCCTCTCTCTCCTGAGGCCTCTGCTCGGCCCTTGCTCTCCTCCGGTGTTGAAGTTAGAGGATCTCCCCTCTCTAGCTTTCTGGCTCGTCCCTTCTCCAAGCGGATTTCCCTCGAAGGGGTCTGGTAAGTCCGGCAACTCCGGTCGGGCTTCCATTCCCAAATCCGGGGATAGGGCGAAGCCGGGAGGCAAGGGCTTAAAGGGAGCCCCGGGGCTGAACGAGATGTTTGGGCCCTGCTGCGTCGGCGTTTGCTCTTCGTCGACGCCCGCGCCGGCCGCATCTCCCGGAGCATTAGCACTGCTCGGCGAGAAAAAGTTCCCAATCGAGAGCTGTGTTGAGGTGGGAGTCAGGACTGTCGGGGTCTCTACCCTGACTCTCCCTTTTCTTTTAGTGTGCGGCATAATTTCGTGGAAATTCTTTCAGCTCGGGAGCTCACTTCTCACATGTCCTGCTTCTGAGACGCCATCTTGGATCTGGAAAAAACTGCTTTTCTGTGCACCCTCCGACTTAATATCATGGCAATATTAAGTCGGAGGTCCCGAAGGGTAAAAAAAAGTAAAGAAGAAAAAAATTTTAAATGGGTCGGCGGCTGTCGGGCCGAAAATCGGACGCTCAATTTTGCCGGCGTCCGGTTTCCAAGCCCATGGCTGTCAGCGGGCTCGAGAACCAACGCCGGCAAAATTGAGCATCGGCTGTCAAACCCGCTGACAGCCGCCGCTCTGGGTCAACAGGAGGCGCTAGGGACGCGCGTCCCTAGCACCTCCTTTTGCCCGTTTCTACCACACCACCTAATTTAAATACAGAATCGCGCGCACAGACGAGTAGACTGTGCGCGCACCAGGAGAGTGGGCGTTCGTCCGCTCTCCTGCGGACTTTACTGAATCGGCCCATATGCAGGTTGTAGTCAATATGGAAAGTTCAAAGGGCCATATACAACAGCGTGCTCCTGCATTTAAGATAAATGAGGAAATAATTTGCGGTCTTTTTGTGTGGTGTATTGGGAGAAACATTAATCTAGAAAATTGCTCAGTCTTTTTTAGCCCTGAGGTAAATTCTGCACAATCTAAAACCAAACAGCTGCTCCACCCAACTGCACAGGTGTGGAGTGGCGCGAGAAATACAGGATGGCAGCAGTTCTACCTTTCCTTTCTTGGAAGCATTTAAACTAAAAAAACTAAACACCCCCAATCGAACAATGGCCCCCTCGCCTAGAACAAAAGGCTCGCACATTCCATGAGAGCCCCTAGCCAGGACTGCAGAACCTTGCACGTAGCCGCGCAGACCCCCATCAAGATCTCACTCTCGGAAGGAAAAGATAATGACAGAATCAAAAGAAAAATAAAATGTCTGGTGGGATTAAACAGTTCCACTGGGCTCTTGATAGCGGAAGAGGGACATCAGTCCGGGACTTAGCAGCAAGGGCCTTGGCGAGCTCAGCTCCTCCCCACCCAACGTTGCTAACTGCCTCTGGGCACTGAACAGGTGTACGCAGCAGCTATGGAGCTAGTAAATCATTTCACAAGGAAAAGATAAAGAGAAACACCAGTTAAAGAGCTAAGTTCATCACTGTTCTATACTGTGAAATATCGGAGGAGCATTCATCCATAGTATAAAGATTACAATAATACTGCGGGCGGTGAGAGAAACGTAGAGGCAGTTGTGCACATTTATAGGAAATTAAACATATTTTATTGTCGTTTGCTGTATTACAAGATTATAAGAATAGATTAAAAATCAATGTCACAATTAAACATAGGATGGAGGTGGTGAGTTAATGATTAAAAAACAGATTGACAGTGACCCCACGGGTGGGACTCAAGAGTATTAATATGAAACCATCACCCCTTCTGTGAGGGACACTGCAGAATCAGCTGCAGCACTGACATTCGGCCTGGAGTAAAGATGACCTGACTATCTATCCTTGAGTCTAGATTGTTTAAGCTGGTACTGCTAGCCGAGGTCTGATTCTGAGAACGTAAACAGATAGTGAGTAATCCTGTCCTGGCATAAACACAAGATTCGGCACGCACACTTGTTTACATTAGGCTATAAAAGAAAGGTAGCTTTGGCCGACAAACTGAGAGAGTTCCTTTGCGGAAAATGCAAAGTGATGTTTATTCTTTGTAGACGTACAAAGAGAAAAGAGACCCCTTTTCTCGCCTGTGATGCGCTCTCTCCTTGCCAGGCTGATGACGAAAAGGGTGTTGTGAGTATTGGCCGAAATATTGTGCACGGATACAGATGTATATGCTTAAGCAATATCTTTAATGCTTAGAACTGTAAATGCTTAGAACTGTATACTTTTAATACTTGGACTTAAGATTGTATACCAATAAAAATATTATTTTACTTTTACCTTGTCCTCGCCTACCTGATTCCTTACACCTTCCTACATAAAAATGTATCAGTGTTTCTATAATCCCTTGTTTTTGGGATATTGTAATTGGCAAACTTGGCAATAGCATTTGTGATATAGGCAATTTTCACTAGGTTGAATTTTACATAGAAGGCATATACTAAAGTTGCATATATCACTAGTTGTTGGATTTTCCAGGTATGATCTATGGACATAAAAACATAGAAACGCTATGGCAGAAAGACTTTACAGCCTATCTAGTCTGCCCATCCACACCAACTAATTCAGCTTTTCCATTTCCCTGAGACCTCTGTGTTTATGCCATGCTTTCTTGAATTCAGTTACTGTCCTTTTCTCCAGGCATCCACCACCCTCTCTGTAAAGAAATATTTCCTAAGATTACTCCTGAGTCTACCCCCCCTTTCACCCTCATCCCATGACCCCTTGTTCTAGAGCAGTTTCCTGGCATACCTGGTAAAGGGGTCACTTCACTGTGGCACACCACCCACTTCCCCATCATCACTTTCTCTTCTCTTCCCTCTTCCCCCAGCATCATCTTCTTCTTACCTTCCCTATCCCTCACCCCCTGGCATCATCATCATCACCTTCCTTCTACCGCATCTTTTCCCCCTCCCTCACTCCCTGGCATCAACATCACCTTCTCTCTCCACCGCCTCACCCCTGGCAATACCACCACCTTCCTTTTCTATAGCACTCCCTGGCATCATCATAACCTTCCCTCTCCTACCACCATAATCATCACCTTCCCTCTCCTACCACCTCTTCCCTCCACCCCTGCATCATCACCTTCTCTCTCCAACTCTTCACCCCTGACATCAACATCATCTTCACTACCTTCCCTTTCCTTCTGCCCCTTTCCCCCACTCCCTGGCATCAAATGCTCTCTCCCTCCTCCTCCTCACCTCTGGCATTATCATCTTCCCTCTCCCTCCATTCTTCTCCCCACCCCCTGGCATTGTAATCAACTCCCCTCTCCTTCCATCCCTTTCCCCCCACCCCCAGGCATCATCACCACCTCCTCACATCATCATCACCTTCCCTCTCCCTTCGCCCCCCCATCATCACCACTTTACCTCTCCCTCTTCTCCTCACCCCCTGGCATCTTCTCCTTCCCTCTGTCTCCATTCCTTTCCCCCATCCCCAGACATCATCACCTTACACCAACCCTCTCCCTCACCCCCTGGCACCTTGTTCCATGTAACTTTGCTTCTTTGTTAAATAGTTTATTCAGTTAATCCCCTTGTTCCATGTAAACCGATTTGATATGAATTCTATTCATGAAGGTCGGTATAGAAAAGTATTAAATAAATAAATAAATAATCAAGTTCCCTCTCCCTCCACTCTCCATTCCAATCACCTTCTGTTCCATTTCCCTTCAACCTGGCATCACTTGCCCTTTCCCTCACTTCCTGGCATCATCATCATCTCCTTCCCTCTCCTTCACCTCCTAGCATCATCACCTTCCATCTCTCTCCACTCCTCTCCCCCAGAGATATCATCATCAATTTCCATTTCCCCCCATCCTGGCATCGCCTTCCCTCTCCTTCCGACTTTCCTTCCCATCCCCGTGAATAATCATCTTCATTCTCCCTCCACCCTGCTCCCCCGACCCCTGGTATCATCAACTTCCTTGTCCCCCATCTCCTGGCATCACCTTCCCTTCCCCCCCCCCGGGCGGCACATTTATCTGTCCCTTTCCCCACTCCACTCCAGCAAAAGTCTGGGAGCAGGCTTACCCAGTGCTGCTGCTTCCTCTTTTGCCAGCCTTCCCCTGCAATCTGAACTGCAGGAGGCCAGCAGGACTCACAAGCCTGCAGAGCCCAGTGCAGTTTCTATTGCACAGCAGAGGGGAAGAGGAGCAGCTGCTGCTCTCTCTCTGACGCCCCCTGCTGGCAGGAGGACATTCTGCAGGCCAGGAGGGAAACGAAATGAGACTGCAGCCTCCTTTCCCTAGAAAGAGGTTATCCTCCGGTATATATCATTTCTCCCCTAACTTGCCTTTCTTTAGATCTCTGTCTGTCCCCATATGCTTTAGAAAAAGACCACTGATGATTTTTGTAGCCATCCACTGGACCAACTGCAGCCAGTTTATATCCTTTTGAAGATGCGGAAATTGTACGCAGTATTCCAAGTGAGGTCTCACCAAGGACCTATACAGGGGCAATATCACCTCCCTTGTGATGCTGTCCATTCCGCTACCTATGCAGCCAAGCATCTTTCTTCTCTGCCATCGCCTTATCCACCTGTTTGACTACTTTAAATTCATCAGATACGATCACCTCCATATCTCGCTCTTCTTTCGTACTTAGAAGAATTTCACTCCCTCTACCGTACTTTTCCCTTGGGTTTTAGCATCCTTAGAAGTGAATTTTCCAAAGATGCACGTGTAAAAAAATAGCACAGGCGAATACAAATGTTATGCCTGTCGGTCACAGACGGCTGCGACCACGTTTACTTACCTCCTGCACCGTTCTCCTGCCCTCCCCGGGTCTGCTTGCGGCGCAGGCCAGTCTCCACCGCCATGTTCCCCGGGGCTCCTCGTGGCGGCCTGGATGCCGCCACCGCCACCCACATCGAATTCGGGCCTTCCGAGGAGCTTATGCGCCACCGGGCCCTCCTTTGAAGCCTCTTCGGCAGGAACTGATGTCATCGGACCTGGGTACTTAAGCTCCACCTTCGCCCCCAGCTAGCCGACTTGGCAGCGAGTTCCGTACGTCTCTACAAGCTCCTGCCTTCGTGTTCCTGTGGCTTCGCTATCGGACTCCTTGGGCTTGGACTCTGGTACCCGCTCCTCGGGGGCCAGTGTGCGCACTCTATGGGGACTTGGTCTCCTGGCCTCCCCCACTCCTCGGGTTAGCGCCTACATGCTCTCCTGAGAGGGCCAGCACTCCCCCGCTCCTCGGGGCAGTGCTTCCTTGCTATACAGAGACTGTCAGTGCTTCACGCTCGTCAGGGTTGTGCATATTTCATCATTAGAGTCCTGACTCAGGCTTCCCTGCTCCGCGGGCTGTCCTACATCATTACATCTACACCTCCTACGCTGCACAGCTCCGCCCCTCGGGGTTACCTCTCTGGAATACCTCCTGCACGGTCAGTCCAGCACCTCCCGCTCTGCGGTCTGTCCCTTTGGGGACTCTGCCCAGATATCATCTCCAGCCTGTCACCCTACTGGGGCAACTCTCCTGGCTCCTTGGGACCTCTCCATAGCCTCACCCAGAGCTCCCCACTGTGCCTGACTTCGCCTCCCGAGGATGTGGACCTGTGGGGTTCCTCCCCACAGGTGGTAACAGCTCCCATCTCGGGCCAAGGGTCCACATACCCACAAACCATAACAAAAAGGCATTACGCGAGTATATGATATTTTCAAAACTGCAAAATATGTGCCAAAATAAGGGTCTAAGAGTAAATCAACATTTGTTAAAAAAAAAAAGTGCTGAGGTGTTCCAGGGTGGAGTTAACATTTACACATAAGTTGCTATTTTAAAACCTGTGAAAGTGTCACATGTTAGTCTTTTATTTGCATATATTTACTCCTGCTCAGTATCCAATGTAAGTGATCATAAACATCTCAGAAGTGGAAAAAATGGGTGAAATGGGTGGACTTCAGGCTGAAGAGCTAGGAAGGTCTTTACTGGGTGAACTGGTAGACTAATTGGTAAAACGGGTAATATCATTGCCACGGGCATGTTATAAAATCCCCTGACGTACACACATAAAACCTGATTTATGGGGGTAAATGTCCCTCAATAACCCGCAATATAATCTATTTGCATATCCATTTAAAATTCAAAGTTCAAATACATGGGTATATCACTTGCACGTACTTATTGGCTAAATTACGAATTTTACGGCTAAGTAGCTTTTGCTGCTACTTAGATAAATTGGAACATGTCTGGATAAGTAGCGCCACATATCCAGGTATATTTCGATGTATCTGGCCAGATAAGTCGGAAAAGTACTACTTGTTCGTCTAAGTAGCGATTTTCAGACTTATGCGGCTACATGCGGCTAAGTAACCATATAAACTGGTGTTCCCTGTACGTACCTGGATCAGTCCAGACAGTGGGTTATGTCCCCAATCCAGCAGATGGAGTCAGCACAAGCTTTGAGGGGGCGTATCCATATATACTACTACCCCCTCTGCAGGAGTTCAGTATCTTCTCACTCCAGCAGATGCGAGTAGAGGAATCAGGCTTCCCCTCCTTTTCCTTTTTCTTCACTTTCTTGCTTGATTATGGCTTGTTGTTGTCTTTTTCTGTGGATCAAGTTTGTATCAAGTTTGTATTAAGTTTAAAAAAAAAAAAAAGTAAGGCAGAGTTCTTTCAACTTCTGGGGAGTGGCTTCTCTTCCTTGTCTCTTCTCTGCGGCCTTGCTGTTTATTTCTCGTTGCAGCCAGGGGTAAGTTTGTTTTTCCTTTGTAGTTTTTTCCTTCACAGCTCAGCTCCCGGTGCCCGCGAAAGCCGGTGGAGCCGGCCTCTTCGCTCTTTACTCCCTCACCCGCGGCCATTTTACAGCTCCTCATGGGCTGCTGAGCCATTTAGGGAAAGATGTCTGGGGCGGGTCGTGTGGCCGGGAAGGCCCCCCCGCGGCACCCTCCTCTATTTTCGGACAGCGGGCAGTGCGGGCCGACCGGGCCCCCCCGCAGCGGCGCTTTTGTGCGCGTGGCCCCCCCCCCCCGTGGCTTTTTCTTTTCTCCTACAGCGATCCCGATGCCGCGGCCGTCCCGCTGTGCGGCCTGCGGAGACCCGGGGTCCCGGATTTCCCAGGAGGGCATCCGTGCACGATGCCTTCCCGGGGGGGAAGGTACCTCACAGTCCCTGACTGATTTCTCTTTTTTGCCCGGGCGGTGCGGGCCGGCCACTCCGCCATTTTTGGCGGGAACTGCGGCCATTTTACATTCTGAGCGCCTTGAGGCGCAGGCCACGAGGGGGAACGGATCCCTGGAGGCCACGAGGGAGAACGGATCCCTGGAGGACTCTACCAGCGGGGGTGTTCCCCCGATTTTGGTGCAGGAACCAAGCACCCAGAGCCAGGGAGCAGGAACCACGCCGCCCCCGAAGCACACCCGAGCAGGCCGGGGTTCTCTCCGGAGTTTATCCTGCTCATGCATACCGCTTATCTGCAGGGGCTGGAAGCACCTGTGGGACCCCCCCCTCCTAAGATCCCTCGGATGTCGCCCTCGACGCCGGCCCCCCCCGACCCTCCGGGAGTGGGGGCCTCCCGCCTTCCTACCCGGGTCCGATCCACGCCCGCGGCAGTGGGGGCGGTGCCAGACCCAGCGGGACATGGACTTGACCTCCCGGATGGGGGACAAGGGGACGGCACGCAGGAGGGGGATGATCCGCGTACCCTACGCCTCTTCCAGAGGGAAGAGCTGGACGACCTCATCCCGCAGATCATCCAAGAATTAGATTTGGACCCGCCACCAGACCCGCCTGCCCCAGTAGCTCCCGCTGTCGTCACTTCTTCAAGGAAGGGAGATCCTGTCCTGGCGGCACTCCGGCCGAGGGCTCGGGCTTTTCCCATTCATGACTCGTTTTTACAACTTCTCACCAGGGAATGGGACACCCTGGAGGCCTCCCTGAAGAGCAGCCGGGCTATGGAAAAGCTGTACCCGCTCCCCGAAGATTTCTGGACCTCATCAAGGTGTCAGCGGTCACGAAGAGGACGACTATCCCAGTGATGGGAGGTGCGGCGTTGCGGGACACACAGGATCGTAAGTTGGAAGTTTTCCTTAAGCGGGTTTTCGAGGTCTCACTCCTCACGTCTCAGAACCTGCCGTCCGATGAGGCTGCCCAGGCAGATCGGCTAGAAGCCGCAGTGGCGTATGGGGCGCACGCCTCGTACGACCTTTTTCGGGTCCTCGCAAGATCCATGGTTTCGGTAGTGGCAGCACGACGACTACTGTGGCTACGCAATTGGGCGGCTGATACGTCCTCTAAGTCGAGTCTGGGCTCTCTTCCCTTCAGGGGCAAGTTCCTCTTCGGGGAGGATTTGGACCAGATCATCAAGTCCCTGGGGGAGAACGCTGTTCATCAGCTGCCAGAGGATAGGTTTCGACCATCCAGAGCATTTTCTTCTTCTCGGACCAGAGCCAGAGCGCAACGGCGCTACAGGGGATACAGACAGGCGGGCTCCCGGTCATCCGCCCCCAGGTCTCAGCCCTGGTCGCTCTCCTTTCGCGGGCGTCGGCCAGCACGCACTTCTCTCGGAACCAGGAACCCCTATACCAAGTCTTCACAATGATGCCAGTCTCGCCCACTCCCCTGTCCCCAGGATTGGGGACCGACTAACGTATTTCTACGCTGAGTGGGCACGGATCACCTCGGACCAGTGGGTCCTGGATACCATAAAACACGGCTACGCGTTGGAATTTGTTCGCCCCCCGCAGGGAAGGTTCATCTTTTCCCCCTGTGGCTCGGACCTCAAGAGAGGAGCGGTGCAGCTGACTCTGGACAGACTCCGGGAGATAGGCGGTATTGCGCCCGTGCCCTTCGGAGAGGTGGGCTCGGGCAACTATTCCATCTATTTCGTCGTACCAAAGAAGGACGGTTCCTTCCGGCCTATCCTAGACCTCAAGGAAGTCAACAAATCCCTTCGAGTCGTTCGGTTCCGCATGGAAACGCTCCGGTCAGTGATTGCGGCGGTGCATCGGGGGGAGTTCCTCTCCTCCCTGGACTTAACGGAGGCCTACCTGCACATTCCCATCCGCCCGGACCACCACCGTTTCCTTCGTTTCAAAATTCTGGACCAGCATTTTCAGTTCACGGCTCTCCCGTTCGGATTGGCGACGGCGCTGCGCACCTTCACCAAGATCATGGTAGTCGTGGCGGCAGCTCTCCGGAAGGAGGGCATCCTGGTTCATCCTTATCTGGACGATTGGCTCCTCCGGGCGAAGTCATTCGATCATGGACGCTCAGCGGTGACTCGAGTTATACGGTTTCTACATTCCCTGGGATGGGTAGTGAACTTCTCCAAGAGCTCCCTCATGCCCTCGCAACGCTTGGGTTTTTTTGGGGGCGACCTTCGACACCCTACTGGGCAAAGTTTTTCTGCACCAGGACAAAGCTCAATCCTTGCGGGATCACACACGACGGTTCTCTGCGTTACCAGAGCCCACCTCCTGGGACTACCTGCAACTCCTGGGAGTGATGGGGTCCACCATCGACCTTGTACCTTGGGCTTTCGCGCACATCAGGACCTTACAGTGGGCGCTCCTCTCCCGTTGGAAACCAGTATCGCAGGACTACCAGATGATTCTCCCGCTCCCACAGAATGCCAGGGACAGTCTGGGCTGGTGGTTGGATCCGCCGAACCTGGCCCGTGGCGTGTCCCTCGATCTGCCAAATTGGGTGGTGGTGACCACCGATGCCAGTCTAGCAGGCTGGGGTGCAGTCTGCGATCGAAGCGCCACTCAGGGGACGTGGTCAATCAACCGTCTGGAAACCAGAGCGGTCCGGCTAGCTCTGCGACATTTCCTCCCACTTCTTCGGAACCGGGAAGTCAGAATCCTATCGGACAACGCTACCACCGGGGCCTACATCAACCGACAAGGAGGCACGCGCAGCCCGCAGGTCGCGCTCGAGGCGGCGCTGCTGATGCAATGGGCGGAGCGTCATCTCGTCCGGCTAGCGGCCTCACACATCGCCGGTGTGGACAACGTCCAGGCGGACTTCCTCAGTCGTCAACTGCTGGACCCCGGAGAGTGGTCTCTCTCCGACAAAGCGATGCAACTTCTCGTCCATCGGTGGGGGGCCCCCCACTTGGATCTGATGGCGTCCGCTCTCAACGCCAAGGCTCCACGCTTCTTCAGTCGCCAGAGAGAGCGCGGCGTGGAGGGAGTGGATGCCCTGGTCCTCCCGTGGCCGCCACATCTTCTGCTCTACGCTTTTCCACCATGGCCCCTGGTGGGCAGGATGCTCCGCAGAATAGAAAGCCATCAGGGGACCGTGGTTTTCGTCACCCCAGAATGGCCCAGGCGACCCTGGTTTGCGGACCTGCTACAGCTGGTGATCGATGGGCCAATCAGGCTGGGGCACCTCCCCCAGCTCCTACATCAGGGCCCGGTATTTTTCGAGCAGGCAGATCTCTTCTGTCTTGCGGCCTGGCTTTTGTGAGGCGCCGCCTCCGGCGTCAGGGCTACCCGGAGGCGGTAGTATCCATGCTATTGCGGGCACGAAAGACATTGACGTCGGCGGCCTATGTTCGAGTCTGGAAGGTGTTCGAGCTGTGGTGTACCAGCCAGGCCACGAGACCCGCTAAGGCTTCTGTACCTCAGATCCTTCAGTTTCTACAGGCGGGGGTAGAAAAAGGGCTCCCCTATAATTCACTACGGGTTCAGGTGGCCGCCCTTGGTTCGCTGTTGAGCGATGGGGGCTCTCTTCTACAGTATCCTGACATTGCTCGTTTTCTCAAGGGTGTCAAGCATATGCGTCCTCCGTTACGGGACCCTTGTCCCTCCTGGAGTCTTAACCTTGTGCTTCACTCCCTGTCGGGACCACCGTTCGAGCCGCTGCGCAGTGCAACGATAAAGGATCTCACTCTCAAGACTGTATTTCTTGTGGCCATCTGTTCCGCTCGACGCATCTTGGAGCTGCAGGCTCTGTCGTGTAGAGAGCCCTATCTCCGTTTCTCCGACTCTGGAGTTTCGCTTCGCACCGTTCCCTCCTTCCTTCCGAAGGTGGTTTCTGCATTCCATGTGAACCAGACGGTGGAGTTGCCGTCCTTCTCTTCCTCAGAGCCGAAGTCTCTCCGTCTCTTGAATGTCAAGCGCACTCTGCGCCTCTATCTGGAGGCTACAAATGAGTTCCGGACCTCTGACCATCTCTTCGTACTCTGGGCCGGTCCTAAGAAGGGGTCTCAGGCCTCGAAGACTACCATTGCCAGATGGCTGAAGGCCGGCATTGCTGCTTCCTACATTGGGGCGGGTCGGACTCCCCCACCCGGAATCGTAGCGCATTCTACACGTTCTCAGGCGGCTTCCTGGGCGGAGGTTCGCTCGGTATCCTCGCAGGAAATTTGTAGGGCAGCCACCAGGAAATCGTTACACACGTTCTCGAGGCACTATCGTCTGCACCTCGCCTCTTCGGTCTCTGGACACTTTGGCGAGCAGGTTCTCCGAGCAGGCCTCGCAGGACCCCTCCCGATTTAGGGAAGCTTGGGTACATCCCACTGTCTGGACTGATCCAGGTACGTACAGGGAAAAGAAAATTATTACTTACCTGCTAATTTTCGTTCCTGTAGTACCATGGATCAGTCCAGACGCCCACCGCGTTTGGGTTCTTGATCCTGCTCTGCGCTACTTCTTGCTCGCAGTGTTCTGTGTCTTCACAGTCGTTTCTTTTCACTGTTTTTCACAGCTCCCTACAAGTTGGTAGGATGTTTGCGGTTTACTTGTTGCGGTTACAATTGTTTTCATTATCTGTTTCCACAAACTTGATCCTTCGGGGGTTTCTACTCTGGCTTTGATATACTCGATACTGAACTCCTGCAGAGGGGGTAGTAGTATATATGGATACGCCCCCTCAAAGCTTGTGCTGACTCCATCTGCTGGATTGGGGACATAACCCACTGTCTGGACTGATCCATGGTACTACAGGAACGAAAATTAGCAGGTAAGTAATAATTTTCTTTTTATCCGGATAGGTCTGAACTTGTGTGGCTCATGGTTTTTACAAACGCGAGCAGTAATGCGTTCATATGTATTTGGATTTTATAAGCCGTTGTGATGTAGCGCAGCCCGGCCGTAGGCAGGAGCTGACAAGCTACCATAAGAGCAACAAGAGTACCAGAGCCAGACAGCAGGGGGCGCAGGGGAAGAGAAGAACTACGAATCCCAGCTTCCCTGAAACACCACCAGACAGGGGAGGAAAGCCTGAAGGCGAACAGGTGGCAGGCATAGACGTTAATGAGGCAGACACAGATGAGTCCATGGAGGTGGAGGAAGAGGGCGTGCCCCCTTGGTGGAACTGGCCACAAAAACCCAGCTCTTCGGAGTCAGAGGAGGAGGAGATGGAGGTAGGTTCAGGGATAGAGGAGTCCTCCAGTTCAGGCATGGATACGGAGTAATCCAGGTGGCTGGGTGAAGTATACTCTTTACCCTAAAGGGGCCTGTGGGGTTGGGGCTTGTAATAGTGCTGAACAGAGGAGGTAAATGAGTGCTCGGAACTAGCACTGCCTGTAAGGGAATCAGAGGGCTGGAGGGGGAGGGGACAAACCCCATGTAATGCATCCAGTTGTTACTTATTAAACTGCTTTGAAGGAACTATCCCTCTCTCTGTGTTGTCTCTGGGGATTGGGGGGACTGCTTACCCCCAACCCTGCCTAAAGGGAACCCAGCAGCCCAGCAAAACCAGGGCCAGCAGAGGCACAGACTCAGGGAGTTACTTGAACACACCGGACTCAGGGACCGGGGCAACTGGTGGCGACGGAGAACTGGAGACAGAAGAGCGGCGTTCGAGGCCTCACGGACGGTGAGCCATCACACCGTGTATATCATATGCGCGCAGGTTATAAAATACAGTACTAGATTACCATGCAACCATATGCATGCGCATATGGGCGCAGATGAGCAGTTTTGAAAGTTACCCTCCCTATGCATAACTCTGCATTTTCTAGCATTAAATCTTAGCTGCTAGACCCTAGATCAGTGATGGCGAACTCCAGTCCTCGAGTGCCACAAACAGGCCAGGTTTTCAGGATAACCACAATGAATATGCCTGAGATAGATTTGCACAGAATGCCATTCAACGTGGATATCCTGAAAACCTGGCCTGTTTGAGGCACTTGAGGACTGGAGTTCGCCATCACTGCCCTAGACCATTCCTTAAGTTTCACTAGACCACCTCCCCTCCCCCCCCCTCATGTTTTCCACATCTTCCTAGCTGTCTACCCTGTTGAAGATTTTGGTATCATCGGCAAAAAGACAAAACTTTCCCAATAATCCTCCTGCAATGTCACTCACAAAAATGTTGAAAAAGAAATGGTCCAAGGACCGATCCCTGAGGCACATCACTAGTAACCCCCTCCTCAGAGAAAACTCCATTTACCACTACCTTCTACCACCTCCCACTCAATCAGTTTCTGACCCAATTAGTCACTCTAGGGCCCATCCCAATGATGATCAATTTATTTATGTCTCCTATGAGGAACCCAATGTCAAAGGCCCTTGCACTCTTTCTTGATCCGCCTCTCTGGTCACCCAATCTAAGAAATTGATCAGACCCTACCTCCGGTAAATCCGTGCTGCCTCGGATCGTGCAAGCCATTGGATTCTAGAAAATGCTCTGTCCTCCTACCTTAAATTTACCGCACCCCAACTTCTCCCACCTGAATATGAAATTTTGTAATTGCATACGCATTTTGTGATAGGCCATTAGCACACGCATGCACTAGAGAAGCAAAGAAAAGAGGAGTTACAAAGTAATCACTAGGAAAAATGAAAATCACTCCTGTCTCAAACATTATGCAAGTATTACTGGTCCACTAAGGGAGCTGGAGAAGATGTTAAAACCTTCCTTGCATCACTGAAAGATCTGAGCTGCTCTGGGGAGAAGAAAATATAACTAGCGGAATGATATCTAATACAACATTTGCAAGGATAGCAGAGTATAAAGGTAACACCCAATGCCAGCGCCTCCTGCCTAAGTTGAAGGAAACCTCTTCGCTCCTGAGTTGCCCTTGAACGATTAGGAAAAATACATATAAGTTGCCCATGGAAGTTAGAGTTCAAATTAGAAAAATACAATGACATTACTTTACTGAGATCCCCTTCAGTGACAAAAGAAATAAGTAGAGTGGCATGATCGATAGCCTCATAACCAGACACTTTGATAAGTTGAATAACATTTAAAGAAGAAAGAGTGGGACTAGAAGGAGAAGGCAAAAAGAAAACCTTATTAATTGATGGCAAAGAATCTGAAGAGATTTTCAAATCGTTCATAAAATATCTCCTCAAAGTCATAATAGGGAGTTCTTCCATAACCTTGGGAATGTTTAAGAAATGGAAATGTAAACGGCGTGATGAATTCTCTAGAAACTCAACCCTTCTGGAAATAATATTCCACTTTTGAATTAGCTTTGAACAGTATTCATCTTATCTAGATCTTGTTGTATTGACGTGGGCTTATTATCATGATCACCCAATTAACTTCATATAAGTTGACCAAGGGATCCAGTTTAGCCACAAAAGCCTAACTTCCTAGATGACAATATTTATTTTTTATTTATTTATTATTTTTATATACCGACATTTGATCTCAATCGAGATATCACACCGATTTCTCTATCCCCAGAGGGCTTACAAACTAAGTTTTTTGTACCTGAGGCAATGGAGGGTAAAGTGACTTGCCCAAGGTCACAAGGAGCGACAGCAGGACGCAAACCCTGGTCTCCTGGTTCACAGTCCACTGCTCTAAGCACTAGGCTATTTCTCCTGAGGGTTGGGGTTTTTTTTTGGGAGGGACCCCCTCAGCGATCCTCGCTTCTGGAGTTTTTGGGGTTGATTTGAAAAAGCTCTAAATTTTAGTCAGTAAAGTTCCTTCTTCTTTTCCAAGTAAATTATTTTTAACTTTAGCTTTACGCTTTGTGTGTGGCATCGTGCCTAAAAAGCGTATATCCAGGAAATTATAAAAAGAGTAATCAGTTCCCAAGAGAGAGCTCCTCCGATGCGTCCTATGTGGCAGCCATCTTGGCCCCAGGTTGACAATATGAGGGTTTGACCAAACTGAGACATCAGCTCCCACAGAGAATCCAAAGTTACCTCCACAAGCTTCTGAGGAATCGGCAAGCATTCACCCAATGGTTAAAAAATAAAAAAAACAAATTTTGAGACTGCAACGGGCCTTCCTATCCCCGGAGTCATTGAGGGAACTGAAGAAAATGAAAAAACAGCGAGGAAACCAACTCCTGCCCTCCTCCAGATGAAACACTAAGTGCAAAGCCTTCAACTTTCACTGTCCCCTTATATTTCAGAGCCATTGAAGTAATAAGCCCAAAGGAAACATTCAGGGTAAGAGCAGCAGAGTTCAGCCACCATCTTGCTTCTATATTTGGATAGTTTTTAGATACTATTTGTTTTATCCTTTTTAAAATGTGTATATATATTTTACTATGATGTTTTCTGTTTCTATGATTTTATTGATTTGTACTGTATGTATGATATCTTTTATTGAAACTGTACATTGCTCTGATTTGTGAAATGCAAAAAATGCAATTAATTGAGAAATAAATTTAAATTGAAATTATAGCTAAATGCTACTGTAGTATTTTTCCTAAGAGGTGAATTTTAAAAGCCTGGCAGCGCACATAAGTGTTTGTTAATTATTTAAGTAAAAAGATTGAAAAAAAGGGTCTGGGGTAACAGGGGGGGGAGTGTAGCCATTCAAACCAGGGTGGGTTGGAGAACCTATCTGTTAACTCGGTGAACTGGTGGACAAACTGGGAATGGCATGGGCGCACGCCCCTTTTAAAATCCCCCAATTTACGACGTAGAAACGGGATTTGCGCACACGTGCATGCGCTCGCTTAAAATTTGGCACATACGTGCATGAGGCCAGACTATTTTATAATGTGCACATAAGCACGTGTATGATATAAAATGGCAGCATCCCTGCGCCCGCACATCGCTTTGAAAGTTACCATCCCCGTATTCACCCTCCAGTGACTTTGTCAAATATAATTACATTCTGATGTCTCTCCACCACCTTTCTCTCTTGCGCCAGATCCTGCGTTCCACTGAGAACTCGATCTAACATGGCTCCCCCTCTGGTTGGTTCTGTGTGAACTGCTGCATGAAGCAGTTGTTCATAGCTTGTGTGTTTTGATGTACCCCACCCCAAGGTTGCAGGGCTGTAAATAATTTTAAAGAAATAATTCTAGAAACTGTACCTTTCTTGCATGTTCTGATGTGATATTTACCCAATCAATGCTCAGGTAACTGAAAATGTTCCATTATTATTTTATTGTCCATTTTACTAAACTCGTGAGTTTATGCTTCTAGCGTGAAGATTATGCTTCCAGCAGCACTGCCTATCAGATGCGGCGCTGGAGCCGCCGGGAGCGGGTTAGTAAGATCCTCACTCCTGGCAGGGATGGATTTTAGCCATCGAGGGGTGAGGACGGGGGAGTCTGGGGTGCGGGAGGGGTGAGCCTGTTTATTGTGTGACGGGTTGGACTAAGGTCCAAGGGGGTTGCAATTGCACCATTTTTCATGAAACCAGAACAAAGTTGTATCGGGGGGGGGGGGGGGGGGGGGGGAAAGGATCGTTCAAGTTTGGGGGTTGAGGGGCGCTGGGCCTGACAGGGCCATTTATGTATAAGGGGCAGAGTAGAAGAAGGCTCACATTTGGACTACAGGCCCTTTTTTGGGGGGTGGGGGGAAGGGGTGACACTGATATCTTTGAGGATATCCGGTTAAGTAGAAAGTTATCCGGCCACACACAGCCGGATAAATTGAAAACCTAACTGGCTATATTCTAACATAGGCCTGTATTTATCAAAATGCACTAAATATCGCATGCGATAGGAAAAGGGGTATGTTTTATGGGAATAGGCAGTAATACCTATGCAAAACACTAATCTTTTCACACTTTGCAATGAGAGAGAGAGAGAGAGAGAGAGAGAGAGCTTGATGGACTCTCTACCTGGGTAAATTCAAGCTAGGTTGAGAGAACATTGCATAAATCTCATCTTTGGCTGAGTTTCCTCACTCCGAAGGTCATCAAATCTTCACAAGAGAGCACTGTTCTGTTCGTACGTCTCACTTTGAATGTCAAAGTGGGCCCTAACCCCTACACTAATACCTAAACCTCACCTCGAGTTACTAGGTAGGCTTCCCTTAGGGAGATAAATACCTATCTAATGTGAGGGCATTATAGCTAGGTTCTCTCTCTCTCTCTCTCTCTCTCTCTCTCTCTCTCTCTCTCTCTCTCTCTCTCTCTCTCTCTCTCTCTCTCTCTCTCTCCTTTTATAGATTTTGTTTTAACTCTTAAACCCTAGATTTTGTTTATTGTTAACCATGCTTTCTGTAATAAATAACATTTTCCTGAAACCTATTTGTTTTGTCTGTGACTTGACTAAATTGTATGCTCCAGTGAGCAGGGGCTGTCTCTTCTCTGTATCTGTCTAGTTGCAATATGGAAATCTTGAGTAGGAGTACAGTAAAGATTTTTGTTCATATCCTTCAGAAGTGTGGAAAATAATTTGCAAAAACCATGCTGATGCTCCAGTCGTATCTCTTTGGGAAAGATTTCACTCAGTTAACAAAACCAGGGTTTCAAAGTTGCACCACGGACCCCTGCCCATCATGGGTGATCAAGGCCATCTCTGACCAATACTTTGACCACTATGATCAGTTCTTCATTGTCAGAGCACTTTTCTGAGTTCCCCTGAAAGAATCATTGTGTTCCCCAGTTTTAAACAATCTCTCTCTTTAGGCATGTAATGACCCCCTCGGGTTCGTTACCAGTAAGGCCCTAGTTAACGCCAGAAGCTAGGAAAGACAGATTAGTAGTTATGAGAGAGACCATTCGATACAGTCCCTCCCTGTGAGGGTCCTGGGATGGCCATTCCATTGTGAGGTAACAAAGGCAGCTCTCGCCCCAAGAGCTTGGGACGGTACCACTTTGTTTGTGGAGTCAGCAGGAGTCAGGAGGTTCTACCTCGGTTGTTTTGGGGGGCAATACCTCCAGACTCACACACCACCTGCCTGCAGCTGGGGAGAAGGTCGGGAAGCTGCCTTTCCTGTCCACTCTTTGGCTGGTTGGGTTCGTCTTCCGAGTTGTTTTTTTGGGATTTGTTCCATCTTTTGTTTTGTGAGAAGCCTTGAGACCCCTGGTTGTTGCCTGGAGGAAGATTACATGGAAGTCTCCTTCTGGGAGGGTCAGGATAGGGAAAGACCTGCCCCTGCGCACCCTCATCAAGGACAGAGGAACGGTGATGACCTGCTGCAAGTGTTTCTGGTTTTTTGAACTTAGTCTGGGGGAGGAAGATTTTTGTTTGAAAGAGCTGGGTGGAAGGTTTTGCTGCCTTCTTCCTGCCCTGAAGGAGGAACATGGGGAGAGCTGTGATGTTCCTGTGGGGATCCTTTAACCAGCAAGGGATCCAGAGAGAGAGCAAGTGAGAGAACCTCCGGAGAACTGTTGAGGAAGACCAAATCTGAGTTATTCTGAGGAAGCCCGCTGGAGTCTTCACCCTGGGGGAGAGGTATTTTGAGCCTCGGTTCAAAAACTGTTTTACCATTTTTCTTACCAGTTTGGAGGGATTTGTTTTCTGCCCAAACAAGAAAACCCCTGGCCATTTGGGAACCTTGCTTATTCAAGCCCTGGAATAGAGAGGGGGGACACTTGCACAGGTAAAGACTGAGAGCCGTAAGTGCCACCTTGAAAATAAGAACTGATGGGAACTGTGCCATTGATCTTTTTTGTAAAAACACCTGCAGTAAAGTTTAGCTTTGGACAATCCATCAGAGATCTGCGCTGTTTGTGTTAGCACTTATAATCCACAGAGGGGAAAGGAAAGGCAAACGTCTCCTCCCAGGTGGAAAGAAACAGTGTCGTCCCTGCCACCCAGGGCCTTGGAGGAGACATTTCTTACCCCAGTCTGTAAAAGAACCCAGTCCTGGGGTGAAGAGAACATAAGAACATAAGAAATTGCCATATTGGGTCAGACCAAGGGTCCATCAAGCCCAGCATCCTGTTTCCAACAGAGGCCAAACCAGGCCACAAGAACCTGGCAATTACCCAAACACTAAGAAGATCCCATGCTACTGATGCAATTAATAGCAGTGGCTATTCCCTAAGTAAACTTGATTAATAGCCATTAATGGACTTCTCCTCCAAGAACTAATCCAAACCTTTTTTGAACCCAGCTACACTAACTGCACTAACCACATCCTCTGGCAACAAATTCCAAGAAAGCACAAGATCTTTGAGGGAGTGATAGGGATTGTAGAGCTGAGCAGTTGGTGTGGATGGGTCAAATGGACTTTTTCTGCCATCATGTATCAGTGCGATGCCTGCATGGGGCTCTGATGAGGATCTGCTCTTCAGCTGTCTGTGCTGTATTCATGCCTTATGTGTATCAGTGTGACTCCTCTGTGGGATTTTGATGGCGATCTGCTCTTTAGCTGTCTGTGCTGTATTCATGCTTTATGTGTAGCGTTGTGATGCCTGCATGGGGCTCTGATGAGGATCTGCTCTTTAGCTGTCTGTGCTGTATTCATGCTTTATGTGTAGCGTTGTGATGCCTGCATGGGGCTCTGATGAGAATCTGCTCTTCAGCTGTCTGTGCTGTATTCGTGCCTTATGTGTATCAGTGTGACTCCTCTGTGGGATTTTGATGGCGATCTGCTCTTTAGCTGTCTCTGCCATATTCATACTTTATGTGTGTCAGTGTGATGCCAGCATGGGGCACTGATGGAGATCTGCTCCTCAGCTGGCCATGCTATATTCATGCTTTACGTGCATCACTGAGATGTGTGCAGGAGGCTCCAGTGCTGATCAGTACAGCAGCACCCCCTGATTTACTTAGGAGCAGCTGAGTTATAAAGTAGATTCACACTTTATAAATATTACAGTATCAACAATGGGCACAAACTGAGAAGCCACGTACAAAGGGGAACATCCATGATTTTTTTAAAGTGCAAACTGATTTTCAATAAACTATTTTTGCTAAGGGGGGTGCTTGTACTGAGTGTCTGCTAACACCTGATATATATCTAGAGAGAGAGAAAGAGAAACAGAGAGAGAAAGAACATCTCTTATATTTTTATCATTCCGCTTCAGCCTTTTCTCCAGCATCTTATTGCTGGAGATGTATATTTAAAGATAGAAATAATTCTACAGCTGTTGCACTTGGCCTGCCCAACACCCCATGTCTCCTTTACCAGTAACCCTCTCTTTGTACTGAAACTGGCACCTATTTCCACATGAACAGGGGAAAGTGATGGGGAAAGTATTAGGGATAACAGAAGGTAGGAAAGCCACTGAGCAGAGCAGGGCACATGCAGTCTGCACATCCCTCCTCCCAGACAGAACCTGGTGTCTGTGAACAACTGACTGTCAAATGCCTCTCAGGACAGTGAAAGAGACAGACAGACATACCGGAAAGAGGCAATGGTGAGCTGCTCCTAGTGTATACAGAAGAGTGCCTGAGAACCTCAGAAAAACTGCACAGCACGGAACATCTACTATCATAGGGGCTGATACAGTACAGAGCGCACTGTTAACCCGTGTTTGGACGCACGTTTTTGACGCACTACCTTTACCCCTTATTCAGTAAGGGGTAATAGCGTGTCAAAATCGCGCAGCCAACCCCCCGAAACTAATAGCGCTCGCAACATGCAAATGCATGTTGATGGCCCTATTAATTATTCCCGGGCGATTCAGTAAGTAAAATGTGCTTTTCTGTGCATCCTCCGACTTAATATCATGGCGATATTAAGTTGGAGGTCCCAAAAGTTAAAAATAATTTAAAATTTAAAAAAAAAAAATTAAAATCAGCCCGTGGCTGGTGGGTTGAAAACCGGACGCTCAATTTTGCCGGCGTCCGGTTTCCGAACCCGTGGCTGTCAGCGGGCTCGAGAACCGATGCCGGAAAAATTGAGCATCGGCTGTCAAACCCGCTGACAGCCACTGCTCCTTTTACCGCAGGCCCTAATTAGCATATTTTTCTTTACTGGATCGTGCGCCCAGGACACTGGCCTGTGCGAGTGCCGGGAGAGCAGGCGCTTGCCCGCTCTCCCTCGTTACTTTCTGTATCGTCCTGATAGAAAGATGGAGCTGGACGAAGGCATCTAGAGTCAGAAGACAATGGGGCTGGGAGGGATCTCGAGAGGTCATCTAGAATCAGAGGAAGATGGGCCTGAAGAGACTTTTGTGTGAGAGAGTTTGGAGTTGGAACTGGCCCCAAAATTTATAAATTATTTTATGTTCCCACTGTTTAATCAACACCTGGAGCTGGGGTTAAAGACACGTCATTACCAAAAGTAATTTCAAATATCCCATTTCTAAGCAAACTGATAGAGTAGATCATGTTCATCCAGTTCCAGGATTGTTTGGAAGCAAGGAAAATCCTGGATCCCTTCCAATCCGGAATCTGCAAAGGCTGCAGCACAAAGACATTATTAGTCTCACTGCTTGATGGCCTTTGCTGTGAACTGGATAAAGGGGGAGCTGTATTATTGGTTTAGCTAAATCTGTCACCTACATTTGACATGTTGCCAGAGGATGTGGTTAGTGCAGTTAGTGTAGCTGGGTTCAAAAAAGGTTTGGATAAGTTCTTGGAGGAGAAGTCCATTAATGGCTATTAATCAATTTTACTTAGGGAATAGCCACTGCTATTAATTGCATCAGTAGCATGGGATCTTCTTGGTGTTTGGGTAATTGCCAGGTTCTTGTGGCCTGGTTTGGCCTCTGTTGGAAACAGGATGCTGAGCTTGATGGACCCTTGGTCTGACCCAGCATGGCAATTTCTTATGTCCTTATGTTAGATCCAGTGGCAAGACCACTGTGGGCCACCCAATTTGGGCTCAGGCTCACCCAACCAGGGCTGTCTGACACTGGAAGAGGCTTGTTGGAGCAAGGCTGTCACGAGAACCCATTTCCATGGTTGCGAAGAAGCAGACCTCAGCAGCAAGGCCGTTTCGGGAACCCATCCACACGGTGGCAAAGAGAAACTGCTACAGTAAGACTGCCGCAAATCCCATCCCTGTGGCGGCAAAGAAGAGGGCCATAGCAGCAAAGCCATAATTGGATCCCATCCCTGCGGCAGCAGAAGTATGAGCTTAGTAGTACCTAAAGAAGAGGGCCTGTATGTGAAAATGGGAGCCAGTGTTTGTGGGTAAGGTGACAATGGGAGCCTGGGCGTGGGTGTGAGAATGGAATCCTGGTTATATTTATATATTGTAAGAATGGGAGCCTGGGTATGTGTGTGAGTGAGAGTGAACATGGGAGCCTGGGTATATGCATGCTTGTGAGCATGAGAGCCTAGGCATGTGTGCGTTTATGGTTGAGAATGAAAGCTTGAGTATGTGAAAATTTGAGCTTGGGGTGTGCATGTGTGTGAGAGAATAGGAGTACCTGTGTGTGGTGTATGTGAGAGAGAGAGAATGGGATCATGTGTGTGTGAGAGAGAATGATGGCCTGTGTGTGTCTGAGAGGATGGGAGCATGGGGTGAATTTATGTGTGTGTATGTGTGTATGTCACGATCCCAGCTGCTAGGCAGCCTCTCTTCCAACAGAAGTTCTCACACAGCCATGCTTGCTTCCATCCTAGCCACCTCCTTAATGCTCCCATGATCCAGCAGTTCCAACCTTAGCCCTGCCTCTCTCACAATTCATTGCCTCTTTATTGAGTCACAGTGGCACTTTGCATTGGCCCGCTTTGCTTAGCTTTTCTGCTGTGTGGCTTTCTCATCCTTCTACCCTGTCCTCTGTCTTTCGGGCCTTCTAGTACTTCCTTACTCTGCCTTGGAGTTTGGGCCCTCTCTATTCCTTGTCATGTCTACGCCTGTCCATACCTTGCTTTGTCCTTTCCAGTCCCCCCTGTGGTCCTAGTTCCCAGTGAGTCTTATGTGCCCTTGTCTCCGGTCCCAGACCTTGCCCTTGCTTCTAGTCCCCAGCCTTGACTCCAGACCCAGGCCTTGCTCTTGTCTCCAGTCCCAGGCTTTGCCCTGTTGCTTGTCCCTGCATTATCTCCAATGCCTGCTTTACTGCAGTTACAGCCTAAGTCCTGCTGGCCACCAGAACCTAAGGGCTCAACCTGTGAGGGAGGTATCTGGTCAGGCAGAAGATCCTGTTCAGCCTTATCTAGAGTCTGGCCCTGCTCCTACGAGGGAATTCTCATACCCAGCTGGTTCCCTTGCCATGACAAAATTTAAAGGCCATACAGACCCCATAGGAGTGGGTCCAGGACTCCCTGCCAGCCCGGTGAGTCCAAGAAAAATGTATCTCATCCTGTTGTAGTCACTGACTGTGTTCCAGCCCCAGCACCTAAAGCCAACCCTGATACTGCCCTTTATTGGGTATGCCCCAGTTGCCAAATCTGGAACCCACCACCCTTTCTGGAATGTTTTCATTGCCACTTCCCTAATCCTGCCCAAGTGGGTATGTAAAGAGTGCCAGTTTGCAAACTCTCAGTTCTAGATACCTGTTTTGGATGTGACTCATTAAAAATGGCCTCCAAACTACAGATCCCAGATCCTGATGACCTTAGATCTGCTTTAGAGAAATCCCTGTTCTCTTTTGAGGCTGTCTCAGCACAGCAGACTACAACCAGAGAGACAGTCTCTGGTGAATAATTCTTGTATATTGGTACCCATAATAAACAGATTAGAGATTATGCCAGTAAAATCTGTATATCAGCTTCCCTAAAATCCATATGGCCCAGCACTGTATTTGATGGCGGGTGAAGGGCTGATGTGCACGGAGCAGGAGAGAGACCTTGGGGTGATAGTGTCTAACGATCTAAAGTTGGCGAAACAATGTGACAAGGCAATAGCTAAAGCCAGAAGAATGCTGGGCTTCATAGAGAGAGGAATATCTAGTAAGAGAAAGGAGGTGATGATGCCCTTGTACAGGGCCTTGGTGAGACCTCACCTGGAGTACTGTGTTCAGTTCTGGAGACCGTATCTTCAAAGGGACAGAGACAGGATGGAGGCGGTCCAGATAAGGGCAACCAAAAAGGTGGAGGGTCTTCATCAAACGACTTATGAGGAGAGATTGAAGAACCTAAATATGTATACCCTGGAGGAGAGGAGGAGCGGGGGTGATATAATACAGACTTTCAGATACTTGAAATGTTTTAATGATCCATGGTCAACAACAAACCTTTTCCATTGGAATAAAATCAGTAGAACTAGGGGCCATGACTTGAAGATCCAGGGAGGAAGACTAAGAACCAATATCAGGAAGTATTTCTTCACGGAAAGGGTGGTGGATGCCTGGAATGCCCTTCCAGAGAAAGTGGTGAAGACTAAAACTGTGAAGGATTTCAAAGGGGCATGGGATAAACACTGTGTATCCATAAAGGCTAGAGGATGGGAATGAAGTGAAGAGCCATGGGGGTGGATTACTGGAGTGGAGGCTACTACATGGTGATTACTACCCTTACTCAATAAGCCTTCGCAAGGTTAATGCAACTCAAATATTGCTCTCTGCTTCTACGGCAAGAATAAATGTGGAAAAGAGGATTTGCATTCAGACAACAACCAACAATCTGGATAAACAACTTCACAATCTGGATAAACAAATAAGCATGGGGGTAGCTTTCTTATTACAGCGGTTACTACCCTAAACCAATTAAACCTGATACATCATTTTGAATGCATAAACAGCGTTGCTCTCAGCTTCAACGGCAGGGGGAAATGTGGAAAAGAGGATCTGCATTCAGACAACAACCAACAAGGACTGAACTTCACAATCGGGGTAAACAAATAAGCATGGGGGTAGCTTGCTTAATTCGGTAGTTACTACCCTAAACCAATTAAGCCTGATACATCACTTTGAATACATATACAGCATTGCTCTCTGCTTCAATGGCAGTAGGACAGAAAACAGGATTTACATTCAGACAACATCCAACAAGGCATTGATCTGTGCAGTCTGGGTAAACAAGCATCGGGGTAACTTGCTTGATGTGGCGGTTACTATCCTTACCGGTTAATGAAAAGTGGAGATGATGAGCGGTATACTATTAGTTGCAAGCAATTGTTTAATAAAGATGGATATGTTGATCTAATTAATTCTTAAGCTTCAATCATTGAAAAATTTAAAACAAGGTTCCATGAACTCTTTATGGGTTACTATCCTTAACCATTAAGCCTTATGCTCACCTTTGATGCAACTCCAACATTACTCTCTGCATCAATGGCAGGGGGTGGCAGGAAATTTGAATCAAACAGTTACCAACAAGGGCCCTGAAACTGGTGGTTGGTGAAACAGATACGTATGGGAAAATAAGTGTGGGAGGCTTGCTGGGCAGACTGGATGGGCCGATTGGTCTTTTTCTGCCGTCATTTCTATGTTTCTATGTAAGACTAGCCAAAATAATCAGAAATGAATACCTGCACAAAGAAATCCTGCTCTGGTGCCTCTGTGTCAGACTGCAGGAGTTTTAAAGCAGATAGCTGCCATTAGCACAGTCTCTGCAACTCAGGCTCAACCAGCTGCTTTCAGCAAAACATTAACGAGGTCGGCTCTCACTCCAGGGAAGGTAATGTGTGCATTTTCCACAGCTGTTCTCTCAGGATCTCTCCTGTTTAAACCAGGTTCTGAAGCTAATTCCAGTCCAGTTCCTCAGAATTCAGTCTGTGTTACCTCTGCAATGTTTCCCAAGCCCCTGGCTTCAGCTCTACCTACAGCTTCTAGTGTGACCTCAGCCAAGATGGTGTCCACTGCTTCTTCTGTAATAGCCCAGTCTGGACCAGCACCCAGTACCGGGCTCCACGCTGCTTTCCATGCCACAATGCCAAGGATCTTGCCACAGGCAGTGGAACCCAAGGCCTCCTTCCCAGTGACCCAGGCTACCTTCTTCCAGCTGCTGGTAAGATATGCAATTTCCCTGACTACAGCTGCTCCTGCTCTCTCTCTACAGCAGGTGAGCCAGTCCCTGTGAAAAGTGCATTCCAGAGGGACTCTGGTCCAGCGGCTCTGCTTCAAACGGGGCCCAGTTCAGAAGATCTGCTCCTGAGGGACTCTGCCCCGCAGCTCCGCTCCAGATGGGACCCAGTCCAGCAGATCCATTTCAGAGCGACTTCGGTCCACTAACTCCATCCCAGAGGGACTCCAGTCCAGTGGCTCCACTCCAGGTGGGACCCAGTCCAGCAGATCTGCTCCAGCCCAGCCCAGCCCAGCCCAGCATCCTGTTTCCAACAGTGGCCTATTGGCCACTGTTGGAAACAGGATGCTGGGCTTGATGGACCCTTGGTCTGACCCAGTATGGCATGTTCTTATGGTCTACCAATCTTGCTCCAGAGGGAGCCCAGTTCAACAGTTCCGCTCCAGAGGGATCCCAGTCCTGCGACTCAACTCCAGAGGGGCCCCAGTCCAGTTATTCTGCTCTAGAGGGTCTCTAGACCAGCGACTCTGCTCCAGAATGATCCGGTCCAGTGACTTCACTCCAGAAGGACTCTGGTCCACCGACTCAGCCCCAGAGAGACTCTGGCCCAGCACTTCAGCCCCAGGCAGATTCCATTCTAATGGCTCCTATTTTAGCTACACTTGTTCCACATTCCAAAGCCCCAGTTCAAGCGTCCTTTTCTCCCTCCAAGACCTGGACTATGCTGCTTGTGACTCCAGGAAACCTAGTACTTGCTGCTCCAGTCTCTCCCCTTCCCAGGAGAGACACTAACCCTGTTACATGGGGAGGTACCCTGGTCCAGACAGTATCCATAGCTTCCCAGCCTCTGTTTGCATCTGCAGTCTCAAAACCTTGGACTACACACTCTACAACTTTTCCAAAACTAGTACCTGCTGGTCTTACAGTTAAAGCTTCTGCCTTTGTGTTGAAGGTCACTAAACCTACAATTCACAACCCCCATGGCAAATGGGGCCAGGAAGAGGGGGTCTTAAAAGGCAAGGGATACTGTCACAATCCAACTGCTAGGCAGCCTCCCTGCCAGCAGCAGTTCTCATGCAGCCACACTCGCTTCCATCTTAGCCACTTCCTTGATGCTCCCATGATGCAGCAGTTCCAGCCCTATTTAGCCCTGTCTGTTTCCCAACTCATTGCTTCTTCATCGAGTCATAATGGCTCTTTGCATTGACCCACTTTGCCTAGCTTTCCTGCTGCATGGTCTTCACGGCCTTCTGTCTTGCTTTCTAGCCCGCTTGGTCTTCCTGCCTTGTCGTGTAACCTGCTCAGCAATGTTCCCTCTAAGCCAGTGGTTCTCAACCGGTGTGTCGCGACACACCAGTGTGTCGCCAAGAACACGCAGGTGTGTCGCCACACTTCCCGGTCCCCCGCTGACCCAGCTGCTACCCAGTCCTCCTCCGCCCAGGCTTAAAATGCTGTCAGCCCGGGTGGAACGCGGCAGGACAGCTGGAGGCATCAGCATGGTCTCTTCTTCCCGTCCCCCCCCCCCCCCCGCGGCCCGGAAGCAGAAGTGGTGAGCAGCGAGTGCGTGTGCGGGAAGAAGAGACCATGCTAGTGTGGTCAGCGTCGGCCCGAAGAACAGAAGGGAGGCGCGGAGGAAAATGAAGAAGATCGTCAACCCCCGCGGCCTATGGGACTCCTCCTTCGTGAGGGCTGAAAATGAAGGAGGTTAGGGTTGGGAGGAGGCTGCTGCTGCTGCTAGTTCTGGGGGGAGGGAGAGAGAGTGAATGAGCAAGTAAGCATGTGCAGGGGCGGATTGAGGGAAAATAGCGGCCCGGGTTATTTTTCTCCATACTGGCCCATGGGTACCCAATTACATATACAATATAATTTACATATATAATTTACATATATATGTACACACCCCTATATTTTGGCATGGTTCTCCCGTATCAACACAGTACTATTTGCCAAAACTCAAAGAATAACAACCCCACCTATGAAAAAGAATACCACAAATATTACACCAGAATCTAAAATATTAATACACCTCCTATCAGGAAAACAGAATAGGCCAAGCTACTACAGATCCCTACAGAGAAACCACATGCTAAAAGAATGCTTCCACTTAGTTTTTGCATGCAGAACACAAACTCTCACCAAATACAGAATAAAGCCACATAAAGTATAAATAGAAATGTGAAGACAAAAACTAAATTGTAAAACGTATCATGCCAGACTCTATACAGTGCAACAACGGAAAAACAAAAATGTCACCATTCCTCATGAAACAATCAATAAAATCAAGATATATAAATCATGAATCATAATTATAAAATCATACTAATAAAATAATTTCAAAACAGCTGATGAATAGAATATCCAATAATTAAAGACTAAAGCAAATTTTGAAACCTTTACCAAACACCAATAAAATATTTCAAACAGCAGACACATCATATACTACCCAATAATTAAAATGGTAGTCAATCAAGAAAAATGAACTTAAAAAGCCACCTTTACTTACCCTCGCCAGCAGTTCTCCTACTCCTTTCCCTTGCAGGCCACACCAGAATCAGCAGTAGCTACTGAAGCTGTCCTCACGGTCCTCATCCTTAGGGACCACAACCAATCTCTTCTCTCTCTCTCACACACACACACACACACACACACACACACCAGTCATACCCTCAAGACCAGTTTCTGTCTCTCACACACCAATCATCTCCCCAACTAGTCTCTCTCTCTCACACACACACACACACACACAAGCACAAGCACACACATACCAGTCATCTCCCTGATCAGTCTCACACATACACACGTCACCTCTCTGGCTAGTGTCTCTCAATCACACAATGCTCTCGCTCCCTCTTACACACAGGATTTCAATCACACGCATGATCTCTCTATTTTACTTACACACAAGTTCTCAATCACACACATGTTCTATCTCACTTACAAACAGGCTCAATCACACACATGCCCTCTCTCACAGCCACAAGCCAGCCAAAAACATGCTCCATCTCTCTTGCACACACACATTGACACACAGAAGCACTCTCCCTGTCTCACATACACATTACACTCTCACAGAAGCACCTTGCTTTCAGACTTGCAGCATTTTTCACTTTTACTAAAAGTGAAAGTGATGATCCCAACCATTAAATAAGAAAACCACATTCCTATCAGAAGGCGAAATGACACCCTTCCTTCAGGTTCTGTCCTCCCAAGGGACAGCCACCCACACCCTACAGCTTCTCTTGTTTTATGCTTTCAGGCAATAAAGCAAGTGTCTTTCTTCAAACTATCAGTCGTATGATTATTCATGTGGGAGATATGGAATCGAAAGACATCCTTAGTCAACTTCCCTTTTAAATGGGAAGATTCCAGTCTTAGTCATTTAAAAATATACATTTTCTAAAGGCTTAAAAAAATAGCAAAACCATTTCAGATTGGAACTATTCTAGCCTTCATGCTTAAATTATGCTTTAAAAAAAAAACCCAAACCCCACCTGGCATCAGTATCTTAAATTTGTGATTTTGCTGAGATGAACATTTTAAATAGTTTAATTTTTTTTTTTTTTGCTTTAGTATTTGTCTCTACCCACTTTGCTATTTTAATATCTTCGGCCCCTGCCGGCTTGGTCTCTGGCGGGGGCTGGCTGGGAGGCTCCCATCTTCATTTCTTCGGCCCCTGCCGACATGGTCTCCCACAGGGGCTGGCTGATTTTCTTTTCTTTGGCCTCTGCCGGCCTCGATTTTTATTTCTTTGGCCCCTGCTGGCTTGTCTCTGGCAGGGGCTGGCTGGGAGGTGCTGAGGCTGGGCTGATGAAGAGCCACGCGGTCGAGACCACGTGACCAGCTAGACCGGCCCACCGGGGAAGCCCGATCCCCCGATAGGCCAATCCGCCCCTGAGCATGTGTGTGAGTGAGAGCCTGTATATGTGAAAGAGAGTATGTCTGTGACTGAGAGCCTGCCTGTGAGAGAGAGAGAGCATGAATGTAAGTTTACCATTGGGAACCTGTATGTGTAAGTTTGTGATTGAAAACCTGTTTGTGTGAAAGAGTATGTGTGTATGATTGAGATCCTTTGTGTGTGAGAGAGATCATGTGTTTGTATGATTAAGAGCCTGTGTGTATAAGTAAGAGAGAGAGCATGTGTGTCTGTGTGAGATTGAAAGCTGGTTTAGGTGAGGGAGCACGTGAGTATGTGATTGAGAGCCTGTGTGTAAATGAGAGAAAGAGAAGAGAGCATGTTTGTAAGCATGTGAATGAGTCTGTGTGTGAGAGAAAAAGACAGCATATATGTGTATGATTGAAAGCCTGTGTGTGTAAGCATGAAAAGAAAGACAGCATGTGTGTAAATGTGTAATTAAGAGCCTATATAAGTGAAAGAAAAAGCATGTGTATAGGTGAATGACTGAGAGCATGTGTGTATAGGTGTGTCATTGAGAGCCAGTGTGAGAGAGAGCGCTGGTATGTGACAGAGAGAGAGGAGAAAGTTCCAAGCAAACCACCCCTCCTCCTGCTAATTCAAAACAATCTCAGGACACCTGGATATCAAAAGTTCCCAGGTATGCAGAGCAAAAACGTTTTTGTATCCTTATTTTTCATTACTGGGTCTTTGGGTCTGCTATTTTGAAATATTTTATTGGTATCTAGAAATTTTTATATGAGTTTTTAATTATTAGATATTCCACTCATCAGCTGTTTTGAAATAATCTGTTCTTTTTGTTAGTATGGTTTTACTGCTACTGATTTTATATTTCTTGATTTCTTTTATAAGGATGGGTGATGTTTCTTTTTTCCTTTATTACACTGCATACAGAGACTCTGGCTTGTTGCAGTTTCCAATTCAGTTTTTGTCTGCATGCTTCTAGTTATGCGTTTTGGTCTCTTTATTCTTTGTTAGGTGAGGGTCAGCACATGTGACTCAGGTGAGGTTTTCTGCTGGCGTGTAATTTCTGTGTAGGGCTCTATAGCAGCCTGACTTGGTCCGTTTTACTAATAGGAGATGCATTGGTGTCTTAAGGCCTGGTGTAATATTTCAGTGTTGCCTTTTCTTAGGGAAGTGGTTACTGTTTAAGTGCTGGAAATTGGTGCTGTTTTGGTGTGGGATGTTTACTATTTAAGCAATTTCTGTTCAGACAGAATATGTATCTTTTCCTTGTGTCATTTTAAACAATAAAAGTAATTACCGGACCTTTTACTTTTTATTTCCGCCTTGAATTGTAATGAGCAGTGTGTCACACAGGTGAGCGTGGCCTGTCCGGTGTGTCACGATGGGAAAAAGGTTGAGAACCACTGCTCTAAGCTGTGCATGTGCGTAGCCATGCACAACTTTTCTTGCAGCCACACACAGCTTTTACCCCTCGCACAGGAAGACCGGCAGGGCTGTGGTGGAGTTCATCTCACCGCGGCCCCAAGCAAAAAAAAAGAGACTCCTAAAACTCCGGGTGTTCCTCCTCCTTCCTGCCCACACGGCGCCAGAAGATAAAAGTTGCTGAAGCCGTGTGGGCAGGAAGGAGGAGCATCGGGCCCCGTGTGCAGAAGAGAAGGCAGGCCCACGGCCGGTTCTACTCACCCCTGACACCTGGGTTCCGGACCTGGCCCTTCCTCTTTGGCAGCGGTGGGCAGTCGCCTACGCGCTCGCGCTCGCGCTCCTGCTACGCTCCCAGGTTCCTCCGGCAGCTCCACAGCCTTCCCTGGTCCCAGTCGGGTCTCCCCACTTGTGTCGAGGGGAGACGCCTGCATTGCTTAGCTCCAGTCTGTCTGCCTTAGGCGCACGCGCACGCCTGCCCTGACTTTAAAGGGGCCGCGGCGGGAAACCTTTCCGCGGCCCCGGATGATGACGTCTCCGAGCCTTGCTACTTAAGGCAGGCTCCGCCATCCGGTCTTTGCCTTGGCAACAGGTTTCCCAGCTTCCAGTCGTGTGCTTAATTGCTGCTCGTTTGCGTTCCTGTTCCTGTACCTGACCTAGTTCCAGTCCTGCGTTCCTGTTCCAGTCCCTGTGCTTCAGTTCCAGCTTCCTGTTTCCCGATTACCCTTTGGACGGATTCCTTGGCTTGACCCTCGCTTGTTCCTGACCACGCTTTGGATTGATTCTCTGGCTCTGATCCTTGCTTGAACCTGACCTTGTCTCCAGCCACCTGCCCTGATGTCTGTTTGTACCTGACCTTGTCTCCAGCCACCTGCCCTGACGTCTGTTTGTACCTGACTTTGTCTCCAGCCGCCCGCCCTGACTTCAGCTTGTGCCTGACCTTGTCTCCAGCCGCTTGCCCTGACTTCAGCTTGCACCTGACCTTGTCTTCAGCCACCTGCCCTGACTTCAGCTTGTACCTGACCTTGTCTTCAGCCGCCTGCCCTGACTTCAGCTTGTACCTGACCTTGTCTTCAGCCGCCTGCCCTGACTTCAGCTTGTACCTGACCTTGTCTCCAGCCGCCCACCCTGACTCCAGCTTATACCTGACTTTGCCTCCAGCTGTTTACTTGGACATGGCCTTTCTTAGGCTTTTGCCTACTTACAAGCCCGGCTTAATGTGTTCCTGACTCCTAGCCTGCGTCAGCCTGTCCGGGCTTCTGGATCTAGGCCCTGTCTTGAACCCAGCTTCATTGGACCCTGCGTCTCCGCTGCTTCCTGTTTTCCTGCCTTGGGCACCCTCCAGGGAATCAATCACACGGAGGCCCGCCTAAGACCAGCCGGCCCCGGTACCCAAGAGCTCAACCTTTTTAATAATCAGTAAGGCAGTAAATAAACAAGTTAGACTGTTTGTATTTTTAAATAACACGGTAAATACAACACCAGGGATATATTTTCACTCGTTCTCTCGAGCTATAGCACAATATACACAATGAGAGAATCTACTATACAGTACAATCATATCATGCAAAACATGTTTTTTATTATTAATATAAAAACATGACTCTCACTAGACAGAGTTAAAACTGACTAATCACATTCACTCACTCCATGCACACCATTAAAAGTAAACATCAAGAAACAATGTGACGCACTAAATGTTACCATGTGTGTTAATCTTCACCTGGCTTTTCTCTAATACACATTAGAGTATCCCCACAGTACACCATCAATTTTTTCACAGTGCACCATCAATTTTTATATAATTTTCAAAAAATATCTTTATACATCCTTCACTTCTTCTTTTTATATGTATGGGGTTACGTCAGTCCTGTTCCTTCACAAAGGGTTACATTAATTTTTCATTCAACAACACACTATGTACCGAGTCCATCCCGTTTCTTTGCAGGGACTAAATACACCTTCACTCTTCAACATACCCTGTATCCTGAATCCGTATCCTGAATCCGCATTTAGTGCGTCACATTGTTTCTTGATGTTTACTTTTAATGGTGTGCATGGAGTGAATGAATGTGATTAGTCAGTTTTAACTCTGTCTAGTGAGAGTCATGTTTTTATATTAATAATAAAAAGTATGTTTTGCATGATATGATTGTACTGTATAGTAGATTCTCTCGTGTATTTTTAAATAGTCAGTCAATAAGGCAGCTAGTAAGCAGTAGGTAGTGTGTTTATTTTTAAAAGTCTGTAAGGCAGCTAGTAAGCAGAACTGAGTGTTTGTATTTAAAAAAAAACAAAACACCAAAACAAAAAAACCCAAAAAAAGTAGCCAGAAGCTAGAAATAAGCTAGGAGCAGTGTATATCTAAGTAAAAAGGTTGAAAAGTTCAGTTCAGTTACTCACCTTGGAAAGGTGTTGAGGTAGAGTGATTTGGTTTGAATAGGTACCAACATTTGTTAATCAAGAGAGCAGTAAGTCACTCTGGCTGACTAACTGAAGTTAGACTGATGGTATTTCCCAATCCTCCCACCCCTAGCTCATCCTTTAATTTATAGGCAGGTGCCAGTTTCACAAAATAAAAAAAACCAACAACAATAAAAACTTTATTAAGAGTTTGATCAGACCCCTGAAGGCCACTACCAGACATATGGTGAATTCACTAATACATTTAAAGGACATTAATAAGACACATTCCTACTCCCATAGCAACCTAAAACTTAACTAGGAACTGATCAAAATTGAGATGAAGGCAGCAGTCCAGCAGCAAGAGGGGGGCTTCCCAGTCTTTTGCATCGAGTGTCACATGTATGACCTTTTACCCACCGGTGAGAAGTTGTACATGTGCATGCGATGCAAAGAGCTCCTGGCTCTCAGAGAACGAGTCTGATCTCTGGAGGGCAGAGTGGCAGACCTGGAGGAGCTAAGGCAGACAGAGATAAGATATAGATAAGGCAGACAGAGACAGATATAGATAAGACCGTCAGATATAGAGCTAAGGCAGACAGAGACAGATATAGATAAGACCTTCAGGGACATAGTAGCCAAGTCCTAACTTCAGACTGGCAGCCCTGGTGCTGCCTTGGAGGAAGAAGGTCTCATGATGGGAGAGCATCAACCAGGTGAAGCAGGAAAGGATCCTGTAGCAAGGACCTGCTCTCCAGGTGATGCACTGTCCTTTCGTACCGAGGACATCTCCCCAAGGCCTACTGCCCAGGAGGGAAGGGTTAGGTCGGCCGTCATAGTTGGTGATTTGATTATTAGGAATGTAGATAGCTGGGTGGCTGGTGGGCGTGAGGATCACCAGGTAACATGCCTACCTGGTGCGAAGGTGGCAGACCTCACGTGTCACCTAGATAGGATTTTAGACAGTGCTGGGGAGGAGCCAGCTGTCGTGGTACATGTAGGCACCAACGACATAGGAAAATGTGGGAGGGAGGTTCTGGAAGCCAAATTTAGGTTCTTAGGTAGAAATCCAGAACCTCCAGGGTAGCATTCTCTGAAATGCTCCCTGTTCCACGCGCAGGTCACCAGAGACGGGCAGAGCTCCGGAGTCTCAATGCGTGGATGAGACGATGGTGCAAGGAAGAGGGATTCAGTTTTGTTAGGAACTGGGGAACCTTTTGGGGAAGGAGGAATCTCTTCCGAAGGGATGGGCTCCACCTTAACCAGGGTGGAACCAGACAGCTGGCTCTAACCTTTAAAAAGGAGATAGAGCAGCTTTTAAACTAGAACAAAGGGGAAAGCCGACAGTCGCTCAGCAGCGCATGGTTCGGAGAGAGGTATCTTCAAAGGATACTAATGATGCATTAGAATTAGGGCATCCCCACAGTGAGGTTCCAATAATAAGAAAAGTAGTCCAAGTGCCTGTAACTAAAAACTCAGCTGAGCTAAAAAATTCTAACTTATCCCTATCAATTAAAAAGCAGAATGAAAATACAAATAAAAAACAAACTTTGAAATGTTTGTATGCTAATGCCAGAAGTCTAAGAAGTAAGATGGGAGAATTAGAATGTATAGCAGTGAACGATGACATAGACTTAATTGGCATCTCAGAGTCATGTTGGAAGGAAGACAACCAATGGGACAGTGCTATACCGGGTACAAATTATATCACAATGACAGAAAGGAGCACCTGGGAGGCGGTGTGGTGCTTTATGTCCGGGATGGCATAGAGTCCAACAGGATAAACATCCTGCATGAGACTAAATGCACAAATGAATCTTTATGGGTAGAAATCCCTTGTGTGTCGGGGAAGACTATAGTGATAGGAGTATATTACCGTCCACCTGGTCAAGATGGTGAGACTGACAGTGAAATGCTAAGAGAAATTAGGGAAGCTAACCAAATTGATAGTGCGGTAATAATGGGAGACTTAAATTACCAAAAGTACAATCAAGAGCAAGCTGCACTTTAAAGCAATATCGCAGAATACAAAAAGTGCAGATTTGTAGTCAATCCTGACAAAGTATTCGAAAAAGCTTTCAAAAGTCAAAGAGGTTTTTATTCATTCAATCAGGCAACTCCACTGATTTATAAAGCATGAGACTTTACGGCGTCCCCCGACACGGTCCCGTGTTTCGCCTTGGGCTGCATCGGGAGGGCACGCCACCAGGAATTCATATAGAAGTACTGAAAAGAATAATTAAAGGATCAGGAAACAGTACAGGACTTACAACCGAACAAAAATACAAGCAAATCAAACAATAATATTACCTGACAGCTGGTATGCTTAAATTTGACAGGGAGCGCACTTCCCCTTAACACTGACAGGTTATTTAAACACTTGCAGAAGGCGCCAAAACTACAGGTGAACCAATCACGTGGATCAAGGGACCCCGTTCATTGGTTCCCATTCCTGTAGCGCACCCAAACAGCATTGGACACAACCAACCCTATTAGTGACAGCTCTAGGTGAACAAAAACCATTCAATCTCCCGATTGAGTCCCTTAGGAGAAACCGTATCTAGAGTAAAAATCCAGCGCTGTTCAATGCGACCAAGCTGTTCAGCATAGTGACCACCGCGAACAGGCCGTGGAAACACCTCAATAACACAGTACATGAGATCTGAAAGAGTACGGGATTTTTTTAACCAATGGTCAACCAAAGGTTCATTTTCTCTTGAATGGCGAATGTTTGAAAAGTGCTCTATGATGCATGTTTTGACCATGCGGGAGGTTTTCCCTACATACACTAGGGGGCAAGGGCAAGTGACCACATAAATGACTCCTGATGTGGTACAGTCTGAATGTGAACGAAGCTGAAAAACTTTTTGAGTGACCGGGTGAATAAAAGAGGTAGTAAAAATTGTGTGGGAGAACATTGTGCAATGACCACATGGGTGATGTCCCAATGCACTGGTAGAGCCCCGTGACTGGGAAAGGTCCGTATGGACAAGCTTGTCACGCAAGTTTTTACCCCTACGGTAGGTAAACCGAAGGGGGCCAGGAAATACAGTGTCTAGAGATAAAGCCCGCCAATGTCTACGGATCATGGTAGTAATCTGTCGACTAAGGGTGGAAAAAGGCAGAATGCAGTTAGTGACTGAAGTATCAGAACGAGACGGTGGAAGAAACAGCAAATCCCGATCAGTAAATAATGCGCGTTTCATAGCGTGTCTCACCACCCGCCGGGGATACCCTCTAGATAAAAAACGGGATGACATTGTTTCAGCTTGGTGAATAAATTCACGCCTGGTGAAGCAAAGCCTACGTAATCTAAAAAATTGGCCAGTGGGGATGTTTTCTCTCAAGGTACTAGGATGGCAGCTTTGAAAAGATAACAAGGTGTTTCTATCTGTATCCTTTCGATGGATGGCCATCGTTCGCTGAAACGAGAATGTCCAAAAATGCGATCTGGGATCGATGCATGCAAAAATTAAATTGTAAATTAGGATTACAAGTGTTGAGCCAATCAATGAACATAAACAATTGTATCTCCGTACCCTGCCAGACTAAAAAGACATCATCGATATATCTCAGCCAGATCGCAATGTGTTGAAACCACTCAGAAGGGTATACAAAAGAGTCTTCAAACTCTGCCACAAAGAGACAGGCCAAACTGGGGGCCATGGTGGCCCCCATTGCCGTACCTTTTACATGTAAGTAAAACGTATCATGGAATCTAAAATAATTCTTTGTGAGTGCCAGGCTGGCAAACGTAACTAACAGTGAAGTGGGAACATGTTGAGGACCCGTGCGGGTGTTCAAAACATCTTCAATGACCATACCAGCTGTCAGGTAATATTATTGTTTGATTTGCTTGTATTTTTGTTCGGTTGTAAGTCCTGTACTGTTTCCTGATCCTTTAATTATTCTTTTCAGTACTTCTATATGAATTCCTGGTGGCGTGCCCTCCCGATGCAGCCCAAGGCGAAACACAGGACCGTGTCTGGGGACGCCGTAAAGTCTCATGCTTTATAAATCAGTGGAGTTGCCTGATTGAATGAATAAAAACCTCTTTGACTTTTGAAAGCTTTTTCGAATTCTTTGTCAGGATTGACTACAAATCTGCACTTTTTGTATTCTGCGATAGACTTAAATTACCCCCATATTGACTGGGTAAATGTATCATCAGGATACGCTACAGAGATAAAGTTCCTGGATGGAATAAATGATAGCCTTATGGAGCAATTGGTTCAGGAACCGACGAGCGAGGGAGCAATTTTAGATCTAATTCTCAGTGGAGAACAGGATTTGGTGAGAGAGGTAACGGTGGTGGGGCCGCTTGGCAATAGTGATCATAATATGATCAAATTTGATTTAATGACTGGAAGGGGGACAGTAAGCAAATCCACGGCTCTCGTGCTAAACTTTCAAAAGGGAAACTTTGATAAAATGAGAAAAATAGTTAGGAGTAGCTACAAAAGTAAAAAGTGTGCAAGAGGTGTGGTCATTGTTAAAAAATACCATCCAAGAAGCACAATCCAGATGTATTCCACACATTAAGAAAGGTGGAAAGAAGGCAAAACGATTACTGGCATGGTTAAAAGGGGAGGTGAAAGATGCTATTTTAGCCAAAAGATCTTCATTCAAAAATTGGAAGAAGGATCCAACAGAAGAAATAGAATAATGCAAGTTAAATGTAAAACATTGATAAGACAGGCTAAGAGAGAATTTGAAAAGAAGTTGGCCGTAGAGGCAAAAACTCACAGTAAAAACTTTTAAAAATATATCCGAAGCAGAAAGCCTGTGAGGGAGTCAGTTGGACCGTTAGATGATCGAGGGGTTAAAGGGGCACTTAGAGAAGACAAGGCCATCACGGAAAGATTAAATGATTTCTTTGCTTCGGTGTTTACTGAAGAGGATGTTGGGGAGGTACCCGTACTGGAGAAGGTTTTTATGGGTAATGATTCAGATGGATTGAACCAAATCACAGTGAACCTAGAAGATGTGGTAGCCCTGATTGATAAACTGAAGAGTAGTAAATCACCTGGACCGGAAGGTATACACCCCAGAGTTCTGAAGGAACTAAAAAATTAAATTTCAGACCTATTAGTAAAAATTTGTAACCTATCATTAAAATCATCCATTGTACCTGAAGACTGGAGGATAGCTAATGTAACCCCCATATTTAAAAAGGGCTCCAGGGGCGATCCAGGAAACTACAGACCAGTTAGCCTGACTTCAGTGCCAGGAAAAATAGTGGAAAGTGTTCTAAACATCAAAATCACAGAACATATAGAAAGACATGGTTTTATGGAACAAAGTCAGCATGGCTTTACCCAAGGCAAGTCTTGTCTCACAAATATGCTTCACTTTTTTGAGGGAGTTAATAAACATGTGGATAAAGGTGACCCGGAAGATGTAGTGTACTTGGATTTTCAGAAAGCATTTGATAAAGTTCCTCATGAGAGGCTTCTAGGAAAAATAAAAAGTCATGGGATAGGTGGCGATGTCCTTTTGTGGATTACAAACTGGCTAAAAGACAGGAAACAGAGAGTAGGATTAAATAGACAATTTTCTCAGTGGAAGGGAGTGGGCAGTGGAGTGCCTCAGGGATCTGTATTGGGACCCTTACTTTTAATATATTTATAAATGATCTGGAAAGAAATACAACAAGTGAGGTAATCAAATTTGCGGATGATACAAACTGTTCAGAGTAGTTAAATCAAGAGCAGATTGTGATAAATTGCAGGAAGACCTTGTGAGGCTGGAAAATTGGGCATCAAAATGGCAGATGAAATTTAATGTGGATAAGTGCAAGGTGATGCATATAGGGAAAAATAACCCATGCTATAGTTACACAATGTTAGGTTCCATATTAGGTGCTACTACCCAAGAAAGAGATCTAGGCGTCATAGTGGATAACACATTGAAATTGTCGGTTCAGTGTGCTGCAGCAGTCAAAAAAGCAAACAGAATGTTGGGAATTATTAGAAAGGGAATGGTGAATAAAACGGAAAATGTCATAATGCCTCTGTATCGCTCCATGGTGAGACTGCACCTTAAATACTGTGTACAATTCTGGTCGCTGCATCTCAAAAAAGATATAATTGCGATAGAGAAGGTACAGAGAAGGGCTACCAAAATGATAAGGGGAATGGAACAGCTCCCCTGTGAGGAAAGACTAAAGAGGTTAGGACTTTTCAGCTTGGAGAAGAGACGGCTGAGGGGGGATATGATAGAGGTGTTTAAAATCATGAACGGGTAGATGTGAATCGGTTTTTTACTCTTTCGGATAATAGAAAGACTAGGGGGCACTCCATGAAGTTAGCAAGTGGCACATTTAAAACTAATCGGAGAAAGTTCTTTTTCACTCAACGCACAATTAAACTCTGGAATTTGTTGCCAGAAGATGTGGTTCGTGCAGTTAGTATAGCTGTGTTTAAGAAAGGATTGGATAAGTTCTTGGAGGAGAAGTTCATTACCTGCTATTAATTAAGTTGACTTAGATAATAACCACCGCTATTACTAGCAACTGTAACATGGAATAGACTTAGTTTTTGGGGTACTTGCCAGGTTCTTATGGCCTGGATTGGCCACTGTTGGAAAAAGGTTGCTGGGCTTGATGGACCCTTGGTCTGACCCAGTATGGCATGTTCTTATGTTCTTAACCTGTGGGGAACAAGGGCTGGTATTGGCGAAGCTCCAGTTGGCTTCCGCTTCCCATTCTGCTCTGCCTCCCAACGGTATGAACCCATGGGGGCTTCCCCATGGGTAGCATCAACTCCACCTTGGGCTAACAGTCCACTGCCGAAACAAGCAACATCTGTGGCATGGCCACCGCAGATTCCATCTTTAGGCAGCCAAGAAGAGGAGTCCCGGTAGCAGAGCTGCCGCAGAGCGCATCCCACGGCGACCCGCAAAGAGGAGGCCCAGAGGTGAGAGGGAAGCTGAGGCCCTGTAGAGTGTAAGTTGTGAGAGTGAGTTGAGAGACAGTGTGTGTGTGTGTGTGTGTGTGTGACAGACAACATGTGAAAGAGACAGCTTGTGTGTGTGTTGAGAGAGGCACAGCATGTGAGAGCCTGTGTGTGAGAGAGACAGCATGTGTGTGAGAGCATATATGTTTGAGTGAGAGAGCATGTGAGAGTGAGAGCCTGTGTTTGTGTGAGAGTGAGACAGCATGCGAGAGAGAGAGATGGTGTGTATGTATGACAGCGACAGCATGTGAAAGAGAGAGCCATTTGTGTGTGTGTGTGTGTAAAAGAACGCATGTGAAAATGAGAGCCTGTGTGTGTGTTTGAGGAGGAAGGGAAGAAGACAAGTGGAGAGAGAAGAAACAGAAAAAAAAGAGACCCTGTAAAAAGAATTAGAAAAAGGCTAAGAAAGGGAACGTGAAAAAAAGCCTGGGGCCAAAATAAAAAATAAATAAGATCAGACAACAAAAAGATTTTTTAGTGATTAGCATATGTTATCTTTGGGAATGAACATTACATATTTGTACTTTGTTTTTCGGTATTCTACTGTTCAGAGTCTGGTTTCTTGGGCTTTCCATTTTATTTTTGTATGCAGTCCCTTATTCTGTAATAGGTGAGGGTCTGTCTGTGTTCTGCAGGTCTAACTGAGGTGCATTATTTCTGCTGGCATGTAGTTTTTCTGGAGGGCTTTGTTGCAGTACGGCTTGTTCTGGTAACCCCAGTAAGTGGTGTATTAGTGCTCTAGGGCATGGTAATAATTTACATTTCTGCTGTGTCATAAATAAGGCTGCTGCTGTTTGAGTCCTGACATAGTGCTGGTATGGTATGGTATGGCAAGATTCTAGGTGCCTTTTTTTTTTTGTTTTACAGGGGTTTGTGTTACTTAAAGTGTGTGGCAGTGAGGGGTTGCAGTTACTGAGATGAGTGTGTGTGTGTGGAAGAGGAGGAGAACTGAGTGAGTGTGCATGTGCGTAAGAGTCTGGGGAATGAATGAGTGTGCATGTGTGTGTGTGTTTGTGAGAATGAGCATGTATATGTGAGAGTATAAGAGTGAATAAGTAAGTTTGTTACTGTGTGTGTATGTAATAAAGTCTGTGGGGTAGATTTTCAAATAACGCGAATAGGCGTACTTTTGCTGGCGCATCAGGCGCAAGCAAAAGTACGCTGGATTTTAGTAGATACGCGCAGAGCCGTGCGTATCCACTAAAATCCTGGATCGGCGCGCGCAAGGCTATGAATTCTGTATAACCGGCGCGCGCTGAGCCGCGCAGCCTACCCCCGTTCCCTCCAAGGCCGCTCCGAAATCGGAGCGGCCTTGGAGGGAATCCTCTAACGCCCTCCCCTCACCTTCCCCTCCCTTCCTCTACCTAACCCACCCGCCCGGCCCTGTCTACACCCCCCCCTTACCTTTCTCCGGGGATTTACGCTTCCCGGAGGGAGAAGTAAATCCCCGCGCGCCAGCGGGCCTGTTGCGCGCCGGGACGCGATCTGGGGGCGGGTACGGAGGGCGCGGCCACGCCCCCGGACCGCCCCGGGCCGTAGCCACGCCCCCGTACCCGTCCCCAAAATCCTGCCGACACGCCCCCTAAACGCCTCGACGATCGGGCCCGCCCCCGACACGCCCCCGACACGCCCCCCCTCGGAGAACCCCGGGACTTACGCGAGTCCCGGGGCTCTGCGCGCGCCGGTAGGCCTATGTAAAATAGGCCTACCGGCGAGCAGGGCTCTGAAAATCCGCCCCTGTGTGTATGCTGCTACCAATGTTCCTGCTAAGGACTGGGTTGCTGTCAGCATAAAATTGATAGGCTTTTTGCATCAAAGAAAGTAGTGCTTACAGGATAATAAAAACAACAATTTTTGCTCACGAGCAAAAATGTTTCACACAGTAACCCAATTCTTAGAGGGAACATTGCTGCTTGGCTTTTCTGCCTTGTCCTGGGGCTTACTCAGCCTTCTAGCCCTGTCCTCTGGCCTTCGGGCCTTCTAGTACTTCCTTGCCCTGCCTTGGTCTTCAGGCCCTCAATATTCCTTGTCTTGTCTAGTCCTCTCCAGTCCTTGGCTCATCCTGTCTAGTCCCTGGCTTGTCCTGTCCAGTCCTACCTGTGGCTCCAGTTCCCAGTGGGCCTTCTGTGCCTTTGTCTCTGGTCCCAGGCCTTGCTCTTGTCTCCAGTCCCAGGCCTTGCCCTGTCACCTGTCCCTGCATTATCTCCACTTACCCTACTCCAGTTGCAGCCTAAGTCCTGCTGACCAACAGAACCCAAGGGCTCAGTCTACGGGGGAAGTAACTGGTCAGGCAGAAGATCCTGTCCAGCTTTGCTTAGAGTCTGGCCTTGCTTCTGCAGGGGAATTCCTGTCCCCACGCCATGACAGTGTGAGAATTGGAACTTGGGTGTGCGTGAGAATGGGAACCTGGGTGTGCCTCTGTGTGTATTTAAAAATGGGAGCCTGACTGTGTGTCTGTATGTGAGAATGGGAGCCTCTGTGTTTGTGTGTAAGAATAGGAGCTTGGGTTTGTGTGTGAGAGAGTGAGAGCTTGTGTGTGTATGTGTGGGAGAAAGCATGAGCCCCTATATGTTTGTGTGTATGTATGTGTGAGGAAGGAAGGGAAGAAGACAGGAAAAAAAAGAAGAAACAAAAAGAGAGACCCTGAAAAGGAATTAGGAAATACCAACAAGAAAAAAGTGGGAAAAAAGAGTCTGGGACCAACAAATTACAAAAATACAAAGACCAGACAAAGATTTAAAAAATATATATTTTAAGATTTTAGCGATTGGAATATTCCATCTTTGGGAACATGCATTTCTTATATTTTTGTGTTTTGCTCTTTCGTTAGAGTTCCAAGGTTCAGAGTCTGGTTTATCTGGCTTTCTATTTTGGTTTTGTCTACATATTTCTGTTTCTAATTTGTAGTCCCTTATTTCTGTATTAGGTAAGGGTCAGTCTGTGCTCTGCCTGTGTGTCTGTGTGACTGAAGTGCAATATTTCTGCTGGCGTGTAGTTTCTCTGTAGCAATTCAACTTGTTCTGTTATTCCAGTAGATGGTGTCTGAATTTTCTAAGGCCCGGTTAGGCCCGGCACGACCGGGTGTGCATTCAGTGCATCTGCACGGAGTGGCACATCCGGGGAGTCAGCGGGCTGGCAGCAGAAGGAGAGACTGCGAGCCGCTGGCGGAGCCTAACCAGTCAGTGGCTGAAGAAAGAGAGTGCGCCAGCAACGGAAGGAGAGGCCCATGTGCGCACAGCTTCTGCTCCGTCCCCCCCCAAGCAGGAAGATCAGTGGGCTGCAGTGGCGTACTAAGGGGGGGGGAGCTGAAGAAGAGGTCCAAAAATGTGTGAGAGAGCGAGAGATTAGCCCTATAAGAGTGAATGCCTATGTATGAGAGGGTGTGTGTGTGTGTGAGGGTGTGAGTGTGTATGTGTGTTTATGAGAGGGTGCCTGTATGTGTGAGGATGTCTGTGAGTTTGTGTGCGAGAGAGAGAGAGAGAGAGGGTGCCTGTGTATTGAGAGGGTGCCTGTGTGTGAGTGTGTATGTGTGCCTGTGTGTGTATGTGTATGAGAGGGTACCTGTGTGTGCGTATGTGTGTGACTGTGTAAGAGCCTATGTGTGTGTCTGTGTGAGAGCTTCTGTGTGTGTTTGTGTGAGAACTTCTGTGTGAGAACCTGTGTGTGCCTGGAATGTGTCTGTGTAAGAGCTTGTGTGTTTGTGTATGTTTTGTGCCTGTGAGAACCTGTGTAACACATATAGGCTCTCATAGGCATGCATACACACACACACACACACACACATAATGTATATGTAAGGATGAAGGACAGACAGCCTGTGTATGTTAGAGAGAGAGAGTTTGTGAAAATTAATGTGTTATTATGTATGTGTGTATGAGAGAGAAGATAAATTCTCAATCCACGACATTCTCAGGGTGACTGGAAATTAGGTGACAGGTATGGAGAGCAAATTTTTACATTCTTATTAGTTTTAACTATTGGGTGAAATTTGATGATTCTGCGCTTTAGAAATATTTTTTTGGGGGGGGGGAAATAGAACATTTTTTAATTGGATTTTTTATTCAAGGGGTAGATTTTCAAAGGGGTACGCGCATAGGATACGCGCGTACCCCCCGAAAACCTACCCCAAACCCCCCTGCACGAGCCGTAAGTCCCGGGGCTTGCATGGAGAGGCGTGGCGGGGGCGTGACAGTCGTGACGCAGCATTTCGGGGCGTGGCGCGGGCGTGGTTTCAGCCCGGGGGCGTTCCGAGGGTGTGGCCGCGCCCTCCGGAATAGCCCCCGGGTCGGGTGATGGCATGCCAGCAGCCCGCTGGCGCGCGCAGATTTACATCTGCCTCTGGCAGGCGTAAATCCGGCGATAAAGGTAGGGGGGATTTAGATAGGGCCGGGGGGGTGGGTTAGGTAGGGGAAGGGAGGGGAGGGGAAGGTGAGGGGAGGGTGAAAGAAAGTTCCCTCCGAGGCCGCTCCGATTTCGGAGCGGCCTCGGAGGGAACGGAGGCAGGCTGCGCGGCTCGGCACGCACAGGCTGCCCAAAATCGGCAGCCTTGCGCGCGCCGATCCCGGATTTTAATGGATACGTGCGGCTACGCGCGTATCTATTGAAATCCCGCATACTCTTGTTTGCGCTCGCACAAAATTATAAAATCTACCCCCTGATTTTTTACAATTTTTTTTGGTGTTTGAGAAATTTTTTATATTCTATTTATTAACTGGTTTGTAATATTCTTTTTATGAATATGACTTTACTATTATGATTAATGTTTTATATTTCTTGATTTTATTATTTAATGTTTTATGAAGAGTGGTAATGTTTCTGTTTTTCCATTGTTGCTCTGCATGTAGAGACTGGCTTGAGGTGGGTTCCAGTTCAGTTCTTTTCAGCACGTTTCTGTTTATACTTTCTGATTTCTTCATTCTGTATTTTGGTGAGGGTCTGTCTATGTCCTGCATATGTCACCGAGGTGAGGTATTTTGCTGGCATGTAATTTCTGTGTCGGGATCTATAGCAGCCTGGTTTCCTAATAAGAGTTTTATTGGTGTTCTAGGGCCTGGTGTAATATGTGCATTGTTGCCTTTTCATAGATAAGGATGTTAGGGTTGATTTGGTATGGGAGGTTTACTGTATTGTAATGGTAATTCTTTTTCATGTAAAATTTGTTATAAATGCATAATTTAATTGTGTGTGTCTGTAAAGTCTGTGGGAGTGTGTAGGGGCATGGCGTGTGTGCAAAGAGGATTCATGAAAGAATACGTTGTATTTGTTTTTTTACAATTGATTGGATCTGATGTTTGGGGGTTTTTTTGGGGGGGGTTGGCTTTTTACATAATATTTGTGCAATTATAAAATGCAATAAATATAAAATAAATTAATTCAGATTAATAAGGAATTTTTAATGCTGGTAAGTGCTTGAAATAATTGAGGTAAAATGTTTTAGTTTTACACATAATGCATAACGGCTGTTGCAAACTACTTAGAAACTCATTGTAGGGTGCAGTATATGGCATTATTTATCAATAAGAATACAACTAAACAGGGCTCAGACCTGCATGCCTCCACCCTCTCCATGTTAACCTTGTGCCCACCCTTAAATGGTTTGAGTCTTTTCTGACTGGCTGTCCACAATAAGTACAGACTGAGACAGGGAATATGAGTTGGAAACCCCTTGAATCCGGGGCTGTGCAGGGATTGTCCCTGTCCCCTGTTTGGTTCAGTAATTGATCTGCAACCCATTGGGCAGGTCATCAGTAAGTTTGGAGTTTCACAAGGATATATGCAGGCAATACTTAGATTGTCTTTCCCATGCTGTCCAATAAAGCTTGAGCCTTCAGTATCACTCACTGCCTTCAGGAGGATGGAGACTGGTTAATAATAAATGGTCTTTAAACTGGAAGAAAAATGAAGCTATTGTAGTTAAGCTGCACATTGGATCCTGACCTGTCAGTCTGTAGTCAAATGACTGAATTTGCATCACTCTTCTTGAAGGAGGTAAGAGACCTCACAGTCATACTGGATTCCAAATTTACTATGAAATAGATTAGAGCAATGGCCAAAGTTGCATTTTTTGCAACGTTAAGACTGGTACAGTGCTTGAAGCCATTTTTGCATTCATCTGATTTTACTGTAGATTCATTATGCAGACACTGGTGTTATCAGCCTGCTTAGGCCTTCCCATTTCGAGATTTGTAGGTTGTTCAGAATGCCATGGATCATCATCATCCCTAGCTCTAGTTATCAGGACTGGATTTCTCCAGGCCTCAAGAACTGACACTGGCTCCCCCTTATTTAGAGAGTCAAATTCAAAATGTTGATGCTGACCTTTAAATCCACCAGAGGTGATTCAGCAGGCTATCTTCTGAGCCTTGCTGGTCTCTTAGATCTTCCGGGAAGGCTGTTTCTTGTATGCTAAGAAACTGATATTGAATGTTTTAGTAAGAAGGCCAAGGCTCTGTTTTTCAGAAAGACGTTCAATTGCAGTTGATCTCTGTTTTCACCACATGCAAAGGTTTTTAATTGTGCTTTTATTTGTAAGTTATAAGGCTAGGTTGACTTGGTTCATGTGAGTTCTCTTTTTGATACTGATTATTGCATTTTCATCCTGGGCTCATACATTGTTTGTTAGTTGTTATGATAATTGTATTGTATTTAATCTATTTGTAATCTGCTATGAACTATCATTTAGGATTGGCTGACAGTAAATGCCCGAAAATAAAAGAAATGCAGTGACGCACAGAGACTTCAGCATTACAGTAGGATAAGTGGATACCAAATATAAAAAGGGTAAGTTCTGAGCTGTGGGGCAGCAATAAAGTACTCTGAATTTTTTTTCAAGGTACTAAAGGTTGCTTAGTTTGGCAGCAGGGATTTTGGAAGCATCTAAAGAGAAGAGTTCTAGTCTCTTCTTTAGTACACTTTGGGACAGATGATTTATCAATGACAGCATCCCCAGTGATGTCAGGAGCAAAATTGCTGGGGATAAAACTGAAGTAATGTTGTTTTCAGTGCCTTCCCTCCTCTTAGAATGCACTCTTCAGTCCCTTGCATTCGTTTTCTGGGTTCTAGTAGCCGCTAAAAGTAAAATAAATAAATTCTAGTCCTGCAGAAATCTGGAAACTTTCTAGGCTTGACATCTTTCATTGGACCAAAAAATATTGAAATATATTAGCTTTATAGACCATACAGACCCCCTTCTCTACATCTCTTGCACCTGATTCTGCGTGCCACTGACAACTAGATCTAATATAATTCCCCCTTTTTTCAGTTCCATGACCAGCTGCTGCATGAAGCAGTCATTGATGGCATCTAGGAACTTTACCTACCTTGCCAGTCCTGATGTGACATTTACCCAATCAATATTCAGGTAATTGAATTCTCCCACTGTTACTGCATTGGCCATTTTACTGGCCAGTCTAATCTGTGTCAGCATTTGACAGTCTGTTTCCTCATCTTGGTCAGGCAGGCGGTAAATTATCCCCACTATTATATTCCTACCTTTTACCCTTGGAATTTCTATCCATAAGTGCAGTTTGGTTCCTGCAAAACTATTATCCTATTTGATTCTTTGCTATCTACCTTATAAATGGGCCATGACCGACGGCCCGCAAATGCGCAGTAGAGCACAGCTCTACTGCGCATGTGCGGGCAAGGACGTCGGTCTCAGCCAGCGTCAGAAAAAAAAAAACCATGGTGGCGTCGAGTGGCGGCGGCGGTGTCGGGTGGCAGCGGCAGCGGTGGTGTTGGGTGGCAGAGGCAGCGTCGAATGACGACGAGGAGCAGCGGCAGCGGCGGCCAGTAGCGAGGGAGGGAGGAGAGAGAGAGAGGGAGGGAGGGACTGAGTGAGAGGGAGGGACTGAGTGAGAGGGAGGGACGGACTGAGTGAGAGGGAGGGAGGGAGTGGGAGGGACAGAGGGAGGGAGTGAGAGGGAGGGACTGAGTGGGAGGGAGGGAGGGACTGAGTGAGAGGGAGGGAGGGATTGAGTGAGGGGGAGGGAGGGACTGAGTGAGAGGGAGGGAGGGGGAGGGACTGAGGGAGGGGGAGGGAGGGACTGAGTGAGAGTGAGGGAGGGGGAGGGAGTGAGAGGGAGGGAGGTAGGGGGTGGGGAAGAGTGAGGGGAGAGGGAGAATGAGGGAGAGGTGAGAGACAGGGATGTGAGTAAGTGGAAGGGTAAGAAGTTGTGGAGCAGAGAAAAAGGGAGTGGAGGAGGGCTGAGGGAGAGGGGATGGGATTGAGAGAGGGTGGGGAGTGACTGAGGGAAGGGGAGAGAGATGGGAGTGACTGAGAGAAGGGGAGGGAGGTGAGAGTGAGGGGAAGGAGGCAGTGGGAGACAGAGGGTGAGTAAGACTGAGGGGTGGAAAGGGGGTGAGTGACTGAGGGGAAGGGGGAATGAGGGAGAAAAAGTGTAGGAGGGTGCTGTGTTCGAAAATGGACCGAAAACAAAAATGTAATGTAGCCCGTTGTGACGGGCTTAACGGCTTGTCCTTAACATATTGTGCCACCCCTCCACTAATTTTATCTGCCTTATCATGTTGTACCCTGGTATCAACAGTGTTCCATTGGTTATCCTCCATCCACCAGGTCTCCGAGATGCCTATTATGTCTCTAATCTTCCTTTAGTGCCATATGTATGGCACTAAATACTAAATACCCCTACCCCTACCCCTACCCCTACCCCTACCCCCTCCTCTCCTTTCCCCTCCTCGCTCCCCCTCTCCCTGCCCCTGCATTTAACATTAATATTGTAAATAAGTTCATATGTTAAGTTCTTAAGTGTACATGCATCCTTAACATCCTGATGCATATCTACTCTTAACATGGATAATCTTCATCCAGTTCTTTTACAAAGTTGTATCCCTGCTCGTTGACTCTCTCTATCCTTGTTCCTAGTTCATTGTAATATCGTTAACTCTCTCTATCCTCGTTCATTGTAATTTCCTTTCTCAGTTAATTGTGAACCGACATGATGTGTCCTACGAATGCCGGTATATAAAAATTGTTAAATAAATAAATAATAAATAAATAAATATGGGCGGATTTTCAAAGCCCTGCTCGCGTAAATCCGCCCGGATTTACGCGAGCAGGGCCTTGCGCGCTGGCACGCCTATTTTCCATAGGCTGCCGGCGCGCACAGAACCCCGGGACGCGCGTAGGTCCCGGGGTTTTCGGAAGGGGGCGTGTCGGGGGCGTGTCGGGGGCGGGGCCAAACGACGCAGCGTTTTGGGGGTGGCGTTTTGGGGGCGTGGTTTCGGGCCAGGGCATTCCAGGGGCGTGGCCACGCCCTCCGGAACCGCCCCCGGTCTGGTCTCAGCACGCCAGCAGCCCGCTGGCGCTTGTGGATTTACGTCTCCCTCTGGGAGGCGTAAATCCATGGATAAAGGTAGGGGGGGGTTTAGATAGGGCCGGGGGGGGTGGGTTAGGTAGAGGAAGGGAGGGGAAGGTGAGGGGAGGGCGAAAGAGAGTTCCCTCCGAGGCCGCTCCAATTTCGGAGCAGCCTCGGAGGGAACGGAGGCAGGCTGTGCGGCTCGGCGCGCGCCGGCTGCCCAAAATCGGCAGCCTTGCACGCGCCGATCCAGGATTTTAGAAAATACGCGCGGCTACGCGCGTATCTTGTAAAATCCAGCATACTTTTGTTTGCGCCTGCTGCGCAAACAAAAGTACGCGATCGCGCAGTTTTTCAAAATCTACCCCATACATTCTAACTCTCCAGTCTTATTTTTCAGACTTCCTGCATTTGTATACAGACATTTTAAAGTGGTTTCATTTGAATTTCTAATTTTATATCTACCCACAACCTGCTTGTTATCAGATGATGCAGGCTGTTGGGAGTCATTTTTATCTGTGTGCTCTGTATTTAAATACATCTGAGGTGTTGTTGTTTTTTTCCAGCTTTTCCAGCCACCTCTCTATCAGGACATTCTAAATTACTTGGTTTGACAATATCCTTTGAAGATACCTCCCTCCGAACCATCTTTGTTGGTCCAACAGAAGCTATCACAGCCTTCAAGAGTTCCAGTTCATTAACCGATAAATCTCTTACCTGACCTTCTCTTAAACCCTTACCCTTCACCAACATACATTATTTTCAATCTTTTCAGCCCTTTCCCTTCCGTGATATATCTTTGCTTTAATATTTTCCCTTCTCCAACAAACCTCCTCTTCTGTCTGTAGCATGCCTTCTAGTTAATATCTTTTCTTCTCAGACAAACCTTCTGTTCCATTTAAAAACTTTAGATCTTGCTACAGACGCTGCTTTTTTTTTTTTTTCTAGGGTTGAATTCTTGCTTTGGAATAGTGGCCAAGTTGGGATTAAAGCTGCATTTAAGACTAGCTGAACAAATGGTAGCTGAGCTGAAGTGCTCCCCTGCGGTTCAAATAGTGCCCTGCTTCAAAGCGGCAAATAGCGTTCCAGTGAACACATTTCTCTCTTGGCTCTCGATCTGCAGGCACCTTTTGAAGGAGCTGCTCTCAAAATGCAGACTGCCTAACAGATTTCCAGAAGGGAATTAAAAGCACCTGCTGCATGGTAGTCTCCAAATAATGAAGCATATAACTTTTTTTTTTTTTTTAAACATGTCTTCTCCTGGGAAGGGCTATGGCACTATAGAATAGCTGCCTTACATCCGCTGGAAAGCATGTCAACACACCCAGCTTTCAAGGTCTTCAAATGTTGCCTTCATATAAACTGTAGGTGCAAAGGACAGAGATGTTTTTTTTTTACAGAAATGGGGCAGAAACAACTCAAATTGCATCCCTACGTTAATAAGGCAGTGATTTCTAAACTATATAGCAGATTTGTTGCAGGTTGAGATAACATTTGAGATAACATTAACATTTGAGATAACATTTGCTCTTTCATTTTGTGTGCTTTCCTGTCTGAAACGACACGAAAATAAACCAATGAAACGTTTTGCTCTGCTTCGTTTCTATAATTTTAGCGCACCCTAAACTGCAACGTGAAATGAAACGAATAATAATAAGTAAATCTAAAACGAAACAAATCAAAAGCTTTTTCCATTCACACTGTTCATTGTACCAAATACCAGTATCAGAAATAACCGGAGATGTTCTGGAGATCACAAGGATCCCTTCTTCAGATGTAAACTGCGAAATGAACTACTTCGCTGAGACAAACTGAAGAACTACGTTCCTGATCAATCCAGATTTCACAAGCTAATCCAATCATTATTACTACCGTTCCTTACTATGTATTCTGCCAGCTAAACTACAGCACGAGAAGTAAGGCTCTGGTCCTCAAGGGCCGCAAACCGCTCAGGTGTTCAGTTCTGAGCACCGGAATTGCCCACCTCTGACATCGGAGGTGCCAGGCTGGATCAGTCCAATGGTCCCCAGTCTGGATCACGTGGAAGTAAATATTTGTCAGACCCCCACATCTACCTGGCTAATGATTATTAATGGACCTCTCTTCCAGAAACTTGTCCAAAAATCCAGCTCCGCTATCAACTAATTCCACAACTTAATTGTGTGTTGGCTGAACAAATGCTTTCAGTTAGTTTCATGAAGTCAAGTGTCCCCTAATCCTAGAACTATTTGAAAGGTTAAATAATCATTCCCTATTAACTTGTTCCCCCCCCCCCCCCCCCCCTCATGATTTTATAAATTTCCATCAACTCTCCTCTCACCGGCGTCTTTTCCAAGCTGAAGAGCCCCGGCCTGCGTAGCCTCGCAGCTTTGGGGAGCCGTTCCATCCCCTTTATCGTTTTTGTCACCCTCCTCGGCCACTTTTTGTAGTTCTAGGTCTTTCTTCAGATGAGGCCAGCAGAACCGCACACACCACCACAGGTCTGTGTACAGTTCATTATGATGTTCTCCGATTTATTCTCAATTCCTTTCTGAGTAATTCCTAACCTTTTTACTTGCTTTTCGTGACTGCTGCAGCGCAACTTGCTGAGGTTTTGAACGTATTAACCTGCAATTTTCTTATTTTATTTTTTGGTTTCCCAGCTATTAACTTGCGCTGGTCTTATTTATATCTTGCTAATTATGATTTTAATATTCTGTTTGTAATTTTTACTTTGATTTGCATTATTGGGACTTGTCATAATTGTGTTTCATTAGTTGTTGCAAATTTGCCCGGCGTCCCTAGGTGGAAAAGTGTGTGCCAAGCACTCCTCGTTCCGTTATGTTACAACCTTCCAGCGCAAAGCGCTCCCTTTGCATCAAATAACTCAGAGGAACCAGAGCCGATGGGGGGAAAAGGCTGATTTCTTTCTCTTTAATACATCATGAAACACCGGGAAGGGAAAGATTAGGCCCGTGACACGTTTGCTATTGATATTTCTTGATAATGATGAGTAAGGAAGACAATAGATAGTGGCGTGGTTCACTGACCGAGTCACGGCATGAGTGGCGAGTTGGACTATGTCAGCGCGCGAGACCACAGCCTCAGGGCTCTCGCTCATCTCCTGCTTAAACTTTAGAAATTCCTGATGCCTAGAGCTCACCAGCATCAAAATAACATAAAAAACAAACAAACCCTGAAAAGATCTTGACACGGAGCTGGGGAATTAGCACTGGCTAGGACGAGGCTAGGAAAAGCACTGGCATGCAGTCATGAAAATAAATAATATTTACAGGAATAGCCTGATGTCATGACACCTTAAAGCTTTTGAAAGGGCAGCTTTCGAGCTGTGCGCAGAAGTGTAAAATCCATGGGCACTTTTTACCCTCAAGACTTTGTCACTTTCCTAAGGGAGACCCTTCCCTTTGAAAATAGGCTTGGAAAAAAAGGGCAGACTTGCAAGTACCATCGTGTGCATGATGTTCCTGGTGAAATCACATTCCTGACTGTGCGCTCAGGCGTGGAAGTGGTGACGCCTCCCTGACACTGCCCCTCAGGAGCGCCCTCCTCACAGGCGGATTTAATAAAAGGCGCGGGAGAACCGGCGCTCCGAGGCGAGCGCCCGTTCTCCCGACGAACGCCCAGGCACCTCTCCCGAGCGCGCGATTCTGTATTTAAATTAGGGCCCAGCACTAATAAGGAGCCGCTAAAGACAAGAGCGCGTCCCTAGCGCCTCCTTATTAGCGGAAGAGTCGGCTGTCAGCGGGTCCGACAACCGACGCTTAATTTTACCGGCGTCAGTTTTCAAGCCCGCTGACGGCCACGGGTTCGGAAAACGGACGCCGGCAAAATTGAGGGTCTGTTTTCGAACCCGCCGACCGGCGAGCAGATTTTTTTTTTTTAATTTTGGTGCCTCCAACTTAATATCGCTATGATATTCCGGGTGAATAACTAATAGGCTCATCAACATGCATTTGCATGTGATGAACGCTATTAGTTTCTGGGGGGGGGGGGGGAGTTGGCGGTGCGTTTTCCACGCGCTATTACCCCTTACAGTATCAGGGGTAATAGGAGCACATTGAAAATGCGTGTCCAAAAGGGTGTTAAATAGTGCGCTCGGCCAAACACACCATATTGTATCATCGGCTTGTCTGTGCGAAGGGTGCATCTGCCCTAGCACTACACACATACTTTCATGCCCAAAGAACGCAGGCCATTCTGAACGAGCCGATTTCGCCTTATTAAACCGCGGTTTCACCCACAGAAATGCCTTTGAAATTCGACCTCCCTAGAAATTACGTTTTACTGTCGGTCTTGGAAGCTGGAGGATTCCTGTTGTGAAAGCACTGCCACAGTTGTATATAAATTAAAGACACGGAGCCTGATCCAAACCTTTTTCACTGCTGTACATCCTTATACAGTTGATCTGAGGTCCCAAGGTCCATCTGGTCAGACCCTCTTCTGAATGCTTTAACCGCTCTCTCTACGAGTCCATATGGCAATCCAGGGGAAGGGAAAACCAAACAGAAATTTAAAAAAAACCCAACTGCGGACTTGAAGGCAGCTCTGCAACCATCAAAAAATGGGTAAGGGATATGTACTTTGTGTGTAGTTTCTATCTGAGAAAGGAGGAAGTCAGCTGCTTCTGGCCCTTATCAGTAAAAACTGCCTGATCCTCTCACCACCCAGCTAGCATTTCAGGCCCTCCTTTCACATTCTTAGCAAAACGTGGTCACTCTCTCTCCCGGCAATGAGTCTTCTTCACTCAAGTGTCCCATCTTAATTAAATCCAGAGAGTTACTCCCCGAGAGAATGTCACTGATTTATCTAAAGCTGGAAAAGGCAATGGATGGAGAGTTTCCTGTAATAAAGGACAAGACGTTGAGAAATGTCACTTACTGGGCATTTCGCTCAGACACACAAGAGAGATGCAGTGACATGCAGAATGGACTGCGTGAGGAAAGGTCACTGTGGAACGTGGAGACGTTGAGACTTATACAGTGGAAGAAATGGGCAGTTGTCTTGAGATGTGCAATGCATCTAGGAACCTCCCTTCTAAGAAAAAGCTTCTGCAGCCATACTCTGTGACAGCCTTATGTAAGGGGACCTCTGAATCTGCCCCCTTACCAGTGTATCAGCCCTGTAAGTAGAGTGGGTGATCTCAAGGGACCCTGCCCCTGTTAGTGAGATAATTCAAAGAGGTAGGACACTCCCGAATGAGAAGTGGGGGGGGGTCATTAGTTGAATAAAACTCCTGCACCCAGGCGATGCAGTGGGCGTATGCGGCAGGATTACTGAGAGACCGGAGTCAGGAGAAGCCCGTCCGCCATCCGCAGTCTCGGGGGTGCCCCTCCCCCACCAGGTGGCGCTGGAGGGGGGCTCCGTTCAGGTGAAGAGCAGCGGGACCTTTGCTCAACTGAGGAAGGTCTGAAGGAGACGAGCTCCTGTCCAGTGAAGGTGGCTGGGGGCCAAGGTCAGGGAGCCCCAGTACTTCTAGGAAAGAGAAGTACCTGGGAGGAGGATTCCTGTCCCGTAGAGCTGACTGTTTTGGAAGGGCAGTGCATTGCTGCTGAAGGTGACTGAGATTTATATTTTGAGCTGTTTTGGACTTTTGTTGTCATTTGGTGCACTAGCCATGAGTCTACACATATTTTGTGACTTGTGTTACTTTGTCATCAGTGCCAGTAAAGAACTTTAATTTAAGTCAAGCGGCGAGGGTATTACAGAGCCACGACAATAACATGGGGGGAACCGCGCGAGATGAGGGCAGGCGTAGGCAAAGGGGGAAGGGAATAGGTAGGCAGCTGAAGAAAGGCGGGAAACCGAGGGAAATAGGATAGGGGGAAGGGCAGACAGGAGTCAGGGTTAACGGTTGGATTTGAAACCAGGGCAGGTCATTGGTTAGGGTAAGTGACGCAGGAGGCGGCAGGCAGCAGACAAAGAAGGCGGCGAGCAGGGTAGGAGCTCGATCGTTGCTGTCCCGCCCTAGCGCAGTTTTTTCGGCGAGCATCATGCGCTGCGGTGGTGAAAGAGGAGGTATAGGAGGAGCTCCAGCAGGGCTCAATCGAAGAAGCAAGGGAGAGGGGGGGAGCCCAGCTGATGCCTGTTTCAGAGGCGCCGCCAGGGTCCGTAGCTCCTTCCCCTCCCCAGGGGGAGGAGGTTGCGCCGGAGCCCAGGAGGGACCAGAGTTCGGGAGAGAGCGGCCCGGAGGCGGAACCCTCGGAGCTGCGGGTAGAAGATTCGCCGCCTGACGCTGGGGGCGCCGGCGAATTGTCCTTACTGGCATCCGGTTCCGATCTGGAGTCCCCCACGCCGGCAGATCGAGGAGACCGGCCTGCAGGGAACTGTAACCAGCGGAGGAGCACAGAGGGAAGCGGGAGCCAAGGAGCGATCCGGCGGTGCCGCAGCAGCGGTGCCACACTAAGGCGGCGTTGAGGGGCGAGGAGTTCCGTCGGCGGATGGAGCATGCAGGTCGACGGGGAGCGGGACGGAGAGGGCTTAGCGCGTGTGGGCAGCGCATGGTGTGGCCTACGAGGATGGAAGAAAGCCCAGCGCGCGCCGGAGAGAGAAGGGGTTGGAGCAGAGCGGCCGCAGGCGTGCGAGGGCAGAGCAAGAGAGGAGAGGAGCAGGAGATACGGAGCACCGGTCCAGTAGGTGGTGAGTACGGTGAGGATTTTGGGGCATTGGGGGGGGGGGGGATGCAAGGGTACAGGAGGAGAGGGACACAGGTTATTACCACGCAAATGCGTCCGCGGGGGCGCGAAGATTAGCGGGAGGGATGGGTTAGGTAGCAGGGAGGGGCAGGGGGCGAGGGCAGCCAGCACATAGACCGGGTTTTCGGGATCAGGGATACAAGGGAGTTGATTCATGGCAGCAGTGCAAGGACCTCCTTTCGGAGCGCAGGTCAAGTAGGGGAGACGCAGCTTGGGCAGCGGAACCAGGTGTTGCGTCCCGTGCATTTGTCTTTGCAGGTGCGGAGGAATGGAATACGCCGGGGACTTCGGGCCAAGCAGCGCAACCAATGCCTCCTTACCGAAGCGATACGCAGCGAGAAGAGGGGGTCACCAGAAGGGACCGGAGACGTGGTGAGGAGCAGGAATGCCCAGACCAGATGCAGGTAAAGCGTGGGAAGGGCAGGTAGACGAGGTGAGCCAGAAGAAGGTCAAGCGCCGCAGGGACACGTCCTCTAGCTCAGACTCTGGTAGCGGTTCCTCCACGGAGCCCTCATCGGATTCCAGCGCAGAGAGGAGGGAGATGAGACGTAGCGACTTAGGGCCACAGCAGGATATGGGGCACCCAGCGTTAGCTTCCTTAACGGAGCTATGGGAAAGCGTGCCCAGCCAGCTGCGCAAGAAAATAAGGAAGCGCAGATATGTAAACATTTCCCAATTATTCGCAGGTAGGAGGGGGAGTAAGAGGCGGAAGAGAAGGGAAACAAGTGGAAGCAGGACAGCGATCTTCGGAACAAAATAGCCAAAAATATTTTAAATTGGATGCGAGGGTTTTTTTAAGGTTAGCCAGTGTGGTGGGGCATTATCAGCCAGAATTACACGGGGCGTTGCTATCTTACTGCGACAGCATCCTAGGAGCATACAAGGATTATGAAGGTTGGGCTTGGCTCAACCACGATGAGAAGTTTAGGGAAAAGATGGCTGGCAATGAATTCATGTGTTGGGGTTCACAGGACATCAATCTTTGGTTGACGCAGATGACCAACAAGAGCGCCATGCAAGGGAAGGTTCTGGGGGGAGCGAGAACAGGCGTTCTGGGAGGGGCAGCGGGCGGTGGAAGCAGTGCGGGAGGGGACAGAGGGGGGGAGGGGTACAGGCTACCAGAGAGGACAGGATTGCAGGAGGTAATAAAGACGTCTGCTGGAGGTATAACAGAGCCACGTGCCTGTTTCCGGATTGCAAGTTCCGGCATGCCTGCGCGACGTGTAATGGTGCCCATTCTAGTGCGAAATATCCGCAGGCGATATCCAAATCATCAATAGCGGGAACCAAAGAAAAAAAAAAAGAATACATACGCGGGACGGCAGAAGAAGGGGGCTTGCATCAGGATGAGGGGTAGCAGGAAGGGGAGGGAGGGGAGGGAGGGAGACAGCGTAAAGGGGCATAACAAAAAAAAAAGTAGTTATACATGCGCAAGTAAGCAGGATGTGTTCACAATTTTCCTTTTACGCAAGGACGGCAGTGCGCAGCGCGCTCGAGTGGAGCGGAGAGCAGGGAGAAGACTACGGACGAAGAGGAATGGGCATTAATTCAGAGTTCGGCGGCGCCTAATACGTGGTCGTCTTACGTCAAAGGAAATCGGATTGTTGTAGAGTATTTACGCCAATCAGGGTGGGACGGGGGGAAGACATGCTGGTCAGATTTGTGTTACAGGCCAAAAGAGAGGGGTACACGGTGGGATCGGTAAACGCTTATTTAGCCGGTTTTGCCTTTTTTTCAAAAGTTAGCGGGGGTGGAAGGGCACCATGCGCGCAGCTTTCGATTAAAGAAAGTGTTAAATGGCTGGAAAAGAGATCTGGATAACATCAGGGACAAGCGGTTACCTATATGCTACCATGAATTGGTGAGCTTGTCCACAAGTTTATCTAAAGTCTGTTGGTCACGTTTCGAAGTCGCCTTATTCCGAGTTGCTATCTCGTGGGCGTTCTTTGGTGCCATAGCGTGTAGGCGAGCATATAGCCAAATCCAGGAACGAGGATTGCAGTCACGATGCCTGCGGATTTTTGGTGGGAAAGCTACCCTATTTTTGTCTAAATCCAAGACGGATCAATTGGGTAAAGGGGCGTGCGTACAGTGGTTACCGGCTTTGAATGAGGTGGTTTGTCCAGTACGCACGGCTAGGAATTACCTCCGGTGGCGGCCGGAAGGGGATGGGCCCTTCTTAATCCATGCGGATGGATCGGTGCTGACCCAATATCATTTTTCACAGGTCTTGCGTTAAGTAGTACAGGAGGAAGGTAGGGATCCGGGGTTATACGGTTCGCACTCATTTCGGATTGGAGCTGCGACCACAGCGGCGGAAGCCGGTGTTTCACCTGAAGGGATTAAGAGACTAGGAAGGTGGACCTTGAAAGCATACAAAGGATATATTAGGAATTTTAGACGATAGAAGGAGGGGAGCATGTGGGGGCACAGCGGGGGAGGGTAAGGGCGGGGGTGGGATGGGCTGTATTATGAAATGTTGTATTAACTGGTGGGTCTTCTGTTTCAGAGAGCGTGGGGAGGAGACATGGGACTGGATGTGCCTGGATCTTGGGCCATTCATTTATCCATAGAGCTCAACGACGTGTATTCTTTTTCTTTGGTTCCCGCTATCGATGATTTGGATATCGCCTGTGGACATTTCGCACTAGGATGGGCACCATTACACGTCGCGCAGGCATTGAAACAGGATTGAGATGTGGGGGACCCCGAACATATTAGCAATTCACCTCGGGGGCAGTGCTATTGGTTCCAAGACATGCCGAGCTCTGCTCACATGTATCAAAAAGGACCTAGCCCAGTTCATGATCCAGTGGCCTCAAATGCGCATTGGGTGGTCGGACATCATAGTCCGTTTAAGGAATAAAGAGGAGGTAATTTGGAACACAGGGGTGAAGAAATGAAATCGGCAAATGGGAAAGTGGATGGGGTGGGAAGGGGGCTTTTGGATCAGACACAGATGGTCTTGGGAGAGTGAGGCGGGATTGTTCAGCGGGGACGGGATACATTCGTCAGAGATCGGCATGGACTTATTTAACAATGAGTTACAAGAAGGTTTAGAAAAGGAAATCAGGAAATGGTACATGGCCGCAGTTTGGGGGAACAAACCGACTCTGTCAGTTGTTTGTGGCGGTAAACCCGAGCCCATTTTATGTGTTTACATGTTTAAAGGGGGAGTTGGTTGGGGGAGGGGGGTGCTACGCCGGATGACCTGAACCGTGGGGCTAAGGTTGACGGCAGAGCCTGCTCTCGCTGGTACGTGGCGGAGCAGGCGAGGTCAGGGGGGGAGGGGCCGCTCCACCATTGGGGTTTAAGGTGGTGGAGAACCGGGGGAGGGAGGGGGATGGGGGTAAGTTGGGAGACAGTTCATGTTTGTAAGGGCTTGGGTTATGTTTGCGAATAAATTGCGGCCTATTTTAAAGCCATTCAGGTGTTGTGTTTTATTGGGGGGGGGGGGGGGCTTACCGGGTTCGGCAAGCGAGCGCAAGGTGTTTCATCCCATGTTATTAGCAATAGCTTTGGAAGTCCGTATGGTGATTTTTTTTTTGTGCTTTTGACTAGGCTGATGAGCAGAAGAGCCCCAGCGAGGAAAAACCCTAAGGGGATAAATCTTCCCCTCCCCCCCCCCCCTGTGTAAAACTCAGGAGGTCATAGGGCCAGGTGCTACACATTAATCACATAAAAAGAGAAGAGGCAGAGTTATGATTTGGGCAAATGTGTGGCAAAATCTTGTCCAAATTGTCAAGAAGTCAGCTTGCTTGCACAAGTTTGAAATGGTGCATTGTTCCCCCTAGGATATGAGTCTCCGACTTCTGAGAGAAAATATATTACACAGAAAATAGCATGCAAGCAAAACATTTGTGCAAAAGGCACTGTGGGACTTTTGCCAAGTCTTCTCTACTCTACATTGAACAAACTCAACTCATTAAGAGTCAAGCCTACTAAAAGATTCCTACACTTCGTGTCCGTAATAAACAGCCCTGTATCCTTTCCTGTAGGTCATAACATCTAGAACCATTATCATTTATCTTTTTCACCCTTCCAAACGTTTTCATGATCTCCTAGAAACGTGGTGCCCGAAACTGGGCCCAGCACGCCAGCAAAAGGCCATGCCCGTGACCTGCTGGCTTTGCTTGATTTGCATCTGATATGCCTGTTAACATAGCCCGGTGCAGTGTTTGCTGTTTTAAAACAACAAAATTTAAAAAAGGGACTGAGCTTAACAGTGAATACAAAATACACCAATGACAGACACTTCTAAGGTTAAACTTGTAATTTTTCACAGATATTCAGCAGTCCCCCACTGACTAGACTCAGAGGGAGAGGTAAAGTTAGGACTGCAACTTTTTGAAAACAGATTTGTTCACATAACTGTATCAAAAGAGCCCCTGCATCATCTCCACCGATGCCCCTTTTGGTCCGGATAATTTTTTTGCAGGCAGAAGAAGCTGTGCACTCAAAATGTGCGCCGGAAAATTTCTAAGCTCGTCTATTTCTTTTTTTTGTGCGTGTGCCCCTGGGAGTGGGGGTTTGGTTGGCGGAGAGAAGTTAGGTATCCAAACCTGGGCACAGCAGTCTCTCGATTGGGTAACCACAAAGCTTGCCACCTAGACTTCAGCTGAGAATCAGGCTGTCCGGCTCAGCCACTCAGCCACGGTCGACGATTGACCCCTACAGGCTGGCCTTTAATACTTCCCTTGTGATTCTCCCGTGCTTCTAAATAGAAGGAAAGGGCAAACTAGCAAACATCCAGCAAAGGCCATTTGGAGAACAAAATGTTTTTTGGGTTTGTTTGTTTGGTTTTTTTTTCCCAGTAACATAAATGGATTTCTTCACAGAAATACTGGTGCAGGCACAGAGCAGAATCCCAGCAAAGAAAACCTCTGCCACAAGCACAGAGGATCCTAGTCAGTGGGGAGGGAAGAGGAAAGTCAGAGATCAAGCAACCTCAGCAGTTTTTGCACAGGAGGGGGGTGGGGGGATGGGCAGACCTGATGGGTCTGATAGTCATCATCTGCCAGTCATATAATTAGCGATGAATAATTGCTCATTCTGGTCAACAAAAGCCCTTTTTCTGCTGAAAAACAATCCATGGTAAAGTACAACCCGCACAACCACATTTTTATCACACACACAAAAAAAACAACCCACCCCACTTTTTCTTACTGCTGGCTGCACCTGAAGGTGCCTGCATTACATATAATCATCTCCCTGCAGAAATATTTTGTGAAAGGCTAAATCCAAAGGGCACAAAATGTGGAAAAGCTCTAATGGCCCGATTTTAAAACGTGCATGCGCGTAAAAATTGGGGGTTTCGCGCATGGCTGGGCGCTGCGCGCATTTTCGCAAAGACCCGGCCATGCGTGTAACCCCCATTACGCGCCAAAGTGCCAGGTCTCCAGAAAGGGGCGGGCCCTGGGGGCGTGGTCTGGGCAGGGAGGGGCGTGGGCTGGACAGCGCCATTTGACACTGTCCCGGGGAAGCACACACCGGCGGCCAACCGGCATGCGGAGATTACTTCTGCTCCGGAGGAGCAGTAAGAAGCAAAATAAACAATTTGGGAATAGTTAGGATAGGTTTAGGGGGCAGGGAGGAGGGGGAAGAGGGAGGAAGGATAGAGTTAGGGGAGGAAAGTTCCCTCCCAGTCCGCTCCTTAATTGGAGCAAACTGGGAGGAAATTGGGGGAGGTCCGATTGCGTCACTGCACATATTTTTCTAAAATTCCCCCCCACCCCCTGCGTGCGGAGCAGGCCACTCGCCCGCACATGTGCACACGGACATGAAAATCTGGTGCACGTGTGCGCACGGGACCCATATTTTATAACATGCACGTGGCCAGGAACCGCATGCGGGTCTTAAAATTGACCCCTAAGCGCGTCACCACCTGACAGATGTGGTTGTTTTTCGGAACTCATCCTGCGTCGGGGGAAAACAGTGAATGCCTCAAACTCCAAACTGTATTCTGCATATCCAGAAACCGCAAGTCTATATAAATGTCGTGGGTCAACCACCAACCACTTCCAGTGCGAGGATGCCAAGACAACTTTAAACGTCCCCTCTTGATGATGTCAACAGGCCCCCCCCAAAAATGCCCACCTGTCCACATAACAGTACTACTGTCATTTTTCAAGCCTGAATTGGCTTTATATCCCTTGTATAGTGGGTACTGAAATATCCCACAGATCCAATCCACTCTAAATGTCTGTAAGGAACTGCCTGCCTTCCAGCAGAGGACATATTGGAAATGCCAGAGTTGATTGAGTGGGCTAAACTATTTACCAAGGTTCTCCTCTCATAGCAGTGGCCTCAGTGGTTCAGTTATGGTTTTATGCTGTGGTCCCAAAGAAGGTTCTAGGGGACTGCAGGAGAAAGATTTGGAGCAAGAGGACATTATTCTCATCTCCCTGCCTGGTGGCACATAGGTAGTCTCTGTCATGGTGCACTAGGCAATCCATTGTAACATTCTTATGTTTTATTACATCTGGAGAGGCAGTGAATCTCCATGGGGTACATAGGGTCCTAGTAGTTCCTCTGCATGCCCCGCCCAGTAAAAACACTGGTCAGGGACTACATGTCCATTACTGATGATGTCCTATATTGGGTCCAAACAACAAAGCATTCACAACCTCCTGTTGCTAAATGTGTGCTTTACTTATACAACTGTATAAACTCAATTCTTTAAGGGTAATTTTCAGAGAGTGTGAGGCTCAGGGGTGACCAGCTTGGAAGGGAAAGCTCCCATAGGAAGTGAAGGCAATTCAGCCACCGTAGAGCATGGCAAACGCCATGCCCTACGGTGGCCATGCCCTACGGTGGCTTGCTAGTAGCGGAGCACGTGAGACTACCAACGCGCACTCATCGCTTCTATGATGGATGGGGCAGGACTGTGTATGCGTTACCACTCGAGCACTGTGTCTTTGACAGACCTGCACACTTGACGGCAAGATTGGCATACGACCCATTGAACTGGCTTTTACGCTGGGCAAATGGGTTACAAGGCAGCAGTCTGAGGCACAGCATTTTACAGAGTGCTGGTCACTCATTGCACAGTTGGGTTCGCAAGTTCAGGCATTGACATAATTTGAATGCATATTGTTGGCGTTAGATAGTGCCAATTGTTAGTTAGGCGCATGCTAGATGTAATGTTGTTTAGGTTTGCTGGGCTGCGGCCATATCGTGCCAAATAAAGAAGTGGCTTGTTTTTCTAATTGTCGGTGTGGACTTTAGTTATTTCAAAGGCTGGGGCGGGGGGTGGTATCCGGTAAGAAGGGACCCCCCCTCAGTTTGTACATGTTGAGAATTCACAACCTCCTGTTGCTAAATGGGCCTGTAAGTGGGTTTTGGGAGGGAAACTCGCTAGTTGCAGTGCCATTGGGATTTTGGTCTCTCCCATGTGCTTTGAAGGTGCAGAGGATAAGGGGATTTCAACATGAAGGCCCCTGTACTTATACCTGAGTCAGGAACACAAGCCCATAGACGCAAGGAGCTCATTCTGTCCCTGTTGACATGAATTTAAATGCTAACCACATGGGCTAATGTATCAGCCCATGGGGCAAAGGCTAAGCACCTCCAGTGTCAATAGCATGGATGCGAATCAACGTGTATATTGTAATTTATCAACGCTCCCCATACTCTTGTTTGGGAGGAGAGGTTAAAAAAAGGCAGTCTGGTTTGCTAATTGTCTCTTGATTGGCAGATTACAAAGGTCATATTTCCAGCAAAAGAGGTTAGAATTCATGTGTCCCTATGTTATGCTGGAGACAATCCGGATGTGGATCCTTGGGCCGACTGGCCCGAGGGAACAGTCGGTAGGCAGAACTCCCACTGGGCAATAGGATCTTCACCTGGAAACCCGAGACTCCTCCAGAGGAGCTGTGGGAGCCCGGGTTGCTAGGACTTAGGAGACTTCGCCCTGGAAGCCCGAGGTCCCCCCAGGAGGAGCCCGTAGGGACCCGGACCGCTGGGACTTAGGCGAGAGCGAAGAAACCCAGGAGTGGAATCCGGACTGGAGTCTGGGCAGGCAGCGAGCGAGCAGAAGTCGGGGTCACGAACCGAGGTCAGGGCAGGCTGAAGATAAGCAGGGTCAAAACTACGAACCGGAGTCAAGGCAGGAAACAGGCAAGCGGAGTCAGGCAAACCGTGGTCAAGGCAGGTAGCAGGCAAGCGGAGTCAGGTAATCCGTGGTCAAGGCAGGTAGCAGGCAAGCGGAGTCAGGTAATCCGTGGTCAAGGCAGGTAGCAGGCAAGCGGAGTCAGGCAGAGCGGAGTCAGGCAGGTAACAGGCAAGCGGAGTCAGGTAATCCGTAGTCAAGGCAGGTAGCAGGCAAGCGGAGTCAGGCAGAGCGGAGTCAGGCAGGTAATAGGCAATCCAGGAACGCAACTTAGAACTACCGGAAGTAGTGAACCTCGTTGCAAGGCAAAGAAGAGAAGGAACTGCAGGGCTTAAATAGCCCTGCAGCGTCTGACATCAAAGAAGGGAGGAGCCGGGTTTTCCCGCGCTGGTCCCTTTAAAATGGGAGGTCAGCCGCGCACGCGCGCCTGGGGGCGGGGCTGGCCGCGAGAGCACGCCAGCGGCAGCGTGGGAGCCGGCGCATGGCGCCCGAAGGCCCTGCAGGCCCGCGGAGGACCGAAACGGCTGGGGGAAGCGGCGGCCGGGGTCCTGAGGACGCGGAACGCGGCAGCTCCCCGGGACCCGGGAAGAAGGTAAGGTCTCGGGCGCCACCGTGGCGACCGAGACCGCAACACCCTAAATGTGATAAGAAGCCTTCTAGGCTGAAAATTAAATCAAAAGTATCTTCCTGCTTACAAACTAATCTGTGGTTTTAAGTGCTTTGTTTTCTTGTTTGTGTATATCTGAAGACATGCCTGAAAGCACCTTCTGGGTTTTGTTCAAAAAATATCAAATATGTTTTTTTATTAATTCTGTTATTAGTTGCAAAAAAAAAAAAAAAAGGATAACAGCTGGCAATACAGAAAAAAAGCAACGTGGTTTTTTTTTCACGTAAACTATTTAATGCATGAGTCATAAATGCCTGTGCGTGTTCATTATTCCAGGCATTCTCCATCTGGCATATATTCTCCCTGTTTTACGGCAAAGTGCTAATGAATTTTTTCATAGAGAGAACTTTTACCTTGGGATATTACGCTGCCGGCGCATCTTAGCAATATTGTCCAGAAAACGGCAGGATGTGTCAATCCGATTGATGCAGGCATTCCCAGAAAATATGGCCCCTTTGAATTCACTAAGAGTAAATATGACTAGTGCCATAATTGCTCTATATGCTTGTAAAACCCTTGGACTAAGAACACTATCTGAATATATTAACTTATTATTATTATTTATTTATTTTATTTATTTATTTAAAAGTTTTTATATACCGCTCAATGGATAGATATATATCCGTCTATTATTATTATTATTATTATTAATAAAACCCAATCATTGTTTTTCATGGACCCTCTAATCTTCCTTTACTGCACCACTCCGTACCACTCTTTCCTTTTCATACTGTGTGAGTCCTTTTCCCCCTCTCTTATAAATAATGACTAGAGCTCATTAGGCCGTGCTTATTTTACAGCCGGCGGTGTTGTTTACTGTCCCTATAAAGGGGGCGTGTGGATCCTTTCCAATTGGTCCCTTTTGGCCGCGGTGCAGAGGAAGACGCACGAAGAGCTTGCTGAGCGCACCCATGCGGCATCTCCTGTTCCTCCCAGCAGTTCTGCTCTCGGGTGAGGAGAGTATTGTGACAGGAGGCCACCGTGATGGAGCGAGCACCGGCTCTGGCTTTTATTTTACCACCATTCCGTGTGTAGGTTTGGTTGGATGCTGTGTAGGCAGACGGGGGGAGAACCGGGATTCAGCTGAATAAAGCTACAGCATTACCTGCGCCATCCCGGCAAGTCGACGCAAACCCTTGCGGTCTGGGATTAGGAGAGTAGGATACAAGGACAGATGATAGCTGCAAGGCCCATTCCAGTCTTCCACTCGCTGTTCCCCTTTCCAGCTCCGCAGACCCTTGCCCCCATCTTTGGCTTTACCCTCACTAAAGATCCTTTGTGCTCGTCCTCAGGCTTTCTTGAACAGCTCTGGGAGGCTGTTCCATGCGTTCGCCACTCTTTCTGCAAAGAAATATTGCCATGTGTTATCCTGAATCTACCCTTTTGGCCTCCTACTTCCTTTCCACTGAAAAATGCTGATGTGGGTTAGAAGTCACCGGAGGAGCCCTGAGAGATAGAATGAAACTCTGCCTGACTCCGTACCTGGCAGCACAGAGGGAGGGTCATTTTCAAGGGAACGTTATCTTTGTTTAGATTTTGGTAATCGCCTATGCTGGCGCACTAAGCAATGTACAATATAATGAAGAATTATTAAGAAGTTTATCGTTCAATTGTAATATACTCTCCAATGTCGACTGTAATAAACTTTATAATGTTAAATCGATGAATTAAGTTGTTATCATGTAAACCGGTGTGAAGGCAGATTGCTATACGTCGGTATATAAAAAAATTTGAAATAAATAAAATAAATAAATATACAAACATAAATGAGACAAAATAAAACAAAGCGTAAGACAATAAAATGCAAATAAAAGGTTATAGTAACAAGGCCACAAATGTACATTACTCGCCAGAGATTTCCTTAAAACAGACTTGTATGAAGCTGAATGCTGTGTTTACAGTTTATAAAGAGATACTTCTGCAGGTAAAAGGATGTTTTAAATCGCCTGTTTCAAGGTTGTCCATTCGATTTGCGGGTAAACCTATGAGTGTGTCCTGCTTGCATGTAGCGGAGCCCTTCCTGGACACAGGGTCAGGGTGGGGCCTGAACTTAAGTGCATAGTTTGGGATTTTGAAAAATCGGCACAAATTAGCAGGTGGAAGCGTGTGTACAAGCCATTGCTTGGGCTTCGGTGCGCTCTGAAAATTTGCATAACTGAGGATAGGGCAACTCTGGTCCTCGAGCGCTGGAAGCCCGTCGGCCTGTCAGGATGTCCACAGTGAAGATGCAGGAGGTGCATTCAGTTGTATGCAGTGGAGGCAGTGCATGCAAATGCATCTTAAGACTGTGCAGCAGGGATATCTCGATAACCCGTCCGGCTCGCAGCACTCGAGGACCGGAATCAGCCACCTCTGACGTAACGTCTACGTGTATTTCCCAGCTAACATATGCGTGATGTTACCAAATGGCTCCCCAAATGCATCCTGTGTATAACAGGGAGACCCCTTCAGTGCTTCCACTGAACGTAGAGCAGGTGCGGTGAACACGGGGGTGTATAAAGTGAGCATAATAGCAATAATTTGGATTTATATTGTCCCTTGCATCTAAACTGCTACATAGTGCCCTTAACAAATGAGTCCCAGAAATATATGCATAGTGACAGCTGCATTGAGTAGCCTAACAGCACATTTATGGCACCCAGACAGCATGAAAGTTTACAGAGGAGTTAGAGGAGAAGAAGGAACAGTGTTCTTTTTATTATTATCCAATTAGATCTGGGTAAACTGATGTACGGGGAGGAATAGAAGTGCCAGGCCCCAACTCGTAAGTCAGTGCTGTAACTACCAGCACACCCACCTGCAAGGCTCAAAAAAGTGCTTGGTGAACCCCCAAGTTGCACAGCCAGACTTTGTGGAGGCAACAATGAACTCCATTCTGTCCTCTGCTGTGCCTAGATTATTTTATAACAAGGGCAGGCAACTCCCAGCCGTCACGTGCTGCAAGCCAGTCCGGTTTTTCAAGATCCCCATGCCGAATATTTACAGGAGTCCTTTGCATGCAGATGCATCTCTCTCACGTACTCACTGTGGCTATCCTGGCAACCTGACCGGCTGGCGGCACTCAAGGCCCGCAGTTGCCTATCCCTGTTCAATAAGCCGTTAGCAGCAACGAGATAAGTGACTCCCTCTTATGTGAAGGTCTAAAATTTCTATTGCTCTCTGGGACCTGTGCATGACAATTTTTAGCGATCACATAGGTGTGTTAAACCTAAATATCCCATTGTGTTTTTAAAAGATTGTGCACTGCTGTATACATTTGTACTATTTAATAGCCTGAAAAGAGATAAAGCTCCTGATTTATAAAGGCTTTTCTTCCTCTTTAATATGGGGAAGAGGAAAGCTTTTGTAGATTACTTTTTTTTTTTTGTGTATTTTCATGAACTAGGGATGATTTCTGTAGGGACAAGCCTGTAAGTTAGAAGGGTCATCCACAAAAAACCAGACACAGCAACTTTATTCTAGCCAGCATACTCTGTACGTTGCAACAGCATCTTTTACGAGCCTTGATAAATGTATCCTGCCTGCCACACTGAATTCTAATGCATTACTAGGAAACATGACATCTAAGGTCATTTGAAGGTCATCCATTATTGAGGAATAAATTGAAGTTATAGAGTTGGTTTAACAATGCTTTTGAAAATAATGTAGCTTAGATGACATTGTTCTGTACTCACACATGATATAAATAGTCCTAGGGCCTTATTTAATAAAGGGTTATTTTTTTCCATAGGCATAGATAGAATAGGGGGAAAAAAACTCATGTTTGTAACAAAGCTGGTAGTACAAGAATATATGAAAGATTTATGGCTTAAAGTGTGTATATAGGATAAAATACTGGCATATAATTAAATGTAGCTTTATATCCCCAGACGACGACACTGATCTTCCTAGCCCTGCTACAGGCTTTTTTTTCCTGTGTGCGCATACTCCTGTTGTAACCTCCATGGTTTTCCCGTGCAATTTCTCCTAAATATCGTTTCTTTTTTTTTTCCCACCTTCCTTCCTCTGAAGGAGGCCCTTGACACGAAAGCATGCCCCTCACTTTCCAGTCCCGTAGGGATTTACATTCTTTTCCCCCATTTTCTGCCGCCATATTTAAAGGAAGAGTTATTTAATGCCAGCGCTCTCTCTCTCTGCCCTAGAGATACCACCCAAAAGCTACAGACCTATTTGACTTTGGTTAATTTACAGAGATTAGAGACAGCTGATATTGATAACCTAGATAAAGAGATTTCATGCTAAGAAAGGGCTAGATGGGCTGTCATTAGCAGACTATAAAGCATTTGAAGGTTTCTTAACAGGACTTAAATGAGAACCTCCCCCAATCCATGTTGGAGGCCTGCTCGCTGTAATTCAAAGTAGTAACTGGTGGGGGGAGGGGGGAATGTAGGCTATCAAACCAGAGGGGGCTGGAGGACCTATGTGTTAACTGAGCGAACTGTTGGACGAACTGGTTAACTGGGAATGGTGTGGGCACACAACCCTTTCAAAATCCCCTGATTTAGGAGGTAGAAACGGGATTTGCTTGCCCATGTGCACCCACTTAAAATTTGGCACGCACCAGCCTGTTTTCCTATCATGCATGTGTTATAAAATAGCCGCGCCCCTGGGCACTTGTGCGCCCGGTCACCGGTTTGAAAGTTATCGTCCCTGGGTTTTTGCAGCCCAAACACATAGCCCTGCATTTTTTAGCATTCAGGCTCTAGACCATTCCTCAAGCCTCACTAGATCCTGCCTCGTGTTTTGCACTCTTTCCTGGCTGTCTGCCGTGTTACAGATTTTGGTATCATCCGCAAAAAGATGAACCTGTCCTGTTGGCCCTTCTGTAAAATTGCTAACAAAACGGTTGGAGCAAAAAGTCAGAGAAACTATATTTGATCGAGTATCACACCTGATCAATACAAGCTTGAAAAGTAAAAGTACAAAAGACTTAATCTCAAAGCTATACCGGTTTCAGAATCTATTAACAAGTCCCCCCAAAATGGACAGAGACAGTTGAGAAAAAAAAAATAAATAAAAGAGCTCAATTATATGGAGCTCAATAGATCAATGGAGATCAATAGATCAATGGAGATCAATAGAGGCAGGGCCAGGAAAATCCCCCATCTCTTCAAATATATTAAAAAAACAGATAAAAAATTGTATAAAGGTGGTGCCTAACTCCAGCACGTCTGAATAAGAAATACCTGCCTCACTCTTACAGGTGTAGACTAGAGGAAGGTCACAAAGATTATTCCTCTCTGAAAAAGGTGCATACATTCCTAATGGATATCCTAGATTTAAAACTGCCTCGTGGCCCTGGAATGTTTCTACTGGGGCTTGAGGGAGTATACCAGAAACTCTCTCAAACCATCTTAAGGGACCGGCCGCAGCTGTCTAGCCCGGTCCTTCTTAAGGTTCAGCCTCGCAAGGGATTCAGGGTGAAGGGTGGCTCTCCTCACCATATTGTAAGGAGTCAGGGTCCAGAGGGGTTAGACAGGCCCCGGGGAGCAGGCAGGAAACCAGACTATGTGAAGACCTGTTATTTATTTATTTATTTATTTATTTATTTATTTATAGACTTTTCTTTGCTGACATTTGTGAGGCACATCATACCGGCTTACATTGAACTGAAAGGAGGAAAATACAATGAACAGAATAACATGTCATAGCTAAACGCAAATGGTGTAAGATATAAGCATCGTGAAAACATTCTGAGATTATATATAATAACATAAAAGAACTAAATAGCTATGGAGGAAAAAGGTAGAAAGAAAGAAAGAGAAACTTTGTACAAAAAGAAAACTTTATCTTTAACCTGTTATGTTTGAGGTTGGCTAATGTCAGAACTGCAAGGTGAGCAGCTTCTCTTGTGTATTGTGTTTTGCACTGTAAATACAATTGCATTTTAAGGAAACAGCCAGAATCTGCCTCCTTTATCCCACTGGCTGTTTCCTATGCCATGACTGGCCACGTTACCACTTATGGTATCAAAACTGTGATCCCTTGCCTAAGAGGGAAGCACAGGCAGGAGCCCACAGCCGCAGCAGACAAAAATTTCAAAAAACAAACAAGACCCAGAATCTTTTTTTTTTTCCTGGAGCCTCCTGGTTCCACTCCCTTAGCTGAAGTTACAACAGGCCAAGTGGGTTAGCCCCACCTGTGCAGTCAGGGTTCAAACAGCAAGGAAGGGTTGGACAGGCCAACAGGTTGGTTTTGTTTTCTCTCCCAGTCCTTCTCCGAAGGGAGACATAGTTTGGAGGCAGCTGGAGCAAGTGATCCAGATTCTCGCTACAGGGCAGCAAACAGACCTCCCTACAAACACAAATTGACCAGCAGTAGGCAGTGAGAGCAAGTTATGCATTAAAGTATGCTATTAACTTAGGTAACTCAGGCAGTGATGACTGCCATAACCAGGCCACAGGCCCTGTCGCCAGTGTTACCAAAAATAAGCCCAGTGGAAGACTCGGAGCCTTTCTTAATAAACTTTGAATGAACTGCCCAACTGGTGGTGTGCCAGAAGCTTCTTGGACCACATATTTGAGGATTCTGCTGGTAGCAGCCAGACTGCTTTTCTGGCAGCAAATTCAGAAAGGAATGGCTAGCCATGCAGATGTGAAGGCTGCCGTACTGGAGAGAACAGGCTGTACTCCAGAGATGTATCGACTCTAGTTCCGGACATGGACCCTCTGGCCCGGGGAAAGTCCCCGAAGTCTTTTGCTCCAGGTCAAGGACGCTGATCAGAAATAGCTACAGCCAGATGGGAAATCAGGCCTTGGAGAGGCTAATATCTTCCTCCTCGAATAATTCGTAGAAGGCCTACATCCAGCCATGCAAGGCATGTGTACGTCAACACTCTAAGGTTATCTTGGAGTCCACCTTGGAGATGGCTGATGCCTTTTTCTGTTATGTTTGTTCTTTTTCTGTTATGTTTGTTCTTGGATGATGTCCTTCCTGCTAGCCCTATAACAGGGGTGCTTCAGTCTGCTCAGCTTTGCCTTTTTAAAGGCCCACCATGGTCTTCGTTTCCTGTGGTGTTCCTGGTCTCCGGTCTTGTCTTCAACTCCAGCAGTTCCAGTCCTTGTTTCCAGAGGTCTCATTCAAGTCCTCAACTCCTGAGTTCTAGGTCTGTCTCCAACTTCTGAGTTCCAGTGTCCAGGTCTTCTAGTCCTCTTCTTCAATCTAGCATCCTGTATCTTCATTCCTCAGTCCTGATTCTGGTTCCAAGTCTTCAAGTCCATCTTCGCTGGTTCAAGTCCTCAGAGTCATTGTTTTTACAGTCTTGTTACAAGTTCAGAGTTGTGAGTTCCAGAATTCCTGGTTCATGAGTCCTTGTTCCTGGTCTTGGGGAGCTTGTCAATGATGTGGCCTGTCCTTGTCTTAAGTTCTCGCCTGAATCTTGATGTCAGTCTCAGCTTGGTTTCTCTCCCTTGTTTGGATCTTTGTTTTCATTGTTAGTCCAGATCCCTGTCCTCAATCCTTGTTTGGTTCCTTGTCATAATGTGGACCTCTGTCTTCAACTGTATCTGTACTTCAGTCTTCTGCCACGCTTCAGTCTTCAGCCATGCTTCAGAAATCAGCTATATTTTCACCGTCTTCATGTCTAAATCTTCAGCGTCATGTCCAAGTCTTCAGTGTCTTGTCCATGTATTCAGAGGAGTCTTCAGAGTCCTCAGCCTCCGTCTGTCCTCATATACTAATTGCTTCCAAGCGGCAGTCCAAAAGGGCTTACAGAGTGGCTCGAGGGCTAACCAGAGATCAGAATGTGTTGCCTGGTTCTCATCCGAGGTCTCCTAGTTCCTGGTTCATCTGTTCCTGTTCCAAGAACATAAGAACATGCTATACTGGGTCAGACCAATGGTCCATCAAGCCCAGCATCCTGTTTCCAACAGTGGCCAATCCAGGCTATTAGTACCTGGCAAGTACCCAAAAAACTAAGTCTATTCCATGCTACTGAAGCAAGTAATGGCAGTGGCTATTTTCTAAGTCAATATGATTAATAGCAGGTAATGGACTTCTCCTCCAAGAACTTTTCCAAAACTTTTTAAAACCCAGCTATACTAACTGCACTAAACACATCCCCTGGCAACAAATTCCAGACTTCAATTGTACGTTGAGTAAAAAAGAACTTTCTCCAATTAATTTTAAATGTGCTACAAGCTAACTTCATGGAGTGCCCCCTAGTCCTTTTATCCGAAAGAGTAAATGTATGTATGTATTTATTTATTTATTTAGAGCTTTTCTATACCGGCATTCATGATTAGGGATGTGAATCGTGTCCTCGATCGTCTTAACGATCGATTTCGGCTGGGAAGGGGAGGGAATCGTATTGTTGCCGTTTGGGGGGGTAAAATATCGTGAAAAATCGTGAAAATCGTTAAAAAATCGAAAAATCGAAAAATCGAAAAACCGGCACATTAAAACCCCCTAAAACCCACCCCCGACCCTTTAAATTAAATCCCCCACCCTCCCGAACCCCCCCCAAATAACTTAAATAACCTGCGGGTCCAGCGGCGGTCCGGAACGGCAGCAGTCCGGAACGGGCTCCTGCTCCTGCATCTTGTCGTCTTCGGCCGGCGCCATTTTCCAAAATGGCGCCGAAAAATGGCGGCGGCCATAGACGAAAAAGATTGGACGGCAGGGTTCCGGCGCCTCGCTGAATGACCTCCTGCAGTCGATCTCCTGCCGGCGCCATTTTCCGTACGAAAACGATTCGCGGCGGGAAATCGCTCCCTGACCCCCGCTGGACCTCCAGGAACTTTTGGCCAGCTTGTGGGGGGCCTCCTGACCCCCACGAGACTTGCCAAAAGTCCAGCGGGGGTCCGGAAGGACCTCCTGCCGTCCAATCTTTTTCGTCTATGGCCGCCGCCATTTTTCGGCGCCATTTTGGAAAATGGCGCCGGCCGAAGACGACAAGATGCAGGAGCAGGAGCCCGTTCCGGACCGCTGCCGTTCCGGACCGCCGCTGGACCCGCAGGTTATTTAAGTTATTTGGGGGGGGTTCGGGAGGGTGGGGGATTTAATTTAAAGGGTCGGGGGTGGGTTTTAGGGGGTTTTAGTGTGCCGGCTCACGATTCTAACGATTTATAACGATAAATCGTTAGAATCTGTATTGTATTGTGTTCCATAACGGTTTAAGACGATATTAAAATTATCGGACGATAATTTTAATCGTCCTAAAACGATTCACATCCCTATTCATGATACAAACACATCATGCTGGTTTACAGTTAACAAGGGGTGTAAAACGGCTTGAACATTTAACAAGTGAAGAGGACCAAAAAAGTTACAATAAAACAAGGGTGCTAGAACTGGGGGAAGAAGAAGACAAAGCTAGAGTAACTTAACAGTAGGATGAGCAATTATTTACATAGTGCTGAGGGTCTCTCAATAGTTGTTGTGGTGCTTCAGTTAGGTTCGGGAAAGGCTTGTTTAAACAACCAAGTCTTAAGCCTTTTTCTAAATGTTAGTAAGCATGGTTCCTGTCTGAGATCAGGAGGAATGGCATTCCATATAGATGGTACCGCTGTAGAGAAGGCCCGGTCTCTGAATGCTAGATGATGTGTAGATTTAGTTTGGGGGACATGCAGTGATCCTCTGTAAGCTTCTCTGATGGGTCTGGATGAGGTATGTAAATAACCGATTCACATTTACCCGTTCTAGACCCCTCATGATTTTAAACATCTCTATCATATCCCCCCTCAGCCATCTCTTCTCGAAGCTGAACAGCCCTAACCTCTTTAGTCTTTCCTCATAGGGGAGCTATTCCATCCCCTTTATCATTTTGGTCACCTTCTCTGTACCTTCTCCATCACAACTATATCTTTTTTGAGATGCGGCGACCAGAATCGTACACAGAATTCAAGGTGCTGACTCACCATGGAGTGATACAGAGGCATTATGACATTTTCCGTTTTATTCACCATTTCCTTCCTAATAATTTCTAACATTCTGTTTGCTTCTTTGACTGCCCCAACACATTGAGCAGACGATTTCAATGTATTATTTACTATGATGCCACACTCCGAAAGACATCAAATCTTCCTAAGAGTGCACTGTTCTGTTCATACGTCTCACTCTGCATGTCAAAGTGGCCCCTAACCCCTACACTACTACCTAAACCTCACCTCAAGTTACTAGGCGGGCCTCCTAAAGTAGCATAAATAGCTACTTACTATGGTGCCATTCTCAAAGGCGCTCTCTCTCTCTCTTTTCCCCCTCCCCCTCACATCTCAGGCCCTTCCCCAGCCTAAAAATGTCCAAAAGAGAATTTGTGAAAAAATCACAATTTGTATTATGGGCATATTGCACAGCTTAATGCTAATGAAAAAAGTGTAGCTATTTTTGGCATTAAAACTGTGCAATATCATGCATTATGGCTTCACACTTTGCGAAACCAGCTCACTTTTACAAAATTCCCACCCCCGACTCCACCCCAATCCCTCCCCTTTTAAAAATTAGCATCGCACCATGTGCTATGGTGTTTTTTTGCATACATTAAGGCGTTTTTCGCATGCAAAAACGCCATAACGCAAGTTGGAAAATGACCCTATAAGTAAATAATCTTGGTCTTATTTATATTTAAAGAAAGCTTGTTAGCTGTAAGCCAAGATCTCAAGGTAGTTAAACATGTAGTAACTTTTTATCCAGGGCTTCTTAGCGAGAGCCTCTTATTGGGACAAAAAATTGGATATTGTCTGCACAGAGGTGATATCCAACAGCAAGGTCTGTCAAAACGCGACAGATAGGAGAAATGTAAATATTAAATAAAGAGGCAGATGGGACAGAGCCCTGGGGAACACCAGTATTTAACCCAAGTATGTCGGATTTCTGACCAGCAAGAGAAATACATTGCAATCTAACAGCCAAAAAAGACTGGAACCATTGCAAAATAACATTGCCAATTCTGATGTCACGCAGGCACTGCACAAGTATTTCATGGTCTATGGTATCAAATGCAGTCGTCAAATCTAACAAAACCAGAAAAAACTCAGATCCACAATTAAAACCCTGTCTAAAAACAAGCAGACCTGGATGAGGCAGAGGCTCAACTGGATCTTTACCTTTACCAACCCACACTCACCTTGGGTTGAGATTTTGGGTGCTGGAGCCAGCAGATCATAGGAGGGGGCCTCTGCTGGAGAAATTCGTCAACCAAGCCGGGATGGAGCAGGAGAAGATGAAGCATATCCAATGGCAGGCTATGGGCGGAGGCAGGCGGCAAGCAAGAATGTCCAAGAGTTAGGCTGAGGTAAACCAGGTATCCATCTGTAAGGCTGAAAGGACAGATAGGCAGGGCAGGAAGGCAAGGAGCAGAACCGGTGGGCAGACAAGGAGACAAAGATGAACTGAAGACAGAGGAACTGAAGAACTGATCACAGGAACTAGACGGAGACAAGGACTACTGGAACTGAGGACAAAGACGATTACAAGGAACTGAAGATGAAGAGAATTACAAGGAACTGAAGATGAAGAGAATAATAAACATGTGGATAAAGGGGAACCGGTAGATGTAGTGTATTTGGATTTTCAGAAGGCGTTTGACAAAGTCCCTCATGAGAGGCTTCTACGAAAACTAAAAAGTCATGGGATAGGAGGCGATGTCCTTTCGTGGATTACAAGCTGGTTAAAAGACAGGAAACAGAGAGTAGGATTAAATGGTCAATTTTCTCAGTGGAAAAGGGTAAACAGTGGAGTGCCTCAGGGATCTGTACTTGGACCGGTGCTTTTCAATATATATATAAATGATCTGGAAAGGAATACGAGTGAGGTTATCAAATTTGCAGATGAAACAAAATTATTCAGAGTAGTTAAATCACAAGCAGACTGTGATACATTGCAGGAGGACCTTGCAAGACTTGAAGATTGGGCATCCAAATGGCAGATGAAATTTAATGTGGACAAGTACAAAGTGTTGCATATAGGGAAAAATAACCGTTACTGTAGTTATACGATGTTAGGTTCCATATTAGGAGCTACCACCCAGGAAAACGATCTAGGCATCATAGTGGATAATACTTTAAAATCGTCAGCTCAGTGTGCTGCAGCAGTCAAAAAAGCAAACAGAATGTTAGGAATTATTAGGAAGGGAATGGTTAATAAAACGGAAAATGTCATAATGCCTCTATATCGCTCCATGCTGAAACCACACCTTGAATACTGTGTACAATTCTGGTCGCTGCATCTCAAAAAAGATATAGTTGCGATGGAGAAGGTACAGAGAAGGGCAACCAAAATGATAAAGGGGATGAAACAGCTTCCCTATGAGGAAAGGCTGAAGAGATTAGGGCTGTTCAGCTTGGAGAAGAGACAGCTGAGGGGGGATATGATAGAGGTCTTTAAGATCATGAGAGGTCTTGAATGAGTAGATGTGACTCGGTTATTTTCACTTTCGAATAATAGAAGGACTAGGGGGCATTCCATGAAGTTATCAAGTAGCACATTTAAGACTAATCAGAGAAAATTCTTTTTCACTCAACGCACAATAAAGCTTTGGAATTTGTTGCCAGAGGATGTGGTTAGTGCAGTTAGTGTTCAAAAAAAGTTTGGATAAGTTCTTGGAGGAGAAGTCCATTAACGGCTATTAATCAAATTTACTTAGGGAATAGCCACTGCTATTAATTGCATCAGTAGCATGGGATCTTCTTAGTGTTTGGGTAATTGCCAGGTTCTTGTGGCCTGGTTTTGGCCTCTGTTGGAAACAGGATGCTGGGCTTGATGGACCCTTGGTCTGACCCAGCATGGCAATTTCTTATGTTCTTATGTTCTTAGAACTGTAACTGAAGATACGGAACGCAGGAACTTGAGAACGAAGGCAGGGAAACCTGAAGCAATTCACACTACAAGGAATGTAGGGAGACCTGTTGCCAAGGCGAGAACTGCAGGGAGAGAGGGCCACTTATAGGCCAGGGTTTGTGAGTTCATCCATGGGCGCTGCGAGGGATTTCCCACTGTGGGCCCTTTAAGTTTGGTGATGGGCGCGTATGCGCCTAGGGATGGCCATGGGAAGAGCCAGTGTCATTCTGCCAAGTGTTATGTTGGGCCTATCTGAGCGTGGAAGCTTGCCGCATGGCTGCCCAGGAAGACCTTGGCGGCGTTGGGGACCAGAGATGGTGGCTCAGAGCTGGAGGTAAGTGCAGTGGTTCATGGGGAAATGCGTGGACCGCCAAACACAACAGAGAAAGGAACAAAACCTTTCTGTAGGGAAAAGTTAATGGTTTTGCATAGTAAGCTAGCTAGGTCAGAACTCAAAATTTAAAGCTAGCATTAGAACAACTAGTCAAAGGACAAAAGTTTTTTTTCAGACTAGTAATTATGTCAGTATTCTCTGAGGAACTAATAAGCTCAAAAGATTCCCATAAAGAAGATAACTGGAAAGGCTTAGCTGGAAAAGACAAAGAAATGTTGTCAATCTTTTCTTTAAAAATTAGACTAAAAGTCTGTGTAGTAGGACATGACTGGGTAGAATTAGCTGAAGAGTAAGTCAAGGATTTAACCATATAAAATAGTTCATGAGATTGATTCGGAGGAGAGTGAATTTACTTGGGTCAAAAAACATTTTAGGGACTCAGCTGTATCCTGGTAATCTTTAAGCTTAATAAGATAAACTTCTCAGTCACAGGCTGATTTGGATTTCCACCAAGATGCTCAAACTTTCTCAACTCGTTTGAAACTATGGAGCTCATTACTAAATCAAGATGCTCCTTTAAGGCAAGACACCAATTTTTCCTTCAGAGGAGCTACCTTCTCTAGAACAGATTCTAGGGAGTCTCTCCAAAATAAAACAGCTTCCTCAACATTCAGAAAGCATTGTGGAATTTTAGGGATCCAACAATCTCTAAGGGATATCAACATCAATGTGATGGGCATCCTAGAGGCCCAAAACAGATTCCATAAAAGCAGTCAAATATTGAATATAGCATGAAATAAAATTCACAGCATATAATCTAAAATAACACCTTCCCACCTACAGACCTAGCCACAAGCCTAAACAGAGCTAGGTATTGACTTTCTGAGCTCCTGGCGATCTTACTTCTATGGGAAAGAAACAGAAGGGGGGGAGTTCAACCCCCACCAACTCAATCCTCGGCAGTTTACTCACAGCAATCAATTCTGCCATTTTTTTACCTCAGAGTTCACTGCTTCCACTCCACGGCCAGGGCCTCTTGATGCCAGGGTAGAAAGAGAAGCCTCTCCCCAGACTGAGGCCGAGGTATCCTTCAGCCCGGAGCAGCGATCGATTCCCTCCTGTCAGGAGCTGTTGGTTTCTCCTGGTGCTGGATCCCCTGTTGACTTGGTGAGCCTGGAAGTTGGAGCGTTGCTAGGGGCTGTAACAGCTGGTCGGCCTTTGAGCAGGTTGGATACGATGACTGTTTCTTCTTGGATAAAAGCTGGGGTTTCTTGGAGTGGCTGGAACTGTGGGGATTGATATATGGGAAGCCTAACATGAAGACTTTGGTTCACTCAGCTGACCCAGAATCCTTTGCTGTCTCGGCTTAGCTGAAACTTCTGGCATACAAGGAACTCAGACTCACCTGAGCTTGACTGGCTTTTGGGAGACATCTGGAATGAATTCAGACCTAGCCAGATATGATGGAGGGTCATGAGGTCACAACGGACACATGGACCAAGCTATGTTCTCACAGACTACTGTCTCAACTCGAGGGGCCCAGTGTAACTGAAGATCCCCATGAGATTAGGAGTCTGATCAAAGGACTGGCACGAATGACAGAACAAAGAACTACTAAGAACTACTAGGATAATTGACAGCCATCATCAGACATGTGGGTATCTGCTAGGCCTAATTGGATCTCAATATGGGAGGCGGGACCAGGGAATCTTAGACATAGGTTGTCTGATTTGGACACAGAACACGTGGTACCTGATACTCTATGAAGTCCTATTAAGGATAAGAACATAAGAAAATGCCATACTGGGTCAGACCAAGGGTCCATCAAGCCCAGCATCCTGTTTCCAACAGTGGCCAATCCAGGCCATAAGAACCTGGCAAGTACCCAAAAACTAAGTCTATTCCATGTTACCATTGCTAATGGCAGTGGCTATTCTCTAAGTGAACTTAATAGCAGGTAATGGACTTCTCCTCCAAGAACTTATCCAATCCTTTTTTAAACACAGCTATACTAACTGCACTAACCACATCCTCTGGCAACAAATTCCAGAGTTTAATTGTGCGTTGAGTAAAAAAGAACTTTCTCCGATTAGTTTTAAATGTGCCCCATGCTAACTTCACGGAGTGCCCCCTAGTCTTTCTACTATCCGAAAGAGTAAATAACCAATTCACATCTACCCGTTCTAGCCCTCTCATGATTTTAAACACCTCTATCATATCCCCCCTCAGTCATCTCTTCTCCAAGCTGAAAAGTCCTAACCTCTTTAGTCTTTCCTCATAGGGGAGTTGTTCCATTCCCCTTATCATTTTGGTAGCCCTTCTCTGTACCTTCTCCATCGCAATTATATCTTTTTTGAGATGCGGCGACCAGAATTGTACACAGTATTCAAGGTGTGGTCTCACCATGGAGCGATACAGAGGGATTATGACATTTTCCGTTTTATTCACCATTCCCTTTCTAATAATTCCCAACATTCTGTTTGCTTTTTTGACTGCCGCAGCACACTGTACCGACGATTTCAATGTGTTATCCACTATGACACCTAGATCTCTTTCTTGGGTTGTAGCACCTAATATGGAACCCAACATTGTGTAATTATAGCATGGGTTATTTTTCCCTATATGCATCACCTTGCACTTATCCACATTAAATTTCATCTGCCATTTGGATGCCCAATTTTCCAGTCTCACAAGGTCTTCCTGCAATTTATCACAATCTGCTTGTGATTTAACTACTCTGAACAATTTTGTGTCATCTGCAAATTTGATTATCTCACTCGTCGTATTTCTTTCCAGATCATTTATAAATATATTGAAAAGTAAGGGTCCCAATACAGATTCCTGAGGCACTCCACTGTCCACTCCCTTCCACTGAGAAAATTGCCCATTTAATCCTACTCTCTGTTTCCTGTCTTTTAGCCAGTTTGCAATCCAAAAAAGGACATCGCCACCTATCCCATGACTTTTTACTTTTCCTAGAAGCCTCTCATGAGGAACTTTGTCAAACGCCTTCTGAAAATCCAAGTATACTATATCTATCGGTTCACCTTTATCCACATGTTTATTAACTCCTTCAAAAAAGTGAAGCAGATTTGTGAGGCAAGACTTGCCCTGGGTAAAGCCATGCTGACTTTGTTCCATTAAACCATGTCTTTCTATATGTTCTGTGATTTTGATGTTTAGAACACTTTCCACTATTTTTCCTGGTACTGAAGTCAGGCTAACCGGTCTGTAGTTTCCCGGATCGCCCCTGGAGCCCTTTTTAAATATTGGAGTTACATTTGCTATCCTCCAGTCTTCAGGTACAATGGATCATTTTAATGATAAGTTACAAATTTTTACTAATAGGTCTGAAATTTCATTTTTTAGTTCCTTCAGAACTCTGGGGTGTATACCATCCAGTCCAGGTGATTTGCTACTCTTCAGTTTGTCAATCAGGTCTACCACATCTTCTAGGTTCACCGTGATTTGATTCAGTCCATCTGAATCATTGCCCATGAAAACCTTCTCCATTACGGGTACCTCCCCAACATCCTCTTCAGTAAACACCATCTGTATGCTAAACTTGAAAAATGCATGTTCGAGTGTGAGTCTTTACCGTTCCTGGGTTATATAGTGTCGTCCACCGGGTTCCGGATGGATCCAGAGAAGGTATCGGCAATCACCAGATGGCCTCGCCCCACGGGACTAAAAGCCTTACAGAGATTCCTGGGATTTGCCAACTTCTATGGACATTTTATTCCCCATTATTCACGCAGAGTGGCACCCCTCACCGCTCTGACCAGAGCTAAAGTGTGGCCTGACACGGCCATCCAGGCCTTTGAAGATCTAAAACAAGCCTTCTTAGCAGACACTTGCCTATATCACCCGGACCCACTACGTCCCTTTGTGGTTGAAGTTGATGCCTCTAACCTCGCGGTGGGGGTTATACTCAGTCAGTACTCGCAATCAGGGCGGCTGCTCCCCTGTTCCTATTACTCGAAGAAGTTCTCACCCGCTGAGTGCAATTACAGTATTGGTGACAAGGAGCTCCTAGCCATTAAATTGGCCTTCGAGGAGTGGAGACAATGGCTGGAGGGGGCAATCCATCCAATAACGGTCTATACTGACCACAAGAACCTTGAATGTCTATCTCAAGCGCAGCGGTTGAATTCCAGACAGGCCAGATGATCGCTCTTTTTCAGCCAGTTTGACTTCACCCTCCAGTATCGACCAGCCTCAAAGAATGTCAGAGCTGACGCATTATCCCGGACCTCGATTTTGGACGAAGATGAGGATCGTCCTCAATACATCCTAGACTCTGCCAAGATTCGCCTAGCAGCTGTTACGGTCAAGTCCCAAGAGAGGACCGTGGTCCCTAGACGCTTACGAGAGAGAGTATTACACTAGGCTCATGACTCGCTAACTGGTGGGCATGCCGGCCGAGAGCGGACATTAGAATTATTAAATCGATACTATTGGTGGCCCAACTTGCAACGAGATGTCCGAACCTACGTAAGTTTCTGCCCCACGTGCGCCAAGCAGAAACCCAAGGTCGGATCTCCCTGGGGCATTTTGCAGCCACTTCCAGTTCCCACAGAGCCCTGGACCCACATAGCCACGGACTTTGTAGTGGACCTACCCACGTCTTTGGGGAAGACCGTGATCTAGGTTACAGTAGACTGCTTCTCCAAGATGGCCCACTTTGTGCCGTTGCCCAAGCTACCGTCTGCCCCAGAACTGGCACTACTATTCGCCCAACACATCTTCCGTATCCACGGACTTCCTCAGGACATAGTGTCTGATTGGGGGCCTCAGTTTACGGCCCGATACTGGAAGGCCCTATGTAAGTGCTTTAAGGTCCAACTCAGTTTCTCCACAGCCTTCCACCCCCAGAGCAACGGCCAATCGGAGCGAATGAATCGCTCTCTGAAGCATTTATGAATGCTCTCCAAGCATTCATAAATGAGAAACAAGACAATTGGACGGAGCTTCTTCCCTGGGCTGAGTTTTCTTATAATAATCAAATCCATGCTGCCACAGGGAGCTCTCCATTTCAAATCATCTACGGGAAGCAACTCAAACCCCTGTTGCCCCTATCTATGCCAGTTTCTTCACCAGTGGCGCAGTTATCCGCACAACAACTTCGGGGCCTTTGGAAAACCATCCAGAGCAAACTTACTTCCGCCGCCAGAACTGCTAAAGGATATGCTGACCAGCACCGTCGACCAGCACCAGCATGCCATCCGGGTGACCGCGTCTGGCTCAGCACAAAGAACATCCATCTGAGGCTGCCCTCTAAAAGATTAGCTCCCAAGTTTTGTGGACCATTTCGTGTAGCCGAAAAGAATTGGAATGGTCAGCTATCGACTGCGACTGCCATCCACCCTGCGAATCCACAATGTTTTCCATGTCTCCCTCCTTAAACCAGTGATCCTCTCCCGCTTTCACCGCAAGCCACCGGAAGACACAGCTACACCCACGGCTGAGGACCCTACTTACCAAGTGAGGGAGGTTGTTGACGTACGTTTTTTCAACCGTCGCTGGGAGTACCTCTTAGCCTGGGAGGGTTGCGGAGATGAAGACAACACCTGGGAACCTGCCCGCAACATCCTAGATAAATCACTTCTCCAACAATTCCATCTAGACCATCCTGGAAAACCTGGTTCTTTAAAGAGGGGGCGTAAAGGGGGGGTACTGTTGCGGCCCCGACCGCCTCTCCCACGATCGGGGCTGGGGCCACTTACTTCCGCACCGGACCGCGGAGAGGAATGCCAGGGTCCCGGCCTGGTAGGCTGCATGGCTGCGGCGTCTCCACGTGGGAGACGCCGCCGAGCCTTTCGCTAACTCTGCCCCCCTCGCGTTGCTATGCGCGCGCACGCGAACGGGGCATTTAAAGGTTCAGCACCCGGAAGTGCTGGACAGCCCCCTGGATGATGTCAGACGCCGGCAGAGTATATTAGGCCGGCGTCTGACTCAGGAACTTCGCCTTGCAACGAGGTCCCTCTCCTGAGAGTCTAGTTGCCATCCTGTTCCTGTTTTCTGCTGGTCTGGTTCCTGGTTCCTGGTGTTCCTGTGCTTGTTCCAGTCCCTGCTCCAGCTGTTCCTTCATCTGCTGATTTCCTGGTTCCTGACTCCGGTTTGCTCCTGACGCTCCCTGCTCGCCGCCTGCCTTGACTTTGGACCTGCTTCATACTTCATCTGCTCCAGCCTCATAAGTCCCAGCGGCCCAGATCCCTACAGGCCCCTCCTAGGGGGATCCAGGGCTCTGGGTGAAGTCCTCTCAGATCCTCCTGCCTGAGACCGCTTAAGTCCCAGCGGTCCAGATCCCTACGGGCTCCTCCTGGGGGGATCTAGGATCTCCAGGGTAAAGCTGCCGCCAGGTTTCCAGCTTGATTCCGCCTCCCGACCTGTCCGAAGGAACCCTCCTTTCACTAGGCCGGCCCAAGGGTCCACCGCTTCTCCCAGTCACAACAACTGCAGCAAAAAATACCCCTTAACACCCTCCAACCCAAACTTAATCCTAGCATTTGTCAGCTGGCTCCAGAGTTGGGCATTTCATCTCTCCTGCTTCTTCCTCTGTATTAGGGAATGGTAGGTAGGCATCTCCCACCTGCCAAAGAAATAAGATGCCCAATTCCAGCAGCCTTACCTTTCAGAGCAGAGGCCTGGGCAGCAGCTCAACTCAAAGGCTTATGATCTAGAACAGTGTTCCCCAGCCCGATCCAGTCAGGTTTCCAGGATTGCCACAACGAACATGCATGAGAGAGATCCGTACGCAATGGAGATCCAGTGCATGCAAATCTCTCTCATGCATACCCGCTGCAGATACCCTGGTCTAAGCCTGCCAATATTTTACACATTGGGCTTAGATAAATATTGAACAGCGCTGCTGAAATCACAAGCAGATCGTATAAATTGCAGGAAGACCTTGTGAGACTGGAAAATTGGGCATCCAGATAGCAGATGAAATTTAATGTGGATAAGTGCAAGGTGATGCATATAGGGATAAATAACCCTTGCTGTAGTTACATGATGTTATGTTCCATATTAGGAGCTACTACCCAGGAAAGAGATCTAGGCATCATAGTGGATAATACATTGAAATCATCGGTTCAGTGTGCTGTGGCAGTCAAAAAAGCAAACAATGTTAGGAATTAGTAGGAAGGGAATGGTGAATAAAATGGAAAATGTAATAATGCCTCTATATCGCTCCATGGTGAGCCTGCACCTTGAATACTGTGTACAATTCTGATCGCCACATCTCAAAAAAGATATAATTGCGATGGAGAAGGTTCAGAGAAGGGCAACCAAAATGATAAAGAGGATAGAATAGCTCCCCTATGAGGAAAGGCTAAAGAGGTTAGGGATGTTCAGCTTGGAGAAGAGATGGCTGAGGGGGGATATGATAGAGATGTTTAAAATCATGAGAGGTCTAGAACGGGTTAATGTGAATCAGTTATTTACCCTTTCGGATAATAGAAGGACTAGGGGGCACTCCATGAAGTTAGCATGTGGCACATTTAAAACTAATCAGAGAAAGTTCTTTTTCACTCAATGCACAATTAAACTCTGGAATTTGTTGCCAGAGGATGTGGTTAGTGCAGTTAGTGTAGCTGGGTTTAAAAAAGGATTGGATAAGTTCTTAGAGAAGAATTCCATTACCTGATATTAATTAAGTTGACTTAGAAAATAGCCACTGCTATTACTAGCAACAGTAACATGGGTACTTGCCAGGTTCTTATGGCCTGGATTAGCCACTTATGGCCTGGATTAGCCACTTATGGCCTGGATTAGCCACTGTTGGAAACAGGATGCTGGGCTTGATGGACCCTTGGTCTGACCCAGTATGGCATGTTCTTATGTTCTTATGTTCTTATGCTCTATAGCACAGCAATTATCACAGGGAACCAGTTAGAAGTTAGACCATTGATCTGTCAGGCATGTACGGCTGATGTAACATAAACCAGAATAATGGCGTTCTGAAGCCTGTCTCATATCTTTCCCTGAAACCATGATTAAGACACACGGAGGAACCTGCAGAAACCTACCGCGCTACACTTCCAAGACACATGCCAAAAGCGGAAAAGCAGTAAGCAATCTCAGTATTGTACTGCATGACCTAACACGTTCACTGACAGCAGGAGGGCAGAGAGGTAAATTTGCCTTTGGTTTTCTTTATCCTCTAGTGCTCCATCCCAGGATTCCTACAGTCCCGTACAAAATTATCTTTTCATTACAATCTAACTTTTTCACTCCCGCTTACTGTATTATTCGCAACTTTTACCTCAGACTGCTAAATCCACATCACACAAGTTAATAAAGAAGTCATCTTGATTTTGCAAAAAAAAAAAAAAAAGATTTGTTTTCATGAGAATGTGGCAGCCGTTCCACAAGTCAGTGCAATCATGTTCCATAAATCCTTAAAACTGCTGATAGCTCAAGCAAGCAAAACATATAAAATCAATAGAGTGAACTTTATGACCGCTGTGAAATTAATTTATTTTGAAGATCACCCAGTCCAGTCAAAATCATTTACATAGGACACGGAGAAGAAAGGCCATGGAGAGTGTCTGGCATTCCATCCTGCTCGCTGCAGTTCAGATGGATAAGAATGGTTTGTAATTGAGAAGGTACAGCTGTGCAAGAACATTGCTTTGACTGACGGGCGGCCCTACCGGAGCAGCCCAGAAGGCAAGAAGTGTGCCCAGCATGAGAATCGCAGAGTGCAGCCTTCCTGCTCATCAACCAAAAAAAACCAAAAAAAAAATTGTTTAAATTTCAGCAAAAATATTCCGTCAAGAGAACGGGTGGGCTCTCGCAGAGAAGCGAGCTGCTTCTTCAATAACGGGGCAAGGCGTTGTGTCTTTAAGGATTAAACTGAAGGGTCTATAGGACTGTCCAGGGGGTAGAATCTTGAATCGGAAGGAACTGCGGCAGCCGAGGCAGAGTGGTTTTTACTGGAGGGAGACACGGTCAGACAAATCTGAGATCGATTTCTTTGATTGGCTAACTAGAGATTTGAGCTCAGTGGCCTGCGCTGGATGCGGTAGGCTCGGATTTTTAGCAAAAGCGTTTGACACTGTCCAACATGGGAGGCTCATAAATAAACGGAACAGCCTGGGGCCCGAGGCGGTGGACTGGATTAGTAACCGGTTGAGTGACAGACGTCAGGGGATGGTGGCAAATGGAATTCACTCTGGGGGAAAGAGGCATAGTTAGCCGAGAGCCTCAGGGGACTGATCCTGGGGCCGGTTCTGTTCAGTATCTTGGTGAGCGATGCTGGGATCTGTAGCAGGGTGGACACTTCCGAGAGAGTAGGTAGAATGAAGGGTATTCTATGAAATTTCGAAGAGTGGCAGAGTAAAAAAAAAGTATTGGATAACTAAGTTTCAGTGCAAAAGAGTGCAGAGATATGTGTATAAAGGTGAATTTTAAAAGCCCTGCACACGCATCAATTAGGGGACGCATGTACAAACCAGGCTTCCACGCGCCCACTGCATTTGCAAAGCTTTTAGATGAGCACACAGCTCAGCTGCCTACACATCTCACCGAGACTGAAAAAAAGAGGAGGGGCATGGGTGTGGTCTGGGCGGGGCATGAGAGTTCCGGGGTGGAGTCAAGAGATGTGTGCATAAATGCTTACACGCCTGGGCATGTGCCTGGGTCCGGTGCCATGTAATTTTACTTCTGCTGTGGAGGAGGTGTAACTTTAAAAAAAAATTAAAAAACAGCCATTTCTGAAAGGTTTAAAGCAGTGGTCCCCAACCCTGTCCTGGGGGCCCACCAGCCAGTCGGGTTTACAGGATATCCACAATGAATAGGCATGAGAGAAAATTTGCATGTTATGGAGGCAGTGTATGCAAATTTTCTCTCATGCATATTCATTGTGGATATCCTGAAAACCCGACTGGCTGGTGGGCCCCCAGGACAGGGTTGGGGACCACTGGTTTAAAGGATCTGGGGTAACTGGGGGAGTGCAGACTATTAAACCAAGGGGGTTTGGAAGACCTAGCTCTCAACTGGGTGAACGAACTGGTGAAACTGGTAATGGCGTGGACATGTGCCCATTATAAAATACACTGATGGACGCGATAGAAATGGGATTTAGGTGGATAGGCACGCTTCCACTTAAAATTGGGCGCATATGTTATACAATTGCCACATTCCTGTGCCTTTTTGAAAGTTACTGTCTTACAGGGTCATTCATCACAGTGCATTAGGGCAATAACACCTATGTTATTTTTTGCATCATGAGATGCCTGTTATACTACACCTTTTTTCCTGGGATGGGGGAGGGAGAGCCTCTATGGTGGTACTCATATAAGTCAACTATTTATAGCACTGAAGGAGGGTCAACTAGGAACGTGAGGTGGGATTTTGGGCTAGGGTTTGGGGGGCAGTTTTACATGCACAATCAGAGGTACGGACAGCACAGTACACATCAGTGAAGCTTTCATGTGATTTGGAGAGGAAAGAAACACAAAGATGTGATTTGTACAATGTACTCTCATCTTAACTTGATGCACTCTCTCCAGGAGCAGCCTCAAAATATCACAGATGCAATAAATTTAACTTGCAGTAAAATGCCTATGCAAAGCACTAAAAATAGCACGTGTTGCGGTATCTCAAAATTTACCCTAACCACACCCCCATTTTTATCACGGGCACTATTCATGCAAAATTTATAGCAAAATGATGAATCGAAACCTTAGGGTGCATAAATTCAAAGAGCAGTACCCAATGGGGTTGAGAGACTGATATGTGTCCAACAGGAGAGAGACTTCAGGCTGAGCATATCTGAGAATCACGAGACAGGGCCGTGGCCAGAACCAGAGGAATGTGAAGATGCGCAGAGAGAGGCGCAAGCAATAGGGAAAAAAATAAACACTGAAGAGGGGACACCTATAACTCAAATTCCCCCCCATAGGGCACCTGGGGATGTGGCTTAGTCTTAAGAATGGTTCAGATTTCTTGTGATGATGGCAAGATTTGAGAAAAGGGGCAGTATTTGTATTGCCCGTGGGCCATCTTAGTGTTACCTGTCTCCGCATCCCCGGCACCATCCTTATTTCACATTCCCACAATGTATCTGAAATCAGTTCCAAGTAATCAGTTTTCAAGTGATTCCATAACACTTAAACAGTCGGTCTTTACAGTTTGTTTCACTTGCATTGGTTAAAATAAATGAGAACCATACTGTACATTTTCTTTCAATATATATATATATATATCTAGAGAGAGAGAGAGAGAGAGTTCTCTTCCCACCAGCAACCTTCCTTGTGCCAGACCGCTCCTATTCCCTGTACAGTACACTACATACATAGAGCAGGTTCCTACGCTGCATTGATTAAGGATGCAAAGCTCCCATACTGAATCCATAATACTTCCTTACATTCTGCTTCTTCAGTGCAAGCGTGTAAGATTTCCTTTTAATCCTTTCTTTATGAAAAATGTGCAAAATTCAACACCGAGTAATTTTTTGGGAGCGGGTGAGTGGGGGCTGGGAGTTTTATAAGTGCGTACGAAGCTGAAAGAATCCGCTAATGCATTGATTCCAATTGGATCTAGAGGGTAAGAAACACACAGAAATATTGGCAAGCCTGTTGGCAGCCGCTGGTATCCTGCCACATTTACACAAGCATAAACTTTCTTATTTTTTGTGTATGCAAGATTTGTTGACCTCCGTGTGTTTAATATGCTGCACATCTAGAGTCACCACATAGCTCCATGTCAAGGGGGACAGCCCTGGTTTTACCCTACTGCATGCAGGAAGAAGTAGTTCCGATTTCCCAATTGATTTCTTTAAGACAAAGAGGACTGAATCTCACTGCATGCCATGGGGCAAAACCAGGACCGGCTTAGCTTGTCCAAGCTATGAGGCCACCCATTACATATCAGACAGTGAAGTCATTTTATCTCACCGAAGCCATCAGCTTTGAGGGTGCTGTGTACCCCGAGTATTAGATCCTGCCCCCTTCTCCACATGACCTCTTCAGTCTCCCAGCCTCACAGAAACTGAGAGAAGAGGTCCCATGCGAGGCAGATCGGATGTTGCAGGTGCCCAAGTGTGCACAGAGCTGGCACCCATTGAGTTAATTTTCAAAGGAGTTATGTGCATAAAATTAGCATATATGTGCATAAGTAGCTTATATTTGCATACAGGCTATTTTATAAACATCGAACGTGTGCATGTATTTTCGTTTTCACGCCTGCATTTACTTGTGTAAAAAAAAAGGGGCATTCCAGGGTGGGACCAAGTGTTATGTGTGCAGATTGCTGTTTTACAAGAGATTTACACAAATACATTAGGCAATCTATTTGTGCAATTTTACATCTACTAGCATTTATCGATATCAGATGCATCTGTTTGCTATTTTTAGGTGGGTTGTCTGGGTGAACTGGTGGAAGTTCGGGTGAAGTACTAGGAGGGTCTGCTGAACTGGAGACAGACTGGGTGAACTGGTGGAGGTATCAGCAAACTGGTGATTTCATATATGTGTGCATGTTTTAAAATATACCGATTTCCGGTTCTACATGAACAAGTTATATTTTTTTTTGCATGTAAAATATAAGTGCACATGTTTATAAAACAGGTAGAGAAACACGTGCTTTAATGCATTGCAGCTATTTGTACGTACTGAAACATGCTGGAGACAGACAGACGCATATTTTATAATCTGCGCAGCCCAGATAGGACCAGATTATAAAATACTGTGGTAGATCTCTGAGTGCCCATATGGGACCGTGCATAGGTCTTTGAAAGTTATCCTTTATGTACCTAAGCAGAAGAGTGATAACTGGATGCTCACACAGCATTAGACACTTTTTCTTCTGCAGGCAACGTATCCTTCTGTAGAACATTTGGTACATTTTCAATAAATAAATATTTACAAAAGAAAAGTGCTAAAAGAACAAATTATATTCCTGCTGTCAAATGCTCCACTGATTGGGCTTTGGTAGAGGTAGCCTGGCCTCTCTTGTGGTGCTTTGCCCGATTACATAAAATCGTATAGTCTTTTTTTTTTGCACACGCCTGTACTCCCCCTGCTCATCTCCTTGGCAGTTCCTGTTCTCCCTGCTCAGAGGCGTGGGACGCACAGTTTGATATCAATTACTTGGAACACTGCTGCCCCTGGGGCCAGTTATTTAAGCTGGAGTGACAGTTCTGCTGTCCAAGGCAGCTGCTTGCAGCATCTGTGCAACCCCGAGGGTCACAGATTCAAATCCCACCATGGCCAACTCAGCCACTTAGCCTTCTGATCTCGATATAATGAGAGCCAATTGTACCTGGGTAATGGTAATTGTATTCTGTGCTGTGTAAGCAGCCATGAAACCTCTCTCCCACCCCCCACCCCTAAGTTATAATGGAGTAATTGATGTCCTGGGGCTGATTTACTAAACTTTTTTTTCCCCCTTAGGCACAGAATGGGAGAAAAGTCTTCAAGAATCAGGCCTCTTCTAGACCACTGACTCCCAAACCTTTCCTGAGGGACATCCACCCCTACCAGTCAGGTTTCAGGATATCCACAATGCATATGCATGAGAGAGATTTGCATGAAATGGAGGCAGTGCATGCATATGTATCTTTGGCATGTCCATTGTGAATATCCTGGCCGGGAGGGGGTTCCCCGGGACAGGTTTGGGAACGACTGCCCTAGACAATGTCCCGTCAATATGGAAAGAGAAAGGGAGGGAAGGAGGAAGCATGGAGATTAGGAGCGGCAGAGGAAAATAAAGCACAGAAGAAGGTGGGGTATGCTCAGCTGGACAAAACTAGGAGGGTATTTTATAAATGGTTTCTTATCACCATAAGAAAAATGTGTTACAAAAACCATCGTTTTACCTGAAAGAAAATGCATTGCCAAATGGAAAATTTTAAAGTATAAAAAATTGGATTTTTTATGTGTTTGTACAATCTTCTGTAGCCTCTTCCCAGGCTGTCCTTACACTCAGTACCAGAGCTTAGTCCTGCCTTCCTCCTGGGATGGATTTTCCGATGTGAGGAAAGATTAACCTTCAGCGTCCAAGGCACTACTTGCATTTGTATCTGTGGTTTGCCAATAAACAGTCAGGACTCCTTGCTGGTGTTCCAATGTAGACGTTACCCAATCGCTGCTTCAACAGAAACAATTTGGAACTTTGTGCAGACCTTTCTGGTTGTATCCAAACGTATAAGGAAAACATTAAATACAGTTGTGTATTCCTTTGATTCTTTAATTTGAAATTCCCTCCATATATCTTCCTGGCAAGATTCCTCCCTTCTACTGATACCTGGGATGCACAGCTTGATCTCAAAACTCAACTCCAATCCCCTCTACCTTGTTGTACCTGCTGTCTCTGCTGAGTGAGCACCCAATGGGCAGCTCAATGGCTTTTCTTCTCTTCCCAATGTGGCATAAGATTGGCACTCACTCCTCCAAATAATTTCCACTGAGCTGGCACTGTCTCAAGTTGAGAGACCCAGTCAAGAAGTGAAGGAAAAATTTAAGCGTAGTATCGCTGTTATGGACGCTCGATCGGAACTTGTTTCCGGTCGAGCGGGGTAATGTGGGCCCGTGCCCTCGGCGAGGAAGGGAAAGATAGGGGGGGGGGGGGTAAGCGGGGGGGCAGGATAAGGTTAGGGTCAGCACGCGGGCAGCGAGGGGGGGGGTGTTAGGAAGGACGCCGGAGGGGGGGCAGGGGATTGGACGAGGAGGGTTGCCAGGGGGACGAGGGGCTGGGGCGGCAAGGTGGGGGTGGAGTCGTGCAAGGGGACGGCGAGCGAGAGGGGGGCGCGCGGCGAACGGACTCGTGCGGCGGCGCGGCGGAGAGCGGCTGGGGATTTTTGTTGCGGTCCGAGGGGGTAGGCCGGGGGCGCTAATCGGGCGGCGTTGGTGGCGCGGCGGTGAGCTACGGCGGAGCGGAGTGCCATGGCGGCCCGGGAGCGGGCGGACGATGACCCGAGCGGCGCGGAGTCCGAGGAGGCGGCGTGGGTACCTGGACCGATGGAGGAGGCCGGCGCGGAGTCGGAGGAGGAGTCCGTCGGAAGGGTGCTTTTCCGGCACGGCCTGGCGGTGCTCGATCGGGTGAGCTACTGGGATGCCGCTGCGGAGGCCTGGGGCGCCGTGGGGGAGTCGGCTGGGACCGCGGGGGAGCACGGGGGCGGGGCTGGTACTGCCGGCGTGGGCCTGGAGCCGAGGTGTGTGGCGGAGACCGGGCGGCATGGCCGGGGGCTCAGTTCGCGAGTCTCGCGATCGCGGGGGCGGGGCCGGGGCAAGGCGGTGCAGCGGGGGGGCTTGGCCGGGCCGAGTGGAGTTGGAGCTGCGGGGGGGAGGGGGGCCATTGAGTGCGGGGAGCCGCGTGGTCGGGGGTCCTGGGCGTGTGTGTATGGGAGCGGGGCCAGGGCCAGGACGGAGGGTAGGTCGGCTGGGGGCCGGCCGGGGGCGCGGGACCCGGGGGGGTGCGAGTGGGGCGGTCGACGCGGCAGCGCGCGTTGTGGCAGCCGCGGGAGGGGGCATGGAGAGGGGGGGCGGTAGCCCGGCGGGGGGTTCCGGGGAGCGGGGGGGCGAGGGGTGGTCGGAGCAGGTCGGGGGGTGCGGGGGAGGACTATGGGGTTTTGGGGTGTTTGGGAGTGCAGAGGGGGGCCGGTTGGGGGGAATGGGGGGGTCTTGGGGGGGGGTAGCTATACAGGCAGGGGGCGGGGGGGGCAGGTTACGGTCCGGCGGGGGACTGGGGTGATGGGGCTGGTTGGGCGCCCTCCCCCTCGCTGGCTGTACTGTCGTTACAGGGGGTGGCTGTGGAAGAGGACCTTGCGGAAGCGGGGTCGTCCAGTCAGGAGGCTTGGCGGACCGTGGCGCCTGGGGCCGGGCGGCCTGGACTGGCGGTGCGGAACCCGGAGCCAGGAGCGGGCCTAGGGGACCTTGGTGCGGCAGGTGAGTCTGTTATTTTCCCGCGTCTGCTTGGCGGTGTGCGGGAAGGGGTGGCTTCTGACACGGGGGGGATGGGGGGGGGCGCAGGGGGTGGTGCAGGGTGGCGATGAGGTGCGGGGGTCGGTGGGGGTGGAGGGGGGGGGCCGCTGCAAAAGGGGGCAGGAGGGGGAGGGGTCGGAAGCGCCGGAGACGGGACCGGGGGAGCTCTTCAGACTCGTCGTCGTCCAGTTCCTCATCGTCGTCCTCTTTGTCCTCCTCGCGGGAGCGGGCGGCTGGGGTTGTTCTGGACAAGGGGCCGGCGGTGCCGGGCGCCCCCGCGCTCGTGGCCCTTACGGAGCTGTGGGAGGAGGTGCCTCGGTCGTTGCGGCGGCGGATCCGGCGACGCCAATTCATTGATATTTTTCAATTGTTGGAGGGGCGCAGGGGTCGTCGAAAGGGGAAGAAGCGGCGCAAGAAGAGTGCCCAGGCGGGGGGAGGTTCGCAGACGGTGGCGCGTAACATCCATAATTGGATGCGCGCGTTTCTACGCTTGGCCAGCGTCGTGGGGCATGGGGATCCTACGCAGTACGGGCCGCTACTGGCTTACGCGGATGGGATCTTGGCGGCGAGTAAGACGTACGAAGGCTGGTCGTGGTTAAACTACGACGAGCGCTTCCGCGATCGCATGGAAGAGAACCGGGTTCATGTCCTGGGGTTCCCAGAATGTGGGGCTGTGGCTCACGCAGATGGCGGCCAAGGTGTCGACGGGGGCTTCCGGTCTGGGGGTGTCGGCGGGGGGGGGAGGGGGGACGCGGCCCTTTCGGAGCGGGACGCCCGCGGCGGGGGGGGTCCGGCCTAGTCCGGGACACAGCGATGTTTGCTGGCGTTACAACCGGACCACTTGCATCTTCCCGGACTGCAAGTTCCGGCATGCGTGTTCCATCTGTGGAGCAAGTCACCCCGCTGCCCGCTGTGGGAAGCGGCCAGCGGAGGGAGCGGGACCCCCGCCCGCTGCTAAAGGTTCCGGAAAGTAGTCTGTCGCGGCTAGCCGCCACGCCGGTGCAGGTGGCGGCTATGCTCCCCTGGCTTCGATTGTATCCGGAGGGGCGGGTGGCAGACTTGTTGCGGGACGGGTTCACAGCGGGTTTCCGGATTCCGTGTCCGGAGGGGGGGGGTGGAGGGCGGGGGAGCGCATTGTCCCTCGGTCCGGCGGCCGGTGCGGGTGGTACGGGAAAAGTTGCAGGGGGAGATTGATTTGGGGCGGATCGCGGGGCCATTTGCGGAGGCGCCGTTTCCTAACCTGGTGCTGTCACCGTTGGCGATAATCCCTAAGAAGGAGGTGGGGAAGTATAGGCTCATTCATAACCTTTCGTTCCCCGAGGGGCGTTCGGTGAATGACGGGATTCCGCGGGAGTCATGCGCGGTGCGGTACGCTTCCTTCGACTCGGCGGTGCAGGTGGTGCGGCGATGCGGCCGTGGGGCTTTGATGGCGAAGGCGGACGTGGAAGCGGCGTTTCGTTTGCTGCCGGTGCATCCGGGGAGTTTTCATCTGCTGGGCTTTCGCTTTCAAAGTGAGTTTTACTTTGATAAGTGCATGCCGATGGGCTGCTCGATTGCGTGCACGTATTTCGAGGCGTTCAGTACCTTCCTCCATTGGGTGGTGGTGCAGCGATCGGGTTCGGCGGATATCGTGCACTATTTGGACGACTTCCTTTTTGTAGGAAAGGCGTCGTCGGGTGTGTGTCAGGGGACCCTGGGATGCTTTCAGTCGGTGGCGCGTGAGTTTGGGATTCCGCTTTCTGCGGACAAGACCGAGGGGCCGCGGACTCGGCTGGTGTTCCTTGGGATAGAGCTGGACTCGGAGGAGATGGTGTCACGGTTGCCGCGTGATAAGGTGGAGAGGTTGCGCGGGGCGGTTGCGAGCAGTGCTGGACCGGCCGAAGACGTCGTTGGTGGAACTTCAGTCTTTGGTGGGAGTCTAAATTTCGCGTGTAGGGTGATCCCAATGGGTCGGGCGTTTTTGCGGCGCTTGACCCGCGCGATGTCAGGGGGTTCGGCGGAGGCACTATCGGATTCGTATCACGGCGCCGATGCGGGTGGACTTGCGGCTGTGGGATACGTTTCTCCAAGGGTTCAACGGGGAGGCCATTTGGCAGTCGAGTCCCCTGTCTAACCGCACGCTGGAGTTGTGGACGGACGCAGCGGGCTCGGTGGGGTTTGGGGTGTACTTTCAAGGGGCGTGGTGTGCGGCCCGCTGGCCTGAGGACTGGGCGGTCGCGGGGGTCACGAGTAATATAACGTTTCTGGAATTGTTTCCTATTGTGGTGGCCCTGCATGTCTGGGGGGAGCGGCTTAGGGGCATGCGGGTGGTGTTCTGGTGCGATAATCAGGGAGTGGTTGAGGTCATTAATAAGAGGGCGGCGCGGTGTCTGTTGGTGTCCGAATTGTTGCGGGAGATGGTATTGCGCTGCATGATGATCAACGTGACTGTTTGGGCCAGGCATGTGCCAGGGGTGGACAATGGTGTGGCTGACTCCCTTTCTCGTTTCAAGTGGGAGTTGTTTCGAGAACTGGCGCCGGAGGCGGACCTGTGTGGAGCTCCAGTGCCACCTTCCCTCTGGAGGTTTGGTGCCCTGAGGCATGGGAATTGCTGCGGGCCTCGCTAGCCCCATCGACATGGTCAGGTTATGTAGGGGGTGCCAGAAGGGTGGCGGGGTTCTTTTCGGCCTTGGGGTGGAAGGGGGGACCAGTGTCGGACGTGGCTTTGGCGCATTATGTGGTATGGGCCAGGAGGGGGGGCGCACACGGGCGGCCGTGGGGAGACAGTTGGCGGGCTTCTCCTTTTTTATGAGGGCCCATGGGTGGGGGTTCCCTTCCGGGCGCTTTGTAGTGCGGCGGATGTTGGCGGGCTGGTTACGCTCGGCGGGTCGCCCTGGTGATGGTAGATTGCCCATTACGCATGATATTTTAGAGCAGCTCTGGGATGTGCTGGCGGGTTTGTGTGCGTCGGAGTACGAGACGTTGCTTTTTCGGGTGGCGTTTGTGTTCGCTTTTTTCGGCGCCTTTCGGGTTAGTGAGTTGGTGGCTAGGGCGGCGGGGAGCGCGGACAGCATGGGGTTGCTGGCCAGTCATGTGGTAGTGACCGGTGGCTCGGTGGTGATCCGGATTCCGCGGTCTAAAACAGACCAGCAGGGGAGGGGGATGGCAGTGGTGCTTTCGGCGGTTCCTGGCTTGCGGACGTGTCCGGTGGCGAACGCGGTGAGTTATTGCCAGGTGCGACCGTATGATCCGGTGGGATTTTTGGTGCACCAGGATCGGCGCCCGTTGACGCGTTATCAGTTTGAGGCGTTATTGCGCCGGGCTTTGGGAGTTGTGGGGTTGGATGTGCGCAGGTTTGGGACTCATTCCTTCCGGATTGGAGCGGCGACTGCGGCAGCGCAGGCGGGGCTGGCGGAGGGGGTTATACAGCGGATTGGGAGATGGAGGTCGCGGGCGTTCCAGGGGTACATTCGCCCGGGGCCTGGGTTCTCCTGGTAGTGGTCTAACACTTGTTTCCTTGCAGGTGCGGCGGCCGAAGGGACGTCCGTATGGATCTTGGGGCACTCGTACGTGCACTGGGCCTACCGACATGCCTGCGGACGACCTTACGGGCCACACTTGGACTTGACCAGCAGGGGGGTGCGGGTGTACTGGCTTGGGCGGCGGGGCATGAGTTGGGAGGAGTTGCTCCCCTGTGTTCGCAGGGAGCGCATGCGGCTGGGGTCGCGGCGAGCCCTGGTGGTGCATTTGGGGGGCAACGATTGGGGTTCAATGTCGGGGAGGCATTTCATTCGTATGGTCCGGCAGGGCTTGATGGCGGTGTCCCTTCTGTTGCCAACCTCGGTGTTGTGTTGGTCGGACATCATTGTGCGACCGGCGTTGGGGGACCAGGTCATGTGGCGCAGGAGCCGGTCGAAGGCCAACCAGCAGATAGGGTCCTGGTTGGCCCGTCTGGGTGGCCGGCATATCCGGCACGAGTGGTCGTGGGGACCGGCCTCGGGGTTGTTCCGGGAGGATGGTGTTCACCTGTCCTTTCTGGGGACTGACCTCTTTCTGATAACCATTCAGGAGGTCCTTGAAGGCTTGTTCCCGTGCTGGGTGCCGCATCTTTGGGGGGCACGGGCATGGGATGCCGTGTCTATGGCAGTTGGCCCGAGCCAGACTGTTGTTGTTGTTGTTAGACTATGGGGTTTCAGCTGGTACGGGACGGAGGTTGACAACAGGGGGCCGTTGTCAACGTTGGGGGCTCCTTGCTAGCAATGGTGGCGGGAGACCCCGGGGGGCCTGGCTCCTTGCAGACTGGCGGCGGGAGCCCGCCCGGGTTCGGCTCCTTGCAAACAAGTGGCGGGAGTGCGAGCCGGGGTGTGAGGCCGGATCAGTGAGCCGGACGGCTGTTAGTGACCATCCTGCCAGGAGCGGCGGATGGTCAGGGTACTTGGATGCTGAAACCCGGATGCAATGTTTATTGTTATGGATGGCTCGGGCCTGTGTATTTAATAAAGCTGCGGCCTTATTTAACCCGACTCTGTCTGTTGGTGAGTTATTGAGATGAGATGAAGGGAGACGAGCGAGTGTGGTCACGAGTGCCCATATTATGATTGTCCAATCCGGAAGTGGATCCTTGGGCCGACCGTCACGGAGTGACGAACGGGAGGCAGAACTCAATGGAACAGTAGAATCTTCACCTGGAAACCCGTGACCCCTCCAGAGGAGCTGTTGAGGTCCGGGTTGCTAGGACTTAGGGGTCTTCGCCCTGGAAGCCCAAGATCCCCCTAGGAGGAGCCCGTAGGGACCCGGACCGCTGGGACTTAGGAGAAGACTGAAGGATCCAGGAAAGGAAATACGAACCGGAGTCTGGCGGGCGGCAAGCAGGAGAGTAGTGGACACGGTCAGAAGTCAAGGCAGGCGGCAGACAGGCAGAGTAGAAGTCACGAGCTGAAGTCAAGGCAGGCGGCAAGCAGGCAGAGTAGAAGTCACGGGCTGAAGTCAAGGCAGGCGGCAAGCAGGCAGAGTGAACCAGAGTTAGGCAAGCAGAGATCAGGAACCAGGCGAAACCAGTCAGGCAGGCAGAGATCAGGAACCAGGCAGGCAGGCGAAACCAGAGTCAGGCAGGCAGAGATCAGGGACCAGGCAGGCAATCCAACGGCAACTAGCACTCCGAAGAGAGACCTCGTTGCAAGGCAAGTTGGAGCTCCCCGGTCCCCGGTTTAAATACCCTGCTCAGCGTCTGACGTCGGAGGAGGCGTGTCTGCACATCCGGGTGCAGACGCCTTAAAACGCAGCCCTTCGCGCGCGCGCGTTCCCCTGCCGAGGGGAGGAGTCTCTGGCAGCGTCTCCACGAGGAGACGCCGCTGCCACGCGGCCCTGGAGGCCAGAAACCCGGCGGTTCGCAGCACCGCGGGGCCAGGTAAGAGCCCGGTCACTAGGCTAGTGACCGGGATCATAACAATCGCCGCAACTTCAGATCATAATGACCTTAAGAGATATACAATATAAATAGATAGACATGGTATCATCAACCAGTCAGGAATCCGACCATCAACTTTGCCAGAGTTGAGAGTTGTAATGTACAGTGGTAGTGTATAGAAACGGCCCCCGAGGAAGGCATCTCACATGCTGAAACACTGGCGGTGTCTGGTTTTTGTGGGCAAGCCGTCCATGAAGTTGGACATGTATCAGCAATGAAGATCTTTTGATATTTTTCGATACATTAGTGCCAGAGTTGATTATATCTGTCCGGATCTGCTTTTAAATCACCGCTACTTGGCCCACCATTTTAATTGAACTTTTGAGACTCATGCCTGATGTAACTGCTGTGAGTTCTTAAGAGCTAAGTGTATCATTTTTGCAACAGCTTAAGTATGTCTTATAGTGGATAGTAATACATTTTTGTAGGTGGTAGTGTATACAAACTGCCCTGAGGGAGGCATCTCGCATGCTGAAACACCGGCAGCGTCGGGTTTTTGTGGTTAGACCAGCCTTGGCGTTGGATATGTATCAGGGATGCAGATCTTTTGATATTTTTCAACACTTTAAGTGGCACTTTGCTCAAAACAAATTTGAGATAAGTGGCCTAATATGTTTGGATTTAATATGAGTCTGGAGCAAGCACTAGTTTTGTTTGTAACTGTTTTATTTGCACAAAAAATGGTCAGAATCAGTTATGGCACCATAAATGATGAAACTCCAGTGCCCTCGTCATGTCACTTAGGTTGATGATACCATGTCTATTTATTTACATAGTTTGTTAATTAAGGTCCATATGATCTAAAGTTGCAGCGATGCTACATTTCATTTTCCCTTCACTTTTTGATTGGTTGTGGCATCTATACAGTGAGGATTAGTCATTCTGCTTCCTTTTGTTTTAGCAAGCTGAGTGACAGGGATAAACTGAAAGGTTTCCCAAAACACAAGGCAACCTCTAGCCACTACAACAATATTTCTTACTTACAAAAAAATGCTTCCAGGCCCTGTCTTGCAAAGGACCAGAACCCCACAGTCTTTTGCCCAGATTTTCCTCTCTCCTGGAAAGAAAGGATGGAAAAAACGTCTTTGCAAAAGTTAGTGCAACAGACAGAAGTAACTCACTAGCCACAGGGTATGAGCTAGCAGCAAATCTCTCACCCAATAACCAGGCTCCACAGCAAGACTCTGGGCCTGCAAGTCAAATACAGAGCAGCAGGAGGTAAAAAAAACCTCCTATCCTCAAACCGCAACTGAAAAATCCACAAAATCCAGTAGGGGTTACTCAGTGATATAGAGGATTGGACCATTCTAGTAACCCCCCCCCCCCCCCCATGGAGGTCATATGGTGCATTCCTCTTGCAAATAACAGAGTAAGGACTACACTGCCTAGCATGACCCTTCTACAGGGACATACTCCATAGTAAGGTTAGCAAAACCGCGGGCAAGGCTAATAGCATGCTGGTTTTTATTTATTTTATTTCATTTACTTAAGAATTCATATTACCTGAAATTTTAACAATGTTCATTCATTGTGGAAAACAACAGGCATACACAGTGATGCAAGCGTAAGAACATACACACAAAAAACATAACAAATTAAAAAATAAGTCAATTAAAAGCTTGTGTAAAAAGAACCACTTTTATCAGTTTAAGGAAGCACAAAAGATTCACTGCGGATGTCAGTGGGTACCACATTCCATATATCAGGACCCACAATAGAAGGGAGAGGTACCCCTAGTAGAAAGAGGAAGTAAATATGACCTGTGTGTGGAACTCTGGTAAGACCTGACTAAGAGGTTCAGTTCTGGAGACATCGACAAACGACACTGAACAAGAGAAAGCAATTCAAAGCTGCTTCATGAAAATGGCACAAGAGAAAGCAATCCAAAGATGCTTCCTCAAAATGGCACATGGCCTGTACTACAAGCAGGGCCACTGATTTCCTGTGGTTCTGCAGTGGCAGCAGCAGCTTCTTGCAAAATTTGCTTCCGGATGCCGAATGACAGGTAAATCAATCTGCCCACCAGTCCTGCCACTACCCCGGGCCGCTGCTGCCTTCCTCTGGCCCGGCCATACTGCACTTCGTTACTGCCTCCTTACCGCCACCTCTTCCTGCAGCCATCCTCGGCTGTACCTCCTCCCTGCTGCTGCCCTCTCTTGGCCCACTTATCCATCCCCCCTCCCACCCCTCCTCCATCTCACTGTTTAGTTGAACTGTTGAGACGTGAGTGGTTGACATGAAGACGCAGCTCAGAGGGAGCAGACAAACTGATGCTGTCCCTGAAAGAACAATACAGCAGATCCGGTAAACAGGCTTAGAGTCAGGGTCAGGACGAACTGAAGCCCGGGAGTCAGATGGAAGGCAGGAGCGCGCGCACAGAGACAAGCTGCGTTAACAGAAAAGAAAGGTGGGATGAGACAGGAAGAGCTGAGGGACTGGAGAGGAGAGTGTGAGCAAGAGCGAAAGGGGAGGGAGAAAAGGAAGGGGGAGAGCAGGAAAATATTGTTGGGATGAAAGAGTGGCGGGAAGGGGTGAGAGACTGAGCTAACAGCCCATGCCCGATTTAAGACTATAGTGCCCATAGGCAGAAAACTGGGATGGGGAGGGGTCCCCAGAAAGCAAGGGAAAATTCCCAGGTTTGGGGCATCTTTAGAGTGTGGCATTTGCCTGTGTTGCCTGTGCCTAAATCCGGCCATGCTAACAGCACCAGGCAAGACGAAAAACGACACCTTTTGGAGAAAGTGGGGTAATAGATGAAAGAGAAAAAAAAAAACACAAAGAGTAAGCAAAAATAAAGGGAAAAGAGAAATGAGTCACAAAGGCTGCAAAAATTATTTTGTTTTAAAGTAAAATACAGAGACCGCCTAGATCCCCATTCTGGTTTGACTCTAGCGTGGGCTTTAAGGTAGGGGTAGACCATTCTTTTCCAGCACCTCCCAGAAGGCTGTTGGACACCCGATTTGCATAAATGCAGGCAGCGCAGGGAGTAGGGGTGGCATTGTTGATTTGGAGTTTGGCGTGGAAGGATTGCTCGGGAGTAACTCTCAGTGTCGGGCCTCGCAGCTTGAGAGCAGAGAAGGGAAGGTAAGAGACCGGTTCTTGGCCCAGAACCCAACCGCTCTGGCAGGGTTTGTCTTGCTGGAGGAGCAGTCTGTGTGGGGTTTTTTTCTTCTTCTTTTCAGTGCTGAGGAGGCATCCTATCCTGTTTCTGTCTTCAGGAGAATTGGAACCCCCCCCCCCCCAGGGAAAAGAGAACTGGTGGCTCCCATCCTAAGGAAGTGGAGGGGGCAACAGTGCTTGACTCAGGAGAGGATTTTTCCTGGAATTTTGAGAAGATTTTGTTTTTCTTTTTGGTTGTGAGAAATTTTGTGTGTCATCAGTCCTGCCTGAAAGATGAGGTGGGAGAAGGACATTGGGGTTTTTTACTGTCGTGCCCTGGGACATAGTGTACCCCTACATGCTGGACCTTTACTAAAAAGTAAAAGTACAGGAGTGGCCTGGAGGTTTTACTGCAGTGGGTTGAGCACTGGGAATGCAGGGTTCAGGTCCTTGCTTTCCCATGGATACTCCTTCACCCTTCTTTCCCTCTGGGTACAAGCGTAGACGGTAAGCTCTTGTGGAAAGTGACTTGCCTGAATTTCCTTGAGCAAACTTTTAGAGGGGCAAGTAATTAAATCCAAAAGGGTCTCGCAAAAAAAATGTTTTTTTGTTTGTAAATAGTAATATAGAAATACTAACATTTGTGGAGGCCCCCAGCACTCGCTTCCTCCTGGCCCACCTTGCAAATGCTGCTTTCTCACTCCGCATGCACCATTGGCGGTGTCAGTGTCACCCACCTCAGCAAGGTGTGCTGGCGCGCCAACAGACAAACTCCAATGCACCAATCTAAGTATATTTCATATAGATAGATGCATTTTTATGCAAATGTGCCGCCTAATTGCTGCAGAATCTCCAAAGCTTTGCTGCTGCAGAATCCCCCCTGAGCAGCTGTAGGAAACCGAGGGCCTTCTTCATAAGCTGAACATGGAGGGACTTAGAGACCCATGTACTAAATTGTGAAGAAAATGCAAACAGGATTTCCTAGTGTTTTTGCACCTGAAGCCCTGTTGCCAAATTGTTTTTGCAGATCTGCCTCTTTGATGCAGAAACAATCTGCACGTAGGCAGCTACACATGAAATTTTATTGCAATTCAAAATCAATGAGCTGCTGCCATGCAAAAGCATGCAAAGCAGCTCATCAGCTGTGAATTTCATAAAAACTGGAGCACAAAAATGTGTTTGCACTCTGCTTTTCGCCAGGACCCAGCAGCAAAATTTCACTTATTTATTTATTTAAAGGCTTTTATATACCGATGTTCATGTACTAGTACATACCGCGTCGGTTTACATAGAACCAAAGTTGGAAATTACATCAAACAAGTGGGTACAAATAACAGGGACAACTTCGTAAGAACTTAGAACTTATAGATAAAGCAGAGAACAAGAATTAAATTATTATAAATCATTATAAATAAATACCCATAATTGCAAATAATTACAAATAATAGTCAACAAAAAGTTGGGTTTACATCTGACTTAATAAGCATGAGTGCAGCATAACGTACATCTAACAGGTGGAATCATGAAGCAAAGTTATAAGATGAAATAGTTACGGCATCAGACATCTAGCATAAGGGATTATGAAATGTGAGAATAAGTCTAGCCCTGAGTCATGGCTTGGGGAGAGATCTTTAAGTGAAGGCTTTTGTGAAAAGCCAAGTTTTGAGCTTCTTTTTGAATGTTCGACTACAAGTTTCAAGACGAAGGTCAGTGGGGAGGGCATTCCAGTAAAAGGGGCTGGCAGTCGAGAATGCACGCTTCTTGAGCAATGACTTGGCTGGAGGTGCATATAAGGTGCCTAAGTAGCTGGTTCTGATTGGTCTTGATGATGCGTGAGGACGAAGTGGGCAGCTTAGATCTAGCGAAGTTTGGGAATGAATGGTCTTGTGGGTTATGGTTAGTACTTTGAATATAATTCTGGATTTGATAGGGAGCCAGTGTAGGTTTTTTAGTATAGGTGTGATGTGTTCTCCTCTACTAGTTTTGGTTAGAATCCTGGCAGCCGAGTTCTGCAACATTTGTAGCGATTTGGTGGTGATAGTTGGAAGGCCAATTAGCAGAGAGTTGCAGTAATCAATTTTTGAAAATAGAATTGTTTGGAGGACTGTTCTAAAGTCCTGAAAATGGAGGAGAGGTTTCAACATGTTTAGTTTGTGAAAGCATTCTTTCCTTGTGTTCTTGACATATTTTTTGAGGTTCAGCCTATTGTCGATAGTAACGCCAAGATCTCTTACGTGTGTGGGGGTGATCATTAGCGGTGTGATTAGGTTGTTGTTAGCCTGAAAGTTGTCATCCAGAGTGATCAGCATAAGTTCCGTTTTTGACGTATTGAGTACTAAGTTAAGGCTAGTGAGGAGGGAATTTATGGACTGTAGACAATTGTTCCAGAAGTTAATGGTGTTTGAGATGGAGTCGGTGATTGGCAGCAAAATCTGGACATCATCGGCGTATATGAAGTCTGTGACCTTTAGACTTGAGAGCAGATGACATAGGGGGAGAAGATAGATGTTAAAAAGGGTAGGGGAGAGGGAGGATCCTTGAGGGACTCCGAGAGTGGACTTGACCGGGTGAGAATCCTTGTTGCTTATTCTGACCTTGTATGTCCTATTGTTAAGGAATGATCTGAACCATTCAAGGGCTGATCCTGAGATGCCTATGTCTGAGAGCCGGTTGATTGGGATAGTGTGTTTTACGGTGTCAAATGCTGCGGATATGTCGAGAAGTGCCAGGAGGTAGGGGGTCTTTTTCTCCAGCCCAGTGAGGACGCTATCTGTCAGTGAGATTAAGAGGGATTCCGTACTGAGGGATTTGCGGAATCCGAATTGGGCTGTTGTGAGAATCTTGTGGTCTTCTAGGTACTCCGACAACTGTTTGTTAACTATTCTCTCCATAAGTTTGGCGACAAACGGTAGGTTAGCGATGGGGCAAAAATTGGCTGGGTCTGCAGGGTTCAGGTTGGGTTTCTTGAGGAGAGGTTTGAGGGTGGCTAGTTTCAGCGTGTCTGGTACTAATCCTTGGGTTAGCGAGCGATTGATGATCTCTGCTAAGGGCTTCGCAATGATGTTTGGGATGGTGAGTAGTAATTTCGATGGAATGGAATCTATCGGATGAGTGGAGGGTTTCATCTTTTTGAGAATCGATTCAATTTCGAGTGCGGAAGTGGGTTCGAATGATTCTAGGTTTGCTTTCTGGCTGAAGGGGGAAGCTTTCTGGCTGAAGGAGGGAGCGTAGAGAGAAGGAGGTTCTATATTATACATTGCCAGAGGAGCTATTAGATTGAGGATTTTGTTTTCGAAAAATTGTGCGAGCTCTGTGCATCTGGATTGTGCTTGATCATCAGGGATAACTGGTGAGGTGGGTTTTGTGAGCTCTGAGACATATGAGAACAGCGTTTTAGCATCGAAGGAGAAATTGTGAATTTTGTGGGCATAAAAATCTCTCCTTGTGCGAAGGATGTTGTTTCTATAACTGTGCATGAGGGTTTTGTACTCAGTTAGTGTAACGTTAGATGGTCCCTTTCGCCATGCATGTTCTTTTTTTCTCAATTCTAGTTTGATGTTTTTTAGTTCTTGTGTGATCCATGGTTTTTTGTTTTTACAGGATGGGTCTAGCTCTTTAGTTTTTAGGGGGCATAGTTTTTCCGCCACCTTGTTTGTGATGCTATGCCATGTCGAGATGGCTGCTTCAGCGTCGGAAAGGTCGAGGTTAGTGAGTTCCGAAGACAGATGAGAGGTAAGGTCTTCCATGGAGCAGGAGTTCCTGTAGTGAATTGTGGTTTTGGTGGTTGGTGACACAGGGTTGTCCTTGAAACAGAGATCCGTTGTGATCATTAGATGGTCTGACCATGGGATAGGGGAGCATTGAGGCGGGGAAGATTGCGTAAGGCCTGAATTTATGAATATAAGGTCCAGTGTGTGCCCCGCTTTGTGTGTGGGGCTTTTAGCAATTTGTGAGAAGCCCATAGCCTTGAAGGAGGATAATAGCATTTCGCAGTTGGAGGATAGTGGGATCACATCAGTGTGAAGGTTAAAGTCTCCCAAGATGACTGCTGGGGTGTCATTTTTGATGTGTTTGGCAATGAGCTCGATGAGTGGAGATGGATCCGAATCTAGGAGACTGGGCGGAGCGTAGAGTAAACAAATTTGGAGCTGTTTTGAGCTAAAAAGTGCAAATTCCAGACTGGCGATATGAATAGTGATCTGTAGGGATAGTCTCAGCTCTTTTTTGCAGCTAAGCAGAGTTCCCCCCTCTTTTTTGGGGTCTAGGTATTGAATAGAAGTTGTAGAGGTGAAGGGGTAGTTGATTGATTAGAGCTAGGTCTGTGGGTTTCAACCAGGTTTCTGTGATTGCATATATATCTGGTTGTGAGTCCAGGAGATAGTCGTTTATTAAATGTGTTTTTTTCGAAATTGATTGAGCATTAAAGAGTGTTAGTGAGAATAAGGAAAGCCCAAGGAATTGAGTGAGAGGGGTTGTCATTATTGGTATCAGACGCTTATGTTGGAGGACTGTAGGGTCAGCGCGTTTTTTTGGTTATTGTAGAGGTTTTTGATGATAGGGATAGGGAACAAGAGCATGATTGAAGCCCGAAATAATATTGAAGATGAAGGCTAGATAAGGCTTGTCGCTGTGGAAAAATGTTAGCTGAGTGGGATGGGAACATTTTCCATAGAATGGAAAGCTTGAGGACAAGGTGTGTGTGTGGGGGGGGGGGGGAAGGGGTGTCGCATCATGAAGCTGGAGGGAAGGTGGGAAAATACAACAGAAGCGGTTGGAGCTAAAACTGAACTAATTCAAACACGCATTGGATACAAATGGGAAACCAAGGCAAAGCAAGGCACAGGACGAGGAGTTTAGTAGGCTCCCTGGAAGTACAGATGGGGAGGGTCGTTGGTCCTCACCTGCCAGCATCCTCATGAATCCATTTTTGTAAAGTCTGAATTTTTTCCTGCCGCCTAATAAACCAAACGTAAAACTCAAACAGTGAAGAGGCAAGATCCCTAGCACAGGGAACATAATTATTTCAGGGCTAGCAGGAACGCTGTGTCTCCTTTAATCTCAAAGCTGTTTTACTTTCCTTCAAGATAAAATCTGGAGAAGTGTCAGAATCCGATAATATTTTATGAGACCGTTAGCAGACCTGAAGGTTTTAAGGGTTAGAAGGAGAAAAGGGGATCAAAGAACAGAGAGGGGAAAAATATCTCTAAGAACTGAAGCACTGCTTTAGCTCCTTGCAGTTATGGGCTGTGAGAGGCCTGATTGATAACTCACATCTTCAGCCTTGCAAAATAATTAGCTAAATCATTACCTTTTTAATAAGAATGAGTAACTAGCAAGGTTATTGCGGTATCACATTAAGACCATTCTGGTTTTATGAGGATGATCAGGCTTTAATTAAATGCACATTTGAATTTTGTTTTATCAGGAGCAGAAAATGTAAATTGTGTAGCATGTTCACAAAACCCCGGTGCAGAATGCACAGGATAAAATATGGATTTGTTAAAAGGCAATTGAAGATTGAAAAGCAAAGAAAGCAAACAGTATGAATCTGTCTAAATATTATTTTCTTTTAGCACTTGCTAATAAAATCTGAGAAGGCTTTTTTTTTTTTTTACTATTATCTTTTTAGATTGCATGCATTTCTGCAGACAGAAAGAGAGTGTGGCCGAGTCTTCCAGGAGAAAACCATTGCCTGCGTGGAGGGGCGTCCTCTGCAGGCGCGCGACTGGATATTCCTGCGGCACGTTTAGCGTTTCGAGATTCTGCAGCAAGTGTTGGCAAATTTGCATAATTTGCTATTTAAATAATGTTGGTCGGTTTGTTACTTTTATACAAATAAAGTCGTCTTCTGATATTTCTGTGTCCAGTTACTTTATTTTGGTTCTTTATGAGAGGAAAAGGGATCTTAGTGATTGGGGCTGGGAAGGGATCTGGGAATGGGAAGAGAGGAGACTGCAGAGGAGGGGAAATGAAGAAGGAATCTTAGGTAGGAAGGGTAGAGGGGCGAAGGAGGACAGAGGGAGGAATGAGGGGCGGGGGAAGGTAAGGATGAAAGAAGAAGGGGGAGGGAAGAGGGATGAGGGGGTGAGAAGAAAGGGGATGAGGTGGAAGAGGTGATTGGGATGAAGAGAGAGAGGAATAAGAATGGGGGGTGGAGAAGGAAGGAAGCCTCAGCCCCTACCCCCAATCTCATGCCATCCCCTATGTCCCTTATCTCCACTTCCAAACCCCCTTGATCTTCTCACTCTCCCTCTTTCACTTTCTCCCCACACCTAATCCCCTTACTCCCTTGTTTCCCTCATTGAACCCCTTCATCCACCCTGGTCCCCTCCCCCACAAATCTTCACGCACCTTGGTTCACTCCCCCTCCCACGAACCTCTCATTCACCCTGGTTCACTCCTCCCTTACCCCGGTTCAGTCCCCCCATCCCCATTTCACTCACTCCCCTCCCCCATGATCATTGGTCGGTTCATTCACTTTCCCCACCCCCATGATCCCCGGTTTATTCCCTCCCTGCCCACTCCGGGCCACCTCACTCACCAGCTCCGATCACAGCCAAACCAGGAGGAAGAGGATGGCAGCCTTGCAGTGCCTCCTTCCTCCCCTGATGGAGCCCGTGCATTGTGCTTTGAACCGCGTTAGGAACTGATGCTGTTCATCTGGGTCCGTTCCAAAAGGAGAAAGTCCCCCTGACTGAAATGAGTAAGTGACATTTTTTAATTAATAATTTATTGCAAGAAATGACTGCGGGCACTTTGGGGATGGCCTGTGATGCAAGGTCACAGCTATGTGGAGGGTCAGGTGGCAAGTGGGGCATTGACCCCTGCCCCTGGTGGGGTGCCAGAGCCAGTGGTGCTGGAAAGCAGCGGATCTCGTTCCATGGGGCCATCATGCCCAGAGATGGGGGGTGAACAATGGATGGGACCCCTTTTTTTCCTAACAGGTCGATACAGTTATGCCGCGTTAGAAAGAGTGCAGCAGTGCCAGGCGCACCCTCGTTCCCCGCACGCACAGTTCTCTTCACCTACCGCTCGATACTCTCTTCAAATTGCATGCAAATGCATGCCGCGTCTGCGAAGCATTAGGCGAAGGTTAGGCCCGCGCAACCCATTTTACTGTATAGAGCGCCTATACAGTATTCCTGGGTGCGCGGGGCCTAACGCTTCACGGACACGCTGGTATCTGTCATTTCAAATGTCATTTCAATGACATTTGAAATGACAGGTACCAGGAAGTGGACAGTTATGTTCTCCGATGCTCGGCAAACTTTCCCCCAGCCCCCGCTCACCTGCCCTAGCCGCGTCCGGTCTCCGGTGCAGCCCCAGTCCTGTCCCCTCCTCCGAAGCAAAAAAAACAAACCAAAAAAGTAGCAAGAGAGCGAGGGGAGAGAGACGGGCAAATCCTAGGCTCGGGCCTGCTAGCCCCTTCTCCTCTCTTCCCGAAGCATGGCGCGAAAGCAGCCTTGCTCTGGGAGGAGGGGGGGCAGTTTAAAGCGACGAAGCGACTTACTTTTGCAGCCCCCCCCCCTCTGGACATCGGCGACGACCACGGCTCCAGCCTCCAGCTGTCAGACAGACGCATCGCACGTGGGAAAGCGGCCCCTATGCGTGCAATTGGCTGCTCAAGACGTGACGTCACGACATTTGGCGTCACGGCATGTGACGTCACGTCTTGAGCAGCCAATTGCACGCATAGGGGCCGCTTTCCCACGTGCGATGCGTCTGTCTGACAGCTGGAGGCTGGAGGCAGGAGCCGCGGTCGTCGCCGCCGATGTCCGGAGGGGGGGGGGGGCTGCAAAAGTAAGTCGCTTCGTCGCTTTAAACTGCCCCCCCCTCCTCCCGGAGGGGGGGGGGCATTTAATATACATGCCGCGGGCGGAAGGGGTCACCCGGGGATTTTAAGAGGCGGTAGGGATGAGTTAAAGGGGATAGTGTATCGCGGGAAGGGCTAACGCGGCCGGAAAGTGAGTAGAAGGTGAGTTAGGAGCAGGGTAACCGCGGTTGCACTTTACTGTATCGATCTGTAAGTGGTTTTCTGTTGTAAAACCACTGCAGCAAAGCTTCATGCCTGCCAGTCCTTCTATAAAATGGTCCATCTCCGACGAATGTACGGCTTTGTAAAACTGTGAAACACTGTACGAAGGGATGTCACGACTGCAGGAGATCCACCATCCGTGATCTCACATCTTGCACTGTCTTAAAGCAGCAACATCATGCCTTGTAGTCTTGACCTTTCTCAGCCTATCTGAGAGGAGGTTTTTTTAGCTGTTTAGCATCTGACTGTTTGTATTAGAGGTGGCAAGAGTACAAACCGTACCTGAGCAGCGCAGAGAGAATGTGAAGTATGGTGCTGGGACTGTGCCGATCTTAATTACAGATTCTTTCAAAAAAAATCCATAAAGCTTCTGATTAGATTCCTAATTGCTTGTGACCATGTGAAGCAACAGTCAATAGGGTTGAACAAAAGTCTTCTTTTATGCTACACAGGTTTTGTGTTTAAACAAATTTGCTTGTATTTAAAGCTGCAGTACTGCCTCGGGTCCATTTTGATCAAAGTAAGAGTAGGTTATACAGTAATCTTCTTCCTGTCTGGATAAAATCTCATGAGGCTGAAATGAGGTGTAAACAACTGGTTTATAAGTATACAATGCAAGAGGATCAAAGGTTTTAATTTTGTTTTATGTATTGTTCTATTTTTCAGTTTGGGTTTAATGTTTATTGCATTACGTATTATTGTATATGTTTACTGTATTATGTATTATTTCTGTAAATCACTCTGAGTGATTGATTTTTTTTAAATCTGGTAAGGGCAATTCACAAATAATTTGAAATAAAAATGTCATCCAGGTCACACTTTCATTGTCCCTCTGTCTCTTAGAGGGTAATTCCAGAACAGCCTGTATAAATCCGGTACTCACACCTACACACATGCGCAGAAAGCTACACCTGCTCCGGAGCAGCTGCAACTTTCTGAATGCACGCTTAACGCGCCTACATTGGAAGATTGAAAATATGCACATAAATTGCATTCCCCGCCTCTGACTCCACCTACACCTAGAACCCTTCCTCCTAGTCTGGACAAAAATACGCGGGGAAATGAAATTTGTCGCAAACTTTTACAAGCAGACCTCCCCCCCCCAAAACTGATCTTCAAAATTGCTGAGAAAATCAAGCCCTCGAAGTTAATAGAACATGTTATTTTAAGAATAATTTTGGACAGCCAATGTAAATAAAGTCAGGGGGCAACTTCTGTGGTTTTTCCCGATTCATTCACAGCCAGCCTTCATCATGCATTGTGGATCATGAGTTCTTATTGAAGCCGCTTGGAGATTTTATTAGACAGGGGGTATAGATGCATAAGTAAAGAAATACAATTCATAGCCATCCTTCATTAGAGAGAATGAGTTCCTTCCTAATGCAGGAAGAATGAGGACAGAAAGTAATATTCATTTTTAGTGCACTACTGAATGCCCTGGAGGCCAGTCATAGAAAACAGCGGAAGATCAAATGTCTATAAATAATGTATGCAGAGCTACACAGTGGTAACAAGTACTCGGGTAGGATAAGTCCCTGTCCCAAAGAATTTAACAATCCGAGTACCTAAAGAGAGGGGAGAGGGAGTGGTTTGCTGGGCATCCTGGGGAGTTCCTGGCTTGTTGCACTAACCACCAGGCCATTCTTCCTCTCCGGGAGGTCGGTGTGTATCGCAGAGCCGAAGCTGGCAGCCTCAGATCTTAGCAAGATTGATCAGGAATGGAGAAATTACTTAGCTGATAATTCTGTTTTTCTTAGTGTAGACAGATGGACGCAGGACCAGTGGGTTTATGCTCCCCTGCCAGCAGATGGAGATGGAGCAAGCTGACATCACAGTATATATATAACCCTGCAGTGACCCCAGCCTGCCAGTATTCTCTTCAAATGCAACTGTGGACAGACTAGCAAAAAACTGTACTTAACCAATCATAAATACTAAACTCACATAATATTTTAGGTACCCCAAGCTAGGGACTTGATGAACACAAGTAATCCCTTGGGACCCAGAGCCCAATAGGAGGACTATTGACACACTTATGTGGCAGCCAAGGGTGGGAAGTTGAGTCCATCTGTCTACACTAAGGAAAACAAAATTTATCAGGTAAGCAATTTCTCCATTTCCTAGCGTGTAGACAGATGGACTCAGGACCAGTGGGATGTACAAAAGATACTCCCCAACAGGGTGGGAGGCTGCCCATGGGCCAGTCAACACTGCACGTGCAAAGGCTGCATCCTCCTGGACCTGCATAACCAGACGATAAAACCTGGAAAGAGTGTGTAAGGAGGACAATTTCACAGCTCAGCAGATATCAAAGGGAGACAACAGACTAACTTCCACCCATGACACTGCCTGAGCTCTAGTGGATGAGCCCTAAGCTGAGTAGGCAACGGCTTTCCAGCATTACGTGGCCGAGACCACCTCCTTAATCCAACGAGCTATGGTAGCCCACATTCTGCTTACTCTCACCGTGGAGAACAAATAGGCAATTCTTCTTTCAAGAAGACTCAGAGACCTTTAGATACTGCTTAACATCCAAGGAGTGAAAATGGTGAAACTTCTCTGCACCTTATCCAGGGATGGCAAGGAGATGGACTGATTCAAATGAAATTCCAAGACTACCTTGGGCAAGAAGGATGGAACAGTACACAGCTGTAATGCCCCCAGAGTCACCCAAAGGAACAGCTCCTGGCAAGACAAGGCCTGCAGCTCAGAAATCAAACATGAGGAACATATAACCACCAGGAGCACAGTCTTCAAAGTCAACAACCGTAAGGAAAGGCTATGTGGTGGTTGGAAGGTAGAGCCCGCCAAAAGGTCCAACACTAAATTAAGATTCCGCAATGGAACCGGTAACTTCAAGGGAGGCCTAAGGCGCTTCACTCCCTTCAAAAAACGGGCCACATCAGGATGAGATGACAAGGAAATTCCATTCACCAGGCCTCTGAAACAGGCCCTTAATTCAATCCTTCCTGCAAAAAATCCAGAATGAGAGATCTTAACTGAACGAGGAAGAACACTCCGCTCCTCACACCAGGCCTCAAAAACTCTCCAAACTCACACATAAGTCAAGGAAGTGGAGAACTTGCAAGCATGGAGTAAAGTGGCAATCACCGCAGAGGAATAACCACGCTTTAACAGGCGAGTTCTCTCAAGAGCCAAATTGTAAGACAGAATCGAGTCGAGTGAAGAACCATTCCCTGCTGAAGCAGATCCATGTGTGGTGGAAGACAAAGGGGGGCCTCCACCAGGAGTCATTGCAAATCTGCATACTACGGACACCTGGTCCAGTAAGAACATAAGAACATGCCATACTGAGTCAGACCAAAGGTCCATCAAGCCCAGCATCCTATTTCCAACAGAGGCCAATCCAGGCCAAAAGAACCTGGCAAGTACCCAAAAACTAAGTCTATTCCATGTTATTGTTGCTAGTAATAGCTAGTGATAGCAGTGACTATTTTCTAAGTCAGCTTAATTAATAACAGGTAATGGACTTCTCCTCCAAGAAATTATCCAATCCTTTTTTTAAACACAGTATACTAACTGCACTAACCACATCCTCTGGCAACAAATTCCAGAGTTTAATTGTGCGTTGAGTGAAAAAGAACTTTCTCCGATTAGTTTTAAATGTGCCACATGCTAACTTCATGGAGTGTCCCCTAGTCTTTCTATTATCTGAAAGAGTAAATAACCGATTCACATCTACCCGTTCTAGACCTCTCATGATTTTAAACACCTCTATTCTATCCCCCCTCAGCCATCTCTTCTCCAAGCTGAAAAGTCCTAACCTCTTTAGTCTTTCCTCATAGGGGAGCTGTTCCATTCCCTTTATCATTTTGGTCGCCCTTTTCTGTACCTTCTCCATCACAACTATATCTTTTTTGAGATGTGGCGACCAGAATTGTACACAGAATTCAAGGTAAGGTCTTACCATGGAGCGACACAGAGGCATTGACATTTTCCGTTTTATTCACCATTCCCTTTCTAATAATTCCCAACATTCTGTTTGCTTTTTTGACTGCCGTAGCACACTGAACCGACGATTTCAATGTGTTATCCACTATGACACTTAGATTTCTTTCTTGGGTGGTAGCATCTAATATGGAACCTTACATTGTGTAACTATAGCATGGGTTATTTTTCCCTATATACATCACCTTGCACTTATCCACATTAAATTTCATCTGCCATTTCAATGCCCAATTTTCCAGTCTCACAAGGTCTTCCTGCAATTTAACTCAAGGTCTTCCTGCAATTTAACTCAATCTGCTTGTGTTTTAACTACTCTGAACAATTTTGTATCATCTGCAAATTTGATTATCTCACTTGTCGTATTTCTTTCCAGATCATTTATAAATATATTGAAAAATAAGGGTCCCAATACAGATCCCTGAGGCACTCCACTGCCCACTCTCTTCCACTGAGAAAATTGTCCATTTAATCCTACTCTCTGTTTCTTGTCTTTTAGCCAGTTTGTAATCCACGACGCCACCAGGAGTACTAGTCCCCTGTGGCCTTCAATCTTGCAAATTATCCTGCCCAGGAATGGCCATGGATGAAAGGAATAAGGCAATCTGTCTTCTGGTCAGACCTGTTCGAAAGTGTCTATTCCCACAGACCATGGATCTCTCCTGCGACTGTAGAATTGAGGAACCTTCGCATTTCAAGACGTCGCCAACAGGTCTAGGAATGGAAGGCCCCGCGATCCACAATCAGCTGAAATGCCTCGGCTGACAACACCCACTCTCCTGGGTCCAGACTCTCCCAGCTGAGAAAGTCCGCTCTTATGTTGTCTTTTCCTGCAATGTGAGAGGCCAAAATCATCTGCAAATGACCTGCCCATTCCATCAGCTGTTCTTTTTCCTGCGACATTTGCTGGATCTTGGTTCCTCCCTGGCAATTGATATATGCCACCGTCAATCCATTGTCCAACATCACGCGAAGCGCTTGATTCCACAGCCTGTGGCTGAACTGCAAGCATGCCAGCTATACCACCTTGACCTCCAGGCAATTGATGTTCCAGCGGTACTCTTCAGCATTCCAGCATCCCTGAGCCATTAACTCCAGACAGTGAGCCCCCCAACCATGGAGACTTGCATCTTCATGAATACCAACCAGGCCAGAGAGGACAAGGGAGTGCCCTTTCTCAGATGATCCTCCTGCAACCAACACTGGAGGCAGGAGCAGATTTCCATCGGCAAGTGGAGCCGAACTGCATAATCCTGAGACTGCGGGTTCCAATGAGATAGCAGAGAGCACTGAAGAGGATACATATGTGCCCTTGCCCTTCCAGGATAGCTGCCATCAAGCCGAGTACCTGTAGGTAGGACCACACTGTCGAGCATATGGTTTTCATCAACTGATGCACTTGAGACAAAAATCTCTGGATCCGAACTTCCAGTAGGAAAACTCTGTCCTATCCCATGTTGAACAGGACCCCCAGATACTCCAACAACTGGGATGATTGAAGATTGCTTTTGGTCAGGTTCCCCACCCCACTGCGCTCCTGCAATAAGGAGATCATCTTGTATGTCACCAGGTGGATCTCTTCCTGAGCCTTGGTTCAAATCAGCCAATCAACCAAATACGGGTGCACCAAGGTTCCTTCTTTTCACAAGGCCGCTGCTACCACCACCACATGGGAATGGTGGCGAGACCAAAAGGCAGTGTCCGAAACTGATAATGGCGCCTCATCACCACAAAGCATAGAAAGCATTGGTGTTCCAGTCGGATGGGAATATGAAGATAAGTCTCTGACAGAGCCAAGGAGGTCAGAAATTCCCCCAACTTCACTGTCATTATTACAGAGTGTAAGGTTTCCATTCGAAAATGAGTCACCTTCAAGTGATGTTTGACCCTCTTGAGATCCAAGATGGGACAAAAGGAGCCCTCCTTCTTGAGCACAACAAAATAAATGGAATATCACCCCATACTTTCTTGAGACGTGGCCACCGGAACCACAGCCCTCAGTCTGAGGAGCCTTTGAAGCATGAACCCTACTGCTTTCTTCTTCTGTGGGGAGTGGCAAGGGGTCACATGGAACGCATCCCGAGGAATACTGTGAAATTTCAGTGCATACCCTTCACATATCGCTTCCAGGACTCACCTCTGATAAAAGAGAGAGAGACAGCCCCCTATTTCCTGTTCCAGTAGGTGGGTCGAAAAACCTTCATTGGGAAGCTCGGGAAGGTCCACCATCTGAGCCCGCTTCTTTCTTGGGCTGCTGGAGACGAAAGGACTGAGACCTTCTTAAAGGTCGAGTCTACTGAAAGGTCATCACCTGGAACCCCAGAAATGACCCCTCATACCAAAGGGGTGCTGTAACTGTTTCTTATCGTCCGGCAACCGAGGCACCGGAGACTCACCCCACTTACTGGCCAGTTTCTCCAACTCACTCCCAAACAAGAGCGAGCCTTTAAAGGGCATCTTGGTAAGATTGGCTTTGGAAGCTGAGTCAGCTGACCAATTTTGCAACCGGAGTTGACGCCTGGCCGCTATCGCTGAAGCCACTCCTCTGGCTGAGGTCCAGACCAAATCACAGCCTGCATCTGCTAAAAAGACGGCAGCAGACTCCATAACCAATCTGGAATTCTCTACAGATTCATCAACCTCCTGAGAGAGAAGCAGACAAGTTCTCGCCACTAGGGCACAACAGGAAGAAATCTGTATATTTATCACTACTGACCCAAAGGCTTGCTTAAGAATACCCTCAATCCTTCTATCATGTACATCCTTCAAGGCTGCTCCTTGGTCTACAGAGATAGTCATCCGCTTAGACACGGCACATACCAGCACATCCACTTTGGCAAAAAGCAAATGCTCTCTCACAGCCGGATCCAGGGGATACAAGTTTCCAATGTCCCAACCCCTTTAAAATTTGCCTTTGGGGAATCCCATTCCAGATCAATCAATTCCTGGATGGCATCCATCACTGGGAAAAAACAAGAGGCTTTACATAAGGAAACCAAAATGGGATTCATACTCAGCTCTGACACAGCATCCAAACCAGGAACACCCAGCTGTTTCAGGGTCTGGGAAATCAGGGCCGGCAGTTCATCTCTATGAAAGAAACGCAACATGGTTCGATACAGTTCCAGCCCTGGAGGAATTTCCCCATCTTCCAGGGAATCAGGATCAACCTCATTATCAGTGCCATCCAGATTCCTGTCAGGAACACCTGCAGGGAGCTGAGGCAAGCCCTGATGCTTAAGCATAGAACTGGAAGAGGGAGGAGCCACTGGCTGAGGGTCCGACCAGACAGGCATAGGGGAAATGGAGGACTGCACCTGAAGAAAAACTTGTAAGCCTTGAAAAAATTCCACCCAAGAAAAAGCAGCTGGGTCCAGACCAAGCCCAGAAGGAACTGGAGCTGGTCCCTCAGAACTGCCCTCACCAGCAGAGGAGCCAGTCAAGGGAGAACCAAGATCTGACGTCCCCCCAGTCAAGGCTGTGACCAACCCATAATCAAATTTGGAAGAGCCAGGCTTAGCAAAATCTGAGGAAGACAACTCTCTCTGAGCGTCTGAGCAGCACTGACACAGGTTAGAAGACAGGTCAGGCTGAGAAGCCCTACTATGACAGGCAACACAAACAGGAAGACGCTTAGCCTTCTTGCTTACCGGCGCCATTGCTGCGGTAAACGTGTATCGGAATGGCTTGCGCTAAAAAATGAAATGCACCCAATAAATAAGCACCTAGAAGAAAGCACGGCAAGGTGCACACACAACCTATGTGCCAACTTAAGCATGTAAAAAAGTTTGTGCACGTAAAAAGAACGCCCAAAAAAAGCGCACAACGTGTGCACAGAGCCGACTCACTGCACACACCGGCCTATAGAGGGCAATAGAACATGCACAAGAGCGTGCGAAAATGACCGCCGCGGCCTACCACGTGACGTGCAAGAAAAAAGCCTAAGAGCAGGGTCTGGCCCACCAGGGGCCGCTGAACCCGCCAGGTTGCCCAGTTCCCCAATTCCAACAGGAGCAGGAATAAACGTCAGCACGGCACGCCAAGAACAGAGACCAGAGGAAGTCCTGAAACCCCTCCTACTGTCTCTGATTCAGGTAAAACGTTTTTTTTTTTTTTTGTTTTTTTTTTACCTTACCTGAGCTCAGCGCATACCGGTTGAGTACAGAGACTGTCTCCAGCTGCGGGGGGAGAGGGCATCTGCTGTCACCGTTGGGCTTGGCCTCCTGCACCCGCTGCCTTTCAGGTGAACTAGCAGCTAAGTCCGTGCCGGGAAACCCAGCTACCGGACCAAGGCACACCTCTGAGTGACCACGGAAATCACCTCAGGAATTCTCAACTGGGGGAGGGACCTTTAGGTATCACCGCAAGAGAGTGGGGCTTTCTCTTCCTGAATTAAGAATTTCAAATTTCTCTTTTCAAAAAGCTTGAAGCAATCCCCATAGGGAGATGCATGTCCACCATCTGCTGGAGGCAGAGAATACTGGCAGGCTGGGGGTCACTACAAGGTTATGTATACTATGATATCAGCTTGCTCCGTCTCCATCTGCTGGCAGGGGAGCATAAACCGTCTGTCTACATGCTAGTAAAAAGACAGATTTTCTTCTAGTAAAATTACAAATAAAATTAAAGAAATGAGAGGAAAGAAATAAAAAAAAAAACACCCCAAATTCTTTCAGGAGTGAGGAAAGATATTTTAATAATATTTTGGATGTAGGCAGGCAGCATTGCTGTTTCAAAGCAGCAAGAAAACATTGGCTGAGAAGAATGCCAAACAATTAAGATGCCCATCAGCTAAAATCCTGCTGTAAAAATACTGCAATGAAAATAATGTGATGGGACACATTTGGCAAGTTTTGGGGGTTTTTTCTGGTTTTTCTCTTCCTCCGTTCTGTGGAAACACAAATTTGGCCTCTCTTGTTGAGCTCCATTAAAATTAAGCTATAAAGAAATGTCAGCTGCTAACAGTGGGGCACACCACAGCCAATGCCTTCAAGTGCATATCGGCAATAGCGATCAGCAAAAAGCAAAACAGTGGAAGGTTAACATTAAGTGACTTTCTTTTTTTTCCAGGAAGTTTAGCCCTTCTGTTTGGGCAATGGTCGTTACCATTAAATCCGCTGCCACCACAGCCACCGCCACCACCATTGTATTGTACAGGGTCTCAGTCTCAGGCAAAAGGACCATCCTTGGCTCATAGTCCAAACCCTACATTTGGATCCCAGCCAGAAGGAGACGATACGCCAGTTTATTTGATCCAATGAGAAATCAGAAATGCAGAAGAATGACATCACACAAGAGCCCGAGTGCACAGGAAGTTTCTGTGAAGACAGGGCCATACACACCTTTGGAAAATCATTTTAATTCACACAGTGGAGGGGTTTTTTTTCCCCCTTGCCAACTGTGGTTTAACATCTAAGAACTTTCTGCTAAGAGAAAATGTCAAAAGAAAATGCAAATTGAACTTTTATATTTCTAACCCACCTTTTCAACTGTATTTATAATTCTTATAATTTTTATAGCACTACTGGATGTATGCAGCACCGTACAATGGCGATAAGTATGCAGGTATGATAAGTCCCTTCCCTAAAGAGCTTAAAATCTAACAAGTGCATTTACGAAGCTGCGATTAGGATATAATGCGCATAAAACAACATTTCTCACGTGATAAACATTGTATAATCATGTGATATACCCATATTACAACGATGTCATGCATTTTTTAACTAAATGTCCACCCCCCTATTGAAATTAACTGCTTTACATGCATAAAATTGCCTAACACATACAAAGCAGTACAATGCTAATAAAATAACGTGGCTGGCTTAAAAAAAATACAGCCACGTTATTTTATTGCATTTGAAGGAGGTGTAGTTATTTTATCCCAGAGATATCGGGATGCTAACGCAAATCCCAATGTCCCCAAGGTGCTTGTTAAAGGACCCCAAGGGCTAAAAATCCCCCACCCCCCACCCTTAACGCTCCAAAATACCCATGATTACACATTTTAACATAGTAAATGATGGCAGATAAAGACCAAACTAGCCCATCCAAAGTCAGGATCTCCAGTCACACCGGTGCTCACTGGTGGGTGTTTAGGGTTAAGGCAGAGAGAGGACTCCCAACATATGTTGGAACAAGGACTGGAGGCTGGGACTCGGAAACTGGAGCAGGAACTGAAGATATGCAATGTTTGACTCTGACAAAGTTTGTTAACTATCATCTATATACCCTTCCAAGTTCAGCATTCACCCTGTTTAATGTAGTTCCCTTCTGTTACACGTTACATGTAAACCGATATAATGTTTCGACGAATACCGGTATAAAAAAACAACTTTAAATAAATAAATAAGTCTGAAGCTTAAATGCGGAGCGGAGATAGCACTTGGAACCAGACCTGAGAGCAGGGACTGTAGTCTGAATATGAACTTGGAGCAAACACTGGAGTCTGAAGCTTGAAACAGCGACTGGATCTGCAGATTGGAGCAAGGACCGGAACCGAAGCAGGCACACAGCTGAAGCTTGGAAGGGTACACGGATCAGCAGGCTGAAACAAGGTTTGGATCTGCAGACCAAGGCAAGGACTGGGTATGGAGCTCAAAACTTGGCAAATGAGAACACAGCAGAATAGAACCATGTGCTGCAGCTGGAGCTTGAAACTTGGCAGACTGGGATTCCTTGGCAAGGCAACTAGAAACTAGGCAGGGACTACAGCTGAAGTGGAGGGCACATCTAGGACAAGGCAGATGGGAGGCAACTAGAAACAAGGGAAGGCAGAGTGAAGGAAAAGCAACTGGAAGAAGGCAAGGCAGAGTACAACAAAGCTAGATAACAAGGGAAGAGAGCTTTGCTGCAGAAGGATGCTTTCACTCACATAAGAGAACTAGGGTAGCCTTCTGGTTGCTGCTAACAACTTCCTGTTCTCATCATCCCTTTTAGCCTGACTTATCTCAGGGGTGGGGCAGCTTGAGCAGAACAGGGTATTTGAAATCCATATGCAAGAGGAAACTGCAACAATCTTCCAATGGTTAAGTTTAGCAGAAAGAGGCTCTCTAGCAAGGCGCTTTGTAACAAGGAACTGGTTTCCATCAGTATCCTCTGGCAGCTCGGTGAGCAAATCAATGGCTGTCTGTCTGAACAGGCTTTTTTGACTGACCTTGACAGCCAGTCTGGCCAGTTTGTTCAGTTTGGGAAGATGAGCATATAAATTCTCATGTATATAATCCCATTCCAACCAACCTCATCCACCTCTGTCCACACCCTTCCCGCCAAGTCTTCTCCTTGACCTCTCAACTCTTTTCCTGCCACTGCCCTCCATATCAGTCCAAGCATGCCCAAAATCTTGGTGCAGTAAAAGCTTTCACCACCTTTGCCAGTAGGACATTTCAAGCCTTATTATCATCAACTTTGCTTCTTACAAGGTCAATATTTAAATTAACAACCAGACACCCTTGCACGTCTTACTACCAAGCCTTGTTAATAATCACCACAGCTGCAAAAATAAGTGAGGCTGTTATCCAAAATGTTCAGTTTCTGCCTGCTCATGGTTTTGGTTTTAGCCAGCGTCCTCAATGCAGGTCACCCCAGTTGTCTTGGAAGCCTGACGCTGATGCACCACTGCTGTTTAGAGTTGTAACTGCCGCCCCAATGCTTTCATGATGCGATCATACCATTGATGTTTAATGTTGTAACCACTACTACGTGCGGGTTACCCTACTACCTCATCACCACCCTCTTGTTGCTAGGGATCCTCTGTGTTTATTCCATGCTTTTTTTGGAATTCTGTTACCATTTTGTCTCCACCACCTCCACTGGGAGGGCATTCTCCACCTTTCTGTGAAAAAAAATATTTTCCACCTTTTGATGTTGAGTCTACTTTATTTATTTATTTATTTATTTATTTAGGATTTTTATATACCGACCTTCTCAATACAAATATCAAATCAGGTCGGTTTACATAGAACAAACTGTCGCAGCTGAGGTGTTACATTAAACATAGTTTCTGAACATAAGAACATAATTATTAAATATTAAATATTAAATAGACAATAACTCGTCAAAATAACATGAATAAATGTAGGGAATAGTTAAAAAAAAAAGAGGGTAGGCTAAATAGGGATAAACAGGTAACGGAGAACAGTATTGATGGGCAAAAAAAAACCAACATGAGTAATACATGAGCTAGAGATACTTCCTTTAGAGCTTCATTTCATAAACTCTAGTCATCACCCTAATCATCACCAAATATCTTCTCTTAGACATTGCACAAGGATTGTAAATTCTCTTTGAGAATTTCTGAATTCTTCTTCATTTAGAAGTTCTTCTCTCTCTCAGAAGAATTTACAATGGGAGTCAAAATCCTATAATGTGTGTGTATTAGGAGGATCCCCTTTTATTCACTGTTGCATATCCTCAACAAACATCTCTCACAGATGGAAAATTCATCTTCCTCACAGTGGCTCAAGGACTCATCAGCAGCCATGCATTGCCTCCTCTGCCATGCTTCTGGAAGGCTCTCTCGGTATCTTAGATCCTGTCTGCACCAGTTCTTTACATATTCTCATCTCAATATTACTGAACATCTCCCTCTAGAATATACTCACAGCATTCCTTGTGGCACTACTATCAGCTCTTAAATTACAGGGGTTCACTATATTCTGAGACGTACCAAGTGCTACAACTGTGTAAACAGGACAAAAGGTCATGATACGGGGCTCAAAGGAGGTAGATCAGCAGGAACATCAGGAAATATTTTTTTTCACAGAAAAGATGGTAGATGAATGGAATTCCCTCCCAGAGTGGGTGGGGGAGATTAAAACAGTGGACTTCCAAGAAGGAATAGGATAAGCACATACAATCCGTAGCTGCAAAAAAGTGAAGTGACAGCAAAAGAATAAATTAGTATCTGCATCTGTCTGGCAGGCCGTAAGTACGGTAATAATTAGAAGACCTAGCAGAAATGCAGGTGCTCCTACAGACAGGTCTGTCTGGCAGGCTCCTCATCTTGATCGGATCAGTGCAGCAGGTTGGTGATGGCGCAGAGCCATCTGGAAAGGCAAAGGAAACATAGGAGGCTGATTGTTCGGGTTGTTTGGATTATTTTGGTATTATTATTAGAACCCCTTTCACGATTTATTGATCGCATTTTAGCACCATTTATTCCATTGATGTCTTCTTTCGTTAGGGTTTCGTCTGATATGATTGTTTTTTTAGAACATTTGGAGATCGATGCCACTTTGGATGTCAAGGCACTATATACCTCCATTCCACAAGAATAAATGACTGTTTTATGGAGCAATTGGTTCAGGAACCGACAAGAGAGGGATCAATTTTAGATCTAATACTCAGTGGAGACCAGCATCTGGTGAGAGAGGTAACGGTGGTGGGGCCGCTTGGCAATAGTGATCATAACATGATCAAATTTGAATTAATAACAGGAAGGGGGACAGTAAGTAAATCCATGGCTCTAGCACTAAACTTTCAAAAGGGAAACTTTGACAAAATGAGGAAAATAGTTAAAAAAAAACATGAAAAGTGCAGCTACAAAGGTAAATAGTGTTCAACAGGCGTGGACATTGTTTAAAAATACCATCTTAGAAGCGCAGTCCAGATGTATTCCATGTATTAAGAAAGATGGAAGGAAAGCCAAACGATTGCCGGCCTAGTTAAAAAGTGAGATGAAAGAGGCTATTTTAGCCAAAATATCTTCATTCAAAAATTGGAAGAAGGATGTATCAGAGAAAAATAGGATAAAGCATAAGCATTGGCAAGTTAAATGTAAGACATTGATAAGACAAGCTAAGAAAGAATTTGAAAAGAAGTTAGCCGTAGAGGCAAAAACTCATAATAAAAACTTTTTAAAACATATCTGAAGCAGAAAGCCTGCGAGGGAGTTGGTTAGACCGTTAGATAATCAAGAGGTTAAAGGGGTACTTAGGGAAGATAAGGCCATTGTGGAAAGAGTAAATTAATTCTTTGCTTCAGGGTTTACTGAAGAGGATGTTGGGAAGATACACATTCCGGAGACAGTTTTTAAGAATGATGATTTAGATGAAATGAACCAAATTATTGTGAACCTGGAAGATGTAGTAGGCTAGATTGACAAACTGAAGAGTAGTAAATTGCCTGGACCAGATGGTATATACCCCAGGGTTCTGAAAGAACTAAAAAATGAAATTTCAGACCTATTATTAAAAATATGAAGCCTATCATTAAAATCATCCATTGTACCTGAAGACTGGAGGGTGGCTAATGTAATCCTGATATTTAAAAAAGGCTCCAGAGGAGATCTAGGAAACTATAGACTGGTGCGCCTGACATCAGTGCCGGAAAATATTGTGGAAACTGTTATAAAGAATAAAATCACAGAACATTTAGATAGACTTGGTTTAATGGAATACAGTGAGCATGGACTTACTCAAGGGAAGTCTTGCCTCACAAATCTCGTACATTTTTATGAAGGGATGAATAAACATGTGGACAAAGGTGAATCAGTAGATGTAGTGTATTTGGATTTTCAGAAGGTGTTCGACAATGTCCCTCATGAGAGGCTTCTAAAAAACTAAAAAGTCGTGGGATAGAAGGCGATGTCCTTTTGTGGATTGCAAACTGGTTAAAAGATAGGAAACAGAGAGTAGGATTAAATCGTCTGCTTTCACAGTGGAAAAAGGTAAACAGTGGAATGCCTCAAGGATCTGTACTAGGACTGGTGCTTTTTAATATATTTATAAATGATCTGGAAAAGGGTACAACAAGTGAGGTGCTTAAATTTGCGGATGACACAAAATTATGCAGAGTAGTTAAATCTCAAGCGGATTGTGATAAATTGCAGGAGGACCTTCTGAGATTGGAAGATTGGGCATCCAAATGGCAGATGAAATTTAATGTGGACAAGTGCAAGATGATGCATATCGGGGAAAAATAACTCTTACTGTGGTTACATGATGTTAGGTTCCATATTAAGAGTTACCACCCAGGAAAGAGATGTAAGTATCATAGTGGATAATACTTTGAAATTGTTGGCTCAGTGTGCTGTGGCAATCAAAAAAGCAAACAGAATGTTAGGAATTATTAGGAAGGGAATGGCGAATAAAATGGTGGATGTCATAATGCCTCTGTATCACTGCATGGTGAGACCGCACCTTGAATACTGTGTTCAGTTCTGGTCGCCGCATCTCAAAAAAGATATAGTTGTACTGGAGAAAGTACAGAGAAGGGCAACCAAAATGATAAAGAGGATGGAATGGCTCCCTTATCAGGAAAGGCTAAAGAGGTTAGGGCTGTTCAGCTTGGAGTAGAGACAGCTCAGAGATGAAATGATAGAGGTCTACAAAATCATGAAAGGACTTGATCGGGTAAATGTGAATCGGTTATCTACTCTTTCGGATAACACAAGGACAAGCAGCACGCCATGAAGTTAGCAAGCAGTATATTTAAAACTAATCAGAGAAAATTATTTTTCACTCAACGCACATATAAGCTCTGGAATTTGTTGCCAGAGGATGTGGTTATGGTAATTAGTGTAGCTGGGTTTAAAAAAGGTTTGGGTAAGTTTCTAGAGCAGAAGTCCAAAAACTTCTATTAATCAATAAGGATTAGTAGCTTGGGATCTATTCATTTAGGGGCAGATTTTCAAAGCCTATACGCGTATATCCAGGAGGATTTATGTGAGTAGGGGGGGTTATGCGCGCCGAGCCTATTTTGCATAGGCCTGGCGAAGCGCACAAGCCCCAGGACGCGTGTATGTCCCGGTTCTTGAAAAAATGGGCAGGGCGTGGGCAGGGCAGTCTGGGGGCAGGATGAGGGCGTAGCCAGAGGCCTCTCCACTGCTGCTGGGCCCAGGGATCGCATGCTGGCACTTGGCCGGCGCACACAACCTACGCCTGCCCAGAGGCAGGCGTAAATAAAAAAATAAAGGTAGGAGGGGGGGGATTTAGGTAGGGCTGGGGGGCGGGTTAGATAGGGGAAGGGAGGGAAGGTGGGGAGGTGGAAGGAAAGTTCCTCCGAGGCTGCTCCGATTTCGGAGCGGCCTCAGAGGGAAGGGGGAAAGCCATCGGGGCTTCCCTAGGGCTCAGCGCGCGCAAGGTGCACAAGTGCGCTAACCCTGGATTTTATAACATGTGTGAGGCTGCGCGCACATGTTTTATAAAATCGTGCCGTGCCGAGTTGTGCGCACAAATCTACGCCCACGCGTAGGAACGAAAATCTGGCTCTTAATGTTTGGATACTTTGGTTGACCACTGTTGGACACAGGATACTGGGCTTGATGGACCTTTGGTCTGACCCAGTATGGCATATCTTATGTTCTTATGTAATGTGTTTAGACAGCTCATGATTCCAGAATTTGTCTGGCAAGCTGTTCCATTTCTATTTTTATGGCTAGTTGTGTTATCTTAGATCAGGGCTTCCCAAACCTGAGTTCACTTCCTCATGCAAGCTAGCTTTCACTGATGCTCTAAGACAAGGCTAGCCAAGCCTATGCTGGTGACCCTCAACAGTCAGGTCAGGTTTTTGAGATATCCACAATGAATGGGCTTGAGAAAGATTTGCCTATGTTGGAGACCCAGTAAATGCCAATTTATCTCATGCTTATTCCTTTTGGATGTCTTGAAAACCTGACTGGCTGTGGGGATTGCCAGGACAGATTTGGGCAGCCCTGTCTTAGAACACCAGTGAAAGCTAGCAAAGCATGAGGAAGCGACCATTGCATAGGCTCAAGCTCCTTTCCATTTTCAACATGACTTAATTGTATAGTTTACTTGCAGAAAATGCATTTCACACATTCACTGTCGACCTTGTAACTTCTGTTAGAGGTTACATTTAAGAACGAGCTCTGCTCATTGTGGCTAGCTTGCATGGAAAAACTGGCTAGTACACGTACCCCGTCTTTTATGGTAACTTTGATCCTGCAACCCAGAGAAAGAACGATGAAAGTCTCAAACTAGATAGGCAGAAAAAAAAAATCAGTGTGCAAGAGCAATCCAGCGCGAATGTGGAGCACATGTGAAAAAGTTGGTTATGGAAGATGAACTGGCTTCACAGCACTCATGCAGCAGGTAAATCATGCTAACATTACAGGACTAATAGTTTTAACAGGGCAAACTCTTACTGAATAATTTTTCCAGTGTGGCACAGAGCTATTTTTCTCTATAGTACTAATTAGCAGGGATCAATACAATTAGTAATTGCTAAGTTTTGCCCTTTACTTTTTATTTTGGAAAATTTATGGTAAGCAAGGTATTTTCTCCTGTTTTGAGGAGCCATTTTACTTTCAATGTAGTTATTTAGCAGAAGGAAATACAAATACCTTTGAAAAAACAGAGATAATGTGTTGGGGGAGGTCTGTTAAGAATATTTATTGTACATTTCTTTTTAGAAAGATCAAGTAATGTCTAGCTGTATATATTTAGTTGGGTCATGTATTCTGTTATGAACTATTTCTAGGAACTGAGCCTGAAAATCGCTCTACGTACTAATGCCTGCAGAGCCAGTTGTGTGTACACCCACAGCGGAAATGGGATATTTGCTGTTTCTGCATTGTTCATCTGGGATAGATCCCGTTGTGGATGGCCAGCTAACCGAACGCGATCTGTCGCTCTATCGCATGTGTTTGCTATTGTGTAATTTATATCTTACCTTTTAAATATATCTTTTTGGGGTCAAAAAGGGCTTAAGTGAGGGGCACTGGTCCTAAATATCTATGGGATAAGTATAGGGCAGGCTGGGAGTTCAGGTCATCTCGGGGGAGTTTTTCTGATGGCAGCACTGGCCCTGAAGTGATGAAAGAGTATATATCGAGGGGCAGACTGAAGGGAAAAGGCCAGAGATATTTATCATGCTCTCGACTACCTGCTCATCCTTGGGGGTGCTCTTAGCCCTGACAGTATCACTTCTGCCTCCTGCAGCCGCTCTTTGGATAGCGCGCTAGTAAATAGACTTCCTAAATCCACCTCGGCTCTTAGACCTTCCATAATCCTCCGACTCTGGAAATTCTAGACATGATTCATCCACTACTTTCTCTCCAGACTTTCTGCAGACAGTTCTCAGCAGGAAACAGAGGTAAGTGGCTGGCACTGTACTGCTTTTGGCTTCTCCACTCCTAGTGGCAATGATCCCCCGCTGATGATCCCACTCTTAAGTGACTCTGTCTTCATCTGCTCCCTGCAGAGGAGGCGATGAGAGCAAGCAACTGCTCCTCCAGCTTTTTACCTGACCCTGCCTTGCTAACTGCTTTCCTACTGCTAAAATAAACTTCCTTCGTCTTGCCCAGGGGGTCTTCTGGTCCAGTCACTGGCAGTATCTGTGTTGCTTGAGCTGGCGCTAGCTCCCTGTACGGGAACAGGTTTTCCCTCTCCCGTTCTTGCCACAGCAAACAATGGCAAGATGCAATTTTATGCACACGATTAGTGGCCCTGGTCAGGGTCTTTTAAGTGGTGCAACACACGCAGTAGTGCGGACACACATACAGGGGAGAGTCGCTTTTACTCTGATAACAAAACACAGACTGCTGCACCGTGTGCTTCCACTAATTGAGACACACAAATGCTAAGAGAGGCGAAGCTGCAGTGCTGTGTACCTTCCAGTCAGAGTGATAAAACACCACAGATCTCTCCTCCCGTCTGCTGGAGAGCGTGAAACCCTCTCTCTCTCTCTCTCTGCACAGTTCTCTAACTCTTGCTGATATACTGTAACCTAAGGGAGAGAGATCGGTGTCTACCTCTATGACACACTGACAAGAGGCATTAGCCTAAACCCTCTTAACTCAGTCTTTTTTTAGAATTTTTTTCTTTCAGTCTAAAACACATAAGGCCGCTGCAATACGGATACTAATACTAAAAGATGTGCGTCCAAACTGGGTGCAAGTTTTGTTTTTTTTTAACGCGCGCACAGTCACCTCTCCTGGGCGGACGATGCAATAGGCAAATGAGCTGCTGTGCTAAAAAGGGCGCACTAGGGATAAAGTGTGCGTCCCTAGCGTGTCCATGGCATCGGGCGTCCAGGAGACACGTCTGTGCGCGATTTAGGAAAACAGACGCACAATTTACGAGCGTCCATTTTTTTCCCACAGCAGCTATTTTACCGGCACAATACGCACGCACAGTATACACGGCCCGGAGCGTGTAAATTGAGGGTGTATATTGTGCACCCTGAAAATTTTTTTTTTAATGTCAAGATGGTTTTTTTGAATGGTACTGCTTTCTGTGGAACTTTGCTACCATACGGGCCAATACAGAAAAAAGTGCGGGAGAGCCGGCGAGCGCCCACTCTCCCAACGCGTGCACAGGCCACTCTCCTGTGCGTGCGATTTAGTATTGGCCTGCATGCAAATGAGGGCCCACGGTAAAAAGAGGCGCTAGGGACACTAGCGTGTCCCTAACGCCTCCATTTTGACAGGAGCGGCAGCTGTCAGCGGGTTTGACAGCTGACGCTCAATTTTACCGGTGTTGGTTCTCGAACCTGCTGATAGCCACGGGTTTGGAAAACGGACGCTGGCATAATTGAGTGTCCGTCTTCCGACCCGCAGGCTGTGGGCCGATTTTTAATTTTTTTTTACTTTTGGGGCCTCCGACTTAATATCGCTATGATATTAAGTCTGAGATTGTACAGAAAAGCAGATTTTTCTGCTTCTCTGTACACTTCCCCTGCGCAGGCCGAAATTAACGCCAGAGCACACTGTACTGTATCGGCCTGATAGTAAGTAGGAGGAACCACAGAAAAGCAGTTTTGTTTTTAAGTTGAGCCCTTGACATGCAGGAAGACTTTACGCCTGTGTCTCGGGTGTACGGGGATTTTTTGCATTGTGGGGTAATAGCTAATAGCCTCATCTACATGGCATTTACATGTAATGAGCGCTATTAGCTACGCCTTTGTTTGGACATGCATTTTGGATGCGCTGATCCCGTTATTACATCGGGGATTATGGATGTGCGTCCAAAACACGCTCATTAAGCCGTGTGCTAGGCTGGGCGCACTTTATTGCATCGGCCCCATAGAGCTCTGTCTCTGAAATCCAAGAGAGAAATGCTTCAAAATGGTGACTGAGCTCAAGGTCTAGATTTCCTTTCAGTTTTAGGTTAGAAAACAGAAGTCATTGCTGTTTGGGATTGACTGGTTGAAAAACTGCTTTGCTTTGAATGGTTCTGTTCCTTCCTTGTCCCTTCCCATCTCACTTTGTTCTGTTTGGCTTGAGTACAAAAAAAGCCACAATTTTGTTTGCTCCACACACTTTAATGGATGAAAAAATAAATGCAAATTAATATTATTGTTTTTTGAGCCCTCATCCATTTGTTTTGTTTGGAACAAAACAAACCGAAAATGGTCTTTTTTCTTTTTTTGATTTGGATTACTTATTTGTTTATTTTATTTATTTATTGTAAAGAATTTGTAGCCCACTGTTCAAAGATTTCCTTTTTGAGATATGGTCTCCAGAATTGAACGCAGTACTCCAGGTGGGGCCTCACCAAGGACCTGTACAAGGGCATCACCACCTCCTTTCTCTTACTGGCATTCTTCTGGCTTTAGCTATCGACTCGTCACATTGTTTTGCTGCCTTCAGATCACCAGACACAGTCACCCCCAAGATCCCTCTCCAATTTTGTGGACGGTTGTCTTTCACCCCCATCACATACAGCTCTTATGGATTACTGTATCCCAGATGGATGACTCTGCACTTCCTGGCATTGAATCTCAGCTGCCAGATCTTTGACCGCTCTTCAAGCTTTCTTAAATCACTTTTCATTCCCTCTACTCCTTCAGGCATGTCCACTCTGTTCCAGATTTTAGTATCATCTGCAAATAGACAAACTTTACCTTCTATCCCTTCCGCCAGGTCGCTCACAAAGATATTGAACAGAACCGGCCCCTGCTTAACAAGGTTCACTTTTCACGAAAGGTTCCATTTACCATTGCATGCTGTCTCCTGTCACTGAACCGGTTTGTAATCCACGCCCCCCCTGTTAATCCGTTTTTTTCTTAAAGAACAACTTAGGCAGTCTTCTTACAATTAAAGAATTTTATTATCGAGAGGAATAAAGGAAAAGAAACTCAGAAAAGTACATTTAAAAACACTGCACACAGTCATTTTCTGAGGTACTGGAATCAGATCTCCGCCAGCCGCCTGTAAAGTAGCAGAGAAAAGATGCCAGTCAAATGTTTTTGTTCTAACCAAAACTTTATACCCTTCTTACCTCTGTCACGCCCATGTCCCCTTTGCCCTTATTTGGTATAACTTCTCGCAGTTTCTCTGGTATCTATAACATTCCTGAGCACAGGTCACCACAGTGCTTTGGTATTTATGTGTTACTTAGCATCTCTAGATAGAAGCGCTTGATCTGATTGGGGTTAAAGGTTTAAGACCCATGCATAGGGAAAGACAGGAAATAGTAAAGGCTAAGATCAAAGTTACTGTAAAAACAATTGAAATCAAAGACTTTGCATACAGGTTGTTATTTCCTGAGACCTTTGAACTGCATCTGGGTCTTATTCCTCGTTCCCCTCTTGAAACCTCGCCTGCAACGCCCTCAGAGGTTTCAGCCTGCTCCCAGTCCTGACTTGAGCCGTGTTTCGACCAAACTGGTCAGCTTCAGGGGAACACCTTTTGTCTATTATTTGTAGGCAGCTTGGGTCAGGTGGAACAAATGTATCCCTTTGCAGCAGCTCGTGTCAGGATTGGTGATCTAACGGAGGGTTTGTGCCTGGAAGAAAAATTCATCTGCATTGATGAATTGAGGGATTTGTCCCATGCTGTAACAACAAGGATCCCTAAAGACTGAAATATATCACTTGGATACCACTTGCATATAAGTATTAAGTATTTTTATGGAGGGGGAGGATAGAACTTTTGGAGGGTTTCCTAGAAGGATGGAAATTTATATATATATATATATACACACACAGTGGGGCAGATTTTCAAAGGGGCATACGCGTAGAATATGCGCGTAACCCCCAAAAAGCTGCCCCTTCCACCCCCTGCGCGCGTCAAGCCTATGTTGCATAGGCTTGGCGGCGCACGCAAGCCCCGGGATGAGTGTAAGTCCTGGGGCTTTCCTGGGGGGGGCATGTCAGGGGGGGGGCGTGTCACGGCGGCGCGTCATCCGGGGGTGGGGCTGTGGACGTGGTTCCGGCCCGGGGCGTTTTGGGGGCGTGGTCGAGGCCTCCGAAACTGCTCCCGGGCCGGGGAATCGCACACTGGCAGCCGGCTGGCGCGCGCTAGTTACGCCTGCCTCAGGCAGGCGTAACTTTTATAATAAAGGGAGGGGGGGTTTAGATAGGGCTGGGGGGTGGGTTAGGTAGGGGAAGGGAGGGGAAGGTGGGAGGAGGGGGAGGGAATGGGCAGCGCACGCAGGGCTCGGCGCGCGCAAGGTGCACAAATGTGCACCCCCTTGCGCCCGCCGACCCCGGATTTTAATAGATATGCGCGACTACGCGCGTATCTATTAAAATCCGGCGTACTCTTGTTTGTGCCGGGTGCTCGAACAAAAGTACGCGTTCACGTATTTTTTTAAAATCTGCCCCAGTATGTATATTAAATTTGTGTCAGGTGGTTAAACTTTATATTATGGGGCAGATTTTCAGAGGGGTACGTGCATAACATACGTGCGTACCCCCCGAAAACCTGCCCCAAGCTCCCCCTGCGCGCGCCAAGCCTAATTTGCATAGGCTTCCGGTGAGCGCAAAACCTCAGGACGTGCATAAGTTCTGGGGCTTTCCTGGGGGGGGGGCGTTTTGGGGGCGTGTCACGGCCGGCGCGTCATTGGGGGCATTCCGGGGGTGGGGCCGTGGCCATGGTTCCAGCCCAGGGACGTTCCGGGGGCATGGCCGCGGCCTCCGGACCAGCCCCCGGACCGGAACATGGTGCGCCGGCAGCTGGCCCGGTGCGCGCAACTTACGCCTGCCTCGGGCAGGCGTAACTTTTGCAATAAAGGTAGAAGGGGGAATTAGTTAGGGCTGGGGGGGGGGTTAGTTAGGGGAAGGAAAGGGAAGGTGGGGGGCGCTGGAGGGAACGGAGGCTGGCTGTGCGGCTCGGCGCGCGCAGGCTGCCGATTTTGCGCAGCCTTGCGCGTGCCGACCCTGGATTTTAAAAGATACGCGCGGCTACTCGCGTATCTATTAAAATCCGGCGTACTCTTGTTTGCGCGAACAAAAGTATGCGCTCGCGTACTTTTTTAAAATCTGCCCCTATATTTGCAATAAGATCTCAATAGGGGCTAAGCAATGCACTGAATATTTAAATATCTGAAACACCTGATGCCTATTGATAATGTTTTTTTATTTTTAACTATTTACAGATGACATGATACCATCTATGACCTAGATTTATCATTTTGCTATACATATAGCAACACTTGCTATTTTAGCGCAACGCATGTTACATTTACCAAGTGCCCATAGCACTTTTTGGGCTGCTGGTGAGAGGGAGAGAAAGAGCAGCTAGGCAGAGTGCGCATCAAACTGAGTCGAGAGTACATGGTACAAATCTCATTTTGTGTACCTATCATCACTCCAAATCACATCAAACCTTCACTGATGTGCACTGCCCCTCAAAACCTAGGCCACCTCCAAAACCCCAAATTATTTTACACTGGTATAAAAAGTTGACTAATTTGTGTGCCTCCTTAATGGTGCTTTCTCTGTCTCTCTCTCTCTCTCCCTCCGGGAAAAAAGTGAAGTACTGGCACGCATTGTGCTATCGCACGCAATGTTAAACACCCCTCATTTTTCATAAACTCCTCCCTTTTGACTAAATTATTTTCATCTGCATACGCATGTCACAATGCGTTATTTATCGCATGCGTTATGGCGTTATCACAGGCACTAACGGCCGCAATAAGGCCCTAACGCGATTTGATAAATGACCCTAATGTTTGGTATTTAACTCTATGTTAGTTGTCAAAAAAAAAAGTCTATTGTGAACACATAAAAGCACAGATTTTTTAATCAGACGCTGTTTCCAAAACCACAGTCCCACATGGCAAATATTGTATTCATTTACAGTAATATTTATTTTAAAAATTCTACACTAGTCATCCATTAGGTCTAGGAGACCAAGAGTTAGAAGATCTTTTTTTATTTTTTTATTTGTTGAGCAGGAAAGCCAGATTAAGATAAATGTCCTGAGTCCCAGAAGGAGGGATAAAGTGAATCACTCAGGGTCCGAAGGAGAGTTAGTGGCAGAGGGGTGTCATATTATTGGCCGGGCCTGTGAGCGACCAGGTACTGATATGAAAAGATACAGCTCAGATGCGTCTGCTGCCAGGGTCTGAGGACGGTTCTCAATAGTCGACCACTTCCAGGTGAGGTGCCGGCTGCAGCTTCCAGTACATCTCTGGGGACGCCAGTCCAGAGAAGAGACAGTCCAGGCAATCTACAGACAAGAGAGTCCAGGCAATAAAGGTTAGGTCAAGGTCCACATAAAGAGTGCAGATGAAAAACTCCAGATGACTGTTCAGGCAAAAACTAATCCAGGAGGCTGTTAAGAAAGAAATTCCATGGAGCCAGTAAGAAGACTGAGAGATTGCCAGGTTTATATATTTCGCAATTTTTATTTTTTTTGCAATCTACCCTAAAAAATCACAGATGAAAAATTCATCAGTCACTGTGGCATAACTTCTTAACCATATTTGTTTAATATTTAAAAATGATATCCAATTATGTATTTATTTAAAATCTTTTCTATACCATCGTTAAGCTAGATGCCATCACAACGGTTCACAATAAGGCACATAACTTCATGTTGCATAAAATGTCTTAAATTATATCATCTAAACAGGTGCCATCAAAATACTGTAACATAGTTTTATAATAAATATTAATTGGTGGGTGTGATAAGTCATGTCCGATTCTATCTTTTTCAGCTATGAGATAAATTAATACTTAAATCTAGTCCTTTGTTGAAAGAAAAATAAAATACAAACAATTGAGAAAGAAGGTGTGTGTGTGTGTGTGGGAGTTCTACTGACCGCATCCTACATTTCCCTGGATTCTACTCTCCATTCCCTTTGTGGTATGCTTGCTTAAATAGCCATGTTTTTAAACTTTTTCTGAATGTTTTGATGTTTCTTTGCAGTCTGATCTCTAAAGGCATATTGTTCCATATTATAGGTCCTGCTAGGGATAGGGCCCTATCCCTTACTTGGGTTAGTCTGGCTGTTTTAACTGGGGGAATAGTTAGCAGTGCTTTGTTTGCTGATCTCAGGTTTCTGTGGGGGACGTGTAAAAAATTATGTGTTTTTACAGGATTATTCCGGAAGAGATGGGGGTTATCATGATTGCTGAATTTCACTATTGAAATCTCAGGGGATGAGGTGGCCTATGAGCCTGAAAGTTAATAGGGGGAAGGCCCAGGCTGAAGGTTTGTCTAGGGTGCCCAGTACCTTTGCACTGGCCCAAGATCCCCATGCTGGAGTTCATTAATGAGCTGCATCACATTAGGTGTTGCTTGAATATCCTTGTAAGGCTGTTGCTGCCACCTAGAGGGATCCCACTGGAACGGCACGCAGAGAGAGGCAGGAGCTGGTATGCAGCTGCATATTTTCGATTTCTCAGATGCACAGCAGGATAAATGCAGACGCACCAGAGGAAGATTATGACAGCTCGCTACTTTTTGTTCCAAATGGTTTGTTCTGTTCCTGTTTTTTCTATATTTCTGAAAGGCTTTGTTAAAAAAAAAAGAGAAGGAAGGAAAAAAGCGACATTTCACTAGAGTCAACTTTCTGATTAAGCAAATTTTCAGAGCTCCCAGGATCTCTTTGTTAAATATTTATTGTACTTTTTAGCAGATCCAATTTTCATGAAAAAAAATATAAGAACCTTAGAACATAAGATATGCCATACTGGGTCAGACCAAGAGTCCAACAAGGCCAGTATCCTGCTTCCAACTATGGCCAATCCAAGTCACAAGTATCTGACAGGTACTCAAACATTAAAAAAAATCCTATTCTACTAATACTAACAACAAGTAGTGGCTATTACCTATTGATTAATAGCAGCTTATGGACTTCTCTAGGAACTTATCCAAACTTTTTTTAAACCCATCTACTCTAACCGCCTTAACTGCATTCTCTAGCAATGAATTCCAGAGCCTAATTGTGCGTTGAGTGAAAAATAATTTTCTCTGATTTGTTTTAAATGTGCTACTTGCTAACTTCATGGAGTGTCCCTTAGTTCTTGTATTATCCAAAAGAGTAAATAAGCAATTCCCATTTACCCATTCAAGTCCTTTCATGATTTTGTAGACTTCTATCATATCCCCCTCAGCCGTCTCTTCTCCAAGCTGAACAGCCTTAACTTCTTTAGCCTTTCCTCATAAGGGAGCTGTTCCATCCCCTTTATCATTTTGGTCACCCTTCTCTGTATTTTTTACAGTGCAACTATTTTTTTTGAGATGCGGCGACCAGAATTGTACACAGTATTCAAGGTGCGGTCTCACCATGGAGCGATATAGAGGCATTATGACATTTTCCGTTTTATTCACCATTCCCTTCCTAATAATTCCTAACATTCTGTTTGCTTTCTTGACTGCTGCAGCACACTGAGCCGACGATTTTAATGTGTTATTCACTATGATACCTAGATCGTTTTCCTGGGTGGTAGCTCCTAATATGGAACCTAACATTGTGTAACTACAGCAAGGGTTATTTTTCCCTATATGCATTACCTTGCACTTGTCCACATTAAATTTCATCTGCCATTTGGATGCCCAATCTTCCAGTCTTGCAAGTTCCTTCTACAATTTATCACAATCTGCTTGAGATTTAACTACTCTGAATAATTTTGTGTCATCTGCAAATTTGATAACCTCACTCGTCGTATTCCTTTCCAGATCATTTATATATATATTGAAAAGCACGGGTCCAAGTACAGATCCCTGAGGCACTCCACTGTTTACCCTTTTCCACTGAGAAAATTGACCATTTAATCCTACTCTCTGTTTCTTGTCTTTTAACCAGTTTGCAATCCACAAAAGGACATCGCCTCCTAAGCCATGACTTTTTAGTTTATCTGAGCTAGGAGGCGATGTCCTTTTGTGGATTGCAAAATGATTAAAAGGAAACAGAAAGTAGGATTAAATGGTCTGTTTCAACAAAGTGGTCTGTGAACAACAAAGTTGCACACCTTGTTGAACCTTGTTGCCAATATATTTGACCTTCTTAGATGTATTTTCATTTCTTTTTCTTTTTCAGATACCGTTTACTCCTTTCGGTTTTGACCTGTATGTGTAGGTCGGGTTTAATTTTACTCCTTAACTTTCGCTAGAATATTGCAAGGTTCCCTTGCTCATTTATTACTTTCTATAATAAAAATGTTTTAAAACATCCTTTTGATATTGAAATCTGAGTTACCCCGTCCATCCGGTCTTTTCCCCTCTTCAGTCACTGTTAACTGTATAGGGGATTCAGTTTCCCGCGCCTATTTGCATCTCACCGCCTTCTTTGTACTTCCCGCTCTGGTTTCACCCCCGATGCTGCCATCGTATTCCCGCCCTCTGACTCCCCCTTCGGCAGGTCCTTTTCGCGCGCTTTTTCACTTTTGCCTGTTCGCCTTCTGAGCCGGTTCTTCCGTTTCATGCTCTTAACCCCGCCAAAATCCGCCGTGCCTAATGAACCTTTTGATAAGCTTTGCCGCTTCATCACCTTGTCGCCAGCATAGTTCATTTGGCTTTTCATGGTTCAGATTTTTTCACAGTTTCTCTTTTATTTCAGATACTGTTTACTCATTTCAGCTTTGACCTGCCTGGTATATGTAAAGTGTAAGTTTGCCCTCTGCTGTTTTCTGCCATCTGGGTCTGGTCATGAATTCTCTTTAATTGTGTTTACAGATTACCCTTTAGAATGTGAAACACGGTCCCGTGTCAGGGGACAGAGCTTCACTCTTCAGCCGTATTTACTTCATATTTATATTGATTGAATGGTTTCTATTTAAAACGCCTGCATTTACTGACTTTGGTTATTCAATGCGCTATTTCAACAACGTCTGATTAAAACTATTTGTATTGAAGTTTCCAGACCTGAAGTCTTTCGCAGCACACTGATGCATCCATATCCCCCCATGCACAAGGGGGGGTTAGCGCTTCCAAAAAGCGCGCACAGGTAATAGCGCTCGTCACATGCAAATGCATGTTGATGAGGCCATTATCAATTCCCCCTCCATGCAAAAAAATAAAATGTGCACCAAAGGCACATATTTTTACTCTCAAAAATTGCAGGCGTTAAGTCTTGAGGAGCCCAAATAGTGGACAGAAAGGCAGAAAATACCGCTTTTCTGTACTTCCTCCGATTTAATATCGTGGCAATATTAAGTTGGAAGAGCTAAAAAAAATGAGAAATGTCCCCCCCCCAAAAAAAAATATTTAAAAAAGAAAAAAAGTGTGCCCGCAGTCAGGTTAGGAAAAGGACGCTCTAAAATTGAGCATCTGTTTCGGGCACCCGGGAGAGGACAGCCACCTCTCCCGGGTGCCCGCTGTCGAGGCGCTAGGGGCGTGCAATTTCCCCATGGGCCTCCTTTTTACCGTGGCAGCCCATTTGCATTTAGCATTTGGTGCCCCAGAGAGATGAATCGGTGCACGTTAAGGGAGCGGGCGCCTCAATCATGAGCGCCCCTTTAACGCGCGCCGATATTGCATCGGCCCGAAAGTTTGCTATTCAAGTGTGCTATGCGCATCTTTCCACTTTCTTTGTGGTGATTAGCCCTAAATGCAATACGTGTAATTTACCGGGGAACCGACTCAACCCTTGTTTCGGACTGGATTCCCTGCATCCAAGTTGCCTCTGTGACCTGAAACAAAAGAAGGAGTGGGAAGGAAAGTGAAGTGTAAAAAAAAAAAAGCAAGAAAGTCAGAGAAGAGACAAATGCTAACAGGAAAGACTGTTCCCAATTTGCTTGTAAAATGTTTTATGATAGCAGCAGTTCCACCCCAGCTTCTGCGGATTTACTGAGTGAATGCCAAGTCTCTCTGCAGCATCAGCACTTGGGAGGGCACTGAAGTCTTAAACAGACTCATAAAGCCAGAGAGCAGAAGAGAAGGTGGCTTAAACACGGAGGAGTAACGTTTAGCACTGTGTGAGGAGGCAGATCGCGGTATTAGGCACATGCATGAGGCTTCTGCAACTTTACTCTTCAAGGATGACATGGAATAAAAATAAACCCAAAGTACACAAACATACAAACACGTAAAATCCCCCCTCCCCCCCCCCATTAATACTCTCCAGCTAGAACTTTCAAGGGTAATTCTTTATTCTGGGAACTCCTTAAGCTACTCCCCTGCAAGTTTCCCCCCAACCCCTGGCAGTGGCCATTTTTGGAAGATCGTCACAAATGACCTCATGCAGAACTGGTTCTGACTGGTTCATGCATCGTGCGCAATGTATTTTGTGAAATTAGAGTCTTTCTGGACCACTCAGAGGTAGCGAATGTCAGGTCATTTCTAACTTTTGGCATAATGGCTTCCTCCCATGGTTCGGCATGGATTTGTTTCCTATATTTACCATTTCTGTAAAATAAGACTACACATTTCTGGAAGTAGTCTGGTGCATTCAGTGGCAGTGCTCCAGACTGCCATTAAGACAGGCCTGGCGCCACTGGGTGTGCAAACCATGCAATTGCACAAGGTGGCATACCCAGCGGGGGTGGCATCAGGAGCAGGAAGGAGCTCATGTTGCTGCCAGTGAACCCGATTCCACTGGTGGCAAAAGAAGAGGAAGCCAGTGAACCTGATCTCACCAGCGTCGGAAGAAGGTCCATGGTGCCGCCAGTGGACCCAATCCCACCAGTGGCAGAAGAAGAGGAGGCCCATGGTGCCGCAGGTGGACTCGATCCCACTGGCGGCAGAAGCAGGAAGCCACAGCAGAGGAAGCCCGTTTGGCAGCTCCTCCTCCGCTGCTGGCCCACGGTATTCAACACTCGTAGTGCTAGAACTTCCTGTATTCTCGTGAGATGAGAATACAGGAAGCACTAGCACCGCGAGTGTTGAATTACCTCGGGACCAGCACAGGAAGAGGAGCTGCAGAACGGCTGCTCTCCACACAGAAGGAGCAGGCTGGCAGCAGCAGTAGCAGCGGAGGAGGAATGACCCATGGACCCTGACTTCCTTGTCTGCATGAGTGTGTGAGGGAATGGAAGGCTGCCTGTGATGAGTGTGTGTATGTGTTTGTGAATAGGAGGCTGTCTGGGATGAGTGGATGTGTGAATGGGAGGCTGCCTCGGATGGATGTGTGAATGGGAGCCTGCCTGAGTTGCATATGTGTGTGTGAATGGGAATCTCTGCTATGGGTGTGTGTGTGTGTGTGTGTGAATGAAAGACTGGGATGAGTGGGTGTGTGAATGGGAGGCTGCCTAGGATGAGTGGATGTGTGCATGGGAGGCTGTCTGGGATGGATGTGTGAATGGGAGCCTGCCTGGGTTGCATATGTGTGTGTGTGTGTGTGAGTGTGAATGGGAGCCTGCCTGGGATGGATGTCTCTGTGAATGGGAGCCTGCCAGGGATGAGTGGGTTTGTGAATGGGAGGCTGCCTGGGATGAGTGGATGTGTGAATGGGAGGCTGCCTGGGAGAGGTGTGTGTGTGTGTGTGTGTGAATGGGAGGCTGCCTGGGATGGGTGTGTGTGTGTGAATGGGAGCCTGCCTGTGATGGGTGTGTGAATGGGAGCCTGCCGGGGTTGCATATGTGTGTGTGTGTGTGTGTGAATGGGAGCCTGCCTGAGATGGGTGTGTGTGTGAATGGAAGCCTGCCTGGGATGAGTGGATGTGTGAATGGGAGGCTATCTGGGAGAGGTGTGTGTGTGTGTGTGTGTGAATGGTAGGCTGCCTGGGTTGGGTGTGTGAATGGGAGCCTGCCTGGGGATGGATGTCTGTGTGAATGGGAGCCTGCCTGGGGATGGATGTCTGTGTGAATGGTAGCCTGCTGGGGATGGGTGTGTGTGTGAATGGGAGCCTGCCTGGGGTGAGTGGGTGTGTGTGCACATGTATGCATGGGAGTCTTCCTGGGATGAGCAGGGTGTGTGTGTGTGAGAATGTGCATCCCACTCCCACTACTCCACAACAATTCCAGGGTATCTGGAAATCAAAAGTTCCCAGGTATGGCAAGTGTGAATTTTTAAAATCCTTTTCAGTTTTATTTTTCAGGTGTTATTTGCTGTGTCTGCTGTTTTGAAATATTTTACTGGTGTTTGGGACATTTAAAAAAAACAAACTTGTATATGAGTTTTAAATTATTTGATCTTATTCATCAGCTTTTTAAAATATTATTAGTATGTTTTTAATATTATGATTATGTATTTATTTTATTTCTTGATTTTGTTTGATGTTTGAGGAATGGTGATTGTTCTGTTTTTCGTTGTTGCACTGCATAGAGAATCTGGCTTCTTGCGGGTTTCCAGTTCAGTTTTTGTCTACGCATTTGTATTTCTATATTTGTATTTTATTTATTTAGATTTATATTCCGCTTTTCACACTTTTTTCAGTGCTTCAAAGTGGATTACATTCAGGTACTTTATGGTTGCTCTATTCTGTAGTAAGTGTATTCGGGCTTTCAGAGGGTCAAGCCCACACCCACACACCTCACAATAGGCCCGATATCATATGGCTTCCAAGTGTCTTTTTTGCAGGGATTTCTGGTTGGCACCACAGTGGTGCATGTGAATATAATGTAAGGGATATTTTTACCTCAGAATACTGTACTTTGATATTTTTCATGTAAAATATAAATGCATAACTCTTAACTGTGCGTGTGGAATGGGGCAGCGGGGGGCGTGTTGTGCAAGACTATAAGGTTCGCCCTTGCACCAGCCATGGGTTGAGGGCAGGGGGAGGGCAGTTTTTAAAGTTTGTATCACTGAAGGGAGCTGGGCTTTTTTTTTTTTTGGTGGTCCCGGGACTGTGAATGAATGAACGGAGGGGAGGAAGGGGCAGCACAGTAACTGTTCCCACAGGGCAGCAAAAACCCTAGCACCAGCCCTGCATTCAAAAGGTCCCCGGTTCAAGCACCCTGGCTTGGCTGCGGGTAGGAATGCTGCAGAGGCAAGGTTTACAGCCTGGGGTGGGGGTCAGAGGGGGGGGGGCTGCGAGCTTAAGAGTGACACCTAGTGACCAGACTCAGGATCCATCATTGCATGACCCCTCCCACCCCTGTCTGGAGCCACCACTGCAATGACCGGGTGTTTTGGGGAGAGGATGCAGAATAAGGGGAAAATCCCCAGGCAGTTGCCAATGACAGCTTAAGGTACCAGATTCTAGCCTTGGTTCCAATTGAACTGGAATTACAAAGGAGGAAGAGAAACTGCTGGGCAAAAAAGAAAACGGACTTAATAAATTCCTTTGTAACCTTAATAAATTCCTTTGTAACCACTGGTGGTCATGGAGACCTTAGATGAGCACTACAAAAAATATATATTTTTATTTATTTTATTCCTTAAGTATAATCCTAGATAGTACCCCAGCACTAAGGGAAAACACCTCAGCATTCATGTAACAGATTTTCGGGTCGGCGAAGCTAAAATACTACTTGACGGTGCCAAGCAAAGTCATGATGGCTGGTATAGATGCAGAGCATGCAACTTGGGGAAACTGAATCAGAGATAATTGCATCTCACAAACTCTGAAATCAATAAAGAAAACACCTGTCTACATGAAAAAAAATATATATGTATATATATATATATATATATATATACATATATATTTTATTTTAATGGGCTGACAGCAGAAATCAATTACTAAACCTCAAGTCTGTGCGGATTCCAGCACGTGTGTCCAGACCGGAACTCTTAGCCTGTGATTAACAGGGATCAAGCAATCAGAAGAACAGCAAGGATCGTTCATCGCAGCATTAATTGCAGGTGTCAGTTTTAAAGGGGAATTTAATTACCCAAATATTGATTAGGAAAAAAAAAAACTGAAGAAAGGAACATGTTTTTAGAGATAATGATGCTTTTGTAGTGCCTTACCAGTGTCTCATTGGTCCCGGTCCAAGAGAATAAACTGGTCGTGACTGGAAGCCTGATGATTGCCAGCGTGCGATGGCAGTAGTTTGAATCATAGTGATTGCAAGTACTGGGTTAAAGAAAAAATAAATAAATAAAACAAAACCTGTTCCATCTCCATTTTATTTTTTTAAATTAAGCAGCAGTTCTCTCAGAGGACGCCATTTTCTAGCAGTTAGTGCCCTGTCCAGAGAAGATGAAAGGCCTGAGATGATTATAAGCTCCATGGAGCAGGGACCGTGCATCTGTGCAGCACTGCATACGTCAGGTAGCACTAGATAGAAATGTTAGAGGTGAAGCCGAGAGCCATTTCTTACCTGGGTTGTAAACTGCTTTGCTCAAGTAAAGCAGCCTATGAAACTAACATCAACCCACACAAGACATTAAGGGGGTCAAAATTTCACCAACCGGACAGGATTATTGATTTTCCAAGACAAATTTACATTTCTTCAGGCTTTTAAAAAGGTCATTTTCAAAAACAGGCTGTCGATGCACACTTTCTGACCATTGAAAAGTCAGTGGGGCAGTGCATGCCTGCAGGATAAATGTGCCAGTGCTCCTTCCAGCCAAGCAGATAGCCCGGAATCTGTCCAAACACACGCTTCATCACTGAACTGCGAGAAAAGCGTGATCGGGATTTCCGCGGAATCTCTTATCCCGCAGGATCCCGATCCATTTTACAGTTCAATAGTTAGGAAGCATGCACACAGCCACCTCTGGGGTGCATGGCCTTGCACCACATTTTGTGGGACCCGGACTGCAGGAAAACGTCTGAATGTAAAAGGAATGCATGAATAATGCTATAATATGTCATCGACGCATTTGGATCCACTGAGGCACAGGGAGATGAAGTGACTGTCTCACGTTAACACAGTGACTAGGAAGGATTTTAACATCCGTCTCAAATCTTCTCCTAAGGGGCTTATTTTACTAAACTACGATAATGCGGCGATGCTTGTCAAAAGTGTGCTAACGGGTGAGCGTTGCCAATATCACAAAAAAAAAAAGCAAACTTGCCCCAGTGTGAGGAAAAGATTAATAAGCTGCATTGCATGCAAAGCAGATCATTAATATTAGAAAGGCTTAATGCAGATTGTAATACACTTTGCGATCCATGATAAGGGCTGGAAAGTTAACTACGCCTTAAGAGATATAGTTTATTTTCCCTGAGAGCATCATCAGGCTAATGCGCTTGCTAATGCTACTGGCTTCCTGACCTCCTCCCCTTTCCCCCTCCCCCCCCCCCCCCGATGTTAAAAAGGAGTTGTAGCCCCCGAATAAAGATTCCTCCAAGAACAAAGCAGTCCCCCAAAAAAGAACTCTCCCCCACATAACCCTGCCTCCCCCTCCGTAACAGAAGCTAGGCCGTAGCCCAAGTCCCCTTGGTCCAAACCTCATCCCCCACTGGAATCCAGAATTAAAGAACCCCCACCTCACATGCGTCCCTCCCCTCTCCCCACCACATTTACCCCAGGGCAACTGTAGGCTCTTCTGAACAGGAGTGATGACCAATAGCTCCTGCCTTCCTTGTGCCATAATTCAAAATGGTGCCAGCTTGGTCCCACAGCTCCCTTTGCCCCTCACATGTTGGGCAGATAGCAGGAATTTTAAAGCAGCTTAGTAATTAGGCCCATAAGTTTGCTCCTCCCAAAGAAGCTGGGGCAGACCTGGCTTTGCCCCGTTCCAGTCGTAAGAACATTGTCTCACTTTTCACGGGAAAATCGGAATTACAAGTCCATGCATGCAATGAGACAAAACCAAGGTTGGATCAGCCTTATGAAGGTCAACACCAGGTGGTGGAGATACCCCTGTGCTTTTCAGAGATCCCACCAGAAAACCCACAGAGAAATTACACCTACAGATCAGTGCTGGTCCGACATTTGGTAAAGTGGAATGTCTGCCAGAAAGTGACCAATAATCCCACGAAAAGGTTGCAAAAATGTGTCCCTTTCCGATTAGAACAGATTAACTTACAAGCAGATGCAAGTGATGCAAATCCCCTAGATCATTTGTAATCATTTAGAAAAATTCTGATGATTGTAGAATGAAAAGCAGCAGACTCAATTCAGAAGCCGAAGAGCAGAAACCCCAGACTGTGTAGACTGAGAATGAGGTAAAGACTTGATGCTCAGAGCAAGTTTGCATCTATTTTAATAAGCAGAGCCAGGTGAGAACCAGCGCACAAACCTGCTTATAATACTATAGGTTCTGTTGTCAAGACGGATTCATTTTTCATAGCCTGTTTGCTATAAGGTGAAATCTATCAGAATTAGCTTAGTGATTTCTACCTAGTAAGTTTGATACCCTTACAAATTGCCTATAAGATGACATGGTACATGGACGTCCATAAATAATGCAACCATTCATCTAAATCACCACCCACCTGTCATCTGTCTGTCTGCATGTCTGAAGCCGGAGACGGATAGCTCATTACCATACAGTCTTTATCTGGGGCCAAGTTTCTAAAAGCCTAATCTTCCACTATCAGTGATAGATTAGTTTCACCCACTCCCAGCTGAAGGCATGAAACATTGTCTTCTAAAGTGCTTTACCTTGACTGGAGATAAATGTAAGTTTTCAGTTTTCAGCTCTTTACTTCTAAATAGTAGCACAGGTCCTGATGCTGATGCAAAATATGTCTCCTTCACCGCCCTCCACCCATGGAGAAAGCCTGTCTGAGACATTTAGAATGATAAGTGTTTGGTGCAGCATGTATCACAGCATGGCTGCTGCCTTAAATGTGTACTACGCATCCGCTTGAAAGAATTACAGAAGCATAGACTATGATGGCAGATAAGGACAGTAAAGCCCAGGCAGGCTGCCCAGTTTAGATCCTGCTGCAATGCCATAGACTCTTAGAAACATGATGGCAGAAAAAGACCATATGGCCCATGTAGTCTGTCCTTCTATCCAACTAATTTAGCTTTATCATTCCCTTCACTCCCTCAGAGATCCCCTGTATTTATCCGAAGCTTTGCTGAATTAGGATATTGGTTTTGTCTCCACCACCACCACTAGGAGGCCACTTCATGCAACTACCACCCTCTCTGTGAAGAAATATTTCCTAAGATTATTCTGAGTCTATTCCCTTTCACCTTCATCCCATGACCCCTCATTCTAGAGCCTTTCCATTGAAACCTTTGAGATATTTGAACGTCCCTACCATATCTCCCGTCTTGCCTTTCCCCTATGGTATTTCACCGTGTTGTCTGTCACTCAACCAGCTTCTAATCCAGTCAATCTTCTTACTCAATCCACCACCAGGCTGCCTATTTTATATATGAGTCTCCTGTGTGGGACAGTATCTAAAACTTTGCTGAAATCTAAAAGGCAGACTTTAAATGCCCTGCGCGCGTAAATACCGGCTTTTACAGGCGTGGCCAGGCCTTACGTGCACCGGGCGAATCTTCCAAGAGGCCTGTCCTGAATGCCGCTGACCTAGGAATTACTCTTACCAAGTGCCTTAACTTTGTCCACTTTCAGTTTTGCTGGTCCCATAAGCAAGCCCTTTCTTCTGTAAATGGTGCCAACTATCGGTGGACCTTCTCCGAGCTTTCCTTTGGTGAACACTGAACAAATTATGTGTTTAGTGTTTCTGCTTTTTCTTTGTCCCCTTCCACACAGTCCTCCCTTTCTCCTCTCAGTCTTACAATCCTATCTCTGCCCTTCCTCTTTTCAATGACACGTTTTTTTGCACTGAACACATTTTTTTGTGCACATAAAACAGGGAGGAGAAAGGTGGCTTTTCACTCTGCTCCCGTGCTTTTTTTTCCCTGCGACATTGGAGACCAGATCTTGCTCCCTCTCATGGCAGGCGCCTCTGCTGGGAGCCAAGAACTGGCCCGAGGGCTTGGAGAACTATGGGTACCTGGAGACTTTTTTCCCCACCTTCTCCCCTCACAGACAGGCCAATTCAGTAAAAATTGCGGGAGAATGGACGCTCTGTGTTGAGCACCCGCTCTCGCAACGCATGCCCAACTACCTCTTCTGGGCGCGCAATCCTATATTTAAATGGGTCATACCAAAAGGAGGTGCTAGGGACAATTACGTGACCCTAGCACCTCCTTGGCCCAAGAGAAGTGGCTCTGTCAGCGGGTTCAATTTTACGAGCGTCGGTTTTCTGAACCTGCTGACAGCAATTGGTTAGGAAAACGGATGGTGGTAAAATTGAGTGTCCATTCTCCTAAGCGGACCAGCTGACACATTTTTTTTTTACATTTTTGGTTCCTCCGACTTAATATCGCTAGGATATTAAGCCGGAGAGTGTTCAGAAAAGCAGTATTTTCTGCTTTTCTGTACACTCTTTTGGGCTGCGGGTTTACTTTCTGAATCCTGGGTGACTGACTCATCAACATGCATTTGCATGTGATGAGCGCTATAAGTTTTCAGGGGGTTTGGCCGTGCGTTTTCGAGGCGCTAAGCCCCTTACAATATAAGGGGTAATAGACGCCCCTTGAAAACCCGCAGCCAAACCCCTGTTAAACAGTGCGCGCAGCCCAGAGGACCAAAAATGGGGAGATAAAATAAAAGAGAAAAGAACAGCGTTTAAGAAATATAAAGGATCCCAAAGGGAGGATCACAAGGAAGCATATCTGGTGGAACTGAATGTATGGGAAGAGCTAGGAAATCTGAAGGTGGACAAAGCCATGGGGCCTGATGAGGTTCATCCCAGGATACTGAGGGAGCTCAGAGATGTGCTGGCGGCTCCGCTGTGTGTCCTGTTCAATAGATCCCTGGAAACGGGATCTAGGCTGCATAGAGAGAGGAATATCGAATAAGAAAAGGGAAGTAATTATCCCCTTGTACAGGTCCTTGGTGAGGCATCACCTGGAGTACTGTGCTTAGTTCTGGAGACCGTAACTCCGAAGGGACAGAGACAGGATGGAGGCGGTCCAGAGAAGGGTGACCAAAAAGGTGGATGGTCTTCATCGAATGACTTATGAGGAGAGATTGAAGAATCTAAATATGTATACCCTGGAGGAAAGGAGGAGCAGGGGTGATATGATACGATACAAGAATTCATGATTACCAATTTAACCCAAGGACCCTCTTCGCCTATGTCAAAGATTTAACCAACCCCATCCAAAATGACACAACGCCTAACTCCAGCAACATCTCCAGCGAAAAACTAGCTCAATTCTTCAAGGACAAAGTCGACAACATTATTGCCAAGATTCCACAAACCCACAACGACCCCACTGCCATCCACCCCCCCATCCACATATGGTCACAATTCGCACCTGTTGCTTCTACAGAAATCGAACCCATCATCAAAAAAACCAACCCTGCATCCCACCCATTAAACCCCATCCCTGTCAAAACCCTAAAACTCATCAGAGAGATCATTGTCAAACCAATAACCTACATCATCAACTTATCCCTCGAACAAGGAATCTTCCCAGAAAAACTCAAAAATGCCATCATCAAACCAATCATCAAAAAACCTCAACTCGACAAATCAGACCCAGCAAACTACAGACCAGTCTCTAACCTCCCATTCCTAGCAAAAATCATAGAAAAAACAGTCAACAACCAACTTACAGACCACCTTGAAACCCATAATGTTCTTCAGCCAGCACAGCACGGTTTCAGAAAATTCCTCAGCACTGAAACCCTCCTCCTCTCCCTTACTGATACCATCCTCAGAGGCCGTGACAAAGGCAAATCGTTCCTCCTGATACTCCTTGACATATCAGCCGCCTTTGACACCATCAATCACAGAACACTCCTCGCCAGACTTAAAGAAATTGGTCTTCAAGACACCACAATCAAATGGTTCAAATCCTACCTCTCAAACAGATCCTACATCGTCAAGACAAACTCATCCGAATCCTCTCAAGTGCCCCTCACACATGGGGTCCCACAGGGTTCTTCCCTTTCCTCAACCCTCTTTAACATTTACCTCCTCCCACTATGCAAATACCTTTCAGATGCAAACCTCACCTACTTCGTCTATGCAGACGACATACAAATACTTCTCCCCATAAACAAGTCCATCCAACTCACCATGGAAAAATGGAACAACCTCAGCTCAAATCTGTCCCAATTACTATCCCAACTATCACTATGCCTCAACCAAGCCAAAACAGAAATCCTTCACATCCACGATGACCGTCCCTCTTATCCCCTCAAGTGCACCCCCTCCAACCACCCAGGAACCTCAATCAACACGGGAGTGCCACAGATCTCACAAATCTCACTCACTCCATCCACAAGAAACCTAGGAGTAACAATTGACAGCCAACTCAACTTTCAACGACACATCTCCAATACAATTAAGGATGGATTCTTCAAACTCCAAACCCTGAAAAAACTTAAACCCCTTCTCCAAGCGCACGACTTCCGAACAGTCCTTCATTCAATTATCCTCTCAAAACTCGACTACTGCAACTCCCTTCTCATCGGCCTACCAGAAATCCACATCAGACCCCTCCAAGTTCTACAAAATGCCGCCGCCAGAATCATCACCAACAACAAAAAATCCTCCCACATCACACCTACCCTCAAAGAACTCCACTGGCTACCCATCACACAAAGAATCCATTACAAAACACTCACCCTCATGCACAAAAAAATACACAACAACAAAATGAACTGGCTAAACAACGCAATACATCCACACCCCACACAAAGAACCCTCAGATCCACCAACACTGGCCTCCTAGCCATCCCCAATCTCAAATCTGCACACCTCAACGCAACCCGCAAACGAGCCATAACAATAGCGGGACCCACCCTATGGAACACCCTCCCCACCTGTCTCAGAAATGAACCATCACTGCAAACCTTCAAAAAACACCTAAAAACATGGCTGTTTTTAAAAGCCTTCCCACCCGACCCTTAACCTGCCCGAACGCAACCCACCTCATCCCATACTCAAGTCTTCTCACCCCCCTGAATCCCCCACTCCGCTACTTCCTCCCACCCCACCTTCCCCCCTCCCTTCCCTCATCCCCCCCACCTCTATTCCTAAATTACCTAACCAACAAGTCCCTAATCCTAAATTTATTTTATCAACAACACATTCATGTACATATGTTATTTTCTATAACCTTTTGTTATATCCTATAACCTTTTGTTCCATGTACCACTGTTATAATATGTTATAATAGTTTTTTGTTTTGTTTTTTTTTTTGGTTACCATGTTATAATGTAAAATAGGGCGGACTACGCCCTATTCTCTTGGTTATCTGGAAACCGATGTGATATCTCGATTGAATGTCGGTATATAAAAGAAATAAATAATAATAATAATAAGGGACAGAGACAGGATGGAGGCGGTCCAGAGAAGGGTGACCAAAAAGGTGGATGGTCTTCATCGAATGACTTATGAGGAGAGATTGAAGAATCTAAATATGTATACCCTGGAGGAAAGGAGGAGCAGGGGTGATATGATACGATACAGACGTTCAGATACTTGAAAGGTTTTAATGATCCAAAGTTAACAACAAACCTTTTCCATTGGAAAAAAATCAGCAGGAGCAGGGGTCACATAGAACATAGAAACATAGAAATGACGGCAGAAAAAGACCAATCGGCCCATCCAGTCTGCCCAGCAAGCTTCCATATTTGTTTTCCCATACTTATCTGTATCATCAACCACCAAGTTCAGGGCCCTTGTTTGATTCAAATTTCCTGCCATCCCCTGTCATTGATGCAGAGAGTAATGTTGGCATTGCATCAAAGGTGAGCGTAAGGCTTAATGGTTAAGGATAGTAACCACCACATCAAGCACCGATGATTGTTTAACCAGACTACACAGATCAATGCCTTGTTGGATGTTGTCTGAATGTAAATCCTGTTTTCCACATTTCCCCCTGCCGTTGAAGCAGAGAGCAACGCTGTATATGCATTCAAAGTGATGATTCAGGTTTAATTGGTTTAGGGTAGTAACTGCCGTAATAAGTAAGCTACCCCCATGCTTGTTTACCCAGATTGTGAAGTTCTGTCCTTGTTGGTTGTTGTCTGAATGCAAATCCTCTTTTTCACATTTCCCCCTGTCGTCATGATTTAAAACTCCAGGGAGGAAGACTCAGAACCAATATCAGGAAGCATTTTTACATGGAGAGGGTGGTGGATGCCTGGAACGCTCTTCCGGAGGAAGTGGTGAAGACCAAAACTGTGAAGGATTTCAAAGGGGCATGGGATAAACACTGTGGATCCATAAAGCCTGGAGGATGGGAATGAAGAGAAGAGGTATGGGGTTGGCTTGCAGGAATGACGGCTACTACCTGGTGATTAATACCCTTATGTTACGGGCGCATCCGCCAAGCCGCTGACGGGCCGAGGGTCTGGGCGCCCTCGGGTACCTATCATAGGCGCGAGGAGCACAGCCATCTCTAAAGCAGGTGGTGTGAGCCCTTGGGCCACGGCGAGAGCTAGGGAGGAGCCCCAGCCACACCGTGGGAGGTGAGCCGGTGCTGGCATGGTGAGCCAGGCGTGTACCGAAGCAGGGATTCAGGAGCGGAGTCTGACCCTCAGCCGGACCTGCACGCCCATGACAACCAGCAACGCAATGTTGGTTGATGAACGGTCCTCAGACTGTTCCAAGCCCTTTCGGACCTGCCGCTGGGTAACAGCAAAGGGCGGCAGGCCGGACAGAGGCGAGGGCAGACAGAGTCCTTACACAGAAGACGTCAGACGGGGGCTGAAGCAAGACATCCAAGACAGGCTGAAGCAAGACATTGAAGACATCAGGGCAAGGGCTGAAGCAAGACATGGGCACTATCTCTCAAGGCGCCCTACACAGCCAGCACGGCTGGACTGGTCACGGACCACCCTGTCCCACAACCGCGGGAGCGTGACACGCGCAGGGAAGAGGAAGCAGTGGGTTGCTGCACTCCAGGCAGCCTCAAGCAGGAAAGGATGCTGCACTCCAGGCAGCCTCAAGCAGGAAAGGATGCTGCACTCCAGGCAGCCTCAAGCAGGAAAGGATGCTGCACTCCAGGCAGCCTCAAGCAGGTAGGAACGGCGGGAACTGGATCAGGCATGGGGTCAGGAACAGACATCATGGCACATCCGGAACAGACATCAAGGCAGAGACACTGGACAGGGAGCCATCAAGGCACAGACGACCACGGAGGACCTGGATCAAGACAGAGGTACAGATGACTGTAGTGCTCAATCCAAAGGCCGACATCAGAGCTGGAGACAAGGAACAAGAAGACATTGAACACGAAGCCATCAATACACAGGAGACCATGGTGGACCTGGATCAGCAGACAGAACACAGCAATGTGCAAGCTAATCCAAAGGCAAGTTGCAAGTGAAATGAGAGTCCTTTTATACTGCAGGTTGTAGGCTACTCCCTGGGAGGAGTTTGCCAGGACCACCCTTTGCTGGCCCTATAACTGGAGTAGAGAGCTGCGGGCCGCCCCCCTCCCTCCCTCCCAAAATAGAGCCATGCAAGCCACAGGCAGGCCTCAGGAACAGTTAGGCCTCCCAGGCCCTGGAGCAAGTCCTGGATGGTGCACAGGCGAGGCCCTGGCTTTGGAGCGGCCTCCGGAGGAAAGGTAAGATACCTCCTGTAGCGCAGCAACAGGGGGGATCGTAACACCTTATTTAATAAATGTTCACACGATTAATGTGACTCCAACATTGCTCTATGCTTCAACGGCAAGAGGAAATGTGGAAAAGATGATTTGCATTCAGGCAACAACCAACAAGGTAGCACAGTCTGAGTAAACAAATAAGCATGGGAGTAGCTTGCTTGTTGCGGCGGTTACCACCCCAAACGAATTAAGCCTGTTACTTCACTTGGAAAGCATATCCAGCGTAGCTCACTGCTTCAACGGACGGGGAATGAAGATAAAGGATTTACATTCAGACAACAACCAACAAGGACTGAATTGCACAGTCTGGGTAAACAAATAAGCGTGGGAGTAGCTTGCTTATTGCTGCGGTTACTATCCCTAGCAAATTAAACATGATACTTCACTTAGAATGCATATCCAGCACAGTTCACTGCTTCAATGGCAGGGGGGAATGAAGAAATAGGATTTACATCCAGACATCTAACAAGGCATAGTTCTGAGCAGTATGAGTATACAAACATCGGGGTAACTTGCTCGATACGACGGTTACTAACCTCAAACATTAAGCCTTATACTTCACTTAGATGCAGCTCCAACACTGCTCTCTGCATCAATGGCGGGGGTGGAAGGAAATTAGAATCAAAAAAGTTACCAATACGGGCCCTGAACTCAGCGGTTGGAGTAACAGATAAGTATGAGAAAATAAGTGTGAAAGCTTGCTGGGCAGACTGGATGGGCCTATTGATCTTCTTCTGCCATCATTTCTTTGTTTCTATGACAAAGCTGAGTAGGATCAGCCACAGCCTCCTGCAGGCAGTCAAAGTGGAAGGGCTGACAGGTGAGAAATATCCTTAGTTAGACCATACAGACTGGTGGGTCAAAAGGTCCTTATCTGCCTGCGTCTACTCTGTAACTCAGTTCTGTTATTACGTCATTAAAGGGGCTGTGGAAGTCCAGCTGAGTAGCAGGCTAGTGCGCTAGTGCTGCTAAGGCTTGGAAAACGCTTCCCCGTAATTGTGGCTGTCTGCTCCCTGCAGTGAAGTCTGAGCTCCAGCGCCTTGAAGTTGGATTTTACTGCCTCTAGCCCAGCTGCAGCAGCGTCTGAATGCTGGATAGAGATGTATAATAGCTGGAAAGTCTATAGTTACCTTTTCACAAATGACTAACTGTTTCTTGTTGGGTTTTTTTTTTTGTTGTTGGCAAGGTAATCTTGAGTCCTGTGGGTTCCGGCAAACGACACGGTTCCCCAGTTTGGAAACCTGAAGCTTGGAGTCGGAGCACCAGGCTCTGCCACTGAAGTTTAATTTGCCAGCCTTTCCACCAGGCAAGCATCAGCCGATGAGCAGAAGCTGGAAATGCTATAAGATGAATCTAGCCCAGAAACCTGGCAGTGAGTTTTTTCTGCTAATGGGCTGGAAATGTTCTTGCTAATTATGTATGCCCAGTTGGCAATTGAAACCCTGAAGGAAGCTTCACCTTGCAGTAAAAATGCCTCCCTATTTTTCTTAGTAGAGTCTTTGAATATAAAAATTTACTGTGAATATCTTGTATAATTTAGTATGTACTAGGCCGGGGCTTCGGCCGCCAAACCCACCAATGCGGGGGAGGGGGTACTAGTGATATGGAGTGGGGGCACTTTTCCCCCTTGCACTCTCCACTTTGTCCTACTCCCCCCTCTCCTCCTCCATTTGTGCATGTGTGTGTTGGGGGGGGGGGTGTAGGTGAGGTGTATGTGAGGATGGTAGTGATGTAAAGGGCTGGCAGGAGAGGGTGGACGTGATGTAGGTGGGAGGGCGTGCATGCACGTGCATTCTTTACATCTCGCACTCTCCCCCGTCCTCTCCCCAATGTGTATATGGGTGGGGGCTGTTCTTGATGTGAGGGGCGATGTAGGTAGGAAGGAAGTGATGTGGAGGCAGGGAATGGTGTAGGGTTCACTTGGGGTGATGGTGGGTATGCTGGGGTATGCTGGGGGATGGTGTCTCTGTGTGTGTGGGCATGCTACCCCCTGCACCCTTCACTTTGTCCCGCTCTATCCCCTGCACTCTCCATTCTTTCTTCTTCACCTCTTCCCCTGCCTGTTGTGAGTATTGGGGGGTGGGGGGTGGGGATTGGTGTGAATGGTGGAGGTGGAGGTGTGAGGGTGGCTGGCTGAGTTTGTGTCGGGTTGGAGGGCACGGTGAGGGTGTGGGTGCATGGAGGAGAGGTGATGGAAGGATGTGTGAGTGCATGCTCAGTTTAACTGTTATATATTCTCCACTTGTCTTCATCCCTCTCACTCCTGTAACTCGCTCCCTCTCCTATTTCCTCCTTGCCTATCTCCTGCTTAACTCCTCTAATACATGCCCACCCTCCCTCTTCCCTCCCCTTTCAGCCTAACCTTCCTGCTGTGGGTGAGGGCTGGGAAACCCCGCCAGCCTTTCTACTTCCGTCTTTTCTTTTCTGCTGGTGGGGGTGAGGGAAACTCCAGAAGCCTTTCTGTTGCTGCCCCCTCCCCCTCAGCTCCTATGGTGCTGATTCCATTGGCCTTGGCCCTGTGTTGTCCTGCATCGACTTCAGCCGTGCGTCGGCCTGTCCTTCTCCTCCAGATGAACATTGGTACACCTGCTCACACACAGAAACGCTGTGTTGCTCACCTTGGTTTGAGGTTGTGGAAGTGGAGTGTAGTAGCACAGAGGATTTTTGGATGGGGTTTGTGTAGGGGTGTGTGTATGTATTGTGGGGGGGGGGGTTTGTGGGGTGCATGTGTGGGTAGGCATTGGTGGTGTATATCTGTCGTGGCGGTGCGGGTGAGGATGGAAGTGTGGGATGTGTGTGGATGGTGGTGGTGGTGTCAGTAGTGTAAGGGTTGAGTGGCTGTTGCATATTGCTGCATGGGAGTGAGTAGGTCTGCGGGGGCCAGTGGCATACCTAGAGTATTTGGCTTCCCGAGGTGGATACTTCCTTTGGCACGCCCCCCCCCCCCCCCGATTCACTTCTCCGTCCCCCCCCGTGATCTCCGGTTCCCCTCTCCCTCACACAGGCTCGCTCTCTCTCTCTTGCACACACTTTCACACACCCCTGCACACAGGCTCCCTCTCTCACAACAAACATGCAACCTCACTCCCATACACACACATACACAGACATACTCTAACACACACATAGACACAAGCACACACTCTCTCTCACTTCTTACCCCGCTCCCCATCAGAAGCACAGCAGCAGTTTCCTCCTTCAGCCCCCATGACAGACGGGGACTCTTAATTTTCCTTGAGGCGGCATGGGAGCTGGTGCGGCTCTATTTCCAGCATCTGCAGTGTGGAAGGTGGGGGGGCAGCGCTGTTACTCTTCCTCCTGCTTCGGGCCGCCACTGCATGATCTTTCCTTCTTCCCGCCCACGCGGACCCACCACTTCCTCTTCTGGGCTGGGGGGGGGGGGGTCAGGAAGAAGAAAAGGTTATGCAGTTGCCGGCTCCAGGCAGCTGCTCTAGGTGGCCGTCCAGTGCTCCCACTGCTCGCAGCTCGGAGGCCTCCAACTTCTTCTAGTGCAAGTGGGATGGGCTCCGCTCGTGGCCACCAAGGGTGGACCACACCCCCTTAGTACACCACTGGCGGGGTGTTATAAATCTGCTGCTCGGAGTTAGCAGTCTGTTATCGAGCTCCTCCTGAAGAGGGAGGAGTTAGCAATCTGTTGTCAATCTCTGCTGCTAGGAGTAGCAATCTATAGGAACTGCTCCCCAGGGGCGGAGTTAGAATCTGTAATACCTTATCCCGCCACGAGGAGGCATTGGCAATCTGTTATAAGTCCGCCACGGAGTTAGCAATTGGTTATGGATCACCCTGCCAAGGGGAAGAGCTACAACTGCAATACCCCGTAGGCGGAATTAGTGTTCTGTAGTGGGTTGGCTTCCCACAGAGTGGCAGTCGTATAATACTGCTCTAGTAGTGTAAGGAATGAACACTTGAGGTAAATTGGTGAATCCCTGGGCCGATGGCAGATGACAGCGCCCTCAAGAGGATGTCCTGAGAGAGACCACCGGCTAGGCTGGAATATGGAGACAAACACAGATAGTTCTTTATTAGACTGGAAGTAGAACCACCAGAGGTGGCAGTAGTGAGCTGATGTGCCTGGCAGGGCTGAAGTCCCTCTGATACTGGAATTGCGGTCTCTGGGTTGCTGAGCTGTAGAGAGAGACTATAGATAGTGAGTAGACAGGGTATGCTGGATTCATAACCAGTAGTAGATGATACACTCACAATTGTAGAGATCTGTAATGGCCTCTATGCAACAGAAAGTCTTCAGTATTCAGGAACAGGAGCCGTAGGCGAATGCTGGTTCCTATATGCAGTCTGGAATGAGAACTCACATTATCTGTGTATGAGATGGCTTATGGAATAGAAGAGAGTCTTTGGAGGGTTTTAGGAACATGGGCCCTCGTGGAGCGAGTACCGGTTCCTATCTGCAATTTATAATAATGACTCACGATCTCTGTACCTGCGATAACGTCTTAGACAGAAGGGAGTCTTCGGAGATTAGGAATATAGGCCCTCGTGGAGCGAGTACCGATTCCTATCTGAAATAGAACTCACTGTGTTCACGTCTGCGATCGCTTCCAGGTAATAAGGAGTCTTCTGAGCATTCAGGGACGTAGGCCCTCGAGGAGCGAGTACCGGATCCCGTCTTAGCAATCTGAAATCAAGAAGAGAGAGAGCGGGGCTTCCGAGGAGCGGGTACCCCTAGGTAAGGTGGTGGAGGCAGAGCAGCGGAGGATGAAGCGGGTCGGCATGATCCCCGCAACCCCTTGCTAACTCAATTCGTAGCTGCAAGTAAAGACCTTTTAAACTCGAGGCGGATGACGTCACTACGGGGGGACGCCCCCGAGGTTCTCGCCCTTGCCGGTACAAACTCTGGAGTGCACGCATGCCCTTATATCATCAGGAACATGATGGATCCGCAGCGTCAGGCCAGCCCAGGGATTCCAGGAAGTACGGCGAGGAGACGCCACGGCAGCATCTGTCCGTCAGACCCGAAGGGAGTCGCCTCTAAGGTAGAGAGGGTGAAGCGAGGGCGAGAACAGGCATGAACGCAAAACGGGGCAAGTGTTGCGACTGGGTTTGTGGTTATGTGCTTGTGGTGTAGGTAGTAGGGTGAAGATGGAGATGTCTGGAGAGGAAGGGTGCATGTGTGGCTGATATGTGGTGCTGCTGAGAGAGGGTTAGGCAGTGTGTGAGGGGTGAATGTTTTCCCAGTGGTGGGAATGGCTGTGATAGTTGAGTGTAAGAAGATATGTTTTTGTGGTGTGAGTGGTGTGTGGTGCTGTGAGGGGTGAGGAGGTGAGTTGCTAGAGATGTGTAGGTATGCAGGGTTGTTGACTGTTGCAATGGGTTTGCAGGGATGTTCAGGTAGAGGCAGTGATGTGAGTAGGTGGGGGTAAGAACATAAGAAATTGCCATACTGGGACATGTATAGGTGATATGTGGTGGTGATATGAGTGATCTGAGGGGGTTGAGTAGGTGGTGTGAAGGGGTGAGTGGGTATGCGGGGGAGGGATGAGTGTTGTGACAGGGTTTACAGCAGTGTGTATGATGTAGGTGACTATGGAGATGTTGGGGGCATGTGAGGGTGATGTATGGTGGTGGTGTGAAGGGAAAAGTAAGAATGCTTGGGGAGGGAGCAAGTGTTTCGACAAGTTTCCAGCAGTGTGTGTGGTGTAGGAGGCTGTGGTTAGGGGTGTGTGGAGGAGATCTACGGGTGGGGATATGTGTAAGGGTATGTTTTTGTGGTGTGTGTATGGAAGGGGTGAGTCATCGGGGTATAGAAGTAGGTTTGCAGAGGAGGAGCAGAGTGTTTTGACAGGGTTTTCAGTGATGTGGGTGGTTGTGTGAGGGTGGAGATACAGGTTGTGTTGAGGGTGGTGTGTGGTGGTGGTATCAGTAGTGTGAGAGGGGTGAGTGTGTAGTATTTTCACAAGCCTATTCTACAATGTAAGCTTATATTTATTTATTTATTTATTTATTTATTGTTTTTGTTATACCGAGTTTCATGATAGGCATCACATCAACCCGGTTTACAAATAACAAGGAGTGTAAAGCATAACGTAACGTAAAAAACAATATTTTCAATAAGAACCTTGAACTTTAAATACAGTGAATCAGAAAAAGGGAGAGGGAAAGTTACAAAAAACAAGGAAAATAAACTTGGGATGGAAGGGGAGAAATTGAACAGCACAATATTTACATTTCAGCCTATTGATACATTAGAATAGCAAGTGAAAAAATAAGACTATGAAACGGTACATAGGTAATCAAATGAATAAATATGACACAGTTGTGAATGGTAATAGTATGATAAATATTCAGCAGGAATTAGTGAGAGAGGGTTTGAGGTTGGTTGATTCGTGTTTACATTCCATTATTGCATACGAGTTAGTGCTAGTGAGAGGAGGTTTTATTCAAGGCTTGGAAATGCTTTTTTGAAAAGCCAAGTTTTAAGTCTTTTCCTAAATGTTAAAGAGCATGGCTCTTGTCTCAAATCAGGTGGGATCGAGTTCCAGAGAGCTGGACCTGCTGATGAGAAGGCTCTGAGACTCAAGGATTTATGTTGGTAGGTTTTGGCCTTTGGAATTTGGAGTGACTCTTTGTAGTGTTCCCTGATAGGCCTAGCGGAGGTGAATTTTTTAAGTGGTATTTGTAGGTCGAGTTGCGTGTATTGGTTGATAGTTTTGTAAATGATGTTAATGGTTTTGTACATGATTCTATAGTGGATCGGAAGCCAATGGAGGTTTTTGAGAATAGGTGAAATGTGGTCAATTTTCCTGGAATTTGTAAGGACTCTGGCTGCAGAGTTCTGAACCATTTGTAAAGGTTTGGTGTAAGAAGCTGGGAGGCCTAATAGTAATGAGTTGCAATAATCTAGTTTGGAAAAGATTATTGCTTGCAAGATTGTTCTGAAGTCCTGAGTGTGAAACAGCAGTTTTATTCTTTTCAGGATATGTAATTTGTAGAAGCAATCTTTGGTGGTTTGGTTAATGAATGTTTTGAGGTTGAGACGATTGTCTAGGATGGCTCCTAAGTCTCTTACGTGGGTTGTTTGAAGGAGTGTGGGTGGTTTAGGAAGTGTGTTATTGTTTTCCGGTGATATGAGCAGGAATTCTGTTTTCGAAGCATTGAGTACAAGGTTTAGACTGTTGAGGAGAAGTTTAATTTCTAATAGGCAACTTATGTTATTTTGTTTATGTTTTATTTATGTTTTATTAGTATTGTTAAGAGCATTTATTGTTTTATGTTCTTGGCTTTCCTGACTTTTTTCTATTTCATTCATTTTGTTGATTTTCCAATAAGAATTGCAGTAGTATTATTTTATTTGTATTAAGTATATTCCTTGCCTTATGTCTTGCAATTTCCAGCCTTGCATTGTTTTTCTCTACTGTTTCTTTTTTATGATTATTTTATGGGTTATTTATTTACACCATATATCACCATGTTTATAATTGTATTTTTTATTTTATTTAAGAATGATATGTTATTTTATATTATTTTATTGTACATCACATTGATTTATCTGTTTAAGATTTGCCAATAAAAAGGTACCTAATAAACATAAACATAGTGGGACAGATTTTTAGAGGAGCGCGCGCAGGGTACATTTCTGCGCGCTACCCAGTGTGCACAAATGTACACCCGATTTTATAACATGTGCGCGCTGCCAAGCGCATGTTATAAAATCCAGGGTCAGCGCGCACAAGGGCGTACATCACTTGTGCACCTTGCGCGCGCCGAGCCCTAGGGGAGGCCCGATGGCTTTCCCCGTTCCCTCTGAGGCCGCTCCGAAATCGGAGCGGCCTCGGAGGGAACTTTCCTTTCGCTCCCTCCCACCTTCCCCTCCCTTCCCCTATCTAACCCATCCCCCAGCCCTACCTAAATCCTCCCCTACCTTTGTTGGCTAAGTTACGCTTGCCCAAGGCAGGCGTAACTTGCGCGCGCCGGCCAGCTGCCGGCGTGCCGTCCCCCCGCACAGCCGCTGTGCCAGGGGATGCGAGACCGCCCCCGGACTGCCGCCCCACCCCCTTCCCACCCCTTTTTCAAAGCCCCGGGACATACGTGCGTCCCAGGGCTTGTGCGTGCCGCCGAGCCTATGCACGATAGGCTTGGCGCGTGCAGGGGGGTTTTAAAGGGTTACGCGTGTATATTACACGCGTAACCCTTTGAAAATCTACCCCAGTGTGTGATGGTGGTGATATCAGTGGTGTGTGGTGGGGTAAGTGTTACGAGTGGCTTTCTGGTGGTGCATGTGGTGTGAGTGGCTGTGGAGAGGTTGCAAGTGGGTGGGGGTTTGGGGAGAGGTGTCTCAGGATATGTTTTTGCTGAAGGTGGATGGTGACAGTGATGTGAGTAGGTGGGGGTAAGAACATAAGAAATTGCCATACTGGGTCAGACCAAGGGTCCATCAAACCCAGCATCCTGTTTCCAACAGAGGCCAAACCAGGCCACAAGAACCTGGCAATTACCCAGACACCAAGAAGATCCCATGCTACTGCTGTAATTTAATAGCAGTGGCTATTCCCTAAGTAAACTTGATTATTAGCAGTTAATGGACTTCTCCTCCAAGAACTTATCCAAACCTTTTTTGAACCCAGCTACACTAACTGCACTAACCACATCCTCTGGCTACAAATTCCAGCGCTTAATTGTGCGTTGAGTGAAAAAGAATTTTCTCCGATTAGTCTTAAATGTGCTACTTGCTAACTTCATGGAATGCCCCCTAGTCCTTCTATTATTCGAAAGTGTAAATAACCAATTCACATCTACTCGTTCAAGACCTCTCATGATCTTAAAGACCTCTATCATATCCCCCCTCAGCCGTCTCTTCTCCAAGCTGAACAGCCCTAACCTCTTCAGCCTTTCCTCATAGGGGAGCTGTTCCATTCCTTTATCATTTTGGTCACCTTTCTCTGTACCTTCTCCAACGCAACTATATCCTTTTTGAGATGCAGCGACCAGAATTGTACACAGTATTCAAGGTGCGGGTAGAGGAGTGTTTGGGGGTTGCGTGCTTTGGGAATGTGGGGAAGATTGTAGGATGTTTAGGAGAGGCATGGAAGGGGGGGGGGGGGTGAGTGCAGGAGTGTGGGCACTCTTTCCTCATTGCATGCTTCACTTTGTCATCTGTAGTGTCTACTTCCTGACTTTTTCTTCCTCTTAACTGCACTTGTCCTCTCCGAGCTTTCTCTTCCTCTTCCCTCTACTCTCTTCACCACTTGAGCGGCTATTTGTGGCTGAGATTTCACAGGTTTTGTTTGCAGGCTGGTTCTCTGCCTGCTGCCCTCCTTTTCGTATCCTTGGGAGATGTTGTAATGACCAGAGGCCCTAGTAGGACTTTGAATGTTTTGTTTCCTTGTTTCTCATCTGCCTCTGGAATCTGCCCTTTCTACTGGCCCCTCACTGCCTCTATGGGTGTGTGAAACCACAGCAGATGCATCTACCTCCCATCCAGCAGGTTCTCTTGTCTCTCCTACTCAAGCCCACCCTCCCTTTCTATTTGCCAATCCATGTGTGCATTGGAGCATGAACAATCGCAGTCATACAGAACGATCACACAGATCCCCTAATATTCCTATAATGTAGAGATATATTTAAGAGATCTTTTATATAAGTTAGGACATTTTTAAGAACTAGAAAAAAGTACAGTAAATAAATATATTTAAAGGAGAAAAGAACATTTACCTCCTGGAGAAAAAGCAGGACAGTTTCTAAGAAGATGAGTGAAGGACAGATGACAACTAGAAATAATAAAGGGAATGGAACAGCTCCCCTATGAGGAAAGATTAAAGAGGTTAGGACTTTTCAACTTGAGGAAGAGACGGCTGAGGGGGATATGATAGAGGTGTTTAAAATCATGAGAGGTCTAGAACGGGTAAATGTGAATCGGTTATTTACTCTTTTGGATAATAGAAAGACTAGGGGGCACTCCATGAAGTTAGCATGGGGCACATTTAAAACTAATCGGAGAAAGTTCTTTTTCACTCAACGCACAATTAAACTCTGGAATTTGTTGCCAGAGGATGTGGTTAGTGCAGTTAGTGTAGCTATGTTTAAAAAAGGATTGGATAAGTTCTTGGAGCAGAAGTCCATTACCTGCTATTAATTAAGATGACTTAGAAAATAGCTACTGCTATTACTAGCAACGGTAACATGGAATAGACTTAGTGTTTGGGTACTTGCCAGGTTCTTAAGGCCTAGATTGGCCACTGTTGGAGAGAGGATGCTGGGCTTGATGGACCCTTGGTCTGACCCAGTATGACATCTTCTTATGTTCTTAGAAGATGACATGATTCCAGCATAGAAATAGCAGATAGGCCTAGCAGCAGTACAAAGTGCTCGGTCTGATTCTTGGGACACGTTTCCTTCTCCTTGGGTCAGGTGGAGCATGGGATACCCTGGAGGCAGGGTTTGCAAGCCCTTGAAGAGATGAGTCTCAGCCATCACTGCTGGCCTTTCACAAAATTGCACTTGTGCTTGGTTTCATGCCCGTCAGCCTTAGGGTCATGGCCGCAATGGATGGGCTGGAAAACCTTGAGTTGCTGCGAATGAAGCTTCATGGCACAGTCATCCTTTCAAGAAAGCGCCAAAAGGAGCATAAGGAAGAAGAAACAAACTATTGAAATGTCAACAAATGAGTTGGTTATCCAATGTCTTTAGCAATGATATTATTTTGCATGCCTAAACCACCTTTCCAATTTAGCTCAAGACAGTTCACATTTAAGAACATAAGAACAAAAGAAATTGCCATGCTGGGTCAGACCAAGGGTCCATCAAGCCCAGCATTCTGTTTCCAACAGAGGCCAAACCAGGCCATTACCCAAACACTAAGAAGATCCCATGCTACTGATGCAATTAATAGCAGTGGCTATTCCCTAAAGGGCAGATTTTATAAATCTGCGCACACGCGTACTTTTGTTCGCGCACCAGGCGCGAACAAGAGTACGCGGGATTTCAATAGATACGCGCGTAGCCATTAAAATCCGGGGTCAGCGTGTGCAAGGCTGCCCAAAATCGGCAGCCTGCGCATGCCGAGCAGCCTAGCTTGCCTCCGTTCCCTCCGAGGCCGCTCCGAAATCGGAGCGGCCACGGAGGGAACTTTCCTTCGCCCTCCCCCCACCTTCCCCTCCCTTCCCCTACCTAACCCACCCCACTGGCCCTATCTAAACCTCCCCCCTACCTCTATCACTAAAGTTATGCCTGCTGGAAGCAGGCGTAACTTTGCACGCACCGGGCCGGCTGCTGCACTCCATGTTCCGGTCCGGGGGCTGGTCCAGGGGCCGCTGTCACGCCCCCGGGCCGGAACCACGCCCCCGGACACGCCCCCGAAACGCCGCATCACTCCCGACACGCCCCCGAAATGCCGCGTCACTCCCGGCACGCCCCCTGACAAGGCCCTCCATGCAAGCCCCGGGACTTACGCGTGTCCCGGGGCTTGCGTGCAACGCCGAGCCTATGCAAAATAGGCTTGGCGCGCGCAGGGGGGTTTTGGGGTAGGTTTTCGGGGGGTACGCGCGTATCTTACGCGCATACCCCTTTGAAAATCTACCCCTAAGTAAACTTGATTAATAGCCATTAATGGACTTCTCCTCCAAGAACTTATCCAAACCTTTTTTGAACCCAGCTACACTAACTGCACTAACAACATCCTCTGGCAACAAATTCCAGAGCTTTATTGTGCGTTGAGTGAAAACGAATTTTCTCCGATTAGTCTTAAATGTGCTACTTGCTAACTTCATGGAATGCCCCCCTAGTCCTTCTATTATTCGAAAATGTAAATAACCGAGTCACATCTACTCGTTCAAGACCTCTCATGATCTTAAAGACCTCTATCATATCCCCCCTCAGCCGTCTCTTCTCCAAGCTGAACAGCCCTAACCTCTTCAGCCTTTCCTCATAGGGGAGCTGTTCCATCCCCTTTATCATTTTGGTTGCCCTTCTCTGTACCTTCTCCATCGCAACTATATCTTTTTTCAGATGCGGCGACCAGAACTGTACACAATATTCAAGGTGTGGTCTCACCATGGAGCGATATAGAGGCATTATGACATTTTCCATTTTATTAACCATTCCCTTCCTAATAATTCCTAACATTCTGTTTGCTTTTTTGACTGCTGCAGCACACTGTGCCAACCGTTTAAAAGTATGATGCCTAGATCTTTTTCCTGGGTGGTAGCTCCTAATATGGAACCTAACATCGTGTAACTACTGCAAGGGTTATTTTTCCCTATATGCAACACCTTGCACTTGTGCAAATTAAATTTCATCTGCCATTTGGATGCCCAATCTTCCAGTCTCGCAAGGTCCTCCTGTATTTTATCACAGTCTGCTTGTGATTTAACTACTCTGAATAATTTTGTATCATTCGCAAATTTGATAACCTCACTCGTCGCATTCCTTTCCAGATCATTTATATATATATTAAAAAGCACCAGTCCAAGTACAGATCCCTGAGGCAGTCCACTGTTTACCCTTTTCCACTGAGAAAATTGTCCATTTAATCCTACTCTCTGTTTCCTGTCTTTTAACCAGTTTGTAATCCACGAAAGGGCATTGCCTCCTATCCCATGACTTTTTAGTTTTCTTAGAAGCCTCTCATGAGGGACTTTGTCAAACAATAAGTCCCTGCTCAAAAGAGCTTATAATCTGAGAGGGCACCTAAAGCAATGGAAAATAAAGTGACTTGCCTGAGGTCACAAGAAACCTTAGTGGGGGAAGCCGGATTTGAGCCCTGATTGACAAGCCATGGCTCTAAGCACTAAGCCATTCCTTTTCCTGAGAGGGGCAGGGGTGGGATTAATATAAGAAAGATACTTTGAAGGTACAAAATGGGATGTTAAATTTTTATGATCTGCTGTACCGCTGAGAAAATCTGAGCTACAGTCCAGTGAGGCTGTGTTATGCACCAGTCCGGCTGTGACCATTGACAAGAGAAAATTGGATACTTTAATGAAATAGGTTGGCCTGTGGGAAAAGCAGCCAAATCAAATATAGCGGCGTGATGTCACTCAAGCCACTCTTGACAACACTGCTTGCCCCCTTGGAGAGATGATAGAAATGGCAAGGGATCATGCTAATAATTGTTTAATGGTATATATATATTTTCATAATTATAGAGTACAACTGCTCCTGTACTTCTCCGTACATGCACCATCTTGAAACCCTGTCAATGCACTCACTGATGGTTAGCTCTCTCTCAATGACAGAGGTGCCACACTAGGACATCTGGGGCAATGTAGTGCTCATTCTTCCATTCTTTCCGCACTTAGTACAATTATATTAACTACAAAGGTGTTTTATGGAGTAATGCACTGGGTCGTTAATTTTAAGAATGTCAATGTGTTCTTGCTATCCCATTTAGCCTAATTAGTGTACATACTGCAACTTAACAGTACACTTCACAGGGAAGAATTTATTATTGCCTGCTGGACTCATAAACAGAGTACGTTTCAAACATAGTCTTAGGTTATTTGATGGGAGATTAAGACGAGAGAGAAAGAGATTACATCTGAATATTGTGATAAAAGCTGTATGTATGACATTTGTGCATTTGTAAAAACATAAGAACATGCCATACTGGGTCAGACCAAGCATCCTGTTTCCAAAAGAGGCCAATCCAGGCTATAAGAACCTGGCAAGTACCCAAAAACTAAGTCTAACCCATGCTACCGATGCTAGTAATAGCAGTGGCTATTTTCTAAGTCAACTTGATTAATAGCAGGTAATGGAGTTCTCCAAGAACTTATCCAAACCTTTGTTGAACCCAGCTACACTAACTGCACTAACCACATCCTCTGGCAACAAATTCCAGAGCTTAATTGTGCGCTGAGTGAAAAAGAATTTTCTCCGATTAGTCTTAAATGTGCTACTTGCTAACTTCATGGAATGCCCCCTATTCCTTCTATTATTTGAAAGTGTAAATAACCGATTCACATCTACTCGTTCAAGACCTCTCATGATCTTAAAGACCTCTATCATATCCCCCCTCAGCCGTCTCTTCTCCAAGCTGAACAGCCCTAACCTATTCAGTCTTTCCTCATAAGGGAGCTGTTCCATCCCCTTTATCATTTGGTTGCCCTTCTCTATACGTTCTCCATCACAACTATATCTTTTTTGAGATTTGGCAACCAGAATCGTACACTGTATTGAAGGTGCGGTCTCACCATGGAGCAATACAGAGGCATTATGATATTTTCCGTTTTATTCACTATTCCCTTTCTGATAATTCCTAACATTCTGTTTGATTGCCACAGCACACTGAGCTGACAATTTTCAATGTATTATCCACCATGACGCCTAGATTTCTTTCCTAGGTGGTAGCACCTAATATGGAACCTAACATCGTGTAACTATAGCATGGGTTATTTTTCCCTATATGCATCATCTTGCACTTATCCACATTAAATTTCATCTGCTATTTGAATGCCCAATTTTCAAATTGAAAATACTCATTCAGCATGAATGTGATATTCAGCACTGTGCCAGACAGAATGCAGATGAGTCAAAACAACGAGCCACTAAACTATTTTTAAAAGATAATGTAGAAATAGGCCAGAAGGACTTACCACCACATAAGAACCCACTGCCAAACTTTCTAACTGGCTCTTTTCTCGTGCAAAAGGAAGCATTTTTGGGGGGAGACAAGATAGCCGCCACTCGGGAGACACGCTGAAAAGCTAGCTCTCTGTTTTACCCTTTTTCTTGGAAGATATTACTTTTTATTATGCTTCATACTAAAAGGAAGGCGAAGATTAGAGACAATATTGTCTCTTCTCCTCTACAGGATGACCATCAACCTCAGACTGAAAGCTTTTTCGCAGCTCCACCGACAACACCGCTGGGAGAAATGGCTGCTGCGAAAGCTTACTCAGAGCAGGAGTTGGCGTCGCTGGCCAAAGAAATATCTCTGAGTCCCGGTGCACCTATTCCACCTACCCCTGCATTTTCCAATTTGTCATCTGGGCAGGCCTCTTACCTTCTACAGCTGGACCAGAGTGCCAGGGAAATGTTAGCGGAAGATCTTGGGCAGGAGGCCCTAGTAAGAGAAGGGGCGGTGTCTCCTGCTGTATTCGCTGAGAGTCCTGTCCAGACCTCAGGGTTGGCCAACATGGTTGGTGTCTCTGGAACTGGGGAAGGTGCTGTTGTTTCCTTAGGAGCAGGAGATTTTGATTCAAAGGTACGTCTAACTTCTAGAACTCCCCTGACAATACCTACCACTATTACATTGGACTCTTTATGGTCTGTATTAGTATCTTTGGAGTCGACGATAACTACATTAAAAATTATAACTCTGGACATTAATCAATGAACCACTATCTACTAACAATAAAGTTAAGAATCTTGGTGAGAAAGTGGAATAGATGAATACTTGCTTAACCACTGTAGAGAACATACAACATGGTCTGGCACATTCAGAGATAGTTCATGCAAAAAAGTTTGAAAATATGGAAAATGTTTTGAAAGCATTAAATCTATGGGTTTTGAACTTTCCATATGTTAAACAGATAACACTTCTTGAAATGTTAACCCAAATTTTGGGATTTTCTTCAGACTCTTTACCTGTGATTTCAAGAATGTATTACCTACCTTCGAATGAGCGTAATCAGGGACAGTCTGAAGCAAAAGAAATGGAAATTTCCTTGAATTTATCTGATATTTTAGAACTTTCTATTGATACCGAATTGAAACAGAGAGCTGCCTTATTGGTTTCATTCACTTTTGTATCTGATAAAAATGCTGTATTAAGATTTTTTTCTTTGTAGATGTTCCTTAATGTTTCATGGCCAGAAAGTATGGATCTACCCAGCCCTAGCAAGGGTCACCCAATTACATAGGAAAATATTTCTTGAAATGAGAATGGAAGTTGTATCACGAGGAGCTAAATTATTGCTGAGATATCCATGTAAATGCTTGCTTTTTTTTCTGGCATTAAATATGTATTCTTTGAACCTACAAAATTACGAGTATTTCTTGAATCACATTCCTGATAAACTCCTATTGGATTAGGTGATTATAATTATGGAGTAAGTATTCCTGAGTTGGTTTTTTTTTCCTTTTTCTATTTACATTGTAACTGCTTATTACACTTGTCTCCCCTCTATTTCCTGTAAATGGAGTACCTGTTAATTAATATATGTATTGGTTGTTACCTCCTATATTTTTCCTAACATGATATGCTCCTAGTTTCTGTTCGAGAGAATTCTTGTGGATTTGTTTTTGAAAACTTATAAAAATAAAATAAAAAAAACAAAACAAAAGGAAGCAGTTTTGCTTTTTAAGAAACTGTAATTTAATCTGCTGCTGTCTGTGCAGGATGATCCTTGGTTCTCATTGATATCAGCAATCATGCCCCTTTGATTTTGCTTGATGTGATAATGGCTTTTGATCTCATGGATCAAACTATTTTGTTGAAACCATGCAAGAGCCTGGGGATGGGAGGGCAGGCCTTGAAATGGATCTCCTGCTTCCTAGCAGGCCAGAAAATCTTGGTATCGGTAAAGGGATTGGTATTTGACTCAACGAGGTTGGGATGTGGAGTGCCACTTTTTTCAGTATATTCATGCATCCCTTGGGAAACATAGTGCATGACCTGGAGCTGCAAGGATATATTTAAGCAGAAGACATTTAATTCATCAGCCCAGTGGAAAGAGATATATATATGGTTTAAGTCGCTTAACAGCCCTCCGACATGGATGGTTAGCTAAATTTGAAAAGTTGTGGTACCCATATGTACACTGGATGTCCCCTACTGTGCCGCCCAAGAAGATAGCCAGTGGTCTAGTACCATAAATGATCTATAAATGATCAATTTAGTAATCTTTCTGTAAGTAGGATTTCTACCCGCATAGTCCTTATCCTCTTATGCACTTTCTTTAATGGATAAGGGGGAGGGCTGGGGGGGTTAGGGAAGGGGTTAAGGAATACATAAAATAATGGACAACAGTAGACGTGTACACTAGGTTTGATGTCTTTATTATCAGAGCAACTCAAACAGGTTATTCGGTCTTTTGTATTTTATCTTCATGTATCTTATTTTCTGGTATTCTCTTGTATTCCAATCTCAGAGTTATTCCTGTTGTATGGTGACATGGTTCAAAGTTCTGTATTGTGTACACATATATTCTGTAATGACGTTTTGTCCAACAAACATTGTTAATAAAAAAAAAAAAAAAAATCTTTTGGAATCAAGTCATGTCATTAGATAAGCAGGTCTCACAGATGGTTCAGTTCACATTTTTCAAATTACATATGGTATGTTGTCTTCAGCCTCTAGTGGACAAGAATTATTTTAAAATGGTGGTCCAGGCATTTGTACTTTCACATCCTGCTAGGGGTCTCCACTGGTATGTGCCATAATTTAACACCTGTAGAAAGTGTAGGAGCTGAAGCATAAAATTTGAATTAATAACTGAAGGGGGACAATAAGTAAATCCATGGCTCTAGCACTAAAGTTTCAAAAGGGAAATTTTGAAAAAATTAGAAAAATGGAAAAAAATGAAAGGTGCAGCTACAAAAGTTGAGTGCACAACAGGCTGGACATTGTTAAAAAAAATACCATCTTAGAAGCACAGTCCAGATGTATTCCAAGCATTAAGAAAGGTGGAAGGAAGGCTAAATAATTTCCGGTATTGTTAAAAGGTGAAGTGAAAGAGACTATTTTAGCCAAAATATCTTCCTTCAAAAACTGGAAGAAGGATCCATCTGAAGAAAATAGGAAAAAGAATAAGCATTGGCAAGTTAAATGTAAGACATGGGGCCTGATGAGGTTCATCCCAGGATACTGAAGGAGCTCAGAGATGTGCTGGCGGGTCTGCTGCGAGACCTGTTCAATAGATCCACAGAGACGGGAGTGGTGCCGAGTGATTGGAGAAGAGCGGTGGTGGTCCCGCTTCACAAGAGTGGGAGCAGAGAGGAGGCTGGAAACAACAGGCCAGTTAGCCTCACCTCGGTGGTAGGAAAAGTAATGGAGTCGCTGCTGAAAGAAAGAATAGAGAACCATCTACAGTCGGAAGAACTGCTGGACCAGAGGCAGCATGGATTCACCAGGGGAGGGTCCTGTCAGACAAATCTGATTGACTTTTTTGATTGGGTGACTAGGGAATTAGATCGAGGAAGAGCACTCAATGTCATCTACTTGGATTTCAGCAAAGCTTTTGATACGGTCCCGCACAGGAGGCTTATGAATAAAATGAGACGCTTAGGAGTGAGTGCCGAGGTGGTGGCCTGGATTGCAAACTGGTTGACAGACAGAAGACAATGTGTGATGGTAAATGGAACTTACTCTGAAGAGAGAGCAGTGTTAAGCAGAGTGCCACAAGGATCGGTGTTGGGACCGGTCCTGTTCAATATCTTTGTGAGCGACATTGCGGACGGGATAGAAGGTAAGGTCTGTCTTTTTGCGGATGATACTAAAATCTGCAATAGAGTGGACACGCTGGAAGGAGTGGAGAGAATGAGACTGGATTTAAGGAAGCTGAAAGAGTGGCCGAATATATGGCAGCTGAGATTCAATGCCAAGAAGTGCAGTCATGCATATGGAATGTGGAAATCCAAAAGAACTGTATTTGATGGGGGGTGAAGGGCTGATGTGAACGAAGCAGGAGAGAGACCTTGGGGTGATAGTGTCTAATGATCTGAAGTCGGCAAAACAATGTGACAAGGCGATAGCTAAAGCCAGAAGAATGCTGGGCTGCATAGAGAGAGGAATATCTAGTAAGAGAAAGGAAGTGATGATCCCCTTGTACAGGGCCTTGGTGAGGCCTCACCTGGAGTACTGTGTTCAGTTCTGGAGACCGTATTTCCAAAGGAACAGAGACAGGATGGAGGCGGTCCAGAGAAGGGCGACCAAAAAGGTGGATGGTCTTCATAAAATGACTTATGAGGAGAGATTGAAGAACCTAAATATGTACACCCTGGAGGAGAGGAGGAGAAGGGTGCTATGATACAGACTTTAAGATACTTGAAAGGTTTTAATGGTCAACAATAAACCTTTTCCGTTGGAAAAAAATCAGCAGAGCAAGGGGTCACGATTTGAAGCTCCAGGGAGAAAGACTCAGAACCAATGTCAGGAAGTATTTCTTCATGGAGAGGGTGGTGGATGCCTGGAATGGCCTTCCGGAGGAAGTGGTAAAGACTAAAACTATGAAGGATTTCAAACGGGCATGGGATAAACACTGTGGATCCATAAAGGCTAAAGGATGGGAATGAAGAGAAGAGCCATGGGGGTGGAGTACTGGAGTGGAGGCTACTACCTGATGATTACCACTCTTACTCAATAAGCCTTCACAACTCCAACATTGCTCTATGCTTCAACGGCAAGGGGAAATGTGGAAAAGAGGATTTGCATTCAGATAACAACCAACAAGGACTGAACTTCACAATCTGGGTAAACAAAGAAGCGTGGGGGTAGCTTGCTTATTACGGCAGTTACTACCCTAAACCAATTAAGCCTGATACATCACTTTGAATGCATATACAGAGTCGCTCTCTGCTTCTACGGCACGGGGAAATGTAGAAAACTGGATTTGCATTCAGACAACCACCAACAAGGACTGAACTTCACAATCTGGGTAAACAAATAAGTGTAGGGGTAGCTTGCTTATTACAGCAGTTACTACCCTTAACCAATTAAGCCTGATACATCACTTTGAATACATATACAGCACTACTCTTTGCTTCAACAGTAGGTGGAAATGTGGAAAACAGGTTTTACATTCAGACAACATCCAACAAGGCATTGATCTGTGCAGTCTGGGTAACAAAGCATCGGGGTAACTTGCTTGATGCGGCGGTTACTACCCTTAACCATTAAGCCTTATGCTCACCTTTGATGTAACTCCAACATTACTCTCTGCATCAATGACAGGGGATGGCAGGAAATTTGAATCAAACAGTTCCAACAAGGGCCCTGAAAATAATTGGAAAATAATGAAACAGATAAGTATGGGAAAATAAGTGTGGGAGCTTGCTGGGCAGAGTGGATGGGCTGATTGGTCTTTTTCTGCCGTCATTTCTATGTTAAGACAAGCTAAGAGAGAATTTGAAAAGAAGTTAGCCATAAAGGCAAAAATTTATAATAAAAACGTTTTTAAAATATATCTGAAGCAGGAAGACTGCGAGGGAGTTGTTTGGACCAGTAGATGATTTAGGGGTTAAAGGGGCACTTAGGGAAAATAAGGCCATTGTGGAAAGATTAAATGAATTCTTTGCTTTGGTGTTTACTGATAAGGAAGTAGGGGAGATACCCATGCTAGAGACGGTTTTCAAGGGTGACGATTCAAATGTACTGAACCAAATCACAGTGAACCTGCAAGATGTAATAGGCCAGACTGACAAACTGAAGAGTAGCAAATCACTGAGACCAGATGGTATACACCCCAAGGATTTGAAAGAACTCAGAAATGAAATTTCAGACATATTACAAGTAATTTGTAACCTATCAATTATCCATTGTACCTGAAGACTGGAGGGTGGCCAATGTAACCCTGACATATAAAAAGGGCTCAAAGGTTAATCTGGGAAACTATAGACTGGTGAGCCTGACTTCAGTGCTGAGAAAAATTGTAGAAACTTTTATAAAGGATAAAATCACAGAACATATAGATAGACATAGTTTAATGGGATACAGCCAGCATGGATTTACCCAAGGGAAGTCTTTCCTCACAAATTTGCTTCATTTTTGTGTCTTGGGTTAATAAACATGTGGATAAAGATGAACCAGTAGATGTAGTGTATTTGGATTTTCAGAAGGTGTTTGACAAAGTTCTTCATGTGAGGCTTCTAATAAAACTAAAAAGTCATCGGATAGGTGGTGATGTCCTTTCGTGGATTACAAGCTGGTTAAAAGAGAGGAAACAGAGAGTAGGTTTAAATGGTCAATTTTCTCAGTGGAAAAAAGTAAACTGGAGAGCCTCAGGGTTCTTTCTTTTTTTTTTAATTTAAATATTTTTATTATTAAGGCGAAAAATCACATTAGAAACAGGTGACAAGCAAAAACGAAACAGAAGCGTAGTAGACCATAGACCTTGTACACATACAAGGTGAATCAAATGTACACAGTAATGCATATACTGATACCAATGCAGAATGTCAATGCTCAAAAATAAAAATAAAAGTAACACCAGTAACCAGTGTGTCATGGTCTTTTTGTGTCTTGGAGCCATCATATTCGCCACAAGATTAACCCCCCCCCCCCCCCCCCCCAGCATTAGTAAACTTTTAAATGATGCTAAGAGGATACACCATTACATTATACAATGACATTATACAAAGATGGGTTGAGACATGCAAAAACAGGTGGAAGAACAAATGGACATGATGGAATAAACCTCAATCTGCTATAGGTTTGCACAAGCCTTCCTTCCATTGGCAGTATGCTTGCCAAGTTTTCTGGAAAGTCCCATGACTCTTCCTAGAATGTGCCATGATTTCAGCTAATCGGTATATTGTCCCAAGTTTGGTCTGTACTTCAGCTAACAAGGGCGGCGTGGATGATTTCCATTTCCTTGCTATTTCAATCCTGGTGGTCGTAAAAATGAAAGTGACCACTTTTTAGAACTGTTCTTGCCCTGGAACAGTGGCAAGCCTAAAAGAGCATGTTGCGGGAGGATCCTCTTCGTGTCCCCAGTCAGCTGATGTATCCAAGATTCAATTAATGTCCATAAAGTATGAATCTTGGGGCATTCCCACCACATATGTATAAAGCTACCAGGATTGCGGCATCCTCTCCAACACTTGTCAGAGATATCTGGTGACATTCGATGTAATCGAACCGGGTAATAATGCCATCTCATTAGCAACTTTATTGAGTTCTCAATCAAATATGATGCAATCAACCCCCTACTGATGAGTAGAAAGACCCTTGCCCACTCCCGCTGTGATAGAGAGATATGCAGATCAGTTTCCCAAGCTGTCGCAAATTTGGGCTTCAAAAATTTCTCTTTTCCCAGCAAAGCATAGAGGGTCGAGAGCAATTTAGTAGTTCGATCTGCTTTTTGACATAATATCGCAAAATCACATTTCCCTTGCTGGAAATGCCTGCTAAGCTGAGTAGAGTAAGAAAAATGACGTAGATGGAAATACAAAAATATGTCTGATCCACCCAAATCATATTTCATTTGAAGTCGGGAAAGGAAACAAGACTCTTCTGCCCCTAGAGATGCTCCCATAAGCGAATCCCCCGAGTTCGCCACTCCCGAAAGTTATGAGTTCCGTGCCCCGGGGTGAAATTGCTGTTAGCATATAAATAAGTGCTATAATGGTATTCCTGGGTGCCCAAGAGAATATGCTTCTTAGCTGTCCAAAATTTTAAAGGTAATAACATGATAGGTGGTAAAATACCATCAGGTAGCAAGATCCAAGTTTTCTTGGGTTGCCACAGCAGGCTTGATAAAGGTATATCACCCAGTAGTTGTTGACTATAATGCACCCATGGTTTCTGCGGAGTCTGCCTATGCCACTCAACTAACATTTTAAACCGAGCCGCCAAGAAATATCTCTCCAAATTGGGAACCCCCAAACCGCCCTGTATCTTAAATTTGTAGAGAGTTTGGCGAGCTATTCTTGGTTTTTTACCTCCCCAATTATATGTTACTAACCTCTTCTGCCACTGAGCTAGGCGCTGCCGTGGTATATCAATTGGCAATTTTGAAAAAGATATAACATTTTAGGGAGAACTGTCATTTTAACTGCAGCGTTTCTACCAAGCCATGATAGTCTATATCTATTCCATTCCTCCAATTCCTTAGTAATCTTGGACAACAGAGTTTCGTAGTTCAATTGAAATAGATCCTGAGAGACACTAATATACACCCCCAAATATTTTAGTTTATTTGTAGCCCATTTGAATCGAAACCTTGCTTTAAGTATTTCCTCTAGAGAGCGGGGAATATTGACATTAAGAATCTCTGACTTCTCCCAATTAATCCGGAATCCGGAGACCTTACTAAAATCTTCTAGAGCTGTAGTCAGATGAGTAAGTGAGGACTCGGGCTCTGTAACCATAATCAGAATGTCATCTGCAAATAATGACAACTTCAAGGAGAAGTGCCTGACTTCGATACCCCAAATATCGGGGTGGTGCAGCACCACATTCACAAAAGGCTCTAGAAATATAACGAACAGGAGTGGTGACGGGGCAGCCCTGCCTGGTGCCTCGCTTTATTGGAAAGGTGGGGGAGTATCCACCATTTAATTTTATACAAGCTAGGGGATCGGTATACAGCTGTTGAATCCATTGAATGAAATTTTCCCCAAACTTTAACTTCCTTAATAAGGCAAAAAGATAGGGCCAATGCATCATATCAAAGGCTTTCTCGGCATCAACCGAGAGAGCCATAATTGGGATATTATGTTTTGTAACTCACCATATCATATCCAGAATTTTATGGACGTTATCGCTTGCTTGATATCCCGGTATAAATCCTGCCTGGTCAGGATGAATAATGTAGGCGATGAAGCTATTTAGTCGGGTAGCTAAAATTTTGGCCAGGATTTTCAGGTCAATGTTTATTAAAGAGATTGGCCTATATGACCCACACACAGTTGGGTCTCTGCCCCGCTTAGTAAGAATCGTAATGCCCGCCGTGTTGGCTAAAGCTGAAAGTGGGGATCCTTCTTTTAATGCCTGAAAAATGTTTACCAAAAAAGGAGCTAACTGCAGGGCAAATTTTTGGTAGAACCGACCTCTGTAACCATCGAGTCCCAGGGACTTTCCAGGTTTTAGGGATTTTATGGCCGCTAATATTTCCGTCTCAGAGATATCCTTATTCAATAGGCTTTGTTGGGATTCCTCCAACTCTGGGATTTTAGAGGTCTCCAAATATCTGTCAATATCCCCTTTATCAATATCTTCATCCCTCAAATACAATGCGGAATAGAATTGATGGAATCGCTGCCGAATGGATTTATTATCGGTCAACATGATACCCTCCTTGCTTTTTACCTTTACTATGGTGGTTTGGGCTTGCTTCCGCTTTAAAGTTTGGGCCAAAACTTTCCCCGCCTTATTTCCCCCCTCAAAATATTTTTGCTGTGTCCTTTCCAGCTGATGAGCGATAGTCCTGGCATCTAAAGATGCTATGTGGGTTCTTAGCTCATCTAATTGGGCGATGGTCACCCGAGATGGATTCGCTCCAATTCCTTAAGTTGAAAAAGTAGATGGGCCCGTTTATCCTCTCATTGTTTTTTTAGAAACGTCGCCCTAGCAATAAATTTGCCCCTTAGGACCACCTTCAAACATTCCCAGACCACCTCTGGATTCACATCTCCCATATCATTGATCTCTAAATAATCCTGGATATCAGTCACAACTTGGGAAACATAGCTAGAATCTTCCAGAAGTGAGTCATTGAATCTCCAGAATCTATTACCCCTATCGTAATCCCGGATCTGTAAAGTGAACCAAATGGGGGTGTGGTCAGACCACAATATAGGCTCAATGTCTACTGTCAGGACCCTAGGTAGTAGACCCACACTACCCAGAAACATATCTATCTGGGAATAGCCGCCATGTGGAGAAGAAAAGAAGGTATAGTTCCGTGATTTTGGATATCGAGATCTCCACATATCTAACACCCCCTGGCTGCGCATGAAGGTTTTTAAAGCATGTCTGGCCAATTTTGGGTCTGAACTGGAGCCAGAAGAAGTGTCCATGCTGGGGTTGAGAGTCAAATTAAAATCTCCCCCCATGATCAGTTGGCCCTCAATTTTGGGATATAAGGTTTGATTCAGAGACTGGTAGAATTCAACTTTATGGGACAGAGGGCCATAAATAGAAACTAGGGAAAAGAGTCCCGTCCCCCCCCCCCCCCCCCACAGAGAGTTTGACTAATAGTAATCTGCCATTAGGGTCTGCATATATCTTCTTTAACTCGAAATGAAAATCTTTATGCATCATGATCCCTACCCCAGAGTATTTAGACTTAACAGTAGCTGCAGCCCAATATTAGTGAGGTAATTTAGAATTACCCATCAAACCTTGATAACATTTCCTTAAGTGTGGCTCTTGTATTAGCACCACATCCACTCTCAATCGATTTAGCTCTTTGAACAACAAGCTTCTCTTTCTAGGGGTATTGAGGCCCTTTACATTCAGAGAAAGAAATTTAAAGGTAGCCATCAGATATGTATAACCCACCCCTCCTCCTCACAGCCTTCAATATTAGCAGGCATATTTACAGCAAATACCTATCCCATCACGTTCAACAAAATCACCTTAGCATTGACAACCATAGTTCCCATTCCCCACTCCCCTCCCTCTGTAACCTGAAGCACTATCTTTGTGCCCCAAAAATCCATGGAGAAAGTCTTACAGCACTCCTCATGACACCCGGTCTGGGCTCGCTCTCCAGTTTGTCAAAAGTTGCCTTTCTCATCAATGTAACGTACAAAACGAACCTAAAAAAGGAGCATATGAAAAAACAATGAAAGTTCCTGTAATTATCCGCTAGCAAGTGTTCTGCTCATGTTGTATATCATAGATATGACAGAAGATTAATAGATAACGTCCAGTCACTCGGGAGCCTCTCCACTCTCGCTATTGGCTGGGTTCCTCTGAAGCCTTCGTCTGCCTTTAGGGACATGTTGCCATCTAGGTTGCTGTACGGAGGTGTTGATTATGGTGCCCTGGGCTTTAGATGCTGGCTGTGGAATCTCTGCGGTTATTCCTGCTTCTGTTAAGATCCTGGCTGCGTCCTGTACTGATTTAACAGTGACTCCCTGTTTTCTTGGAATTTGCGGTGTTAGCAGTATTGTGTCTGTTCTAAGAATATGATCTATAATCTTAGATGGAAAGTTAGTTGGCCTCGACCTTGTTCTGGTTCTAGACATTTTCTAAAATCTTAGATGTAATGTAAACTGACCTCATCTGTTTTTAGCTGGATTGTCAACTAATCTCATTTCAGTTCAAAATGTTATACAACCTTGTAGCTCAGCATCTTTATCTAGCTTATAGTGTTACTGTCTCGATAAATTACCTCAAGGTTGTAGCACAAATGTCATACATAATGTTATATTTGTTAGCAATTATAAAGGCTGCTAATGGAAAATAAAAATCTTAGAAGAACAGGAATAATGACTTCTTATGTGACATGTCAAAAAGTGTTTTATTGAGAGTATGGGCCTATGAGCAAACACATCACTTTATCCAGCTAAGTAGTGGTGAACTACTCTAGATAGATGCATAAATCAGTACTTATATGGCTATCTGGGGGATGTTTCCTGCTGCCAGATAGACAGATAAATCAGTACTTATGTAGGTAAGTACTGGCTGCTGCCCCCGCCAGTTAAGTCAGTTATTATCTAGGTAAGTGTTGGCAGATGCTGGTAATTAACCAGAGAGTTTTTGATTATATTTAAACTTTTTAAAAAACGTTTTTACTCTTTTTTTTCATGGCACTGGAAACTTAACTTCAGCTCTAACCAGGCGTAAAAAAAGGGGTGCTGGTCAGATGCAGTCTCTCTGCATCAGTGAGTAATGCTTAATGCCCTCATTTGCATGGAATGTCCATGGAAGTGCACTAAGCAGTATTCCTGTTTGGAAATGCGCCTTCTCTGTGTGCAAAACTCCTTTCTGCATTGGCAGTAAGTTTTGCACGCAGAAAATGTGCACTGCAGTACGGGCAGAAAGGTGCGTTCAGCTGAACGCACCTTTCTGCATCGGTGTGTAAATTTGTTCCTGAAACAATGGAGGGTAAAGTGACTTGCCCAAGGTCACAAGGAGCAGAGGTGGGATTTGAAATCTGATTTTCCTGGTTCGCAGTCCCTGCTGGTGCTCCTGCTGCAAGGAACGTAGGGGAGGTGAGTGAAGGGAAGGAAGGGGAGGGAGGAAGAGGGGAGGAGATATAGGAGGGAAAGGGGAGAAGAGAGGAGGTGTGAGAGTGAGAGACAAACACCTTAAATACTCCACCTGCGATATCTATGCCTCCTCTCCCCCCTCCCCAACCCCTAAGGAGCAGATAAGAGGGAAGGCAGGGGACAGGATTTCTAGGGATGTGGCAGGGTTGCCTACCCTTGGGAACCCTACCCTTGCCTTCCTCAGCATTTTATATCATCGAAAGGTCTAAGCAAGTTTCATCCCCTCCCTTCCCTGCCACTCATCAAACTGTCAGGCCGATACAGTACAGTGCACTCCGATGCAGCGCACTGTTAGCCTGCGTTTGGCCGCGTATTTTCGACGTGCTATTTTTACCCTTATACAGTAAGGGGTAATAGCGCGTTGAAAACGCGCGGCCAACCCCCCTGAAACTAATAGCGCCCGCAACATGCAAATGCATGTTGATGGCCCTATTAGTTTTTCCCGCGCGATACAGAAAGTAAAATGTGCAGCCAAGCCACATATTTTAATTTCTGCCGGCACCGGGAAAGTGTACAGAAAAGCAGAAAAAACTGCTTTTCTGTACACCCTCCGACTTAATATCATGGCGATATTAAGTCGGAGGCCCCAAAAATAAAAAAAAATTTAAATGTGCCTGCGGCCCGTGGGTCAGAAGACGGACGTTCAATTATGCCGGTGTCTGTTTTCCGAACCCGTGGCTGTCAGCGGGTTTGAGAACCGATGCCGGAAAAATTGAGCGTCGGCTGTCAAACCCACTGACAGCCACCGATCCTGTCAATAAGGAGGCGCTAGGGACGCACTATTGTCCCTAGCGCCTCTTTTTACCACGGGCCCTAATTTAAATACTTGATCGCGCGCCCAAGAGAGTGGCCTGGGCGCGCGTTGGGAGAGCGGGCACTCGCCTCGGAGCACCGGCTCTCCCGCAGGATTTACTGTATCGGCCCGTGTGAGAGGGACCAGCCCCCTTTCCCAGCTCTCTTGGTATTAAAAATGCCCTTTATGGCTCTTCTCCTAAAAGGTTTTGGGACCCCCTGTACTAAGCAAACTCACGGATCTCTCAGTTGCATCTGTAAATCCTAAATCAAATGCTCAGGACAGAAACTACCTATACTCACTTCTCCTGTGAAAAACAGCATTTACATAGATTTTCTGTGTAAATAAATTCCCGTTAAGGACAAACCCCCAAATGGAACAGTTTCCCAATTATTACAATAATGTTAATGTGCGTGATACTGTTAATCTAAATTACCAAAGAATGTGTTTATTATCCAGACCCATTGGCATGTCAAAAAAATATCTGTGTGCAGCCACCTGTGGGGTAAAAGGCCCTGGCAGCAAATTTCTGAAACAGAATTACATAGCTGCTTCTAAAAGTCGTAGGGAGCTGTTATCATGGTTTTAGCAGATTATCACCTTACAAGGGACCAGGGCAGTTTAAGAACATAAGATGCGCCATACTGGGTCAGACCAAAGGTCCATCAAGCCCAGTATCCTGTTTCCAACAGTGGCCAATCCAGGTTATAGTACCTGCCAAGTACCCAAACATTAGCTTAGCTCAAGCTACTACTATTGCTTATTAATTAATAGCTGTTTATGGACTTTTCCTGTAGGAATTATCCAAAACCTTTTTAAATCCAGTTACACTAACTGCCATAACCACATCCTCTGGCAATGAATTCCGGAGCTTAACTATGCGCTGAGTGAAAAATAATTTTCTTCGATTTGTTTTAAATGAGCTACTTGCTAACTTCATGGAGCGGCCCCTAATCCTTCTATTATCTGAGAGAGTAAATAACCAATTTACATTAACCTGTTCAAGTCCTTTCTGGTCCATTGTCTCACTGGGAACCATGGGAAAAGTGCATGTGAGAATAAACATCGTCCCCTGCTCCATACATAGCCTGGTTATACCTCGGTGTTTAGAACCAAGAAACTCAGGGAGGGGAAGGGGGGCTAACTCAGAAAATGTACAGAAAATTCTCTGGTAACAGCCAAACCAGTTTAAGTGGTCAGTTTAACCATTCGTAGTGGACACGGCTGAAATGAGTGACCACAAAGAATGAACCCTGTAGCCTAACAGACTGAAGAGGACAATCATCCATCATTATTTATTTTATTTATTTTGGACTTTTATATACCGACATTCATGTAGAAAATTTACATGTCATATCGGTTTACAGTGAAAACACAAAAGTTGCAAATAGCATTAAGGGTGACATGGAACTGGGAATAAGGGATCAAAAACAAAGGTAAATAATGACAACTGAAAAAGTGTGAGCCATGTGAGGATTAGAATGACTCTTAAACAATATCAAATCGAGGAAAAAAAAATGATAATAAAGACGCAATGCTGAAAAGCCTAAAAGATAAACAACTAGTAAGATCAAATTATATACTAAAGCAATGAGAATAAATATACGATGATAATAAGGCATTAAGGAAGTCAGAAAGTCTATTCAGTCTAAACCAAGCCAGATGGCAGTGTCCATTCCGGGCGAGAAAGGAGCACATACTTCCTTGTGAGTGTGAAGCTCCATCCCCACTAACGTCATGCTCCAAATGTGGAAAAGCATTTATTTCCCCCCTAAGCTGGATTGAGGGCACTTATACAAAGAGTTCAGGGGTGTACGCAGACTTTAGTCAGACGGATTTAGCTTAAGCAGAATGCCAACTGGCGCCCTTATTCCAGGGCAGACTGATCCAGTCCTGTTTTCTTTGCCATCACTGCATATATGAACTTGTTCGCCTGCTTTTCTAACAGAAATCTGGTCTACAAGGCCATGCATATAACCAGGTCAAATCAGGACGGGATCAAGCTGTCCTCAAGCAATGGAGCCAGCTGGCCACCCTAGGCTTATGACATAAATGAAGTACTTCATGAAATGATTGCAAAACCATTACACATAACACTGTAACATTATATACAGGAGATGTACAGGAGAGAGAGAAACATTTTAATGCATGAGTGTTCACTTTAAGTGAAACTATAAAAGTTTTCATTTTTTTATAAATTTTTAATTTATGAAAAATTAAAAAAAAATTCATATAATTTCACCTAAACATTTTAACACACGTGTGTTCACCCTATGTATCTGTACATTGTTTGTGCATGAACACTTTATCTTGATATTTGGCCTACGTTACTTTGTACTATGTATTAGATTTTTGTTTCATATTAAATAATTTGGGGTTCTGATCCCGCTGCCTCGCCTTGCGACCTTGGACAAATCACTTCATCCTGCATTATCTCTCAGGTACAAACACAGAATGGGAGAAAGGTCTTATTAAACCAGTGCCTGAAAGCCAGAAGGTAAATAAAACAGAACGGAACAGCAGCACCCCCTGGAGCAGATCTGCTGGAGAGCTTTTCAAGCTGTTCTGCCCTAAATTCGCATCCCTCAGAGCATCGGCTTCATGAAATCTCATCAGGCTGTCTTTTAACCCTTCTTCCCTGGCTCCTTTCCTCTGGCCCTCCCTTCTTCCACCTTCAGAATGTATTAACACCCCCCCTCCCCCCCCCCCCCAAAAAAAAGCAAAATTCAAACCTCTCCACCCGAGAACAAAACACCATAGGGTCCCCTTCTCACATCCTGGTGAGCTTCATGTGCTCATAAGAAGGAGGGGAGTGATCGCACATTAAAAAGAGGGTTATGACCACCAGGAGGGTGATTTTGCTCAAAAAAAAAAAAAGAAAAGCATAAAAATGTACACACTCCATGCCCGTCTGTGCCCCCTTGCTCCAACCTTAAGGACCTGACTCCACCTGCCACTGATTATCTGCAGGAAAATGTAAATAAGGAGGCTTTCAGCAGGCTCTCGCTGTTTAATTGACTTCATCCCATCTTAGCTTAGCAGGTTTAATGACTAATTTTTCTGTGGCTAATAACCTTGAAGTCTTACCTCAGACGATCAGGAACTCGGAGTGTACGTGACAATCTCCCCCGCGGCTCTGCTTCTTAGGAAAATAAAAGCTGCTTTTTCCATGGGGCTGGAGGAGTTACAGAGCTTCAGATTAAGCGCAGGCCTGTTTGCAGCGGCAGGGTTAGCCAGGCCTCTCAAAATGGCAACTTGTCAGGTTTTCTGCTCTTTTCTTCCTCTTTTTGTAAGTCTCATGCCTAGGCTTCCTTTATTTGTCCTGGTATTAGGGATGTGCATTTGTTCTAAATAAAATAGACAATGGCAACAAAATTTTCTATTTCATCTAGTTATGGGAGCACGCTGCAATGAAAAAAAAAAAAAGAAGATGAGATTTCATAAAATTAGTATTTTAATTTCGTGCGCACTAAATTCGAAATTAGGGAAACACAAAATAAACACCCCCAAACCATTTTAAAAAACAAAATTAAACAGATAACAACCCGAAACGAAAATAGAAAACAAAAAAATCATAAGAACATAAGAATATGCCATACTGGGTCAGACCAAGGGTCCATCAAGCCCAGCATCCTGTTTCCAACAGTGGCCAATCCAGGCTACAAGAACCTGGCAAGTACCCAAAAACTAAGTCTATTCCATGTTACCATTGCTAATAATAGCGGTGGTTATTATATAAAAGTCAACTTAATAGCAGGTAATGGACTTCTCGTCCAAGAACTTATCCAATCCTTTTTTAAACACAGCTATACTAACTGCACTAACCCCATCCTCTGGCAACAAATTCCAGAGTTTAATTGTGCGTTGAGTGAAAAAGAACTTTCTCCGATTAGTTTTAAATGTGCCACACGCTAACTTCATGGAGTGCCCCCTAGTCTTTCTATTATCCGAAAGAGTAAAAAACCGATTCACATCTACCCGTTCTAGACCTCTCATGATTTTAAGCACCTCTATCATATCCCCCTCAGCCGTCTCTTCTCCAAGCTGAAAAGTCCTAACCTCTTTAGTCTTTCCTCATAGGGGAGCTGTTCCATTCCCTTTATCATTTTGGTAGCCCTTCTCTGTACCTTCTCCATCGCAATTATATCTTTTTTGAGATGCAGCGACCAGAATTGTACACAATATTCAAGGTGCGGTCTCACCAGCAGAAGTTCCTCTACACACACACACACACACACCAGTTACAGCATGGGAAACATTGGTATAAGCTTCCATCACAGTCACTCCCCCACCACAAACCAGGCAGAGCACAGGCAGTAAGAGTGCAAGATCCCACCTCACACGCACTCCCCCATCTAGCAATTACATTTACATTCTAGGCTGAAAACCATGGAACTGTGACCAATCTACAGGGTTTCCCAAACCTGATCGTAGGGACTCTTGGTCAAGTTTTTCAAGATAAACAAAATATGCAGACTGACATGATTTTAGGACAAATATGTGCAGACGTAGTTCATGGCATATATTTTGTGGATATCCTAAAAACTAAACCTGGTTGAGAGTCCTGCCAAGTCTGGGAAACCCCATTTGATTAAATATCAAATTCATATATGTACATCCATCATACTTTTTTGGGCAATGAAATTTGATACACAGAGGAAGAGTGAACTAATGGTTTATTTATTTTATTTTTTATAGTCCACTTATCATAAACATATTATGCTAAACAGATCATTACAGCAAAATAAAACGCAGTAAATAAGACAAACTTAAAAGTATAACAGCAAGATAAAAAGAGTAAATAAAACAAAGTTAAGTGATAGCACATAGGCAATACAATAATATAATCTAATCAATTAGTGCCAGTTGCAAAACTCTTGAAATTGATTAACACAATTGGTGAAGAACCAGGAAAATCAGGGTTTAAATCCCACATTCCTGGCGAATTAGCTCCCATTGCATCAAATAATGATTAGATTGTAAGCTGTTTGGTGCAGGGGCTTGTACCTGAATTCTATAGGTGGCCTAAAGCATAATTTGGAAAGGCAGGCGATAAATACAGGAGAATATAAGTTATAGCCTGGAAAAATCTAAAATCTGAGAAAATCAGCAAGGCCAAGGTTGAGCTTCTTGCAGCCTTTTTGGCAGTTGCAATTTAATCGAGGTTAGGACTTGAATATACAGAGAAAACTGAGGATGGGGGAGAGAGAGAGAACACAAGTGTTGGGGTTGGTTGAGGGCGGGTGATGGGGAGGGCCTGGGGGACCAAGACCAGAAATGTTTACCTTAGATGTCCGTGCGTATACCTGTAAAGAGTGGCATCGGTACCTTAGATGTCCGTGAGTATACCTGTAAAGAGTGGCATCGGTACCTTAGATGTCCGTGAGTATACCTGTAAAGAGTGGCATTGGTACCTTAGATGTCCGTGAGTATACCTGTAAAGAGTGGCATTGGTACCTTAGATGTCCGTGAGTATACCTGTAAAGAGTGGCATTGGTACCTTAGATGTCCGTGCGTATACCTGTAAAGAGTGGCATTGGTACCTTAGATGTCCGTGCGTATACCTGTAAAGAGTGGCATTGGTACCTTAGATGTCCGTGAGTATACCTGTAAAGAGTGGCATTGGTACCTTAGATGTCCGTGCGTATACTTGTAAAGAGTGGCATTGGTACCTTAGATGTCCGTGCGTATACCTGTAAAGAGTGGCATTGGTACCTTAGATGTCCGTGAGTATACCTGTAAAGAGTGGCATTGGTACCTTAGATGTCCGTGCGTATACCTGTAAAGAGTGGCATTGGTACCTTAGATGTCCGTGAGTATACCTGTAAAGAGTGGCATTGGTACCTTAGATGTCCGTGCGTATACCTGTAAAGAGTGGCATTGGTACCTTAGATGTCCGTGCGTATACCTGTAAAGAGTGGCATTGGTACCTTAGATGTCCGTGCGTATACCTGTAAAGAGTGGCATTGGTACCTTAGATGTCCGTGAGTATACCTGTAAAGAGTGGCATTGGTAAAGCCAGCAGGTGGTGCTCTTGTATCAGTTCAGCTTTTATCTTAAACTTGGATGGGTTGCCGTGCAGTCTGCTCATGGTGGGATTGATCTGGGAGAAAGCTGTATCTGCTGTAGCTCCTATATGTGGGCGTCTTTAGATAAGCTTCAAGCTGGTGCAATACAGGCCTCACAACTTGGGAACTGAAGAAGGGAGTGTTAGCTTCTGAAAGCTAGTTGAGAACTGGAGTAAGTTCTTCACCTTTACTTCTGCCACATGCACAATGTTAAGAGTATTTTCATATGCATTGTTTGAGAGCATACATAGCAGTCACTTTAACACCATCTCTGTCTTTTTAACCTTTTGGGCCTTATCAAATGTATGTGCTTTGATATAGATTCTATTCTAATGTGCTGTAACGCACTTTGAGCTCTCTAGTTGGAAAAGCATGCAAAACATAAACAGCTCTGGGCTCAGGATCATTTTGAAAAGTGAAACTCTAGAACAGCTGAGATGTTAGCCAGGGGAAAATTAATGCCACTACATTTCACAGAAATCGTAAGCAGGGCTCCTGGTTTCTGTGGGAGAAGACTGGTTCCTCTTTAGATTTGTGCCATACCTACTTTGTCTGTGAGACTAATTAGCCATATCTGAACAGTAAGGTGCTTTCTGCAGATAAGAAACTTGGATGGCTCCGACCTGTGGTCATTGTAAAAGCTGGAACAGTTCCAGCTGCTAAGCAGCAGAAGACTGAAGCTTGGGTGGCATGGAAGACACAGGCAATACAAAATCCCAGAAGTCTTACAGCAGTGGTGTTCACTTCCAGTCCTGGAGGGCCTGCAAGCCACTTAGGTTTTCAGGATATCACTAATGTATGTGCACGCAAATCGATCTCATGCATATTCAGTAAAGGATATTCTAAAAGCTTTCTCCTTCAGATTTCTTCCCTACATACACTTGTGCACAAGCAAAAAGAACACCAGCAGTGAAATATATTAAGGATGTAAAATTCAGCTTCGGTGTGAGCACCGGGATTCACACAGTGGTGCTTATGAACAGCAGGAACTGAACACTGTCCTAGGAGCTGACCGCCAAAGGTCCTAGATGGAGATGGACCTAGTCAGGGTGGCCAACTCCGGTCTTCTAGATCCACGAACATGCCAGGTTTCCCGGATATCCATAATGAATATGCATGAGAAAAATTATGCATACAGTGGAGGCAGTGCATGCAATCAGTTTCATGCATGTTCATTATGGATAGCCTGCTCTTAGCTCTCAAGGACCAGAGATGGCCACCTCTGTACTAATCAATAAAAAACTTGCCTGTCCCTTGATCTGGAAGTACCAAGGCACATGCAACTGAGTGGATTTCTTCCAATCTGTGCCTATAGAAAAATCTTTTCATAAACGTGCCTTTGTCACATCCAATACTGGATTAAATAGAGCCTACTAAAAATACATTTACTAAAATAATACAAATGCATTTTAAATGGTTAAATAAACTCATTGTACTCCTTACAGCTGTAAGCAGTCATTTATTTATAGTTCATATCTGATTATCCACTTTACAGAGTCCACAAAATATGTTACAATAAAAAGAGCAATACCAGGGTTGCTCAAACCGATGCTCAGGCCCTCCCAGCCAGATAGGTTTTCAAGAATCCTTAATGAATATGCATGAAAAATATTTGCATATGCAGGAGGTAGTGTATGCAAATACATCTCATGCATATTCATTAGAGATATCCTGAAAATTTAACTGGCTGGGGGGCCCTCCCAAGAACTGGTCTGAGCAACCCTGTTTTATACAAAAATACGGAGAGGCCAATATTTAGCTGCTATCCTGCTAACTTGGCAAAGATATTCAGCAGCTAATTATAGGACAGCCAAATAGCTTTCCTAGACTTACCTGGCTAACTAGACACCCTGTGTAGTTCATAAGCTCCCCTTCCCCTTCACAAACTATCCAAAAATCTGCTTAAACAACTAGGTCCTCACTTTCTTGTGATATGATAAATAATTCTACTCTAACCGTATTTTCAGCGGCAGAGTTCCATAATACTAGAACAAACCACCAAAGCATACTTCTTCGTCTATCTCATTTCTACTTTTGGGAGCGCAGGCAGGCACTGCTAACAAGATGTTAGAGATTTTAAATGACTTCTGTGGCTCATAATACAAGAGCAGCTCCACCAGATATAATGGTTTGCCACAGCAAAAGCACTTAAAGGCCACTGCAGAAACCTTAAATTGAATTACCTGCTCTACTGAGAACCAATGCAAAAAACACAAAGAATAAAGGTGGCATGGTATGAACTCTTACTCTCTTCTATATGACACACTGCAGTATTTTGCAGCAGTTGCAACCACTTCAGTCTTACAGCCAGGGGACTCTGATAAAGAACAATCATCAATTTTCCCTAGTACTGAAGCATGAACCGCCAGCAGCAAGTCTATCTTGTCCAAAAATGTATGAATCTGGCAAATGTACTCAAGGACAGGAAGGCACTCTTTACAGCAAGTGATATCTGTGCCTCCATCAGCAGTTGGAATCAAGGTGAATGCCCAAACTACAGAACATGGCTTTGGGTTCTGGGCCGCAGCCTGAGACTGCAGGAGATGCTGTTAACTCCCTCTTTCACCTACTCACCCAACGTAGATCTTGCTCAGACTGAGTTTCAGTTCAAACTGCTGCAGCCATTGCTAAACATGCACAAAGATTAGCTACACAGGATCCCTGATCATCATACACAAACAATACCAGATGGCTCTCATCTGCAAATAGCTGACAGTTCATCCCATTCCCAGGCCTGGATTTGTCAGCAGGCTAGCTGAAGATTTGCTGCCTTCCAATAAAAATATAAATTATACTAATAAATATTGTGGGAAAACTACTTTAGTTTCATAATGTAATATAAAAGATGGAAATGTTTGCCAATTTGCTTCAGAATTTTTATTTTATTTTTTTTTGTAATACAATTTTTATTGAGTGATCCTCAGACACAATATGAAACTTTGCCGATAACAGACAAGCAAACATAATACAGCAAACGATATTGATGACACAAATCACAGAACCATGAGGAAACACTCCTCAATTTTCCCCCTTCCAGATATCTATAACTGTGTCTAAGACATCTCTAGAGCCACCCTAGAGAATACTCATGTCGCCAACAAACTAGGAGAGGCTGCACTCTGATACCTCCCCCAGTCTGACATATTGAACAACTATAGCAGGCTAGCTCTGCTTAAACAAGAAGGAACAGGAGTCCAGTATGCTTATCCCCAAACCCTCACCCTCTCCAATCCTCCCCGTCCCGCTTCTCCCCCTTTACCCCCCCTTCCCCCCCCCCCCCTTCCCCTACCCAAGGCCTGGCTGACAAACCAGTTGAGACATCCATGTATACTAGAGTCCAATCATAACATTGAAGGCATGGGTCTATCACTAACCCAAAAAACAAAAAAAAACAAACAAACAAACATCAGGCATTGAGGATCAAGCTGCGAGCCCGATGTGGCAAAGTCTGCACATATACCTCCCAGGTCTCCAAGAAAAGTCTTCGGTGCGTTGGCGACAACTTAGAAGTAAAAGTGTCCATATACATCATTCGATGAAAATGATTACGCCAAGTCCAATACGATGGTGCAGATATCTCCAACCAATTAAGTAGAATAACTTTTTTCCCCACCAGCCAGGCCTTTTTAATCAGAGTTCTCAATCCCGCTTTTCTTATAACCGACTGGGGAATGCAATCAAAAAGAATCAGCTGCGGGGTAACTTGAAAACGTATTTTCAGGAGGCGTTGTAAATAATTTACAATTTTCTGCCAGAACTGTTGAACAAGGGGACAAGCCCAGAATGCGTGAGACAAAGTGCCAATTGCAAGGTGACAACGAGGGCATGTCGAATCTGTTATGAGCCGCGCTCTCCACGCAACCTGTGGAGAGACAAAGGCCCTCCGCAGAAACTTGTATTGCATTTCCCGGTAATACATATTTTCACTGGACCTTTTTAAATTCCCCATACATGCAGAGAAGATTGCCACTGTAACCGTGAATACTCCATCTTTGGTCCAACGCTCTACTGAAGTCTCATAGGTACGCTGTGACATACCTCGTTGAAGAGCCCTATAATATGTCGAGAGAGATAATGGCCGCTCCCTTCCCAACTGAAAAAAGGATTCTAACGCCGCTAAATGTGTGGAAGTCTGAGTACCAATCTGCAATGATAATATGTAATGTCGGATTTGTAGATACCCAAAGAACTGGACCCGGGTCAAACCATATATACGTTGTACTGTGGGGAACGGCATTAGTATCCCTTCCGGGTTCACCAAGTGCCCCAAATGAGTGATACCCTTCAAGGCCCATCCCCGCAGACTAACATCTTGGGATCCTGGTAAAAACTCTGGGTTGCCCTGAACTGGGAGAAGGTAAGGGTTACATCGAGGCAGTCCCAACTTCTTTGTAAGGTATTGCCAGGATTTTCGAAACGGGACAACCAGTGGATTCCGAGAGATTGCAGACGGTAGCTCCTTCCCCGGCCCCATCAGTACATAGGTCAACGCGAAGGGGGCCACCAATGTGGATTCAGCCACCAAGTCAATACAAAAGGGGATTCCCAATATCCATTCCCTAACAATCCGGAGGTTGGCCGCCACACAATAAGACTGAAGGTCGGGAACTCCCATTCCCCCTGCTCCCCAACGCAACATAAGCCAGGACAATGGTATGCGCGCCTTTTTCCCCTGCCAAAGAAATGCCCGCATCATCTGTTGAAGGGCGGCCAAATCGTTACGTTTTAGAATAAGAGGTAGGTTCTGCAACACATACAACCATTTAGGTAGTATGATCATCTTAAACAAATTAACTCGCCCCCCTACGGAAAGAGGGAGGCTTTTCCAAAGTTTGAGCTTATCTCTCGTGAGTCTCAGTAATTTTTGGATGTTTAAGTCGTATAACTTAAGTAAATCTAAGGCTATATCAATCCCCAAATATTTTATTACACCGTTCGCCCAGTGCAGTGGGAAAGGGCCCTCCCACTGCTCCTGTATAGACATCGGGAATCCCATGGCCTCTGATTTCTCCCAATTAATGCGAAAACCCGAAATACCACCATAGTCCCTAACCACCTCCAAAAGGGCTGGCAAGGAGTCTCTTGGATTAGTAAGGAATACCAAGAGATCGTCCGCAAATGCGGCATATTTGAAAATCTCCTTTTTCCCCGGCGCCTGAAATAACACCCCTCGGATCGCTCGGAACGTTTGAATAGCCAGTAATAGAGGCTCCAGGGTCAAGAGAAAAAGGAGAGGGGATAAGGGACAGCCCTGTTGGGTACCCTGAAAGACCTGGAATTCAGGGGAAAATTGACCATTCACCATTAACGAGGCAACCGGGCCCGAGTATAGGAGTTGCAAGGCTTGATAGAAAAAACCTCCAAATCCCATGTCTCTCAATAGGGCAAACATAAACCCCCATTCCACCCGGTCGAAAGCCTTCTCTGCATCTAGACTAGCAATGAGGAAGGGAATATTGTGTCTGGTGCAGAGATCCATAGCAATTGTTAGCTTCCGGATATTAGTCAAGGCATAGCGTTTTTTCACAAAGCCTACTTGGCCCGGTTGAATCATCTGTGGCAAAACGGCACTCAATCTATCTGCCATAATTTTCGCCAACAGTTTATGGTCCACATCTAATAAAGAGATAGGGCGATAGGAAGCAGGGTGCAGGGTATCCTTCCCAGGCTTGGGAATTAGAGTGATGTGGGCCCTATTCCCATGTACCGGAAAACTTCCCTTCGAGATTAGTGCTGTAAAAACTAATGGCAACAAGGGGGAGAGGGGCTCTGAAAGACACCTATAAAAGTCTGCACTATATCCATCCAGCCCTGGGGCCTTAAACCTTGGGGAACTCCGAATAACCTGTCGAACCTCATCCTCCGTAATGGGTCGGTTAAGCCCCTCTTGCTGAGCCTGGGTCAGGATAGGGAGGTTTAACGCGGCACTAAATGAGTCCCATTGACTTGAGTCCCAGCCCTCAGCCCGATACAATGCCGCATAATAATCCCGAAAAACTTTTAGGATTTTAGGGGTTTCATGAACTATGTGGCCTTGTGGCGTACGAAGAGCCGTGATATGCCGGGACCCTCTATTAGACTTAACTAAGTTGGCCAGAAGCTTCCCAGATTTGTTACCATATCTATAGAGCCTATGTTGGTGATATAGAATGCTGTGTTTAGCCCTCTGGTGGAGCAGCGAGTTCAAAGCTGATTGAATGGTTCTATAATCACTCTTGGTTACCGATGTGCAAGAACGATTTAGTGCCCCTTTAGCCTGTTGCAATTTCTTTGTCAGGGTCAATAATTGATTATTTAGCACTTTTTTCCGATGTGATATATACGAGATAATATCTCCCCTAAGGACAGCTTTAGCAGTGTTCCAGAACAGTACTGGATCACTGCTATGTTGGGCATTTAGGGTTGCAAAATCTGTCCATCGTTCCAATAAAAAGGTTTGAAACGCTGTGTCCTCTGCCAGATAATAAGGGAAGCGCCAGCCCCTACAGTCACTCACTTGAGGGAGCACTGCCAGATCCACCCAAATTGGGGCATGATCTGAGACAATAATGTCTCCAATTCCTACTCCTGAAATTTTGGAGAAGGAATGTGTGCTGACTAACCAATAGTCGATACGGGATTGTGTGGAATGAGCTCTGGAGACATGTGTAAAGTCCCGCTCAAAAGGGTTTAGAGCTCGCCATGCATCAACCAGGTGCAAACTCTGTTCAAGGAGCTGTATCCCCCGACCCTTGACCCCCGTCCGCCGCAGAGTGGCAGAGCTATCTAATTCGGGGTTCCGTAAAGAATTGTAATCTCCCCCCACTACCAGGAATTTGTCCATATATGAAAGTAACATTTTATGTATATTCTGAAAGAAAGGCATTTGCTGAGAATTCGGGGCATACAGGTTGCACAACACCACAGGCATCTGATTAATTGTTACTTCTAAAATAAGAAAGCGACCCTGAGGATCTTTATGTTCAGAAAGAACTTGTAGCGGGAGATTTTTGCGCACCAGGATAGCTACCCCCGCTGACCTCGTGGTGGCGGAGGCATAATACACCAAACCCTGACATAATTTCAGGTGCTCCACATCTGTAAGATGGGTTTCCTGCAAGAATGCTATGTCCGCAGCCTGTCTCTTCAAGGCCTGTAATTCCTTCGACCGTTTGACAGGTGTATTAATACCACATACATTCCAGGATATCAATTTGAGATTACGCATAGCCATTTACCCCATATCACGCCATAGAAAAGTAATTTGAAGAATGAGAATTTCCCAACTCCAAGGGAATGATGACCACCCCAGCTCTGGCCATCTCCCTGTGAATGTGATTTCCCCACGCCACATGCCACCAAAATGTTTGAAATCTGTATCATGCCAGCACCTTGTATCTTTCCCTGACCCTCCTCCCCGCTCCATTCCTCCCCCCTTCCCCTTCCCCCCCCCCCCCACCCCCCCTTCCCCTAACTAGACTCCCCAGAAGTCTCATCTCCACTAATTCCCCACCTAAGAGATCCTGTTAAGACACTCTGGCTCCTCTGCCCCCTCCCCCCTTTCTTCACCCCCCATCCAGCTTGCAGCAACATAACAAGGGATGGGACTCCATAGAAATAACATAACATAAAAGTTGAACAAATAACAGCTTTTGTTCCCCCCTATAAACAATTTCACAATACAATATTGAAACACCTATAGTATACCAATATCCCATTGCAGCACAAAGTGGAGATCTGTTCACACCGCTCCAGCGTGTGCCAGAAACTTGGAAAAAGAGAGAAAAAAAAACAGTGAACAGACTTAACTGTCAAATATTAAGTAACCAAAGGGTGCAGGTCCCCCTGCCCCCATAAGCAATAGATTAGGCAATGCAGGCCATGCCGGTAGAAACTTCTCAGCTTAAGTATCTGGCTGCCTGTCCTGTACATTTATCCAGTATCCGACCCAGGGCTGCGTCCGCCCGGTCTCTCTCCAGCCCCACGATCCAGGGTGCCAATGTAAGCTTTTAAGTCAGCGACCTCACTAAACCATCTGGGTCCTCCCGGTGTACTTACACGGACCTTCGCTGGGTATACTACCACAGCTCTCTGACCCAGATTAAACAACTGTGTACACAGTGGGGAGAAAGCCCTGCGCTGTGCAGATAGGGCCCCTGAAAAGTCTTGGAAGATGAGAATCTTCTTTTCCTCATACAACAACGCTTTCCCCCGACGGCTGGCCTGCAGGATCGCTACTTTGTGAGCATAATTTAACAGTTTTATTATTACTACTCCTGGTTTTTCTTGCTGAGCCCTTTTCTGCCCCAACCGGTGAGCTCTTTCTATTCTCAGGGGACCGTGCTCAGTGCCCAGAGACAGTTCGCGAATCAACCAGTTTTCTATTTTTTGGGGCAAATCTCGATCCGCAATTTCCTCTGGGAGGCCTACCAGACGTAGATTGGACCTCCTGGACCTGTTTTCAAGGTCTTCAATACGCGCTGTGTGTCGGGTGATCTCCGCACGTAGCTCCGCTACCTCTGACCGCATGGCCTGGGCGCCATCTTCGCCGTCCGAAACCCGTTGCTCTAGGGCTGAGAATCGCGCTTCATAGCCAGCAAGCGCTGCGGTCACCTCGCCGAGTTGGGACGAAAGTTTTTTAAACTCTGGCTCCAGTGCCTCTACTACCGCGGTGCAAAGATCTGCCCAGCTCGCTGGTGCCGGTAGGTCTGCCATGCTGTGTTCCTCCTCAGAGGCCGAGTCAGTAGGCCTGACTTTTTCTTTTGCCGAATCCTTGTCTCTGCGCGCCGTGCGGGTCGACATCTGGCTACCGTTCCGCTCACCAATAATAGCCGCTGGGATATTGAGAGACTTCCACGCAAAAATGAACAGCAATTAGGGCCGGATGGGGTTAGATTAGAAATCAGGGAGCCCGAGAGGGTCGGCTACATCCGCTCCCTCTCACGTGTCACGTGATCTGTCAGAATTTTTAAAGTTTTGCTACAGGATCTACCCTTGAGCTACCACAGGAAACTAGGGGAGATTGTGCCTTAGACCTTCTGCCCCGTTGTCAGACCTTGGTGGTAGGGAGGGGGGGGGGGGGGGGGGAGTGACAGCACCAGTAATTCCTAGGGGTGCAAAAATCCTAAATCCGGCACTGCCCATACCCCTGAAGTCACTCCAACTTATGGAGCCACATAGATGTTAAAAAGCAGTGGTGGCAAAACTGACCTTTGTGGGACTCCAAATTTCAGGGGATGTGGGATAGACTATGACCCATTCTGAATCCTACCTGAGAGAAATGAGAACCACCAGTTAAACACGGGTCCTGTAACTTCTAGCTCACACAACTAATCCAGCGAGTTGCTGTGGTGAATATTATTTAGTGTGGAGAACAGGTCCAACAATACCGCTAAGAAGTTTTTCCCCCTTGTCTGCTCACATCCACAAACCATCAACCAAACAGCAGCAGCACTGTTTGAGTAGCAGGATCAACCCGAAACCTAGACTGGCAAGCGTGAATATTCTTGCAGCCTCAACATGTTCCAGCAATCCTTAGTATACAACACCTTGTGCCCTGCAATCCAGAAAGAGCAGCAGTACGTAGTCACTAACAGCACCAGCCCAGGTTCTGACTGTGATTGTCATCACATCAAGATAAACCTACATGTTGCACAAAAGGAGCTCACATCACATTGTACAGGGTGGCATTTCAAGATGAATAGTAGCGGGTTTCATCAACACGATGGCACTTTCCTCTGGAAACCAAAGTAGAATATGCAGGGATCCACCAGCCTACACCAAAATCCAGGTTGTGCTCTCCAGCTTTGTCACGGGCTAGGTGAAGCTACCGGCTTCTCAGGTGACTGATCACTCAGAAACATCCGGTGAGCTGGCCATAATGGTGGCAGGATCATGAACTGACTGAAAAGGAAGCCTGGCTCAGACAAGAAGGAAGGGAGAGTCTATGGCCCATTTTGTCCTTCTGAAAACCTTTACATGGCAGCTCCACCACTAAGGGCTGCCAGCAGGGGAGACAGTACAACAGAGCTTTTGGCAACCAGAATGCTACAGAATGTCTCCTTGTAAGTTCTTTGTCAACCTGTTCCAATGTACTCCACCCCTGAGGCAACAGTTCAGTTCTCTGTAAACCGGTGCGATATGTATTGTATACAGGAACCGGTATATAAAAATTAAAAATAAATAAATAAAAATAGAAGCTGAAGAATTCTTCCGAGAAGAAAATTCCAGTTCCATTTGGGGGTGTGGGAAGCTATTTCTCCAGAGGATGAAGGTACATATAATCCTTTAAGGCAGAGGCAAATTAGAGGTCCTTACAGGCTAGGTTTATTATTAGATATTTCCTTATTTTATATTTATTTTTGTTGTAATCTTTGGTGTTGTATTGTTTTACTGATTTTCATTGCATAATATTTCAAGTTTCGTACCTTATTCTTATTTATCTGGTGAAGCGACAGATGATATACCTACCTCTGTACATATGTTCCTGATTTATGGTTCACAGTTACATTTAATTGAGTTTATGAAAGTTCTCTTTTAATAGTTTTCCTGTATACTTGTGTTAATGTATTCTGCCTTGAGGTGACTGTTTTAATGTATTTCCGCCCTGGAGGCGACTGTTCAGTTCCTTGTAAACCGGTGCGATATGTATTCTTTACAGGAACATCGGTATATAAAAATTAAAAATAAATAAATAAATAAATTTATATTCTGCTTTTTGGCACTTCAAAAGGTACTGTACGCATTCCCTATCCCCAGAGAGCTCACAACCTAAGTTTCTACCTGAGGCAAAGGAGGGTAAAGTGACTTGCCCAAGGTCACAAGGAGTGGCAGTGGGATTTGAACCCTGGTGTCCCTATTTCGTAGCCGCAGCTCTAACCACTAGGCTTCTCCTCCACTATTTTGATGCTATGTTGATTAGATGTTTCCCCATTTTACTTTATATTTATGCTTTTATGTTTTGTTTTTAATGTTCACTACTGTACTGTTTTATTTTATATTTAGAAATTGTTTTTTAGATATACCTTGGTTTTCTTTTATGGGAAGAAAGGTGTTTTATCAAATATAATAAACTAGCTAATCAATTACACCCCGAGAAATTGAAATAGCAGAGACTTGCAGTCCTGACAGTAAGAGAGACAGAAAATACTAGGTCTGCAGTTTGACATAAGTGAAAGGGACCAAGACACATCAGTACTTAAAACCTTTCCCCATGGCAACACCAGAAGGCAGTCTGCGTAGCAGCAGCAGCACGTAGTTCTCATCTGCGTAGTGGCTTCAGAAAATTCCTTTTTAATTTTTTTTAATAAAACTATATACATAAATTACAACTAATTAAGAGCACTTGGTTGGGCCCTGTATTTTCACTGGCAATGCCTTGCAGCTAGCTTTCTTGTGGATTTTTCATTTGTAGCATGCTGCTGAAAAGTCAAAATCATCAGTTTCAGAATCAGATTATCCTGCTGTGACTACCTACACCAAACTCCTTTTCAGTGTGTATCACCTCCATGAGCCAATATATGGGGGGATAGACATGACAAGAAATTCCAGAACTTCCTAGAAATAAAATCTCTAGGGATAAAAAAAAAAGGGACATACAGAGGTCTTGGCCACAGTGGGGCAGCATCACCCCACAACTGAAATCAATTGTATTTCAGTACTAAATGCTGTTAACTATCCATGAAACAACCTTCCTGGCCTTCCTTGCACAAATCTCGATGACAGCGAGTCAGAGATGAAAGCGGGTGTGGGTGCTACAGGGACAGAGAAATGAGGCCTAGTTTTAACAATGATTCAGAATAATAAAGATACCAGAACATGAGTGTTTTCTCTAGTCAGCAGTTCATGCAAATCCAGTAAAAAAACAAAACTCTGAGACTAATCATCCAAGCAGACTTCCTCAGGACTTCCACATCCCTCAGAGCACCTTACTTGCGTTATCCATTTACTCAAATGATAGGAAGTGTTGTATTGTGTTATGCCAGTATAACTTTGTCATTAAATTGCAGGGTAATTTGAAAAAAATAAATAAATAAATTCCTATGGCTGACTTTTTTCTCTCTGAAAAATTTAAGTAATATTTCTTTGTTTCTTGCCTTCTTCAAGCAGATTGAGGCTGCTGTAAGTCAGATTGCAGCACTCTGTCTGGTGTACTGGAGCACTATTCCAGAAGCAGTAAAGTACTAGTAAGCATCTGTAATAAAGTGATTACAGCCTGACACGGCAGGGGGAAAGTGTAGCCCGGTCATCGCTCGACAGCAACACTGGCTGGATTCAAGCGCTTGATGACCATGGGCTCCCAGGAAAGGACCATTGCTGCGATAGCCTTATTAAATCGCAATATATTTTATTCTTTGTGTGCAAAACTGTTCAAGAATAATAATAGGTACGCATATTATTACTATGACAACACCCTATCTTTAAAAAAACTCTCTCTCTCCGAGTCTACTCTTTGATTTATGCTAAATGTGCACTTTCCAGGTATCAGTGATGCTTGCATGGGACCTCGGTGAAGTACTGCATAATAATTATAGTCCAGTTTACTTATGGTATATCCACAATGACTGATGCAATAAATTAAAAGACACCTTCTCAGAAACTCTACATTCTAACAATAAAATAAGTCAGACTGAAGAGCGAAACTTAGCTTCTTTCTACACCTCTGGGCTTCCTGCTTAACTACAACTTGCCCCAGCTGGGGCTATCGTTTCTTGCATCTTCACAGCCAGCAAGTTTCCCCCACTTCTCCCTGCCATTTTTAATCCAGGCATCCTCTACAGTCCAACAGTTGCACTGACAGTCCTCTGGCTCAGGGGCACAGGTCAGAACTTGTAAAAGTGTGCTCGAGTCAACCAGTAGGGTATAGCTTATGAGGGCCAGCTGGGACGCCCACCTTCCCATGGCATTCCCAGCCCCCAAAGATTTTATGTTAACTGCCCAGTGAATTCTTAAATAATTTTCTGCAGTTGGTGTGTTTTGTCTGCACAGAACCATCTCTCTCATAATGAAAAAATAGTCAACACCCAATTAAAATGATAAATAATCTATTTTATTACTCATGTATCTTATTTCCATTTTACAATTGACTTGTATCTGCATTGTAGAACAAGGTACAGAAAAAAAAATGGTCAGCAATGAACAGAAAGAGACCCTGGTGGGGCAAAGTGGGAGGTGGGGATGGAAGAAGCTGGCAGACGTTGATGACAAAAATTGTAAATGCAGAAAAGCAGAGATGTAATCTGGATCTTCTCTGCAAGGCAGACTGTGCACAACATTGTGTTCCTGACACCCTCTAGCTTTAATGCAAGTGGGTCAAAAGCATTCAAATTCATGTAACTTTCTGCAAAATCTGACAGCTGTCATACAAGCGGCCAGAAATGCCGCTTACATATATGTTTCCACAATGAAGGGATTGCAACAAGACTGAATGGAGACGCAAGAGGCAAGACAGCCACCTTACAACAGATAAAGTTTTATACACGTGCACTGGTTGCTAACAAGACAAATTAAGAAAAGAATTCAGCGTACAGCAGCTACAAATCGGAAACATATATACATGGATGATTTTATTCAAACTTCTTTGTTGCTGTCTGCTCTATGACATGCGCATGCCTATGCTCTCTTGAATGGATTGTACGTAACTACGGGATCAGAAGTTAGCATTTAGAATAGAGGGAGAAAAAAAAAAAAAAAAGGGAACATTTCTTTAAAACAGAAAAGCTTTCCCCCAAATTTATTTAAAGCAATTTGCAAGCAAATTTCAAGTAGAACAGGCAGTAAAGTGAAGAAAAAATCACAATCTGTCTGCATTAAATTCATTGCAAAACTATCATTTCTGGAAAGAAACATAAACCAACCACATGAGCGCAAACAATATTTCAGGTCAAGATATGCAGAGTAATCAGTGGAAAATTAAGGTTTTCTTTTTTTTTTATTATCATCAGATGAAAATATCCTCCTCAGTCTCAACTATTCTCATCCTTAGTGCAAAACAAAAATAAAAATAAACCAGGTTGCTGCCGCATCATTATAGGGAACCAACAAAAAATTCTTGGGTGGAGAGAGCATTGCATTTAGTCATCACTGTCGCTTCCAGACTCACTCAACTGCAAGTCATTTCCTAGAAGGAAAAATAGTTTTAGGTCAATAAAAGTTCAAAAAGTATGAAAAGAAACAGTCTACACAGTACCAAGTCACAAACCAAGAGCGTAGCATTGCAAGGCCATGGTTCCATCGCAGAGTTCTGCGAAGACCCTACGAACTGCACTTCATAATTCTACCATGGAAGGAGTCCATAGCAAAGAGAAGTTCCATTGCTCATGTCAGAAGAGATTTTTGGTTTATATTTTAAAGACAAAAAGCTCACAAGGGGAAAATATATTGTGTTCTATTCCTGACCAGCGTTTTCATTTCCCATTTAGGGATCAGAAAAAGAAAATCTCTGCTGTTCAAATCAGAACAAGCACCAACATGGAATGGGAATCGCACCTTGCTAAGGCTTTTCATGAAGGGATAACCTCCCGTGATTCTAAGACTTTGCTCACCAATTCTTATCAGATGTTCTTTCTGGACTTTTAGATTTCTAAAACTTTTGGAGGCTGTCATATGTTGAACTACTGGAGATCCATCAATTGCAATAATTTCTTACAATATGAGAGTTACCATCCCTGGGTTGTTTTTTTTTAAAGAAAATCTCTCTGCGGGACAGTTTCTACACTTGTGGCAGATTTGCTCCACTAAAGAGGAGTGCTGCCGTCATGCATCCATGATACTATACGCATCAGGATAACCTCTCTCTACAAAAGGCATGCAAGCAGGCTCTTCACTGCTATAGGGAGTGGTTGATGATACCACAACAGAATTTAAATGACAGCCACATGATTTTGGTTTTGCCTTTTTTTTTTTTTTTTTTTTTTTTTAACTGGAGCCAAAAACGTGGCACATATGCATAACATTGGAAGTTGTTACAACTGCATAAGATGTTTTCTCAAGTGCCCCCATATAGCTTTTTAGATGGGAGAAAAAAAATATATAAAGGATGTAGTTGTACAATCAGTACCCTTGAAGACTCTAGTTTATATCCACAGAGTCCACCCACTGCATGCAACAACCGTTCCCTGTGTCCACAATCCTTGAATATCACCTCTTTTCAGGCACCCAGGATTCAGCAAGTATTTCATTTATGTTATGGATGTGGTATACATATTGGTTTACCCATGGGCAAAAAATCTGATTGGGGAAAACTAACAGATCTCTGCAGAAGAGAGTTTTGGAGCATCACAGCTGTGTGAATAATAAAAGAGCAAAGGCTAATATTGTCTATCGTTCTGTACAACACATGACTTTTACAATTTGAAGTTCCTGGCTGTAGACAGTGAGGATCTAGGACGGAGAGGAGGGGATAAAATAAATACTTTTGCAAAATGGACAGATTTTATTTATTACATGCCACCGAACCTGCAGATTTGAATAAAGGGACATGATTTCAGTGTTCCTGTATGCTGACTGGCCACTGAAGTGGAACAGATCACCAACAGGAGTCAAGTCTATGATGATGATAGTCTTTTGCAGTTCTTTTGGAAAACCTCTCCCTGCTTTATGATTAGACATGATTTTGGACTTGATTAATCTTGCAGTAATGAAATGCTGAGTATTTTACAAAATGTTACAATCACCAGTCTACATAAAGAATTTAGTCTTCATGCTTTTTTGTGATCAAGGTCTTTTTGGTTTTGCATTTTGGCCACTGATGTGAGACAAAGAAGTAATGGGGCTGAGATGGACTGACATTTTCTTTTAAAATACTCATGCTATTTCTCACTGTAGTACAGATGGAAAAAGCAGAGTTGCTTATCTGTAAAAGGTATTCTCCTAGGACAACAGGATGTTAGCCCTCACACATGGGTAACATCATCAGATGGAGCGCGGCACGGAAAACTTCTAGCATGCCACTATCCTTATTCTCTCTTATTCTAATTTCTCTTCCCAGTTTTAAGACCCTGTTGTAATGTAACTTTTGTTCTCCTTGCACTTGTTTTTCGTTTCTTGTTCTCACCCCTTGTTTTATGTAAACCGGCATGATGTGGTTTCTAATCATGAATGCTGGTATAGAAAAACGCTAAATAAATAAATAAATATCCATGCGGGGTCCCTCTTCAGTCTCGTAACATAGAATTCCCAAAAAATAAAATAAACACAGAAGAAACCCAACTCCATGGGGACAAGCAGGATGGTACCCCTCACACATGGGTGAATATGTAGCTACAAGCTGCTCCCAACTATAAGGAGCCAGCACTTAACAGGTGCCAACGTGCACAACAAACCATGCTGCTGCAGTCTGGGAGACAGCCTGAACCCAACCCCAGGGTCTAAAGTAGGTAGCGTTGGATTTCAGAGTTGAAAAAGATTACGGAGAACTGAATGACCAAAACTGCTGTCATGTCAACCGTCCTTAACCAGGCAATAATGTGCAGCGAAAGTATGGAAAGACCTCCAGGTTGCAGCCCTACAGATCTCACCCATGGGTACTGCATGCAAGTGAGCAACCAACGCTGCCATTGCTCATACAGAATGAGCCTTAATATGGCCACCAAGTTGCAGTCCCGCCTGTGCGTAGCAGAACGAAATACAATCTGCCAACCAGTTCGATAAGGTCTTCTTGGACACTGCAATTCAGAGTCTATTTTTGTCAAACGAGACAAACAGTTGTGTGGATTGCCTATGGCCCATTGCATGCTCTAGATAAAAGGCTAGGGCCATCTTGCAGTCCAGGGTGTGCAGAGCCCACTCGCCCTGGTGTGAATGCGGCTTTGGAAAATAAGGGGTAAGACTATAAACTGATTGAGATAGAAGTCCATCACCACCTTAGGAAGGAACTTAGCATGCGTGCACAGAAAAACTTTGTATAAGGCGGCTACAACACCAGAGCCTGAAGTTCGCTGACCCTGCGTGCAGAGGTGACCGCAACCAGGAAGATAACTTTCCAGGACAGATACGTCAGGTCACAACACTGCAGGATCTCAAATAGGGCTCTCATCAAGTGGGCCAAGACTACATTGAGGTCCCGTGATACCGCCGGTGGCCTAATCGGAGGCTTGATCTGAAATAGGCCTCACATGAAGCGCCCCATCAGCAGCTGTGTTAAGGTGGGTGAGCCATCTACCCCACGGTGGTAGGCCCCAATAGCACTGAGGTGGTCTTCAGGCCAGTCTCGGAGAGATGAAACAAGTAGTCCAGGAGCTTCAAGGTGGAACAGGAGAATGGGTCCAACCCATGTCCCTCACACCAGATTGGAGAACCTCTTCCAATTTAGACTATAAGATTTTCTAGTGGTAAGTTTCCTGGACTCCACCAGGATCCGAGATACCCCTTTCAAAAGGTCCAGGGCCTGCAAGGTCATCCTTTCAACATCCAAGCCATAAGAGCTAAGGCCCAGAGGTTGGGATGGCGTAGCCTGCCATGATCCTGTGTAATCAGGTATGTGGAGGTCCCTCAGGCTGATCAGCGCCCGGAAGGAGAGATCTTGCAGAAGGGGGGGCCCAAATTTGCCGTGGCCAATAGGGCACGATTAGGATCATGGTTCCCCGATCCTGTTGGAACTTCAGGAGAGAGTCTTCGACACTTCTAGGGGAACCTAGAAGATGTGGTAGGCCTGATTGACAAACTGAAGAGTAGTAAATCACCTGGACCAGATGGTATACAGCCCAGAGTTCTGAAGGAGCTAAAAAATGAAATTTCAGACCTATTAGTAAAAATTTGTAACTTATCATTAAAATCATCCATTGTACCTGAAGACTGGAGGATAGCAAATGTAACCCCAATATTTAAAAAGGCTCCAGGGGCGATCCGGGAAACTAAAGACCGGTTAGCCTGACTTCAGTGCCAGGAAAAATAGTGGAAAGTGTTCTAAACATCAAAATCACAGAACATATAGAAAAACATGGTTTAATGGAACAAAGTCAGCATGGCTTTACCCAGGGCAAATCTTGCCTCACAAATCTGCTTCACTTTTTTGAAGGAGTTAATAAATATGTGGATAAAGGTGAACCGGTAGATATAGTATACTTGGATTTTCAGAAGGCATTTGACAAAGTTCCTCATGAGAGGCTTCTAGGAAAAGTAAAAAGTCATGGGATAGGTGGCAATGTCCTTTCATGGATTGCAAACTGGCTAAACGACAGGAAACAGAGAGTAGGATTAAATGGACAATTTTCTCAGTGGAAGGGAGTGGACAGTGGAGTGCCTCAGGGATCTGTATTGGGACCCTTACTTTTCAATATATTTATAAATGATCTGGAAAGAAATACGACAAGTGAGATAATCAAATTTGCAGATGACACAAAATTGTTCAGAGTAGTTAAATCACAAGCAGATTGTGATAAATTGCAGGAAGAACTTGTGAGACTGGAAAATTGGGCATCCAAATGGCAGATGAAATTTAATGTGGATAAGTGCAAGGTGATGCATATAGGGAAAAATAACCCATGCTATAATTACACAATGTTGGGTTCCATATTAGGTGCTACAACCCAAGAAAGAGATCTAGGTGTCATAGTGGATAACACATTGAAATCGTCGGTTCAGTGTGCTGCGGCAGTCAAAAAAGCAAACAGAATGTTGGGAATTATTAGAAAGGGAATAGTGAATAAAACGGAAAATGTCATAATGCCTCTGTATCGCTCCATGGTGAGACCGCACCTTGAATACTGTGTACAATTCTGATCGCAGCATCTCAAAAAAGATATAATTGCGATGGAGAAGGTACAGAGCAGGGCTACCAAAATGATAAGGGGAATGGAACAACTCCTCTATGAGGAAAGACTAAAGAGGTTAGGACTTTTCAGCTTGGAGAAGAGATGACTGAGGGGGGATATGATAGAGGTGTTGAAAATCATGAGAGGTCTAGAACGGGTAGATGTGAATCTGTTATTTACTCTTTCACATAGTAGAAAGACTAGGGGGCACTCCATCAAGTTAGCATGGGGCACATTTAAAACTAATCGGAGAAAGTTCTTTTTTACTCAACGCACAATTAAACTCTGGAATTTGTTGCCAGAGGATGTGGTTAGTGCAGTTAGTATAGCTGTGTTTAAAAAAGGATTGGATAAGTTCTTGGAGGAGAAGTCCATTACCTGCTATTAAGTTCACTTACGGGCGGATTTTAAAAGCCCTGCTCGCGTAAATCTGCCCGGATTTACGCGAGCAGGGCCTTGCGCACCGGCACGCCTATTTTCCATAGGCCGCCGGCGCGCACAGAGCCCCGGGACGCGCATAGGTCCCGGGGTTTGTCGAAGGGGGCATGTCGGGGGCGGGACCCGATGATGCTGCGTTTCGGGGGCGGGACCAGGGGCGTGGCACCGGCCCGGGGGCGTGGTCCAGGCCTCTGGACCAGCCCCCGGGTCGGAGGATGGCACGCCAGCAGTTTGCTGGCGCGCGTAGATTTACGTCTGCTTCTCGCAGGCGTAAATCTAGGAACAAAGGTAAGGGGGGGGTTTAGATAGGGCCGGGGGGGTGGGTTAGGTAGGGGAAGGGAGGGGAAGGTGAGGGGAGGGCGAAAGGAAGTTCCCTCCGAGGCCGCTCTGATTTTGGAGTGGCCTCGGAGGGAACGGAGGCAGGCTGCGCGGCTCGGCACGCGCTGGCTGCCCAAAATCGGCAGCCTTGCGCACGCCGATCCAGGATTTTAGAGGATACGCGCGGCTATGCGCGTATCTTATAAAATCCAGCGGACTTTTGTTTGCGCCTGCTGTGCAAACAAAAGTACGCGATCGCGCTGTTTTTAAAAATCTACCCCTTAGAGAATAGCCACTGCCATTAGCAATGGTAACATGGAATAGACTTAGTTTTTGGGTACTTGCCAGGTTCTTATGGCCTGGATTGGCCACTGTTGGAAACAGGATGCTGGGCTTGATGGACCCTTGGTCTGACCCAGTATGGCATTTTCTTATGTTCTTATGTTCTTAGTGGAAGCAGTGGGTATGCATATAGGGCCAGTGCTCCAATGGTGGGCGAAGGCATTCGATATCGGTCCAGTGTTCACCTTGATCAGGAAGCAAAAACGATCCACCTTTGCGTTGCAAGAGGAAGCAAAGAGATCGAGATCTGGGGTCCCCCAGAGACGGAAGATTCAATCTGCAACCTCCTGCTTAAGGGACTATTCATGGGGGGCAAAATGAGTGACTCAGAACATCCGCCGTCACATTCTCTGCTCCCGGCAAGTACATGGCACGAAGAATTATGCCCTGGGACAGCACCCAGGACCAGATCTGGACCACTTCCTGACAGATGATATATTGCCACCTGACTGTCTGTCTGAATCAAAACTACCTTGTTGGTGAGGTGATCTAGGAAGGTTCACAGAACGTACCAGATAGCATGGAGCTCCAGGAAGTTTATCTGACATCACTCTTCCTGTATGGACCAGCGACCCTGGATGCAGAGATCTGCAACATAAGCTCCCCAACCCAGATGGGAGGCATTGATAGTGAGGGTGATCTGTGGGGATGGGACCTGAAAAGATATCCCCACCTCTAGATTGGATTGGGCTTCCCACCATGATACGGACTCCTGAAGTGGTGGTGTGATGCTGATGCATACCCGAAGGTCCTAGGTAGCATGACACCACTGGGACCATAAGGTCCTCTGTGCCATGCGCATGTGCAGCCGAGCAAAGGCTGTAACATGGACTGCTGCAGCCAAATGGCCCAGCAAGCACAGCATCTTGCGCGCAGAGGTCTGGTGACTCCGAAAGACTGACCCCGCTAGGGACACCAGAGTTAGCGCCCGGTCCTGGGGCAAAAATGCCCTGGCTTGGCATGTATCAAACCTGGCCCCAATGAAGTCCAGCTATAGGAATGGAACCAGGTAATTGATCAGAAACCCCATGGTCTCCAAAATCCAGATGGAGGATTGGACAGACTGCAAGGCCCCAGGCCTGGTGTAGTTCTTGATGAGCCAGTCATCCAGGTAGGGGAAGACCTGCACCCACTACTTTCTGAGGTAAGCATTCACCACCGCTAAGCATTTTGTGAAAACGCGGGGTGCGGACGCTAGGCCGAAGGGCAGTACCCGATACTGGAAGTGTTTGTCTCCCACCAAGAATCGGAGGTACCTCTGATGGTTGGGAGAGATGGCAATGTGAGCATAGGCATCCTTTAAGTCGAGGGAGCAAAGCCAGTCCCCGTTCCATATGAGAGGGATCAGGGCCCCCAGCAAAACCATTTGCAAAGAATCTGTTCAAAGCCCTCAGGTCCAGGATAGAATGGAAGCCTCCTGTTTTCTTGGGAATCAAGAAAATACCTGGAGTAGAACCCAGTGCCTTGCTAACTTAGCGGTACGGGTTCAACAGCTCAATCCATTATAAGGGCAGAGAGCTCTACTCGCAGTATTTTCTGGTTCGTCGAAAACCCCCATGAGTGGCACAGAGGGGATTTCGGGGGGTATCCTGTGGAATTTCAGTCTGTACCCCCAATGAACAATGGATATTACCCACTGGTTTGAAGTAATTGCCCACTAGCAGTCTGCAAAGAACTGCAAGCAGCCTCCAACAGGAGGGTCATTCATTGCGGGGACAGGTTGCTGGCCTGAACTCCCTCCCAATCAGTCAAAACCCTGTGGTGGGGCTCTGCTGCAGGGCTGCGCATGCGTGTCCTAGGCGTAGCACACTGCAACCTCATCCTACCCGCTGGAGGATACTTCCTCGGGTGGTAAAAGGGACATCGCGAACTCTGCCTTAATGGCTTCTTGCCAGAGGACTGAGGGTAGGAGATGCTGGCCAACAGATGCTGGAGGGTTAAATAAGTAAATAATAAATAATCCTTCAGCTGTGCCAATGCTTCCTTGATTTTATCTCCGAAGAGATTTTCACCAGTACAAGGGAGGTCTGCAATATGCTCCTGCACGTCTGACTGGAGATCAGAGGCCTGAAATCAGGCCATGTGGCAGGCACCTATACCTGTAGCAGCTACCTTCACCGCCGTTTTGAATACATCATAAGTGGACTCCAATCCCTGCTGAATCACCTTCAGGAAGTCTTCCTGAAAGAGTTGCGGGAAGCGTTCCACCAGATCTTGAACCTGTTTCCAGAGGTTCCTGGAGTACTGACCCATATACAACTGGTAACATGCAATCCGGGCTGCCAGCATGGATCCCTGGAAGACTGTCCGTCCTAGAGCATCCAGGGTCCTGTGATCACGACCTGGAGGAGCCGAAGCATGGGTCCATGTCCTCTTAGCTTTCTTCAGAGTGGATTCCACCACCACCACAGACTGATGTGGAAGATGCTGGTGCTCAAAGCACATGGTAGGTTGCACCAAGTAAACCGCATTGGTTTTTTGGTTCACTGAGGGAACCGAAATGGGGTGCTCCCACAACTGGATGAACAGATCCTTGAGAGCGTCATGCACTGATACTGCTACCACCTTCTTTGAGGCATCCACAAATTGGAGGATCTCCAGCATTTTGTGCCTGAAGTCCTGTTCGGTCAAAAGCAGGAAGGGCACAATTCAGACATAGCCCTCACAAAACCGGCAAATGTCAGGTCTTCCAGTGGAGACTTGCGCCTTTCCTCCAGAGACGAGGGCTCAGAGGGAAGGTCCTCGGAGTCTTCTGAAGAGGAAGGGGATACCTCCCCCTCCCATGGGTCATAGGGAGCATCCTCCTCACTCAAAGTGCCCAGGAATACTGGATGTGGAGCCCCTATGCTGGCCCTAGGCCTAGACCCCTAAGGCACCAGGAGCTCCAAAGGTATGGGTGCCGACATCAGTGGTCCCACGAGCACAGAGGGTTACACCGGCATTGGTAGCACCGAGGGAATCAGGGGTCCCAGTGGCACCGAACCAGAATGTTTTTCCTCAATCAGAGGAATCAGCCACCAGAATAGCCTCCGGTAGAGGCCGCTTTGGTGCTTCATGTGGCATAGAGGGCGGCTGGGATATCGGAATAGGCTGCGTCGGCAAGGCACCAAGCAGTAAATCCAAATCGCTCTAGAAATGGTGCAAGCATTGATGGAGACAGCTCTGGCTGCCCCGAAGGAACCGGTGGTTCGATGCCTTGTAGTGCTTGACCAACTGCCAACCGTACACGGCACTCCAACTCCTCCTTGAATGCTGATAATGGAGAGGACAGCTTGAGGAAGAGGAGGTGGAACCAAATCCCCACAGCTCCAAGGGGGATCGTTGACCATCACTGAAATCAATGGAGATCGCCTCGGGCCCTCTTGATGGAGGGTAGAGCCTCCTCGGACCAGGACCACTTCGGGGGCAACTCAGATGGTGCCGATGCCTTCCCAAGCTTGGAGCCGTGGGAAGATGGCGATGCTTTTTTTGACTTCTCCTGATGCTTGGCCCGGTCCTTCCTCCGGCGAAGATCCAGACCTGGAACAAGAAGAAATAGAAAGTGGACAATCCCCCATGCCCAGTTCCACCAGAGAACTTGGTGGCGGAGAAGACAACACGGGAGGAGCGGTTGCCGACTCCCATCCCCGGGGCGTTGATGCCCCCTGATGCCAAAGTTGAGGGCTTTGACTTTTTGGTGCTGTAAAAAGTTTATCCATTTTGTCAAGACACACGCAACGGCCCTTCGGAATCATCTGGGCACAGAAGGCGCACCCTCGGACATCGTGCGATGCCCCAGGCACAAAATACAGACCTTGTTGGGGGTCTGTGATGGACATGGTCCGGAGGCACTGGGGGCATCGGCAAAAACTAGACGCCATGGGAAAAAGAACGACACCTAGCCACTAAACCCAGGAGACAGAGGTATCTGGTGCGACTGGGGAAAATGGAAAGAAATAGTTTTCCACAAAATTAGCCACAAGTTCAATAGCAGTGATGCAAAAGTCTTGTGGAAAGAGAGAGACTGAAGAGGGACCCTGCGTGGACGCATGGATAGTGGCATGCTGGGCATGCTCAGTGTGCCAGTCAAAGTTCTAGAAACTTTTATACAAGTTTTCCATGCCAGGCTCCATCTGATGTCACCCATGTGTGAGGACCACCATCCTGCTTGCCCTAGGAGAATATTTGGACCTGGCTGGCCTTGTACAAATCCTTTGTGATAGTGCATTGTTCCTTCTCATATTGTCCAACATCAGGGAACATCTTCTCATATTGTCCAACATCTAGATGAAAAGGTCAATGAAACATGGGTGCCTTATTGTGTCAGTTGATGCAAATGGCAACAGCTGGTCATTGAATATATTAGACTGTGCTGCTGAGAACAACTGTCACGGTAGAAGTGGGGTTTTTTAAAAATAAATTTTAATTGACTAGGATGATCACCTCTATTGGGGATTTTTTTTTAACTGAGTGATTATTTGAATGTGTTTATGAAAGATGCTGAGAAACAGTGGAAAATTGATCTGTAACACTTACAGACACCTATTGTAGACTTTGAACCATTAGAGCAAAACAGAATGAGCACTTTTTTTGAACTGAAGAATCTTTAAGGCTTTTGTAAGATTTTTTTTTCTTTTTTTTACTGAACTTGTATAATAGGATCTCACATGTAATAAATGAATTAAAATTTGTGAGTTTATTGACCCACATAACATGAAACCTTATATGAGGTAAAATCTTTTTCTCCAAAATACTGTGGACTCTTATAGAGAACACGAAATGGTTTTTGGATTAGCAGAGCACTCGTATAGTGCATTTACAAGTGTGTTTTTCCTCCACTTTGAAATTTTTTGTTGTTGTTGTAGTTGACAACGTGCTATTAACCAAGCTCATGCCGGACCTCTGATTCTATTCTTGATCACTGCTTGTACTTACGGAGTGTATTCATCATTTGGCCATCGCTGTCCTGAGATGTCTGGTGCGCTGCCTCCAAGGCTGGTACGGATTGTTGTGGTTGCAGGCTAGGCATGGACATGGAGACAGAATGGGAGGATCTGGTACCCTCATCTTCTGAATCACTGGAACTGTCCTCACTGCTTGAAGAGGATGATGAACTTTTGGATTCAGATGAACTGTCTGAACTGCTCATTTGGTCTATTAGATTAGCTTCCGCCAATAGTTCTGTGGTGAAAAAAACAGAAAAGAAAAGCAAGTGTAACATTAATTTACAGGTACTTCACCTGAACAACCAAAGCAATAAAAGCTTAAAAAAAATTGCACACAGGAAGTCTGATGAGAGGTTGAAACATTTAATGCAAAAGTCAATGTGTAAACTGCAGATACTAAGATCTGCAATGGGCTGGATACTCCAGATAGCAGGAGAAGAAAGAGGTGTGATCTAAAAATGCTCGAGGAGTGATCAAATATTTGAGATTTAATGCATAGAAAATGCAGAGTCCCGCATTTAGACCACACAAACCCAGGGCAAAAGTATATGATGGTGGGAATGAAGTATTGCTGCATGCCAAACCGGATAAGTTAATATAAAAGTTTTCAAGCAGTGCAACAAAATATGGCAAAATCCAGAGGAGAGCTGAGGTGCAGAAAGAGTTGTAACCAGGAAAAAAAAAAAAAAAAAGGCGGCAATAATACATCTGAATAAATCACTGCGAATACATCATCTGGAGTATCGTGTGCAACTTTGGAGTCCATGCCTCCAAAAAGATACAGATCTCGTTCCTCTGATGCTTCTACTTTACCAAACTGGTGTAGTGTGTTCCCCACAAGCCCTAGAAACAGGAAGAAATGTGAGCATCTACTACGCTAGAAGAGAGAAGATGGGCAAATACCGCAAAGCAGTGGCACAGGATCACACCAGCAGCTTCCACAGTGCAAAGAGGGTGGAGGGAGACCGCACCTAAATTCAGGGCCCCCCAGTAAAAGTCTACTGCCCACTCCCGTGCGCCTTCACTTTCCCAGTCCCACTGGCTCAGCAGGTTTTTCTTGAAGCCATGTCCCTGCTTCCTTCTTTATTGGAAACTCATTACTGTCCCCAGCGCATTGCACCAGCTGTGGTTACACCCTGGACGGAACTTACATAATGCAGAAGAACACATTTAGGAAATTTTGGAAGGGGCAGAGAGGTGGGCGAGGGGCGAAAAGAAAAATGCAGACCTATTTCAAGTGGATCCTTCATTATTCTTAAAGGATTTTTTCCTAAATATGAGAAATAGGGATGTGAAAGAGCCAGCTGGATTACTTAACAAGAGGATAAAATAAATACACCATTGCAAATCTCATTGCAACTTGACCCAAACTGGGCAAGTACATGCCATCGTTTCAGGAACAAAGATTGAAAAATGTTCTGCAATGGGGAACGTTGGCATCTTCCCCCCTTATTTTTTCCCTTCTCTGCTGTTCCCCCTTTCCACGTGAGATGCACATGTGGGGGGACTCTTACTACCCCCCAAGCACTGGCTGACTAGCAGGGGTTGTGTACCAGCATGACCAAGTCCAACTGGCCCTGATGGACCAGAGGATGCCAAAGCCAGATGCCCTGCAGCTTTGCACATAGCGCTATGGCCTTAGCCACAGAACCCATCCACTCTCTGAACTAAGGTGACAGTTTATAAAAACTTACAAGAGCTGAAACGAATACACAGACCCCAAACATATGATGTGAAAATAGAAAATGTGTAAAATAAAGTAACTCACAGCTTTTACAAAACTAATCCACATGTTGCACATTGAATGTACCTAGCAAATATATATATATACCTCCCTCATATCAGTATCTTTCAAAACAGTGCCAAGAAATATGGTGAAGATATTTAGGATTCACTATACTCGGGAGCTGACATAACTTTTTACAGTGGCAAAAATGTTTTAAAAAATGGTAGTAAAAAATGTAGCCTAACACTGTATATATACATTCAATACAGATTCAGAATCTGATTGACTCATGTCCTCCAACTCTCACTCCCATTCCACTCGCCGACCCCAGCTTTTCCTAGGACTCCTTTGACTTTGTCGCCAGTACTGAAATCTGCAACATCATCTCTAAAATGAAACCCACATCCTGAGCTTTTACCCCTTGCTCAACTGTTTTACTCAAACCGATCAAAGATGATATTATATTACCCATCGCCCAAATTGCCAACTTATCTCTAGCCACTGGTACCATGCCAGACTCCTTGAAAATTGCCTCCATTACCCCCATTTTAAAGAATCCATCTGTCCCTTCAACTGACTATAACTAATCGACCCGTTTCCTCACTTTCTTTCCTCTCTAAAATCATTGAATCTGCAGTTCTAAAGCAGCTTAGAGACTTCAATGAACACTCCCTTCTTGATTAATATCAATTTGGATTTTGCCCCCACCATAGTACTGAAACCCTTCCCTTATCAAGTACTGATAGAATCCACCAAGGCTTGAGTCTAGGACATCTTATGTATCCATCTTTCTTGATCTATCTGCTGCATTTCATACCGTCAACCATGAAATTCTATTTTCTCACCTCAAGAATATTGGTTTCTCTGGATCTGTCATGTCATGGTTCTCATCCTACCTGGATAATCGATTTCAGCAAATATATTTAAACTCTGCTACCACTTTTTGGTTTCCTCTCCACACTGGCGTACCTGAAGGTTCACCCCTTTCCGCTGCTCTATTTAATATCTACATCACCCCTATTTGCCAGCTACTTTCCACTTTAGGGGTCTCATTGTAGATATGCCTATGACATCCAATTATATTTCCCTACCTGGCAATCATAGCATTCCACATCCCAGTTTATCACCTTGTGCTTATCATCTGTTAAATCATGGTTACTCCATAACAAGCTCTCCTTGAATCTCCCTAAAACAGAAATCTTAATACTTGGCAGCTCCTCATTGACATCCCTAGCTCCATATCTGTTAACATACCCATCAAGATTTCCTTCACTGCCCGCCAACTTCGCATTCTTCCTGATTTCAAACTTGACATGAGAGCTCATATCAAATCAGTAATCAAATCAACCTTTTATAAACTATGTCTTCTCAGACACGTCAAGCCTCTCTTTGAACCAACAGTCTTTCAAATATTGCAATCTCTAATTCTTACTGGTCTCGGCTACTGCAATTCCCTGTATCTCGGACTTCTACTTACCTCAATTAAATGTATTCAGCTTTCTCAAAATGTAGCAGCATGTCTCCTGACTAACACCAAACTTCATGATCATATTTCCCCTGTCCTGCTAAAATTACACTAGAAGAACACATAACACCTATCCTGATGGGCCTCCACTGGCTGCCTATCCACTTCAGAATAATCTACAAGGCCATTCTCACCATTTTCAAAAACATCCATCAATTAGCCCCAAGCGATCTCCATATCCCCCTCCGATTACACTACTCAACAAGACCGACAAGAGATGCTTACAAAGGATCACTTCAAGTACCTCCAGCCAAAACTACCAGACACATCACGCTTAGAGATCGGGCCTTCTCCACAGCTGGTCCAACTTTATGGAACTCCATTCCCCCGGATCTTAGAATGGAACCCAGCATCTCAACATTCAAGAAAAGACTCAAGACTTGGCTGTTCACGCAGGCCTTTCCTAACTCCAACATTACTTAACTCCCTTCAATCAACATACTTCGCTAGGAATAGCATTAATAGCCACCCCTTATAATGTTATTATATATATATATAATTATCTGATCTTCATTTTCCTCCTTACTCCAAGTTATTGTTTCCCTGTTACATGTAACTGCTTTTCTGCACTATTGTTCAAATTGTAAAGTTTATTTTAATCGCACCCCTGTTTCTTGTGAACCTGCATGATGGGACTATCGTCTTGAATGTTGGTATATAAAAAAACTTAAATAAATAAATAAATAAAATAAGAAAATTATTCCTTACCTGCTAATTTTCGTTTCTGTAGTACCAAGAATCAGTCCAGACGGTGGGTTATGTCCCCCGTCCAGCAGATGGAGTCAGAGAAGAACTTCTGAGGGCGCTGCCATATAAGACAGCATGCCAAGCGTCCCTCTTCAGTAACTAGACTATCAAAGCCATCAAAGAAGGAAAACGTGAGGAATCAAACGACAAACATGTCTCAAGAATCAAAACTAGCATAAAACCAAAAGGCAACCTGCCAAGAGAACTAGAACTGCAGACGCAGAAAAGATAAATGACAGTACCTCAAGCAGGAGCAACCCCCAGTGTAAATCCGCACAAAACAGAGGGAGGGCATCTGGACTGATCCTTGGTACTACAGGAACGAAAATTAGCAGGTAAGGAATAATTTTCTTTTCCCTGTATGTACCAGGATCAGTCCAGACGGTGGGATGTACCAAAGCTTCCCTACTGAGGGTGGGCCTTAGATAGCTCTGCTCGAATGACATTTTGACCAAAGGACCCGAAAATCGGAGATTGTACGTCCAGACGATAGTGACGCGCAGAAGTATGTAGCAACTTCCAGGTGGCCGCTCTGCATATCTCCTGAGAGGAAACGGAGTGAGTCTCCGCCCAGGAGGTCGCTTGCGAATGAAGAGAGTGGGCCTTGACACCCACCGGCGGCTTCTGTCTTGCGCTGATGTACGCCGCTTCGATGGCCGCCTTCAACCAACAGGCAATCGTCGTCTTGGAAGCCTTAGACCCCTTCTTGGGCCCCGACCAGAGAACAAACAGGTGGTCCGAGAGCCGAAAGTCATTGGTGACCTCCAAGTACTTCATCAGACAACACTTGGCGTCTAGCTTGCGTAACTCCGAAGGATCACTCGCGGCAAAGGAAGGAAGCTCTACCGTCTGATTCAGATGGAAAGCGGAGACCACCTTGGGAAGGAACAAGGGAACCGTGCGCAAGGTGACTCCCGAGTCCGTGAACTGTAGATAAGTTTCCCTGCAGGAGAGTGCCTGGAGCTCAAAGACACGCCGGGCTGAACAAATGCCCACCAGAAACACTGTCTTGAGAGTTAAATCCTTGAGGGAGGCGGTACATAATGGTTCGAAGGGAGGTCCCCCCAAGTATCCGAAGAACCAAACTGAGCCTCCAAGGTGGACAAGGTGCTTGAAGTGGCGGCTTCAAGTGCTTTACTCCCCTGAGGAAGCGAACAACGTCTGAGTGTGAAGAAAGCGGAATTTTCTCCTCTGGACGGAGCAGAGCTCCCAGCGCCGCTACCTGTAACCTGAGAGAGTTATAGGCTAGGCCATTCTCTAGGCCTGCCTGTAGGAAAGAGAGAATCTGAGAAACGGAAGCCTGTCCAGGTAGCGCCGCGTGTGTCGAACACCAGGATTCGAAAACCTTCCAGACCCGCACGTAGGCAACCGAAGTAGAAGTCTTGCACACTTGCACACCGCCTCCGGATAACCACGACGCCTCAGTTTGCGCCTCTCAAAAGCCAAGCCACAAGACAGAAGCGATCTGCCTGGTCGAAAAATATTGGACCCTGCCGAAGCAAGTGGGGCAGGTGACCGAGGCACAGGGGTCCTTCCACCGCTAGATTGAGAAGATCCGCGAACCACAGTCATCGGGGCCACTCCGGCACCACCAGAATGACGGTGCCCTGATGATGCTCGATTCTTCGTAGGACTTTTCCCACCAGTGGCTACGGGGGAAATGTGTAAAGGAGAATCTGGCGGGGCCATGGCAGCACTAGGGCATCTACGCCCTCTGCGCCCCTTTCCCTTCTGCGGCTGAAGAATCGAGGCGCCTTTGCGTTGAGAGCTGTTGCCATGAGGTCTAAGTGGGGAGTCCCCCAACGTTGAATCAGGAAGCACATCGCATCTTCGGAGAGCTCCCACTCTCCCGGATCTAGATGTTGCCGGCTTAAGAAGTCCGCCTGAATGGTGTCCACTCCTGTGATGTGTGATGCCGCCAGGCGAGCTAGATGGAGTTCCGACCACTGCATGAGTTTGTCCGTTTCCAGTGAGACGTGTCGACTTCTTGTACCCCACTGGCGATTTATGTACGCCACTGTGGTCGCGTTGTCAGAGAGTATCCTGACCGCCCGTTGGCGAACCAGAGGGAGGAAAGTTTTCAGCGCTAGACGGACCGCTCTGGTCTCCAGGCGGTTGATTGGCCACTGCGCTTGAGATTTCGTCCACTGCCCCTGCAGGGACCTCGTCTGGCATACTGCACCCCAACCGGAGAGGCTGGCATCGGTGGTGACTATTATCCAGTCCGGAACATCCAACGGCATCCCCTGGGCCAAATGGGAGTGGTCCAACCACCAACGGAAGCTGGACTCTGCCGAGCGCGGTAGTGGGAGGATGGCCTGGTAGTCCCGTGACACTGGTTTCCAGTGAGATAGCAATGCTCTCTGAAGTGGTCGCATGTGTGCGAACGCCCATGGTACGAGATCGATAGTGGACGCCATGGAGCCCAGGACTTGGAGATAATCCCAGGCTGTGGGCAAGGGGAGGCCAGTGAAATTCAGGATTTGGTCCTGTAATGCCTGGGCTCAGTCCGGCCATAGAAAAGCCTTGCCTTCCTTCGTGTTGAAATACGCTCCCAAGAAATCCAACGACTGGGATGGAGTGAGCTTGCTCTTGGTATAGTTTACAATCCAGCCAAGTGACTGGAGGAGCCGCACCACTCTGTCGACCGTCTGGTAGCCTTGTGTCAAGGATTTTGCTCGGATGAGCCAGTTGTCCAGGTAGGGGTGAACCAAAATTCCCTCCCGGCGAAGGGCAGCCGCCATGACTACCAATGCTGACTCCACAACCATGGACTGCTGCTGTAGTCCTACCCAGTTTATCCAGGAATTTAGAGTAGAGTATACAAGATTTTCTGGTAGAGATGAATGCTCTCGCAGGTCAGGTAAGAGGTCTGAGAGAATCCCCACAGGCCATACCTCTGAATCCAGAAGTGGAGGGACACTAGCCCTTGACCCTGATGAAGACAAAGGCAACCAGGGCAGGGTCCTTGGTGATCTCAGAAGGGAATATTCCTGAGCATATTCCAGATGGTGGAGTCCTGTACTCCATCCTTGGACTGGCTGAATTCCTTCACAGTCAAGGATCATTGGAGAGTGCTAGATCTTGCCACCAGAACTTCTGATGGAACCTCCCAAGATGTGAAAGCAAGAAGGACTCCCTCTTGTGAGAACAAATCTGACATTTTGGACAGGAGAGACTGAAGGGTGCCCTGCTTCATGCAGCAGCTGGTACAAGAACCAACAAGAGCAGAAACTATTTTAGATCTAGTCTATTATGGAACATAGGATTTTGTGTGTGAGGTAACAGTGTCGAAGCCACTTGGCAATGGTGATCACAACATTATCAAATTTGACTTAACTGGAAGCAGTGCAAAAAAGAAATCTACTATGATAATATTTAACTTTCAAAAAGGTGACTATGATAAAATAAGGAAAATGGTTAGGAAAAAACAGAAAGGAGCAACTGCAAAGGTTAAGAGTTTAGCTCGGGCATGGATGTTTAAAAAACACCATCTTGGAAACCCACACCAGATGTATTTCACACATTAGAAAAAGGTGGAAGGAAGGCTAAATGACTACCGGCATGGTTGAAAGGTGAGGTGAGAAGTGCTATAATGTCTAAAATTTCTTTCAAGAAATGGAAAATGGGAATTAAAGGGGATAGGTTTTTTGTGCAATATGTTACATAGTATAGATACTTGGAGGACACTAAACCCTGAGGTCTAGAACGGGTAAATATAAATTGGTTATTTATTCTTTCGGCTAATAGAAGGACTAGGGGACACTCCATGAAGTTAGCATGTGGAATTTGTTGCCAGGGGATGTGGTTAGTGCAGTAAGTGTAGCTGAGTTTAAAAAAGGTTTGGATAAGTTCTTGGAGGAGAAGTCCATTACCTGCTATTAATCAAATGGATTTAGAAAATAGCCACTGCTATTACTAGCATCAGTAGCATTGGAAAGACTTAGTTTTTGGGTACTTGCCAGGTACTTGTAGCCTGGATTGGTCACTGTTGGAAACAGGATGCTGGGTTTGATGGACCCTTGGTCTGACCCAGAATGGCAATTTCTTATGTTCTTAAGAATGTGTCAATGGCACCAGGGTCTGGTGCACCGATGGATCCAAAAGCTGACATCTCAATAGTGTTGACGGCGCCAAGAGTCAGTGATGCATAAGTGGAGCCTGCTTCAGCGTTGGCTTCTGCCTCGGCAGCACCAACTGCACTGCTGGCTCCAAGAAATGGTGCTTCTTTTTCTTCTGTACTGACAGTCCCCTTGAAGAAGGGGAAATCACCTGGGGATGCCAAAGAGTTCACTGGCCCCTGCATATGACATTTCTACTTCATTCTCAACCCTTGAACTATGGCTGATCCAGGACCTGATGCCACAGCTGAGGGAGCTTTTCCTGCTCAATTCAATGCAGAGGGAGCCCAAGGAAGCCCCATTCTGGGAGGAGGAACAGCTCAGACTTTTGACCGACTTGTGATGTTCTTCCATTTTCTGGTTCTATTCCTCTAGAACTTCGGCAACATAGAAATTGGCTGTATCAGGGTCAGGCATACTTAACAAATACTGTGGCTGTCAACGATTGACATCTTGCAGTCACACAGACATAGTCCTTGAAATCACTGGAAGTTGCCTTCCTGGAGCCAAATATCCTGCGATATCAGGGTTTCTGGGTTTTTTTGGTAGCACAGAAAAGAGCTGTTGAGGAGCTGTCAAGATAGCTCTACCAATGAGGGCCCGATTCAACAAACTACGCCCGTATCTCAAAAAAGATATAGTTGCGATGGAGAAGGTACAGAGAAGGGCAACCAAAATGATAAAGGGGATGGAACAGCTCCCCTATGAGGAAAGGCTGAAGAGGCTAGGACTTTTCAGCTTGGAGAAGAGACGGCTGAGGGGGGATATGATAGAGGACTTTAAGATCATGAGAGGTCTTGAACGAGTAGATGTGACTCAGTTATTTACACTTTCGAATAATAGAAGGACTAGGGGGCATTCCATGAAGTTAGCATGGGGCACATTTAAGACTAATCAGAGAAAATTCTTTTTCACTCAACGCACAATTAAGCTCTGGAATTTGTTGCCAGAGGATGTGGTTAGTGCAGTTAGTATAGCTGGATTCAAAAAAGGTTTGGATAAGTTCTTGGAGGAGAAGTCCATTAACAGCTATTAATCAAGTTTACTTAGGGAATAGCCACTGCTATTAATTGCATCAGTAGCATGGGATCTTCTTAGTGTTTGGATAATTGCCAGGTTCTTGTGGCCTGGTTTGGCCTCTGCTGGAAACAGGATGCTGGGCTTGATGGACCCTTGGTCTGACCCAGCATGGCAATTTCTTATGTTCTTAGCCTAGCGCATAGGTTTATGTGCATTTTGGATGCGTTAGACTAGCACCCTATGAGGTAAGATTAGCGTGTCTGAAATGTGTGCCCAAAGAAATGCGTAGCCGATAGCCTCATTTACATAGAATTTACATGATGAGCACTATTAGCTATTACCTCCCATGCAGAAAATTACTGGGCGCCCAACGCACACTTTTTTAACGTGGCAAATTTAACTCCAGCCCCAGAGCTGGCATTAAGTTAAACGGAGAGTCAAGGGCTCAGGAGAAATTTAAAAAAACAAACAAACACACTGTACTCTGTGGTTCCTCCTAATAGCATAATTGCGATATTTAATTCTAGTGCTTGTGGTATTTAAGAATAAAGGTATAATGTAATAGTTTGATGAAAAAAATATATTCTGGACACACAATAGATATGCTCCAAGCCAATTTCGCCTCTTGCTATTGTGCAAAATTGAACTGGAGCAGGATAAAACAGACGCTTGCGCTGAGCACCCGATGCATTCGAGTGCTAGGGACACACAATACTTCCCTAGCACGTCCTTTTAACGCAGCAGCTCATTTAAATATTGCATCGGATGCCCAGGAGACGTGGCTGTGCACGTGTTACAAAAAAGGACGCTGAATACGAGCACCTATTTTAACAAGTCTTATTGCATTGGCCTGTGAATTACTGGAACAGGAGAGAGAGGGTACACATCCATGCAGAAGCTGACAAAAAAAAAAAAAAAAAGAGCTCACGAGGTAGCATGTGTGTGGGAACTCCCATACCTACTCAGTTGTAAAAGAAGAGATGGGGCCATTTGGAGCCATTGGATATCACATACATGTATGTCACTGCTAATTCAACCCTCTTTCTTGAAGGATAAAGAGTCACTACACTCATACTCATAGTGAGAGAGTGGGAGAGAGAGTGTAATGTATGTACCATATGGTCAGGTGTAATGTATGTACCATATGGTCAGGTGCGTCTTATAGAGTGAAAAAAATACGGTATATCTATATACATATATATTACCTATTCAAAACAATACTGCAAAGCAAGCTCTATTCTGACCAAACTTTTTTTTTTTTTTTTTTTTTAACATTAAGGAAAAGCTGCAATATGTCACATCCTGACCACAGATTCATAGACTGGGTGGGTTGCTCAAGTTACACTGCATCTGAAGTGACAAAAAAAAACAAACACACACATGCATCTCACTACTTTGCCCATGAACTGAAACCTCCATGTAACCATTTCACCCCGTTTGAAGATGCCATATTTTCCAGCCCATCATCAGAAAGATTTTCTGACTTATTATAACGTACAGAATTCACTATGACTCACCTCTCTCAATGTCATCCATTGGAGAAACGGGAGACTTCTCTTTGGGTGGAGAGTTTTTGACATTGTTTGGGGTCTTACTTGCATTTCGCATTAATTGTTGTTGCTGCTCAATGCGCGACTGAACCTTGCTGCTTCCTTCAGCTCTGAAGCCAAAATTTAAATGGATTAAGACAACATTGAAAGTCTGACTGATCTCAATAGTCTCTCTGCATTAACTAATTTACACATATCTAACACAAGAAAAGGATCAAGAACAGGCGTGAAACTGGATTGTGCACGGGACCATAATTCCAGCAACTCCAACAAATGATAGTGAATCTCAAGTTACTTCTGTGACAGCAGAAACACAAGGGAGAACTACAGCCCCATTTCATGATCAGGTTTCTTACTTGCTGTTTTATAACCTAAATCAAGCTGCCTAATTGTTTTCATCTAGATGCTTTCCTTGCCAAGTTGCTGATACAGGAGCTTATAGCTCGGGCTCTTTGTAACCGCCTACTCTCAAACTCATAATGTTGTCATGAGGGTCACCGAAAGCATAAGCAACATCTATACAATCAAAGCAAACATTTTTTCCATGCTCTGTGTGTTTTCCATGATCTGGCTAACAGACAGTTTTGTGCTACTGAGAAAAGTGATTATGTACATTCTCTCACTTCATTAAAGTAAACAAATATTATTTCATTGCCATTCTTGCTCAATATTTCCTGGACTCGTGCCTCTGACGTACACTACAGTAAAACAGTAAACAAAACGCACTGCTGTTTCCATTACCTTGCAATGAATAGACCCATCAGTGACATCACTAACAAACAATGGCTCCTTTCACGTTTGCTGTTGCATAAATCCTTGAAAACCAGGGTTGTAGTGTCATTAGTGCATAGCGGTGCACCTGCTCCACTTAACTGAGCAGGTTATATCCTGACAGCTGCGCAAACTTAAAAGAATTTCCAGCACTTCAAAACTAATTCACACATGTCATGTGTAAAGCAGAATTGCTTACTTGTAACAGGTGTTCTCCAAGGTCAGCAGGATGTTAGTCCTCACACACATGGGTGACATCATCAGATGGAGCCCGGCACGGAAAAATTATGTGAAAGTTTCCAGAACTTTGATTTGGCATACTAAGCATGCCCTATACCATGCATCCATGCGGGGTAACTCTTCAGTCTTATAACATAGAATTAGATTGAAAAGAAACAAAAAAGAAGAAACCTAGCTCTGCACGTTTCATGAGGACTAACATTCTGCTGTCCTTGGAGAACATCTGTTACAGGTAAGCAACTCTGCTTTCTACAAGGGCAAGCAGGCTGATAGTCCTCACACATGGGTGAATCCCTAATTACAGACTGCTCCCCAAAACAAAAGGGGACCAACAGACACCAACCAGGTGCCAATGGGCACAACAACAACAGTGTTGCTGAAAACAGAGGAGGAAATAGCCTGAACCCAAAGAATGGGCCCTAGGCAGGGAGAGTTGGATTCTACACCTCAAAGAGATTCAAAAGGTCAGACTGGCCAAATTGACTGTGACATCGGCCATCCCTATCCAGACAATGGTGAGATGAAAATGTGTGGAGGGAAATCCATGTTGCAGCCTTGCAGATCTCCTGCATGGGAACTACTCGCAAGTGAGCCACTGACGTTGCCATGGCTCTGACAGACTAAGCCTTGACATGACCCCCAAGATGCAGTTCTACCTGGGAAGGCCAGAAGGAGATGCAATCTGCTAGCCAATTGGATAGTGTCTGTTTGGCAATGGCAACTCCCAACCTATTCTTATGAAAAGAAATAAAAAGTTGGGTGGACTGTCTATGGGTTTCTGTCCACTCCTGATAGAAGGCTAAGGCTCTCTTGCAATCCAAACTTGCAGTGCTCGTTCGCCTTGGTGTGAATGGGGCCTGGGAAAGAAAGTTGGCAAGATGACAGACTAGTTAAGATGGAAGTCCATCACCACCTTAGGCAGGAACTTAGGATGCATGCACAAGACCACCCTGTCACGATAACATTTAGTATATGGTGGATAAGTCACTAAGGCCTGGAGCTCGCTGACCCTGTGCGCTGACGTGACCACCACCAAAAACATGACTTCCAGGTCAGGTATTTCAGGTCACAGATGCACAACGGCTCAAAAAAACCTTGAGGTCCCAAGACACAGCAGGAGGCCTTAGGGGAGGTATCAATTGAAGCAGACCCCGCATAAAATGTACAACTATAGACTGTACAGAGATGGGCGTACAATCTACATCATGATGGTATGCAGCAATTGCACTCAGATGGACCCTAATGGAGTTGGTTTTCAAGCCAGCTTCCAACAGGTGTAGAAGTTAATCAAGCAGTTTTTGTGTTGGGCAGGACAGATCTAGGGCCTTCTGCTCATACCACACGGAAAACCTTCTCCATGTGCTGACACCTGTGGCTCCTCTGGATCTCTGTCGAGTCGGTTGCGATATCCCTTCGGGGTCATTTGGGCACACTTTCAACTCCTCTGAACGTCATACCTCCAAGCAGAGGACATATATCATGGGGATGCCTCCAAGCAGAGGCATATATCATGGGGATCTGTGAAAGACATGGCCCTCGGGCATCAGGGGCATTGACGAAAACCTGAAGTGGCCAATGTCGAAGTGAAATAAAGAGGGACACAAAATTGGCAACAATGGCGGCAGGCAACAATGACCAGCAGGCACCAAGGCACTGATGCCACAGGGAAGGTTGAGATGAAAGAAAACGCCAAGAAACCTAAGGAGACTACAGGAGGGACCTGGCATCAATGGAACGAGAGGATAAACCCCAAGGGGGGGGGGGGGGGGGGGGAAAAATCGGGGAAGACAGTTTTCCACAGTTTTAAGGAAAAAAAATTGAAAAGCTCACTCGCACCACGATGCGAAAGCTCCGCAGCAAAAAACAGACTGAAGAGGGACCCCATGTGGATGCATGGTTTAGGGCATGCTGGGCCTGCTTAGAATGCCAAATCAAAGTTCTGGAAACTTTGACAGACGTTTTCCGTGCTGGGCTCCATCTGATGATGTCTCCCATGTGTGTGAGAACTATCATCCTGCTTGTAATTGGAGAAAAATAAACAACTGCACTAGATACTTTTTTTCATTATGGGTTTATTTTTCTGTTTAAGGCTTACAGTTTGTTTGTTTTTTTTTAATCATTTGACTAGCTCTGTGTCTACACCTCCACGGATTGATTTCCTTCTTTTCCCTCTGCATGCTGCTGTCACTGGGCAGAGGAGAATCTCAGAAACTAAAGCACTTTTCCTTTCCGCATTAACACCCCTCCCCCAACCTTCTTCTTTCCTAGGAGTCCCTAATGCAGCCCCTTTCCTCCTTCTGGGAGAGATGGGCTTATTCTAAGGCTTTTTCATCTCTTGCTGAAGCCTCAGGGACATAGACTACAGCAAACAAAGAGTGTGAGAGACAGCTGCAAACTAAAGCTCAGAGAGCGAAACATACAGCTAGAGACTAGGGCTGGGAGAGGGGAGACATCTAGAAAAACTAGAACTTAGAAGAGAAAGAGTAGGGCTGGGAAAAAAAGGAGACAGCTAAAGCCTAGGGTTAGGAGAGGGGAGACAGAGCTGGGGTCTAGGGTTGGAAGAGGTGAGAGCTAGAGACTAGGAGAGGTTGAGATACAGTGAGAGACTAGAGCTGGGAGAGCAGGAGAGACAGCTCAGTAGGGCTGGCAGCAGGCCCGGCGTAACTGGCAGTGCATACCATGCATTTGCATGGGGCGTCACTCCCGGGGAGGCGGCAGCAGGAAAGGCCGCAGGGCAGAGGCGTAGCCACACAAACACACACGTTCTCAGGCTCCCACACACAAACACAGGGCCCCCTTGCTCTCTCTCACACTCCCACCTATACTCTCAAAGTTTTTTATTTATTTATTTATAAAAGGTAGCAATACAAATATTACATCAGGCCCCAGAACACTAATACATCACCTACTGGACAAAGCGAACAAACTGGACTGTCCATGCCTACGGGACTGTGAAAAGTATCAGCCGCCTCCTCTCTCTCATCGCCCCAGCAGTGAGGAGCAGCGTGGCCCGCGGGGCTGGAAGACATATTGGCCTCCTTACCCTACCCACCCCCGCCACTCTGGTAATGAGAAGCAATGCGGCCTTCTCCTCCTCCTTCACCCGTCTGCAGTGAGAAGCAGTGAGGCCAACAGGAGGAAAAAAAAAAGCATTGGCCTCCTCCAAACTTACCCCACCCCTACAGTGAACAGCAGCATGGCCTACAGGATGCAAGAAGCACTGGCTCTCACTGCATACGTCATTCTCCCTCAGCCCTCCTACCATTTCAGGAGCAACACTGCACAAAATGAAGGCTAGAAGAAAGCTGAAGAGTCAGATGGTCCCTAGGGGCTGAAGGAGGAAGCTGCTGCTACCCCTTGTGCTTCCAGAGAGAGAAAACAAAAGATCATGAGCATGTGAGAAGGAGAGCGCATACGAGTGTGTGTGTCATTAAGTATGTGAGAGAAAGAAAGCATATGAGCCTGTGTCTGAATGACTGAACATGTGAGAGGGAATGATCATGTGTGTGATTGAGCATGTGAGAGAGGGAGCAAATGAGCCTGTGTGTATGAGTGATTGAGCGTATGAATGTATGTGTGCGCATGTGATTGAGCATGTGAGTGTGAATAAGCATGCTTGTAAATGGTTGCGCATGAGAGAGGAAGTGTCCGAGCATGTGTGTGTGTATGTTTGAGCATAAGAGAGAGAAAGCGTGTGTGTGTGTGTGTATTGTTCAGCATGTGAAACAGAGAAGGAAAGATAATGTGTGTGTGTGTGTGTATAGTTGAGCATGACAGAAAAAGCAAATGAGCATGTTTGTGTGTATATAATTGAGCATATGCGAGAGTGTGTGTATATAATGGAGCATATGCGAGAGTGTGTGTGTGTATATACCGTATATTACTGAGCAAATGAGAGACAGCACATGAGAGTGAATGAGTGTGTATGGTTGATCATATGAGAGAGAGAGCATGGAGAAAGTTTGTGTGTAACAAACCCCCTCCCCATTTCACCTACTAATCCATGATAATCTCAGGACATCTGGAAATCAAAAGATCCCAGGTATGGAAAGCAAGGAATTAATTTTATCCTTACAGTTTTAATTATTGGGTGTTATTTTACGTATCAGCTGACTTGAAATATTTTATTGGCATTTTGAAAATTTTATATGAATTTTAAATTTGGGTATTCTATTTGTCAGGATTTTTTATATATCATTTTTATTAGCATGGTTTTAATATTATAATTTATATTTCTTGATTTTGTTTGATGTTTTAAGAGGCATGCTATCTCTGTTTTTCCATTGCTGCACTGCATACAGAATCTGGCTTGTTGGGGTTTCAGTTTTTATCTGACTGCTTATACTACAATTTATGATCTCTTTGTTCATTATTTGATGAGGATCTGTCAGTGTTCTGCATGTGTGAACAAAGTGAGGTGTTCTGCTAGCATGTAATTTTGTGTAGGGTCTAATAGTAGCTTGGTTTGTTCTGTTTTACTAATAGCACGTGTATTGGTGTTTGTTACGACTGTCGCTGCCCGACGTCTCCATTACGCCCACCTTACCTTTTTTGCGACTCCTCCCATGGTTGATGGACGTCTGGCTGCTATGGCGTCTGCCTGCCGTCCTCTCCGGCGTTCCCGGTCCAGCTTGGGCGCTGCATTCCGCCATGTTGTTCAGGTACCATAGGGCGCGCGCGCGCTGCGCGGCCCTGCTTCTTATTCTTTCTTTGGCACGAACCTCAGGGGTGTCCCCCTGTGATGACGTCACGCATCCTGGATACAAAAGCCTACACTTTTTGCTAGCTAATCGAGTTAGCAAGGGAACTCTTTACGGATGGGATTCGCTCTCCGTACCTAGCTACTCTGCCTCTCCAACTTTTGGACTTTATCCTAACGGGGTACCCGCTCCTCGGGGGCCTCTCTCATTTCTTTCAGGTCGCTATCAGGAACCAGTATTCGCTCCTAGAGGGCCCATGTTCCCTGACTTGCTGCCTGAACTTATCTCTTCTGCTTGGAAGAAACCACTGCCTACATCATCAGTGAGTTACCAACTTTATTTCCTCAGAGCTGTTCCCTGGAACTAAGTACTCGCTCCTCGAGGGCCTGCCTCTATTCCAGCTTCTGTGTCACCTTCCGGGAGAAACCGCTGTGTGAATAACTTTACCGAAACTCTATACCAGAACTCTGTGTATGCTCCACTGTACTCACTATCTCAGTTTTCTCCACTACAGCACAGCCATAGAGGGAATCGCTGTTCCAGTATCCTGAGTAACCCTAGCCCAGCCGGGCTTCATCTCTACTCACTACTGCTACCTCTGGTGGCTTCTCAAACCTGTCTAATAAAAGATATAACTCTGTGTTGTGTGTCCCAAAGCTGAGCCTGACCTGTGGCCCCTCAAGGGACTGCCCCCGTGGGCGTGGTCAGCTGCCACAGTGTCCAAGGGTCCACCCAAAACCTTACAAACAATTACAGTGTTTTAGGGGCTGGCATAATATTTTCAGTGTTGCCTTTTCATAGGTAGGATTGTTATTGTTTGAGTGCTGGCATGTAGTACTGTTTTATAGAAACATAGAAATGATGGCAGAAGAAGACCAATACGCCCATCCAGTCTGCCCAGCAAGCTTTCACACTTATTTTCTCATACTTATCTGTTACTCCGACTGCTGAGTTCAGGGCTCTTATTGGTTGCTTTTTGATTCTAATTTCCTTCCACCCCCGCCATTGATGCAGAGAGCAGTTGGAGCTGTATCAAAGTGAAGTATAAGGCTTAATGTTTGAGGGTAGTAACCGTCGTATCGAGCAAGTTACCCCAATGTTTGTACACTCATACTGCTCAGATCAATGCCTTGTTAGATGTTGGTTGTATGTAAATCCTATTTCTTCATTCCCCCTGCCACTGAAGCAGTGAGCTGTGCTGGATATACATTCAAAGTGAAGTATCAAGCTTAAATTGGTTCGGGGTAGTAACCGCCGCAACAAGCAAGCTACTCCCACGCTTATTTGTTTTACCCAGACTGTGCTACCTTGCTGGTTGTTGCCTGAATGAAATCCTCTTTTCCACATTTCCTCTTGCCATTGAAGCATAGAGCAATGTTGGAGTCTCATTAACAGTGTGAATGTTTATTGAATAAAGGTATTAATCACCAGGTAAGTAAGCCGTCATTCCTGCAAGCCACCCCCATATCTCTTCTATTCATTCCCATCCTCCAGGCTTTATGGATCCACAGTGTTTATCCCACGCCCCTTTGAAATCCTTCACAATTTTAGTCTTCACCACTTCCTCCGGAAGGGTGTTCCAGGCATCCACCACCCTCTCCGTGAAGAAATACTACCTGACATTAAGTCATTAGATGAAGGCCATCCACCTTTTTAGTCACCCTTCTCTGGACCACCTCCATCCTGTCTCTGTCCCTTCAGAGATACGGTCTCCATAACTGAGCACAGTACTCCAGGTGAGGCCTCACCAAGGACCTGTACAAGGGGATAATTACTTCCCTTTTCTTACTTGAAATTCCTCTCTCTATGCAGCCCAGCATTCTTCTGGCTTTAGCTATTGCCTTGTCACACTGTTTCACAGACTTCAGATCATTAGATACTATCACCCCCGGGTCTCTCTCTCCTGTTCCGGGCACATCAGCCTTTCACCCCCATCGAATACAATTCTTTCGGATTTCCACAGCCCACATGCATGACTCTGCACGTCTTGGCATTGAATCTCAGCTGCATAACTTTGACCAGTCTTCGAGCTTCCTTAAATCCCATCTCATTCTCTCCATTCCTTCTGGCGTGTCCACTCTGTTGCAGATCTTAGTATCATCCGCAAATAGACAAACCTTACCTTCTATCCCGTCAGAGATGTCATTCACAAAGATATTGAACGGGACCAGTCCTAACACCGACCTTTGCGGCACTCCGCTCATCACTGCTCTCTCTTTAGAGTAAGTTCCATTTACCATAACACATTGTCTACTGTCCTTCAACCAGTTTGCTATCCAGGCCACCACCTTGGCACTCACACCCAAGCTTCTTGTTTTATTCAGAAGCCTCCTGTGCGGGACCGTATCAAAAGCTTTGCTAAAATCCAAGTAGATGACATCGAGTGCTCTTCCTCGATCCAATTCTTTAGTCACCCAATCAAAAAAAAGTCGATCAGATTTGTCTGACAGGACCTTCCCTTGGTGAAACCATGCTGCCTCTGGTCCATCAAATCTGCTGCTTGTAGATAGTTCACAATTCTTTCCTTCAACAACGACTCCAATACTTTTCCCACCACCGAAGTGAGGCTAACCGGCTTGTAGTTTCCAGCCTCTTCTCTGCTCCCGCTCTTGTGAAGCGGGACCACCGTCGCTCTTCTCCAATCACTCGGCACCAGTCCCGTTTCCAGGGAACTATTGAACAGGTCACACAGCGGAGCCGCCAGCACATCTCTGAGCTCCCTAAGTATCGTGGGATGAACCTCATCAGGCCCCATGGCTTTGTCCACCTTCAGTTTTCCTAGCTCTTCCCATACATTCTCTTCTGTAAACAGAGTTTCATCTATTCCGCTCCCCTCCAGTTTCTTGTTAACTGGTGTCTGTCCTTCTCCGGGGTCTTCTTTAGTGAATACTGAAGTATTCATTTAATATTTCTACCATTTCTTCATCTGTCTCCAGTCATTGATCCTTTTCACCTTTCAATTTCAGTATATTACTTTGGACTTTTCTCCTTTCACTTATGTATCTGAAAAATGTTTTGTCACCTCGCTTTACCTCTTTATTCCGCTTGAATTTTCGCTTTCTTCGTATCCCTCAGTTCCACCAGATATTTTTCCTTGTGCTCCTCTCTTTGGGATTCATTATATTTTTTGAACGTTGTTCTTTTAGCTTTTGTCTGCCACCTCCTTTGAGAACCAGATAGGTTTCATTTTTTCTTTTGCTTTTCTTTACTTTTCTCACATATAGATTAGTTGCCTTGGTAATTGCTCCTTTTAGTTGGTCCACTGTTGTTCCACATCTCTCTTGTTCTCCCTCCAGGTATTTCCCCATTTCATCAAAGTCCGTGTTTTTGAACTGCAAAACTCGGGTCTTCTCCATATCCTATTTGTGATATGAAATCATACCGTATGATCATCACTGGTGCTGAGGTGGGCACCTACCTGGACATTAGAGACATTATCTCCATTAATGAGAACTAAATTGAGTATAGCTCCCTCCCTCGTGGGTTCCATTACCATTTGTTTGAACAGAGCCCCTTACAAAACATCCACTATCTCTCTATTACTGTTAGATTCTGCAGAAGGGATTTTCCAGTCTACATCCAGCAAATTAAAATCTCCAACAAACACCACTTCTCCCTTCTTTCCCATCTTTTGGATGTCTTCAACCAGATCTTTGTCAAGCTCTTCCATTTGATTTGAAGGCCTGTAAGCCACTCCAATAAAAATTGATGCCCCATCATCTTTTTTTCGGTCGGCCCATAGAGCTTCTTTGCCCCATCTTCCTTGCAGCCCATATGCTTGGATATTGTTTCTGACATAAAGAGCCATGCCTCCCCCTTTCCTGTCCTCCCAGTCCTTCCTTAATAAGTTATAGCCTGGTATTGCTGTATCCCAATCATGAGATTCCGTGAACCACATCTCCGTGACAGCAACAACGTCCAAGTCTGCCTCCACCATTAGGGCTTGCAGAGCTGGGATTTTGTTGCCCAAACTACGAGCATTTGTGCTCATAGCTTTCCAGCTTTTCTCATTCAGGTTACTGCTTTTGACTCCTTTTGTGACTTATTTAGTTGAATTTTGTTATCCACTTCACCCTTTTCCATTGCATTTGTATTTGGGGGGGTGACATTCTAATTTCTTTCTGCCACCCCCGGCTTCTAATTTAAATGCCTTATGACATAGGATTTGAATTTATCTCTTAGGATTCTTTTTCCTGCCACAGAGAGATGTAAGCCATCTTTGACATATAGCTTTTGTTATTCCATACACGGCCCCAGCCCCCAATAAATCCAAAACTTTGTTCCTTACACCGGGATTTGAGCCATACATTGAAGTTATCAATATGGCTTAGTCTCTCCTTCCCCTTAACAGGTAACACTTCTGAAAAGGATTCGCTAGAGACTGGAAATCTCTCTGTACCACTTGGATGCTGTTACTAGCAAGGTCGTTGATTCCCAGATGGATGATAATATCAGCTTTAGAGTCTTTGCTTTCTTCTTGGATTGTTTTGACTTCTGAAAAGCATTTCTGCCGGCCGATGATCCTGGGAGGTATTTAACTGTAGAGTTTCCTTCTAGAAGAGTTCCAAAATTAGTGCTATGGGAGGTTTGCTGTCTTATAATTCAGTTTACTCATGGCTTTCTGAAGGCCAAGCCTACACCTAACAGGCGTTACCATAGGTCTAATACCATATGGGATCCAAATGCCTTTTTTCTTTTAGATTTTTTGCAGGGTTTTCTGCATGCAAATGTAATATAGATGTTGTTATAAGTGATATTTTTACCTTAGAATGTCCTTTTTCATGTAAAATATGGTATTTTGAATGCATAATTTTTAATTGTGTGTGGGGAAGGCAACACTGGGAGGGGGCACCGTACTACAAGCTTCAATATGTCCAATCATTGACTACTGTAATAGGCTTTATGTTGGCCTCTTGCATTCAACACTATGACCATTACAGCTTTTATTAAATTCCTCGGCTCACTTAATCAATGGTTTGAAAAGATTTGACCACATTACCCCAGCTCTGAGTTACATTGGCTCTCAATTGGTGAAAGAATTAAATATAAAATTGCTGTGACGATTTTTAAATTGATTAATGATGAGACTTGTCCATGGGCTAATGCTATTTTAAAATTTTACCAACCCTCAAGAAATTTACATTCTTCTCAGCAGAGCTTATTAGATGTTCCATCCCTAGAGTTGCACATCTACATATTACTCAGGAATGCTCTTTTTCAATTGCCGGTCCAGTTCTCTGAAAGCAAAATTGCTTACCTTGTAATAGGTGTTATCCCAGAACAGCAGGATGTAGTCCTCACATATGGGTGACATCGGTAATGGAGCCCTATACAGAAAAACTTCTGTCAAAGTTTCATAAACTTTTGACTGGCACTCAGAGTGCCTACTGAGCATGCCCAGCATGTCATGATAATCTCTGCCACAGGGGTCTCGCTTCAGTCTGGTTTGTAGCAATTAGCGTTAGCCAAAAATAAAATAATAAAACGTATCGGACCCAACTCCGCGGGGTGGCGGGTGGGTTTCGTGAGGACTACATCCTGCTGTCCTGGGATAACACCTATTACAAGGTAAGCAATTTTGCTTTATCCCAGGACAAGCAGGATGCTAGTCCTTACATATGGGTGAGTAGCAAGCTAGAGGCTGAGTCATTTCGTAATGAAGCAACATTGCAGTCTTGTTGATGGGAATGAGTCAGCCGAAGATCACCGCAGGATGGATGTAGAAGGAGTTGGGATTAAATTGGAAACAGGTTCTTTAAGACAGATTGTCCGTAGGTGGAACCCTGTCAACCTTCTTTGTCCAAACAGTAATGAGCTGCAAAGGTATGAAGAGAACGCCATGTTGCTGCTTTACAAATGTCAAGAATTGGCACAGAATGAAGGTGTGCTACTGAAGTTGACATAGCTCATACTGAATGTGCTTTTACTCGCCCTTGGAGAGGAAAGCCAACTTTTTCATAGCAAAACTGTATGCAATCTGCTAGCCAGTTGGATAGAGTATGTTTACACACTGCTTTACCTGGTTTGTTTGGGTCATAAGAGACAAAAAGTTGATTGGATTTTTTGTGGACTGCAGTGCGATTTAAGTAGAAAGATAATGCACGCTTACAGTCCAAGGTATGTTCCCCTTAGTGAGAATGAGGCCTCGGAAAGAATGTGGGTAAAACAATGGATTGATTCAAGTGGAATTCCGTAACCACCTTGGGAAGGAATTTTGGATGCGTACGGAGTACCACTCTGTCATGTAGAAACTTTGTATAAGGTTCATATGTGACAAGTGCTTGTAACGCACTAATCCTTCTAGCTGATGTAATGGCTATGAGGAAGATAGACTTCCATGTGAGAAATTTTAGATCACAGGTATCTATGGGTTCGAATTGAGAACGCATAAGTCTGGTTAATACCACTTTCAGATCCCATTGTGTGATTGGGGGTCGAATTGGTGGTTTAAGTTGAGTTAAACCGCTCATAAATCTACTGATGAGAGGTTGTGTAGAGATAGGTGCATCTCCCAGTTTGTTATGGTAAGCCGAGATTGCTCTTAGGTGTACTCTTACAGATGAAGTCTGGAGACCAGACTCTGAAAGATAATATAAGTAATCTAATAGAGAAGAAGTGGAGCAAGTGAAAGGATCAGTATTGTTTTGCTTGCACCACAAGGTAAACCTTTTCCATTTGGCAGCGTAGTTCTTACGTGTGGAGGGCTTAAGTGAAGCTATAAGCACTTGAGAGATCTGGGTTGAAAGATTGAGTGGTTGTAAAATTAAGCTTTCAACATCCACGCTGTCAGGGCAAGTGATTGGAGGTTTGGATGGCGCAATCGACCCTGATCCTGAGTTATGAGAGTGGGAGCTACTCCCAGACGAATGGGATCCCTGACTGAGAGGTCTAGAAGTGTGGAAAACCATACTTGTCGAGGCCAATAAGGGGCTATGAGTATCTTGGACCCCATGTCCTGTTGTAGTTTTACTAGTGTCTTGGTTATGAGCGGTATCGGAGGATACGCATATAGCAGGCCTGAGTTCCAATGGCGAGCAAAGGCTTCCTTGGGCAAGTGGTTTTTCTGCTTGAATAGGGAGCAATAGTTGTTCACTTTGTAGTTCAGATGTGATGCAAAAAGATCTATTGTTGGTTGACCCCAACGTTGGAAGTGCCTGGTTGCTACCGTTGGATCCAAGGACCACTCGTGTGGTTGGAACTGACGACTGAGGTGATCGGCTACTATGTTGTGAATGCCTGCTAGATAAGTGGCCCGTAGAAGTATTGAATGTGCTAGGGCCCAGTCCCAAATCTGTGCTGCTTCTTGGCAAAGGAGATATGAGCCTGTCCCCCCTTGCTTGTTGATGTACCACATGGCTACTGTGTTGTCCATTTGGATGAGAACAGTCTTGTGTGAAAGGCAGTCCTTGAACGCACGCAGCGCATAACGTATAGCTCGAAGCTCTAGAAAGTTTATCTGAAATGTGGCTTCGAGCTTTGTCCACGTTCCTTGAGTTTGCAGATGCCCTATGTGTGCACCCCAGCGCAAGGTGGATGCATCTGTAGTTAGTGTTACTTGTGAAATCGGTTGCTGGAAAGGTAGACCTTTGAGCAAATTGTTCATTGATGTCCACCAGAGGAGGGAAGAACGCAGTTTCTGAGTTACTTGAATTTGAGAGGACAATGGCTGAATGGCTTGAATCCATTGTGTTTTGAGAGACCATTGCATCAGTCTCATGGCCAGTCTGGCCATAGGAGTGACGTGAACTGTAGAGGCCATGTGACCGAGGAGGGTGAGGCACTGGTGAGCTGTGACCTGCGATTGAATTCGGAAAGAGTTTGCCAGGAGAGCCAGTGTTTGCGCACAGTCTCTTGGAAGAAAAGCTTTTGCTAAGACTGTGTTTAAATCTGCACCGATGAATTGTAACAGGTGAGATGGTGTGAAATGGGATTTTTGGTAATTGATGAGAAACCTCAAGGAGTGAAGTAAGGTGATTGTGAGCTTGAGGGAATTGAGAACTCCGTCTTTTGTTCGACTCTTGATGAGCCAATCGTCGAGATAAGGAAAGACATGCACTCCCTGTTTGTGAAGGTGGGCCACCGCTAGGCACTTTGTGAATACTCTGGGTGCTGAGGCTAGGCCGAATGGAAGCACCCGGTATTGGAAATGTTGGCAGTCGACCAGAAATCGCAGGTATTTGCAATGAGGAGGAAATATGGGAATGTTAGTGTATGCGTCTTGAAGATCCAGAGAACAGAGCCAATTCTCTCCTTTGAAGTAGAGGTAACATGGTGCCCAATGATACCATCCTGAATTTTTCTTTTTTCAGAAATATGTTGAAATTTCTGAGGTCTAGGATGGGACGTAGGCCTCCTGTTTTCTTTGGAATGAGGAAATATCGGGAATAGAATCCTCTGCCCTGCTGAGGTCGGGGAACTGGTTCTATGGCCCTGGCTCTCAGAAGAGTGGATAATTCTGTTTTTAGGAGTGTGGACTGATTGTTTACTGTCCAAGACGAGACGGGAGGAGTGTCGTTTGGTATCGTGAGAAAATCCAAGCGGTACCCTTGAGATGTAATGGAAAGTACCCAGTGGTCTGTGGTTATGGAGGTCCAGCTGTGATGAAAGAAAGCAATTTGACCTCCTACCGGTAAAAGAGGGACTGGATTGGAGGAAAGGCTTCTGTTCTCTGAGAATATCTCAAAACCCCGATGTGGAAGCAGTCTGAGGAGGGGGTTGAGGCCTGGATGGTCTTTGTCGTCGAGATTGCATACGTTGAGCTGGGCGAGATGTACGTGCACGAGCCGGAGGAGGATAGTAACGCCTCTGACGGTAATATGGGCGTCTTGTATCCCTCCTGGGCAGCCTCCTGGAAGAAGGTTGGGATTCTTGAGGAATTAAGGAGAGCTGTTTCAGCGTTTCCGTGTGGTCTTTTAAAACGGCAACTGCATCCTTCACTTTGTCTCTGAAAAGGTTGTTCCCGAGACAAGGGAAGTCAGCTAGTCTCCTCCTGCACCTCCGGTCTTAAGTCGGAAGCCTTAAGCCATGCCCAACGACGGGCTGTGACACCAGTGGCTGATAGTTTTGAAACGGCATCTCGGCTATCATACGCCGCCCGGACCTCGTGCCTACCCGCTTCTAGGCCTTTATGTACCAGCTGGGAGAAAAGATCCTGGTATTGTTCAGGGAGTGTCTGTGTAAGCTCTTGTACTTGCTTCCAGATATTACGCTGGTATTGAGTCATGAATTGCTGGTAAGCAGCAATTCTAGAGACCAGCATAGATCCCTGAAACATTTTCGGGCCTAGATTGTCAAGGAATCTGTTATCTTTCCCTGGTGGTGTCGAAGAGTGTGTTTTCACTCTCTTTGCTTTCTTTTGCGACGACTCTACCACCACAGACTGGTGAGGTAACTGGGTCTTTTGGAAACCTGGGATTGGTTGAACCAGGTATGTGGCATCCGCTCTCTTGTTAACCGCAGGAGTGGAGCCAGGATGTTCCCACAACCTGTACATTAGTTCCTGGAGCACCTCATGAACAGGTACAGCCAAGATTTCCTTTGGCGGGTCTACAAATTGTAGCACTTCAAGTGTTTTTTGCCTGGCATCTAATTCCGAATGGAGCTGGAATGGGATGGTCTCCGCTATGTCTTTCACAAAATTGGAGAATGACAAATCCTCTGGAGGGGATTTTCTACGGTCTTCTGGAGGTGAAGGTTCCGAGAGCATCTCCTCATCTGTAGAGACATCTGTATCTGTGCCTGTCCAGGTGTCTTGTGAGTGACCGGTAGGTCTTGGCCTTGAAGGCTTCGATGGCTAAGACGTAGGCATCGAGGGAAATAAAGGAGACCGTGGAGAAATCGGTCTTGGAATCCCTGAAGGACCTGGCATGGGTTCTGGAATCGGGGTTTCATCGATGTTCAGCGGTTTTTTTAGGAATGGCATCGATTAAAATATTTAATTTCTCCATCAGAGGTGCAAAAATGAATACATCTGGGGTCGGCATCGGTGGATTTATCGATGGAACAAATGCTGGTATCTGGACCGGTACCGATGGCATCGGTGACTGAATCGGCGGCGTAGTGGGTAGCGGGTCCGATGGTATCGGAACTGGCGTCGATGGAACCGCTGTTGTCAATGGCGTTGGCCTCAGAGATGGAGCCGGTATCGGCATGGCATCGAGGAGCGCATCTCGAACCGCCTGGCAGATGTACCCGCCCAGTTCCGCCAGCTGCTCTGATTCCATCAGCTATGCGATGGGGGGAGGCGGCGATGGCGATGTTGGTACCTCCACAGAGCCCTGGGGAGGTACGGTTCCCTGTACTGATGTCGGTGGGGATCGCCGTGGAGTCGAAGGCCTCGGAGACGCCACATCCAGCCGAGGTTTCTTAGATGGTGACCCCAATTCCATCGATGGTGTGGCGGGTATCGGGTCGATTCCTGAGCCATGCGGCCTTCGGTGACTATGCTTCACCTTTGATTTGTTGCTGCCCGACGTCGATGCTTTCAAAGATGACGAGGGGGAGTGATCCAAAGCATTTCCAGCCGCACCAGGGACTCGTTTTTTTAGAACGACTTTGCGAATCGCTCCCGCCGGAGACGATTGCGCGGACGTCGATGCTGGAGGGAGTAAATTAATTTGAAAAAGCTGCTCCATCCGGAGTCTACGTCCCTTCGATGTCATTTCGGCACACTGTGGGCAGTTTTGGACATCATGGTTCCCGCCGAGGCAGAGCACACACTCGTAGTGTGGGTCCGTTATGGACATAGTTCTGCAACAATTTGGGCATTTTTTGAAGCCCGAAGCCATATTAGTCGGACAGCCATCGACGACTCTGGCAAGAAAAAACCAGTACGGAACCGTCGAAAATTAGGAAAAACTTACCGTGATGGTAATATGAGAGAGACCCTTGCGGCAAGAAGTTTTTCTTTTAACTTTTAACAATTTTTTAAAGTGTGGAGAAAGTCACCACAGGACTCCAAAATAACCACGAGGCTAACAGCTCCGCGGAAAAAAGAAGACTGAAGGGAGACCCCCCCTGTGGCAAAGAATATCATGGCATGCTGGGCATGCTCAGTTGGCACTCTGAGTGCCAGTCAAATGTTTATGAAACTTTGACAGAAGTTTTTCCGTATAGGGCTCCATTATCGATGTCACCCATATGTGAGGACTAGCATCCTGCTTGTCCTGGGATAAACTCTTTACCAATGAAGCTATGTCAGCGTGATTCTGTCAAAAAGTTTAGACAGCTCTTAAAGACCTTCCTGTTGAGTCAGCTTATTTTTTGTGTTTTATTATTTTAGTTTGCTGTTTTTAATGACTATAATTTTACTTTAATTCATTGTTTTATTATATATTGTATATTTTATTTCATATTGTTATTTTATTTCTATTAATATAATTATATGTATGTTTCCTTGTACATCGCCTAGCCCTATTTTTAGTGTTAGGTGATCCATATAATTTTAATAAATGTAAAATGACTATAGGGTTCTGAATAGAGCCCTGGTGCATGGCCCCCAGCCCAGGACTGACACTGTAATGACTAGAGTAAATAAGTTGGGAGAGGATGTAAAATAAGGGGGGAAAAAAGATTCTCAGTATTTGTGAATGAAGTCTCATGGTGTCAGGATCTCTGTATTGGTAATGACTGAGCTGGAAGCCCAAAGGAGCAGGAGGAAACTGCAGGGTCAAAATAAAACAAAGCCCCTACATTTAGCAGAGGCTCCCCACATGTGGTGTTCAGGGTGAGGGCGCACTATTTTACTTGGCCATAGGTGCCAAATGGCCTGTCTACAGTTCTGCCGCCGGCATAGATGGTGTCGATGGACCCAGCTGTTCAGGGCACGGTGGCCGCGGAGTTGGCCGTGGAAGAAGAACCACTGGTCCTGACGGCCCTCCTTCGTCCAAGGAATCAGCAATGGGAATGGTCTCTGATCACTGCCTCACTGGTGTCCCCTGTGGCAGCGAGGGCTCCCAAGGCACTGAGGAGCAAATCCAACCGTTCCAACAACAGTGCCAGCATCGATGGTGCAGGCTCTGGTAGCAGCAGTGGCCCCGAGGGGGCTGGTGGTTCAATGCCTTGTAGGGTTCGTCCTACCGCCAACTACACTCTGCGCTCCAGCTCCTCCTCAAATGCTGCCAATGACAGGACAGCTTGAGGAGGAAGAGGCATAGCCTGGTCTCCCTTGGAAAAGAGACCAGTGCCTGGCACCAAAATTGGTGGGGATTGGCTCTGGTCCGCAGCCTCGACGGGGGTGTGTGTATGTGTGTTTAATACCTTGTTGGTATGGGGCCGCTTTGGTGACATCTCGGACAATGCCGGCACCTTCCCGAGCTTGGAAGCATGGGAGGAAGGTGACCGATGCTGGTGCTTCCTCGACTTCCCACGATGCTCGGCCCAGTCTTTCCCTGGCGCCCAGGGCAACAGTGGCAATCCAGACCTAGAATGGGAAGAAAGACACAGGCCGATTCCCAGCACCTAATTCAATCTGGGTAACTGGCAAAGGAGATGACAGGAGGGGACCACTACTTACAGGGTCCTCCTTCCCAGAGGTGTCGATGCTCCCGATACAGAGGTCGAGGGGTCAGATTTTCTGGGCCCAAATAACTTTTCCATCTTATCAGGGTATGCACGGCAACCATTGGAAGTCATCTGGGCGCAAAAAGAACATCCCCACACTTCTTGCAACGCCCCCCAGGCACAATATACAGACTTCATGAGGGTCTGTGATGGACACAGTCTGGGAGCAGCAGCGGAACCCAGATGACGCCATGGAAAAACGTAACTGGTGAACAGTCAATAGTTGGCGGTCACCAGGAAATGGCATAGTCTGTAATTGACTGCAAAGAATGGGGGACTTACTGAGACGCCTCTCAACTAGGGCCGGGAGTGGATTGAGGGACCCAGCATGAGAAAAACGAACAAGAAAGAACTCGAAACACAGTTTTCCGAAAAGAAAAAAGTGTGAGCTCCACATCCACGAGATGAACGCTCTGTGGAAAGAGAGTGACTGAAGAGGGACCCTTGCATGGACACGTGGATAGTGGCATGCTCAGTGGGCCGGATTTTAAAAGGGTTACGTGCATAAGTTATGCGCGTAACCCTCTTAAAAGGCCCCTGCGCGCGCCCTGGGACACTCGTAAGTCCTGGGGCTTTGCAAAGGGGGCGTGTCGGGTGGTCGAGGCCTCCGGACCAGCCCCCGGGTCGGGTGATGGCGCGCCAGCAGCCTGCTGGCAGGCGTAAATCTGCCGACAATGGTAGGGGGGGGGTTTAGATAGGGCTGGGGGGTGGGTTAGGTAGGGGAAGTGCATGGTGCGCGAACAAAAGTATGCATGCGCGCTATTTTGGAAAATGTACCCCAGTGTGCTTAGTCAAAGTTCTAGAAACTTTGACAGAAGTTTTCCATGCCGGGCTCCATCTGATGATGTCATCCAGTTGGGAGGACTACCATCCTGCTTGTCCCAGGAGAAAATGTGATACCAGATTACAAATTATATCAAAATGACAGGGCAGATCAAATTTGTGGAGGGGTGATACTATAGGTTGAGGATAGCATAAAAGTTCTGCAGGAAACAAACTGTATGCTGGAACCCTTATGGACCCTTATGGGAAAGAGTACCATCAAGGGGGTAACACTACAGCCACCGTGACTACAGGGGGCAGGTAGAAAGCTAAAAGATTAAACAGGTTAATAAAATTGGCAATACAGTAAAGATGGGAGATTTCAATTACCTAAGTACGGTTTGGGTAAATGTCACATTGGGGCCGATATTCAGCCATAGAGCGGCTAGTTAAGTTAGCCAGATATAGCTATCTTGTTAACTTAATGGGGATATTCAATGGCATGGCTGCGCAGCTGAATATACCCAACTATCTTAAAGTTAGCCAGATAAGTACATTCGGCTAACTTTAGGATAGTCCAACAGTGCAACCAGAGTTAGCCACATTGATTAAGCGGCTAACACTAAATATCGGCATTAGCCACATACCTTATGCAGTTAACTCTGGCCCACCCCGAAATGCCTCCTGCCTGCCTCTGACTTATGCAGTTAAATTATAGCTGCATAAGTCATTACCCGTCTAAATGGCTTTTGAATATCGACCTCATTAGGACATACTAGAGAGGTAAAGTTCCTAGATTCTATTAATGACTGCTTCAGGCAGCAGCTGGCTATGTACACAGGACATGGTGCAAGGGGTAAAAGTGATGGATCATAAACACTGAAGGGCAGATACTAACTAAAACCACTGCAGTAGCATTTCACTTAAAAAAAAAAAAAAAAAAGTAAACTATGATGAAATGAGTAGATCAGAAAAAAAACAAACAAACAAAAAAAAAGTCTGCCAAGGTTTGCATTTGGCATGGTCAAAGTTTAAAAATATACTTTTATCTGGGCTTCTAAGAGGGTATTTCATGCATTAAAGAAAGGTCATAGGAAGACCAAACAATGATTAGGTAAAAAAGGTAATTAAAGCCAAAAGAATATCTTTAAAAAAAAAAATAAAAAAAATTGAAAAACAGACCTAAATGAGGACGACAGGGATAACTGGCAAGTTATATGTAAAATATTAATAAAACAGGCAAAATCAGAATTTGAAAAAAGTTTGCCATAGAAGTAAAAACTAATAATAAAACTTTTTCAAGTACATTTGAAGCAAAAAAGCTTGAGAGGGAGTCAGTTGAACCTTTAAATGACTGAGGGGTAAAAGGGGTGTTCAGGGAGAACAACCAAAGAAACTAAATGAACTCTTTGCCCCGGTGTTTACCGAGGAACTATTGGGGACCTACCCCCACCAGAAACATTCTTTGGTGGTGATCATTCTCAGCAACTAAAACAAATCGCTGTGAAACTGGAAGGTATAATAAATCACTAGAACCAGATGGTATTCGCTCCAGTGTTCTGAAAGAACTCAAACATGAAACTGTAATGTTAGTGGAAATCTCTAACCCAGGGATGGTGAACTCCAGGATATCCACAATGAATATGCATGAGAAAGACCTGCATGCACTGCCTCCATTGAATGCAAATCTTTCTCGCGCGTGCTCATGGTGGATATCCTGAAAACCTGGCCTGTTTGTGGCACTCGAGGACTGGAGTTCCCCATCCCTGCTCTAACCTATTATTCCAAACAGACACAGTACTCGAATACTGGAGAGTGGCTAATGGTACATCGATCTAAAAAAAAAAAACCCAAAAAAACAAAAAACTCCATCCGAGAAACTATATACTGTACTGCTGAACCAGAAGGTGATGCCGGGCAAGATGATAGAAGCTATTCTTAAAAACACAAAAATAGATGTGACTTAATGGGGAAAAGTCAACATGATTTTAGCAAAAGGATGTCTTGCCATATCAGTCTGTTAGATTTTCTTTTTAAAAAGTATAAACATATGGATAAAGGTGAGCCAGTTGATGTAATATATTTGGATTTTAAGACAGCATCTGACAAAGTCCCCCCATGAGAGACTCCTCAAGAAATTAAAAAGTCATGAGTTAGGAAGCAATAACCTATTGTGGATTGTTAACTGATTAAAGGACAGGAAACCGGAAAACAAATGGCCAGTTCTCTAACTAGAGAAGGGTCAATAACGGAGTGCCCCAGGGATTTGTAATGGAACCTGTTCTGAGTAACAAATTAATAATTGACCTGGAAAAGGGAGCAACAAGAGAGATGATCAAATTTGCAGATAACACAATTATTCTGATTTGTTAAAATAGCAGCACATTTTAGGAATTGTAGAAGGATCTTGTGATACTATGAGCCTAGGTTTGTAAATAGCAGATGAAGTTCAATGTGGATAAATGCAAAGTGTTGCACAAAGGGAAAAATAATCCCAACTACAGTTGCACATTGCTGGGGGGGGTTTTTTGTTTTGGTTTTTTTATTAGGTACCACCACTCAGAAAAAAAAAGGACCTCAGAATCCTTATTTTATTTATTTATTAAAAATGCTTGTATTCTGCATCCTTCCAATTTCCATTTCTCAGCACACAACCAAAATCAAATTGATACAACCACTGTGCAATCCTAGTGGACAATACACTGAAATCCTCAGCTCAGTGTGCAGCAGCAGTCAAAAAAGCAAACAGAGAGTTAGAAATTATTTGGCCAGAAAGGGAGAATTGATGTATTTTAACACACTTATATTCTGCCTATGGTAGACCACCTGCAGTAGGCGTATCACAGGAAGATACAGAATCTAAAAAACAGGCAATAAAACTAGCAAAACAGTGAGTATCAAGCCAAATAACACCATTCAGCACTACAGCAACACAATTGCAAACTCTGCCCTGATTGGATCAGACTATGCAAAAGCACACAATCAAGCTGTGGAATTTGTCGACAGAGGACATTGGCAAGTATAGCAGGGTTCAAAAGAGGTTTGGACAAGTTCCTGATCCTCTTGTAAGTTTAATCAACCATTAGCCATGTAGACTTGGGAAAGCCAGCACTATTCCTTGGCCATGAACAATGAGAAACAGATCTACTTTTTTTTGGGATCTGTCAGGTACTTGTGACTGAACTGGCTACTGTGAGAGACAGGATGCTGGGCTCAGTAGATCTTGGTCTGGCTTATCTTATGTTCTTAGGTCCCACAGTCCTAATCTTAGGCCAGGGATGCCTAAACTTGGTTCCTGAGGGCTGCAACCCAGTTGAGTTTTCAGGATTTCCACGATGAATAAGAACCTCCAGTGTATGCAAATAGATCTCATGCATGCTCAATGCAGAAATCCTGAAAACCCGAATGGGTTGTGGTCTTCAAAAGCCAAGTCTGAGGACCATTGTCTTAGGCAGTCACTTTGAAACTAAGTAATCCATTTCTCACACCTATTTTCTTACATATTCTGCAAATATTTTAACCATGTAGTTCTGTTGCCCAAAAAACAGAGGTTTCTATACATTTGCAGTTCTGACAAACAGTTGCCAGTTCATGTAACTCTCAGTTGTTTCAGGTGGTGGTCCAGGAATGTGAAATGCAAACAACTCCTACAGACCCCACATGAAACCAAAGTTTCTGAACCCAGAGAGACAGGGCTAGAGTCAATTATAGTTGGTTCAATGACATTCCCATAAAACTAGCTTTCTAGGTTTACTTTTAAGACTGATAGTTGAAAACACCAGAAGTTGATCTCAAGGGCATCCCAGTTCACTCTAAAATACTGGCTCCCAGACGCGTTATCAGGTACCCTCAAGCAGGCCAGGTTTTCAGGCTATCCCCAGTGAAGGGTGGCTTAAGGAGAAGCTCAGGAACTACACCCTAAAATTAAGCTACCATTTCCTATTCAGAACCTTTGCAACTGCTGAAATTGTTTTTCCGCTCTCCCTGGCTCATCACCTCACTGACCTCAATAGATAAGAGACCATAAGAGACCAAACACTAGATGGTGTGCTTTGTGCCTAACCATCTTCTTCATTACAATATAAGCCAAGTAAAGACGGTGAACCATTTTATTCTAAGAACAGGCAGATCCTACAATGCTAAAAAACCTCCTACCTTGTTTTCTTCACAGTGATATTGCTGTTCAGTTTCTCCAGTCGGCATTCTCCAGTGTCATGGTTAACTATCAAGATACATTCCTTTAGGTATGGCCTCTTGGAGCCTTTGAAAACTGTAACTGGTGTAGTTGAACCCTGGTGTAAGTGAAAACATGAAACAAACAAAAAGGTGCATGAACAAACATATCCACAGACCATATGGGGCCAGTGATAAATTAAAGAAAAAGCTGCTTACCTGTGACAGGTATCTTCTGAGACAGTGAAACACATGGGTGACATCATCCAATAGTGCCGGCATAAAATTCCTTCTCCAGAGCTTTCCAGTGAAGACAACCCTGCCCCCAAACCCACGGCATGTGCCGGAATTTCTACATTCCTACCTCACATGGCATGCCTCAATTGTGAGATTAAGTTAATGAGCAACTCCAGAGGGAAGGGGGGAGGGCGCATGACAAGTTAACTATAGTCTTCAGAGAACAGCAGTTACAGGGAAGTTACCTTTTCCTCTAAAGATGCCAATCAAGGTGGAGGTTCTCGCCACTTTAGAAATTTAGACTGCATGCACATCCTTTGTGATGGCATTTAATATCAAGTTGATAAGTTGCTAGGGCCTGAAACTCTCCAACTCAATTGATTAAAGTGACTGCCATCAAAAAAAGCGACCTTCCAGGTCAGGGACTTTAGCCTCCAGGAGGCCAGAAGCTCAAGGTGGTTTTCAGCAACTGGGTTAAAACTGTGAGAGATCCCATGATACTGCCAGTGGCTTAATGGAAGATTTCAAATCAATCTTACTTCCACACAATGATGGTATGAACCATTGGCACAAAAGCGTACCATGACGGAGATGGTTTTAACCCGAGATTTAGATGTGTTGAAAGTATTCAAGCAGTTTTACGTAGGACAGGAAAAAGGAGCTAGGATCTTGACATCATCACCAGATTACAAACTACCTCCATTTACAATGGATTACTTCCCAGAATCCAGAAGGATCTGGAGACATTGAATCAGAAAGACCAGAACATCATATTACCTTGCTCACCATCCAAGCAATGAGGGCAAGGGTCTGGAGGTTGGTATGAAGCTGCGATCCATGGTTCTGCCATATAAAGGCAGGACACATTTCAAACTTTGTTTTACTGATGGATAGATCCTGTGGGATCAGAAACCATAAGAACATAAGAAATTGCCATGCTGGATCAGACCAAGGGTCTATCAAGCCCAGCATCCTGTTTCAAACAGAGGCCAAACACTAAGAAGATCCCATGCTACTGATGTAATTAATAGCAGTGGCTATTCCCTAAGTAAACTTGATTAATAGCAGTTAATGGACTTCTCCTCCAAGAACTTATCCAAACCTTTTTTGAACCCAGCTACACTAACTGCACTAACCACATCCTCTGGCAACAAATTCCAGAGCTTTATTGTGCGCTGAGTGAAAAAGAATTTTCTCCGATTAGTCTAAATGTGCTACTTGCTAACTTCATGGAGTGCCCTCTAGTCCTTCTGTTATTCGAAAGTGTAAATAACCGATTCACATCTACCTGTTCTAGACCTCTCATGATCTTAAAGACCTCAATCATATCCCCCCTCAGCTGTCTCTTCACCAAGCTGAATAGCCCTAACCTCTCCAGTCTTTCCTCATAGGGGAGCTGTTCCATCCCCTTTACCATTTTGGTCACCCTTCTCTGTATTTTTTTTTTTTTTTTTTTACAGTGCAACTATTTTTTTTTTAGATTCGGTGACCAGAATTGTACACAGTATTCAAGGTGCGGTCTCACCATGGAGCGATACAGAGGCATTATGACATTTTCCGTTTTATTCACCATTCCCTTTCTAATAATTCCCAACATTCTGTTTGCTTTTTTGACTGCCGCAGCACACTGAACCGACAATTTCAATGTGTTATCCACTATGACACCTAGATCTTTTTCCTGGGTGGTAGCTCCTATTATGGAACCTAACATTGTGTAACTACAGCAAGGGTTATTTTTCCCTATATGCAACCATATCTGTTTCTACCAAAAAGGAGCTATAAGAAAATCAATGGCCCAGTCTCTCCCGAGTTTTAAGATTTTTGCCATTAGACTTATTGGAAAGATAAACCTTTCTCCAACGTATGAAGGCGGCATCCAACTAGAATAGCCAACTTTCAACTGTGAAAATTCCAAACGCTTAGATGCGTGGAGTAAAGTTTCACCTTTGTACTTCCACATAATTATTTATTTTAAACTTTTATTACTTGCCTTATTACTAGAAAACTGTGCAGAAAGAGAGGTACAACAAAATGATCCCAAATATAAAAAACACCAATAACATTCCATTAGAATAGTCAGGAAAACTACAACTAATTAACAACTGCCACCCCCACCATTAGGAAAACGTGCATTTGATTTGAAGAAGAATTACAAATGCTTTTCATTCTTCAGGTCACACAAGCTTTCTATTAACTCATTAAATCTATTTTACCGCATTACTGCTGCTTACCCCTTGAGCCAGTGATTAGTCTCATAGTAAAATATAGATGATGGCAGATAAAACCTAAATTGGTCCATCCAGTTGTGCAGTTGAGATTCCTTTGCTTTGAGCAGATGAGCATACAAATTCCCACGTGCAACTCAACGCGTAACTTCTCCCCACTATCTTTATTTTTTTTTTACACCTGCTTTCACATCCCTTTATCCACCACTGCCATCATAGGGCTAGTGCAAGGGTATGAGGTGCACTAGACAAAGCTTACAGCCTTCACAACCCCTTTCCTCACACGCAATTAAAAATTACGCAGTTATAACAGATTTCACATGGATAAGGCATTCAAAGTAAAGTCTTCTGAGGTAAAAACATGACTTATAACATGTATATTATATTTACATGTACTGCTGTGGTCCTGAAGAGGAAAAGACAAATTGCAAATTATATATATATATATGGTCTTAAAACACCAATACACCTCCTATTAGAAAAACAGAACAAGGCAGTCTGCTATAGAACCCTACATAGAATCTACACCCTAGCAGAATACCTTACCTTGGCAGAACAGACAGGCCCTCACCAAATATGGGAAAAAGTGACCATAAAGTATAAATAAAAACATGCAGTTGAAAACCACAACAAGCCAGACTCTGTATATAGTGCAAGAATAGAAAAACAGAAACTTTACCATTTCTCACAAAAACACAAAGCCAAGAAATAGCAAATGTTGCTTACCTGTAACAGGTGTTCTCACAGGACAGCAGTATGTTAGTCCTCACATATGGGTAACATCACAGGATGGAGCCCAATCACAGAACACTTTTGTCAAAGTTTCCAGAACTTTGACTGGCCCCTACTGGGCATGCCCAGCATGGCACTAACCCTGCAGCCAGCAGGGGTCCCCCTTCAGTCTTGTTAAAAAGCTACAGGTAGTGCCGAAAATAAAATAAGAAAACGTTACGAACCCAACACCGCAGGTCGGTGGGCGGGTTTCGTGAGGACTAACATCCTGCTGTCCTGTGAGAACACCTGTTACAGGTAAGCAACATTTGCTTTCTCACAGGAAAAGCAGGATGGTAGTCCTCACATATGGGTGAGTACCGAGCTGAGGATGCCCGAGCATGCACCAAATGTAAGCAGGTGTGCAAGGCACTAGGCCTGGGATGAAATTTGGCCGAGAGCATCCTGAACCCCACCAGGCAGTCGGAAGGGTGTTGGAACGTCACGTTGTAAATAGGTTGTGCAAGACAGACTGGCCGAAGATGGAATCTTGTCTTCCGGCTTTGTCTAAGCAATAATGGGCTGTAAAGGTATGGAGAGAACTCTAGGTGGCAGCCCTGCAAATATGTCAGGAAGCGGCACCGATCGTAGGTGTACTACTGAAGTCGCCATGGCCCTCACAGAGTGTGCTTTAACACGGTCTTGAAGTGGAATGCCCGCTTTCTGATAGCAAAAGGATATGCAGTCCGCCAACCAGGAGGAGAGAGTCTTGCTTACCCACAGGCTGCCCCAATTTGATGGAATGAAAAGATACAAACAACTGAGTGTTTTCCTGTGGACAGCTGTACGGTCTAGGTAGAACGCTAGAGCCTATTTGCAGTCAAGGGTATGCAGAGCCTGCTCTCCTGGATTGGAATGGTGCCTGGGAAAAAAGGTAGGTAGTATAATGGATTGATAGAGATGAAACTCCGAAACTACCTTAGGCAAGAATTTAGGGTGAGTGCGGAGTACTGCCCGGTCCTGCAGAAGTTTAGTGTAAGGCGGATAGGTAACTACAGCATGTAATTCACTAACTCTGCGAGCAGAAGTGATTGCCAAAAGGAAAATCACTTTCCATGTGAGATATCGAAGGTCACAGGATTGAAGAGGCTCGAATGGAGGTTTCATGAGCTGACCCAAAACTAGTTTGAGATCCCAAGAAGGGGCCGGAGGACGCAAAGGAGGCTTGAGGTGAAGCAAGCCCTTCAAGAAGCGTGTTATAAGGAGTTGTACTGATATGGGAACATCCCAGATACCTTTATGGAAGGCGGCTACCACACTGACATGCATCCTGATGGAGGAAGTTTTTAGACCTGACTCTGACAAGTGCCAGAGATAGTCCAGAAACTTCGTGATTGGACGGATAAAGGGGTCAAGGGACTGAGAAGAGCACCATGACGTAAACCTGGTCCATTTGTAAGAATAAGATTTTCTCATGGAAGGCTTCCGTGAAGCAATCAGGTCACTGGAAATTGGTTCAGAAAGGTTAAGTGGTTGAAGGATTAACCTTTCAACATCCATGCCGTCAGGGACAAGGCTTGAAGATTGGGGTGGCATAGGCACCCGTCGTTTTGAGTGATTAGAAGCAGGTCCTTTCCCAAGAGAATGTGCCTGCGAATGGAGAGATCCTGAAGTATTGGAAACCACACTTGGTACGGCCAGTGAGGTGCTATAGGATCATGGTTCCCTTGTCCCGACGTAACTACACGAGAGTCTTCGAAAGAAGTGGAAGTGGAGGGAATGCATATAGGAGACCAGTTGCCCATGATAGGCAGAACGCGTCTCTTGGCTGATGGTGTTGGCTGCGAGTGAGAGAGCTGAAGTTGTCTACTTTGTGATTTTGAGGTGACGCAAAGAAGTCTATTTGAGGATAACCCCATTGTTGGAGGATCGAGTTCGCTACTGAAGGGTTGAGAGACCACTCGTGCGGTTGAAAGGTGCGACTCAGCTTGTCTGCCAACACACTGTCCTCTCCCGGCAAGTAGGTGGCCCTGAGGTATATCGAGTGGGAGAGGACCTCCGCCCATATCTGTGCAGCTTCCTAACACAGAAGGTAGGAGCCCATCCCTCCCTGTTTGTTGATGTACCACATGGCCACCTGGTTATCCGTCTGGATCAGGATGACTTGATTGGAGAGGCGAGCCTGAAATACCCTGAGAGCATATCTGATTGCTCGAAGCTCCAGGAAATTTATCTGGTGTTTGGCTTCCTCTGGAGACCAAGATCCTTGTGTCTGCAGATCGGCCACGTGGGCTCCCCAGCCGAGGTTGGAAGCATCGGTGGTGAGAGTTATTTGAGGGTCTGGAGCCTGGAAGGGTAAGCCTTGGAGGAGATTGACCTGATTTCTCCACCAGGCGAGAGACTGACGGAGTGAGTCTGTTACGTGGACAATGGTCGACAGGGGCTGAATGGATTGAGTCCATTGTGACCTTAGAGTCCACTGCATGACTCTCATGGCCAAGCAGGCCATTGGGGGTGACCTGAACTGAGGACGCCATGTGTCCCAGGAGGATGAGAAAGTGGTGTGCAGTTGTGGAATGCTGAGACTGCAGCTGGTGTGCAAGAGACACGAGAGTGAGAGCTTGCTGTCGAGGCAGAAAAGCCTTTGCCTGCAAGGTGTCCAAGTCTGCCCCAATGAACGATAAGGCTTGAGATGGGACTAAGTAGGATTTGTCGTAGTTGAAGAGAAATCCAAGCGAAATTAGAGTGTGTAAGTTAAGATGTAGGGACGACAGAGCAGCTTGCTGAGTGGGAGCCCTGATTAACCAATCGTCTAGATAGGGGTAGACGTGAACCCCTTGAGTCCTGAGGAAGGCTGCAACTACAACGAGGCATTTTGTGAAGACTCGTGGTGCAGACACGAGGTTGAATGGAAGCACTTGGTACTGATAGTGCTTGGGGCCTACTAGAAGCCTCAGGTATTTGCGATGGGATGGAATTATCGCGATATGAGTGTATGCGTCCTGAAGGTCTAGAGAGCAGAGCCAGTCTCCTCTTTGCAGAAGAGGAAGAAGAGCACCCAAGGTTACAATTTTGAACTTCTCTTGATGGAGGTACTTATTGAGGGGACATAGGTCCAGAATTGGACGAACACCCCCCGATTTTTGGGGGGATTAGAAAGTACCGGGAATAGAACCCTAGGCTGTGCTGAGAGGAGGGCACTGGTTCTATTGCCTTGGACTGGAGGAGGAGGGAGTCCTCCTGTTCCAGAAGGATGGAGTGATCGGATGTTCTCCACATCGGTAGAGGTGGGGAGTCCGGTGGAATGGAGAGAAAGTTCAGATGATAACCGTGAGCAAATATCACCAGGACCCACTGGTCTGAGGTGATCAAGTGAGACCTGTTGCTGAAATGGCACAATCGACCTCCCACTGGTATGTGGGGCAATGGAAGCTGGCTGCTGCTCTCTATGCAGGAGTCAAAAACTGGAAGCAGGGCCGAGGATCTGCTTGTGGTTTTTGTTTTCGTGTCTGACGAGACTGGGCTTTTTGAAATGGTCTCGTAGAACGGGTTCTAGTTGGTGGCGGGTAGGATTTCTTCGGGCGGAAGAATGACTTCTTAGAGTCCTTTCTGAAGGGCTATTTAGAAGAATAGTCAGAAGGCATCAGAGAGAGCTGTCTTAGGGTCTCATGATGGTCCTTGAGTTCCGCCACTGTTCATTGAATCTGTTCACCAAACAGATTATCTCCAACACAAGGCAGGTCGGATAATCTGTCTTGAACTTCAGGGCGAAGGTCGGAAGACTTGAGCCAGGCCCATCGTCTTGCCGAGATAGCAGCTGCAGATACCCTGGTAGCAGTGTCAAAGATATCGTAACATGATCTGATCTCATGCTTGCCTGCCTCAAAACCCTTGTTTACTAGGGTTTGGAATTGATCTTGAAATTGCTGAGGCAGGGAGTCTGTCAAGTCTTGAATCTGCTTAAATAAGACCCTATTATATTGGGTCATATAGAGCTGATAAGCGGCAATTCTGGAGATGAGCACTGATCCCTGGAATCTAGGCCAATGGCATCTAGGAATTTCTGTTCCTTGCCTGGAGGAAAGGAAGTGTGAGATTTTGGTCTCCTTGCTCTTTTCTGGGCAGATTCTACAACCACAGATTGGTGATCCAATTGAGGTTTGTGATATCCTGGAGCAGACTGAACAAGATAGGTGGTGTCAGCTTTCCTGTGGACTGGAGCAACAGAGACAAGATGTTCCCAGTTCTTTTTGATGAGATCCAGAAGAACCTGATGGATAGGGATGGAGGTTATTTCCTTGGGAGCATCCAGGAATTGTAGCAACTCCATCATTTGATGCCTATTCTCCTGTTCTGTCTGTAATTGGAAGGGAACCAATTCAGACATCTCCTTCACAAAATTTATAAAGAAAAGGTCCTCTGGAGAACGCTTTCTACTTTCAGTAGGTGAAGGCAAGTCATCGGTGTCTGGTGAAGAATCATCAGTTCGGGTATTGTAGGGATCAGCACCTGCTCCTCTAGAGGCTAGAGGAGGACGGGGCGGTGGGATCCCTGAAGGTCCTGGTCTAGGCTCCGAAGGAATAACTGGAGGCACCGATGAAGGCATCGAAGGCACCGGCATTGATGGATGGCTAGGTGGGGCCGACAGACGTATCGGCACTGATGGGTGCATCGGTGGCATCGATGGACATGTCGGCATCAATGGCTGAGGCATCGGTAGAACTCCCGATGGAGGGATGTGGAACGGTGTTTCTCCTCCCAATGACAAAGCAAGTGGTGAGGGCACCGGAGCCATCGGTCACCCGGGGTCCATCGGTGGAAAAGCGGCTATGAGCGCTTCCATCCTAGAGAGCAGCGGTGCCAATGCTGCCGGAATCGGGTCGGTGGTCAGTTCCGCAATCGGTACCGGTGTCGGTGCCGGAGGAACCTGGAGTCAATGCATCGCCTTATCGATGGCCTCCTGAACCATTCTTCTCGGAGACCTGGAGCAAGCAGCCCCGGCTCTGGAACAGAAGAAGGAGGCAGAGGCATAGTCAGAGGGACCATCGTTAAAGGCGGAGTCGCAGTTCCAGATACCCTGTCGGGTGAGGGTTGCCTCAGTGACCCGGTCACCAAAAAAGTCGGTGCCTTTTCTGGACGGGGTTTCTTCGACGGCGGCTCGGATGATGGCGAGGTCGATGATTTTGCTCCCTCAATGGTCCAAAACTTTCGATGCTGGTAGCAATGTTTATCGCTACAACCCCCACGATCCTGAGGGGGAGCGTAGGGTGTTAAAGGCCGAGAAGACGTCGATGCCAGACGGTCACGGCCGGAGGTCGATGCTGGTTCTGACGTCGATGCAATAGATGGTGTCGGGGTTTGAGCATGGAAGAGGAGTTCCATCTTCTTCATTCTAGCCTTGTGACCTTTTGGTGTCATTAGGGCACATTTGGTACAGGTTAGGACATCGTGCTCACATCTGAGAAACATTACACAGACTTTGTGAGGGTCTGTGATGGACATGGTGCGATTACAGTCCGGGCACCGGCGGAACCCCGACGTCATGGCCATGAAAAAATGGATCCGTGGTACAGTCGACGGCCAGTAGGCCGCAAGGGCCAAACTAGACTGTAATTGATGGAAAACGGGTACAAACTTACCGGAGTACCGCGGCTTGAAAAGTTGAAGAAGGGACCCGTGTGGGGTAAATTAAATTTTAGGAATTTTCCTCACGGAATTACTGTCAGGAATCTCTACAGAGCTCCTTAACCGTGTGGCTACTGCTGCGCAGAAAAAAAGAAGACTGAAGAGGGACCCCTGCTGGATGCAGGGTTAGTGCCATGCTGGGCATGCCCAGTAGGGGCCAGTCAAAGTTCTGGAGACTTTGACAAAAATGTTCCGTGATTGGGCTCCATCCTGTGATGTTACCCATATGTGAGGACTACCATTCTGCTTGTCCTGTGAGAAATAAAATATCTGAATAGTAAAACCATATTTCAATATAATACATAAATTTTCTGTATGTTCACAAATATTTCAAAAGAGCTGATGTAAAAAATTACATCCAATAATTAATAACTCATTAACAATTTTTTTTTTGTTTAATATTTTTATTGACTATTAGTACATATGTCCATATACAAAATACAACTGGTAGTCACATTTTAGAATGTGTAAACAATAAACTCACAATAAAAATGCAACATGCATTTCCGTGAGAAGGCTGTAAGCGCAACTCAGAGAAAAAACCAACACGTTCTGCCTGCCGTGGTTCTTCTAGCTGGCAAGAACATACATAATGCCAAGGAGCATAACAATAAGAACGAGAATATTGTATACAATCCCCCCCTCCCCCCCACCCCAGGACAGCAAGACCACAGCAAATCACTGAAAAGAAACGATATAAGCATCACATTACAAACAGTATCAGAGTTAAACAAAGTGTAATAGCAGGATAGATAAGGCTCAATGGAATGTCCCAGAGAAAAGAATCATACAAAAGACATATCATTAAGAACAAGGCTCCGCGCCTTAGGCGACAAAGTAGAAAGATAGAGCTCCCAGCGATCATAAAAAATACGTCGAGGGAGAAACCATTCTGTATTGATAATATACTTGGACAAAAGACAATTCTGATGGATCAAATTCCGCAGTTGGGTTATGGTAGGCGGATCTGGGGAAATCCACTTCTGTAATATATATACAGTTTTTGGCAAGCACAATCACCAATCTAAACCACCATTTGACATGTTGAGAACGAAAAGGGATGCCCCGACTATCATCCCATAAAAAAAACATTAAGGTGAAATGCAAAGGAGATCCCACAATGAGACAATAAATACCGGTGGACCGCACGCCAAAACAATCGAATATTAGGACAGGACCAAAATTGATGTCCCAGTGTACTACGGGGGGCGGTACATTTAGGGCAGCAGCCAGTGCCTACATGTCCCAATTTACTTGCCTGTGCGGCTGCCATATAGAACCGGTATAAAAATTTAAGTTGGATCTCCTGAAGAGGGGTCGGTAGGGACAAGGACTGGGCACGCCGAAAACACCGCCTATAATATGCAGTAGTTAACAAAGTGCCCAATTCCCTATTCCATCCATCCACCTATACCTGCCAATCAGGGAGAGAGTGGAATTTCCCCAGAAGGCGGTACCAAAAGGAAAGACGATGCCGAGTCGGATCATCCATATCCAAGAAATCAGAAAGAATTTCCCAAGCCTGGTCATGGGGGTCCGGTAAGTGCAATGAGTGTATGTAATGGCGAATTTGTAAATAAGCGTACAAATGATGGGAAGGGAGATTATATTGTTCCCGTAATTGTGGAAAAGAATGTACACGATTGAAATCATCAACCAAATGCACTAAAGCCCTGATACCTCGCATATCCCATGATTCAAAAATCCGATCCCGTAGACCAGGTGGGAAATCCCTATTACCCACTACCGGTAAAAAATGAGTTGTATTACGGGAAAACTGTAATTGTTGACAAGCCCAGCGCCACGCTACATATGTCGGTTTTATCAGCACACTGTGTCGGAGATGAGCAGGAAGCAGACTAGGCGTTTTATGTAAGATGTAAGCTAGACGAAGCGGCTGCGTCTGCAAGTGTTCGACCTGCAATGGAGTATAATAGGAAGTATTCATAAGCCAGTCAGCTGCATGACGAAGTTGACAAGCCACATTATAGGACTTAAAGTCAGGGAGCCCCCACCCTCCCTGCCCCCGGGGGAGACAGAGAAGCTTGAGAGCTATACGGGGCTTCTTGCCCTTCCAGAGAAGTTTACGCATCTGGGCATCTAAGAGCTGTAGTTCCCCCTGGGACCAATAGATAGGGAGCAACTGCATGGCATATAACCATTGAGGAAAAACCATCATTTTATACAGTGCAATCCTACCCAGTGTCAAGGGCAGATTCTGCCAGCGTTGTAACAGGATATTTGTTTTTTGCAAAATAGTCTTAAAGTTTAAAGATTGCGTTAAAGTTGGGTTCCATGGAATAAGGATGCCCAGATATGTAAGATAGTTAGAAGCCTGCGGGATGGGAAAGTCAATAGGTAACCAAGGATGAGCAGTGGGCTTTGTAAGCATTACTACTGACTTCCCCAAATTCAATTTAAAGCCCGCCAGGGAGCCGTAAAGGGAAATTTCAGTCATAAGTGCATCCCATGTGGACTGTGAGGAAATAATATGTACAAGAAGATCATCCGCAAATGCCACTAGTTTGTATGGAGCTGGTTCACTAGGTCGAGGGGGGATGCCCTCAGAGAGTTACTACGGATGTGATTAAGCAAAGGTTCCAGTGTAAGAACAAAAAGAAGAGGGGAAAGAGGACAACCCTGACGGGTGCCTCTAGTAATAGAAAAAGACGGTGTCAAATGACCGTTAAGCAAGATCGAGGCCACCGGCTGAGTATATAGGGCCTGGACTGCCATTTGGAAAAACCCAGAAAGTCCCAATTTATCCAAGACAGCAAACATAAATGGCCATTCCACCCTATCAAAGGCCTTTTCGGCTTCGAAACGGATAAGAAGAGATGGAAGGTCTTGCCAATGGCAGGTCTCAAGAGAGGACAGAACTTTTCGCACATTAGTAGAAGAATTCCTGTCTTTGACAAAGCCGACTTGGTCATCATGTATGAGTGCTGGGAGAAATCGAGACAAGCGGTTAGCCATAATCTTTGCCAGTAATTTAAGATCAAAGTTTAATAAAGAAATAGGTCTGTAGGACTCAGGTTGGGTTGGGTCTTTATTTTCCTTGGGCAAGACAGTGATATAAGCCTGGTTATATATGGATGAGCAATTAAATCATTTTTTTTTTTTAATTTAAAGTCTCTTTTATACCGATATCCGTTCGCACATCGCATCGGTTTACAATTAAACAGGAACAGTTGGGCAGAGCCCTTACATATAACAGAGAAATACAAGTTAACTTTTGGGCAGGGCCCTTACATGTAACTGAAAACAAAAGGCTAAAACAGGGATAGGGGATAGAACTGACTATGCGGGGCAAAGTCAATAAAATAAAATCAATAAATATATACAGCAGAAATCACTATATATGTATAACTGAAACTATATACATAGCTATGAACATAAATAACAAAGTTAATGTACAAAATCAACAGGCATAAGGCGAATTCTTAGAAATAGATTCTTAGTCATATAGACGATTCTTAGTCAAACAGTGGGGTGTTATGTAATGGGGGGTGACATGGGGTAAGCTTGCTGGAAGAGCCATGTTTTCAGTTTTTTTTTGAAAGCGGGTGTAGCTGTCAAATCGTATTAACAATTTTAAAAATTTATCAAACACCAATAAAATATTTCAAAACAGCAGATATATTAAATAAAGTCCAATAATTCAAACAAATAGGGGTAAAAAATATCCCTGCACTCTAAACCTGGAAACATTTTATTTCCAGTTACTCTTGGATTGTCATGGATTAGAGGGGGAGAGCGAGGGTACACACTTTATCCTCTCTCTCTCTCTCTCTCATACTCACACACAGACTCTCTAACGTACATGCTTGTTCTCTCCCTCACAAACACACTCTCACACATTTTCACTTTCTTGCACACACTCTTTCTCTGACACACCATGCAGGCAAACAAAGGCACTCACAAGCCCTCTCTTACATGCTTACCCTCTCTCACTCAAAGAGGCTCTTGCTTTTACCCACTCAAACAGAATCTCTTCTCCTTCCCACAAAAACATACACACAGGCTCACACTCACACACAGGTTCTCTCACACCCACTGGACTCTCCCCCCTCACACATACATACAGGCTCTCATTATTCACATGCATATACTCTGACTCTCTCTCTCTCACATACACACTCTACTGGCCTCTGCTTCAGCACACCTATGCCCCTGGGCCTCTTGCTATGATGCGGACTGGTGGCCTTTACTTATTGCACCGCGAGCAGAAGGAGAGGTGCTGGCGGCCCCATTTCCTACTGTGCTGCAGCCAGGAGGAGAGGTGCTAGCAGGCATACTTTGTTGTGCTGTGGGTGGGAGTTGAGGCATCGGCAGCCCCTTTTCTTGTTTTGCTGAGGGTGGGAGCTAGGAGGGCTGTTGCCAGCAATCTCATGGGGACTTTTATTGATGTTCTGAGGGTGAGAAGATAGGTGCTGGTGGCTCCTTTTCTTTTTTCACCACCGGTGGGAGCCAGGAGGGTTGGTGCCAGCAACTCCGTGTGTGGGAGGGTAGGTGCCAGCAGCCCCGCTGAGCCTTTTCTGGTTAGGCCACAAGCGAGAGGGAAAGTGCCAGCAGCCGAGACTGTAGAAGGGAGAGGGGGCTTGTGTCCATGCACAGGCGACTTCACCGTTGGCTGTGGAGTTAAATCTTAGCTCCTTCAGGCTAAGGGAGGAGATGCGGTTGCTGCACTTGACTGGAAGGATAAAATCCAGACAATTCCTAGACATTTTAGCCCTTTGTCTGGCTTCCAGACATTACTTTAAAATTCTGTACTGTCTGGAGAAAATCTGGACAGTTGGCAAACCTACATCCAACGCTGTTCTGCTTTCCGATCTTCTGGAGCTGAGTGCTGGTAGCTTTCTGTTCTGATCCACTGCATACAGGTTTATTTCAGAGTTCCCCTACCAAGAAAAGATGTTTACAATGGTCTGGCTCAAGGACCACTTATGTGGGTCCAAATGGCGACATTCTGTCTGCCAGATAAGAGATCTTTTGGAATTGAGCATCTCATAAAGGAACGACTCATATTCTGACAGCTTTCCAACATAAGAGAGCTCTTGTTCCCCCATGCTTGTTCAAGTAGAATATGGTTAGCCAACTGCCTGTCTAGAGCAGAGCAGTTTGGTTAACTCCTTGATTTATGAAAACCCTTACTGCCGAGCAAAATGTCTTCATAGAAACAACGGCAGAAGAAGACCAAATGGCCCATCCAGTCTGCCCAGTAAGCTTTCGAATTTATTTTTTTCATACTTAGCTGTTACTCTTGGCCCTTATAAATAACTTTTTGGTTCTATTTCCCTTCCACCCCCGCCATCAATATAGATAGCAGCGCTGGTGCCGCATCTAAGTGAAGTATCTTGCTAATTGGTTGGGGGTAGTAACCGCCGTAATAAGCAAGCTACTCCCACGCTTGTTTACCCAGCCTGTGCAATTCAGTCCTTATTGGTTGTTGTCTGAATATAAATCCTCTTTTCTTCATTTCCCCCTGCCGTTGAAGCAGTGAGCTGCGCTGGATATGTATTCCAAGTGAAATATCAGGCTTAATTGATTCTGGATAGTAACCGCTGTAATAAGCAAGCTACTCCCCTGCTTTTTTGTGAATGCAAATCCTTTTTTCCATATTTCCTCTTGCCGTTGAAGCATAGAGCAATGTTGGTGTTGCATTAACCGTGTGTATGTTTATTGAATAAGGATATTTCTCTCCAGGTTGTAGCCATCATTCCCGTAAGCCACCCCCATGCCTCTTCTCTTCATTCTTCTTCAGCCCCAGGAGGTTGATGTGAAGCTTTTTTTTTAGCTGGAGAGAACAGGGACCTTCAGTGTTGAATCCATTCATATGAACTCCTCCATCTGGGATGGACACATCTGTAGTTAGGAGACTTAAATGTTGTTGGATTTGGAAAGGCTTGCCTTTGGAAGCGCCACCAAGAACGCGAGTCTCTGAGCTTCCCAAATATCATTCCTGTAGTCCCTCAGTGGCTTTGTTCCAATGGAGATTTAGGGTCCATTGAGCACGTCTCATATGGAAACATGGTACAAAGACCAAAACAGTGAAGATAAGGTGAAACAATAAATATAATGAAAACAGGCAAGAGTGATGTGCAGATAACAAATAGATATATCCAACTGAATTTTAGTCAAGCAAGGTTCAAAGTCTCAAATATTCAAAGCAGCAGACATGTAAACTTTAAAGTATTTACAGTAGTCTAATGTAAGGTTCAGCTTGGCTCTCCCGACACAGCAATGTAACACATGTAATAGGACATTTTCATGAAAGTATGCTTTATTGTTAATTCTCAATTGGTCTTGGACTTTTGTATGATCTGCTGTTCTTAACTCTTTTCTATTTTTTATGTACTACAGAATTAATTGTTAAAGATCTCATGGATCTTCTCTGACCCTCCTGACATAGCTTGTCGTGAAACTTGGACTGTGTCGAGGGACCCAATTTGGACCTTAAATTAGACTGTTCTTGGTCTTTTTGAAGTTTACATGTTTGCTGCTTTGAATATTTGAGAGACTTTCAACCTTGCTTGGCTAAAAGTTCGGTTGGATCTCTCTACTTGGACTCTGTTTAAGTTATCTGCAGATCCTATATGACAATAGGACACACGCTTGCCTGTTTTCATATGGAAACATGCCATGAAAATTATATGGACTATTAAGGCCATAAGATCAGTCAGCCTCAGCATGAGCCAGGTTGACATCAGACTCTGCACCACTTCCTCCACTGTCAGCAGGGAGAAAAGCTATGGTTCGCTTTGCGTTTAGTAGAACCCTTATAATTCCAAATAACGTGTTTGCATTCAGGCAAGAGCATAAGTACTGGCAAGTAGATGTAAAGCACTAGCAAGCTAGGCCAAGAGAGAACTTGAAAAAAAAAAAAAAAAAGCTTGCTATAGCGGTAAAAACTAATAAAACATGTTTTTTTCAAGAATATTCAGAGTAAAAAACCCATAAGAGAGTCAGGCTTCTAGATGACTGAGGGGAAAGTAGAAAAACAGAATGAACTCTTTGCCACAGTCGTTCCTGAGAAGGATGTTGGGAACATACCTACACAGAAACATCCTTTGATGGTGATAGCTCTGAGCAACTAAAACAATTCTTTGATGATGGAAGATGTGACAGATCAACTGACAAACTGAAACGTAACAAAATCACCCGGAAGGAGCATCCACCCCAGAGTCCTGAAAGAACTCAAACATGAAACTGCAAACTTGATACTATTAATCTGTAACCTATCATTTAAAAACAGCCACAATACCTGAAGTCAGGCACTGTGCAAAGTGATCTAATATTTAGTGCTGAGATGTATGTAGGTAACATTCACACTATAGGACTTATTCGAACCACTAAACAATACAAGAGAGTGTTAGATCTCATGAATAAATATACTGTCCTCACCTCAAGATTTGGTAGCGTTATCGTCACCTGTTCACCTTTGCCAACTTCAAGATCTCCTTCACAAGACGTGTCAATAGATGCAGGCTTGAAGTCATCTAAGAAAGAAAGAATAGCATTCACATTTTTGAAAATGTGTCAAATCAAGATAGGCCAAAACTGCTTTCATATTCTGTTCACCAAAACTTATATGGTCACCATATATTTGCTCCACAGCTTAATACTGCAGACTATACATCCCATACTGCATTAAAAGCCATCACTGTACAAACATCTAATCTCCACATTCAAACAAGTGCAACAATTTTTATGCTTCTCAACCACTGGTCCATGAATGAACAGCGGTCCTCAGCAACAATTTTGCCGATTTGGTAGTCACTGCAGAAAGCAGATCCATGCTGTAGCCACCCTCTGCAGCTGCACAGGTACTGACTCCCACCCTGTCGCTGTAGCCATGAGCGGGACATGCTCTACTGCCCTAAACCAGTGAACCAAAATGTCCTGGTAGCGGCTTCACTCCAGGGCCCACAACACTGCACAACTGGAGAGTGGGGATAGCCTTCCGCCACTCTCCGGCTTTTCACTACTGCTAATTCCTAACATTCTGCTTGCTTTTTTGACTGCTGCAGCACACTGAGCCGACGATTTTAAAGTATTATCCACTATGATGCCTATATCTTTTTCCTGGGTGGTAGCTCCTAATATGGAACCTAACATTGTGTAACTACAGCAAGGGTTATTTTTCCCTATATGCCTCACCTTGCACTTGTCCACATTAAATTTCATCTGCCATTTGGATGCCCAATCTTCCAGTCTTGCAAGGTCCTCCTGTAATGTATCACAATCCTCTTGTGTTTTAACTACTCTGAATAATTTTGTATCATCCGCAAATTTGATAACCTCACTCGTTGTATTCCTTTCCAGATCATTTATATATATATTGAAAATGACCGGTCCAAGTACAGATCCCTGAGGCACTCCACCGTTTACCCTTTTCCACCAAGAAAATTGACCATTTAATCCTACTCTCTGCTTCCTGTCTTTTAACCAGTTTGTAATCTACAAAAGGACATCGCCTCCTAACCCATGACTTTTTAGTTTTCTTAGAAGTCTCTCATGAGGGACTTTGTTAAACGCCTTCTGAAAATCCAAATACACTATATCTACCGGTTCACCTTTATCCACATGTTTATTAACCCCTTCAAAAAAATGAAGCAGATTTGTTAGGCAATACTTACCTTGGGTAAATCCATATTGACTGTGTTCCATTAAACCATGTCTTTCTATATTCTCTACGATGTTAATCTTTAGAATATTTTTCCCGGCACTGAAGTCAGGCTCACTGTCTACTGTGCTGCGTGTACCAGTCATGGCTGTCCTCCATGTAGATGAATAACTTGGGGTAGGGTATACCTTTATAGCCCAATAGCATTCTGGCTTTTTCTCCATAAACCACAGTTCCTTCCTTGACACACTGATTAGCAAGCTATCAGGGTACCAAATCAACTGTGGAAATGTTAAAGGTATTTAGCCTTACAGCAGGGCTCAGTGCTTGGATAGGTTTCCAAGACCACTTTCACATTGTTCCGAAAATGGTTGCTTGGATATAGAACGTTTCAAATAATTGTTCTGAGCTGCATGCATTAATTCTAAATACATGATGGAAATTCAAATGAACTGGTAAATTTGACCACTTTTGCTTTATGGAAGGATAAAGGTGCTCAAAATGAGCAGCCAAACCTGTTATAATTAGTTCATGATGAGTTTTCGCTTTCTCAGGACTTAAAATAAAAAAAAAAACAAAAAAACCCCAACTTACTCTAAATTTACTAGAAATAAGAAACTATTGAAGACAGGAGATGGTCCTGATGCCCAAGGAATGTATGTCGGACAGGTGTGGGGGCAGAGAGCTGGACAGGGAGCACACACTTTTGTCCTCTAGTACAGTGGTTCTCAACCTTTTTCCCCATTGTGGCACATCTGACAAACGACACTCACATGTGACACACTGCTCATTACAATTTATGGCGGAAATAAAAATAAAGGCCCAGTATTATTTTTATTGTTAAGAATGACACAAGGGAAAGATAAGTACTCTGACTGAACAGAAACTGCATAAATATCATACCAATTTCCAGCACTCAAACAGTAACCATCTTACCTAAGAAAAGGCAACACTGAAAATATTACACAAGGCCTTAAGAAACCAATACTCCTCCTATCAGGAAAACGGAACAAGTCAGGCTGCTATAGAGCCCTACACAAACTACATGCCAGCAGAAAATCTCACCTGAATCACATGTGCTGACCCCTACCTAACAAAGAATAAAGAAACCAAAACGCATAATTAGAAGCCTTCAGACAAAAACTGGATTGGAAACCGCAACAAGCCAAAGTCTCTGTATGCAGTGCAACAAAGGAAAACGAAAAACATCACCCATCCTTATAAAACAAATCAAGAAATATAAAATCAGTAGCAGTAAAACCATACTAACAAAAAGAACAGATTATTTCAAAACAGCAGATGAATGGAATATCCAATAATTAAAAAAACTCATATCAAAAATTTCTAGATACTAATAAAATATTTCAAAATAGCAGACACAAAGACCTAATAATGAAAAATAAGGATAAAAAAATGCTTTGCTCTGCATACCTGGGAATGTTTGATATCCAGGTGCCCTGAGATTGTTTTGAATTTGCAGGAGGAGGGATGGTATGCTTGAAACTTTCTCCTCTCTCTGTCACACACATATACACATGCTCCACTTACATAGGCTCTCAATCACGCACATATATACATGCTTTTTCTCTTTCACTTATATAGACTCTTAATCACACATTTACATACATGCTATCTGTTTTTTCACACTTACACACACACACACACACAGGCTCTCATTCAACTACTTACACATACACTCTCTCTTTCTCTCACTTACACACAGGCTCTCAATCACATACTCACATGCTCTCTCACCTATACTGGCTATCAGTCACACACACATATGCTCTCTCTCTCTCACTTATACACACAGGCTCAATCATACATACATATGATCTTTCTCATACATACAGGTTCTCAATCATACACTTACATTTATGCTCTCACACACACAAAATAAATCTCAATCACACACACACTCTCACACAAACAGGCTCTCAAGCACAGACTTTCATACATGCTGTCACACACACACACAGGATCTCAAACACATATGCTTGCTCACTCACTCTCTCTCCCCCCCCTACACTGAACTAGCAGCAGCAGCCTCCTCCACTTCCAATCTTAGTGGGGCAGCAGCCTCCTCCACTTCCAACCCTCGTGGCCTTGACAAATGAGTCCCATCGGCCACGGGGGGCTGCCATTGCTCCTCTTTTGCTCTGAGCCGTGCTGCTCTTCTTCAAGCCGATGCTACCCACACTAGCATGGTCACCTCTTCCCACGCATGCAGCCGCTGCATACCACTTCCTCTTCTGGGCAGTGGGGGGGGGGGGGGGCAGGAAGATGAGACCATGCTCGTGCCGCTGATTCCAGCTCTCCTGCCATGTTCGGCTCGGACTATCAGCATTTTAAGCCCGGGCAGAGGATGAGTTCCAATTTCACTAGAGCATTATCACATGGCATGGTAAAGAGAGAGAGCGAGAGAAATAGCTAGGGTGAGAGAACAGTAGAAATGTCATCTTTGTGAGACTTTCCTCACTCACAATGACATCAAATCTTCACCAAGGTGTACTGTGCTGTTCATATGTCTCACTCTACATGCGAAACTGGCCCCTAAACCACCAGCAACACCTCACCTCGACCTATCAGGTGGCCCTTTTGTAGAGATGTAAATAGGTGCACACAGTGAGGCCCTCTGCAGAGGCTCCCTCTCTACTCCACTCCTTCTCCCTCTCTCTTCTCTCTCCCCCAAGCCCAGAAATGACCAAAATGCAATTCCAAAAATGTATTACGAATTGCGTTATGGCCATTTCGGACATATCGCACAGCTTTTCGCCAGGGAAAAAGCTGTAGTTATTTCTGGCGTTAAAACTGTACGATAGCATGTGTTATGCCTGATATGGTCCCTAATTTAACCAAAACCCACTCAAACTCCTCCCCGAATCCTGCTCCCCCTCAAAAATTTGCATTCGCGCCATGTGCTACTATACTTTTCACATGTGTTATGGCATCAACGCCATAATGCATTTTCATAAATGACCCTAAATGTTTGCAATAATACATTTCCTGAAGCCTCTCATCTTGTAGCGTCTTGGCTGAATTCTAAGCTCCACAAAGCAGGGACTCGCTTATGTACACCTGTGCAGCACTGTAGAGGTAGTAATAGGTTTCATTTAAAATGTAAGATTACTAGAATACAATAAGATTTTGTTTATCCTGCACACTTCATGCCAATCTACAGCAACCCAAGCTTCCCTTCTTTGACCTTTCTTGGCAGCCTCCAAAAACATGAAAATCTCTTTGTGCATGGCTCTTATAATGGATTTCACAAGCTTTGCAGAATATTTTCAAAATGCCCATCACAGCCTGCTTAGAACATAGGCAAATTTAATGTGATTAAACCAGTTTAAGAAGTAAAATATGGATATGGCTTTCTGGACTGCAATCAAAAGTGGAGTGGGCAGACAGGAGAAATTCAGAGTAATTTTTTTTTTTTTTTAGCCAATATCACCCTGATCTCTGGTCTTTTTCATTCTTTGGAGATTTCTCTCTCAGCTCACCTCCCAAGGTAAGTTACCAGATACTAAAGAATCTGGTTGAATGAACAGCAGCTGTAATTCTGACAGGTTGAACACTCCTTATATTCAGAGGGCACAGCCAGTTCCTTATAGGAAAGATGAACACGGCTCAAGGGTCAGCAGAGACAGCGCAGAAATCTGCAGAAGCACAAGAGAGCTCAGAGGTTACAGAAGCAGCAAACCCACAGCTGGAGCCACACTCTACAAATACGCCAGCCGAATGTTTGCTAGCAGAAGGTCACGTTCACAGCCAATTACATTTAACTGGCATTTAAAATGTTGACACACTGCATTTAAGAGCAGTTTACATAGAAACGCTGCTCTCAGAGTTCAGCTTGCAAAAAGTACACTTCTACAGGAGAGAAAAAAAAAATATCTAAGATTTTGTTAGGGGTAATAAAAAAAAAAATAACGACGACCGTGGGAATTCATTTGCACATCATAACTTGGGATCACTTGAGTTGACTCACTAAGTGCCAGCTGCAGTCAGGGTTTAAGCGTCGGACTGGCCATGTTACAGTGTACCGTGTGCTGGACTCACCACCCGACCTGTCATCTTTTTCTGCACTTTTTAAAAACCTTAGGTTTCATTGATATTCCCTTTGAATGGGGTTGTCAGTTCTGAGTCCTGGCAGAGGACCTCCACTAATAAGAGTGGGACCATTCCCTAAGTGGTTAAGGCTGGATATACTCCAGCAGCTGCAAATAAAACCTGCAGACTTTCAGATTATACGGCAAGTTTCTGAAAATCCTAATGCGTGTACAGGAGGGGGAGGGGGACTAGCAGTCTCAAACTCAGGACTTTTTAGAGCAAGCTTATGGTGAAACAATTTCTTTCCTACACCACATGAACAACACAAAATAAATGTACTTGCAATTAAATGGAGTAAATTAAAAAAAAGAGGTTTTTCCACAAGAATAATTTTCCCAGCATTCCCCAATTACTCATACTCCCTGTTTTTGTTTCTTTTTTTTCTTTATTTTTCAGGGTTTTCGCTTCCTCTTTTTTTGTCTGTCAGTCCTTTAATCCCTGAACCAAAAAAAGGATGCAGAAGGCCAGAAAGGCTGCAGAAAACAAGCCAAGCAGTAGTTTACTGAAGGGGGGGGGGGGGGCTAAAACAAGCATTGTCTGAAGTCAGCAATTCTGCTCCCAATGGTTTTACAATGTGCATTAAAAGCAAATGTTTGTGTTACTGTACAAAGAAAAGGATTACTGCGGGACGGCAGTCAGAGCACAGACTGTAAATTCTGGAATTCATTGTGACCTTGCTCAAGTCACTTTATCATCCTCCTGGGCCTCTGTGACCCAGCTGAAAGCAAAGGTGTTTGTTTTTCTTCTGGTTTTCCAGTAAAGCATTTCCCCCCCCCCCCTAGACACAACACATCTGCTCCATCATAAAACTATAGTTATTTAACGAGGCCAACATATGGGGGCTGTTAACACACCCCACTACAAACATCCTAGCAGGAAGAAAAGCTACCCCAATAAAATGACATCCAAGCGTAAGAGGCAGATGTTAGCCTCACCCAGAGCTCCGCTGAAGCACTGGCGCCTGCAAACTCTTGATATGAGTTCTCTTTGCCTGCAAAAACAGCTGGTGGGGTGGGGGCAGGCACACACAAAGTCACAGGCTAAAACCAGTAAAAAACCACCCCTGTATTTTAGGGGCTGTCCAAGGTTCTAAGCAGGTGCTTTCTCTGAACTGAAACACAGGAAAGCAGCTTCAAGGTTCTCTCTCTCAATTACGGGGGAGGCTCAGAAGAACAGGAACCACCGAGTAAGTGATGGTTCAGCGTGCACATTTTCATAAACAGCTTTGTACTTTTTCTGACTTGCCCGTATCCTCCTGCTCAGTCAGAACTGGGGCTGGAATCCGGCTCAATCAGCCTTTATCCACAACTACCCAGAGATAATTGTTTTCCCAATCCTTTCCAACTCACTTAGCCCAACCACTGCCTGAAGAAGACTACGGCTGGGGATCAAACCAGGTCTTCCAAATGGCAGCATTACAGCACTGCCCCTGAGCCACAAGACTGATCCTAGGCAAAGGCATTCTATGTTTTCATATTATTACATGGCTGGTTAAATGTAATCTTATAAGGCTTGGCCCTTTGGGTATGAGATTGCATCTCCTGCCCAATGGAGACCGGTCAAAGAGGTTGGTTCCCCACTCCCCTGGCACTGGTGTGTGCCATGGAGGTGGCATTCACAGCTCCAGGAAGGGAAGACAGCTACCACCAAAATGGCAGCTCCTACCCACCAACCAGCAAAGGTAACCAATAAGCCTTGATGCTTTTGACGCAACTGCAACATTACTCTCCACTTCAACGGCAGGGGGGAGAAGGGGAATTGGATTCAGATGACAAACTAACATGGGCCCTGTCTTTTATGGTCTGGGGTACTGATATGCAGACATAAAGGGGAAAAGCACAGGACCTCTTCGACTACTAAGTCCAAAAGCAAAGCACGTCAAGCAGCATGTCTGAATTTTCAGAAAGACTCCTCACTCAGTAAAGATATTGCTAACAGTAATTTTTTTATGGGTTTGAAGTTGCTTGGTTATGACTGTAAATATTATTACCCTTATCAAAAAGCTTGGGGATAAGCTTGGCAATTAATACCCTTCAGAGAAACATATGGGTAACCCCCACAGCGTGGCACATTCAACCTTAAGAAGCTTGCTGGGAGTACTGAATATTTATTTATTTATTTATTTAAGTTTTTTTATATACCAACATTCAAGACAATAGTCCCATCATGCTGGTTCACATGAAACAGGAGTGCAAAATAAACTTAAACTTGAACAATAGTGCGGAATAGCCCACTTGGCTCTCTTCTGACATTATTATTATGTTACTATGTAATAGTGAGTATACACCTTGAAAGATCATCAGGGCAGCCTGCCTGGGAAGAATCAAAAGGAGGGAAAAAATGTATTCTTATAAACTTGCCAGCTTCTACTTTGCTACATCAATAGTGTACATAAGTTACCAACAGTGGCCTAACGAGGGGGGGGGGGGCAGGGGGTACAATGCGCCCAAGTGCCAGCTTAAGAGAGGGCACAGCAGCTCGAGTCTTTCAGCTCATTTTTTTTGCCAAAGCACATTGCACTTGCAAGCATGTCACAGAGAGGCCTGCCCTGAGTCAGAGTGCTGCTTCTCCGGTTGTGCCTGGCCTGACTCTGCTGCTAATTTTCAGCAAGCACTGTCTTAAGAACATAAGAACATGCCATGCTGGGTCAGACCAAGGGTCCATCAAGCCCAGCATCCTGTTTCCAACAGTGGCCAATCCAGGCCATAATAACCTGGCAAGTACCCAAAAACTAAGTCTGTTCCATGCTACCGTTGCTAGTAGTAGCAGTGGCTATTTTCCAAGTCAACTTAATTAATAGCAGGTGATAGACTTCTCCTCCAAGAACTTATCCAATCCTTTTTTAAACCCAGCTATACTAACTGCACTAACCACAGCCTCTGGCAACAAATTCCAGAGTTTAATTGTGCATTGAGTAAAAAAGAACTTTCTCAGATTAGTTTTAAATGTGCCCCCTAGTCTTTCTACTATCCGAAAGAGTAAATAACCGATTCACATCTACCCGTTCTAGACCTCTCATGATTTTAAACATCTCTATCATATCCCCCTCAGCCGTCTCTTCTCCAAGCTGAAAAGTCCTAACCTCTTTAGTCTTTCCTCATAGGGGAGCTGTTCCATTCCCCTTATCATTTTGGTAGCCCTTCTTTATATCTTCTCCATCGCAATTTTCTGAGATGAGATGCGGCAACCAGAATTGTACACAGTATTCAAGGTGCGGTCTCACCATGGAGCGATACAGAGGCATTATGACATTTTCCATTTTATTAACCATTTCCTTCCTAATAATTCCCAACATTCTGCTTGCTTTTTTGACTGCCGCAGCACACTGAACCGATGATTCAATGTATTATCCACTATGATGACTAGATCTCTTTCTTGGGTGGTAGCACCTAATATGGAATCTAACATTGTGTAACTATAGCATGGGTTATTTTTCCCTATATGCATCACCTTGCACTTATCCACATTAAATTTCATCTGCCATTTCGAAGCCCAATCCTCCAGACTCACAAGGTCCTCCTGCAATTTATCACAATCTGCTTGTGATTTAACTACTCTGAACAATTTTGTATCATCTGCAAATTTGATTACCTCACTCGTCGTATTTCTTTCCAGATCATTTATAAATATATTGAAAAGTAAGGGTTCAATACAGATCCCTGAGGCACTCCACTGCCCAATCCCACTGAGAAAATTGTCCATTTAATCCTACTCTCTGTTTCCTGTCTTTTAGCCAGTTTGTAATCCATGAAAGGACATCACCACCTATCCCATGACTTTTTACTTTTCCTAGAAGCCTCTCATGAGGAACTTTGTCAAACGCCTTCTGAAAATCCAAGTACACTACATCTACCAGTTCACCTTTATCCACATGATTTACTACTCTTCAATTTGTCAATCAGGCCTACCACATCTTCTAGGTTCACCATGATTTGGTTCAATATATCTGAATCATTACCCATGAAAACCTTCTCCGGTACGGGTACCTCCCCAACATCCTCTTCAGTAAACACCGAAGCAAAGAAATCATTTAATCTTTCCGCGATGGCCTTATCTTCTCTAACTGCCCCTTTAACCCCTCGATCATTTAACGGTCCAACTGACTCCCTCACAGGCTTTCTTCTTCCGAAATATTTAAAAAAGTTTTTACTGTGAGGTTTTGCCTCTACGGCTAACTTCTTTACAAATTCTCTCTTAGCCTGTCTTATCAATGTCTTACATAAGCGTTGGCAAGTTAAATGTATTATCCTATTTTCTTCTGTTGGATCTTTCTTCCTTCTTCCTCTTGCAGTTGGGAAGCTGTGATGGGTCAGAACCAGGTGTTTTTCTATTGCTCTGCTCCCTAATTTGGATGGGCCCCTGGCCTGGGACTTTATTAGCTCCTCCCCCCCCCTAGGCCCATGCCCTACTGCCAACTGCCCAGCTGTCTCCGAGTCAAGGTTGCTGCTGTTTGAGTCCTGAGTTACTGCTGTTATGACATGGTATGGCAAGGTTCTAGGTGGTTTTTTGTAGGGCGTTTGTGTTAGTTCATAAAGTGCTTGGCATTGGAGGGAGTTCGTTTTGCTGTTAATGAGAAGATACCAGAATTTCAATATATATTTTTTTGCATGTCCTAGTTCTGTTCTAGACCCATTGCAAATCTTAAGTTCTTGTGATTCTTATGATTATTGCTGTTTAATTCTAGTCATGATATTCTCAACTATTTTGGAAAGAGGCTTCATAAAACAAATATCAATGCATTCTTTTATTACGTGATTGGATCTGATGTTTCTGTTAAGCATTCTTTGTTTACTTTTTAAATGATAGTGTATTTATAAACTATAAAATACAGATTAATAAGATTTTTTAAAATTAGTAAGTGCGTGAAATAATTTTAATTAAAATATTTTAAAGCACCACTCATGATACATAATGATTGTTGCATGCTACTTAGAAATCCATTGGCAGGTTCATTCTAAGGCATTATTAATGGATAAGAATACAACCGTATGCCTACTGCCCACCCATGTTAACCTTGGGGCCCCTCCCTAAAATTCAGTTCTGGATACACCACTGAAAAAGGCTCCTGCCAGTGGGGTTACTACTCATGTGCTTGAGTCAACAAGTGAGGGGAGACTTACATAGAAACACAGAAATGATGGCAGAAGAAGATCAGACGGCCCATCCAGACTGCCCAGGAAGCTTTCACACTTATTTTTTCTCTCTCATACTTATCTGTTACTCTTGGCTCTTATTATAACTTTTTGGTTCTAGTTACCTTCCACACCCACCACTGATGTTGAGAGCAGTGCTGGAGCTGCATTTAAGTGATCTGGCTTAATTGGTTAGGGGTAGTAACCGCTGCAATAAGCAAGCTACTCCCACTTTTATTTGTTTACCCAGCCTGTGCAATTCAGTCCTTGTTGGTTGTTGCCTGAATATAAATCCTCTTTTCTTCATTCCCCTGACGTTAAAGCAATGAGCTGCACTGGATATGTATTCCAAGTGAAGTATCAGGCTTAATTGATTCGGGGTAGTAACCGCTGTAACAAGCAAGCTAAACCCTTGCTTATTTGTGAATGCAAATCCTGTTTTCCACATTTCCTCTTGCCATTGAAGCATACAGCAATGTTTGAGTCGCATTAACCGTGTGTCTGTTTATTGAATAAGGGTATTAATCTCCAGGTAGTAGCTGTCATTCCCGCAAGCCACCCCCATGCCTCTTCTATTCATTCACATCCTCTCTAGACTTTATGGATCCACAGTGTTTATCCCACGCCCCTTTGGAATCCTTCACAGTTTTGGTCTTCACCACTTCCTCTGGAAGGGCGTTCCAGGTATCCACCACCCTTGCCGTTAAGAAATAATTCCTGACATTGGTTCGGAGTCTTCCTCCCTGAAGTTTCAAATTGTGACCCCGGGTTCTGCTGATTTTTTTTCCCAACGGAAAGGGTTTGTCGTTGTCTTTGGATCATTAAACTTTTCTTCTGTGCCTTACTTGTTTTGGCCTTGGCTTCTGGTATTGGGTTGGGGAGTGCAGTGTTGCTGGGCTTAGCCTGGGGGGGGGGGGGGGGAGAGGAGGGCATAGGCATCGGAATGGGGTGGACTACCCTGGACCCAGCCCTCACCAAGTTTTCTAGCTGCCAGGATGAGGATCTTCACAAATTACTAATGCTGGCACCAAGAAGCTTTCGCCTCATAGGCTGTTCACAACACTCTCTCAGTTAATTTCTTTTTTGGGGGTTTATATTAATGTGACTTTCTGTAATCTTAAGCACTAACACAAGAAGGATGGAGGTGCACAAATACATTGACCCCTGGGCGCCAGAGACCCTAGCTACACCACAGGTTACCAAATCCAAAATTAAAGTACATCAAAGTTTTCAGTACCATAAAAATACTAAACAAATTGACTGGCATGAAAAAGCCCCACAAATACCATAAGCCCCCTTTATAAATGGTGTATATAATCACCAAACTAAAAGTTTATATAAGGCAACAGTACCAACAAAAACATTGCTCTTTAAGAGTAACCATTTTACAGAAAAAGCATAAAATATAGGAACAACAATTTTTAAAAAGAAAAAGGTATGCAAGTGTTTTTGACTTTCCAACTAAAGGATTTTAATTGAAAAATAATTATGTAAAAATTCTATGATACTGGTTTTATCTGCTGGTTTATTGTCAGTAGTTCCAGCCAGTACATCTTATCTGAAGTCAAATCAGTTCTAGGCAGCCAAATTGAAGGGGTGGGAAGGGAGCATTCTCATGCTTTTAAAAATCTAAATAAATAATTATAGAGAAAATAATATAAACAATTTTTAAGCCTAGATCAGAATTCTGAAGTTTAATTCTACCATTTTATGTTTTGGAAAAATAGATTATAGATATCTAGGTATAATATATATATATTAGAGTTAACAGATGGCTCCAGGTTATCAGAGACAGGTAAGGCCAATCTTGGGTTTACCCCCACTCTATATTAATTTAGCATCGTTTATTAAACTTAATATACAACTGGGATAAAACAAGGTCTGGATCAACTGATCCCGACGACATGAAATCAGCTGGTAATTATATACATTTTCCACAGCTTTGGCTGTGCTGTCACTGCCAAAATTAGTTTTCCACTCCTGTCCTGTAACTTTAAAGGTTTCTTTAGTTATTTTAGAATAAGACTGAGTTATTTGTGATGTCATTCCAAGCTACAAATAGAAAACAATAAAAATGAACATCAGGAATCCCCAAAACACTGCACACACAAAAACGTCTGGAGGACGCAGCGCCTCTCGAAGAGGAGACGTCATGCCCTTTCCGGCCGCAAGAGGCGCTTTCCCATTTCCCAAACTTATCTCTTCCCAAGTACCACAGGAACCACCGTTGAAGAGAAGCCGGGACAGAGTCTTACATCGGATAGTGTGGAACCCGCACCGAGGATGTTTCTCGAAGCTCTCCCCCAGTTTCAGTGCCCGCTCTTTAGAGTCAAAGTTGGGAAAAGCTGCTCCATTCATTCTATTTCACCCCCACCCCAACTGCAGCGGACAGCGACCATCTGTCGGCAGAGCAAAAAAAAAAAACTTTCCGCGGAGACTCCTTGCCAAGCACGCAGTTCGTAAACTACGCCCCCTCTCGGACACAGTATCTTCCAATTGGCGCTTTGACTTCCGGGCGATAGAATTCCAAACAACCTCATTGGAGGGGGAGCGAAGCCTTGGGCGACTCGCCAGTAGTTGCAGCGTAGAGACGCTCAGTATGCAAATAAGTTTCCCTTTGTCTTTCGTCACGCCGGGCACTGAGAAGCCGAACAGTAGGCAGCCATTGTGACATCTGGCGAGAGGCGGTTGGCAGTGTAGAGGCTCGTGACGTAGTACGGGCGGTCGTTTGTTTCTTCCGTTTTTCCCGCCGGCCGATTCTTTTTTTTTTTACCGTTCCGCCTCACTCCTTCGGCCTTAAGCGTTCTATTTTTATTTTTTGAACGTCAGTCTGTGCTACGGTAGATCACGCTCCCCTGCGACGGGGTGCCGTGGGAGCGCTGTGTCCGGGCTCTTGCTAGGGCCGGGAGGAGGCTCGGAGTTTTGCCCTCGGATCCGCGTGAGGTCCGGTATCATAGCAACCGGCGGCTTCATCTACGGGGGAAGAACAGGTGCGAGCACCCTGGAAAAGTATCGACACCCCCGTTGTTATTAATACTTTTAATACAATAAATAATATCTGAAGAAGCTATTAATGCTGGGAGTCTGTGAGACCTCTTCTTGCAAGCGTTTAAAAGGTTGCTTTATTGTACTAAGAGGTAACAAGTCAAACCTAGGCTTCCCTAATAGTGCAATGTACTGGTTTATTGTAAAGTTGTTACCATTTAATCAGATACTCCTTTTAATCAGACAATCTTGTTTCTGCAAGACGGTGCCCCTTTATGGCTGCTGGTCTAATACAGTTGCAGAAAACCTGATCCCTGCAGCATATTTTAATGATTTGCTGGCATTTGTGTTTTCAATAACCTAGGAAATGTATGCAGAAAGTTATTCCATTTTCGGGTGAAAGTCATATGAATAGGACATTGTATATTGCAAGAATAGGGCTGGGAACCTGGCAGTTAGTCCTAGATCATCTGTTTGGTTTTTTTTAATAGAGATTGTCTAGGACTAGTTGTCAGGTACTCAGCCAGCAAACCAAATAGATTACAATCAGTTCAGAGGACTTGGTTTAACTGCAGGACCTCTTTGGATCTTGATGTACCAAAGGGTTTTCCCCATTATGTCTATGGGAAAAATGCTTGGTATATAGACCCCCTAAAAATCAAGAACCAGCATTGAGACAATCTTGTGTCCTAGTTTTGAGTTGATAATGTACTTTAAGCTTCTATAATAAGCAGTGTTTTCAAGCTACTTGTATTTTTTAACTTCACCCCTTCATTTCTTCTTACAATATTTTCCAAGCTTGCCTGTTACGTTAATTGACAGCACAATATTTGTCAAGTCATATTTAAAATGAACTGCAAATCCATGTGTTTCTGTCCTATCCTGTAATGTAGTGTGCCAACCACCACCAAATGGTACCCTTTATTTTTACCGAAGAACCCCCATTAGAAATCAAAGTATAATTAGTTATTTTGAGCCACTCATAATAAGGCACTCCAGATGCCTTCTTTGCCTTATATTTAATTATGGGCTATAGCATCATGTATATTTTTATTTTATTTTTATTTATTTAAGGTTTTTATATACCGGCATTCATGATAAAATCACATCATGCTGGTTTACATTAAAACAGTGGTGCATAGAAAGAAAAAACAAACTAACCGTAGTGCGGAAGAAAGCAGTTACAAAAAACAGGGATGCTTAAACTGGGAGAGGAAGGAAAAAGAAAAGGTTAATAGCATTTTAAATATTTACAACGAACAGTTAAATGAGCTGGCTGTGTTATAGAAGTTGAAGGACATTAGCTGGAGTCCGGGAAAGCTTGTTTTTTAGGGGTTTTTTTTTTCTTTTTTAGTTTTTTTTTCTTATTGCAAATTAAAAATAAACTTTTGATTTATCTTAAAAATAGTCCTTCAGAATCCATCTTTTCAATCAAAGTATCCCAACACTGGCTGGTTTCATAATCTGCATCAGGGGGTTGAAGATGGAACTGGATAAGTACAATCCAGCAATTTGTTGGTGCGCTTGACCATTTATTGTGCAATATTAAATCTGCAAAATAAATTTCCAGTAAACTCATATTAGTGAATACTTATTGAGTGGTGCAGAGAGAGAGAGTGTGTGAGGCATTACTACAGTGCTTATGCAGGTTCAGTGTTTTGAATCTCTTTGGTGCCTTGAGGAAAAGCATGTCATTTATATAACTAACATTTACAAATATTTTAATATATATATATATATATATATTTGTTTTTTTTCTTCAAGTAATGGAGTACCACTCCGAAGTCCAAATTTAATGCTGAGGGTGAAACTATAAAGTGAAAATCTTCATGGATTAGGGGAAAAGTGTTCCACCTGAGATCTGCAAAAGAATGATCAAGTTCCAGACAGTGTGACACAATTGGTGCTTGGATCCTTTTGGTTTTAATGCAACTTTTGTGCTCAGTTAGATGAGTCTTAATTTTTCTTTTAGTTTAGCTGATGTAAAGTTTACTGCAAGGACACATCAGGAAATAAATTACAAAAGTAGTTGAACAGTCTATTCTGTAAGAAAGGTGTATTGCCTTATCTGTACCCCGGGGGGAGCCAGCTTTGACCTTCTATGGTTTGGGCACAAAATCTGCAGTGTACATATGAAAAGTGTCCCATATCTGGTGGATTATCCTTGATGTCTAATACCACTGGGTCATTTGTTTTGACCACCCAATCATGGATGTTTTTCCCTCGTGCAGAAGCTATAGTGCATGAAACACCTGGTGTAACTGAAGAATATTCCAATGTTTAGAAATAAAAGATGTTATAGCAGAGGCTAAATGGGAATATCATAGGACACATACTAATTTAGCATTGTTAGGTTTCACCGTGTCCAATAGTAACCATGTATGTTCAGTGTGAAAGTCCCTCTTGTAGGGCTTTTTAATACTTTGAAATATATATCCTCTTGCTAATAATCTCATACTTAGATCACAAGCTTGGAAAACAAAATCCTCTCTGGTGGGAACATATTCTGCGAAACCTGAGACATTGACCAACAGGTAAATTTGAAGCATAAATGAAAAGGATAAAAACTAGACATACAGAGTATTTCTTTCCATGGGTTTCCTATAAACTATGGTTTGTAACAAGTTATTGATCTTTTGTACCCAAGCATCCAATGTGATCACAACTGTAATTTGAAGTGAACTGCAGAAACGGATCTAAAGTATTGAGCCAAGAAAGAAATGGCTCCAAATTTTGTATCGTAGATGTCCGTAACAAAAATACATTGTTTCTGTATCTGAGCCAAAGTGAAATATGTTGAGAAACAATTGCTGTGTATAAACGTTTCTTCAAAATGAGAGGCATAAAGTTTTTCTATGCTGGGTGCCATTGTGGCTCCCATCGCAACATCTTGTTTTTGTAAATAAAATGTACTCATAAATAAAAAGTAATTTTCTTGTACTGCAGTTGCAGCTAGATGAGTGATGAATTGAGTAGGTATACAGTGAAGTTGAGGATACTTATTTAAAGTGTTTTCTTCTATATGAAGAGCCTGTTCCTGGGAGTAAACTAGTATAGAGGGAGCAAATGTCTTAACTTGTGCAAGCTGTAGCTTCTGGCCATCCCACCCCCCTCCCCGCCCCTGACCACAAAGATGCAATACAAGGGAATTAATGCTCTTTTTTATTGAGTGGAAGAAACAGCCACAGCCAATCAACATTAACTTAAACATCAACAAGTACTCAAAAATGCTCACCTCAATGCAACTCGCAAACGAGCCATTACAATAGCTGGCCCTACCCTATGGAACTCCCTCCCCACTCATCTCAGACACGAACCCTCACCACAAGTCTTCAAAAAACAGCTAAAAACATGGCTGTTCTTGAAAGCCTTCCCTCCGGATTCCCAACCCCTTCAACTGCATGTTCTTGAAAACCTGCCCACTTGACCCTTACATGCACTACCGCATATCACCCCCCTCACAACCACCCCCTCCTTTTTCCCCCCCTATTCCCACCAGAACTAATCGTAATCGTAACCAATTCAAACTGTATATATTGTATATAGGTTAGATGCTACAAATTATACTCCCATTCATTTGTATTCATATGTTACAATGTTTTTTACTTCAATAGTTTAATCAATTGTTATCTTGTTAAATGTAAAATAGGGCAGATCTCGCCCTATTCAACCTGTTACCTGGAAACCGATGTGATATCTCGATCGAATGTCGGTATACAAAAGAAATAAATAATAATAAATAACAACCAGCAATACTTTGAGCAAGCTTAACATTCACCAAATAAAGTTGGCCTAATCCCCCATCGGCAAGACTGCACGCTATTACCCACCCCTCCGCTTGCTTGAGGTGGCAGCCCTCCAGCCTTATGCTCCATGAAAGTGGTACGCCACTGTGGCCGCTCCGTGCAGTGTGCTGCCGCCTCATCCCTCTCCTGGCCATCCTTGCAGGCCACACTTATTTATTTATTTATGCCAGGCCTCCATTTGGCCACTCCCAGACTGGCCATCATCTCGGTCTGCACCATGCTTTGCATATAGCCACCTTCAAGTTTCCCCCTATGCATATTCATCGGTACCCAGCTCCTCCCCCGACACCAAAACATTCCTCTTGCACCGGTGAGGGCCCTGCCATAGTAGGGACCAGTAATACCTTACTTGGTCCCTACCCCCCATCTAAACCACTAGCGCTTCTGTGGCCATTTGCAGGGAGAGTATAAAGATATCCATACCCACATCTGATAGATGAACCCCATCTGGCCTGTATGTGCCCGCACAGCTAGGTGAAATATCATCATGTGTGATGACATGACCCCTTATGGCCCGCACCCTAGCTCCCACTTCTGTATTTAATTTACGCCTGCTTTTCTCAATGCCTTTGTAGGATTTCGCTCCTCTCCATACCAAGCGAGGGATAATGTGGGACCAAACCAACACCACAGATGGCCAGAGAGCCTTGACAATTGCCAAATCCTTTTTGATGGCAATTATGAAGTCAATGTTTTTGACCGAGACCAAATCGTTCTCCTAAATGAAAGATGATAATGTCTGGCCGTGGAAGCTCCGTAGTGTATTGGAGGATGGATGGCATTAATTGGTCCCACCTCATCCCTCGGTTGCCTAGCCAAATTATGCTGGCTTAGTTCCGTAGTATGCCCATCTGTTCACTGGAGCTCTTTGTTCTGGCTCTAATGTGTGCCCATTGTGTGGACAAGATCCATAGCACTTTCGCGACCGCAGGTCAAGCGTCTATGACAGATAAGAACAAGGTTAGGGTCAGCAGGGTAAGCAAATGATCCGCCAGAGTATGTATATCCTAGGAGGACTGCTTTACGGGCCGGATGTATGACTTGTATTTACTCGATTGCCAGCGCCCTACAGCTTTTGATCTGTGCCTCACTTAACCCACTGCTGATTGCAAATGATGCTGCGCCAATTCTGAAGGAATTTTATTTATTTTAACATTTTCATATACCGATAGCCGTATACACATTGTACCGGTTCACAAAGAACATGTAGCTGGCCAGAAAGAGGCAAAGCTGTTACATAGAACGCATAAGTCTAACATATATAAATGATTAATTGAATGGGTGTGATATTTGCACGGGTCCTCCCCTATCATTGCTAACCCTCTGCGCAAGATACTAATAAACTGGTAACGTGACAAAGCCGATCCATCTTGATATTTTAACAAGGGGCCCTTCTCCGGTGGGCGCACCATTAAATATTCCCGCATGACCCTAACTGGGCATATGGCCTCTATACGAGCAGGATACAATGTAATCCATCTACCTGTTGCCTGTTGGTCATTTTTTGATCTTCTGATGAAAATCTGGACTGCATCCCGACAAGCCTGTATATTCTCTATCATGAGGCCTCCCTCGGAGGCCTTGGTGGTCACTTTTGCCCGGGCGATCAGCTCGCTGCTCTTAAAGATCCCGAAAAACATTAACGAAAAGGCAAGAGTCCACAGCTTGACCTCAAAAGCATCCCAGGCCAACCTAGGGAGTTCCTCAACTAGGGCTTGCAGCACCGTAGGTGTAATAGGCCTTCTACTGTCAGCCCTAGCTGGTTCTTGCGTCCGCCAGCCCTCCAATAACTTTTTAATCAGAAAGGAGCTGCCGATGCCCCACAATTTAGTCACAAATCCAAGTGCTGCCCTGCCTGCGCTCTGGAGACACCAGAGTCCCTAAGGTGGATTAAGAACTCAGTCACTGTTCTCTCCGTAATTTGCCTCGGATAAGTGAAGCCCTGTGTTTGACTAAAGTTTTGGAATAAACTCCATCCCCGCCAGTGCCAGTCTCAGCATGGAGGCAATCCCGGGCACCCCAAATCCAAGGTGGGATACGGGATGGTTGCACCTCTGCCTCCGGGGCCAGGAATCTGAAATGAGACCACTGAAAAAGCGAAAGTGCATCAGCAACGCTGTTATCCGCCCCAGGTACATGCTTAGCCATAAAGACCAGGTTAATGCGCAGGCAGAGCAATCCCAAGTCCCGCAATAGCCTCAGGACCCTGGGAGAGTGAGCAGTGAGGGAATTTATGGCCTGCACAACCGCCATATTGTCAGACCAGAACACAACTCTCATATTCTGAAAATGGGGCATCCACATATGTATGTCCGCCACAATTGGGAATAACCCGAGAAGGGTGTTCTCAGAGATATCACCTAAGGCTTCCCAATGCGAAGGCCACTGTTCTGCACATCATCTCCGAGACAAGTAGGCCCCAAATCCTATGCTACCTACCGCATCGGTGTAGAGCTGTAATTCCCAATTAGTCACTAAGGGGTCCCTCCATACTGTCCTCCCGTTATACTCCCCCCAAAAATGTCTGCCAGGCTCTCAAGTCCTCTCTTAGCTCCTGGGTGATCCTAATGAAATGATGGCCCCTCTGGATACCCGATGTAGTTAGGGACAATCTTCTAATGAATGGGCGACCCATGAGCATGATTTTGCAAGCAAAATTAAGATGGCCGATGAGAGACTGCATTTGTTTTAAAGTGACCTTCCTTGCCCTTGTGGGGACAAAGATGGCGTCGTGCAACACTTCTAGTTTCTTGTGTGGGAGGCGCGTCACCATTTATTTATTTATTTATAACTTTTTCTATACCGAAGTTCAGGTAACAGAGTTACTTATCACTCCGGTTTACATTGCAACAAATTGCAACAACACATTTGCTGTGTGTGGATCTCGATGCCGAGAAAGGACAATATTTGGGCCAGCCCTTCTGGTTTTTGGTGAGCTAGTGGAATGCCTAATTCGTCAGCCTTACTGATGAATGCCTTAAGAGCTTGGGCACATGCATATGTGTCCCTGTGAACAAAAAATCGTCCAGATAATTGATTGATTTTCCTCTACCGATGTCCTGCTTCACCACCCATTGTACAAACATGATGAACTTCTCAAAGTAGGCGCAAGATATGGAGCAGCCAATCGGCAGGCATTTGTCGAAGTAGTATTTACCTTGAAATTGAAACCCCAACAAATGAAAACAGTTGGGATGTACTGGGAGCAAACGGAAGGCTGACTCGATGTTCACCTTGGCCAACCATGCTCCCTGCCCTCAATGCCTCAACATATCCAAGGCCTGGTCAAATGATGCATAAGATACAGAGCAGGCTTCGGGGTCCAAATAATTGTTAACCGATCTTCCCTCCGAGAAGGACAGATGATGGATCATTCTGCATTCACCTGGCTCTTTTTTTGGTACAACCTCCAGTGGTGAAATCCTGAAGTTAGGCAGTGGTTTCTCCTCGAGTGGCCCTTCCACCCTGCCTAAAGCGCATTCTTTCTTAATTTTCTTAGCTATGATGTCCACCTTGTCCCTTGCTGATTGAAGATTATCAGCCTTTGTAGAGGTTTCTGGACCCTCATAAGGGATGTGGAAACCCTCCGAGAATCTGGCGTAAAGCCAGCTCGCCACCTCCCGCTGATAATCCTTTAATATGCTCTGTAACCTGTGCAGGTTGATAGGTGTTGGAGCTCTGCCCATTCTGCCACAACTAGTGCTGCTCTGTCTGTTGGCTGCCACAGCTCACTGTACACCTGGATTGAGGGTGGCCTGCCCCACACACCGTGCATGAATGTCTGAATTAGCAAGCTCCTGCATATTTGCAATAGCCGACATTGTACAGCCGGCAGATGGCTGCGCCTTCCCTAAATCTTGCAGGATGCGTAAATTGCTGCCCCTGGCGAAAGGGCAGCCTCCCTGGAAAACCCTGGTGGTGAATTGCCATCCATGTGCTAGGCTGGTAAGCGTTTCCCGAGAAGCCAGGTATGACTTCCTGCACCGGTCTATATGGGGTGGTTTTGGAAAGCCACAAATCAATATCTTTACGATCCCAATCTAAACTAAGGTTCACTGCCATATTTCGCCCGAACTGCTTGTCGTACTCCAACCAAGCAGTACCCCCATACGTGTGGTACGTACCGCAGATAACGTCCTGGTATTTGAACAGGGAGCAACATTTTTCTGGGTGTTTTTCCCCTATAATGCTGGACAAAATTCTAAAACCCGCCGACTAATTAGCCAATGTCCTTGCTATGATGGGTTTGTCCTTAGATGCCAGCTTGCAGGCCTCATGGCACTTTGGCTTGGCTCCTTCCCCATCCCTCCTAAGCGAATCAAATATGTCCATACACTCGTTGCAATCGATTTTTGCTGTCAATGCTTCAGAGACGTGCGCGGTGAGAGAGCCTCCTGTACATATATGCTGTGCTGCATTAATTACCGGGGTATTTCCCGGCGTGGTGAACATGGATGACTTCGCTGCATGCTCCTGCCCTGTGATCTCCGCATGTCTCCCATTCCATCCTCGTGGGCTTGGAGTCTGCCCCACCTTGTGCTGCAGGTAGTGGGAAAGCCTCCCCAGTCGCTTGCCCCGATAGCCCCTGTTTCCTCGGAGAAAACCGCATGGGTGCTTCCTGGGGGAGTGGCGCTACTGAGCTCCCTCCTTGCCCGGTAAGGTTCTCAAAAAAGGCCTTCATGGCAGAAAATATATCTGTTGCACCCACTTGTGACCCCAGCCACACTTCGCTGCCTCTACTGTGTGAAGGCTCACTGCCCGTGCTGACCTGGGCGCCGCTCCGCTGCCTCCAGCTCAAGCCCCTCACGAGTCCTGGATATCCCTGGAGTCCCTCAGTCGCACAGGACTCCCTAGGTTCAGTTCTCCGCAGGCCCTGGTTTTGCTGGGCTTCTGGGTTCTCTTTGTAGGGAGTGGGGTTGAAGCAGTCCCCCAACCCCTCAAAGTATTTTTATAAAGGAAGGTAGCTGAGTCTAGTACATTTGCTCCGTCACCTCAGGAGCTGCACAAATGACCCTGCCCCCGCTCTCCAGCATTCTAACCCCTTAACACATGTGCTGGAGCAAAGGCACTATTTGAGCCCCCCCTCGGCTCTCCAGTTCACCAGCAAACACCCCTTAACACACGTGCTGGATCAAAGGTACTGTTTGAGCCCCCCTGGCTCTCCAGTTCACCAGCAAACACCCCTGCCCTAACTTCCCTTAGGGTACAGGTTATCCGTTTCCCTTTCCTGACTAGGCTGTACCCATGAGACAGCTGGAGGAGTCCTCTCCCCTGGAACCTACCTCCATTTCCTCCTCTCCTTTGCTTCCTGGCACTGGCTTTTTCTGGCCACTGCCGCTACCTAGGCACGCCCTCTTCCTCCAGCTCCCTAGGCTCACCTGTGTGACTCATTAGTGTCAGAGTCTGCCACCTGCTCTCCCTACAGGTCAGGTGGTGGTTCTAGGAACCTGGGATTTGTAGTTTCCGCCTTCACCTGCTCCCCCTGCTGGCTGGCTCTAGTATTACTAGCTGCCTTATGGTATCTTACCCATTCCTGCCCCCGGCAGCGCTGCACTCCATCACAACTGCTTAGAGTATTTAGCGCTTACGGCAGGCAAATGACCTGGTCTTGGGGCGCTGATGTGTTCGCAGGGGTCATGCCTTCCAGTGGGCGATTGCTTTGGCACAAAGCAACCCATGTGGCTGATGCTGCGTGGTTGTCGCCTGGTCCCAGTTTTGCGCGTCTTGCTCCTCTGGTTCCCAGACTTGGCTTTTTTTGCTTTGGTGGCATCATCCGGGGTAGCTGCGTAGTTGTCTACTGGTTTGATTGGTTTCTTCCTCGCTCTTTTGCCCGCTGGAGCATGATCTAGGAGTGTTTGCTGTGGTGCAGCCGGACTGGGAGCGATGGAAGAACGAATGGCAGACATGCTGTGTAAACATGTAAATAGGCTAGAATAGGTGAGAAAGAAGCTGGTGACTGCGGGATGAGCAAGCTGCCCGGGGCGGGGGTGAGGGGGAACTCTCCAGTGGCATGGGTGCCTGGAGAATGAGGTAAAGCGCATAGAATGCCCCTGGAGGCATGATTAATTTTTTGGACTTTTTTTTATTTTTTTTTATTAGATTTGAAAAAAGGAGGGGCCTGCAGGTGGCAACTGGACCTAGGGGACAGAGCTGGTCCTGGGGGGGGGCAACGGGGGGGGAATAGGGGCGATGGCCGGCGGGGGGGGGGAGATAGAGGGGCGGGTCACGGGAGAACAGGGGGGAAAGCGAACAAGCAGGGGAGATGGGGGGAGAAAAAAAGGGGCAGGAGGGGGGGGCCAAAGTTTTGAGCAGGGGGGGTGGGGGATGACAAGATGGCTGCCGGAATAGAGCGGGGGGAAACGAGCGAGCTGGGGAAGACAGGGCAAAAAACAAGGGCAGGAGAGAAAGGTGGGTCAAAGGAGTGAAAAGGGGGGGCTGGGGGGAGGGTGGTAGATTGACAAGATGGCCGCCGGGATAGAGCCGGGGAGGAAAAAAACATCCAGAAAAACGGGGGCAGAAGGGAACAGGAGGCGTGAAAAGTGGGGGCGGGTTGACTAGAAGGCCGCTAGAGCAGGGAGGAGAGCAAAACGAGCGGGGGAGACAAAAAGGGGGCAGGAGGGAATGGGAGGTGAAAGGTGAGAAAAGGGGGGTGGAGGGATGACAAGATGGCTGCTGGGAGGGAGGGGGGAGGGCTGCCGGGATGAACGGCCAATACGGGGCCAGGAGAAGCAGGAAGGCTAAAGGGGGGGGGGGGGAGGGCAGGCAAGGTGGCCGCTGGGACGGAGAGGGAAGGAGAAGGGAAAAAGAAGCGAGGAAACCCGGGAAATAGGGGGGAAAAATGAATATGACCCCCGCAAGGCAGGGGAGGGGGGCTGGGGGTCGGGGAAGGACCGCAAAACAGCAGGACCGGGGGGACAAAAAAGGGGGGGGGGCCGGTAGGGATAGGAAAGAAGGGGGGGGGGGGCCGGGGGACCGCATGGCAGCCAAAAAAGGAAAAGAGGAAGGCCAGGCCGATGGAAATAGAAGCAAATACGGCCCCCAGGGAGAGTGGAGGGGGGCAGCAGGAGAAACTAATTTACTCTGTCTCCCTGTTATAATGCCATAAGTTATAATGCTATAATGTAACAATAATATATACCCCTGATTCCCTGTTATAATGCTGTAAGTCATAATGTTATAATGTAACAATAATAAGACATCTTAGTCATATTATTCACGAGTTATAATGTAAACCAATGTGATATACCCCAATGAATGTCGGTATATAAAAATAAATAAATAGGCTCCTGGCTAGAATTTAAATAGTAAATTATTGTAACTTATAGGGTATTTTTGTTGTTTAATGCTATTTAATAAACCTACACGCCAAGTGGAAACCATATGGTTCCCCTTTCGATTATCTTTTGATTATATAACACTGTGTAAGTGGCATTGATAGCTTTAGAATTTAAATAGGCCAAAGCGTCCCATTGACCACCAGTCCCTCCCCTCCCCCCCTTGAACTGGCTACAGCACGCCTGCCCAGTTATGAGGCCCCCTGCCTCGAACGGCTGGGCCTCCTAAAGTGACTAACAACGTAGAGTCTGAAACTGAAGGCAAATCATTTAAGATAGTAAGAAAATGTATGGTGTTCTTCACATACAATTGTGCCAATGGAACTTCTGTTTTTAAAAAGTTATCTACAAAAATTGATAATGGCTCCAAGACTGATCTGATTGAGGATACTATCGGTCTACCTGGAGGATCCTGTAATCTCTTGTGGACTTTTGCAACTAAATAAAATGTGGAAACCTTTGGGTAATGTGGTTTTAGATATTGCTGTTCTCATTTAGTGAAAAATTTCTTAGTTTCTTCTTGTTCTAATATTGCTTCTGTGGAGCCAATCAGTGCAGGTATCAGATCTCCCTCTAATTTTCTATAATGCTGAGAGCTGTTTAGCTGTAAGTTTTTGCTTCTTTAATGTAATGGTTATGGTGCATGATGACAATGGCACCTCCTTTTATCTGCTGGTTTTATAACAAGTGCAGTGTTAGCTCGCAACATTTTCAAGGCATTCGTTACTGAACAAGACAAATTATTTATTTACATGCAGTTTTTTGTCTCTTGGAGATTGGTATTGGATTATGTGATGCAGGTGCCTACACTTTGATATTGTACTTTAGTTAATATGCATTTTTAATCTTTAATATTTAGGTTAACATGAGCCAAATGAAGACAGGAAATGTGGATGCAAGAATATTGTCCCTGGCTTCAGAAGTTACAGAGATCTCAAATCAGAACGTGCCTGTTTTACTGTTGGAATTGAAAGGTGTGTGAAGCCACCAGAGCAGAACTAATACACAGCTACAGACGTATCCATTTGCTTTTGTTTGCACATTTAAATGTACCTTTTTGTTTGCTTTCCTTTTGGCATTTAAATGCAATATTTACTTACTTCCTTCCAGAAATTTTAAAAAGTGCACCTTCAGTAAGCAAGGAATCCACAAAACTGAAAGAAGATTTGTATCATTATGACCTAATCCAATACTGTGTGTTGGTTCTGAAGCAAGACTATTCCCGGGTTAATGGTGGCTGGGCAACAGCAGCAAAACTAGCAGAAATACTAAGGTGAGACAGCCTATTTCTTACTGTTCTGCATATTATTTGTCAGTTATTGTCTCAAAAGTTGGGCATGATGCAGGGCAAATTTTCTTTTTTCTTTGTAACTTTTTAAAATTCATTTTTGCTTGTTTGGGGCGGGGGTTTACTTGCTTTTGACTAGATTTTTCAACTTTTTGGTCTGTTTTTTGGATTTATATTTTTCTGGCAGTGTGGGATGATTCTTTTTGTTGTTTTTTCCCTACTAGCCTTTCGTATGTGTATATAGGGAGCAGTCCCTAAGTCTGGGCCAGCAGCAGGTGTCAGGCACCAATTTTTAGGTATCTGGGAATTTTCCACCTCAGTTGTTTCATTTTGCTTATTTGTGGAAAACATTTTATCCAGCACACTTCAAAATTTGCACTAAAAGTAAATGTTACTGACTGAAAACTAAGATGGATAGGACAGGCTGCTACGGGAGGTAGAAAAGTAGAACAAGACAAAATTGTAGCGCAGGGAAGGCAAATGAAAGCATGGATTACTGATCACTTAATTATTGGCATTATGCAAAGATTTGTTCTTGGTGAAGGTAAATGGGCTACAGTAAATTATAGTTTTTTTTCATACCGCTCTGGACAGACACTAGGAAGAGAGATTTCCTTGTTTTACCTGTTTGGATAAAAACTATTACTAATCTTTACAATTAAATGGACAAACCACCAAGGGAATGTTTCCAAAATCTACCCAATGGGCCCAGTTTATCAAGGGATTTTCTCAGACACAAATTGGGAGAACAGCTTCACTATATCAGTCCTAGTCTGTCTTAGCTTTAGCAAGAAGGATGTGTGATACAGTGCATAGCATCTGATACTTGTGACAAGGTGATGGATAGAGAGTGAATGTTTTCCCCATTGTTTAGGGGTAGTGGAAGAGGGGAAGTTGTGATATAGTACCTCTGTGCAAATGATGTTTTATCTATATTTAAGAGCCTGCAGGCATGCACATAGGGGCCAATGTAATAAAACCCATGCAGTTAGATTTTAGTGCAGGTTTTATTTTACGTGCATGCTAAAATAAGTGGTCTGTTTGGGATGGAGTAAGCTATGACATGCTATTAGACCATGCGTAAAATAGTGTACTAAACAATGGGGTTTTTTTTTTAATTTTTTTAATTCCGTGGCCATTTTACATTTCATCTGAAACCCATGCCAAAAAAAAAAAAAAGTTCCCGACCTGGATTTCTCATCGCCCTCCCTCTCTCCTACTTTGATCTGATGTTGCTGGCTGGCCAGAGTCCTTTCTCCCCTCCTAAGAAAGCTGATCCTAACCCCACCTTAAAAAATATTTAGGGGTAGATTTTAAGAGACGCGCTGATTTTATAACGTGTGAGTCATATCTGGAGAACACCCTGCTTCATCCATAGGTACTTACATTTTCAATTTTTATTTTGCCTGGGAGTTTCAATGTTAGAACAATAAAGAAATCAGTGGAAAAATGACTTTTCCACTGATTTTTTTCCTGTGTTTACACACACACAGACATACCCCTACTACTACAACTACAAATTAGGCAATATGTATGCTAATAACAGAGAAAAAATCCCAAAAGGACGAGATGAGCACTAATATTCAATATACATGAATAAAAACTAATCTTTATCACCTCTCAAAAGATAAAATAAAGTAAATGAGCACCTATAGATCAAAATCATTCACTATACATAAATGTGTCTTTAAATGCTAACGTACATGGTGTATACAGAACCAATATAGCTTCACATACATCACATTTATTTATTTATTTATTTATTTAACAGTTTTTTATACCGACCTTCATAGTAAATAACCATATCGGATCGGTTTACATTTAACAAGGGAATAACTGGAGTAACAATTCAATAAAACCATAGATAACAATAGATAAGAATAAGTCAAAGTTACAATCAACAGGGAATAAAGAACTTGGAAGCTTGCAACAAGCTGGAAAGAAGATAAGGCTGGAAAGAAGATAAGGCAGGTAATAAATATAAAGTGGTGCAATAGTGCGTACGGGTAAAAGCTTAAAGGTGCTTTAACCTGTAAGTGTCAGGGTCCATTGATTCGTGGATGTAAATGCAGTCCGGTTCCATCAAAAGAAATCTCAGAAATCAATATTATTTGCCATCCTTAATACAGGAAATCTCATCAAATACATTAACAAGCATATTTATGGTCATTAATCATAATGAAACATTGTAGTACCAAGGGGATTGTAAATAATATCCAGGAAATATATTACACCAGCTCACAATTAGATATATAGAGTTAGAAAGTGTAAATAAGGTATTTGGGATTTCATACCATACCCAGGGATTTCATCATGCTTGTTTATAACTGTCTATGGTTATGATTTGTGAGTAAGTATTGATTTGTAACTCAAGATGTTTTGTAAGACATTTAGAGAAAAAGGATGCACACATTAAGCATTGTTCCATGTACTTGGTACTGCAATGTTTCATTATGATTAATGACCATAAATATGCTTGTTAATGTATTTGATGAGATTTCCTGTATTAAGGATGGCAAATAATGTTTTCTGTTGATAAACAGGCTTATTTAGCCATGCTGTCTGGGTGATAGCAACTGTTATCTGTGCCTTGCTCCCAAGCGACCTGCAGAGACTGTAGGAGAATGTCTTCCAGAGCCCAATGTCAGAGAACCGCGAAGATCTTAAGGCTCCGGGAACAAACCCCAGGATCCTATGCACCTATGAAGGAAGATCGATGCACTCCTCTCCAGGACTGAAATTCCACCATCCAGACCCAGTAAGGCAATCGTCATTGGGATCCAGGAACGCCAAAAGTAGCCAAAAAGGGAAAAAACCCACCATGCTACCACCACCAAAACAGAAACAGGCATTGAATACACAAGCTGCTAAGATTCACAAAAAGACGTCAGAGAGGTCAACGCAGGCTAGTCTGGGCAGATTGCAGCATCAGAGGATTTGACGTACAGGAACACATTGGACTGACCAATGCATGAGAAGGTGTCGAGACCATCAATGCAGGTTAAGGTGTCAGAGAAGTCTATGCAGGTAAAGGTGTCGGCCTGTTCGAAGCACAACAGTGAGTCGGAAATGATGTACATCATGACATCGGAGAAATAGACACAAGTGAAAACATCATCCCCCTGATGCATGAAACTAAGTTGCGTTTGCACTTGAAACCGTCAACACATTACTCAATGCAAGACAAAAATTCAAACAAGTGATGCATGGTACAGCTTCAGACAAGTCTCTCCACAAAAAAGATGCATCTTCGAGGGCAGAACATCATGATGCCCCAAAAAACCTTGAAACTCTATCCAAGTTCATTCACAGACCAGAACCGTCACCAACACTATCCCCTCAGGGTAGTGGCAGACTATCATCTCATAGACCTCTTCTACACTATCTGGCCAGGAAATGGAGGGTGGATCTCCTATCGAAGTATCCTCTTCCCCAGACTCAGCTCACACGGGACAGGATTTTTCTTTCAAGGATCATAGACGTCATTCCCCTTCTCTAAAGGAGCCTCTGCAAGATAGACCTGGACTTCCAGTAAAAGAACCTCCAATGCCCAGATCTAGGGCACCAGAGACAAGCATCCTAGTAGCACTACTCCCACCATGAGGGAAAAGTTCCAGATCCCAATCATCTCCAGGTTCTTCATCTCACTCCTCGTTGGGCTGGTCGGGAGTTAAGACATCTCATATATCTCATATGGGGCATACCCATATAGCAGCTCCAGGTACTTCTGCTGAAGAAACAATGTCCCAAATCACCTCCATCTTGAAATCCTTCTTTGTGAACCTTCCTTCACAACATGTGTCTAATCCATCTCAGTCTCCAATTCCATCTGAAGGAAATCGCTCTCCTCATTTGGAATATCCTCCATCACCTACAAACATTTATTTTATTTATTTATTTAAGGTTTTTATATACCGGCATTCATGATAAAATCACATCATGCTGGTTTACATTAAAACAGTGGTGCATAGAAAGAAAAAACAAACTGGAACTGTAGTGCGGAAGAAAGCAGTTACAAAAAACAAGGATGCTTAAACTGGGAGAGGAAGGAAAAAGAAAAGGTTAATAGCATTTTACCGTATTTTTCGCTCCATAAGACGCACCTGACCATAAGATGCACCTAGGATTCAGAGGGGGAAAATTAAAAAAAAAAAAATTGTGCTAAACCGGCTCTGCGTCTGGGCGTCTTATGGAGCAAATTAGGGGAGTGCATAGCTTTTTTTTTCCTCCCCATTTTGTTTTCGGGTCTGGGGAGGGCCATTTCGGTCCACTCCCCAGATCAGAAAACTTTTTTCTCTGGGAACCCCTCCCCCCCCCAAAAAAAAAAACCCCCATCCCAACCCTTTAAATTAACAACCCCCACCCTCCTGACTCCCCCAAGACCTGCCGACTTAGTTTACCGCAACCCCCCACCCTCCTGACCCCCCCCCCCAAGACCTGCCGACTTAATTTACCGCAACCCCCCACCCTCCTGACCCTCCCCAAGACCTGCCAACGTCCCCGGTGGTCCAGCGGGGGTCCAGGAGCGGTCCGGGAACGATCTCCAGGGCGTGGGCCGTCGGCTGCCAGTAATCAAAATGGCGCCGACGGCCCTTTGCCCTTACTATGTCACTGGGACCGACGATCTCAGTGACATAGTGAGGGCAAAGGGCCGTCGGCCCACGCTCAGGAGATCGTTCCCGGACCGCTCCTGGACCCCCGCTGGACCACCAGGGACGTTTGGCAGGTCTTGGGGGGGTCAGGAGGGTGGGGGGGTTGCGGTAAACTAAGTCGGCAGGTCTTGGGGAGTCAGGGGGGGGGGTTGTTAGATTTTTGTTTGTGTTTTTTTATATTCGCTCCATAAGACGCACATACATTTTCCCCCCACTTTTGGGGGGAAAAAAGTGCGTCTTATGGAGCGAAAAATACGGTAAATATTTACAACGAACAGTTAAATGAGCTGGTTGTGTTATAGAACTCGAAGTTGAAGGACATTAGCTGAAGTCCGGGAAAGCTTGTTTGAAGAGCCAAGTCTTAAGTCTCTTCCTGAAGGTTGGGAGGCAGGGTTCCTGTCTTAGGTCTAGGGGGATGGAATTCCATAAAGGGGGACCGGCGGTAGAGAGGGCCCAATCTCTCAAGGTAATATGTCTAGTGGCTTTGGTTGGAGGAACCTGGAGTGAACCTCTATATGCGTCTCTGGTAGGTCTTGAAGAATTGTGTAAGAGGAGAGGAATTTGCAGGTCGATAGAAGTATGTTGATGAATGATTTTGTAGATAACGGAGATGGATTTGTAGAGAATTCTGAAGTGCACTGGCAGCCAATGAAGGCTTTTTAGGATAGGGGAGATGTGATCTCTTCTTCTGGTGTTAGTTAATATTCGTGCTGCCGCATTTTGTACCATCTGAAGCGGTTTGGTATAGGAGGAAGGGAGGCCTAGTAGGATAGAATTGCAATAGTCTAACTTTGAGAAAACTAATGCCTGAAGGATTGTTCTAAAGTTCTGCAAGTGAAGGAGAGGTCTTATCCTTTTCAAGACTTGAAGTTTGTGAAAACAGTCTTTGGTAGTTTTGTTGATAGAAGCTTTCAAATTCATCCGATTGTCAATTAAAACTCCAAGGTCTCTCAGTTGCGTGGATTGTGGGATGCCAGGGTGAGTGGAAGTGATGTTACTGTTCTCGGGAAAGATGAGCAGGAGTTCGGTTTTGGAGGAATTTAATACTAAGTTTAGACTAGTGAGGAGGAGTTTGATTTGTTGGTGGCAGTTTTCCCAGTGATCTAGTGTTTTCAAGTATGTGTCTTTAACAGGGATTATTATCTGAATATCGTCCGCATATAGAAAATGTTTTAGATTGAGGCTGGAGACGAGCTGGCGTAGCGGTAAGAGATAAATGTTAAAGAGCGTAGGGGACAGAGAGGAACCCTGTAGGACTCCTACGGTTGAATTGTAACGTGATGATTCTTTGTTTTGGATTTTAACCTTGTAGCCTCTGTTGTTGAGAGAAGTTTTGAACCAATTAAGTGCGGCGCCAGTAATTCCTATTGCCGCCAACTGATTTATGAGGATGGAGTGATTGACAGTGTCAAACGCTGCCGAAAGGTCCAGTAGAATCAGTAGAAATGATTGTCCTTTGTCGAGGCCCATGATGAGGTAGTCTGTCAGGGAAATGAGGAGTGATTCTGTGCTAAAGGCTTTGCGGAACCCATGTTGGGAGGGGAACAGGAGATTATTATCTTCTAAGTAGTCTGACAGTTGAGTGTTCACTAATTTTTCCATGAGTTTTGCTATGAAGGGCAGGTTGGCGATCGGGCGGAAGTTATTTGGGTCTTTAGGATCCAGATTGGGATTTTTTAGGAGTGGTTTGAGAGAAGCCAATTTAAGGTCCTCTGGGTAGAGTCCTTGGGAGAGAGAACAATTAATGATGTCTGCCAGATTTTTGGAAATGGAGTCTGGAATTGTCAAGAGGAGTTTCGTAGGAATGTGATCCATAGGATGAGAGGAAGGTTTCATTCTCCTTAGTGCTACTTGTATCTCAGTGGAGGAGATGGGATCGAAAGCTTCAAGACAGGTGCTTTTGAAGTAGAGATTAAAAGAAGTCGAGTATGAGGTGGTATTGGAGGGCAGCTGTGTTAGAAGGCTGGCAATTTTGTTTTGGAAAAATAGAACTAGTTCTTCTGCTTTAGCTTGTGCTAGGTTGCTAGGAACTTCCAGGGGGTTGATTTGGGTAAGGCTAGATACGTAGGCAAAGAGTGCTTTGGCATCGAAGACCAGGTTATGGATCTTGGAGGCGTAAAAGTCCCTTTTTGATTTTAGAGTAGAGGACTTGTATTGGTGTAGTGTAGATTTGTAGGCAGAGAGTGTGCTGGCACATGGAGCTTTGCGCCATTTGCTCTCTTTCTGCCTTAAGCATTGTTTTAGCCTTCTAAGTTCATTGGTGAACCAAGGTTGTCTTTTGGAAGCATTTGAGTGTGCCCTTTTTGTAGATAGTGGGCAGAGCTTGTTGGCTATATCTTCTGTAATTTTGTTCCAAGAGCAGAGAGCCATGTTCGGGTCGGTGAGGTCTATAAGGGGAAGCTGAGCGGTCAGGAGGTTCTTAAGTTCTTCTGAGGAGCAAGATTTTCTGTAAAGAAATGTGGGTGAAGGAACGTGGGGGGGGCTGGATTCTTTCAGTGAGAATGAGGTCGAAATAAGAGTGTGGTCTGACCAAGGTACTTTCTTGCAATTGAGGAGCGATGCAGGATAGATGTCTTTGTTAACAAAGATAAAGTCCAGAGAGTGACCGGCTTTGTGTGTCTGTTTGTTCACTATCTGTTTGAATCCCATTGCTGAGAGGGCTGTGAGAGAGGCTTCACAGCTGGTAGTAAGAGTGGGATTGTCTACATGCAGGTTAAAATCACCTAGGATAATGGCTGGGGCATCCAAGTTAAGGAGAGTTGAGACTATTTCAACATGGAGTTCAGTCCACAGCCTTCTGGAAGTCCTCTTTTTTTTTTTTTTTTCCCCTGAGCCGAATGAACACCCTCAGGAATCACCTCCATCTTCACTGGGAAGCTCTACAGCTTCTGACCCACTGGAAGAGGCTCCTGAGCCTTCTTCACTGCCTGAGGACCTAACCTACTCTGAATTTTTAGAGAAGGTGGGCACACTCTTGAAGATGGAAACACGCAAGATCCCTGATCCTAGAGCAGAGATAATGGGCATTTTAAAGATATTATAACTTCCGTCAGAACCATCGGCTCTTCCTTCGCCTACACTGCTAGATTCTATCATGGATAAAGCCTGGGAATTCCCCCATACTATACTGATGGCATCCAGAAAATTAGGTCTAAATTACAGGATGCGAAAGTCTACACATTGTGTCACAGTTCAAATTCCACATGCCTCTGTAGTTGTTGTTGAATCGGCTATGAAAAAGGCAAAGAAGACAAGATTGCACTCCAATACACCCCCTGGAAAAGACAACCGGGAATTGGATGAATTTGGCTGTAAGATATTTCAGGGTATCAATCACACAACAAAACCCACACACACCAACTGGTGTACTCCAGTACACACCAATGTCAACAACCAAAAAATGAACAGTGTACCAGTTAGAAAATTACTATAACACCCCAAAACGCCAAACAAATTTTTGTAAGACCCTCTAATCACGAGTAGACATATCATGTGTACAACTCGTTTTTCATAGGGGTCACTATTACTTTAATCATTTATAAACTCAATTTTTGTTATATTTTTCAAAGTTTTTTCTCAAATTTTGACAAAAATTTTTTGAGAAAAAACTTTGAAAAATATAACAAAAATTGAGTTTATAAATGATTAAAGTAATAGTGACCCCTATGAAAAACGAGTTGTACACATGATATGTCTACTCGTGATTAGGGGGTCTTACAAAAATTTGTTTGGCGTTTTGGGGTGTTATAGTAATTTTCTAACTGGTACACTGTTCATTTTTTGGTTGTAGATATTTCAGGGTTCCATGCTAAATGCATGTACACACCAATTTTATATTATATAATATCTATACAAATGGATCCAAATCTTAATGCCTTTTGTTTCTATGGGCAGAGAAATCCAGGAACACCACAATCATTAACAGACCTGCAAATAGGTCTACAACATCTGCACGATGAACCCATGGAATCTGCATCTTTGAAACACCTAACTTGGAAGTACTTTTTCCTTGTTGCAGTCACATCGGCTAGGTGAACGAATGAACTTCAAGTCCTAGTGACCAATTATCCTCACTTATAATTCCACCACTGCAAGGTCTTATTGCGTACACACTTGACCTTTTTACCTAAGATGGTTTCAGCTTTTCATTTAAATCAATCAATCTCTTTACCCACCTTCTTTCCTAAACCTCATGTGAATAAAAGGGAGAAGGCACTTCACACATTGGATTGCAAAAGAGCCTTAGCATATTTACAAAAGGAGAACTCAAGCAATTAGATGTACATCCCAACTTTTCGTCTCTTTTAATCCAAATGACCCCAGAAAAGCAGCAGCGAAAAGGACACTATCAAATTGGATAATTCAATGCATTCAATTCTGTTTCACGTCACATTCAATGGTGCTCCATAATCCAAATAAGGCGCATCAAGTTAGGGTTACAGCGACTTCATTGGCACACTTGCATAATGAACCAATTCAAGATATTTGTAAAGCAGCAAAGTGGTCATTAATTCACACTTTCATATCCCACTACTGTCTTGATCAAACAATCAGTGGCTGCATTGGGAGCAGCAGTGTTACATCATGTCCAACAAAACTAGTGGCTGTCCACAACACAGGTTTCTAGTTTAGACTGACAATAGTTGACTAATACAAGCAGCCTTCAGCATGGGACTCCCAGACAGCATGGCTAAATAAGTCTGCTTATCGACAGAAAAAAAAAGTTTGCTTACCGAAAACAGTGTTTTTTGTAGATAGCAGGATGATTTAGCCATGCGAACCCTCCCTCCTTCCTGGACAGCCATCTGAAATGTACTATTCATACATCTGTTAATAATCAGCTGAGGAGACTCGCATGAGATGCGTGGGAAGAGCCGTGGAGTGGCACAGAGGGGGAAAAAACTCTGTGAGCTTAGAAAAAGCTCCGCCCAGTAATGCCCGGATTACGACACCCAGACAGCATGGCTAAATCATCCTGCTTTCTACGGAAAACACAGTTTACAGTTAGCAAACTTGCTTATATTGATTTATGAGATTTCATTTGATGTGATGTTTGTGAAGCTATAATGGATCTGGTATATACCATGTATGTTATCATGTAAAGATACATTTATGTAAAGTGTGTGTGTGTGTGTGTGTGTAAAAAAATTGGTGTGGGGGAGTCATCTGTTGGTTATGGCAACAGGCTGTGAACCAGAGAAGCCAGAATTCAACTCCCACTGACATTCCATGTGAACTTTGGCAAATCACTTCACCTTCCATTCCCTTAGTACAAACTTGGATTGTAAGCCCTCTGAGAGTACAGAAATACCTGCAGTACTGGCATGTAATTCACTGTGAAAGAAGGAAAGATAGATACTGTGCCCAGGGCTGTCAGAAGGGATGGGCAAGGCAGGTGGCCATGTGAATTGCCAGCATGGCCATCATGTCAACAGTATTGCTGTGGTGCTTCTGCATTTTGAGTGGAACTGCAGTGGTGTTCTCATGGATCTGTACACTGTTCCATCCAATGGGGAGGGGGCTTCCCCTTTGGTTGACCACATTATCCAAGGGGACAGTCATTCAAGGTTCGGAGCGAGGAGCTCAAACCCCCAAGTTGCTTTGAATAATCTGTAATACGGAAATGCATTGTGTTTACTTGGATTCTAGTAATTGCTGCGTGGGTCTGAATCCAAAAGAGGATGTTGAAGAATTTTACAATAAGGTACTTCCTTCAGCCATAGATAACCTGTTGTTTTTGGGAAGACGTCTACAAGCCCGTTTTATCCGTGCTATTAAGGTACCTTTTTTTTGAATGCAACTTTTTTTTGTTTGTCCAGTAGTTTTCTTCTGCTCATTTGTGCTTCTAGTTCAATTGTATCATCCTCTGCTATGAGCCTTCATTCACAACTGCACAGGGTTTTCCCCCATTTAATAAATCCCACCCCCAAGTCCATTAGCCTAGCTGCCATCACAGTGACAACCCTTGAGTATTGGCCACAAATTGCAACTACCTCCAGAACGTACTACGTATGCACCCTAAGTCTTGTTACCAGGTGCCTCAATTGTGTGATAGCTGAGTCTTCACTACTCACCCATCCAGGGTTTGTGAATATTGCCTCTGCAATAGCCCCAGCCATGTATGATCAGTTAAGTACAAATTAATGTTTATTTTTCAAAGTTGATGAAAATATTTGGAATTAAAGATAATGAATAAAGTATGTGTTTGAGTTTGTGAGCAATCAGAGATACAGTAATTCATTGATCTCTATAGCAGGCCAATGCAGTACAGTGCGCACTGTTAACCCGCATTTGGACGCGCGTTTCGACGCTCCAGCTTTATCACTTAATCAGTAAGGGGTAATAGCGCATCAAAAACGCGCGTCTAACCCCCCCCCCCCGTAACTAATAGCGCCCACAACATGTAAATGCATGTTGATGGCCCTAAGTTATTCCCGCGCGATTCAGTAAGTAAAATGTGCAGCCAAGCCGCACATTTTACTTTCAGAAATTAGTGCCTACCCAAAGGTAGGCATTAATTTCTGCCGGCACCAGTAAAGTGCACAGAAAAACAGTAAAAACTGCTTTTCTGTGCACCCTCCGACTTAATATCATGGCGATATTAAGTCGGAGGTCCCAAAAGTAAAAAAAAATAAAAAAAAAAAAAAATTTAAAATCTGCTCAAGGGTTGAAAACCGGACACTCAATTTTGCCGGCGTCTGGTTTCCGAACCCGTGGCTGTCAGCGGATTTGAGAACAGACGCCGGCAAAATTGAGCATCGGCTGTCAAACTCACTGACAGCCGCTGCTCCTGTCAAAAAAGAGTCGCTAGGGACGCGCTAGTGTCCCTAGCGCCTCTTTTTACCGTGGGCCCTAATTTGAATAATTTATTTTACTGAATCGCGCGTACAGGAGAGTGGCCTGTGTGCGTGCCGGGAGAATGGGCACTCACCCGCTCTCCTGCGATTTTTACTGTGTCAGCCTGTAAGTTAGCTGTTCTGCAGCAATGAATGACTCTCAAAATCGATTTTCAAGTAGTGGTGACAGTAGTAACCAGTAACAAAAGAATCTGTTCAACCTTCTTCGGGGGCCAAAAGTTGCTAGAAAAATAGACAAAAACATAAATTATGGCAGCTTTTCAAAAGAATTTAAAATTCTTGCGAAACGAAGACACAATAGTGGAACACCAACATGTTTTGTGCGGGTGGCTGGCTTGCCGGTAATGCGTCTCTTCAACCAAGAGAGAATGCTCTTGCGCCAATCTTTAAAGGGCAAGTAACCAATCAGACAGGGCCACGTAGCCAAAGATGACGTCACTAGTAGTTATGGCCATTTAAACTAGGAAATACCATTCAATGGCTGCATTTAGACCGTGAGGCTGTACAGAATTTAAATGAAAAATCCATTGTTGCTCTTTTAAATTCAGTAAATTTTGTGGATCACCACCCCTCCCAGATAGACAGATACGATCTATCACCCTCCATCTCAGATCCACAAATTTATGTTTCTCCAATAAACAATGTGCTACGATTGGTGCCTGAACTTTCTCAGTCAGGAGACAACTGCGATGTTCGATCAATCTTGTGCGGATCGGGCGTTTCGTCTGACCAACATAGAATTTGTTACATGGGCATACAATGATGAAGATAACTTGAGATGTATGACAATCAGAGTGAAACTTGACTGATCGTGTGCGTCCTAAATTGTCTGTCCAACATGGACCAGATAAGGTTTGTCGGGGAAAGAATCTGAGGGATCTGTTGACTCATTCTTTTCTTCTGTCCACTAATGAGTCAGAATCTGATCTGCCACATGGCCATTGGCCCTGCACAAAGTGTTCTTTGTGTTCACAAACCTTATAAATAAATAAATAAAATAAAATAAATAAATAAAAGATGCAAATGTTTGGGAGGGTTTAATCTAGATTTTTTTAAAATTAAATCAAACCTGTGCTGGCATATATAGAACCTACTAGAAACTTTGAGATATAAATAAGTGGGTATTGCAATTTTAGGAATAATATATGGAGCCATAGACCTGAACCAGTCAGTGGGAGAAAATAGCATCTGCATTAAGGGGTGAATTTTCAAAACATTTCTTGTGTAAAAATTAACATATATTCACATAAGTAATCTGTATTCGCATTATTGTTTTTTTTTTTTTTAATAAACATAAAAAAATTCTCATGTAAGTTACGGTTTGCAGGCCCATATATATATGAGTAAAAATAAAAGTGTGGTTAAGGGGTGTTCTGGGGCAGGGCCAATATGTACACATGTACTTTGCTATTTAAAAATACTTAAGCATGTAGATTTGACAACTTGCGTGATTTTACACCTGCTAATTATCTTGCATGAGTGATATCAAGTTATCCTCTAACTTTGCCCTAGAACAGTACTTCCCAAATTTGTCCTGGCTACCCGGCTGGTCAGGCTTTCAGGAAATTCACTATGAATATGCATGAGATACATTTGCATATTTTGGGTCTCCAGTGAATGCAAATTTATCTCCTGTATATTCCTTATGGATGTCCTGAAAACCTGACTGGCTTTGGTGATCACCAGGATAGGTTTGGGCAGCCCTGTCCTAAAATGTGAATTTTGAGAGAGAGAGAATCGGAGATTTTACTGTGTTAAAACGGATTCTGCTGTTAGGTTTGGTTTTTACAAAAGTCAACCTGACTAAAACAAATGTATGTTTTCATTAAGGATGAAGAAAAAAGTGAATTCGTAAACTCTTTCCGGACAGTGACTGATTCTGTTTGCTGGCTTTCTGGGGGACATATTCAGCTTACTGTGTGTGGTAAGAGAAGAGAGTTAACATTTTGATACAAGATGTCTCTTTTAGGTGAAATTTATTTATGTATTTATTTATTTAACAGTTTTATATACCGCAGTTCAGGTAACAAAGTTACTAATCACTTCGGTTCACATTTCAACAATTACAATGACAATATAAAGAATAGTTTATAATGTCTTACAAAGAACAGGGTGATTTAACTTAGGAAATGATATTTGCTGCTGTGTGGTTGCGAAGAACACCAAGCTGAGCAGTTTTTTCTGACCCAGTCTGCATGAGAACACAAACTGAGGTATGCACATTTATGTACTAAACAATTATAGGACAATATTAAAAAAAAAAAAAAAAAAGCTGAGAGGTCCATATTCAAAAGCCATTTGGACGGTTAATGTAATACGGTAGTTATCTGTCTAAAGGGCTTACCTGGCTATATTTAGCCCTTATCTGGCTAACTAGTTACCTGGCTAGAATTTAGCCAGATATGAAGAGGGTGTTCTGTGGGTGGGCAAGAGCCATTGTTAGGAGGAATGGACTTAACTTACGTGGCTAAGTTAAGCTTAACTTATGCTGATAACTTTGGCCGGGGCCATAGGGCTATCCTAAAGTTAGACATAACTGATTAACTTTAAGATAGGTGGGTATATTCAGTGGCACGACCATGTCGCTAAATATACCCTACTAGTTAGTTAGATATGTTTATCCAGCTAACTAGCTGAGCTGCACAGTGACTAAAAATGGACCCCTGAGTGTCCCTAAGTTAGGCTCATGTTCTCATCCAAATTTAGGATCTTAAGAACATAAGAACATGCCATACTGGGTCAGACCAAGGGTCCATCAAGCCAAGCATCCTGTTTCCAACAGTGGCCAATCCAGACCATAAGAACCTGGCAAGTACCCAAAAACTAAGTCTGTTCCATGTTACTGTTGCTAGTAATAGTAGTTGATAGCAGGTAATGGGCTTCTCCTCCAAGAACGTATCCAATCCCTTTTTAAACAGAGCTACACTAACTGCACTAACCACATCCTCTGGCAACAAATTCCAGAGTTTAATTGTGCGTTGAGTGAAAAAGAACTTTCTCCGATTAGTTTTAAATGTGCTACTTGCTAACTTCATGGAGTGCCCCCTAGTCTTTCTATTATCTGAAAGAGTAAATAACCGATTCACATCTACCCGTTCTAGACCTCTCATGATTTTAAACACCTCTATCATATCCCCCCTCAGCCGTCTCTTCTCCAAGCTGAACAGCCTTTCCTCATAGGGGAGCTGTTCCATTCCCCTTATCACTTTGGTTGCCCTTCTCTGTATCTTCTCCATCGCAACTATATCTTTTTTGAGATATGGCGACCAGAATTGTACACAGTATTCAAGGTGCGGTCTCACCATGGAGCGATACAGAGGCATTATGACATTTTCTGTTTTATTAACCATTCCCTTCCTACTAATTCCTAACATTGTTTGCTTTTTTGACTGCCGCAGCACACTGAACCAATGATTTCAATGTGTTATCCACTATGACGCCTAGATCTCTTTCCTAGGTGGTAGCTCCTAATATGGAACCTATCAATTTGTAACTATAGCATGGGTTATTTTTCCCTATGTGCATCATCTTGCATTTATCACTTTCAGGAGAAAATTCGTCTATATTTAGGCTCCTAAAACATAGGCCCACTATTGCTTGTGATTTATCTAATGTTTGGGTACTTGCCAGGTTCTTGTAGCCTGGATTGGCCACTATTGGAAACAGGATACTGGGCTTGATGGACCCTTGGTCTGACCCAGTATGGCAGCTTCTTATGTTCTGATATTCTTAGAATTGAGGTCCCAAGATTAGTACTTATTTTCAAGACTAGGTATTTATCATGTAACTGTTTTTCCCCTACACTCACGCCACCCCTGTAGTCACCTTCTTTTGGGATTCTAAATTTAGGGACCTAGTAAAACTTTAGCAAATTTTCAAAAGAGCCAATTTAGAAGCCTTACTCCAAAAGTTAGCAGCTTGAACACTTTGAAAATCAGCCTCTTTATGTCCATTTTTTACACTGACTTTTGAACCATTGTGTATAGTTTAAACTTTGGATTAAATAAACATACAGATGCTTACTGTGACTCCAACATCGCTCTAAGCTTCAACGGCAAGAGGAAATGTGGAAAAAAGGATTTGCTATCACAAAGAGGGGAGTAGCTGGCTTGTTACGGCGGTTACTACCCCAAACCAAATAAGCCTAATACTTCACTTTCCAAGCATATACAGCATAGTTCTCTGCTTCAACGGCAGGGGAGAAGAAAAGAGGGTTCGCACTCACAAAGCGGGGAGTAGCTGGCTTATTACGGCGGTTACTACCCCAAACCAAATGTGCCTGATACTTCGCTTTCGATGCATATCCAGCATGGCTCTCTGCTTCATGGCATGGGAGAGGCTGATACATCAAGCATTTCCAGCATAGCTCTCTGCTTCAACAGCAGGGGAATAAGAAAAGCTGAGGCTTCACGCATATCCAGAATAGCTTCAACTGCAGGGGAGAAGAAAAAAAAAAGGATTCGCACTCACAAAGCAGGGAGTAGCTGGCTTGTTACGGCGGTTACTACCCTAAACCAAAAGGGCCTGATACTTCACTTTCAATGCATAACCAGCATGGCTCTCCGCTTCAACGGCAGGAGAGAAGAAAAAACAACCAATAGGGGCTGTATGACATAGTCTGGGTAAAGGGAATAAACATGGGTGTAGCTTGCTTATTGCAGCAGTTACTACCCCTACTACCCCTAACTAATCAAGCTAGGTATTTCACTTGGATGCAGCTCCATCACTGCTCTCTACATTAATGGTGGGGGTGGAAGGGAAATAGAACCAAGAGTTAAGAGAAAATGATAAGTATGAGAGAAAAAAATGTGTGAAGCTTGCTGGGCAGACTGGATGGGCCGTTTGGTCTTCTTCTGCCGTCATTTCTATGTTTCTATGTTTCTATGTTTCTATGTATGCTTGCTTTCTTGACCACTTTTATTTTGACAGCTCTGGTCTGTCATGATGGGCCCACATCTAAACAAGACCACCAAGAAGACTGTTCTGCAGGGCTTCCCACACTTTTAACCAATGTGACCCAGTTTAGTACTTGAAAATTCACATGATTCTAGAGGATGACCAAAACAAAATTAGCATGGGTGTGGTCCCCTTCAACAATCAGGCCATTCTCACTCTTGCACTCCAGCTGATCCTCTTTCAACCTCCAACTTTTCTAGTTAATTCTCTCAACATCCACCACTCAAGAGAACCTCCTTTCTAGCATACCACCTCTCTTGACTTTTACCCCTCCAGCTGATGCCCACCCTTTCTCTCTTGTCCCCTTGAGCCCTTTTAATATCCCTCAGTTAATTCATCCCAAGCCTTTCTTATAACTGATCTTGTCAACCACTCCATCCCCCATTCTTTCTCTGTCTCACCTCCCAGCCAGACCTCCTCCCCTCTAATTCTAACATCCCCCCTCCCCCCGCTGATCCCTTCTGACATCACCAGCTCCTCTCTTACATTCCCCAAACTTTCATTTCTCCTCTCTCACCCTTCACAGATAATCCCTCTCCAGCTGATTCAACTCTCACACCCTCCTTCATCTGATGCCTCCCTTCAAACAGCCCTTTCTCTAAACATCCCTCTGGCCAGGGTCAGTGGCAACACTTTCCTTTGGGCCCTGCGCCAAAATTGGATGGCAACTGTTGAGAAGAGAGGGCAGGCTGATAATAGGGGCAACATTTTTGTTTTGGGCAGGTTTCAGTGGTGGGTGAGGAAAGAGGAGCTGTGGCCCTCTCTTCTGGCCTGTGTGCACACACGGCCTTCCCTAACCCTCATGGCTGAAGCCCTGTGGCGATTCAGTGTAAGCTCCCAGGCACTGCAGTGACCCCGAGTCCTTCTCTTGTAGGGCTTCCTGTTATCCCAGAAACTTAATGTGAGGGCAGGACCACTACAGGGCCTAGGACTGCACGCTGGCTCATAAGCCCCCTGCTGCAGCTGCTTCCTAAAGAGTGCTGCCATTTGAAGCTCTTGTGATCCCAGCTGAAGGTTTTGTCCCAACCCATAGTTGAGGAAGTCCTGCTCTACTGTGCCTTCCAGTGCTTAGCTCTATGGGGTCGCTGAAGCCTTTCAGTCTTTTCAGAGAAGGGTGAAGCCTGGGTTCCGTATCTAATATTAGAATAATGATCTTTTGGTTCAACTTTACACTTCTCCAGCTACAGAGGGTTAGATTTCAAAGTGCTGCTAAGTGGTGAACTTAAATGGTTAATTTTTGCCTGATATTTAATGGCAACTAACCAGCTAAAGCTGCAGCTCAATCTCCAGTTAAATCTAACTGCACAATCTTGTACAGTTAGATTTAAGGCAGCTATTAGTGCACAATGACATTCCTTTATCCAGCTAAATCTGTTCACACAATGATTTTAGTCAGACAGTGGGAGAAGGGGAGAAACTTTTAACCAAGTAGATATATTTCATTAAAAGCCATTTTTAACAACATTGACCTTTTGAAAATCAGTACCACATGGGGAAGAGTTTTTAGTTATTTTTATTAATATTCTGCTTTTCAACACTTCAGAGTGAATTGCGTTCAGGTCCTCTGGGTATTTCCCTATCCCCAGAGGGCTTACAAGCTGTTTGTACCTGAGGCAACAGGGGGTGATGTGACTTCGCCCAAGCTCACAAGAAGTGGTAGTGGGATTTGAGCCCTGGCTTCCTTGCTGGGTCATTCATCAAAATATGTTAGGCTGTTATCATGGGCATTAGGGCCATAACACCTGTGATCGCATCACGTGATGCAAATGCACATTTTTAAAATTTTAGTCAAAAGGGAGGGGTTTGGGAGGGGTTTTTGAAAATGGGAGGACTTTGGGAAGAGCTTAACCACATGAGGGGCATTTAACGCTGTGTGTGTGATAGCATAACACACGTTATTGCACGTTTTAATGCCAGAAATAACTACACCTTTTTTCCTGGCATTAAGCTGTGCAATATGCCCGAAATGAAATTTGCAATATTTATTGCAAATTCCGTTTTGGGCATTTGAGGGAGAATGGAGTGGAGAGAGAGAGAAACAGCCTCTTGGGTGCCACATATAATAGTCAATGATTTATACCACTATAGGAGGGCCAGCTAGTAACTTGAGATGAGGTTTTGGTGGTGGGCTAGGGTTTTGGGGCCAATTTTACATTCACAGCAAGACATATGAACAGCACAGTACACATTAGTGAAGATTTGATATGAGGAAAGGTACATAAAGATGAGATTTCTACAATGATAGTACCCAATGCTACAATGATAGTACAATGATAGTACCCAAGTAGAGAGTGCATCAAGCTAGAACGAGAGAACTCAGGAGACAGTAAGGTGTAGAAAAGCAAACATAGATGTAGGAATTCAAATATGACTGCATTAAAATAGAACAGATCATATCGACTTTTAAACCACAGTTTGTGTAGCAGAGCAAATACTGATTGAATGATCCTTCACATGCATATAGCGATACACACTCTAAGAGGCCTAACAAGTTGATATGTATGTTCGTTCTCTTTTTAGTTTTTCCTTTGAATTTGTGCTTGTGAAAGATACCAGACTTACTGAACTGAGAACCAAAGTTTCTGTTTTATCCCAGAGAAGGTATAACATGGACAGTATTGATACATGCTTTCCCCATATTGCACTGTTAGCATGCCGCAGCCCTGCTCTAGAGGGACCACCTCCAAGGTGAGAGGGTAATTCAATCTCCAGGCATGTGAAATCTTCAGTCTCACTGCTGAGGCAGCTGACAGTGTAACAGTTTGGTGCCAGATTGTGATGGTGGGCATTTTGTGATGTGAAACTTTGAACTGAGATCACAAACTCATTTCACATATGCCACCAAATGGTTTTCAGATCGTAATGAGCTTGGCCAGATTTGAATTGCTGATCTAGCCCTGGAGAAATAGTCTGTAACTCTGTGCCAGTTTCCTGGAGCCACCTGGTCTACGTATTTGCTCATTCAAATCATTTATAGTTTCCTTATTTTTCTTTTACACAGTTATAAAGTACATTTCAGTATAATCAACATTTTAGTTGACCATTTTGACAATGTTACTTTAAATAGTTTACATCCTTTTAAAGTAACATTTTATCTAATGTTTTGAACTAGCTTGGGGCCTCATTTACTAAGCATTTTTCCTATAGACACAGAGTGGAAGGAAAGCCTAGTAAATCGGGCCCCTACTTTGCTAATACAGAATTTTATAAGCTTTGAATTTTTATAGTGTAATTGTATGTCAGAGTACTGGCAGGCACACTGGCCCCCAAACTGTGAAATATTGCCACAAGCAGAATATATTCCAGTATTTGGCTATTTACACAGCTCAGGAATTTTATGAAATTAAGGTCACTGAGTTATCTCCTGTTCACGCTTCTCAGGTTGCACAGTTAGAGTTCAGGAAGTGATACTGCTATAAAAACTGAAAATTGCTAAAACTCATTTCCAAATGTTTATTTTCCACCTTGTGTTCTCCATCACTATTTGCAGAGCTATCTTTAGGAAACTGCCATGGTGCGACTGCATCCGGCCTTATAACTGGAGGACCCTTATTGTGATCACACCTGCACAAGCGGTGCTGGGTGCCTTATGTGGCTGTTGGTAGGAGGAGAGAAGAGGCAGGACTGACAGGAGGAGGAAAGGTGGTGTTGGGCAGGTTCCAGAAGTGCGAGCTTTCTCTTTTCTGGGCCTGTAACTGAAGGCAGCAAATGCTGGAGCTCAGAAGAAGCACTGCTGAGTTTCTGCTGCTGCTTCTCCACCTCTGGCAGCTGGTTGGTGCTGGTGAACAGGCTGAGTCAGTCGGCTGCGGGAGGCAAGGAAGCAGCAGCAACCTCAGGTGAGAGGAAGGCGAGAGGTAAGAGCTAGTAGTGTACATCTAGTAATGCCATTGAAAGTTATCCATGAGTACAAAGGATATGCAGACTTTGCACCTGCTTTTTCTACATGTGTTTTCCAACCCAGCTTAAAATGCATCTCCCACCTCCACCCTGGGAATGCCTTCCCTCAATCTGGCTCAGAATACATGTGCTATGGAATCTCATGCAGGCTTTTTGCCGGATTAAGTGAGGGCAATTTTCTGACAACCCTTTTACCTGGGTAAATGACTTCAAGACTTCTGTCCATTTTCAAATTCCATGGGGTAGGTCATGATCTGATGAAAATATTGAAGTGTGTATTGAGTGGTGCAGTGACTGGAAAGTTACCTGGCTAACTTCATCTGGGATATTCAGCGAGATTTACCCAACTCTCTTTATCTGGCTAAATTTTACCCGTGTAAAACTTTGCTAGTTGGTGGGGCAGGAAATTGAAATCTTGGGGTTTCAGTATTGATTTTATGGTGATTAATATCTCCTTGTTTAACATTGCCATCTTTGTTTGTTGTTCTGTGATGTGGCTAGCTAGTTTTTAATTAGTACAGAAGGATCTGTATGCATTAATGTTTTTGTAAATTTTTTGCTATCAAGCTAGGGTGAGATAATATAGTTCAAAATTTCATCTTTGTGAGACTTTCCTCACTCCAAATGATGTCAAATCTTCACCAAGGTGTACTGTGCTGTTCGTATGTCTCACTATACGTGAAAAACTGGCTCCTAAACCACCACCAACACCTTACCTCGACCTACTAGATGGCCCTCCTATAGAAATATTAATAGTTGCACACTGTGAGGGCCTCCCCAGAGGCTCTCTCTCTCTCTCTCTCTCTCTCTCTCTCTCTCTCTCTCTCTCTCTCTCTCTCTCTCTCTCTCCCTCTCCCTCTCCTCCACTCCCACCCCCCCACCCTTCCCAAGCCCAGAAACAGCCAAAGTGCAATTCAAAAAATGTATTGCGAATTGCGTTATGGCCATTTCAGGCATAACGCACAGCCTAACGCCAGGAAAAAAGGTGTAGTTATTTCTGGCGTTAAAACCAAGCGATATTGCCCCTTATTTTACTAAATCCCGCCCAAACTCCTCCCTGATCTTGCCCTCCCAAAAATTTGTATTCGCGCCATGCATTAATGTTTTATCGTGTGCATTAACGCCATAACAAATTTTAAGGACTGACCCTATTATTTTGTAAGTACAAACATCTTAGTGTGAAAGATGTATTACATATGCAGAAGACATATTCCACATATATTTTTGGTTGAGGGAGGTATTAAGGATATTTAATTATTAATGCCATATCCATTTTCTTAGCTTTTAATGACGTTAAATAGCCTCAATAGGATCAGTAAAATAATAATTTGCATAAGCTGCATGCATTGTATGGTGCAGTGATCTGTCCTTGATATATGTTCTTCATGTTTCAGTGCTGCAGTCTGACCACTTTCTCCAGTTGCTCATGACTGATGATGTTGAAACAGGAACTACAGTGATGTCTATGTTACAGAATATTTTAAGAGTTAACAGGTTGGTTGATTAACTCTCATTAATGATTTAAGATAAGCGGTCGTGGTTTAAAGTTGGAAGGAGGAAATATTAAGCTTAGTAGTGGAGCCTTGGGCCATTCAAGCATGCTAGGAAGAGCTACAGAGGCCAGTAGTAAGGGCAAGGGGAAGAAGATGGTTTGGAGGTAGTGTGGAGACTGGGTGGACCAAGACTTAAGTGCTAATAAATGCTGTTTTATATATATGAACATAATATTGTTTTTTATGAAACTTCATACTTTGCCTATCTGTATGCTGTGAATACAATTGACATGAGTGGTACAGGTTGTACAGTTGAGCAGTTGGTATGGATGGAAGACAAGATAAGTTGTATGGTCTTGTTCTGCTGCTGTCACATTTCTATTTTTTGTTTTTGTTTTGTATAAATATCTTTATTGAAGAGAAATAACAAACAAATACCATTGCAGCAAATCTGCCATATTCCCCATAATTAAACAAACAAAACACAACTTCCAACTGTCACATTTCTATGTTTCTATAAAGATATACATTTCAGGCAATGGATGAGGTAACTAGTATTAAGAGAACTTCTCTTGTGCAGGCCAGCCTGGTAACGCAGTACTGCTATTCAAGTTTGGGTTTGATTCCCAGTCCAGGGATCTCCAACACATTAGCAGATTGCCTCTCAGAATTTTTTGGCCACATGAATGGTCTCTGCAACAGTCAACGGCCTACAAGACTGTTCAGTCCATGGGGACTTCCAACAATCAACCTATTTGCGTCAGGACAAAACTGAAAACTGGAAAAGATCTGCCCAGGGATCTCAGATCTGCTTAGGATGCGTTTCTGCTCACCTGGAATGCAGATCTCATGTACATTTTTCCACCAATTCCACTGATTGGCCAGAATGGTGCAAAAGGTGCTCATGCCCATTTGATCCTCATAGCTCCAGCTTGCCCAGACAAGTTTCGTTTACTTATCTAATACAGCTGTCCAGCAGTCCTCTGATTTTATTTATTTATTTATTTAATGGTTTTTATATACCGACATTCATCCAAGATATCACATCGGTGTACAATGAACAGAAACATTACGCCACAGGCGTTTGACAAGGAACGAGAAGGAATATATACATTAAACTTGAGTGAGTAGCATAGTATAGGAGAATTGCAAAATATATTTGATATTTAACAGAAAAACAATGCTATATAGTATATACATGATAAACAATGCTAGATAGTATATACAGGAGAAGGAATAATGAGAAGTGTTGGGAGTGAAGTGGGAGTGGGGCCGAAAGCTGGGACTATGGGGGGGGGGGGAAGGGACGGGGTGTAGGAGGAAGGGATGTGGGGATAGGGAGTTGGCTAGGGGGTATGAGGGGGAGAGGCAATGACAAGGTAAGAAGAGGGAAATTAAGAGGTCGAAATGAGGATATTAGGAGTAAGCCTGTGAGAAACACATTTTGAGTTTTTTCTTAAAGTTTTTCGGGCATAGTTCTTGGCACAGATCTGCAGGCATTGAGTTCCATAAGACAGGACCCGCTAAGGAAAGCGCTCGGGCTTTGGAGGAAGCGAGATTGGTGAATTTAGGAGAAGGAGTGCGTATAGTGGCAAGGTATTGGTTTCTGGTTGGTCTGGAGGATGAGTGGAATTGGAGAGAGTCTTTGAACCGGTTCATGTCAGGGTTGTGTAGTGCTTTGTGAATGATTGAGAGGGTCTTGTATTGGATGCGGGAGGATATAGGTAGCCAGTGAAGCTCTTTTAAAACAGGAGTAATGTGTTCGTTGCTGTGAGTATTGGTGAGGATTCGGGCAGCAGTGTTTTTTGCAGAATTTGTAGTGGGTGGATGGCGTTCTTGGGTAACTCTATGAGGAGAGAGTTACAGTAGTCAATTTTGGAAAAGAGCATAGTTTGTAGGACTGTGCGAAAGTCAGAGATGTGAAGGAGGGGTTTCAGTTTCTTTAGTGTGTGTATCTTGTAGAAGCATTCTTTAAGTGTTGAGTTGATGAATTTCCTGAAGCTAATTTGATCATCTAGTGTGACTCCTAGGTCCCGAACCTGTTGGGAAAAGGAGATGTGGGGTAGAAGCGTGTGATGTAGGGAGAGAGCGTGGGAGTGGGTTGTGGGGGTGATAAGCATAAGTTCAGTTTTTGTGGTGTTTAGGGCAAGATGGTTGCTGTTTAAAAGTTTGTTGATTGATTGTAGAGTGGCTTCCCAAGTGTTGAGGGCTTTAGGTAATGAGTCAGTGATAGGGATGAGAATTTGTACATCATCTGCATATAGAAAATGTGGGAGCTTGAGATTGGATAGAAGTTGGCAGAGCGGTAGGAGGTATATATTGAAAAGTGTAGATGACAGGAAAGAGCCTTGTGTTGTGTTCCGCGGCCGTGGCGCCCCACAACCGCGGCCCCCTACCTTGGCCACAGCATTCCTTCGCCGAGGGAGCCCAGGGGGAGGGCTCCGATTTGGGCCGGTGCTGCTTGTTGCAGGGGGAGCCATCCTGCTCCCCCCTCGCAGTGTCCAGCGGTGTCTCTCCTCCGCGAGGCGAAATTCCAGATGGCCGCCGCCATCTTTAGGCGCGAGGCCGCGTCTCCTTTACAAATTTAAAGGGACCTAATCCCTTTAAATGGCTTCACCTGTTCTCTGTCAGCTAGAGCAGGGGAAGTTTAAAAGGCAGCTTCCTCTGCTCATTCAGTGACTTGGCAACGTCCCACATAGTCTAGTCTGCTTGCTTCGGTGAGTTCCTTGAGCTTTGGACCTTGTTCCAGTTTCGTCTTGTCGTTTCCGGTTCCTGACTTCGGATTGGCCTACGGTGATTCTCTGGTGTACGACTTCGGATTGGCAAGCGGTGATTCTCTGGTACGTGACTTTGGACTGGCAAGTGGTGATCCTTCAGTGTGTGACCTCGGACTGGTGAGCGACGACCCTCTGGCACTCGACTTAGGACTCCTTCCAGACTACCGTCTCCAAGGGCCCACCTAAGTCCCAGCGGCCCGGGTCCCTATGGGCTTCTCCCGGGGGGACCGTGGGCTTCCAGGGCGAAGCTCCAGTCAGCCCTTGCACCGTCACCCTGACCTCTCAAAGGTCCGCCTAAGTCCCAGCGGTCTGGGTCCCTACGGGCTTCTCCTGGGGGGACCACAGACTTCCAGGGGTGAAGACGCAGCTCCTCTTCCCGTCTCTTCATCTGCCTCCGCAGTCACATCAGTCTCTAGTGCCCAGGGTCAGCCGGTCCCATCTCCTGCTCTGCCTCGCCACCCGACGAGAGAACCTACGGATCGTCTGAAAGGTATACCATCCTCTCGTCGGCCAAGGGTTCACAAGCCTGAGCATAACACCTTGAGGGACACCTTGGTTTAGTGGGATTTCTTTAGACTCATAGTTTCCAATTTTAACTTTGAAGTTTCTGTTACAGAGATAGGAACTGAACCAGGTGTGTGCAAGTCCAGTTATACCAATTTCATTAAGATGATGGAGGAGGATACTATGGCTGATGGTGTCAAAAGCTGCCGAGATGTCTAAGATGGCCAAGATATAGGACTGTCCTTTATCTAGACTTTTGATGAGGTGATCAATTAAGGATAAGAGGAGGGTTTCAGTACTATGGAATTTACGAAAACCGTATTGGGAGGGAGAGAGGATTTGATGGTCATCTAGGTAATCTGTGAGTTGCCGATTGATGGTTTTCTCTAATATTTTTAAGATGAACGGTAAATTAGAGATGGGGATGTAGTTGGATAGATCAGTGGGGTCGAGCTTAGGTTTTTTTAGAATGGGCTTTACTATTGCTTGTTTAAGTGGGCTGGGTACTACTCCTCCTTTGGACGTGTTAATTATGTTGGCAATGGGTTGGGCTATTACGTTAGGTATGGTAATGAGAAGTTTTGTAGGGATAGTGTCTGAGGGGTGGGATGATGGCTTGGCTTAAGTAAGGATTCGATTTCGAGAGCCGTGGTGAGCTCCAGTGATGTGAGGTTTGTGGGAGGGGTTATTTGAAGAGGGGGAGTGGGCTTTCTGTGGGATGTGTAGGGTAGTTGGGAAGCGTGTTAGCAGTTTATTTGTTTTGTCATGGAAAAATGTTGCCAGATCCTCACATTTAACTTTGGCTTCTTTTTCTGGAATGGCAGCTGGGGTTGTTTTAGTGAGGGAGGTGACGTATTCGAAGAGGGCTCGTGGATTGAACTGGTATTGGTGAATTTTTATGGCACAGAAGGTTTTTTTTACGTTATCTAGCATGTCTCTATAGATGTGTAGGGAAGACTTGTATCGCGCAAGGAGAGTGGGGGTAGGTTCTCTGCGCCAATTCCTTTCAGATTTTCTAAGATTGTGTTTCAACTCTTTAAGTTCTGGTGAGAACTAGGGTTTTCTAGAGTTGATTTGGGATTTAAGTTGCTTTGATTGCAGGGGGCAAACCCTATTGGCAACTATGCATGTGTGGTTGTTCCATGATGCAAGGGCGGTGTCAGCACTTGAGAGATCTAGGTTGTCGAGAGTGTTAGCGAGGGCCTGGATGAGGTCATCCCTTTTGCATGTTTTTCTGAAGTGTATGGTACTGTGAGAGTCGGGGAGGGTGTGGGATTTCTTTAGGGAGCAGGAAGTTTTTATGAGGTAATGGTCTGACCATGGAATGGGCGTGCAGGTTGGGGTGTCAGTTATGTGGTGATTGATAAAGATTAGGTCAAGGGAATGGCCGGCTTTGTGTGTTGGTGCGTTAATGATCTGTTTGAATCCTATGGCTTTGAGGGCTTCCAGGATGGTGGCACATGATGGTGTTAGGGGTATTTTGTCAACGTGAAGGTTGAGGTCACCTAGGATGATAGCTGGGGTGTCGATGGATACGTTTTTGGCTATGTATTCCATCAGGGGGGGAGGGATTGTTGTCGAGTGTTCCTGGAGGGGTGTAAATTAGGCAGATTTGCAATGAAGAAGATTTAAAGAGACCAATTTTGGGTGGTGAGGGGATAGGTTGATGTGTTAAGTTAAGTTGGTTTTTAATAGCCAGTAGGATACCACCCCCTTTTTTTTTTTTTTTTTTTTTTTTTTTTAGGTCTAGGGATGGAAATGATCTTATACATGTCAGTGGGAAGTTAGTTAAGGAGGACAATGTCAGTATCTTTTAGCCACGATTCTGTTATTGCGCAAATGTCTGGAGTTTCAAGGAGCATGTCGTTAAGGATGGGCATTTTTTTACTTAAAGATTGAGCGTTAAAAAGGATAATAGAGAGGGCAGTGATACCAAGGAATTGTGTGAGGGGGGGGGGTGGGCAGATCATGGTTGGAAGGATGGTTTTAAGGAATGAGCGCTGCCGAGTAATATATGAGATAGCGGGTCGGTGTCTGTTGTAGCTGAGGGTGGGAATGCAGTGGTGCTGCGTATTAGTGGAGGGGCTGGTAGAGGGGGTACCTGAAGAATTATGATAGGTGTATGAGGCGGGGGGGGGGGTTAGGAAGGAGGAAGTTTAGAGAAGTGTAGAGATGTTGGTATGTGGTGTAACGAAAGAGTGTAATGGAGAGGACGTCGGATATTGCTAGATAGAGGCGTTAGGTCATGAAGGGTAGAGATAAGATTCATTGGGGGCAGCACAAAGGGGCGCACTAAGGGGCTAGCCCCTTAGTTGCGCTCCTTTGGTGCACGAGACGCCTGGTGTGGGACGCAGGGGAACAGTCTTTAAATAGTCACTGAGGAGGAGGGGGGGTCTGCGGGACCAGAAGTAGTGTCACGGTTGAGTCTGTCGGTCGGGCCGGAAGAGGTAGGCCTCACCTCACATTGGGGCTCGGACCCCGGTGGGTCACCCGCGCCGGCTGTGACGAGCCTCGGTCAGTGGAGAGGAGCGCTGAGGTCCCAGTCGGTGTAGAGAAGCGCTGTGGAGCTGGATGCTGGAACACCGAGGGAGCCCGGTCGCCGGATCACGGAGTTAGGCGGTGGAACGCTATAGGCCCGGCCGCTGGATCGCTGAGGGGGCCCGGTCGCTGAATTGAGGTATGGCAGGCCTCGGGGCGATTGGTGGTCGACGTCTGCGGGCGACGTGAGAAGAGGGCAGCAGGACAAAGGCTTCAGCCCTTTAAGGGGCCGCGGGGACTGGAAGTAGTGTCACAGTTGCGTCTGTCGGTCGGGCCTGAAGAGGTAGGCCTCACCTCACGTTGGGGCTCGGACCCCGGTAGGTCACCCGCGCCGGCTGCGACAAGCCTCGGTCGATGATCCGTCTTGAATTTGGATCATCCTTATTAACTCAAGAAGAGGGATGTCTATTTTAACCAAACCTTCCCTCCTTCAACTTGACGGCTTGGATGATAAGCACTCAATAATTGTCGGATCCCCCTTACCAAAGGAAGTGGAGGACGTAATAATGTCTGCCAGAAAACCATCAACTAGAATAGTGTACTCTCTTTTTTTTAAATGGTAAAGATTCTCTACATGGTGTCAACATAATACTTGGATTGTTTTGCATGCAAACTTAGAGTTACTGAACTATTTGCCCTCTCTTTTTGCTTCATGACTTAGCACCTCATTAATAAGAGTACATCTCAATACCATAGCAGCTTATCATACTCAATTCAAGGATAAGCCAAGCTCCACTTGTCCTTAGTTTCTAAATTCATGAAAGGCTTATGGCATATAAAACCTCTATTTGTCAAACCTCCTGTTCCTTGGGACCTAAATGTGGTTCTAGCATAACTAGTGAAGCTGCTATTTGAACCACTAGAGTAGGCTACACTCTGGTTTCTAACATGGAAAGTAATATTCTTTGTAGCAGTCGCTTCAGCTAGATGAGTCAGAAAACCTCAGGCTTTGGTTCATTATCTTTATGTGCAGTTCTTCCACCCACCCAAAGTTTCTACTGAATATACTATCTGCTTACAATATTAATCAATATACGAACATCAATATACGTAATTAACCATCGGTCTATAATTTTCCACTCTGAATTTCTACTTCCTGTTACCCAACCTCTACCGCCTTTGTAGCAAACTGCATAAGCTGTTTTTACCCCACTTGTGCTCCAGTGACTCCCTATCTTTCCTCTCTATATAACCCCCCTTTCTAAATCACACGTGTCTACTCACCATACCCAGGCGTCACTGCCCTGCATTACGCAAACCCCACTCAACCCACCCTCACCCCTCCAACAAATGCAAATCCCTAGTCCCCATCATGATATCTCCACTCACTCAATTCTTAGGCCTAACAACAATAGCTATCACCCTTTTCAACTCGCAATCCATTTCAAAAAAAGGCCACGTACTATTTGACCTACTCAACCCCGACATATGTGCAGTCACGGAAACATGGCTAAAAAACACAGACTATGTCTTCCTAAACCATCTTCCAACAAAAACCTACGACATCCTATCTGTACCAAGGCCAAAGAAGAGAGGTGGAGGTCTACTCCTGGCAACCAAGAAAAGCCTCAGCCTCAAACTTCAACCTCTACAATCCCCTCCCAAATTAGAAATAGCGCTTTTTAAATCCAAATCGCTACAGATCTGCCTCGTCTATGCCCCCCCCAGGCATAATTGATCACAACCCTTCCCCCATCATTGAATACCTCACTGACCACATCAAAACCGAACTCCCCACAATTATATTAGGAGATTTCAATCTCCACGTAGTCGCCTACCCTACCAACTCAGCCTGCGAGGTCTTGCTGGATACCCTCAAAGCCCTTGGTTTTAGTCAGATCATCAATGAACCCACACACAAAGCAGGTCACACGCCTGACCTCATTTTTGTTAATTCACAACTTTCTATACTTAACCCTCCTGTTATCACCCCTGTACCATGGTCTGACCACTCCCTTATCAACGTCAGTCTCACGTCCAACACCCCCACTCCCTCCCCACAGAATCACAGCAAGACCATCTCTTTCCACAAACCTTGTAACACAGAGGATATCGCTCTAGCTTTTGATAAAATAACTTACAATCTCAACCTTAAAGACCCAAACACAGCATTGCTGTCCTGGAACAATCTCACCACCTCCATTGCTAATGAGCTATGCCCTATCATCCACAAGGAAATTCCCCTTACGCAAAGTGAAAAAAGAAAACCATGGTACACGAATGATTTAAAGATGATCAAAAACGACCTACGAGCCAAAGAACGTGCCTGGGATAAACAACCATCTGCTATTCTCAAAGCCACATACATCAATGCCTCACATACCTACCGACAAGCCATCACCCAAGCCAAACGGAACTACTACGCCAAAGTCCATGTCTATCAGTTCAATGCAAACGCACTTTTCACTTGTGTCACAGACCTCACTAAACCCGCTACCACCGCTCTCTACGAGGACAATTCGAGTAACAGATGCCAGGAACTAGCAGCTTTCTTCAAGAAAAAAATTGACAACATCCTCACTCGTCTACCCACCAATCCCTCCCCTGTATCGTCGCCATGCTTTGACAACAAGAACAAATGCAGAAACTTCGATCCCATAACAAACGCTGAAATTGAAGCTTTTCTAAAGAAGATGAAACCAGCATCCCACTTCCTAGACACCATTCCCTCAAAAACTCTCCTCGCTATCCCATCCACTATTGCAAAATTCATTGCCGAACTCAACTGCTCCATCACTCATGGTAGCATCCCAGACCCACTCAAACTTGCTGTAGTAAGACCCCTCCTTAAAAAACCAAACCTTGACCCATCAGACCTAGCTAACTACAGACCCATCTCCAACCTGCCTTTCATTTCAAAAATTTTGGAAAGAGTCGTTAACAAACAACTCTCCGACTTCCTAGAAGAATACAACATCCTCCACCCCTCACAATTTGGATTCCGTAAAGCCCGCAACACCGAAACCCTACTACTATCAATGACAGATACCATCCTCAAAGGTATGGACCACGGAACCTCATACTTGCTCACCCTCCTAGATATCTCGGCAGCGTTCGACACTGTCAATCATCAAATCCTAATGACCCGCCTGGCAGAAATAGGCATTGCTGACACTGCACTTTCATGGTTCTCCTCTTATCTTAACCACAGAGAATACGTAGTAAAAATTGACAGACACATACCAATCACACAATTGACAGACACATACCAATCACACAAAGGTGTTCCCTAAGGTTCATCTTTATCATCAACCCTATTCAATATATACCTCTTATCCCTCTGCCAACTACTATCTGACTTAGGCCTCAAATTTTTCCTTTACGCAGATGATGTGCAGATTCTTATCCCGATCCAAAAATCCATTGAGGATTCCATGCATTTCTGGGAATCTTGCCTCACCTCAATAACAACAATGTTATCCAACCTACACCTAGCAATAAACACAGCAAAAACAGAACTACTCATCTTTTCCACCCATCTTGACTGCTCCCCCCACAACACACCTCAAAACACAACTGCTCCACAACACAAATTACAGGCTGTAAGAGACCTGGGCGTCCTTATCGACCATCAACTAAACTTCAAACCTTACATAAATTCCCTCATAAAGGGAGGTTTCTACAAATTAAATGTCCTCAGGAAACTCAAACATCTGCTACACACTAATAATTTCCGAACTGTAGTCCAGACTACTATGCTTTCGAAACTGGACTATTGTAACGCCCTCCTACTCGGCCTTCCTGCTACCACAATCATGCCACTCCAGATCCTCCAAAACTCCATGGCCAAAATCATAACAAACACCCGCAAAACAGAACACATTACTCCAATTTTAAAAGACCTGCACTGACTGCCTATCTCCTTCCGCTCACAATACAAAACACTGACCATTCTCCACCGCTCATTATACACACTCAATCACACCTGGCTGGAAGAAATGCCTCACTTCCGCACTTCCAACCGCCCCACAAGAAGTGCTCATGCAGGTACCCTACACACTCCTTCCCTGAAGGCTGCGCATCTGTCCCTCACCAGAGAAAGGGCCTTCTCCATAGCTAGCACCTCCCTCTGGAACTCCCTCCCCCCCTCTCTCCGAATAGAGCCGTCACTCAACAATTTCAAAAAAGGAGTCAAAACATGGCTCTTTAAGCAGGCATACCCAGACCAAATGGACCTTTCAAAGACTTTCCACTGACAGCCCTCCCCCTCTCCCCGTTCCCCCATACACCTTTCTCTTCCTTTCTATCTGTGCCCCTTACCCTCTCCCCCTGGAATTTTCTGCATATTTATAACCTTGTATATCGTACTCAATGATAAAAGATAAAGTTATTTTTAGTTTTTTGTACAAAGTTTTTACCCCCTTTCATAATTTCTACCCTACCTATCAGTTCTTTTTATGTTATTATAAATAATCATATAATGTTTAATTTTTGCTCATATTTTACACCATTTGTTTTAACTATGATATGTTACTCTGTTTCTTATTATTCTGTTTCATTGTATTTTCCTCCTTTCAGTTCAATGTAAGCCGGCATGATGTGCCGGCATAGAAAAAGCCTATAAATAAATAAATAAATAATCAAGCCATCATGTTACTTTCATTCTTCCTTAGGCCACATGCACATGAAAGTGAGAGAGCCTTTTCATATAAAAGGGTCTCTGCTTACTACAAGAGAAGAACTCCGCCTCATCATCAGTTTTCTCAACTATTCCTTACGATCCTAACAGACTGGGCATAGCAATAGCTTAACATACATTGTCCAATTGGCTATTAGACTGCATTGTGCATTCTTATACACTAGCAGGGCTTACAGATTCCAGATTCCATCAGGGCTCATTAAGCTAGAGCCCTGGCTGCATCAGTGGCTCATCTGTGAGCCATAGCGCTTGAAGATATCTACAAAGCTGCAGCATGGTTGTCTGTACACACTTTTGCATTCCATTACTAAATGAACAATCTCTAAGAAAGAGACAGTAAATGTGGATAAGCAGTTTTGTGTAATCTATTCCCCCAGTAGTCTACTCTCTATTGTGGTGTCTGGGTTGCTTATTCAATATAGGCTCTGCTGCAACCATCAGCTTGGCACTCCCTACATGTTGTTTTCCAAATTAGATTATTGCAATGCAATACTCATTGGCTTTCCCGCTTCCACTATCAAACCTCTTCAACTTCTACAAAATGCTGCAGCAAGATCACTCAGCAACAGCAGAAGATCAGATCATATCACCCCAGTTCTCAAAGAACTGCACTGGCTGCCAATTACTTAGAGAATTCAGTATAAAACTTTATCCCTTATTCATAAGGCTTTATACAACAACAAGACAAAATGGATGGATACGATACTTCATTTCAAAGTCCCAAAGAGAAATCTGCGCTCCACTAACACTGGTCTCCTTGCAACTATCTCCCCAAAATTAACCTGCCTCAACTCAACAAGAGAACGCGCTTTCTCATTGGCCAGGCCACTTTTATGGAACACCCTCCCCACTGAACTAAGAATTGAGCCATCATCACAAACATTTAAAAAAAAATTAAAAACATGGCTCTTTGAGAAAGCATACCCAACATAATAAGAAGAATCATCATCATCACCACTCTATTTAATATTTGCAAATCATACTTTCTTTATTTCCCCTGCTCATTAATTAATTCTCCCTCTACTATTTTGTCTATCTACTTTCTACTATTTATTACAATGTAACCTTTTCTTTTTTAATTTGTTATATGTAAACCGATGTGACTTATGTTGAATGTCTGTATATAAAAAACAAACAAATAAATAAATAAGTCATGGCTATTTCAGCCCTGCTTGTTAATGGAGAAAGCAAGTTTGCTTATAAAAGGTGTTCTCTGTAGACAGCAGGATGAATTAGCCATGCTAAATACCTGCCCACCTCCCTGGAGAGTTAATTACTTAGCTAGAATTAGCTCTGAAATCAACTGAGGGGGATCCCACACATATTCAGTAGCGCAAAAGATCTACTAGCTAAGACAGAGAGGTCTGTTCGGTGCTGCCGCATGACATCATGGATAATTAAACAAAATAGCTTTCAGTTCTACTGGTGTTCTGCTCACACTGATGTAGAAATACAAAATAATTTCTCACCAGTTTGGTTTTGGTCAGAAAGCTTTGAGGACTTTGAACATTTTGAGGCACAGAGTGGATGTGTTTCTTTCAGGTTTCTACACCAGAGTAGGCTTCAGTTAGTCAGTCTTTGAGTTTGCTTTTCCAGCAAATAAATAAATCTACACTACAGAGTAGGAATTGCCAGCCAAATGGTGTGAATCAGGCTGTAAATAAAAATCTTGCTGTTTCTCAGATACATTAAATAACATCAGAAAAATATATTTTCCTTTTAAAGGAGAACATTTTATTTGGATGTTGAAAAATAACTTTTTTCCCATAAACACAGTACACCTTCTGATAATGCAGAATTTTCAGGATTAAATCATATAGTTAAGCTGTGCTTTTAACCATATTGCTTTTGCAAACAGTAATGGTTAGGCAGGTCAAAATGCGAAGCCAAGTTTAAAGCCAGGAGTGAGAGATAAAGCGACTTGCTCAAGGTTACACAGAATCAATGGCAGATGGAAAGTTTTGAATTCATGTTTCAAGGTTTCCTCTGAATCACTAACACCCAGTGAAATTCACTGGAGAATGTTTTCCCTATATCTCACTTGTCCCTGCTAGACCCTAGCATTCTTCACTTTAGTATTTTTCACTAACCCAACACCATCACCTGTGTCCTTGCTGCCCACTAGGACTCTTGTCTCCATTGTGCCATGGGGTATGGTTTACAGAGTTGCCAGAACCCCTGCCTACATGGACCTATGCTGTATGGAACTGCAGAACTTTATAAAGAGCATGCTTATCAGTGTTGCCAACTCCTACATAAGAAACTCCTTAGATTTACTGTGAAAAGTTTCCAGATCTACTCTGCTATGGTCCATCGAGTCTGCCCAGCAAGCTTTTTAATTTTTTGGGTAGTAACCACCTCTTCATGTAGGCTACCCCCATCCTCCCATTGTACCTTCTGTTAAGAGTAGTAATTGTCGCTCCATGCAGGTTACACTCCTTGCTCCCCCCTTTGCTTCTGTAAAGATTAAGCTCTGGAACAATTTATCAAGGGAAATGATAGCATTTCTTGTTCTACATGGTTTAGATGCCATTGATCTTGCCTGGAGGTGGCTTCTCAAAATCCCCTTTCTGTTATCTTTGCATCCATGATCATTGTCTAAACACAGCTTAGCATGAAAAGTATAGGTGATGTGAGGAACAAGATTCAAAAGTATGGCTCCTGTTATTTTGCCGTTTATATTTTGGCTCATATTCTGATCTTTTTTTTTTTTATTTTTCATTTTTAAGCCTTCAGATTTTACAGAACCAAAACTATTAGAGATCAGTATTCACTGAGGTTTGTTCAGATAACTTTTGCATTAGCAGGACAAACCCTAAGATTTGAATATCTGATCTCTGTATCCGGATACATTTTATCTGACTAACGGGCCGATACAGTAAAATCGCGGGCGAGCGCCCTCTCTCCCGGCGTGGGCACAGGCCACTCTCCTGTGCGCGTGATACAGTATTTTAATTTATTTTAATTAGGGCCGGCGGTAAAAAGCGGCGCTAGGGACACTAGCGCGTCCATAGCGCCTCTTTTTGATGGAAGCGGCGGCTGTCAGCGAGTTTGACAGCCGACGCTCAATTTTGCCGGCGTTGGTTCTCGAGCCCGCTGACAGCCACGGGTTCGGAAACCGGACGCCAGCAAAATTGAGCGTCCGGTTTTCAACCCGCCAGCCACGGGCCCATTTTTAAATTATTTTTTTTAATTTTTTACTTTTTTAAACTTTCAGGACCTCCGACTTAATATCGCCATGATATTAAGTCGGAGGGTGCACAGAAAAGCAGTTTTTACTGCTTTTCTGTGCACTTTCCCGGTGCCCGGAGAAAGGTAGGCGCTAATTTCTGAAAGTAAAATGTGCGGCTTTGCACATTTTGCTTTCTGAATCGCGCGGGAATACCTAATAGAGCCATCAAAATGCATTTGCATGTTGCGGGCGCTATTAGGTTCGGGGGGGGGGGGGGGTTTGGACGTGCGTTTTGGACACGCTATTACCCCTTACTAAATAAGGGGTAAAGCTAGCGCGTCCAAATGCCGGCTAACAGTGCGCTCCATCGGAGCGTACTGTACTGTTTCGGTTTGACAAAGTTCCTCATGAGAGGCTTCTAGGAAAAGTAAAAAGTCATGGGATAGGTGGTGATGTCCTTTCATGGATTGCAATCTGGCTAAAAGACAGGAAACAGAGAGTAGGATTAAATGGGCAATTTTCTCAGTGGAAGGAAGTGGGCAGTGGAGTGCCTCAGGGATCTGTATTGGGACCCTTACTTTTCAATATATTTATAAATGATCTGGAAAGAAATACGACGAGTGAGATAATCAAATTTGCAGATGATACAAAATTGTTCAGAGTAGTTAAATCACAAGCAGATTGTGATAAATTGCAGGAGGACCTTGTGAGACTGGAAAATTGGGCATCCAAATGGCAGATGAAATTTAATGTGGATAAGTGCAAGGTGATGCATATAGGGAAAAATAACCCATGCTATAATTACACAATGTTGGGTTCCATATTAGGTGCTACAACCCAAGAAAGAGATCTAGGTGTCATAGTGGATAACACATTGAAATCGTCGGTACAGTGTGCTGCGGCAGTCAAAAAAGCAAACAGAATGTTGGGAATTATTAGAAAGGGAATGGTGAATAAAACGGAAAATGTCATAATGCCTCTGTATCGCTCCATGGTGAGACCGCACCTTGAATATTGTGTACAATTCTGGTCGCCGCATCTCAAAAAAGATATAATTGCGATGGAGAAGGTACAGAGAAGGGTTACCAAAATGATAAGGGGAATGGAACAACTCCCCTATGAGGAAAGACTAAAGAGGTTAGGACTTTTCAGCTTGGAGAAGAGACGACTGAGGGGGGATATGATAGAGGTGTTTAAAGTCATGAGAGGTCTAGAACGGGTAGATGTGAATCGGTTATTTACTCTTTCGGATAGTAGAAAGACTAGGGGGCACTCCATGAAGTTAGCATGGGGCACATTTAAAACTAATCGGAGAAAGTTCTTTTTTTACTCAACGCACAATTAAACTCTGGAATTTGTTGCCAGAGGATGTGGTTAGTGCAGTTAGTATAGCTGTGTTTAAAAAAGGATTGGATAGGTTCTTGGAGGAGAAGTCCATTACCTGCTATTAAGTTCACTTAGAGAATAGCCACTGCCATTAGCAATGGTTACATGGAATAGACTTAGTTTTTGGGTACTTGCCAGGTTCTTATGGCCTGGATTGGCCACTGTTGGAAACAGGATGCTGGGCTTGATAGACCCTTGGTCTGACCCAGTATGGCATTTTCTTATGTTCTTATTCAAATAAATTGGAGGATTTCCGTGGCATTCTGGGGCAGAAAAAACGTAGTTGGATAACTTACTCGGGCCATTCTAGTATTCAGAGTTGGCCAAATAAGTTATTCAGCTAAGTCTGGATGTGCCTCTGAGTAGGGTTAAAGTTATCCAGGAACATGTCCCTAGATAATCAGTTAACTTTAACCATAACTGGCTATATTCAAAATTTCCAACTTGTCCTGTTACACCAGTCCAGCCTAGACAAGTGGGTTATTTCCCCCCTACCAGCAGATGGGAAGCAGACAACACTATTTTCCCGTGTGACATCACAACCACTAATTAGGAGATGGTGCTAGCAGCAGGAATCCCATATTTTCTTCCTCCAGCAGATGGTAGGTCTGGTTTGGTGTAGCAACTTGACGTTGGATCTCAGATCTAACCCTAGGGCCAGCAGTACAAGCCCAATTCTCGTCTTCCAGCCCCTGTGGGGTTGTTTGTTTTCTTTTCTTTTTTTAAGAGAGAGAGAAAAAGATCAGAGTTTCAGATAAGTTGTCTTTTTTTAATTCTGAGAGGAAGTTTTCCTGCTTTCCCTCCTGCTCATGTGCTTCTTCTGCTTGGCTCCTATCTTTCTCTCTTTTCCTCTTCTCCCCTCCCTGCTTCTTCGCAAAGCAGCCCCTGAAGTCGGGAGGGGGAGGGGAGGAGCCTTCCACTGTTGGAAAGTGTTTTGGGGCTGTAGTGGGCAGAAGGCACCAGTGTCTTCAGTGCTGCCAGGAAGCAGGTGCATGCTCACTTGGAACTGTTTGCTTTTGCACCGACTTGAGAAGAGGAAATCACAGAGAAGCCACACGGTCACCGGTGCTGCGAGGCCTGCTGAGTCACCTGGGCTGTGTCAGAAAAGAGGCCACTTTGCATGGCTTGTGCCCAGACAGGGGAAACACCTGGACTCTGCTCAAAAGCAGGCTTAACGTCCATCTCATTACCCATTTTCTTCTTTGGCGCACCGACCTCTGGGGGCCCTGAAATGCGGTCTGCTGCATGACCTCCAGAAGGCAGCCATTTTAGATTTTCTTGTGAGATTGAGCTCAGATTCTGGGACAGTGCTGGGAGCAGTGAGAAATTGGATGAGCCCCCAATTTTGGTGCCGGTGATTCCTCCAATGGGGCCATTGCCAGGAGGCACGTCTTCATCTGCCCCAAGAGGATTAAGAACATAAGAAATTGCCATGCTGGGCCAGACCAAGGGTCCATCAAGCCCAGCATCCTGTTTCCAACAGAGGCCAAACCAGGCTACAAGAACCTGGCAATTACCCAAACACTAAGAAGATCCCATGCTACTGATGCAATTAATAGCAGTGGCTATTCCCTAAGTAAACTTGATTAATAGCAGTTAATGGACTTCTCCTCCAAGAACTTATCCAAACCTTTTTTGAACCCAGCTACACTAACTGCACTAACCACATCCTCTGGCAACAAATTCCAGAGCTTTATTATGTGTTGAGTGAAAAAGAATTTTCTCCGGTTAGTCTTAAATGTGCTACTTGCTAACTTCATGGAATGCCCCCTAGTCCTTCTATCATTCGAAAGTGTAAATAACCGATTCACATCTACTCGTTCAAGACCTCTCATGATCTTAAAGACCTCTATCATATCCCCCCTCAGCCATCTCTTCTCCAAGCTGAACAGCCCGAACCTCTTTAGCCTTTTCTCATAGGGGAGCTGTTCTATCCCCTTTATCATTTTGGTTGCCCTTCTCTGTACCTGTATTAGCCAGGTAAGCAGTACTTTGGTCCCATCTCCGATATATATTTGGGGTTGCAAGAAGAGGGTCAGTCCTTTTGTGGAGCCAGAAAACAAAGGAGGGATGCCGGTGGTTCTTCAGGGGCCGGTAGAGCCGCTTCATGAGGTTCTGTGGGTTCACTCACTTTTGTAGGAGGCTGGCTACAGGAGTTCTTCAGGGAGTGAACTCACATAACAACCAGTAAGTGGGTGCTGGAGACCATTTGTGCTGGTTACAGCTTGGATCTATATTGTCCCATTCAAGAAGTCTTCTTGATTTCCCCTTGCGCTGCTCCGGCCAAGCAGAGAGCAGTTTGCGAAACCCTGCTGAAACTGCAGCTTTTGCGGGCAGTAGTACTGGTTCCCCCATTTTAACACTGTCAAGGTGGTTGTTCCATTTATTTCGTAGTACCTAAAAAAGAAAGTTCTTTCCGCCATATTCTGGATCTCAAGGGCATGAACCACTGCCAGCGGATTCCGCCTTTTCCATATGGAAAGTTTGAGGTCCATTCTCATGGTGGTTTGACAGAGGGAGCGAATGTACTTGCAGAACCTGTCGGAAGCCTATTTCCATATTCTTATTTGGGATGGGGATCAAATGAATCTATGGTTTTGTGCTCCGAGAGCACTTTCAGTTCCAAGTGTTACCTTTTGTTCTCGTGACTGCACCACAGGATTTTACCAAGGTGATGGTGGTGGCAGTAGCAGCAGCTCTCCAATGTGAGGGAATTACAGACCACCTGTACCTCAATGATTGGTTAATCTGTGCACAGTCTCGCAAGGAGGCGGAGTGCATGACTCGTCAAGTGGTTCAGTTTTTAGAAGGCTTGGGCTGAATAGTTGATTTTGCCAAAAGTACCATGCAGCCCAGGCAGTCTCTGGACTATCTGGGGGCACGGTTCAACAGACAAGCTCTCACGGGTGAGAGAGTGCACAAGCTTCTCAGTCAGATCCAAAGTTTTCTGGACCTTTCGATCCTCTCCACATGGGATTATCTGCAGATTCTCGGTCTGATAGCGGTGACTCTGGACTTGGTTCCATTGGCCAGGGCTCATATGCATTCACTCCAGGCATCGCTCCTGATTCAATGATCTCCAAAGTTGTAGGACTACGGAGTTAGTCTTCCTCTGAGCCAGGCGGTACACTAGTCGCTGCTCTGGTGGTTGGTTCCTGACCATTTACTGAAGGGAGATAACCCTGCTACTCTGGATTGGATTTTGGTCACAACGGTTGAGTGCCTCTCACATTGGGGCTGGGAGGTGCTCATTGTCAGGATCAGTTGGCCCAGGGGACTTGGTCTCTGGAGGAGGCCTCGTGGTCCATCAACCACTTGGAGACCAGGGCAATTCGACTAGCTCTTCTTGCTTCTTCCCTCTACCCTGGTATGTGGATCTGGTCTGGCTTCAGGTGGACTGTCCTGTTGGCCTTTCGAAGGTGTGAGGTCTGCTGACTTGGGGGCCCGTTTGCATGGAGGATCCAATTTCATTCTATCTTATGGACTGGCTCTTGAGTGGAAATGATTCTGCAAGATGGGGTATTCTCCAATGGTAATTTCCACACTACTGATGTCTCTAATGGTCCACTTTGTTGGTTTACATTAGAGTCTGGTACCTGTTGAACACTTCTGCAAGTCTAGGATGGAGCCCTGGCCAGTAGTGGCTCTCTATATTTTGGCCTTTCTCCAGGGATGTCTGGACAAGGGACTTGCCCTGAACTCATTAAAGGTGCAGGTGGCAACTATTTCTTGCTACTGAGAGCCCATAGCGGGTGTCTCACCCGGATGTGTTCCGTTTTTTGAGGGGCATAAAAAGTTTGTGACCACCTTTCCATTCCATTGTTCCCCTGAGGGATCTCAGTCTAGTGCTGAAAGCCTTAATGAGGGGCCCCTTTTGAGCCTTTGAAATGGAGTTTCTTGAAGGATTTATTTTTGAAAATGGCATTTCTGGTTCCAGTTTGCGTAGCACTGTTGCGTCCATTGGACTCAGACGACATCGTCTCATATGCCTCACCTCAATATTTGGTTTCTTCACCAGCCTCAGGGAAAATGGTGACCGCCGGGTCTGCTTGCCGCACTCTCCGGCATCCCCAGAACGGCTGTGGCAAAGCATTCCGCCATGATTCACCTGAGGGCCTCCTAGGGTTCACGCGCGTGCTACTCACTTCTTTATTCCAACATTGGCGCAAACCTGGGGGCGTTCCCCTCAAGTGACGTCACAACATCCGGGTATTTAGGTTGCCCATTTGCTGACTGACTTTGAGTTAGCAAAGATTGGATTCGTCCAGTCTAAGCTGCTCTGCCGCTTCTTGCTGCTGCTGGAAGCTCTCTCTACCCTCCGGGGTTCTACTAACTTGGGGACCCGCTCCTCGGGGCCCTATGCTTCTTTCCAGGTGCCTATCCAGTATCCAGGTACTCGCTCCTCGAGGGCCTGAGTTGTCTACCTTGGTGCTTGCTACCAATACTTCTACCTGCTGGGAACTCCACCATTACAGCTACAAGAATGTGAGTAATCTACATCTACCAGTCTGTCTCACCTACAGCTTCTCATTGGAAATCTGCATCGGAGCTCCCTATACCACCATTGTGGGATGGGTCTCCTCAGCCGAGGACCCAAGACTGTTGCTGCAGGAATCTACTCACTACTGCCACCTCTGGTGAACTCTACAAACTGTATAATAAAAACTATCTCTGTGTTTGTGCATCTGAGTCTAGCCTGGTATTGCAGTTCTCTGCGAGGCTCCTCCCCATGGGAGTGGCCATCACTGCAGCAGCTAAGAATCCACCAAACACCTCAAAACCATAACAGCACGGTGAGTCTCTGAGCTCCAAGCCCTGTTTTGCCAGGATTCTTTTCATGTAATTTTGGTGGATGTGGTTGTGTTTCAACTAGTGCTGTCCTTTCTATCAAAGGTGAACTCTGCTTTCCATATTAATCAGTCAATTTCACTTCCAGCTTTTTCTAGGGAGGAGTGTGAATCTGAGTATCAGTGTCAGGTGCTTTTAATGTGTAGAGGGTTCTCGTATGATTTTTGGATGTCACTAATGACTTTCACAGGTCAGACAGACTATTCATCCTTTTTGGAGGTCCACGTAAGGGAGAGGTGGCCTCTAAAGCTATCCTGGCTCATTGGATAAAGGAGATGGTTGAGTCAGCTTTTTTGCTGAAGTGCAACAACCCTCCAGATCTGGTGTGCTTTCACTCCACTAGGGCTTAGTCCACATACTAGGCTGAGGTTAATGCACTTGTGCCAGCCGATATTTGCAGGGCGGCCAAGTGGTCTTCACTGCATACTTTTGTGAAGCATTATCGGCTGTGTGTGTTGGCATGGGAGGATACTGCTTACAGTGCAGTGGGTTTTGGGGCAGCTGTTTCCTTCCACCTGGGTAGATGAAGCTTGGGTACTTCCCATTTGTCAAGGCTGGACTAGTGTAGCAGGATGAGATGGAAGGAGAAATTTCCTCTCCTGTTAAATCAGTCCAGGACCCACCCAGGAAGCAAGACTGTTCTTTTTCAGATGGCTTGATTTTCTTCTCTGGTTGAGAACATTTTTTTTACCTTGTCTTGCCTTTGATGTTGGCTTCCTTTTTGTTTACTTTCCATCTGTTTTCGGGTTACAGGGAAACTTCTCATTTTTCTGCTTGTTGTTTGATTAGTCTTTAATTGATGGGGTCTGATCTGAAGCTTTATCAGAAGGATACTGGATTCCTGCTGCTAGCACCACCCCCTAAAATAGTGGCTGTGATGTCACACAGAAATACAGTGTTATCTGCCTCCATCTACTGGTAGGGGGCAATAACCCACCTGTCAAGGCTGGACTGGTATAGTATGACTAATGGAAAGGAAATTAACAGGTAAGGAAATTTCTCCATAGCTGGGTAAGACCCAACACTTCACTGCCGGCCCACTGGCTGATCCTCTCCAACCCACCCACCCCCAAACTTATAAAATGTAAGTAATATGGGCCATAGCTCCCTTCTCCCAAAAATTACAAAAAAACATTATGGGCCTATCAACCCAAGCAGCCTCTCCACCCATCTCCTGCCAGCTGGCAAAAAACTTAGAATTCAGGTCGTCCCCCCCTTACTTCCCCTCCCGCAAACCCAGCATGAACCCTCCCACTCTACCCAGCACCCCCAAATCTCCTACGGCCGTCGGGAGCTCTGTACTCACATCCAGGTCCTGGTAAATCCAGCATTGCTGTTGGAATAGTATTCTCATTGTAACGCAGGATGTGCTGGAGATGAATGCTTGTACCTCTCCCGATATCTGTAGGAGATATGGGGGTGTCAGATGGTTGACTTGTGAGGGAGTAGTGGCCTGGATTCTAAATGTATTTTGCCAGTTAGGGGAAGGGGGGCTATGGAGGCTTCTTGGGCCAATAGGCCAACAATGTTTTTGGTAACTTTTGGGAGGATGGGAGGGGGTCAGGCATTGTGGCCCACATTACATATTTATATAGTAAATGATAGCAGATAAAGCCCCAAATTGTCCATTTTGCCTGCTCAAGCTGTTAAAAATTGTCACTGCCATTCCATTCAGGTTACCCCATGACTTCTGTTAAAGCTTGTAACTGCCACTTGGGGCAGGTTACTCCCACTCAGAAATGTTACACTTAGAGTTACCATAGCTTTTCCCCATTTTTGCATTTCCATCCTCTATCTACTAGGGATCCTCTGTTTATCTTATGCCCTTTTGAATTCCATTACTGTTCTTACAGGAGAGCATTTCATGCATCCACCACTCTTTCATTGAAAATATTTTTCCTAATGTTGGTCTCTCTGGAGCTTCTTATGACTCCTAGTTCAGCTTTCTTTCCATCTGAAAAAGTTTGATTCATGAACATAATACCTTTCACGTATTTAAAAATCTGTATTATATCCCCCTTTAAACAACCTAATTGGCTATATTCAAACATAGCTGGTTAGATTTGAATGTTATCCAGGTAGGTATACTTTTATTTTATTTATCTGATTTTTATATTCTGCTTTTTGGCACTTCAAAGCAGATTACATTTGGGTACCGTAGCTGTTTAGATAAATGTCCTGCTGAATATATTTGAATAAAGTTATTTGCTTATCACACCACATATCCCAGAGAACTTTAGCCAGACATTTCTGAATACTGGCCTCCTTTGGTTTTTTTTTTTAATTTAAATCTTTATTGAACTACTCAGCATTAATACAAAATTCAAAAGTCACACATATGTGATAATGATCCATAGTACAAGAAGTCCACAAAGAGTTTCTCTCCCCCCCCCCCCCCCCCCCCCCCCCCCCCCAATAAAAACATTGGCTTATTAAATTTGCTACTGTAAATTGAATTGAAAGCTTTTTCTGTTTCTCTGATTTTGCTAGCTCAGTATTATCTCAGATACATGGGAACAGCCTTCATTCCATCCTGGATGAACTTGTTTATAAACTTTCATCTGCAACCAATCCCGTCATAGGAAATGCTGCCACAAAATCATTGCTTCTAATGGTGGAGTCTCATCGGCCACTAGTGCAGCTGCTGGACATGCGGTATAGAGGTACGCTTTGATGGTTTGTTCCCATGAAAGTGAGACAGCTGGTAAGAATAATAGAACATCCTTGCCAAAGGAGTGGAAAATGTCCAGTTTCAGTGGTTATAGATTGAAAAAACTTTGCCTGTCTTGCTAAAGCAGCCTAAAGTAGTTTAGGTTACTCCTGCTACACCATGCAACATTTCACAAGTTCATATGATTTGCTTTCTTTACTATTTGTAAACTGCAAATAAGCAGTATGTGAAGTGAAACTTTTTTAACCCTTGAATTTTCCGTTTTTCTACTATTTTTAAATCTATTTTTATCATGTCATAAATTCATATTTGGTTTCATTAAGAACATAAGATATGCCATACTGGGTCAGACTAAGGGTCCATCAAGCCCAGCATCCTGTTTTTCAGCAGTGGCCAATCCAAGTCATAAGTACCTGGCATGTACCCAAACATTAAATAGATCTCAAGCTACTGTTCCTTACTGAATAATAGCAGTTTATGGATTTTTCCTCTAGGACCTTATCCAAACTCTTTTTAAACTCAGTTACAATAACTGCGAAAACTACATCCTCTGGCAATGAATTCCAGAGCTTAACTATGCGATGAGTGAAAAAGAATTTTCTTCGATTTGTTTTAAATGAGCTACTTGCTAACTTCATGGAGTGCCCCCTAGTCCTTCGAACTTAGATTGTAAGCCCTGTGGGGATAGGGAAATACCTACAGTACCGAATATAAACCGATGTGATATGTCGGATTGAATGTCTGTATATAAAAATAAATAAATATCTGGGAGAGTAAATAATTGATTTACATTAACCTGCTCAAGTCCTTTCATGACCTCTATCATATCCCCCCTCAGTCATCTCGTCTCCAAACTGAACAGCCCTAATCTCTTTAGCCTTTCTTCATAGGGAAGCATTTCCATGTCTCTTATCATTTTGGTCGCCCTTCTCTGCACATTCTCCAGTACAACTATATATTTTTTGAGATGTGACTTCTTGTTGTCTTTTAGGTAATTTTTTTTTTTTTAATAATTTTTTTCTTAGTTTCCAGACAGATTAATTCACAACCAGTGGGTTATGCACCTCTACCAGCAGATGGAGATGGAGCAAAGCTGTCATCACAGTATATATATACTCCTGCAGTGACATTAGCCTGTCAGTATTCTCCATCTCCAGCAGATGGTGGACGTGCATCTCCCTATTGGCGATTGCTTTAAGTTTTAGAAGGAGAAAAAGAAGGAAATTTAATTTGCCCCGCTCTCCTGCAGTGATACCAAATTGTCCCTCCTACAGTTGAGAATTTCTGAAATGATTTCCATAGTCCCTCAGATGAGTGCCTTGGTCCGGTACCTTTTTTCTTTTTCAGCTAGTATGGCCTTAGCTGTTGAAACAGTTGAAAGACAGAAGGTGCAGGAAGTCGAGCGTGGGAGTAATGGTATATGCTCTCTCCCCCCGCAGCCGGAGACCAACTCTGTCTCCAGCTGAGCTCACCTAAAGTAAAAAAAAAATGAGAAGGAGGGATTTTTTTTGGTAGGGCTGCCTACTTCCTCCAGTCTCCGTGCGGGGATCCAAGCATTTTTGACCCTACAGAGCAACAATGTTTCAGAGGACTTGGCCTTCTGGTAGGTCTCAGTCCTTTCATCCCAGTCAGCCCAGATGGGGCACAGGCTTGGTAGTGGAACTCCCTGAGCCTCCCAATGAAGGTGTGCTGACCCACCCCGGAACAAGATATAGGGGAGGGGTCGCCTCTCTCTCTTATCAGAGGTGGGTCAAAATCACGTCAGACCAGTGGGTCTTGGAGGTGGTACGAGATGGATATGCGCTAGAGTTTCGCAGTGTTCCTTGGGACGTGTTCAAGGTGTTTCCTTGCCACTCCCCGCAGAAGAGGTAGGCAGTGGATTGTACATTGTCAAGGCTCATTAGTCTGAGGGCTGTTGTTCCAGTGCCCACGTCTCAAGAAAATAGGGGTTGATATTCTAACTATTTTGTTGTGCCCAAGAAGGAGGGCTCCTTTCGTCCCATCCTGGATCTCAAAGGGGTCAACCGTCATTTGTGGGTAATTCATTTTCACATGCAAACTTTGCACTCGGTGATAATGGCCGTACAGTTGGAGGCGTTTCTGACCTCCTTGGATCTGTCAGAGGCATACCTGCATATTCCCATCCAGCTAGAGCACCAATGTTTTCTGTGATTCATGATCTTGGGTCATCATTATCAGTTTCCAGCATTACCTTTTTATCTGGCCACTGCACCCAGAACTTTTTCCAAGCTTATGGTGGTGGCAGCGGCAGAGATGAGGAAGGATGGGATCCTGGTACACCCGTATTTAGACAACTGGTTCATTCAGACCAAATCTCTGGAAGAGAGCCGCATTGTGACCCTTGTTGCAGGAGCTCGGTTGGGAGGTGAACTTAACTAAGAGCAGTCTTCAGCCGTCTCACTTGTTAGAGTATCTCGGTGTTCAGTTCGACACAAAGCAGGGCAGAGTTTTCCTGCTGGAGGGTCTTATTCAGAAGTTGTTGGTGCAGGTGCGTCTGATGAACACAATACGCTTGACAGTCTAATCCTATGAACAGCTGCTCGGATTGATGGCAGCGACCCTGGAAGTGGTGCATGGGTGAGGGCACATATGTGTTCTCTTCTGCACTCCCTGCTGTTTCGGTGGAGTCCTTAGTCTCAGGACTACTTGATTTGGCTCTACCTGCTGATGGAGGTCTGCTCTCATCTACAGTGGTGGTTACAAGCAGATCAACTAAGAAAGAGGGTTTCCCTAAAATCTCTGGATTGGCTAATACTCATGATAGATGCAAACCTCCAGGGTTGGGGAGCTCACTGTCAGGAACTGACAGCACAAGGGCGCTGGAGTGCAGAAGAGTTTCTCTGGAACAACAATCAGCTGGAAGCCCAGGTGGTCCAGTTGGTACGTTTGCAGACTAGTGACAGGTTGCAGGGCCGAGCGGTCCAGATAATGTCAGGCAGTGCAATGACAGTGGCTTACATCAGTTGGCAGGGAGGAACCAAGAGCCAGCAAGTATCACAGGAAATAGACCAACTTATGGAATGGGCAGAAGTGCTTCTTCAAAAGATATCAGCCTCGCACATTGCAGGAAAAGACTGTAAAAGCAGACTTTCTCAGCAGGTAGAGTCTGAACCCAGGAGAAATGGGTATTATCAGATAAGGCATTTCAGCTGATAGTGGATTGCTCTGGCCTTCCATTTCTAGACCTGCTGATGACTTCTCACATTGTGAAGGTTCCTCGATTCTTCAGTCGTAGAAGAGATCTGAAGTCATTGGATAGCAATGCTGTCATGCAGGAATCGCCAGAGGACAATCTGCTGTATGCCTTTCCCCCGTGGCCCATGTTGGGCAGAATGGTTCGGAGGGTTGAGAGTCACAGAGGGATAGTGCTTCTGGTGGCACCAGATTGGCCCAAGAGACCATGATATGCGGATCTGCAAAGGTTCCTGGTAGACTTCCCCCCCCCCCCTCCCTCCAGTTTCTTGCCGGCAGGGGCCTATTCTGCACGAAGATCTGACTATTTTTTCTTATGGAATGGTCTTTGAGAGGGCTTGCTTGTGAAATGTGGATATTCTACTGCAGTGATTGCCATCTTGCTAAGAGCGAGAAAGTTCTCCACTTCCTTAGCTTATGTGCAGGTTTGGCATGTGTTTGAGGCTTGGTGTGAAGATCAAGGTGTTTTTCCTCATTCTTTAAGATCCCACTCATTTTGGAATTTTTGCAGGATGGATTGAATAAAGGGTTGGCCCTTAAAAGTGCAGATAGCAGCTCTTGCCTGTTTCAGGGGTCAGATGAATGGTGGATTGTTATCCACTCTTCCAGATGTGGCCTGTTTTTTGAAAGGAGTAAAACATATTCGTTCTCCCTTGCAGTTACCGGTACCCTTGTGGAGTCTTACTCTAGTTTTGGATTTCTTAGCGGGCCCTACGTTTCAACCAATGCATAACTTCTCCTTGCAGTTACTGACCTTGAAAACTGTGTTTCTTGTGGCGATTTGTTTGGTATGTAAAATATACAAGCTGCAGGCCTTGTCTTGACGGGAGCCATTTCTCCAAGTGACTCCAGGGGCAATTCAGTTGCATACTGTTCCTTCCTTTTTCCCAAAAGTGGGCTCAGATTTTCACTTGAATCAATCCATTTCCCTGCCGTCTCTGGATAGGGAAAGAGATGCAGAAGAATATCGCACTTTGTGACCCTTGGATGTCAAGAGACATATCGTGAGATGTCTGGAGGTTTCTAAACCTTTCTGGAAGACGGCTCGCCTGTTTGTCCTCCACAGTGGAGGTAAACAGGGCGGGCTAACTTTGCAGGCTGCAATAGCTCACTGGATTAATGAGATAGTCATGGCCATGTATGTGGATACTCAAAAGCTGTTAGGGCTCATTACAGTAGGGCTCAGGCAGTGTCATGGGCAGAAGTTAGATTGTTGTCTCCCATCGACATTTGCCAAGCTGCAACATGGTCCTCCTTACACACCTTTTCCAGGTATTATCGTGTGGATGTGCAGACCTAGGAGGATGCAACCTTTGCAAATGTGGTTTTGACAGGATCGCGGGCAGCCTCCTACCCTATTCGGGAATAGCTTGGGTACATCCCACTGGTTCTGAATTCATCTGGGCACTATGAAATGAGAAATTACTACTTACCTGATCATTTCCTTTTCATTAGACCAGGCAGATGAATTCAGCTTCTTGCCCTTGGCTATGGTCCTCCTGCGTGACTACGCGTTCCAGGGGTTACTGGTAAGTGTTAGTCCAGTCCCTAGACTATTGTTAATACATTCTTTGTCTGAGCTCAGTGTTTTCTGTTGGCTGAGTACTGAAATGGTTATCGGTTATTAATCAAGTTTTTCCTAGCCTGACCACAGTTGGCTTTTGAAGAGATTACTGGCAGGTTGATGTCACTACTGGAGTATATATACTGAGATGTCAGCTTTGCTCAGTTTCAATTTGCTGGTAGAGGTGCATAATCCACTGATTCTGAATTCATCTGTCTGGTCTAAAGAAAAGGAAATGATCAGATAAGTAGTAATTTCTCATTATTGAAGTGAATAACAAGACAAAAATATCACAATAACAGTTGAACAAATGATATAGCAGTGTAGTAGCCCATTGACATGTGCAACACAATATCACTTCTATTTTCACATTTTGATGGACTCCTTCACTCCCCCAATCACTCAGAGATATTTAAAAACAAAGGAATGATTACACAAAGTCATCTACTTACATGGTACTTTTACCCTTATTCCACAAACAAAAATATCCTCTCTGTGACAACATGAATTTATTGCCCTGAATGTCTTTCTGACGCAAAGATTCAACTGAAGCGTAACAAGCCATTTCAGTTTTCCAGTGTGTAAATGCAGGCAACTCATCATTATGCCAAGAAGATAGAATAACCTTCTTTGTCAGTGTGAGAGAGAGCTTTTCCCCACTGCAGGAAGTACAGCTAATCTATCAAATACAGCAATTTGCCATTCCAATCAGTAGGGCTAACCAGCAGCCCTTCTAAGAAAGAAAAGATTTGGCTCCCAAAAAGCTTGAACATATGACATAGTGTACCACAGTGATAATTACGTTTTAGACATAAGTCAGAGGGCCAAAGCTGCATTTTAGCCCCCAACACTGGTGTTAAATATATGCGATATAATACTTTAAATTGTATTTCTCTCAAATTTGCTGATGAGAGATATCAATAGGGTTATGAAAGCAGAGCAAATATCAGACTCCTCCAATAAAATTCCCAAGTCTACCCCCATTGAGAAGCCAATTTAATCAGTTGGGGAGAAGAGTTGTTTCCTCATTGATGGTCTACAAAGATAAAAATGTAATAGAATTGCACTGATGAGATCATATTGCCTGTTAAAAGAAGCTTCTCCCAAGCTCTGGACCTTTCCCAAAGTTCACAAACAAAGATTTATTTATTGTACGTGCATTCCACCTTTCAGCCACTGCAGAGCGTAGTACAATCAGGTATTTCCCTGTCCCCAGAGAGCTCACAATCCGAGTTTGTACCTGAAGCAATGGAGGGCTGAAGTGACTTGCCCAAGGAGTGACAGGTGGATTTTGAACCCTGGCTTCCCAGCCTGCTGCTCTAAGCACTAGACCACTCCTCCACAACAGGATGGAGTGCCATGGATACACACATTTTCCATAAGCAGAAATGTCCAGCCTGTTGCTGTGGAATTTCTACTTCTGTGGTGTGGAGGCTAGGAACCAGGGAAGCCAGGGTTCAAATCCTACGTCCGCTACTTGTGACCTTGGGCAAGTCATTTCACCGTCAATGGCCTCAGGTACAAACTCAGATTGTGAGCCCTCTGGGGAAAAGGAAATACCTGATTTGTAATCTGCTTTGAAATGTCTGAAAAGTGGACTATAAGTAAAATAAATAAATATTTGCTTCTTTTGAAGCGGGCTTATCACAAATTATATTTAAAACGGGTCACAGTTAGTTCCAAATTGCCAAGGATGTCCCCATAATATCACATATATCATATTCCTAGATTTTGACATCGCACACTTTAGGAACCAATCAAATACCTGAATGCATTCAATCACATGTGAAATGTTGTTACATCACAGCAGATGCCTGGAATCCTGCTCAAAAATAAAACAATACTTTTACTTGGTGTTGGCTAAGGATTTCTGTTTACTTTTCATGTACTCTTTTGTATAATTTTCTTTTTATAGCAAAAGTAGAGCCAATATTTTAAAATATTCTGCCACAGTCTTAATCCTGCAACTATTACGTTTTGCAGAGCAGCAAAATTTAGTATGCAACTGCTGTTAATTTATGTATCCATAAGCTTGAATGAAATTAATTCAGTAAACTAGCTGTAGGCATAGCAAATAATATTTTTTAAAGATTAATCTGTTTTTCTTTCTATTCAGGACTAAGAGCTCTGTTAAGCAAGCAATGGACTGGAAAAGGCTTTGGCAGAGAACTAGGTCGACTTCTGGACTTGTTATGCTCTGGATCCTACCGACAAGTAGAAATGCAGGTATGGAATATTTTAACATACAGATAACTAATAGGGATAGTACTTTTTTCATGACAGAAGAGTTGTTTTTGTTTTTGGGGTTTTTTTTATTTGTATTTACTTTTTTACAAAAACAACTTTTTCCAAAAATAACACAAACAATTCGCCCCCCACATTACATTTATGGCACTCAAAAAATTATAGCTAAAACAATTTTCCCCCACTAAAAACTAAAAACAGATTCCTCAAAATGATAGTCACATTGAGCTCTACCATTTTTTAGCCCCTGGTAGAACATCAGTAAACTTTTTTTTACCTTTATTTTCCATATTAATATAGTAGAAGGAGCACAATTTTCACATTTCATATTACAATATCATTAATTCAGCTATCTCTTTTACTTAGATCCTTTTCACCTTTGTATTCACAATAATATCCACAATCAACATCTTAGGAAATACATGATTTTTGTACAATATCATCAACTTATCCTATTGCAACTGTTCAGTTTTTCCCTTTTACTTATATTTATTTTATAACCACATCATAAAAACAATGGTAATATTCACACTCATGATATTCTTCAATATGTTCTTATAAGACTGTGCAATTCTCCACACTCCATATAGGGCCGGATTTTGAAAAGGGTTACGCGCATAAGTTATGCGCGTAACCCTTAAAAAAGCCCCTTGCGCGTGCTGAGCCTATTTTGCATAGGCTCGGTGGCGCATGCAAGCCCCGGGACGCGTATAAGTCCCGGGGCTTTGCAAAGGGGGCGTGTCGGGGGCATGTCGGGCGGGCGGCGTGAATTTTGGGGCGGGGCGGGAGGTGTGTCGGGGGCGTGGTGCCTGCCTGGGGGTGTGGTCAAGGCCTCCGGACCAGCCCCCAGGTCGGGTGATGGCGCGCCAGCAGTCTGCTGGCGCGCGCAGATTTAGGCCTGCCTCTGGCAGGCCTAAATCTGCCGACAAAGGTGGGGGGGGTTTATATGGGGCCGGGAGGGTGGGTTAGGGAGGGGAAGGTGAGGGGAGGTGGAAGGAACCTTCCCTCCGAGGCCGCTCCGATTTCGGATTTTATAAGATATGCGCGGCTATTGCCTCCCTGCCAGCAGATGGAGACAGAGAAGAAAAGCTTTACTGACACTGCTATTTAACCTAGTGTACCACCTGCAATACCTCAGTATTTCTCTGTCTCCAGCAGATGGTAGAGATGAAAACCTGAAGTCTGGAGTATTAAACAAAAAACAAAGGCAGTCCTCCCAGGGGGTTCTTAGGTACCTGATGGAGCCATCCCCCCTGGTTGAGGCAGGCAAGCAGGAGGTTGGTGACCCTTGGTTTAGGCTCATACCCGGACAATATTAGAGTTAGGATATCTGGTGGTCCAGTTCCCTCCTTCTCCCCTAAGCCCGAGAACCCTGTGGATCCAGCAATCATCTCTGCAGATTCAGGGAAGTATTTTTTTATTTTCTCTCTGAGTGGTAAAGTTTTGTTTTGTTTTTTTTAAACAAAGAAGCAAGTTGAGGCTGGGCATCTATTGGCTGCAGGGGATCAGGGCTCTGAACTCAGGTGAAACTGTAAAACTGTTACAATAGGATATATTAAGTTAAACTATGTTAGGTGCTCAAAAATCAGCAATCTATGGACTGTTCTTCCCTTGAGTAACAGAGAGTGTCTCATACACAGTTCACCAAGACAAAATCATCTTTTTTTGGGGGGGGGGGGGTGTATCAAAATGCTTTCCTCAAAAAGGCTTCCTTTTTGATAGCCCAGGACTGTCAGACACAACCTCAGCAATACAGGTAGTATACAAAAAAGAATCTTCCCAAAGTAGCCATGCAGCTCTGTCCAGAATGCTTTAATGTGGTAGCAACTCCAAAAACATTATGTGGATAAGATGCACTGTGAGAGCAACATTTTAATACATTTGTCATTTGAAACGAACAGGGTCATTTATCAAAATGCGTTATGGCGTTATTGCGGGCATTAGGGCCCTAATGCCCACAATAATGCCATAAGGATGCGATATTTATTGCAACGTGGCGTGAATGCAAATTTTTTTAATGTATTCAAAGGAGCAGGATTGGGGAGGGGTTTGGGCATTTTCTCACGTTTTTAACACCGGAAATAACTACACCTTTTTTCTTGGCATTAAGCTGTGCGATGTGCCTGAAGTGGAATTTGTGATTAAATATCGCAAATTCCGTTTTGGGCATTTTTAGGCAGGGAGAGGGAGAGAAGGGAGAGAGGGAGAAAGGAGTGGAGTATATATAGAGAGAGAGCCTCTGAGGTGGCACACATAGTAGTCAACTCTTTATACCACTCTAGGAGGGTCAACTAGTAACTCGAGGTGAAGTTTTGGGGCTGGTCTAGGGTTTTGGGGCCACTTTTACATGCACAGTAAGACATTCGAACAATACCCTTCAGTGAAGATTTGGAGTGAGGAAAGTACCACAAAGATGAGATTTGTACAATGTTCTCTCACTCTAGCTAGATGGATTCTCTCTCAGAGTACTATCAAGCTACTAGCTGGCCCTCCTATAATGGTATAAAGAGTTGATTACTATGAGAGCCTTAAAGAATCTCTCTCGCTCTCTCTTTCTCTCTCCCCAGCCCAAAAGTGAGAAATGCCTGTTTGGGCACTTTGCAACTTGCGGGGTATGATAACTTTAATACAGTTGTGATAAAGTACCTATGCGAAGCGCTATTACAGCATGCGATGCAGTAACTAAAATTATCATAGCCATGCCTCTTTTTCTTATCGCAGGCGAAAATTATCGCATTTTGATAAATCTAGCTATAAGTGAGCTATATAAGGCTCATGTTTGTGGCATATTTACAGTTTGTGGCTAAAAAAAGCTCTTAAAGGATTCAGAAAGTAAATATCTCATATTGCTGGTAAACTGGTAAAGAAATTGCTTTTTGTAATGTCTATGCCCCTAATGATTATTATCATTAATTTTTTTACAGGCATAATAAATATTTTGTTAGCAAACTAGAGAGGTCCATTGGTAATGGCAGGTGATTTTAATTGTGTAAGTAATTCCTGTTCTGATAGATTAAAACTCTACTGTCTTGCAGAGACGAGTCCATTAGGTGCTGCCGGATGAAATCACCCACATGTAATGGCTAATTCAGCCTGCTTATTGAAAAAAAATGTCATATTAAGATTGACAAAGTACATTTTAAAGACATATGTTAGATTATGAAATAAAATAGCTAACCCAGCTTTTTCAGTTATTTACAGATGAAAAAAAAGGTTGTCCTACCCATTCTCTAGCTAATTTCATTTGTTCAACTTCAGTCAAGTGTGTTTCGTGAATAAAAGCAATTGGTGATTTATGGCTCTGCAAAACTTGATGTACTTTTTTCCATTTAATATGAAGCCTAAACCTGATATATTCCAGGAAACACAGTGCATATTTTCAACCATTATCAAAACATATCAATAGTTTTAAACTCCTAACTGTATGTCCCATTAAAAGTACAAATGTTGGCAGCCACCCAGCCCTGAAAAAGATAATGAATTCCATGCAGCATCAAAACACTGCATAATAACTTACATATATCAAAATGAAATTGCACTCATCAACTTTTCCAAATCTGTTTGAGGGCATAATTCCCCTCTTTAAAACAAACCCATAACCCACCTACACCAAAGAAACAGGGTACATCATCATCTTCCCTCCCTAAAATATTACTGTTCTTATAAACCATCCCTGACCAAATAAATTCCCCTCATTTAAACCAGCCCATACATAGGCACTTGAATGCCCCAAAAGGAGCATTCAAGTGCCCCTCCCAGACATCCCAGCCTGGAAAATGTTTAATAAAAATTCATATCTAAAAGCCAATAGTATCAAGTTCATGTGGAGGTTCAAGACTAAAAATAAAGGAGAAAAAATAGACCAGGTGAAAAAAAAAAATTGAGAATTTCCATAAAAAAACTGCAGAGAAATTTCAGTCCCATGAGCTCCACATATTGAAACATTAAGGACAAACTTTTTAATAGTTTTGCCCAAAACATAAGGCATTGGCTCATACACTATTTTGTCCAGAGAAGTCACCAAAAAAATCCCCGTGTTTTCTCAAGTACTTGACATTTCACGAACACTCTATCAGCCACTCTGGAGCGAGTCCAAAAAGGCCTTGGCCACCTGAGCTTCATCTATTGTTTTGATTTTCCCATTGTGTATAATCTGCAGTTGGCCAGGAATTGCAAAGAAAATTTTATATTTTTCTTAAACAGCGCTGAACAAATAGGAGAATTCTTTCCTTTCCAAAGGCACAACATTAGAATAGTCCTGAAATATCAAGATACGATTACCATCTGGCACAGTATTTGCAAACCTCACAAACCTTAGATTGATCCAGCAGGAGCAATTCTCTAAATCATCAGTTTTTGTTTCTTGCAGCTGCACTTATGAACTCAACTTTGACAGCACAGTAGATAATAGTTGAGCTTCCAATTCAATTTCTGTTCTGCGCCGTTGATTCTCATCGGTTTATATTTTAATCTCGGCCAAAGTTATAATAATTGTTTGTCTTATTGGAGATTTGCTGAAATTTAATCTCCAATGCATTTTATTTATTTATTTATTTAAGGAGCCGGGACAAGCTTTCCCATAACCTCTCGCCGAACTCCTTCATCATGGATCTTTTCATCCCAAGCTTAGGATCCTAAACTCATCTCCCTCTTCGCCTCAGCTTGTTAATTTTACTCCTACTCCTCGTTAATTTGTAATAACCCCTTTCCTTCCTCACCCCCCCCTTCAGGCCTTCCCGTCCTCTCCATGACTTACCAATTTGTTTTAAGTTCCCTGATAAACCAATTTGCTTATGTTGCGCCCAGTTCCCTGATAAACCATGCTTATGTTGCTTATGTTGTGCCCAGTTCCCTGATAAACCAATTTGCTTATGTTGTGCCCAAGTTATCTCCTCCCTTGTTCTATGTAAGACAACTTTTGTTACTGTCAATGTTTGGTTGTAATGTAAACCGGATTGATAATTAACTCTGTTAATTGAACTTCGGTATAAAAAAGGTATAAATAAATAAATATGTCTGTGAGACATCTTGTCAGTTATGGTTCCTGTCCTCAATATAATAATTCGGCGGTGGAAAAGGCTGTAGGGAGAGCTCAGCAAACCCATCTACCTTATTGGATTCTGCCAGCTTACCAGTAGTTTTTCTTTTGCAATTTACTCGACATTTAAGGACCTGGTTTGATCAGAATTGTCCATAAGCTGTTCACAGATTGAAAACAAAATTTTTTTGTCCAGCACAGACCACAAAATCAAAATATTTTACAAGAACAGTGGGAAGGGCACACAGATCTGTTATGTGATCTCCTAGGCTGCAGCTTTTTTAAACAGGTTTCAGATATTGACGTATATTTTATTTTGAAAATCATAGTAACATGGTAAATAAGGGCAGAAAAAGATACAAGTTATTTAGGATAATAATTACAGTTCCCTGTACGTACCCGGATCAGTCCAGACTCCTGGGTTTGGCCCCCCTCTCTAGCAGATGGAGACAAGTTTACAAACAAAAACTCCGCCTATATCTAGGCTGGTGCCACCTACAGTCAGGCAGTATTCTTCTGTCTCCTAGCAGGTGGAGAGGGTGCCAAACCTACAGTCTGTGCTGAGGCCTAGATTTAGGTGGTAGTTAGTGTGTAAAAAAAAAAAAAAAAAAAAAAAGGAAGACAAAGCAGTTTGAGAGTAGGAAGCCAACGGATTGGGGTTCGGACCGCAGAGGCTTGCCTGCTGGTCACCGAGCCTGCCTCCCAGAGGGTAGTGAGGTCCTGAGGGGACCATCCCCTCTGGTTGAGGCTTCTGTTATGAGGGGGAGCTCCACTGTCAGCATCTATCAGGGCTGGGGGTGACATCGGGGTGCCCGGTTCCCTCCCCCCAGCTGGACCCGGACCTGATTTACCGATAACTGTGTCTGTGTGTTAAAAAAAAAAAAAAAAAAGTGCTGTCTGTTTTTCTTCTTTTGTCTGTGCCTCATCTCTCCTGTCCTGTTCCTGTGAGGGGGGAGGTAGAGGACCGCCGTCACCGGGGAGATCTTTTCTTTTTTGTACTGTGCCTACCCTTTTTTCCTCGTCGGGGCCGCAAAGCCGCGGAGAGCTGCATGTCAGGCCTGCGGGTCCGGGGCCATGCGGCTGTCAAGGGACAGCCTGTGTTCGTCATGCGTTCCCGGCGGGGAGGGGGGGTCCGCGACGCCGGCAGGGTCCCGGGGCAGCAGGCAGGTACGCGCCGGTCCCGAGGTTGGCAGGCCGGCGATTAGTGCGGGGCTGGCTTCGGGGACGCCAGGTCCGGGCGCCATTTTGTTTTCTTCGCCGGCGTTTTCGGTGGGAACGGCGGCCATTTTAGGTCAGAGGGAAGCCGCGGAAGGCGCGTTGCCGGCGTGTGAGGGGGAGGACGACCCTCCGCCGAGGTTATCCCCGCAGCAGGGGGGTCCCAAGGGGAACAGTCGCGCTTCTGCCATGGGGGCTTTCTCGCCATATCCTTCTGAGGGGGAGGAAGAAGAGGCCTCTGACTCGGACTCGTCCTTTGGGTCCGCGTTTGTTCTGCTTATGCATAAGGCCTTCAAGGCCCGTAGACAGGCCAAGAAGAGGGCATGGGAGACGTCCACTCCGGATTCGGGGCGTCAGGCGGAGAAAAGGTCCAAGCCAGGTCCAGGGTCGGAGGGCCAGAGTAGGGCTCGACCACTCCGGTCCTCGGTTCCCAGGGGGGAGCTGGAATCGGCCACGGACACGGATGAGCCGGAGGACCCGTCCGGGGATACAGAGCTTCCGTCCCAGCCCCCGAGGGGGGGTTGATGGGGATGGAGACCAAGGGGCCTCGGGTTCCCGAGGGGCCCATGCTACCTAGGGGGATGACCCGAAGGTGATCCGTTTGTTTCGGAAGGAGGAGCTGGGACCAATTATCCTGGAAATTCTGGGGGAATTAGGGATTCAGGTGCCGCAGGAGGAGTCCCGGCTCGGAGTAACGGACCTGGTCGTTTTGGGTCTCCGGGGGCCTCCTTCAGCCTTCCCTTTGCATTTTTCTGCCTCGGATTTGCTGTTTAAGGAATGGGACACTCCGGATTTGGGGCTGAAGGTGGCGAAGGCGATGGATAAACTCTATCCCTTACTGGAGGACGCCCTGGACATGCTGTGCATGCTGAAGATAGACTCTGCAGTAGCGGCGGTCACAAAGAAAACCACCATTCTGGTCACCGGAGGTACTGCTCTTAAGGATTTACAAGACAGGAAGCTGGAGGTGCAGCTGAAAAACATCTTCGAAGTCTCCGCATTGGGAATTCGTGTGGCGATTTTGTAGTAATTTTTCCCTTCGGGCAGGTCTCCGCTGGGCATAGCAGCTCTTGGCCAATGAGTCTCTGTCGCCAGAAGAAGCACGCCAAGCGAGTCGCTTGGCGGCGGTGATCGCTTATAGTGCGGATGCCTTCTATGATCTTCTTCGCACTTCGGCCAGGACGATGGTTTCGGCAGTGGCTGTGCGGAGGCTGTTGTGGTTACGACATTGGTCGGCGGACGTGACTTCTAAAGCACGGCTAGGTTCCTTGCCCTTCAAGGGGAGACTGTTGTTTGGTAAAGAATTGGAAGATTTGATTGAATCCCTGGGGGAGAATAAGGTTCACCGTTTACCAGAGGACAGGCCGCGGTCTCGGGGGGCTGGCCCTTCCAGGTCGCGTTTTCGTGTTAGTCGCCAGCCTCGAGGCTCCCGGGGATCCGTTTCTTCTTTTCGTCACATGCACAGCATCAACAATCTTATTAGCAGTCCTTTCGCGGGCGCCGTTTCGGTCGTTCGGGCGCTGGTCAGCCTGTGCAGGGGGGGGAAACCTGCACAATGATGGGCGGCCGGTCCATTCCTCCATTCCCAGAATTGGGGGGCGTCTCGGCCGTTTTTACGAGGAATGGACCAGGATCACATCGGACCAGTGGGTCCTAGATGTGATAAGACACGGTTAAGAGTTAGATTTTTTACACTGGCCGTTTCCGTTTTTTCTGGTATCCCCTTGCAGGTTCTCAGCAAAGCGACGGGCGATACGGGCCACACTAGATCGTCTCAGGGAGCTCGGCGCGATCGTTCCCGTTTCAGTCAACGAACTTCGCAGGGGCTGGTATTCCATTTACTTCATAGTACCAAAGAAGGAAGGAACGTTTCGGCCCATCCTGGACCTGAAGGGGGTCAACAAATGTCTGCGGGTTCCTCTGTTTCGAATGGAAACTTTACGGTCTGTGATCGCGTCCGTACGTCCGGGGGAGTTTCTGGCCTCCCTGGACCTCACGGAGGCGTATCTCCACATCGGCATTCGGGCAGAGCATCAACAGTTCCTTCGGTTTGCAGTGCTGGGGCAGCATTTTCAATTCCAGGCGCTCCGTTCGATCTGGCCACAGCGCCTCGAACGCTGGTGGTAGTGGCAGCGCACCTCCGGAGGGGAAGGTCTGTTGGTGCACCCGTATTTGGACGATTGGCTAATCCATGCCAAGTCGGAGACGCTCTGCCGAGCAGCGATCCAGCGGGTTCTCCAATTGTTGGACAAGCTCGGTTGGATAGTCAATGTCTCCAAGAGTCAGTTGACGCCGTCGCAGTCCCTGGAGTTTTTGGGAGCGTTGTTTGACACGCGTCAGGGAATGGTTTCTCTTACACAACACCGAATGTTAACATTGCAAGCGCGCGTTCGCAGATTGTTATCCAAGCAGGTGCCCATTGTCTGGGACTATTTGCAGGTGTTGGGGTCCATGACGTCAACACTGGAATTAGTACCTTGGGCGTTCGCTCATATGCGGCCCTTACAGTCAGCATTGCTCTCCCGATGGACTCTTGGCAGCCAGGGACAGCTTGGATTGGTGGTTGTGTCCGGCCAACTTGAGTCGCGGGGTTCCTTTAGAGATCCCGTCTTGGACGGTCATTACCACGGATGCCAGTCTTCTCGGCTGGGGAGCGGTGTGCTTACGGCATTCAATACAAGGGCAGTGGTCGCCTCAGGAAGCGTCATGGTCCATAAATCGTCTGGAAACCAGAGCGGTTCGGCTGGCTCTTCTGGAGTTCCTACCATTCATTCGCGGCAGGGCAGTCAGAGTGTTGTCAGACAACGCGACCATGGTACATCAACCGACAAGGGGGAACCATGGTACATCCATGGTACATCAACCATGGTACATGGTACATCAACCATGGTACATCAACCGACAAGGGGGAACCAAGAGTCAGGCTGTAGCGTCCGAAGCTCGTCTCATGTTCGCCTGGGCGGAGCGTCATCTCAGTTGTCTCGCAGCCTCCCACATAGCCGGGGTAGACAATGTTCAGGCCGATTTCTTGAGCTGAAATTGGCTGGATCCAGGAGAGTGGGAGCTAGCAGAGGATGCCTTCCGGCTCATTTGTGCTCGCTGGGGCACACCTGCGATCGATTTGATGGCAACCTTCCGCAATGCGAAAGCGCCTCGGTTTTTTGCTCGAAGGCAGGAGACTGCAGCAGAGGGAGTAGATGCTCTGGCTCTTCCATGGCCGACGGACGTACTACTCTGTGTTTCCTCCGTGGCCACTCAAAGGAAAGGTGTTGCGGCGGATCGAGGCACACTCGACAGTCATTGTTCTGGTGGCGCCCAAGTGGCCACGGTGCCCGTGGTTCGCAGACCTCCTGAACCTGGCGGTAGAGGAGCCTCTCCATTTCCCGTATGTTCCGGACCTTCTGCACCAAGGACCCGTGTGTTTCGACCAGGTCAATCGCTTTTGTCTAGCGGCCTTGCTTTTGAGAGGCAAAGGCTGAGATCTAAGGGCTACGCGGAACCGGTGGTCACTACTCTATTACGCTCCGGAAGACGTCTACTTCCTTATCTTATGTTGGGGTCTGGAAGTTGTTTGAATCGTGGTGTCTGGACCAGGACGTGGTTCCTACGTGAGCGACCGTGCCAGATATCCTTCTGTTCTTGCAGGACGGTTTGTCTAAGGGTCTTTCATGTAGTTCCTTGAGGGTTCAGGTGGCTGCGCTGGGTTCCTTACGTGGTTTGATTCAGGGGAAACCAGTGGCGGCTCATCCTGATGTAGCGCGTTTCCTGCGAGGAGCGAAACATCTGCGGCCTCCGATTCGTTGGCCTTGTCCATCCTGGAATTTGAATCTTGTTCTTCGGGCCTTGTGTGGCACTCCGTTCGAGCCTATTCGCAAAACCACCTTGAAGGATTTGACACTAAAGGTAGTGTTCTTAGTGGCCATTGTTTCGGCGCGTCGGATTTCCGAGCTTCAAGCTTTGTCGTGCAGGGAGCCCATTTTGAGGATATCGGAGTCAGGGGTATCCTTGAGTAAGGTTCCATCTTTCTTACCCAAGGTGGTTTCTTCTTTCCATGTCAACCAGTCGGTTGAGTTACCGTCGTTCTTGCAACTTGATGATTCGGATCCTTTGGCTAAGGACCTCCGTAAATTGGATGTGCGGCGCGTCCTGTTACGTTATCTGGAGGTAACTAATGCATTTCGGGTTTCCGATCATCTGTTCATGCTCTGGAGCGGTCCTCGAAGGGGCAATGCGGCGTCCAAGACTACCATTGCATGATGGTTGAAAGAGGCCATCAATTCGGCGTATATGTTGCAGGGTTGGTCCCTGCCCTTGGGGCTGCTTGCCCATTCTACTCGCTCTCAGGCCACTTCTTGGGCGGAATGTCAACATATCTTTGTGAAAGAGATTTGCAGGGCGGCCACGTGGAAATCTTTGCATACTTTTTCCCGGCACTACCGTTTGGATGTCAAGGCTCCCGGTGCGGGAGGATTTGGAGAAGGTGTGCTTAGAATGGGCCTCTCCGGATCCCATCCCAGGTGAAGTGTGCTTGGGTACATCCCAGGAGTCTGGACTGATCCGGGTACATACAGGGAAAAGAAAATTAGGTTCTTACCTTTGATAATTTTCGTTCCTGTAGTACCACGGATCAGTCCAGAGTCCCACCCGGATAAGTGCTACTATCGGGAGAGGCCATAGTGTACGTGCTGCTGTCTGTCTGATATTTTGCTCCTTTTCTGTCTGTTATCGGTATCTTGGGTTCGTTTTCCCAGTTGGGCGTTGAGAACCGGTAATGAGGATTCTGTTGGACTGGTGTTGTTGGTCCTGGTTAGAAGGTTCGTTAGCCAGTTTGATTTGTGATTTTCCTGCTCTGACATTAAGTAATACTGCCGGACTGTAGGTGGCACCAGCCTAGATATAGGCGGAGTTTTTGTTTGTAAACTTCTGTCTCCATCTGCTAGAGGGGGGGGCCAAACCCAGGAGTCTGGACTGATCCGTGGTACTACAGGAACGAAAATTATCAAAGGTAAGAACCTAATTTTCTTTTCCATGTGGAGTACTCCCATGCCTTCTGTTAAGAATAGTAACTGTCTGCAGAAATGTTACTAGGGATCCTCTGTGTTTATCCCATGCCCTTTTGAATTCCATTACCATTCTTATCTTCACCACCTCTTAGGTGAGGGTATTCCATGCATCCACCACCTATTCCGTGAAGCAATATTTCCTGGCATTGTTCCAGAGCCTACCCCTTTGGAGTTTAATATCATGACCTCTTAGTTCTCCAACTTTCTTTTCATCAGAAAAGGTTTGATTCTTGTGTATCATTAATACTTACATTTTTTCATTTCTTACTGTTGCTTTTAGAGGCTTCATCATGCAGCGTGCTTAATTCAAGCAGTCTGGAAGGGATTTTGGACCAGGAAGAGACTGAAGAAACTCCCAAAAGCTGTGACGTCTTTGCAGAGAGGTTTTAGGTAAAATTATCCTGCCTCTGATGTTAAAAAAAAAAAAAAAAAAAGTTACAAGGGAAAATAAATACATTATATTTACTTAAATTGTTATATATACTTAATAAATAAACTGTGATATTTATACTGTATTTTTGTTATAAGCATTTATGTATTGTCCTTGAATTGTGTACGATTGTGATGGATGCATGTGTATGATTAACATTTTTTTGGTGAGTGATATTTACTGCAATAATCAAGTTTTTTATATTTTTGTAAGTTGTAATAAAAATGTGTGTTAAACACTTGAAACATCAATTTGAAAAGATATGGGTATATCTCACACAAAAACATTGACTGTCCCATGCATATCCCACTGATGTACTCTGTGCATGCCTCAGTGACGCACCAGTTCACTTGACACTCAGCGCACTGAAGCCTGCAGTATGCATGGCCCACAGCTTCATTGATGCACCTTGAGGATCCTACTATCTGGTCACATGGTGCATCTGGTCCTCTGATGCATGACCCCACGATGCACAGTGCAAGAATATACAGCACAATCCGTATACAGTTGATGGATTGACACATCCTTGTTCTGTATCAGATTCCTCAACACGAATCACAAAAGATTAATCGAATCAATCTTCCAAAGTGTCCCGGCATTCCACACTATTGACACATCAAGACCAAAACTCAATTCATCAGGCTGCTATACCAATACAACTATATGCAGCCCATCCTAGAACCACAGTGGAAGGAGCCAGATTACCGCTGCCCCATCCAATAACAAGAGCTTTATTTCATCTAGATTATTGGCGGAAGGTCTTCGTATGGAAACATGGGAGTTAGTATGTTCCCGTAGTCCCACTCACCTTGAACGAACCACCCATTCAGATGCCGAAGCCTATCCTGGTCTCCGAAGATGTTTCACTGTCTACACTAGGTCAAAGGACACATCAGACACTTGACAAGATTGCAGATGTTTCTTTACCTCTATGACCAAGGAGACAGAAGGAACTATGATAGAGGTCTTTAAGATCATGAGAGGTCTTCATTGAGTAGATGTGAATCGGTTATTTACACTTTCAGATAATAGGTGGACTAGGGGCCATTCCATGAAGTTAGCAAGTAGCACATTTAAGATTAATCGGAGAAAATTCTTTTTCACTCAAAGCACAATTAAGCTCTGGAATTTGTTGCCAGAGGATGTGATTAGTGCAGTTAGTATAGCTGGGTTCAAAAAAGGTTTAGATAAGTTCTTGGAGGAGAAGTCCATTAACTGTTATTAATCAAGTTTACTTAGGGAATAGCCACTGCTATTAGTTGCATCAGTAGCATGGGATCTTCTTGGTGTTTGGGTAATTGCCAGGTTCTTGTGGCCTGGTTTGGCCTCTGTTGGAAACGGGTTGCTGGGCTTGATGGACCCTTGGTCTGACCCAGCATGGCAATTTCTTATGTTCTTATCCAGCCTCTCCACTCCACTATTGTGGTGGTAATTCCTCCTACCGGAGTCCCAATCTCACCCATAGGGTGAATACTTCATCAGAACCCTTAATTTGGGGTTCTTCATCCCATGCTTTTGCAGCAGAGTCCAGTCATTTAGAGGTGATGGACCAAGGAGTATCTCCTCAAGGGAATCTGAAGGACCTACTAGTTCACTCTCTTAATCATTGGAGTCCTAAATAAATGAACCCATGCCACTAGGTTCGGAAGAAGATTCTACAGAAATACTTTCTGACTTTCTTCTGGATCCCACAGAGGACCTAATGTATTCCAAGTTTGTGGAAAAGATGAGATCAGCATTTTGGTGTCCATGTCCATAAAGACAAACTCTCACTCAGCACTCCTTGGTCTTCTGCAAAGTTTGGACACCTGGTCAGAACTGCAACCCTTCCAGTCCACAACATCCTCAACATATTACAAATGAGAATGTGGGAAAAACCACCTATTTCCTGTATTCCTACAGCTCTGAAACTTGACCTCAGGTACAGAGTTTGAAAGTCTCCAGGATTTAGCGTCGTTCAGCTGCCACATCAGTCCATAGTGGATATAGTTTGCTATGAAAATGGCAAAAAGAACCCAAGAATTCGCTCAAATTTGCCTCCAGGAGAAGACCACAGACTTCTTGATACCTGTGGTAAGAAGGTCTTTCAAAGTTGAGAGGACAGTTTTTGGATGAGCGATCTCATGATCATCACTCAATCTGAAGGCAGACACGCTCTCTCTTTTAATGAGTCTATCCAAGCCTCAATGAATTTGAGTGGCTGAGTAGACACTAACTTTGATTTTTCAAAGTTGATGAGAAACCCCGAGTTCTGTAGAAGATAAAATAGTCTTGTGCAGGGAATGGAGCATTTCTATCTGAGAGCTCGCCATGACTAGCCAGTCTTCCAGGTATGGGAAAATTTGTATTCCTTGGCGACACACTTGTTGCTACCACTGTGAAACATTTTGTAAAACCTCTCGGAGCTGCTGACAGGCCACTGTACTAGTAGTGGGAAGAATCCACCTTGAAGTAAAGGTAGCGCCAATGTGAAGGGTAGATGGGCGAGTATATGCATCGTTTAGCTCCAGGACGCACAGCTATTCATCCTTCTGTATGTAAAGGAGAATTGTGCTGAGGGAATTCATTTTGAATTTCTCTTGGAGTAGATGTTGTTCAAATGTCTCAAGTTCAGAATGGGCCTCAATTATCCTGACTTCTCGGGGATGAGGAAATATCAGAAACACTGCCCATGTTGGGATGCAGGGATTGGCTCTATTGCTTGTTGTTGAAGAAGTGATTGGATTTCCAGGTGAGATGGATCTGAATTGAAGGTCGGACAATGTGGAAGGGATGGTAGCCAAGAGAAATGCAAATGGTATGCAGACTTCATGAATTTGAGGTCCCAGAGGTCCTTGGTCATCTGATGCAATAATTCCAAGAAAATCTTGATCCTTCCCCCCCCCCCCCCCCCCCCCCCCTCCCCAACATTGGAACAGAGAGTACAGATTGTTTGGGGAGATAAAAAACTGGGCCCAAGTTTGAGTTAGGCCTGTTGCATGGTTTTAGGTTGATGGTGTTCATGTTGTTTAGGTCTGACCGGAATTGGCTGTTGAAAAGTCAGGTAGGGATGCCTATGAAAGTACTGTTGTTTGTATGCAAAGAAAGGATGTCTCGACTTACAGGCCGAGTCTGTAACGTAGGCGGGAAAAGTGTTGAGTGCCCACTCTCCCAACGTGTGCCCAGCCACCTCTCCTGAGTGTGATCCTGTATTTAAATGAGGGGTTGAGCTAAAAAGGAGGTGCTAGGGACAATAGCATGTCCCTAACACCTCCTTACCAGCAGAAGCCCAGGAGAGGTCAGCTGTCAGTGGGTTCAGAAAAGAGACATTCAATTTTATGAGCATTCATTTTCCAAACCCGCTGACAGCCATGGGTTAAGGAAAAGGATGCTTGTAAAACTGAGCATCTGTTTTCCTATCCTGACCCGCAGGCAACGAAAATTAGCAGGTAAGGAATAATTTTCTTTTTGCTTACCACAAATGCCATTTTCCGCAGATAGCAGGATGAATTGGTCATTACATGTGGGTGATGTCATCCAGCAATACTGAACGGATTCTGGTCAGGCACGAAGGCTGTCCTAAAGTTAGCTGATTATACATAACCAACTAACTGCGCTGCTGAATATAACTGGCTATCTTAAATTTAGCCGGTTATGTGTAACTGGTTAACTTTAGGACAGCCCTTTTGTCTGACCAGAGTTGACCCGATAAATCAGCTGGCTAACTCTGAATATTGTTAGCCGGTTAATTTATGCTGCTAACAATTCCTCCCCAATCCGCCATTTCCATGACCCTGACTTGTCTGGCTAAAAATTTAGCTGGCTAAGCCACTTAGATGGTTATGGGGCGCCCGCTGATCATAGCCGGATATTCAGCAGTGCCACTGAGTCAGTATAGTGCCCTTTTTAATATTTGGCTCTTTGATTTTAATAAAAACTTCCAACTGACATCAGGCTCACTGCCAGAGCCCTTTTTCAAAATTGGTATTACATTTGCTGCCCTTCAGTCCTCATGCATAGAGGTAGATTTTAATGCTAGATTACAGTACTAGGTCTATAATTTCATGTCTGAATTCCTTTGGAACTCGGGTTTGAATACTATCCTGTCTCAATGGTTTTCATTTTTTTCTACCATCTCTTGCAGATTCACACTCATTTGATTCAGTTCTTGTGAATCATCACCTACAAAGAATGGTCAGGCATGTGTATCTCCCCAGCATCCTTCTCAAAGATCAGGGGCTTATTGTCCTGAGCTTAACACATATGATAGAAGCAGTATATAATTTCTGTATGCAGTATGTAATACTTCTACCACTGAAGACATAATCTAGTACTGTGTTACACTGGGCATTAATCCAAAAGGCTTCTGTCCTTACATTAACATACATACTGTATGTGTGTGTGTATGTTTTTGTGTGATTTATTTTTTTTTTTGTGTGTGTTTTTGTGTGATTTATTTTCTTTCATGTTAGTTTTACTAAGCGAGAATGATCCAGCTTGACCTTGGGTGAAAAGATACCCAGAGCAGTTTATCTGAAAAATACTATGAGTTATGATTATTGTATTCTTTTATTGTAGAGCTAAACGTGAGCAAGAATTGCTTCATTTAAAAAGGCAGAAAGAAGAGGAAGACCTCAAACAACAATTACAGCTTGAGAGACGAAGAGCTATGAGAGCATTTCGTGAAAAGCAGCTAACATTATTAGAAATAGTCCATGCTGGTATGTCATGTTGGTTAGCTCTTCATAGGCTCCCCACATCACAGGACCTCAACTGATATATATCTGTAGGACTGAGCAGTGAGAGTTTGGTGATTTATTATGGGCCTGCACAGGTGATTAGATTTTTTGTTCATTAAACTTCCCCCTAATAGTATGTAATACGAAGTTTCACTAACCATGTGGCCAAGAGGCACAGCAAACAACGAAGCTGCCTTGTTCTTTGACCAGCTCCTAGGTATGTTAGAGCACTTTGTAATTGCATATTCTGTACTGCATATGGCAGAAATGTTCTTTTTTTGGGTTACTCTGTTCCAGCTAATATGTCATACTCCAAAGTTCCAACAAGATTTACTTGAAAGAGAAATGGAAAATGTTTTATTTTACTGAGCTTTAATTCTATATGGTAACTGGTTCATCTGCCATAACAAAGATAAATCTGTGGCAAAAATTAGATTCCTCTGCACTCAGCAGGTCAAACCACACTAGTGGATTATGCACATCTGCCAGCTGATAAGAGACATAGTAAAGCTGACTTGCCGACATCAGTGACCTATAGCCCTGCCCTGACATCAGCCCACGAGTGTTTTCTGTCTCTAGCAGATAGTGGACATGCATCCCACTACTAGAGATTGCTTGTAAAAAAAATATATATATATAGGAGAAGACAGGTTTGAGAAAATGGTGACTAGCTGGGGAGAATCCAAGGTTCCTCCTTTACCAGAGGACAAGAAGGCGGCATCGCATCCTTTTGGGACAAAGGGCCTCTCCAGGGATTCCTTCAGTTTCGTCCATGCAGAGGAAGTGGTGGGAGGGGCAGCCCACCAGTACCGGGCACCTTTAGGGGCAATCGCTGGGAGAAAAAGAGACCAAAAAGACCAAAAAAATTGAAAAAACACTTCGCGCTGAAACTGAGAATGCTGTGAACTCAGGGATGAAGAGACCCGCCCCCCCTGACGTCATCACGCTCAGCGGCGAGCCGGTAAACGGCCACATTCCACCAAGCAGTGGTGCGGAGGGGCAGCCCACCAGTACCGGGCACCTTTAGGGGCAATCGCTGAGAGAAAAAGAGACCAAAAAGACCAAAAAAATTGAAAAAACACTTCGTGCTGAAACTGAGAATGCTGTGAACTCAGGGATGAAGAGACCCACCTCCCCCTGACATCATCATGCTACGCTTATTTTAATTCCCTTAAGTTTTCCTTTGTTAATTAACCTTTTTCATAGTGTTTAGTAATCCTTTGTTTATTAAATATGTTCAATGTATTTGACTTAGGAAACCTATTTTCCTGCATACTCTGTTTTTAATGTAAACCGGTATGATTTGTATCTGATACAAGAATGTCGGTATATAAAAATGCAAAATAAATAAATAAATAATATCTACTCAAAGGTCCTGTCTATACAGAGGAACATCTACTCAAAGGTCTCATCCCTTTGGAAGATCAGTCCTTTCGGCCTAGAAAAGCCCCAGAAAGACGCAGGCTCCGGGACCGGAACACCTCGATATTCACAATGAAGGTGTGAGGGCTCACCTATTGGTTCAGGAGATAGTCTGGCATCTGTCTCTCTTTTATCAGAGGTGAGTCCAGATTACAGCAGACCAGTGGATCCTGGAGATGGTGAGGGACAGCTATGCTCTAGAATTTTTTTTTTTTTTTTAATTTACACTTTATTAACTTTTACAATTTATGACAAATACATCTGTCATAAGACCATATGGATATCTGATTAACAAAATTACATACTTCAACAAAATTAATAATAGGCAATAAGGGAAAATATTATTTCATATCGCTTTCAAACAAATTATTTAAACTATATATTTCCCGCTTTCAAACATCCTTTTTCAAAGAAATAACAAGAATCAGAGTTCTAAATTGAGCCTAAAACAAAGAAACTTAGTTATTGAAATATAAAGGAGTACTTTTACCCAGTTATTCAATATACGAATACCCTTATTCCCTTATTCAGCTGCTATGTCCCCACTCAGATTTTTTGCCTCCAGAAACTTTTTCAAATCTGTAGGCTCATAGTAAATATAATTTATGTTGTTTAGTTTTAACATGCATTTACTCGGGTAACGGATAGTCATTTGAGCTCCTATTTGATCTACCAAATGTTTCAAGGCTAAAAATTCTTTCCTTCTATTTTGAGTTACTTTAGTAACATCGGGGTAGATCCAAATTTGTTGATCATAATACTTAACAGTCCGGTTTCTCAAATACAGTTTCAATACCAGGAAAAATATCGGAAGTAAAAATAAACTTAGCCAGAACTGTTCCTCTTCTTTCAACTGTTTCTCCACCAGATAGTTCAAGCAACTCAGTTACATTTAGAGGTTCCTGTTGTTCTTCTTCTTTTTCTTTTCTCTCATTAAGGAAATATATTTTTGCCAATGGTGGTGTAGATTCTACTGGTATCTTCAACACTTTATTCATATATTGTTTAAATTGTTCATGAGTTGAGATTCATCGGATTAAAGGGAAATTAATCACCCTTAAATTCAAGTATCTCAGCTCACTTTCAACTCTTTCCATCTTTCTCTGTTGTACTAGTTCTCCTCGTATTAGTCCACCTTGTATTTTCCCTATTTGCTCTACCTTCTGATCTAATTCTTTTATCCGCTCCTTTTGTTTGTCAGTCTGTTGTTCCATTTTCAACATTCTATTATTCATATCTGTTACTACGGTTGTCAAGGTAGATATAGATTTTTCTAAAGACATTATCGCTGTCCAAACATTATCAAGCGTTATTACCGCTGGCTTTTCAATCCTTTTGGGTATAGTGGCAGCTAAAGTTGGAACCCCGACACTAATCAGATCTTCACTAGTGTCGGATACTGCTCCCTCTCCTTGTTTACTTGGTCTTATTCCAGACTCTCCTGGTAAGACCTTATCCCCAGATGTTTCAAGGTTAAATTCTCCTACTCTGGATGGGAGTGACCCATCTCCATAGGGAGGAGAGGGGGTATTCGGAGCTCCCGGGCTCAATGAGATGACCGTGGCTGGTGATACCACCACTGGCTCAATGATGGGCATCACAGCGCCTCCAACATCGGGAGCATTTCTGGGATTCATGTTGAAAAAACTTTCAATTTTTTGCTGGGAAGGGTTCACTGGAGAAGATGTAGTAATTACCTCTCAGTTTCCCCTTCCGTTTAGTATGTGGCATATTTCCTGCCAACAAATGTTTTTTGAAGAAAGGTTTGAAAGTATCCAACCTCCAGTATTTAAAGCAAAACTGATTCTTGCTAGGAGGCGGAGGAGACACCTTAAAGCGATTACAAGAAAATTTAAACTTAAATTTAACTTACTGCGGGTGGAGGAGATCTAACAATTCTTCGCTTCTTCAGAATTTCTGGGCTAAGCAGCGCGCGGCTTGGGCAGCGCGCCGGCATCGGCTGCACGCCGCAAGGGGGTCGGCTTTTGTAGGTCTTCCGTCCGGCTCCTCCCTGCTGACATCTAACCCCGGAAGTTCCTGCGATTCCGTCGGGGCTGGCTGTCTTCGCTGCCCCCGGTCTGGCCACGCAAGTAAGTGTAGAAACTCGGCTGCCCGGTGTCCTTCCTCCTCCACCTCACCGGGTTAGTCGCAAGGGGGTCGGCTTTTGTAGGTCTTCCGTCCGGCTCCTCCCTGCTGACGTCTAACCCTGGAAGTTCCTGCGATTCCGTCGGGGCTGGCTGTCTTCGCTGCCCCCGGTCTGGCCACGCAAGTAAGTGTAGAAACTCGGCTGCCCGGTGTCCTTCCTCCTCCACCTCCATGCTCTAGAATTTTGCTTAACTCCTCCGGATGCTTTTATGGTCTCTCCATGCAACTCTCTAATGAAGAGAGTGGCAGTGGAGACTATGTTAAGGAGGCTGTTGGATTTGAAGGCCGTAATTCCTGTTCCCAGATTGCAAGAAAATACGAGGCACTATTCCACTTATTTTGTTGCTCCCTAGAAAGAGGAGGGGTCTTTTCGGCCCATCCTGGATCTCAAGGGAGTTAGTAGACATTTGCATGTGACTCATTTCTGAATGGAACTCTATGTTCCTGTGAACACATCTCTTAATCTGATGCATATCTACATATTCCCATTCTCCAGGAACATCAGTGTTTCCTGTGCTTTGCCCTTCTGGGACATCATTATCGATATCAGGCCCTGCCCTTCGGGCTGGCTTCAACACCCAGGACCTTCTCCAAGCACATGGTGGTGGTAGCGGCATGTCTACACAAGGAGGGCATTCTAGTCCATCAGTCTATGGACGATTCGTTGATTCAGGCCAAAATGCAGAAGAGAGTCGCTTGGCTTATCACAAGGTGATCTCCTTGCTTCGGGAACTATGCTGGTGGAGAACTTGGCCAAGAGTAGTTTACAGCTGTCTCAGATGCTAAAGTATCTCTGCGATTCGATACAGAGCAGGGCAGAGTGTTTCTGCCAGAGAGTCGCATTCAGAAATTACTCAAATTCAGGCCCTGAGGACTATTCACCTGAAGTTGTGGTCTTATCTGCAAGTCCTAGGGTCCATGGCAGTCATGCCGGACATTGTCCCCTGGGCAAGGGCACACATGAAGCCCCTTTAGCACACATTGTTCTCACAGGAGTACACAGTGAGACTGCACTTGCCATTGGAGGAGAGCGTCCAATTGCAGTGGTGGTTACAAGTGGATCATCTCAGGAAGGGTGTTTCCTTGGTTGGTGCTCATGACAGATGCGAGCCTTTTAGGTTGGGGGTAAGCGGCAGTGGACCATCAATCTGCTAGAAGCGTGTGTGGTTCATCTGGCATGCTTGCAGTTCGCAGAGAGACTGGAAGCTTGATCAGTGAGGATAATGTTGGATATTGCAACATGGAGGCCTACGTCAATCATCAGTGCGGAACCAGAAGCCAACAAGTGTCGGTAGAGAGAGATGCACTTATGGTATAAATGGAACAACATCTTCAAGACATATCTGCCTCCCACATTGCCGGGAAGGCCAATGTTCAGGCCGACTTCCTCAGCAGGCATGCCTTGGACCCAAGAGAATTGGAGTTGGCGGACGAAGCCTTTCATCTCATACTGGTTCGCTGGGATCGTCCATATCTGGATCTGCTGGCGATCTTCTACAATGTGAAGGTACCATGGTTATTCAGTTGTAGAAGGGATTCAAGAGCACTAGATTTCGATGCTCTCGTTCAGGTCTGGCCGCGGAGAGGGGTGTTATATGTCTTCCCGCTATGGTTGTTGATAGCCAGAGTTATTCGGAAGATTGCAAGTCAAACTGCAACTGTATTTCTTGTGGCTCCGGATTGGCCCCAGAGGCCATGGTATGCTGATCTTCAGAGTCTACTGGTGTGCAGTCCTCTCAGACTGCTACTAAAGGAGAAACTGTTGTATCAGGGGCCCATTCTGCACAATGATCCAGGTCAGTTTTGTCTTATGGATTGGCCCTTGTAGATGGCCTGGTTGTTGAAGCGTATTAATTCTTCTGCAGTGATTTCCACTTTGCTCCGGGCAAAGAATAGAGTGTTTGTGAGTGGTGTCAAGAGCGAGGTTCTCATCCTCTGAGTTGAAATTCCACCATATTAGAATTTCTACAGGAAGGCTTGCTTATAGGTTTGGCCCTTAACTCTCTGAAGGTTCAGGTATTAGCTCTCGTATATTATAGAGGGCGAGTCAATGAGGTGTCCAGGTTTTTGAAGGGAGTTAAGCATCTACTTCCTCCCTTGCGCTTACCGGTGCCTCTTTGGGAACTTAATTTGGTCTTGAGGTTTTTTTGGCGGGTCCTGCTGTTTTTTGCCCACTGCATCAGCTGTCTGTGCAGCTGCTCATCTTGAAAACAGTTTTTCACGTAGTGATCTGTTCAGCATGGGTCTCCAAGCTGCAAGCTCTTTCTTGCTGTGAGCCGTTTTTACAAATTTCTTCCGGGGGCAGTACAGTTTAGAACGGTACCTTTTTTGCTGAAAGTGGTTTCAGAGTTTCATTCGATTTAGACTATTTCCCTGCCCATGCTGGACAGGGATAAAGATGAGCGTGTTTATCGTCTATTACGTACCTTGGATGTCAGGCAGCATCTGAAAATTACTAAATCTTTCAGGAAGTCCGATCGTCTGTTCATGCTCCATGGTGGTGATAAACAGGGTGAATTGGCAATGTGGGCAACTATAGCCCATTAGATAAAGGAAGTTATCACAGCTGCCTTTGTGGATGCTGATGTTCCATTGCTTAGACAGGGCCCACTCTACTAAGGCTCAGGCAGTTTCGTGGGCGGAGCTTAGATTGTTGTCACTTGTCGAGATTTGCTGAGCAACGATGTGGTCCTCTTTATACACTTTCTCCAAGCATTACCGCTCGGATGTTCGAGTCCAAGAGGATGCAGCCTTCGCAAGTGCGGTATTGATGGGACTGCGGGCAGCCTCCCGCCCATTTTGGGAGTAGCTTTGTACATCCCACTGGTGTGTATTGGCCTGCTTGAGTGCAGAAGAAGGAGAAACTGCTACTTACCTGATAATCCCTTTCCTCTAAAGAAGGCAGGCCAATCCACAACCTGCCCTGGGCTGCTTACTTGAGTTAGTTTGTCCCTTATGTGCAGATAACAAAGTGTTATTTCTGTATATTCATTTGAAGGACATGTAAATGACATAACCATCCCCTAAGTTTAGTGCATGTTAATTCTTTTGGCTGAGTTCAGAGATACCAATTGGTTGGAAACATGAGTGGTTGACTATTATTAGTTGTGTTCAGGTATAATCAGTTTGTCCACAGTTTGGTTTTTCCAGAGAATACTGGTGGGCTGATGTCGGGACAGGGCTATATTTCAGTGAAGTCAGCTTTACTCTTTCTCCATCTGCTGGTAGAGGTGCATAGCCCACTGGCATGGATTGGCCTGCCTTACTTAGAGGAAAGGAAAATATCAGGTAAGTCATTTCTCCATCTCTAAAGTTCAATTATTCCAAATTCACAAACTATATTATAGAATTGTCATGCTAGGGCTTAGCAAAGTCTAAGGCATGTTTCAAGGGCACAATCGCCAGGTAATTAGCCACAGAATATGAAATATAGGTACGGTATCTTCTCATCCAGTGCAAGGTTTATTGATAACGTAAAAGGTAACAGTTTTTCTATGCTTTCATTAGTTTGATCATAGTATACAACAGTGAATTCTCAGTACTTGTGGTACAATCGGGTTAACATCACAGGTACTTGGGTTCAGACAAGGTTACATCATCAGAAAAGATGATGTAACCCATACCAGAACCCACATACCCAGAACCCACAGCACAGAGTAGAGCTCTGAAGCCAGGCGCTCCCTCTTTTTTGCTAGCTATGCACTTAAAATGGTGGTATCTCCTGCTAAAAAAAATCATTGGAGTCCTGCTCTGACCCTGTGCGGTTTCCTGCGTTAGGGAACATTGCCATATGAGCTGTCCTGTGTTTCCCCCACCTTCTGCAGCTGCTGTGCACTCACACTCCTGGACCACTGAGGAACTTCATCTCCATAGTTGCAGCACTTTCTGCAGCCCTCCATGCTTTCTGTTTTCCCTGCAGCTCTCCCAGAACAGCTGCAGCAGCCACCAGAAGCCAAGCTGGACTGTGCAGTTGATCCTTTCCCCCATTTTTTTAAAATAATGTGATTGGCTGTCTTGCTCAGTACAAAGAACCCTCAATAAGAAGGAAAGGACCAGAGCCCACAATATTGGGGGAGGCCAAGGAGAAAAGGAGGCGAAAATTCTTAAGACTAAGAATTTGCCTGCTGTTTTTTGTACTTTGAACTCTCCTATCTGTGTATATAGTTGGTTTACTCATATTGATTTATATTTATATCTAGTTTTCACCCCCCTGTTTAATGTACTCTATTGGTTATACGTAAGGGCCCCGCCCAAAAGTTAATCTTGTTCCGCTGTTATATGTAAGGGCTCCGCCCAAAAGTTTTTGTTTTTTGTAAACCGATGCGATGTGTCAACGGATGTCGGTATAAAAGAGACCTTAAATAAATAAATAATAAATAAAAAAATCAATAGACCACTACCCTGAGCAGAGAGTTTCAACTTCCAAGGCAGTTGGAGTCTCTCAGTTTCAGGAACCCTGAGGGCCGTACCAGGACCTCCAAAGGATGGTTAACTATGAGCCTTCTAATGCTGAATCAGTACAGAAAAATCCACCTGCTGGAGGCACAGAACTACATGGTTTACTAGTGCACCAACCCATACTATGAGTGATGTCATGGAAAACTTGTAATTCTGTCTGCACCTACGAGCAAGGAGACATAACCCACTTGTCTGGATTGGTAGGGCAGGATGAGAAAGGTTTCCTTATCAAACCTGTGCAGTACTTGCTCCTCTGACAAGTCCAAAAACTGGGTCCTGGACCTATACTCTTCTGCCTCTCCCTCTGCTGACACGGATTCCACAGCAATTGTATATTAACAGCACACATTGCAGCCCTATTGCCCAACACAACTCCCCCAGACCCACTATCCAAACAGCAGGCGCACACAGTCACAAACAAAAAGTTAGGAAATAAGAGCAAACTAAAAGCTCACAAACAAACACAGATGAGGTTTAAGTTCTGCAGATGTAAAAGCATGCATGTGGTTTGATGTATGTTTGCGCATACCTTTAAACCCTGCCCTGGAATGCCCCCAAAACGCCCTATGTTCATGCGCAGAGATTAACGTGCGCTACCTGCAGTATGTGCACATTGCCTACCTTTTGAAAATTCGCTTCCCCATGTAAAGGCCACTTACGTGCATGTACTACTGTTCTATGCACGCATACATCTGAAAATTGCCCCCTGTATTGCACAGTATATATAAAATGGTTCTTGGCTTAAAAATAAACATTTGGATTGCATAAATTAAAAAAAAAATAGCAAAAATAAATGGCTGTGTTTAAATGGTGTGTTTTTTATTTGACAAGGGAAAAGTATTATGAGGAGGAGAGAACTCAGTTTTGTTTTTTGAGAACTTAAATATTGATGGTAGGTTTGTTATTCTCTCTAGGCCAAGTGGATAGACACATGCAGGAAATGCAAGAGAAATCGGCATTAACCATCCAGAGGCACTGGAGAGGGCACAAGGAAAGGAAAAGTTTTCATCAGCAAAGACGAGCTCTTAAGCAGTACAAGGCAGCAGTCACTATTCAGAGAGCTGTAAGTCTTTAGATTTAACTTCCCTGGGAAAGGGGTGCTTTAGATTATTGGAATTCTTTGCTGAAAAATATTGGCAGCTGGGGAGGACCATTTTCCAAGCCATTTCCACGGGTAAAATCATTTTTCCCATGTTAATCGGCTGTCTGACAACTTCCCTGCCTCAGTGTAGTTAGAAGCCTAAACTTTGTTCTACAACAGGTGCGCCCCTAGCTGCGCTGAGAGGAGGCATTCCTGGGGGGGGGGGGAGGGGTTTTCAGATCGGGGGAGGGAAATAACTTTTAGATTTGCATTGTCAAATCTTTGTGCATTATTTTCCATGACAAAGTATCTGCAGAAAATCAGGTATAATTGAAATTTCAAAGTAAGAACACATGTTTTCCCTTTGAAAATTAGTACAAAGTCTGTGGATCAAAATTAACTGCGGACTTTGCCCCAATATGCAGTTTGAAAATTGTTGCCTTAGGGGTAGATTTTATAATTTTGCGCGAGCGTGTACTTTTGTTCTCGCACCAGGCGCGAATAAAAGTACCCTGGATTTTATAAGATACGCGCGTATCTTATAAAATCCGGGGTCGGCACGCGCAAGGGGGTGCACATTTGTGCAACCTGCGAGCGCCGAGCCCAGCGCACGCTGCCTGTTCCCTCCAAGGCCGCTCCGATTTCGGAGCGGCCTCGGAGGGAACTTTCCTTTGCCCTCCCCCCACCTTCCCCTCCCTTCCCCTACCTAACCCACCCCCCCGGCCCTATCTAAACCCCCCCTTACCTTTGTTGGCAGATTTACGCCTGCTGAAAGCAGATGTAAATCTGCGCTGGCGCGCCATCACCCGACCCGGGGGCTAGTCCGGAGGCCTCGACCATGCCCCCGGGCCGGTGCCACGCCCCCGGGCTCGCCCCCGAAACGCCACGTCATTTACGCAACGCCCCCGACACGCCCCTTTTATGAAGCCCCGGGACTTACGCGCGTCCTGGGGCTCTGCGCGCGCCAGCGGCCTATGCAAAATAGGCACGCGCAGAGCATTTAAAATCCAGCCGTTTAATGTATATTTCAAAAGTTATACTTTCCAGAAGTTTTGTTGTCTAGACTGTCTCTGAATATGGACCTCAAACTTATTGGAAGGGCATGTCAGTTATTTTTAAAAGCCCTATTGGGGGCAGTTTCTGCAATGGTCAGGAACAAAGTTAGGATATTGCACTATTGCAAACACCCTAGCTTTTGCTCCCTCAAGGAGATAAAGAGAAAACAAGATGTAGTTAAAGGCAGCACAAACTACCAGACTGCAGGTTGAGCAGTAGCCAGGTGATTCCAGCAGGCTAGTGGTGGCTAGATACTGTCCAGCAGGATAACTAGTACCTGGTGGTTCAATGTCATGGCAACAGCCTTGGTACTTTGAGTAGCTACAAATTACAAAGCTTGGTGATAACATGGAAGGGAGGAAGGACCAGGCTGCCACTCCTGAATTTATGATGCTAGAATGGTGTTTAGTGATGCTGCCAGTACGAGTAATCATGAGTATTTTTAACTTTGATTGAGAGGAGACAGTCCTCTCTTAGGATTGAAGTGAAGACAGGTAGTAGAAAATAGATTGGGGGGAGGGCAAATAAGGTAACTTGCACAGTCTGGCAGTTACAACCCTAAACGGATGGTATGAGGGTAATCTGCATAGAGTGGCAGTTACAACCATAAAACCTAAATGGGCCATTTCGGTCTTTATCTGCCTTCACTTATTTTTGTTTTGACACTGTTCATTGTGAACCGGATTTTAAAAAGGTTGCACGCGCCGGGCCTATTTTAAAAAGGCCCGGCGACGCGCGTAAACCCCAGGATGCATGTAAGTCCCGGGACTTTACTAAAGGGGCAGGGGCATGGGCAGACTCCTGGCACAGCAGCCATATTAGCCGCTGTGCCAGGGATCATGGGCTAGCAGTCAGCCGGCAGGCGCAAAAAGTAAAATAAAGGTCAGGGGGGATTAGAATAGGGCTTGGGGGGGGAAGGTTAGGGGAAGGGGTGGGAAGGTCAGGCTAGGGGGAAGGGAATGGGGGAAGGCAGCGCGGCTTTGGCGCACGCAAGCTGCACAATTGTGCACTCCCTTGTGTGCACCGACCCCTGATTTTATAACTTGCACGCGCAAGTTATAAAATTGGGCGTACATGTGTGTGCGCCGCACACACTACTTTTAAAATCTACCCCTAAGGTTTCTAGTCAACAGAAAGGAAGTCTTATCTAGGCTAATCCCTTTAACACTACTTTGAAACAAGTTGAGGGAGCCCAGACTCTGTGTGCTTTCCATTCATGGTGCAACTACATCACCTCTTGTGTCTTCTCTATGGCATTGCTGCTACCAGGCTGTATAAACTGATTAACAGATATGTATTTTTTAACATAATGGTATTGGCAATAATGCATGTTGCCATAATTGCAATCAAGTTATTTGAGATCGTCACATTTTTATGCTTTCTTTAATGCAGGCGCTTAGGTTTTTAAAAATACGTAGACGTATCAGGGAGGCTCTTTCTCCATGGAAGGGACCCAGAGAACTTACAGATGCACGAAGACTTGAGCTCCAAGAAAAGATTGATGATTACGTCAAACTTCATCCAGTATGCTTTCATTTTTTACTGTATGCACTGTAAGCTCCAAATATAAACATATGTATGCATAATACACTATTTCCATGTTGTGTGCTTATTAACATCTCCTAATGTGAATTATGGAGCTTGTTATTACAATGAATGTAATGAATAAGGTCAAAACCAAGATCAATTAGTATGCTTGATGGCTTTGGAAATGAAAGAAATGAAATAACTGAATTCAAAGTTTAATGTACATTAAAAAAAATTAGCATTTGCCACATATTTGTAAAAATGTTAAACAATGTAATACTTGATTGTGATAAATTGTGTTGCCTCACTTAGGCTTCCCAGTTGTCAGAAGAAAAGAGTAAAGAACTGCACGTGTGTGCCCAGGAAACTCTGGGCCAGTATCTATTAAAGAGGAGGCTTCAGCAGAAGGCAGAGCTGCGCAGAGAGGCCTTACTGGCTCAGGTCAACACGGACATCAAAATGCTGATGAGTAGGAAAAATTCAAAATGATCTTTTTTTTTTTTTTTTATTCAATGACTGACTCAAACTTCTTTAAAAACAAAATCCTGTAGTAGTGTTATGGTGATAATTGGTGGGCCTCTTTACAGGGATCAGAATGTAAACTGCTTATCAATGGATGCTGAGTAAAGGGGCTTATCCCAGGACAAGCAGGATGCTAGTCCTCACATGTGGGTGACATCAGTAATAGAGCCCTATACCGAAAAACCTCTGTCAAAGTTTCTAGAAACTTTTGACTGGCACAGTGTGCCTACTGAGCATGCTCGGCATGCCATGATATTCCTGGCCACAGGGGTCTTCCTTCAGTCTTCTTTTTTCTGCGGAGCCATTAGCCTCGCAGTTATTTGGAGTCCTATGAGGTGATTTTTCACCACATCAAAAAGTTATTAGAATTACTAGAAAAACTTTAGAACCGCAGGGGTCTCCTGTTTTCACCGTACGCGGTAAGTTTTTCTCTCTGTTCCGTCCGATTCCGTACCGTCTATTTCGCCTGCAAGTCATCGACTTTGCCATGGCCTCGGGTTTTAAGAAATGCCCTCTTTGCTGCTGTACGATGTCCATTACTTAGAGTGTGTTATTTGCCTCTGCGAAAAACACGATGTTTTAACATGTACCAAGTGTGCCGAGATGACGCCGACAGGCAGAAGACTCCGGATGGAGAAAATGGAGCATCTTTTTCAATTACAACTGTTGCCCTCAACGTCGACGTCAACGCAGTCGTCTCCGGCTGGAGCGATCCGTAAAGTCGTCCTCAAGAAGAAAAGACCAGATGAAGCGGGAGATAGGCCGTCGCCAACCCCGTCTAGGTCCTCCATACAATCGATGTCTGCCATTGAGAAGACTACCGAAGGTAAGCAAAAGCATCGACATCTGAGGTCGCACGAGTCTGACACCCATCCGATATCCAGTGGTTCATCGAGAGACTCGGAATCAGCACCAAAGAAACCTTGGGGACTGGACGTTTCACCGAGGCCTTCCACGCCGAGGCGATCCCCACCGATATCTGTGCCGGGAACCACACCCCCACAGGGCTCTGTGGAGGTACCGGTATCGCCTTCGCTGCCTTCCCCCTTAGCTGCTCTGGTTTCACCAGCTATGCGTGTGGAACTGGACGGATATATCCGCCAGGCAGTACGGGATGCGCTTCTCGATATGATGCCAGCACCGACTCAACCATCGAGGCCAGCGCCATCGGCATCGCCATCGTCAGTGCCACCGGTTCCATCGGTGCCAGCTCCGATAACATTACTGATACCTTCGCCATCGATGCCATCACCGAGGCATTCACCGATGATACAGTCGATACCATCGATGCCAGTGCCGGATTTATCTTTTTTGGCCCCACTAGTGGCAAAACTAGACACCCTTATCGATGCCATCCCAATAAAACCTCTGGAAAAATCGGTACCAACACCGACTGAAGAAGAACCACCAATTCCAGACCCAATCCTGGGTCCATCGGGGATTCCACGCTCCCACCCACCAATATCACCATTATTTCCATCAAAACTGACGGAACATCCATTGAGGCCAAAAGGATTTAGGCCTTCCACACCTCCTCGGTCCCACACACCGATACATGGCAAGATACAGACACTGATACCTCCTCAGAGGAAATCCTTTCTGAACCATCTCCTCCGGAAGATCTCTCATTTTCAAGTTTTGTAAAGGATATGGCTGATACCATACTCTTTCAATTACAAACTGAAGAAGATGCCAGGCAAAAACCCTAGAGGTGCTCCTATTCGTGGATCCACCTAAGAAGGTTTTAGCCATTCCAGTCCACGAGGTTCTTGCTGAACTATTACACAGATCATGGAAGCATCCCTGCTCCATACCTCCAGTAAACAAAAGGACTGATGCGACGTATTTGGTCCAACACATTCCTGGTTTCCATAAGACTCAGTTACCTCACCATTCAGTGGTAGTTGAGTCAGCACAAAAGAGATCAAAAAGGGTAAAGACTCACTCTTCAACCCCACCAGGCAAAGATAACAGATTCCTGGACAATATTGGCATAAAAATGTTTCAAGGGTCTATGTTGGTTTCCCGAATTGCGGACTACCAATTATATATGACCCAATACCAACGAAATTTATGGAAACAGATACAAGAACTCTCCGAAGCTCTCCCTCAACAGCTTCAGGAGTCCTTCTTATCCATAATTCACAAGGGCCTAGAGGCCGGTAAGCATGAAGTCCGTGCAGCATACGACTCCTTCGAAACTGCATCCAGAATGTCAGCCACCGGAATCAGTGTTCGAAGATGGGCCTGGCTCAAGGCATCTGATTTGAGGCCCGAGATACAGGACAAACTAGCTAATCTCCCTTGTCTAGGCGACAACTTGTTTGGAGACGAGGTAAAGGAAGCTATTTCCCTTTTCAAAGAACATTCAGAGACTCTCAAACAACTGTCCTCTGTACCTCAGGAGTCTCAAACATCAAGGAGACTCCCAAAGAAAGAATCAAAACGCCCATACTATAGACCAAGGCGTTATTATCCTCCTTCTGCCCGTGGACGCTCATCTAGGCCAGCTCAAAGGTCACAGCCTAGACAGCCAAGAGCAACCAGGCCTCAACCCCCTCCTCAGACAGGATCCACTTCGGGGTTTTGAACCGAATCCAGGGAACAGCAGTCTATCTCCCTATCCAACACCAGAATTACCAGTAGGAGGACTGTCATCCATCACCATGGACCAATGGGTAATCTCCATCACAACTCAAGGGTATCACTTGGACTTTCTCACTGTACCAAACGACACTCCTCCCACTGCGTTTTGGACAGCAAACAACCAATCCACACTTCTACAAACAGAATTATCCACTCTTCTGAGAGCCAGGGCCATGGAACAAGTTCCCCGGCCTCAGCAGGGCAGAGGATTCTACTCCCGTTATTTCCTCATTCCAAAGAAAACAGGAGGTCTACGTCCCATCCTAGTTCTCAGAAATCTCAACAAATTTCTGAGAAAAGAAAAATTCAGGATGGTTTCTCTAGGGACCATGTTACCTCTACTTCAAACAGGAGATTGGCTCTGTTCTCTGGATCTTCAAGATGCTTACGCTCACATTCCCATATTCCCTCCTCATCGAAAGTACCTTCGATTCCTAGTAGGTACTCAACATTTTCAATACAAAGTTCTACCATTCGGCCTTGCCTTAGCACCTCGAGTGTTCACAAAATGACTAGCAGTTGCAGCAGCTGACTTGCTCAAGCAAGGCATGCACGTATTTCCTTATCTGGACGATTGGCTTATCAGGAGTCAAACAAGACAAGGAGCTCTCAATTCTCTCAAGCTCACAATAAGTCTACTCCATTCCTTGGGATTCCTCATCAATTACCAGAAATCCCACTGTACGCCGTCTCACCTGTTGCAATTCATCGGAGCAGAATTAAACACCATAACAGCAAAGGCTTTTCTTCCAAAGGACCGTGCACAGACACTAGCTTCGTTAACAAGCTCTTTAGGAGCGAGCGCATCAATGTCTCACACTATTGGGTCCCATGGCCTCCACAGTCCACGTCACTCCTATGGCCAGATTAGCCATGAGATTCACTCAATGGACACTCAAAAGCCAATGGATACGAGCCATTCAACCAATGTCTTACCCTATTCACATAACGCAGGAGCTACAGTCCTCGCTCCTATGGTGGACAATATTAAGGCTAAGTTTCAATTGGGTTAGTAATTGTTTGATGATGTTAAGGTACATAAGTTATTTTAAAAGCCTGTTCTATTGTATCTGTAACTGGAATGAGAATCTGAATGTCATCGGCGTAAATGTAGTAAGTTAACCCGAGTCCGGATAGAAGTTGACATAGTGGAAGCATATATATATTAAAAAGAGGAGCCGATAGAGAGAGGAGCCTTGCGGTACTCCTGTATCTAACATTATTGTATCGGATGTAAAATTGTCATGTTAACCTGAAATATTCTATTGCTCAGATAGGATGAAAACCATTGCAAAGTTATACCATTGAGTCCGATTTCAGAGAGTCTTCGGATGAGACTTTTATGATTAACCGTGTCGAATGCTGCAGAAAGATCAAGTAATATAAGAAGGTATCTGTGCCCATTGTCAAAACCTCTCATAATAGTATCTGTCAATGAGAGGAGTAAAGTCTCTGTACTGAAGAGTTTTCTAAAGCCAAACTGCGTCGGGTAAATAATGTCTTTGGTTTCCAAATATTCTGATAGTTGTTTTAACACCACCTTCTCAATTAATTTTGCAATGAAAGATAAATTTGAGATTGGACGGTAATTACTAATATCTGTAGGGTCTAAATTCTTTTTTTTTTATAATTGGCTTAATTATTGCTTGTTTTAATAAATCAGGTAAAGTGCCTTCATCTAAAGATTTATTAATGATTGTTGTAATAGTTGGGGCAATAACCTCTACAAGTTGTTTCAGTGCTGTTATTGGTATATCATCAAGAGGATGATTTGCAGGAGTTAAGGTTTTAATTAAACTTTCTACTTCAATGATGGAGACCCTTTCAAAGTTGGACCAGTTTATCCATTCTTTACTGGTCAAGGCGATATCTTGTGGGGGTGTTTTATCTAAGATTTCTGAAAGTTTAGCAATTTTATTTTTAAAAAATACTGCCAGGTCTTAACTAATGTTTTTCTTAGTGTCTATATTAATTGGACCGTTCTCGCAAGTCAGTTTTTTTACTATGTTAAATAGGGTTTTTGGATTATGTGAGAAATTTTGTACTTTATTTTACTATAGTATTCTTTTTTAGTTCTATTTATCTAATGTTTATATTAAGCGAGATGTATTCGATAATTTGTTAAGGTTTGACATTTCTTTTTCCTCCATGCTTTTTCCCTTTTCCTTAAGCTAAGTTTAGCATCTTTGAGCTGTTTATTGTACCATGGATTTGATTTTTTTTTGATCTGTCGATGCGTTTGGTTTTTACTGGGTTAACGATATTAGCAATCTCCAAAGTGATTTGGAACCAGGATTGGGAGGCATTGATAGTATTTGATAAGTCAATATTTATCAATTGCTTTTCTAATTCATGTTGAAGCATATCAATAGGAAAAGGTGGACGATAATTGAAAGTGATTGGTTCAGTGTCTGGATGACTTTTTTTAGGAGGGAAAACAGTATTGCAGTGTAGTAAATAATGATCCAACCAGCGAACAGGGTTATATTTTACAATTGAATCAGATGAAGGTATGTTATTGACAAAAATTAAGAGTATGCCCAGCTTTGTGTGTCGCATTATTAGTTAATAACGTAAAGTCAAGAGCGGCAAGAGCATCAAGAAGGGTTTGACAAGTGTGTGATAGGGGTTTAACATTGTATGTAGGTTAAAATCTCCAAGAATATTGGTGAGTTTGTTATGATTGAGATTAGTGAGAAAAAATTCTATCAATGGAGAAATGTTATGCTCTAGAAGACCAGGTGGACAATATACTAACAGATTTATAAATCAATGGAGTCAAATAATGCGATTTCAAATTGATGAGGAAGATTATGTGGCAACAGTTTCATCATTAATTTTTTCTTAATTATTAGCATTATTCCCCCGCCCCGACACATTGGAAAAATTATATTGATCATTAGTCATTTGGTTTATCACAGTGTCAACATTTCAGTTAATGCAATAAAATCAGGATTTTCATCCTGTAATAAATCAGATATTACCATGAACTTTTAAGTCAATGATTGTGCATTGATGAGGAGAAAAGAGAGGACCAGCATGTTGGTAAGAAAGTCTTTAAGAGGAAGGAATATTCACCAGATTCAGAAGTGACGACCTGTTTGAAGACTATGGATATTGACGCGTCATTTCCGGGAGGGAGATAAAAGGTCCCAGGGTTCGCCATGTTTTTTCAAGTGAGCGTGTTTGAAATCAGACCGCAGGAGAAAGAAACACAGGAAAATCAGCCTTTTGAAGATTGAAAGTTTATCGCAGATGAAACAGAGAGGAGTCGAGACTGCATTTCCCCTGAAGCGGGACCTTTTGGTTCGAAACACGATCGTGTCGGGACTTGTGTTGTATTCAACTCGGGACATTTTGAGATGAGTATTCTCTTAATATGATTTGTTTGGGACTTTCACTTAATTTTTGCCAATGAAAAATGAAAGGTGTGCTCCCATGATTTTTTACATAAGTTGAAGTTGCATTTTGAAGTTTGTCAGCATTTTAATGAAAATCTAAAACATAAAAAAAAATTATTCACAAAAAGTGATCTTTAAAATAAAGTGACACTTCACCAACATTTTCTGAGTTTGTTTGATATACAAATTCTGTGAGTGTGGGTCCTACATTTAATGATATATTCATCCCTTTTCAACTTGCCATACAAAAACTATATTCAAATTCTGGTATCTCCTCAGTAAACAGCACTTCAAAATCCCTCCCCTGCCAGATACATTGTGAAATAACATGAAAACCTGCAAAAAAAAGACACTTAGAATCTATATAGCAAACTTGCCATACCATAACAGCACTAACATCCAGGACTCAAATACCAACAACCCTACCTATTAAAATACAACACTGCAAATATAGAACACAATACACTTCCTGTTGGAAAAACAAAACAAATTGGACTGCTAAAGATCCCTACACAGAACCTACATACTAGTCAGCAGAATCTCTCATCTGTCACACACGCAGACTGACCCTTACCTATTACAGAATAAAGGACCAAAAATTAAAAACAGAAATATGCAAATACTGAAACGCTGAAAAGCAAGATCCTCTAGGGCAACTTTCAAACTGTGTGCAGAAGTATAAAGTCCACTAAGGGTTTTTACCCATAGAGTTTACACCAATTTCCAAAGGGAAAATATTTCCTTTTGAAAAATGAGTTGGAAAAAGTATATGCACAGACTTGCACCTACTATTTTGTTTGGGTACTTTTTTTGGAATAAAACCATAGGTACTCCCTGCACTGCATTCTCCTCAAGCAGCAGGCACATGTGGCTGTATGAGGCAGCGTTGCCAGATGCCAAACGTTTTTATAGCCCAGTCACAAAATCTAGCCCTAAAGTAGCCCAAAACTAAAAACAAAATTGCAAAAAAAATTTTTAATTATGCAAGATTCTATACAAAGTCCTGCATTGCTTGCAAATTGATTAAAAAAAAAGTACCCATGAATGTAAAAAAAAGTTTAAAAACAAGACTAGAAAAGCCTAGAAATCTAGGTTGTCAGAGAGAAGATAGTGAACTCCTGCGCAGGTCACTAGTTCCTTTCTCTCAGCTGGAGTTTTCTCTTTTGTTCTTAAAAATAAAGGTGGGAGGTGGGAAATGCAGAAATCAGCATACAATTGAAAAGGATGGTCCCTAATTATCGTGTACAGGAGGTATATTTTTGTTAAGTAGAAAAAAAGATAACCAAACAAGTGGTAGTTAATACCTTTTTAATGGACTAAATACAACTGTGACCAGCTTTAAGTTAGTGTGAAGATGTCATCTTATACACAAAGCAGTTTCTCCATACTTCCAATAATCAAGTTATAATTGCACTAAACTTTTTTTTTTTTTTTTTTTGCTTCAAATCTCCAGTACCATTATTATTCTGCCTTTCAGATGCATGGGCATATCTCCAAACCTTGCAACCTATGGACCTTTTGTAATTCTACACAAACTAAATTATTGAATTTCAGCAGTTAAAACCAGCTTCACTGCACAAGATCTGAGAGATTCAGTAACTTTGAGTAAATTTAAATGCATAGATGTACTTTGATTGCTTAGTTGAGGGGAGGGGGCCCACCGGATAGGGAGAACATATTGGGGGGGGGGGGGAGGGGAGCTGACGCAGTCCTAGCTTCTAGAGCATTTGTTGGTGGGGGCACTCCCACCTCCTACTTACACCTATGCTTCAGTGACTACAGCCACAGTGGCACACTCATGCTTCACACTCCCATTAATGCTACCTAATCAAGTCTTTTAACCCAAATCATGGGTTATCTCACTGTTTTTTGCTATTAAGATTTTTTCAACTGTACCTTAATTTTTGAACTCTTTCATCTTTTGTATTTATACTGTATTCACACTTCATTTACTCTATCCCTTTTATATTTATTTTCTATATAATATTTATTACTATATTACTACATTTAATTGGTTATCTATTCTATTTGTTCCATCATTATTGTTATTGTTCTATTGTTACCTGTTTTATTGTTCAATTGTTCTATGTAAAGCCCCCTACTCTTCTTGGGCATTTAATAGTTGTATGTAAACCGGATTGATTTGTAGTTCCCTGTACGTACCCGGATCAGTCCAGACTCCTGGGTTATGCCCCCCCTCTAGTAGATGGAGACAGAAGTTTACAAACAAAACTCCGCCTATATCTAGGCTGGTGCCACCTACAGGAACGAAAATTAACTAAGGTAAGACCTAATTTTCTTTTCCCTGTACGTACCCGGATCAGTCCAGACTCCTGGGTTATGCCCCCCCTCTAGCAGATGGAGACAGAAGTTTACAAACAAAACTCCGCCTATATCTAGGCTGGTGCCACCTACAGTCTGGCAGTCTTACTTAATGTCAAAGCAGATGAAGCCCCCAAAATCACTACAAACGAACTATATACAGGAACCTACCAACCAAACTAACGGCTCCACTATCCCCCAAATGGGACCAGAACCAGAGCCATCGATAACGGAGAAGAGAAAACAGAGATAGAAAGGACAGAAAGAAACCAAACCGTCTCCCCCAGACTCTCCGTCAGAACAGCAGACTCGACGGGCGGGACTCTGGACTGATCCGTGGTACTACAGGAACGAAAATTAACTAAGGTAAGACCTAATTTTCTTTTCCCTGTACGTACCCGGATCAGTCCAGACTCCTGGGATGTACCAGAGCTACCTTAACTAGGGTGGGATCCGGAGAGTCCCGCTCTGAGCACCCCTGCCCCGAAACCGCCGCTACCTGGTGCATGAACATCCAGGCGACAATGACGCGCAAAGGTATGCAACGACTTCCAGGTCGCTGCCTTACAAATATCCTCCGCAGAAACCTGACTGCACTCCGCCCAGGAAGCCGCTTGAGAACGCGTAGAATGAGCCTTGAGCCCCGCCGGGACCGATTTGCCCTGCAGCAAATATGCGGAACCAATGGCTTCCTTCAACCAACGGGCAATAGTAGTCTTGGAAGCCGCCTGCCCGCGCCGAGGACCGCCCCACAAGACAAAGAGATGATCCGACCTCCGAAAGGGATTCGTCATCTCTAGATAACATAAAAGGGCTCTCCTCACGTCCAGGCGCCGCAAGTCCCGATAATTCGGAAGCGACCTATCAGCCTCAGAAAACGAAGGCAAATCTACCGTCTGGTTGAGATGAAACGCAGAAACCACCTTAGGCAAGAAGGAAGGCACCGTACGAAGCGACACTCCCGAATCCGTAATCCTCAAAAAAGGCTCCCGACAAGACAAGGCTTGGAGCTCCGACACCCTCCTCGCTGACGCGACTGCCACCAGGAAAACTACCTTCAGAGTCAAGTCCTTCACAGTAGCTCCGCGGATGGGCTCGAAGGGAACGGAGCATAAAGCCTTCAGAACCAAATTCAAACTCCAAGAAGGACACGGAGAACGGAACGGAGGCCGCAATTGCTTAGCCCCTCGGAGGAACCGCACGACGTCCGGGTGCGCCGACAATGTCCTCCCATGGACCTGTCCACGCAGCAAGGCAAGGGCCGCGACTTGCACTCTAAGCGAACTGGCAGACAAGCCCTTCGCCAAGCCATCTTGGAGGAAATGCAACACCTCCGGCACAGAAGCCTGCGTGGGCCGAATATCCTGTGCCAGGCACCAAGTCTCAAAGACCGTCCACACCCTCACGTACGCCAGGGAAGTGGAAGGCTTGCGTGACCGTAGCAACGTCGTGACCACCGCATCAGAGTACCCCCGCTTCTTCAACCTACGCCTCTCAAAAGCCATGCCGCTAGACAAAAGCATTCGACCTGGTCGAAACAAACGGGACCCTGATGTAGCAGGTCCGGCACATAAGGAAACCGAAGGGGAGGCTCCAGCGCCAAGTTCTGAAGATCCGCGAACCAGGGTCGCCGCGGCCATTCGGGAGCGACCAGAATCACGGGCGACGGATGAAGTTCTATGCGCCTCAGCGTCCGACCGATGAGGGGCCACGGAGGGAAAACATAGAGGAGCACCCCTGTCGGCCAAGGCAACGCGAGGGCATCGACCCCTTCCGCCCCCGTTTCCCGGCGGCGAGCAAAAAATCGCGGAGCTTTGGCATTTTTGTACGTCGCCATCAGATCCAGAACAGGTGTTCCCCACCTGGCGCAAATTTTCCGAAACGCTACGTCCGCAAGTTCCCATTCGCCGGGATCTAGCCGATTGCGACTCAGGAAATCCGCCTGAACGTTTTCCACGCCCGCAATGTGCGACGCCGCTATGCATTGCAGATGCCGTTCGGCCCATGCCATCAACTGTCGTGCCTCGGCAGCCACTGGTAGACTTCTGGTGCCGCCTTGCCGGTTGATGTACGCCACCGTGGTCGCATTGTCCGATAGAATCCTGACCGCCCGGCCTCGTACCAACGACAAGAACTCCCGCAGGGCTAACCTCACTGCCCTGGTCTCCAACCGATTGATGGACCACGTCGCCTCCGTCGGGGACCAGGTGCCCTGCACCGAACTCCGGAGACACACCGCGCCCCAGCCGTACAGACTGGCATCTGTGGTGACCACCGTCCACGAGGGCACAGTCAGCGATATGCCCTTGGTCAAGTTTCCGGTACAGAGCCACCAGGCCATGCTGGAACGAGCCGAATGCAGCAGCGGCAACGGAAGACGGAACTGCTCCGACACCGGATTCCAGCGGGAGAGTAAGGCCAATTGCAAAGGCCGCATATGCGCGAACGCCCAAGGAACCAAGTCCCACGTGGACGTCATGGACCCTACCATTTGTAGGTAGTCCCAGACGACCGGCATGGGCTTGGCCAACAACTGCCTGGCTTGGCACTGCAATTTGACTCTGCGCTCCTGCGTCAGATATACCATGCCCCGCCGAGTGTCGAACAACGCTCCCAAAAACTCCAGGGATTGCGACGGTTCCAGCCGACTCTTGGCCCGATTGATTACCCAGCCAAGGTTCTGCAACAAATCGACCACTCGCTGTACCGCCAACCGACAGAGACGCTCGGACTTCGCCCGAATCAACCAATCGTCCAGATACGGATGCACCAGACACCCTTCCTTGCGAAGATGAGCCGCTACCACCACCATGATCTTTGTAAAGGTTCGCGGGGCTGTCGCCAGCCCGAATGGCAGCGCTTGGAACTGGAAATGCTGCCCCAACACTGCGAACCGAAGGTAGCGTTGGTGGTCCGCGCGGATTCCGACGTGCAGATACGCCTCCGTGAGATCCAGAGTCGCGAGAAACTCTCCTTGTCTCACGGACGCGATGACCGATCTTAGCGTCTCCATGCGAAACCTTGGGACCCGCAAGCACCTGTTGACGCCCTTGAGGTCGAGGATCGGACGAAACGTGCCCTCTTTCTTTGGCACCAGGAAGTAAATGGAATACCTGCCGCCGCGCAGCTCGCGGAACGGCACCGGCACGATCGCGCCTAGGGCTAACAGATGCCGGATTGTGTCCCGGAACGCCTGACGCTTCTCTGAGAACCCGCATGGCGACACCATGCAAAATCTAACGCGTAGCCGCGACTTATCACATCCAGCACCCACTGATCCGACGTGATCTTGGCCCACTCCCTGGCAAACTGCATCAACCTGCCGCCTATCACCGGTACCGGAGAGTGGGCCGGCCGCCCATCATTGTGGCAGCTTCCCGCCCGGGGTTCCGGACCCGGTCCCGGGTCTGCCAAACCGGCGGCCACGAAAGGACTGCGTGTACGACTGCTGCCTAGCCGCATTGTGGCGAAAGGAGGAGACCGCCCCTCGCGCATTACGGGGCCGACGACCCCCACGGAATCTACCTCGCGTGGACGGCGTCCCCCTTGATCGCGGCCTGTCCTCCGGCAGCCGATGTATTTTGTTCTCGCCCAAAGACTCAATCAAATCCTCCAGTTCCTTACCAAAAAGCAACTTCCCCTTAAACGGCAACGAACCTAACCGAGCCTTCGACGAAACGTCCGCCGCCCAATGGCGGAGCCACAACAAACGCCGAGCCGACACCGCGGAGACCATCGCCCGTGCCGACGAACGGAGCAAGTCATGAAAGGCATCCGCGCTATAGGCAATCACTGCCTCCAGACGAGTCGCCTGCAGCGCTTCCTCCTGTGACAGACCTTCGTTAGCAGAAAGCTGCTGGGCCCACCTGAGCCCTGCCCGGAGAGAGAAACCGCTACAGATCGCCGCCCTTACACTGAGCGCGGAGACTTCAAAAATTTTCTTAAGCTGCACCTCCAGCTTACGATCCTGCAAATCCTTAAGAGCTGTCCCTCCTGTTACCGGGATGGTGGTCCTTTTGGTGACCGCCGCCACCGCCGAATCTAGTTTTGGAATCTTAAACAGCTCAAGCGCGTCCTCTGTCAGGGGATAAAGCTTATCCATGGCCTTGGACACCTTCAACCCCAGATCAGGAGTGTCCCACTCCTTAAAAAGTAAGTCGGACACCGAAAAATGCAATGGAAACGCCGTCGGAGGTCCCCTCAGCCCCAACACCACGGGGTCTGTACGCCCTAAGCGAGATTCCGATCGTGGCAAATCTATCGCCAATTCCTCGAGGATCGCCGGAATCAATGGCGCCAACTCATCGCGCCGAAATAGACGCACCACCTTGGGGTCATCCCCCTCCGCGGCGTGGAGACCACTCGCCCCACTGGCTCCCTGATCCCCTTCTCCGTCAATGCCTCGCGGCTGTGACTGCGGATCCGGATCCAGTTCCTCCGGATCCCCGGATTCGGACTCCGTCTCGGCATCCCCCCGCGGAGCCCCCAAACGGAGCGGGCGTGCTCCCCCCGGGGGATCCGAGACCGGGAGGGACCGGGCGCGTCTCTTAGGGTCCGGTCCCCGAACCAAATCCGGCGCTCCCCGCGATCTTTTCCTGGCCTTGCTAGCCTTAAAGGCCTTATGCATTACCAGCACGAATTCCGACGAAAAGGAGTCAGAGGAGCTGCGATCCGGATCCTCCTCCGGATCGCTAAGAGCAGGAGTCTGGTCACCCTCGGGGACCCGCCTCTGTGGGGACAGAGCGGGAGGAACGTCCTCCGGTCTCCCCGGCGACGGGGGCGCCTCGCAACCTGGCCCTGCTGAGCCCAAAATGGCGGGTTTTCCCGCCGCTGAAATTGCCGCTGCCAAAATGGCGGCTGTTCCCGCGCTTCGCGGGAACGGACCTACGGCCCCCGATTTACGTCCCGAAGCCTCCGGCAGCCGCTGCCCCTCTGCGCTAGCGCCCGCTGAACCGCCCTCGCCGCCCGAGACACAGCCTGAACAAAGGCTGTCCCGGGATAGGCGACGGGCCGCCCCGCAGGCCCTGCAGACCGGCCGCCGCGGCATGCTCTCCCAAGCAGAGCAGAAAACCACAATAGTAGCTACCCGCGGCGCCGATCCCGTTCCCCCTTGCGAACCAACGAGCAGGAGAGAAGAGGGAAAGCAAGAGAGACAGCACAGAAAACAAACCAAGTAAATATTTTTTTTTTTTTTTTTTACCGTTCGCCACCGGCTCCGGGACCACCTGGGGGGAGTGACCCGAGCTCCCCGGTATCACCCCCAGGCTAGGAACGCTGGCAAGGGCCCTCAGCCCACCCTCAGCGAGCTCAACTCCCAGGAGGGAAGGCCCCCGCGGGACCTCACCCCACCTCGGGAGGAGACGAGTTCGGACCTGCAGGCAATCAACTGCGGTCCGAGCCTCACAATTTTCTACCAGTCAAAAAAAACAACTAAGAAACTAAAGTCAAACCTTCCTTTTTTTTTTTTTTTTTTAAACTAGGCCTCAGCTCAGACTGCAGGTTTTGCACCCTCTCCACCTGCTAGGAGACAGAAGAAGACTGCCAGACTGTAGGTGGCACCAGCCTAGATATAGGCGGAGTTTTGTTTGTAAACTTCTGTCTCCATCTGCTAGAGGGGGGGCATAACCCAGGAGTCTGGACTGATCCGTGGTACTACAGGAACGAAAATTAACTAAGGTAAGACCTAATTTTCTTTTCCTACAAGAACTTCGGTCTATAAAAATTAAAAATAAATAAATAAATAAATAGTTACAGTTCATGCCATCATGAGTGTACGAACCAAGTTCCACCATCAGTTTGTTAACTCCCCATTTCTCCCCAGTAGCATTCAGTCAGTGCGGCGCAGCACAGTCCTGAAATAAATACTAATAGTATCGGCAATAAAGATACTTAGTTTTACCACTTTCAAGTTATTTCATCTGAGTACAATGTTGTTTCTAGATATAAACCTTTCTTGCTCTCTACAGCAAGCTAAAAAGCTGGGCAGTAGCTGGTGATGAGACCAGGCAGAAGACGCCCAATTATAAAAAAAAAAGAAAAAAAGTAGCCCAAAATCCCGCAGCTGAAAAAATGAAAAGTTTTCCCACACAAGCTCATTGAAAGGTTAGCCCAGTTGGGCATGAAAACCACCCATCTGGCTAACACTGGTTTGAGGAAGCATAAGCTTGCTATATAAAATTTTTGGTGACACACCCCATCTGTTGGTGACACACCAGTGTGTCGCAACACTAGTTGAGGACCACTGTTCTAACCAACTAACCCTTCTCAATCAGGAGCTGATTATCAGGAGCAACAGAACCTGATAAAGGGAAAGGCTTCTATGCAAGATGTTTTCTTATTCCAAAAAAATCAGTTTTTTAGACCTAAGAGAACTAAACACCTTTCTCAAAGTAGAAAAAATGGAAGATGAATTCCTTAGGCACTATCCTCCTTTTTCTAGAGGCTGGAGATTGGCTTACCAACTTTGGGCCTCAAAGATGCTGTGCATATATACCACATTTACCAATCCACAAATCCCAGAGGAAATACTTGAGGTTTGCCCTGGAGAATCAACATTTCCAATACAAAGACCTCCCATTTGGATTAGCAGCAGCCCCTAGAGTATTCATAAAAATGTTTAGCAGTAGTAGCTGCTTACCTCAGAAAAACCTGTTTGTCTTTCCTACTTAGACAACTGGCTAATATCAAGCACATCTTATGTAAACTCAAATATGGACACCTCTTTTGCTTTCCAGATTTTTCAGTCCTGGAATTCATTTCAAGAATTCTGGAGCACTTCTCACCACTCAAAAGGGGAACCTTTCTTTCCAGTTCAGAAAAGACCCCTGGACGCATATGATTCAGTCTCCTTGCAGTCGCAAGTGGCTGACTGCAAGATCCTTCATGAGGATATTGGGTTACAAGGCAGCTACCATACATGTCACTCCTTTAGCAAGTCTAAATAGGTGGCAAGACCAGTGGCATCTCAGATCTCATTGGAACGAGAACCTTCAACTTCTAAATTAGACGATAGATCTCCAATCATCTCATTTCCTTTCTACAATGGTAGACAAAGAATGAGAACCTTCTCTGCAGTCAAAGCTTTTATTATCCATGAATACAGCAAGTTCTAACAAAGCCTCTCACCAAAGTTGAGGGGCGCACATCTCAATACAGTTTGTTCACATGGGATGTGGTCATTTCAGGAATCTTCACATTAGCCTACTAGAGCTCAGAGCTTTATTCAGAATTCTTCAAGATTTTTAGTTATGGTTAAAGCACACAGTACTTCAAATTGGATTGGATAATCAAGTAGCAATGTTTCGTGAATCAAGGAAGGGGGAACAAGTTCCACACGACATTACAAGGAATCTTCAATGGGGAATTGGGCAGTTATGAAAGAGATCTATCTTCCAGGAAAGGACAATGTTTTGGCAGACACACTGAGTTGTCTTCAGCCACATGAATGGTCTCTGTTACCTCATTATTGTTCCAAAAGACTATTGCAAGACATTAGCATTGGATGCATTCTCAGTTCTATGAAACAAAGAATTAACATATGCTTTTTCTCCTAATTTTAAAAACAATAATGATGCCAAGGAAAGACTCAAAAACAATATTTCTTGTAGCCACCTATTGGCCTCACCAGATGTGGTTTCCATGGTTCCCAAGAGCTAGTGGTAGCTCTACTAATTTAGCATCAGATATTTCCAAATCTCATTGAGGGTTCTATTCTTCACCCCCAGTCTTCAATCTTTAGCACTTATAGCATGGATATTGAAAGCAGGAGGGGAAGCAGGTACTTTTTAGGAGCAAACAGACCTGCTTCTAGATCATCATATGATGTTAAATGGGAAAGATTTTCTGCCTGGTGCTCTTCTCATAGTGAAGATCCTTTCACCTATTGCTTTGCTTTTGCAGTATCACCTTGCTGATTCAGGATTAAAGTCAAAATCTATGAGAGTGTGTTTGAGTGCTTTAGCAGCTTACCATCAGCAATCAAAAGCCCTTAGTATCCAAATTTATCAAGGGATTATATCATTTACAGCCCCTGATCAAGGTGCCTTCAGCTTGATGGGATTTGAACATGGTTCTTGCTCAACTAATGAAGCTTCTATGTGAACGTTAGCTATGGCAGATATCACATCTATGACTTGGATGTCATAGATGTGACATCCAAGTTTCTTATAGCAGTTACAGCAGCTTGCAGTCAGTGAACTATAAGAGCCAGTAGATTATTCACCTTATATCCAGAGTTTCAAGAATTGAGTGGTATTAAGACATCCAGAATTGTTGCCTAAAGTAGTATCTCAGTTCCATTTGAATTAGTCAATAGTGCTTCCAATATTTTCTTAAAACTTAATTCTGCACTAGCTGAACCATCTTTGCATAGAGTGTAGAAGAGCTCTTCTGTTTTATTTAGAACAAACAAAATCTTACAGAAAATCTGTTATTTCTGTCTTATAATGTCACAAGACTCTATCCAGATAGTTGTTTCTCTGTATTTTGCACTGCTTCACAATTGCTGGAATTCACCTTCCACAAAATATGAAATTTCATCAAATTAGAGCAGTTGTGACTTCAGTAGCACATCTTAACTCAGCTTCCATATAGGATACCTGTAAAGTGGCCACCTGGTTATCCATACATATTTTTACCAAACATTATTGTTTATATCGGAACTCGCTTACAAATAGTAGCTTTGGCCAGGCTGTTTAAAAAAAAAAATCTGTTTTAGATAACTTGAAAGTGTGAAAAATTGAAGTTGCTATCTGACTGCAAAACAACCAAATATATAGAAATGTATTTCCTTGCAACTCTCAGCATGGGGTCCCCACTTGTGTGGCTGTATTGATACTGTTTGTCCACAGAGAATGTAAAGTCGCTTACCTGTAACAGGTGTTCTCTATGGACAGCAAAAACAAACATCCACTCAATCCCTCCCTCCTGAGTTGAAGCAGCTTGATTAAGAGATGCACACTGTGGCAACACAGGAACACTCATGTATGCTCAGAAAGATCTTATTTGAGAAAGCAGACTCCAACTTGGCGCCATCAGATGACTTCATCCATTTGTATGGCTTGCCACAGAGAACACCAATTTACGGGTAAGCAACTTCACTTTACATGGTTGTTGCTGCTTGCAATATTAAGGAATGGTTTCATGTAGCTTTATAACTGGCTGAAAACATTCATTGTATAATCTAAACAAATGCTGATTTGAAGTTACAATTGTATGTTTACACCTGCTTGAAAACCTGTTTGGTTTACCCAGCTATTTGCATGCAACATTGTGATTATTTAATTATGATGATAGAGCAGATAATGCTGGATTGAGTGGCATTTCCTATTTCAATTGCAAAATTGGTGTTTCTCCCATGTAAACATGGGTGGGATGATGTTTAGAGAATATCTGTTTGGAAGCCCCTAAAGCACAAACCACACTCAGAATAGTGTCTCAATGTTGATTTATTAATTCAGTGTTTCCCAACTCTCTTTTGGAAGCACACCCATCCAGTCAGGCTTTTAGGATTGTGCAGTGAATATGTATGAGATAGATTTGCATAAATTGGAGACCCAGGATATACAAATCTATCTCATGCATATTTATTATTGATATCCTGAAAATCTGACTGGTTAGGTGTGCCCCCAAAGAGGATTAGGAAACTATATTAATAGATATGGCATTAACAAACATGCTCTGACGTGTGATGTACTGCATATACGAATCAACAAGTCATTTCAATCAGGGTTGCAAACATTCACAGTTGAGGCAAAACTTACATCCAGTTCACTTATCCCACTCCGGTGAGTTTCCATAGTAATTCCTCTTCATGGACAGACACAGTCAATACTTGAGTCACAACTTCCTCTTACAGGATTAACACAGAGCATCAATACTTTCCCATCCCAAAAAAACAGTAGACACAGGATTAAGAGCTCACAAGGCTTCCACCAGGATCCCACACTGTCATTTGGCCTTCTAACCTTCTAAATGTCAGGAACTCCTTCCTTGTTTCCCAGCATACCTTTTGAAATCTCTGAAAACCAATCCAAATCCTCAGGAGCAGGGTCATATAACAGGTTATCAGTAATATTAACCTGGGTATCACAGAGATATTCTGATGCTCTGCACACAGTATACCAGTTTCAAGATGACCTCAATTCAAAGCCAGCTGTAGCACCTTTTGCTCTAAAAGAGTTAAAATGATTTACCCTAAGGTTAACGTATTAGAATGCAGTGGCAAAGTGAGGCTCCAAATTTGATAGTATCTGTGTTCTGCAATAACCTCTATATCATATCTTCCAATCTCTCTAAAATAAAAAAAAAAATACTATCTACTTTTCTCTTTGTGCATAGGTGCTCCAAACCTGAAGGAAGTCACAGAAAAGCATCTTGAAGTCTTTACAAGCCGTTCAGTTCCTGTGGCAGCTAAAGCCAAACAGTGCCATAACACTATGCTGAAATATACTCGCTGGCCATGGTGGAAGAAGCTAGGAGAAGAATTCATGGATGATGAAGTAGTTCCCAAAGAATTGCCAGCTGTAGAATATGGGACACTCTATATAGGTGGCAGTAAGCCATCATAGATAATAGGAAGACCAAATTAGTATTTGTCAACTCTTAATTACACAATACATTCTATTGTGAAATTTTAAATATATTTAATATTAGCTGAAAAGACTTCATAAAATGACAGGGCGATATGGCTTCTGAACCTGTGTCTCCTTGCCTCTTACCTGTGGCACTGTTTGACTACTGGCCTGTGCAAACTGCTGGTCCTCAGAGCCATATTGTCCATCATGTGACCTCCATGGGCTGTTAACCTCCTCCAGTGTGCCACTTGCACTACAACTGGGAAATCCTGGGCTCATTGCAGACACTGTACAGCAAATCCACCTCTCCATTTCTCAGGCACGGCCAACTCGAACAATCGACAGCATGTAGCACTGTGTATTCTCCGTGGACAAGCAGGACTAATGTTATCTACACAAATGGATCATGTCATCAAATGATGCTGACAGTGAAAACATGCTCTCAGAGCTCAGAAAGATCTAGAAGTCTTTGTGAGCATGTGCAGATGTTCCTGCACTAGCCTGTGAGCTCCTTCAGTCTCTCTTCTGCTGAAGAGAAAGGACATGTTGTGCATGTTGTCTCAAATTTTGCTACTTTTTTGGTTCAGAATATTTTCCAGTATGTTTAATTTCTTTTCTTTGTTTTTTCTTCTTTTCCTAGTTAGCAAGCTCTTGCTAAAAAAAAAAAATTCTTAGCTACTAGTAGTTTGTCTCAACCATGTTGGGCAAAATACCCTTTAAGAGGTTCCAAAAATGGGTCTATAACATGTTGAGCTTAGATCTCCATCACATTTGTTTGCACTACCTTGGACCTGCCCAGACCTGACAAACTGGGTCTTGCAGACAGATGTCCCCTTGAGCACTCTAATATAGAAGCCTTAAATTACATCATTTCTTACTTCCCTGCCAAAGAAAAAAAAAAAAGAAAGATCTTAGAGACCAGTACCTAACTATATTCGATTAAGTCTATCTGTTCTCAGTATCTCGACACCCCTTCTCATAGGGGACCTCAGAAGGAGAAGAGGAAAAGACCTAGGCACCAATCACTCCAGCATAGATTGAAACAAACACTGCCAATACTTCCTTGGCACTAAAGGTATCTGCTCCAGCATTACTCGGAGCAGATCAGACCTTGGCGCCATGAACCTCAGTTGCCTATGTGCCATATTTATCAGTATAGAAAGCTCATCGGCGCCATATCTACATTCCTCAAAGCAGGGAGATGTAACTTCAAAATGGCAACTTCTATTCAGTGTGTAATAAGGATTTCCCATGAATTCTGATATCAGAATCAGACACTTCTGTATTGTACTTCCTATTATTCAGGAACGTTAACCATTCATTCAAAAAAAATTGCGGCTTCAATTTATGCATCAATATTTCAAAGATAGCCAGCCATTTCTCCACCTCAATGGGAGCCTGATTTGTAGACTTTTACAAATCAAATAGTCATCCATTTCTTTTTTCAACAAAAGAAAGAAGCCCTCCAGGAAAAATCACTCTGTTCCAGTCCTGGGAGTCAAATAATACTTTGACTCCCAGGAAAATTCTGAATCTTCTTATGGCTCTTCCTTGTACCATGTTCAAGACGAGTTTTCAGATACTTATCCTGAATCGGCTAGAAGATGTTGCTTATCCAGCTTTTCTTCAAAAGAGCTTCTGTTCCTTTCATAATGGAAGAACAAAATGAGTCTAGAGAGGACATTTTTGGGGTTGTTAAGAACAAAACAAGTTTTGGTGGTTCCAATCCACAGGGCCCTTCAGTCGAGAATGTAGCAAACTCTACTATTTTCTGCTGTCAAGAAAATTAGGTCTTAAGTATAAAGTGCAACAAAGTCCTGGCCATAAAAAAAAAAGATCAGCTGCTACATGAATCTGTTTTTGTGGAATTGTCATTTATAAAAAAAAAAAAAAAAAAAGCAAAGCGTTTAAAATCACATTCAAGAACACTTCCAGGGAAAGAACCAAAACTACTGTACTCTATAGCTAAGAGTTTTTCAGTCTTCCATGCTAACATCCATAATTCTAGCCTACGAATTTTTTATGGCCCACCACAGGTATAATAGTTTGTAGAAGTCAGAAGAAAAGTTTGCATAGCATCCTTCAGAATCTCAAGACTTAGTCACCCTGTACCTCAGTGAGGCAGAGGAGTGTGCTAAACATCTGATCTGTTCCTCATATCAGATACATGATACAGTGTCAAGAACAACCATGTTAGGAGCAAGAAAATAGGCTTGGCTCAAGGCATCGGGCCTCCAAAAGGATGTGCATGAGAAATTAGCTGATGCTCCTTGCCCAGCAGAAAAGGTGAAAAGACAGTAGTTTAATAAACGATCATTGCTCCACTCTACAAACACTGACAGCAGTTACGCTGACCAGTAACTGCTCACAAGGAAATGCCAACCACCTCTATACAGAAGGCAGTACTTCTATCGTCACAGGAGAGTCCAGTCCTCTTCCCACCAAAGGACACATTTGCAGGAGCAACAACAAAGCAGGCAGCACACAAAGGAAAGGGTTCAACCAAGAGCTGTTTAACAGTCCTCACATAAATAGTCTTCTAGTTTTTTACAACATGCCGATTCCCGTTCATGCCAAGTTAGAAACTCTTCCAGTGGGCAGGACTTTGATTTTTTTTTCTTCCTAATGGTCCCTTGTTACAACAAATTCCGTGTACTGAAAATTATAAATATATGTTATTGCTTCAATGTTCAAACTAGAACCCCTCACAGTCCACCGTTTTCCCAGAACATTTTTCCCCAGCAGTTGGAAATTCTGCAATATGAACTTGTAACTTCCAGGAGCTAGAACGGTACAGCCAGCACCAGACTTGGAAAAGGAACAAAGGTTTCTATTCCAGATGCATTCTCAACCCAAAGACAACAGGAAGCCTGCATCCTATTCTAGATTTCAGGAATTGAAAACACCTAAAAAGAGAAAAATTCAGCATGACCTTGTTGGGCCACCATTTTTCCTCATTTACAAATCAACAGCTGTTTAACTTTGGATTTGAAAGATACCTATCCCCACATCTCCACTCACAAGGATCACAGGAAATATCTGAAGTTCAAAATAGGAGAATATTACCAGTACTGTGTTCTCAGTGCAACAGCACTGAGAGTATTCAACAAATGGCTAGTAGTCCTGGCTGCTTGTATAAAGAACAACAATAGTCTAGTGTCCCTGTATTTGGAAAACTGTCTTATTTCAACCAGAAGTTTACAGGAGATGAAGAGGGCCATTGCTTTCATTCTTCTAACCTCCAAGCAGTAAGCTTTAGGATTGATTTTTGGAAATTGTCTCAGCTGTTTGTTTCCTTTAACCCAGAAAATCAGGGAGTGTTGGTCACTAAACAGTCTCTTTCCACATGGATTGCTGACTGCATTTCTTTTTGTTATACTAAAGCAGGCATCCTCCATAGCAAAGGAAAAGTGCATCAAATTAGAGCTGCCACAACTTCCTTGACATAGCTTTGCTCTGCTTCTATTGAAAAACTTTTGCAAATTGGCAACTTTGTCCTATCTATACCTTTACAAAACACTACTGCCTTGAAGCCACTGGGCAAGGTTGCAGTTTTGGCCAAGCAGTACTTAAAAGCTTATTTAACTAAATTGCTTCAATTCTTCCCCCACTCTTTTCATTCTGGGTTGCAAATCCTTACTGCCAAGTTAAGAAAAACATTTCCCATTGCAACCCCTTAGCTCAGGAGTCCCCACTTGTGTGGCTGACATTAGCACTGCTTGTCCATGAAGAAAGCAAAGTTGCTTACCTGTAACAGGTGTTCTCCACAAGCAACAGGACAAATCAGTCACACAATCCAATCCTCCTCCCCATAGAGTTGAAGTTTAGCTTGTAATAGAGTTGAGGCACTGCAGGGGAATACCCCAAACATGCTCAGAAAGACTTCTAGGTCCAATGACGTTGCCCACTTGTTTGGCTGAATTGCCCTGCTGTCTACGAAGAACACGTTACAGGTAGGTAGTTTTGCTCTATATTCAGTCCACACGTGCACAGACCAGCCAAAAAAGACCAGTACCAATTGCCTTTTTATATAGAGAGAAACCATATGTCATTAAAGAATGCACAGCACAAATATGATCTCAGCAAAGTATTAAACACCTGATAGATTAAGGGATGAAAACAAGACCTCAGAAATGAGCAAAAAGTAAAAAAGACTAATTGCCAAGCTCTCAGTCACTGGTCCAAAAGAATGTATCATGTTGTCTTATTCCAGTGAATCAAAGCAGAAGCACTGTAACTACGGTGAGACACTGAAAGTAAAGTTACTTCATCATGACATTATGAGGACAATGAACATACTTGTCATGTGATTCTGATTCATTACGCATAAAATGGAAATGTCAAAAACTGCAAAACAAAATATCCTCGCCCCTCCTTTCATTCTCAAAGAGTTTGGTTATTTTATGATGCAGTGAAATAGGCATTAACATGTCTTAGTTTCCAAGAGCCCCAGTCTCTAGTGATGCATTGCACACTACTGGAGCCAGTATCTCCATTGTTTTGTTTTCTTGTTTTTCATCATTACTGATTGCTTTGTTGCAGTTGGTGATATTGAGAAAGCTGAAATCTTGGAAATAGATGACTAGCTGTTTGTTGAGAAAGGAAGATCTAGGAGATAATAAAAGCAAAGTGGCAAAATGCCAGTACTGTTAGAAATAAAATCCATTTTGCATTTTTCATGATCTATATAAAAGAAAATTGACCACTTCTATAAAACACTGTGAACAAAAGAATGTTATTTTCATATTAGCATTATCACTTGTTTCAAAATTAGACTACTCATAAAGACCTATTCACAGGTTAAAATACAGAACTTTACTGTGTGAAAAATGGGATATGATCTAACAATTAGTCAAAACTTGTAAAAAAATAAAAATAAAAAGTATTGCATGTTTTGTACACTGTTCTTGTAGCTGTTGAGATAGTAAAATATTTATAGACTGAGTGTTGGGGATTTATCATTCAGAATTGAAGGTAATTTTCTTATGCCACTCTTTAGAACTTTGCATTTGATCAGTGGCATTTAATATCATGTTGACTCCCTTCAAAGTACTGTGCCTTTTCCATTATACTAACTTAGAAAAGCAGAGATGCTGAGAGATTTTTCTGACAGTATTTACTTAATAGTTATTGCACAGGCAAGTATATAGAGGGACAGATTTTTAAAAAGTACGCCCATGCATACTTTTGTTTGCGCGACTGGCGCAAACAAGAGTACGCCAGATTTTAATAGATACGCGCGGCCTCAGAGGGAACTTTCCTTCCACCCCCCTACACCTTACCCTCCCTTCCCCTACCTAACCCACCCCCTGGCCCTATCTAACCCCCCCCCCCCCCCCAATCTTTGTTTGAAAAGTTACGCCTGCTCCATTGGGCTGCTGGCTCGCCATCACCCGACCCGGGGGCTGGTCCGGGGGCCTTGGCCACGCCCCCGAACGTTGCGCCGCCCTCCGACACGCCCCCCCAGCAAAGCCCCAAGACTTACGCGCGTCCCAGGGCTTGCGTGTGCCGCCGAGCCTATTCAACATAGGTTCAGCACTCGCAGTGGGAGCTTGGGGCAGGTTTTTGGAGGGTATGCGCGTATCTTACGTGCGTACCCCTTTGAAAATCTGCCCCAGAGTGTTTTTATAACAAAGGAAGGAAATTTTTAACAACCTTAGACCTGGATTTTCTAAGGTCGCAGACCTTAGAAAATCCGGCAGAAGCGGGGGTCGGGCCTGTGAAAGCTGGCAGCGATCGCACCTCAGTGGTGCGATCGCTGCCGGCTTTTGAACCCAATAGCGCCATCGTAAAAGGTGGTGCTATTGGGCACATAACTGGCGGCGAAAAGGGCCCTTTTCGCATTCAGAGAGGTCTTCACGACGTGTGCCCTGGTGCCACCCCAACTCCTCCCCTTCCGGTGCGGACGCCGCCCAGAACCCGCCCCGATCTAGGTATCGCACGCGAAAAGTCCCTTTTAGCGTGCGATCCCTTTTGAAAATGACCCCCTTAATCTCAGAATGAATAACTTATTTTTGCAAGTTAAAGGCCTTAATGTGCATTGACACCAGAATGAAATGTAGTGCATTACTACAGAATACTTTACCTCCATGCATTATTAACTTTTACTTATCTAACTCATAAAATAGAAGAGAATTTCTAATTATACAAATAGCTGAATTTTTAAGGTGCAAGATGTTTCAGAAACATTGTGTAAACTGAACTTGCAAATAACAGGAAGTCAAACCAAATAATTACAGGCTCAAGGTGAATCCCTGTGAATAGAGCTGGCTATTCTCTATTTCTGGTGTGTGGTAACTGGAGCACTGTAATGACAGAACAAGCAGTTGAGGTATCCAGTGGCGGTTTTATCTGGCAAAAGTATTCCACCACTTCTAATGTATAATCAAATGCACCTTATTCTCTTAGTAACTGACACTTGTACTAAGAACATGAACCTGAACTTAGATTTTAGGAATAATTATGACCAAAAGTGAGAAAAATACAATGCCAAAAAGATAACGTGCTCTTCTTTGGTTTACATATAAATAAAACTGGAGGTTGAAAGACCATAAAGTCCACTGTGATGCCATGCTTCTTCTGTAGGAGGCCTACCCAAATAATTTCATTTTGTGTAAAAACTTACTAGCTGAATATTAGTGTGGATAAGCATTGTCACTTTTTTATTCATTTACATAATATAAAATTTGTTTTATTTAAATTGTATTCCTTGTTTCTCATCAAGACACCAAAGTATGTTACAACAATCTAATATAATAAAGCAAGAATAAAATACAATCAATAATAAAACATCTTACCATCAAAAATAAAATAAAAGTGATAAGCTCATGAACACAACATCCAGAAGGCCCTAATCATTCACAAACCAAATCCCTTCAACTTAACAACTCTCCAGAGAGTCATGATTCTGAAATCTCAAATAGCTTCAGTCCATAATTGAGGTCTGTAGTAACAGTACAACATGTAATGTATACCTCCTTCATGGAAGGCAGAATCAGCAGTAGTTGCGAAAAGCATAAGCATTTAATGGGTTTGAAATTACAGAGAAATTACAGGAATCCTAGGTGAAGACATTTAAAAAGGAGTAATAGAACCTTAAATTGAATTCTCATCTCAATAGGTAACCAATAAAGATATCGAAGAATCGGCAAGATGTGATCAAACTTTCCAGCATTCATCAATAATTGGTCTGCTCTGTTCTTAATCAACGGAGAATAGTCCCTGGCAGTCCATGATATACAATGTTACAGTATTCTAATTTGTTGATAACAAGATGGTGAATTGTTTTTAGATCGGTAGTTAAAAGGCAGGGATGTAACTGTCTTATTTGCTTGAGGTGGTAAAAACTGAACTAGAGAAGATACTTGCACTTTCATAAACTATGTACTATTCAGTTGCATCTCCAAACTTACTACTACTTCCTTAGGATAAAGAATAGTGCCGCATAATTCTGGATTCACTATCAACATATTGTACTTGCGGCTAATCCGGAGGTAAAATATGTTAGCAGTGTATCCAGTATTATCCCAGGACAAGCAGGATGCTAGTCCTCATATATGGGTGACATCATTGATGGAGTCCTATTGCGGAAAACTTTCTGTCAAAGTTTCTAGAAACTTTTGACTGGCACTCTGAGCCCACTGAGCATGCCCAGCATGTCATGATATTCTCAGCCACAGGGGTCTCCCTTCAGTCTTTGTTTTTCCGCAGTGCTGTTGGCATCGCGGAGCAGGAGCCTGAGTGAGTTTTCTCACGGTTTGTCTGATTAAAAATCAGATTTTAAAAGCATTTATTCTCTCCCTTATCCGGGGTCTCTCGTGTAACCACCGGCCGGTGAGTAAATTTAGTCTCTTTTTTACTCTGAGTAAAATTTTTTCCTCTCACGTTTTCTCTCAATTTCATCGATGGCTGTCGGCGAAAAAATATGGCCACGGGATTTAAAAAATGTCCCAACTGTAATCGGACAATGTCCATTACAGATCCACACCTCAAGTGTGTCCTTTGTTTATGTCAAACATACGACGTAACAACCTGTCCCAAGAGTGCTGAGATGACCGCGAAGGGAAGAAAGGCCCGCCAAGAAAAGATGGAGCATTTATTCCATCTACAGCTTTTGCAATCCCCTTCCACATCGACTCAATCGTCTCCGGCCGGAGTCTCCAAACGCATAATACTGAAAAAGCGTTGTCCTGAAGGTTCAGGGGATCATTCATCGCCAACACCATCGATAGCATCGATGAAGTCAGCGACAGAACACCGTCCGAAGCATCGCCATCGGCACTGACACCCATCGATACCAGAGGCATTTCTCTCTCCGGAGGAATCGACCACGAAACGGCCTAGACTCCAGGAAACACCGGTGCCTTCGACGCCGAGGCCTTCACCCCATATCGAAGCATCGATCGTCGAACCCCACAGGGCCCTGTGGAAGGACCATCGACACCTCCACCACCACCACCACATGTAGCTGCTCTGCCTGCACCAGCTATCACGGAGGAAGTGACGGATTTCATCCGTCAAGCAGTGCTCCATGCTTTGAAGGATCAGCAGACGTCGATACCGGTGCCCGCACCGAAGCCAATGCCCGCACCGATGCCGGCAATCCTGCTGACGCCGGTGCCTGCACCGATGCCGGTACCACAACCGAAGTCTATACCGAGGCGACCATCAATGCCGATGCCCGACCCGATACCATCGATGTTGATGTCACCTGGGGCTCCAGGACATCCAGAGTTTGCACTGTTCCAGCTTCTAATAAACAAATTTGATGGAAAAGTCTGTGCTCTTCCATCGACTCCATCCAAGCCACGAGAAGTCCCTGGATGGATACCTTTAGATGATCCATAGCCAGATCCTTCAGGGCTTTCTCGTCCACCATTTTATTTTCATTTATTAAAATTTATTAATCGCCTACCACAAGAAGGCCTAGGCGATTTACATCATCAACATACATAATAAAAACATAAAATTAACATGTACTATAATACACAATTTTCATTTGTTTCACAGAAACAATAGAGATCAATATCATCTAGCAAAACAAATGAACAACCAAGGTCTTCTCCAACGTCTCCACATCAAGACGACCCGTATGATACCTGGGACGACAGACATACAGACACTTCTTCTGAAGGATTTATGTCTGATCCTTCTCCTCCAGAAGAACAAAAGAAATCTCCACCGGAGGATTTATCCTTCACAAATTTTATTCAGGATATGGCAGACACCATACCGTTTACTCTGGTAGCTGAAGAGGACGCTAGACAGCAAACACTGGAGGTCCTCCAATTCGTGGACACTCCAAAACAAGTCTTGGCTATATCTGTCCACGAAGTCCTCCTAGACTTCCAGCACAGACTCTGGGAGCACCCATGCTCAGTACCATCCATAAATAAGAGAGTGGACACCACTTATTTGGTACAATCTGTCCCCGGCTACCAGAAAGCACAACTGCCACATCAATCAGTTGTTGTGGAGTCTGCACAAAAGAAATCTAAACAGATAAGGCTTCATTCCTCCACTCCTCCAGGAAAGGATCATAGATTATTGGATTCCCTGGGCAGGAAAATTTATCAAGGAGCCATGCTAAACACAAGAATTGAATCATATCAGTTATACATGATGCAATATCAGACAAACCTGTGGAAACAGATGCAAGATTTTTCAAATTCGTTACCACAGCAATATCAAGAAGCAGCCCAAGCAATCATACACAAAGGACTTGAAGCTGGCAAGCACGACGTCCGATCCACTTATGATAATTTTGAAACGGCCTCCAGAGTAGCGGCCTCTTGTATAAGTGCACGTCGCTGGGCATGGCTTAAGGCCTCTGACCTCAGGCCTGAGGTCCAAGAAAAATTGGTTGAATTGCCATGTGTGGGCGACAACCTTTTTGGCTCTAAGATACAGGATGCTGTAGCACAATTAAAGGAACACACAGAAACCCTGCGTCAACTGTCATCAGTTCCACAGGACTCTGCTACACCATCATCTCGCCGACCTCCAAGGAAGGAATCTCGACGACCCTTCTACAGACAGAGGCATTATTACCCTCCAGCATCAAGAGGCAGATTTTCTAGGCCGCAGCAAAGATCTCAGCCCAGGCAACCTAGAGCTACTAGGCCTCAACCTCCGCCGCAGACGGGACCGGCTGCAGGCTTTTGAGGCCATCACCAGAGACCAAAGCTACCTCTACAACCCTCAACCAGATCTACCGGTAGGAGGCCGAGTATCCTCCTTTTACAACCATTGGGTACAAATAACAGACCAATGGGTACTCTCAATAATATCTCGAGGTTACCAACTCAATTTTGTCTCAATTCCAAGAGATTTTCCTCCAAAACCTCTCACTAAGCGAAAATCACATAATTCATCTACAAGTAGAATTATCCACCCTTCTGAGAGCCAGAGCTGTAGAGCCGGTGCCCCGGACTCAGCAAGGCAGAGGATTCTATTCCCGTTATTTCCTCATTCCAAAGAAAACCGGAGGCCTACATCCCATCCTAGACCTCAGAAATCTCAACAAATTTCTGAAGAAAGAAAAATTCAGGATGGTTTCTCTAGGCACACATGCTTCCATTTCTTCAAACAGGAGATTGGCTTTGTTCTCTGGATCTTCAAGACGCTTACGCTCACATTCCAATATTCCCTCCTCATCGCAAGTATCTGCACTTCATGGTGGGTCATTGACATTTCCAGTACACATTATTACCATTCGGACTTGCATCAGCTCCCAGAGTATTCACAAAATGTCTGGCAGTAATAGCAGCACACTTACGCAAAGAAAGTGTCCATGTCTTTCCTTATCGAGATGACTGGCTCATCAGAAGTCAAACTCAACAAGGAGCTCTGGCTTCCCTTAGTCGAACAATTACTCTACTTCACTCTATTGGTTTTCTCATCAATTATCAAAAGTCCCATCTCATTCTGTCTCACCTGCTTCAATTCATAGGAGCAGAATTGAACACCATACTTTCAAAAGCTTTTCTACCCGAGGATCGGGCAGAGACACTTTCCCTATTGGCAAATTCGCTACACTCAAAGAAACAAGCAACAGCTCATCAGTTTCTAACCTTACTAGGCCACATGGCCTCCACAGTTCATGTCAATCCTATGGCAAGGCTAGCCATAAGGGTAACCCAATGGACTTTAAAATCACAATAGATCCATGCCATTCAGCCACTGTCCTCTCCAATTCAAGTGACCCACCAGTTAAGGTCATCCCTACTATGGTGGGCAAACAAGGACAACTTGTGCAAGGGCCTGCCCTTCCAACAACCAGTCCCACAGATAACTTTAACTACAGATGCATCCACCTTAGGTTGGGGAACTCACATAAACAATCTCCAAATCCAGGGTACTTGGACAAAACTTGAAGCAACATTTCAAATCAATTTCCTGGAACTTCAAGCTATACGTTATGCGCTACATGCGTTCAAGGACTGCCTTTCACAGAAGACTGTTCTGATCCAAGTGGACAACACAGTAGCTATGTGGTACATCAACAAACAGGGAGGTACGGGCTCGTATGTCCTTTTTCAAGAAGCCACTCAGATTTGGGACTGGGCCCTAACACACTCAATGTTTCTCTGGGCCACTTCTCTAGCGGCCACTTCTCTAGCGGGCATCCACAATGTAGTGACAGATCGTCTCAGTCCAATCACCCGAGTGGTCCCTGGATCCCTTAGTAGCGACCAGGATCTTTCAACATTGGGGACAACCAAAAATAGACCTCTTTGCATCACACCTGAATTACAAAGTGGACAAGTTTTGCGCTCTGCACAGAGACACCAGCCAGCCAAGGACGCTTTTGCTCACCCTTGGAACTCAGGCCTTCTATACGCGCATCCTCCGATACCACTCATAACCAAAACTTTAGTGAAGCTACAACAGGACAAAGGGTCCATGATACTTATAGCCTCGTATTGGCCTCGACAAGTATGGTTTCCCAACTTCTAGACCTCTCAATCGGAGATCCAATTCGCCTGGGGGTAGTTCCCACTCTCATAACTCAGGATCATGGTCGATTGCGCCATCCCAACCTTCAATCCCTATCCCTGACAGCATGGATGTTGAAAGCATGATTTTACAACCACTCAATCTTTCAACCAATGTATCTCAGGTGCTTATAGCTTCACGTAAACCTTCAACACGAAAGAATTATTCTTCAAAATGGAAAAGGTTTACTTTGTGGTGCATGCAAAAGAGTATTGACCTTTTCTCCTGCCCCACAACTTCTCTACTAGACTACTTATGCCATCTTTCAGATTCTGGCCTCCAGACATCATCTGTAAGAGTACATTTAAGTGCAAACTCTGCTTACCATAACAAGATGGGAGATGCACCAATATCCATATATCCTCTTGTCAGTAGATTTATGAGAGGCTTAATTCACCTTAAACCACCAATTCAGCTACCTGTCACAGAATGGGACCTGAATATGGTCTTAACAAGACTCATGCATTCTCCCTTTGAACCCATGACTTCCTGTGATCTTAAATTTCTCACATGGAAAACTATCTTCCTCATAGCTATTACATCGGCTAGAAGGGTTAGTGAGTTACAAGCACTTGTCACGTACTCACCATATACAAAATTCCTACATGACAGAGTGGTTCTCCGAACACAACCAAAATTCCTCCCTAAGGTAGTAACAGAATTCCACTTGAACCAATCTATAGTTTTACCCATATTCTTTCCAAGGCCTCATTCTCACCAAGGAGAACGGGCCTTACATACCTTGGACTGTAAACGTGCGCTAGCATATTACTTAGACCGCACTGCAGTCCATAGGAAATCCACTCGACTCTTTGTATCTTTTGATCCAAACAAACCGGGTAAAGCAGTGGGTAAACATACTCTCTCCACCTGGCTAGCAGATTGCATACAGTTTTGTTATGAAAAAGCAGGCCTTCCTCTCCAAGGGCAAGTAAAGGCACATTCAGTAAGAGCAATGTCAACCTCAGTAGCACACTACCGTTCAGTGCCAATTCTTGACATATGTAAAGCAGCAACATGGAGTTCTCTTCACACCTTTGTAGCTCATTTCTGTTTTAACAAAGAAGGACAACAAGATTCAGCCTACGGACAATCTGTCTTTAAAAACTTGTTTCCAGTTTAATCCCAACTCCTACATCCAACCTGCTGTGATCTTCGGCTGCCTCATTTTCACCAGCAATACTTCACTGTTGCTTCACTACAAAATGACTCAGCCTCTAGCTTGCTAATCACCCATATGTGAGGAATAGCATCCTGCTTGTCCTGGGATAAAGCAAAATTGCTTACCTTGTAATAGGTGTTATCCCAGGACAGCAGGATGTAGTCCTCACGAAACCCACCCGCCACCCCACGGAGTTGGGTCCAATACATTTTATTATTTTATTTTTGCTAAAGCTTATTGCTACATATGAGACTGAAGGGAGACACCTGTGGCTGAGAATATCATGGCATGCTGGGCATGCTCAGTGGGCTCAGAGTGCTAGTCTAAAGTTTCTAGAAACTTTGATAGAAAGTTTTCCGCAATAGGGCTCCATCAATGATGTCACCCATATGTGAGGACTACATCCTGCTGTCCTGGGATAACACCTATTACAAGGTAAGCAATTTTGCTTTATATCATGTGGAACAACTCTTTATCCTAAGGGAAGATAGTGGTAAGATATGCCATGCTGGGTCAATATTAGTCAGAAGTACCTGGTAGAACCCAAAGAGTAGATCTATTCCTTGTTGCTGACTCCCTGGGATAAGCAGTGGCTTTCCCAAATCTACCTGGTTAACATTGGCTTATGGACTTTTCCTCCAAGAAATTTAGCTAAACTCTTTTAAACCCAGCTATGCTTGATGCCTTGACCATAACCTCTGAACAAATTCCACAGCTTGATTTTGCATTGAGTAAAAAATACTTATTCTAATTTGTTTTAAATCTGCTATCTGCAGTTTCATGGAGTGTCCACTAGTCTTAGTACTATTTGAAAGAGTAAATAACAGTCCTCTAGTTACTCATTCCACCCCACTAATGATTTGATAAACGTCTAATATAGGCCCCTTGTAAACTGGCTAAAAGGAAACAGAGAGTAGGATTAAATGGACAATTTTCTCAGTGGAAGGGAGTGGACAGTGGAGTGCCTCAGGGATCTGTATTGGGACCCTTACTTTTCAATATATTTATAAATGATCTGGAAAGAAATACGACGAGTGAGATAATCAAATTTGCAGATGACACAAAATTGTTCAGAGTAGTTAAATCACAAGCAGATTGTGATAAATTGCAGGAAGACCTTGTGAGACTAGAAAATTGGGCATCCAAATGGCAGATGAAATTTAATGTGGATAAGTGCAAGGTGATGCATATAGGGAAAAATAACCCATGCTATAATTACACAGTGTTGGGTTCCATATTAGGTGCTACAACCCAAGAAAGAGATCTAGCTGTCATAGTGGATAACACATTGAAATCGTCAGTTCAGTGTGCTGCGGCAGTCAAAAAAGTAAACAGAATGTTGGGAATTATTAGAAAGGGAATGGTGAATAAAACGGAAAATGTCATAATGCCTCTGTATCGCTCCATGGTAAGACCACACCTTGAATACTGTGTACAGTTCTGGTCACCGCATCTCAAAAAAGATATAATTGCGATGGAGAAGGTACAGAGAAGGGCTATCAAAATGATAAGGGGAATGGAACAGCTCCCCTATGAGGAAAGACTAAAGAGGTTAGGACTTTTCAGCTTGGAGAAGAGACGACTTAGGGGGGATATGAAAGAGGTGTTTAAAATCATGAGAGGTCTAGAACGGGTAGATGTGAATCGGTTATTTACTCTTTCGGATAGTAGAAAGACTAGGGGGCACTCCATGAAGTTAGCATGGGGCACATTTAAACCTAATCGGAGAAAGTTCTTTTTTACTCAACGCACAATTAAACTCTGGAATTTGTTGCCAGAGGATGTGGTTAGTGCTTAAAAAAGGATTGGATAAGTTCTTGGAGGAGAAGTCCATTACCTGCTATTAAGTTCACTTAGAGAATAGCCACTGCCATTAGCAATGGTTACATGGAATAGACTTAGTTTTTGGGTACTTGCCCGATTCTTATGGCCTGGATTGGCCACTGTTGGAAACAGGATGCTGGGCTTGATGGACCCTTGGTCTGACCCAGTATGGCATGTTCTTATGTTCCTCTTCTTCAAGCTGAAAAGCATCTCCTTGTAAGGAAGCCGTTCCATCCCCTTTATCAGGTTTGTTACCCTTCTAGGTACCTTTTTTTATTTCCACTAACTCTTTTTTGAAATGAAATGACCAGAATTTCACACAACACTTGGTGCGATTGCAGCAAGGATCAGTTCAGAGGCATTATGATATTCTCTGCCTTATTTTTCATTCTTTTCTGAATCATAATATTCTATTTGCTTTCTAGACTGCTGCTGCACATTGAGCTTAGGTTTTCATTGTCCACAATGATTCCACAAACCTTGTCCTAGGTGGTGACTCCTCACATGGAACCAAGCATTGTGTACTCAGTTTTGGATTTTTTGCACTTATCCACAGTAAATTTCATCTGCCATTTAGATGTCCAGCCCCCTGTCTTGCAAGGGCCTTTTGCACTTCTCACAGTCTGCTCATGTTTAACAACTTTGAATACTTTTGTATACCTGGCGCACACCATTATTTACCTTTTGCATTGGTAAAATTGGCCATTTAATCCTATTTTTTCCTATCTTTTAACCAGTTACCAAACCACAATTATATCGCCTCCTACCCCAAGATTTTTTAATTCCATGAGGAATCTCATGCAGGACTTTGTCAAATGCCTTTTGAAAATCCAGATATACTATATTAACTGGCTCAGCCTTATCCACATGTTTATTAGGACTGTAAAAAAAAAAAAAAGAAAATCCAGTAAATTGATAAGGTTACATTTTCTTTTGCTAAATCCATTTTGGCTCCTCCCTAATAGGTCATGTTTATGCATATGGCCAGTAATTTTGTTTTTTAAGAATGGCTTCTACCATTTTGCCTGGCACCAATGTCAAACTCACTGGTTTATAATTTAATAGATCACCTTGGAGCCCTTTTTAAAAATTGGTGCTACATTGGCAACCCTCCAGTCCTCAGGTTGTGTGGCTGTTTTTAATGATAGGAAACATTACTAGTAATGGATCAGCAGTTTCATAATTGAATTCTTTCAGAACTCTTGAGGTGACTACCATCCAGTCCTGGTGATTTCTTACTCTTTAGTTTGTCATTGTGACAGGGTTCTTAAGATATTAAATATCAAGGGGGGTATGTTTGAACAGCTAGAGAGGCATGTGCGGCTGGCAGTTGGCCAGGCCCTACAGGGCCTCGAGCCTCCAGGTACCGCCTGCTCCACCGCTGCTTGCTCCTTTGTTGGAGCGGCTCGACATACTGCTCGGTATGCTACCCACGCAGCCGGCTCCAGTACTCCAAACCCCTCAGCGGCCCCTGGGCGCACCGCTGCCATTGCCACCAGCCCACATACCAGTGAGTGACTCCTCTGAGGAGGAAGAGCCATCGGGCTCGATGGCAGGCTGGAGACACAAGGTGCCACCCCACCGGCCAGCTCCGGTGCCTTTCCAGGTGCTTTCAAGGACCAGACCGCATACATCGATGGGCCTTTGGCCCCCCAGAGGGTCACAGCGAGGGTGAAGCCCCCTACAACCCCTGGGAGGGTGAGGCGTCAGTATCTCCCCCGGAAGAATGACAGCATTCTCCCTCCGAGGACCTCTCCTTTACAGGGTTTGTCAAAGCCATGGCCAAGTCGGTGCCCTTCCAATTATTGACAGAGCAGGACTCCAGGCACAAAATGCTTGAAATCCTGCAGTTCAAGGATGCCTCGAAGGAGGTGGTGGCAGTACCAGTCCATGACATTTTCACGGAACTAGTAACCCGCCTGTGGGAGCATCCCATCTCTGTGCCACTGGTTAATATAAAGATTGATATGGTGTACCTAATCCACCATCTACTGGGTTCAACAGTCATCAACTCCCCCACCAATTGGTGGTGGTAGAGTCAGTCATGAAAAAGGCTAAGAGGGTTTGTACCCATGCCTCAGCTCCTCCAGGGTGCGAACATAAAGCCCTTGATGCGTTGGGATGCGAGTGTTTCAGGGCACCATGCTCATTGCCCGCATAGTTTGCTACCAGCTTTACATGGCGCAATATTCTTGGAATCTGTGGAAGCAGACCCTGGAGTTCAGTGAGTGTCAGCCTGAGAATCCTCCTGGAATTATGGAGGCAATCATCCAGCAGGGCCTGGAGTGTGATAAACACGAGGTCCGCTCAGCATATGATGTCTTCGAGACAGCCATGAGATCCACTGCAGCAGACATTGGGGCCCGTCAGATGGCTTGGTTATGAGCTTCTGACTTGTGCCCTGATATACAGGACTGTCTCGCTGACTTGCCTTGTACAGGGGAGAACCTGTTTGGGGACATGATTAAGAAGGTTATAACTCAGCTGAAGAATTACCAAGAGACCCTTCAGTAATTGTCGGCTAGCACTTCCGACACGCGCCTATCAGGAACCCCTCGTGGCAAGATCCGGCATGGCCTATTGGCCTCATAAGTATTACCCGCCCACAACGAGGTCAAGGGCTCAGAGGCCTGTCCCCAAGGCCAGACAGAGACAGCCTAGGCCACTTCGGGCGTGTATGGCTTTGCCACAGAACCTCATCACAGGATTTTGACTGGTGGCGAGGAAGTAAGAGTCATCCTTCCCCGCAGGACCCTGGCGCCTGGGTCATCTCCAACTTTTCGCAGATCGATGGACTCAATCACATCGGACCTCTGGGTCCTATCCATCATTTGCCAGGGTTACCAGCTGCATTTCCAGCGACGTCCACCCTGCTCCCCTCCAACTCCCAAGTGGAGGGGAGCAGAGGACGTTAGAATACTTCTAGTATTCTGCCCTCGTTTCTGCTCAAGCAGTCTAACCTGTTCCAACCAGCCAATGGGGCAGAAGGTTCTATTCCAGGTATTTCCTAATACCCAAGAAAGCGGGTGGCCTCAGACCTATATTGGACCTGAGAGCTTTAACCGGTTCTTGGTAAAGGAAAAGTTCAAAATGGTCTCGCTGGGCACCCTGATCAACCTTCTCAAGGCAGGGGACTGGATCTGCTCCCTTGATCTACTTGATGCGTACATCCATATCCCCATTTTTCAGGCGGATTGGCAGTACCTAAGATTTCTGGTTGACGGACACCACTATCAGTATCGAGTTCTGCCCTTTGGCCTGGCAGGGAATTCATGTGTTTCCCTACCTTGACGATTGGCTCATCAAGGGGCTCAGAGTGCCATGTGCCTCACAATCGAAACTCTGGAGACCCTGGAATTCTTGATCAACTATCCCAAGTCCCACCTTCAGCCAACCATGCAGCTGGACTTCATTGGGACACGCCTGGACACGGTCCAGGAGAGGGCCTACCTACCTCGGGGACAGAGCAGAGACCTTAGCAGCTCCTGCATGACATGTCTCCAGCTGCCCACATGTCTCTGCTCGTCAGTTTCTCTAGCTGCTGGGCCTTATGGCAGTGACTGTGCACCCACATGCACCTTGGGCAATGGATGCTGAGCTTTCAGTGTTGTCAGGCTTTGTAGGACCTGCATGCTTGCGACATAGTCACGGAATGGATATGGCAATCCCCACAAACCTAGAGCAGGGTTGTCCCTTTTGGAATGCTCAGCCTCAGGCCACACTCACCACCGATGCTTCTCAGATGGAGTGGGGAACGCATGTTCTGGGTTACCACATCCAAGGTTTCTGGTCGGTTCAGGAGGCACAGCTCCTGATCAACCTCTTGGGGCTGCGAGCAGTTCGCTATGCCCTATAGGTGTTCCGAGAGCTTCTCATGAACAAGGTAGTTCCAGTTCAGACCAACAATCAGGTGGCCATGTGGTCCAGGTCTGGTCATGGGTCATCGAGAATGGTATCACTCTCCAGGTGGTGTACCTTCTGGGAGTGGACAACATCTTGGCCAATACCTTGAGTCGGACATTCAGATCCCAAAAATAGTCCCTCAAGCAGCAGGTAGCGAACTGCATCTTCTGCTATTGGGGGACCCCGGACATAGAAGTGTTTGCCTCCATGTAAAACAGAAAAGGTTCACCAGTTTTGCTCCCTTGCCAAGAGGGGGAAAGGATTGATGGTGGACACCTCGATCCACTGTGGATCAGGCTTGCTGTACACCTACCCACCCCTTCTGCTCATATACAAGACACTCCAGAAGTTGCAGCAAGATCGAGGCTCCATGATCCTGATCACTCCCTGTTGACCCCGACAGGTCTGGTTCCCGACCCTTCAGGACCTAACTGCGCACCCCCCAATCCATTCACCCAGGTCCAGGGCAGACTCCATCACCCCAACGTGCGGACCCTGGCCCTCAGCTTGGATGTTGACTGGGTGATGGTAGAGGCCCTCAGCCTATCGGATGGGGGTAACCCATGTCCTCCTGGAATCCAGAAAACCTTCCACCTCAGTGCCATAGGGTCATACCATCGGGGTTCGGATGGTTCTGCAATTTCTTGCCATCTGCTCATGGGCCGGTTCATGAGGGGCTTGCTTTAATTGAAGCCTCCCATTCATCCGCCAGCAGTTTCCTGCGATCTCAGCATGGTCCTCTCGCAACTCATGAAACCTCTGTTTGAGCTGTTACATTCTTGTGATTTCAAGTACCTCTCATGGAAAGAGATCTTCTTGGTTGTGGTCACATCGGCTCACAGGGTAGGTGAACTGCAAGCACTGGTGTTGTATCTGCCTTATATGAGGTTTTGTCATGACAGGGTGGTCCTACAGACACACCCGAAATTCCTACCCAAGGTGGTTTCAGAGTTCCATCTCTACCAGTCCATCGTGTTGCTGTTATTTTTCCCGAGACTGCACGCTCATCGCAGTGAATGTGCTCTGCACACTTTAGATTGCAAGAGGGTGCTTTCCTTTTATTTGGAATGGACAGTACCCCACCACACCTCTACTCAGCTGTTCATGTCTTTTGACAAGATTAGACTGGGAATCACTGTCTCCAAGCAGATACTATCCCGCTGGTTAGCAGATTGCATTGCCTTCTGCTGTGCGCAGGCGGGTTCACAACTTGATGGTCACATCAAAGCTCACTGTCCAGGCCACGTCGGTCTTGGTGGCTCACTTGCATGTGGTTCCTATCCATGAAATCTGCTGAGCGGCGACCTGGAGTTCCCTCCACACTTTCGCCTCGCATTACTGCCTGGACAAGGATGGCTGGCAGGACAGTCTGTCCTCCATAACCTCTTCCAGCCATAAAAAGCCAATTTTCCCTCCATGGGTCCCATTTTGGATACAAGCCTGCTCCTGGGGTTGCTGCAGCGCTGGTTGTGATACATACCTGCCCCTAATCCCCGCTGCAGATGCCTGGAGCAGCTTGGAGCTACTTATTCACGCATGTGTGAGGACTACCATCCTGCCTGTCCTTGGAGAAAGCAGAGTTCCTTACCTGTAACAGGTGTTCGCCAAAAACAGCAGGATGTTAGTCCTCACAAAAACTGCCTACCTTCCCGCAGAGTTGGATTTTTTTCTTTCGGTTTGTTGTTTTCATTTTTGCAAACACTATGTTCTGAGACTGAATAGGGACCCCCGCGTGGATGCGTGGCTAGCGTCCTGCTGGGCATGCTCAGTGTGCCTGTCAAAGTTTCCCATGCTGGGCTCCATCCGATGATGTCACCCATGTGTGAGGACTAACATCCTGCCGTCCTTGGAGAACGCCTATTACAAGTAAGTAACTCTGCTTTCGCGGGAGAGTGAATAGCTCCCAGAGAAGTGGTTCCCTGGGAAACCCTGGGATACTGGGTTCATGACCAGACTATTCCTGATGGATTACACAAAATCAATACAAAATGAAATATGAGAGAGCTTTTTTCCATGCAGCCCCCTATTTAGAACAGCAACCCTAGCCCTGTTAAATACTGCCACTCCCAGTACTGATCCTTTGCACAAGCAGAATGCCAACAGTGGTGCTGGGAAGTGCTTAACTGGAACCTCGGCTTTTTGACTCTGGTTGGGACTCCAAGCCAAATCTATGGAAAATCATTCTTATTTATGAGGAAAGAAAGTGGCAAAAAGAAGCAAATATGCAGACAGGTGTAAGCAAAAGAAGCCCCCTCCCTAGAAGGGAGGGTGACAGTGAGAGGAGAGGGTTTTTTTGGGGGGGGAAATAAAATATGAAAAATAAGCCAAGAGGAGATGGTAAAGAGAAGGTGATGGAAGACAGGAAGATTATGGTATAAGTCACCAATTGAAGCAAATAAATTGTACTTGTTATAGAAAAAAACTATGCTTTTGCTTTAACTGCTGCATATAACCGTTCAAAATTATTTTCCATTATCAAATCTTTTGCCTCAGTTTCAGTGGTAGTGCTCATCTGATGATGATGGTCTATCTGCAAACCAATGTGAGCAATTGGAAAGGTTGTTTATTTATTTCATTTATATTCCGCTTTTCAGGCACTTCAAACTGGATTACATTCAGGTACTGTAAGTATTCCCCTATCCCCAGAGGGCTTACAATCCAAGTTTATTTGCAAATAAAATCACCAAGCTTAGGGATGAATTAGATAAATGGGCTGGTGATCTTCACCTGATGATTTCTGATAAGGAAGAATTAGACCCCCTACTTGTTGGGTACCGATGATAACGAAGGCATAAAACCCTCTTAAGCTTCACATAGGGTTCCCCCACTTCTATCAACTTTTTCCATCTTTGCTGAATTAGGGTTGGGGGGATAGGGAGAAGATTCTTATGACTGCTAAACCCAATACTTGCCAAATCCCGCATGGCTAGATAAAGAAGCGAGGAAGGATTTATTCCCTTGGTTGAACTTCTTAAAAAAAAGCAAACATTTTCCTGAAAGAGGCAAACGTCCAGCCTCTGCTAAAGGAAAGCTCATTGGATCTAAGGTTGTTGGAAAATTTTAGGATGACCTCAAATGTCCCATTTTTAGGGAAGATTTTAGAACGGGTTGTGGCCATCCAACTTCAGGCATATTTAGGTAGGATAAAACTGTCAGACCCTTTTCAGTCCTACTGAGGAATGGATGGTGTATGGTGAGGGTGGTGATATAATATATATTAACCACACAGAGACAGAAAATGTTTGCAGATAAAGAGTGCGGGGCCCATCAAACCTGCCCATTTTCTCTGTTTCTGATTTCATATTTTTTCCTCAAAAGAGGGGACCCAAAATAGTTTCTGACTTAAAAAACAGTCAAATACATCAATACAGTATAATACGCTTACCGTCTGCATTCCCAGTAATGTCCCTCCAGAAGAAGCCGCTTGGCGAAACATGGCCATGTTGGGGGACTTAATTACAGCTCACTGATCCATTAATACATTCTTAAGATCATGAGATGGCTGCAGCATTGGCCACTTGGTACTTACCCTTTGTGGATTGCAAATATGAAAACTGATGCAAACTAATATCCTGGTTGAAATTTAAAAAGTACCAAAAATGCATTTTCTTTGTGATTTCCCATTTTTCCTCATGCTCTATTTGCTTTATTTTTAATATAAAATATGGAATAATTTAAGAATTCCCAAATAGTGCAGTAGGTGGGGTAGGTCTATCTCAGACCTAACTTGATATCCAGCTTTATCCTCCTTTCCCCACCATTAAGGAGCCTCGTCTGTACACTACTCATGCTTTCTTGAATCCTTTTAACGATTTTGCCTCAACTACCTGCCTCCCTCGGGAAGCTGTTTAATGCATCCATCACCCTTTCTGTGAAGCATTTTTATTGGATTACGTTTGGTATTTTAATTCATAAGCTCATTTGTCATTCTGATGTATATTCCCCATTCCATTCAAGATAGCATTTGTAATGTTTTGGCATCTCACATTAATCGGATTTTTAAAATACAGAAACAATTTATTTGATTTTATAATAATTTCAGTCCCTAAGTGGACTATTTTTTTTTTGGTAAACACTCTGCTTATACATCTGCTTTTTCATGATTTGGATGTTCCCCTTCCATGAGCTACCATTTTCTAGCATTTATACAGATTTTAACTTTTGGTTCCTTACTACAGTAAGTAAATTACTGAATAAGGTGGAATTCATGCCTAATTAGATGCACTTAGTAGTACAGTATATAGGAAATGGTGTAAAAAATAAATTCATTGGAATGTGCTTCCAACACTGAAAATGCAAGCTATTATTATAGGGGGGACAGAATACAGGAAGAAAGCCCACCAACTGGAACATCTGGGTGAGAGAGAGTCAGTCTGACACACACACACCACTTTAGAAGGGCACTTTGCCTCTGCTAGCTGCATTGTACAAGTCTACTCCTCTCGTTATACTTTTCATCCATTATAATGACTACAAATGTTTAGTGACACCAATATTATTTATTTATTTATTTATTTGTATGCTTTTATATATCGAAATTTAGCTAAAGGCCTTCACTCCGGTTTACAGGTGTAACAACTTATTACAGGCGAAAACACATATATTCTAACAAACATGTTACAAGCAAAACACAACTGGTATATTGGTAGATATAGATTGGATAAAACTTCGAATACAGATTGGAAATATGTAATAGCTTATGTGTACATAGAGTGAGTATATTATCAGTTCAAAGGAGATTGATTATACGTTGCCATCTGAGGAGATGTTTATCAAGTGAATGATTATTCAATTACTATGAATACCTATTACTATGAATACCTCAGAATGTTTCTATTACAACACCCCCCCCCCCAAACCCCACCCCACCTTAAAGTGCCCCTCTCAGTGGTACATATATAGAGGCACTCTCTCCCATTGTTGCTCATCCCACGCACGGGCCTGCTCATCTCTCCAGCTCCTCCGGGGGTCCTGGGTCGTCCTCTCCTGCAGCGGTGGCAAGCATGGCTAGGCCTCGGTATCCTGTGGCAGCAGTCGCAGGGCCTTCATCCTCCAGCCAGGCCTCACGGTGGGGCTCTGTGTCCTCAGTGGCGTTGGCCCCGCCCCTAGGTGCACGTGTGCGCGGACCTCCTGGCCTCTTAAAGGTCCAGGGGCGGATCCCAGCTCCGCGGTGCGCCCTGATTGAGTGTAATATAAAGGAAGTTCCCTGCCATCACTTCCTTGCCTTGGCAATTGGGTCAATCCTTGTGATTTCTAGTTTGCCTCTGCATTCCAGTCTCTGTTCCAGTCCTGTTCCAGCGTCCTTCCGTTCCAGCGTCCTTCTGTCTCCTCGTCTCCCCAGGTAGTACCTTTCGGATTGTCTTCTCGGTACTGACCTCGGCTTCCCTTGACTACGTTTGATCGCTGCCTGCCTTTGACCTTCTGCCTGATTACCGACCACACCTGCACGCTGCCTGGAACTGACCTCTGCCTGAACTCAACCTCGTCTGACTGCCTCCTGGAACTTGACCTTTGCTTGGCTGACCACCCACGGACTGATTACTGGCTCTGACCCTCGCATTGGCTGACCACGCTTCCTTCAATCTGGCCTTGATCCTTGCTATACATTCAGAGACTCTCTTCTGGCCTTCTCAGGCACCCAGAACTTCCGGCCTGAGTATTGACCGCACACCCTTGATCATGGTGGGCACACCCCTGAACTTCTTATCGAGATCCTGCAAGGCCCACCTAAGACCAAACGGCCCAGGTACCCAAGGGCTCAACCCGGGGGTACTTAAGGTTGCTAGTGGCGAATCTCCAGCTAGCCTCTGTCTCCTATTATGCTCCGCCTCCTGGTGGCAGGAGCTCTCTGGGTCCGACCAGGCAGCTTACCAATCCTGCACTAGGCCAAGGGTCCACCTCCTGGCGCAACACCCATATGCTAAAAATATTTTCGCCATAACACAAGACTGTCGCAAACACAATGCACCAAAAAATAGTTGTGGTTATTTCAGGTGCTAAATCCTGCACGGATGTATTGCATTGGATGCTAACAGGCCTCATTTCCATTAACTCCGCCCAAACTTCTCCCACTGGAATAATGTGGAATTTGCATATGCATTTGCGTTGCATTATTTATCGCGTGCGTTAGGATATGAACGCCTACTATCATGCCTTAACATGCACATTAAGGCCCTATCGCGAAATAATAAATGTCCCTGAATGGTTGCTAATTAGTGCTAAATTGTGGTGATGGCTTTTAGTGATGTAGACGGCTATTGACTGGGAATTAGGCTAAGACCACCAGCTTATGTTACATGGGATGCCAAAAGGCTTCTAGAAGTAACGACTTTCAGATACTACTGACCTGACTTAGATGTGAACTGGCAATCTAGAGATAAAATACCGTCTGTGTGCCAACTCATGGAACTAGATGACTCAATGAGAGCGCCAGCTTTTTTGTTCGATTTCGTATTATATATTAAGTCTATATTATATGTCTCCTTTCCCTTCTGCAGAGTTATTGATTTGAATATATGTCTAGGATACTTTATGGACACTGCTATCACCAAAGCTCAAAGTGGCACTTTGTCAGCACAGTCAGTAGAGAAGGAACACCAGGTGGTTGGCAGAGAGCCTTTTGCCAGCTGCCACAGAACTGTTTCCCTTCCACTGTTGCTGGCCCTCCTGGGCCAATGCAGGTCCATCTTCCTAGACTTGGCAGCACAGGAACTGAGTGACAGCTGCACATCCTGGCGCTGCAGCTCCTCCTCATGCTTCCTGTTTGGAAAGAGTCAACCGATGAGGAGCAGCCATAGGGACGCAGGGTGCACCTCGGCCTAAGATGCTGGTCTTGAGGGAGGTAAGACGGGGAATGGAAGGAGCACATATGGAGATAAGCAGAGAAGAGGAACATGGTGGGTTAAGAATATGAGAGACATGGGATGGATGAAGAGAGAGGTGGACCAGAATGGGGGGGGGGGGGGAGGATATTGGTCAGAAGAGCATAAAGGGTTATTTGGGAAAGAAAACATTGAGGGAGCCGGAGAGGAGATGAAGCAAGAACAATGTGAAAGAGCAAAGTTAATGGTGAAGGGGTAAGCAAAATGGAGAGAGGACAATGAACTGAGCCAGGAATGCAGGGAAGAGAAAGATGAAAGAATAATAAATTAGAGATAGGCCTGGTCATCGGATGTAGTAACGCAAGCAGAGGGGGCAAGAAAGCTTCGATACCTGTGTGGTAACTTGGGAAACAGCCAGGAAAACAATGGAGGCAGACTCTGGCTGTTTCCTTACTGTGCACTTCTATTTACAGTGAAGCAAAACAGAAAAACAGATGCAGCTCACCTCGCTGTTCTGACAGTATTTATTTATTTATTTATTTAGCGTTTTTCTATACCGGCATTCATGATTAGAAACCACATCATGCCGGTTTACATACAACAAGGGGTGAGAACAAGAAACGAAACATAAACAAGTGCAAGGAGATCAAAAGTTACATTACAACAAGGGTCTGAAACTGGGAAGAGAAATTAGAATAAGAGAGCCGAACAGTAAGGATTACATTATTTACATTATAATGTGAAGTCTCTTGTATAGTTTGCTATCTCTTATAAAATTGCTATCATTTAGTTCGTATCTGGGAAGGCTTGTTTAAATAGCCAAGTCTTAAGCCTTTTTCTAAAAGTCGGTAGGCATGGTTCTTGTCTCAGATCCGGAGGGATAGAATTCCATAATGAAGGACCAGCTGTGGAAAAGGCTCGGTCTCTGAAAGTTAGGTAGTGAGTGGTTTTGGTTTGGGGAACGCGGAGTGATCCTCTGTAGGCTTCTCTGATGGGTCTAGTGGATGTGTGTTGTCTGAGTGGTATTTGTAAATCGAGCATTGCTTGATGATGTATAGCCTTGTGGATAATAGTGATGGATTTGTGGATGATTCTAAAGTGTATAGGCAACCACTGCAGGTTCTTGAGAGTGGGGGAAATGTGATCTCTTCTCCTGCTGTTGGTCAGAATTCTCACAGCTGTATTCTGGAGCATCTGAAGGGGTTTGATGGAAGCGGAAGGGAGACCTAGTAAGATAGAATTGCAATAGTCTATCTTAGAAAAGATAACTGCTTGAAGGACCGTTCTGAAGTCTCGCATGTGAAGGAGCGGTTTGATTCTTTTAAGTACCTGGAGTTTATAGAATCCATCTTTAGTAGTTTTTTTGATGAAGGATTTTAAGTTGAGAAGGTTGTCGATAATTATTCCTAAGTCCCTTGTTTGGGTGGTAGGTGGGTTGGTTGGAAGACTCAAAGATGGGTTACTATTTTCTGGAGAGATGATGAGAAGTTCCGTCTTAGCCGTATTTAATATCAAGTTTAAACTCGAGAGGAGGAGATTGATTTCTTTAAGACAGAGTTCCCAGAATTCAAGAGTTTTGGCGATGGTTTCATTGATAGGGATCAGGATCTGCACGTCGTCTGCGTATAGGAAGTGAATTAGTTTCAAGCGGTTTAGTAGTTGACAAAGTGGAAGAAGGTAAATATTAAAGAGTGTAGGTGAGAGGGAGGAACCCTGAGGAACTCCTAAAGATGAGGAATGGCGGGAAGATTCCTTGTTATGGACCTTTACCTTATAGCCTCTGTTGCTGAGGAATGAGTTGAACCATGATAGAGCAGTTCCTGAAATTCCTATGTTCGACAGTTGGTTGAGGAGGGTGGAGTGGTTGACGGTATCAAACGCGGCCGAAAGGTCTAGAAGAATAAGTAGGAAGGATTGGCCTTTGTCTAGTCCCATGATGATGTTGCCTGTCAGGGATATGAGTAGAGTTTCCGTGCTTAATGCTTTACGGAATCCATATTGTGAGGGGTAAAGTATTTTGTGGTCTTCAATGTAATTGGAGAGTTGAGTGTTGACCAGCTTTTCCATTATCTTGGCAATAAAAGGAAGGTTTGAAATCGGGCGAAAGTTGTTGGGGTCTTTAGGGTCTAGATTGGGTTTCTTTAAGAGTGGTTTTAGAGAAGCTAGTTTAAGTTCTTCTGGGAAAATTCCCTGGGATAATGAGCAGTTGATGATATCTGCCAGGGTTTTGGAGATTGTTTCCGGTATAAGGAGGAGGAGCTTTGTAGGTATTTGGTCGAAGGGGTGGGAGGAAGGTTTCATTTTCTTAAGTAACAGAAGGATATCAGAGGCTGTGATGGGTTCGAATGATTCAAAGGAGGTTCCTTTGTTTAGTATCTGTAGAGCAGCAGTGAGAGGATTGTTACTGGGGGTCAGTCGCTTTAGCAGGTTAGATATTTTATCTTGGAAGAATGTAGCTAATTCCTCGGCTTTGGATTGAGCTAGGTCTATGGGAATATCAGGAGTGTTGATGTGAGTCAGGTTGGATAAGTAAGCGAAAAGAGCTTTTGCATCAGTTTCAAACATCAGTATTCAGTATTTCAAACATCAGTTTCAAACATCAGTTGCAACCTGTCTTCTCTGGTGGCCTGGGGTCAGGGCTTTCAATTTCCTTTAATTTTCTTTATTTGCATTTTTTTTTCAAGTTGGACATGACGCCACCCCCCCGCAGCACATTTTTAGCGATCCGCCCCTCCCCCCCCGGCAACATCTTTACTGACGCGGCTCCCCTCCTCCTCCTCTTCCCCCCCCCCCCCCGCGACATCTTTACTGACGCGGCTCCCCTTCTCTCCCCCCTCCCCCCGGCAGTGCATCTTTACTGACATGCCCCCCCCCCCGCCCGGTGGTGAATCTTTACTGACGCAGTAAAGTGGGGGAGAGAGCCACTGAGCCCCAGCGGTGCATCTTCAGTGAGGCTGCTCTAGCGACAAAAGAAGAAACTCATGGAGCAGTTGCAAGAAAGGTTGTTAAGGGAGTGGGAAACCTTGAATATGGGTGTGTGAACGAGAGAAAGAAAGCTTGTATGTGTGTGAGAGAGAGAGCCTGTGTGCTTATGCTTATGAGAGAAAGATCAAGCCACCGAGTGTGAAAGAGTACCTGTGTGTATGAGGGAGAGAGAGTAACTGAGAGTGAGAGGACGTCTGTGTGTATATTTGTGTGTGTGGGAGAAAGAGCCACTGAATGAGAGAGTGCCTGTGTGTATGCGTGTGTGTGTGTGTGAGAGAGACATAGCCACTTAGTTTGAGAGAGTACCTATGTATATGTGGGGGAGAGAGCCACTGAGCCCGAGACAGAGTGTGTGTGTGTGTGTGCGAGATAGACAGCCACTGAGTGTGAGGAAGATGGCAGGGATAAACCAAATTCCTGCTCCAGCAGATGCTGCATTCAACTGCCATTTCCTTACCCCCACAGCTGTCAGCAAGAATTGGGGCCTGTCTCGCAATAAACTGTGAGATTGGGGCCAATCTCACAGTTTATTGTGAGACAGGCCCCGTGGCAGTAGAAGTTCACATTGCATTAACATGACTGCTATGGTCCATGTGATCTGACAGGCCGCCAAGGAGCCTATCTGGCAGAAGAAGACAGGAGATCACACAACCCAGCATCTGCCAGTGGAAGCCATCCTGTTGGTGGCTGAAAATGAGTCCTGGCAGGCCACTGCGGGGGACTGAAGAGAGCATCTGCAACCCGGTAGCATTGTGAAGAGAGGGGGAGGCTTTGAAACCTGTGTGAATGAGAGAGTGAGTATTTCTGAGAGAGAGCAACCACTGAGTGTGTGTGTGTGTGTGTGTGTAGAGAGCCTCTGAATGTGAGTGTGCCTGTGGGTGTGTTATGGAGAGAGAGCCCACGTGTGTGTGTGTGCGTGCGTGCGCAGAGAGCCACTGAATGTGAGATTGCCTGAATAGGTGTGTGTGCATATTAGGGAAAGAGAGCCACTGAAAGTGAGTATGCACCAGTGTCTGTGTGTGTGCAGAGAGCCACTAAATTTGAGAGATTACCTGTGTGTGTGCGCATGTATTTGCAGATGGCCACTAAATGTGAAAGAATGACTAAGTGTGCGGGTGTGTGTGAGGGAAGGAGAGCCACTGAGTGTGAGTGCCTTTTTGTGTGAGAGTGCCTGTGTGTATAAAAGCCAGAGTGTAAGAAAGTGCCTTTTTGTGTGTGAGGAAGAAAGCCACTGAATGTGAGAGAATGCCTGAGCATGTGTGTGTGTGTATTTGAGGGATAGAGAGCCTTTGAATGTGAGAAAGTGCCTAAGTATGAGTGTTTGTGTGGAGAGAGCCACTGAATATGAGTGCCTGAGTATGTGATGTGAGGAAGAGAGAACCACTGAGTGTGAGAGTGCATTATTTTTTTTGTGTGTCTGTGTGTGAGGGAGAGAGAGCCCTGATAGTGTGAGATTGCCTGTGTGTGTAGATAAGAAGGGGAGAGAGCTACTGAGTAAGAGAGCAAGGCTTTGACTGTGTAAGAGAGAGAGGGCCACTGAGTGTGATAGAGTGGCTTTGTATGTGGGTGTGTGTATGTGTAAGGAAGAAAGAGCTACTGCGTGTGTGTGTATGGAGGAGAGAAAGAATACAATTTGTACATCCTTCCCCCCCCAACTAATCCAAGACAATCTCAAGCGGACCGGAAATCAAATGTTCCAGGTATGGAGAGCAGAGGATTTTTTTTTATCCCTATTAGTTCTAATTGTCGGATGTTATCTGATATGTCTGCTATTTTTAAATGTTTCCTTGATGTAATATTTGCAGTGCTGCTCTTTCCTGGGTAGGGTTGTTACTGTTCGAGTCCTGGAAGTTAGTGTCTATTTTGATTTGTCTCTTGGGGGTAAACTGTAATCTTGGCAGGCTGTGATAGCCTGAACTATTGAGACAACATAGGAGCCGTCTTTAGATGTGAATGTCTCTGATCTGACATCTGAAGAAGGGGCCTATGTAGTTTTAAAAACTCTTGTTCAGTATTTTTAGGTAAAGGTATTTATTTTGCAGGTATTTTTAGGCAGCCTGGCTTGTTCTGTTTACCTGGTGGTGTATTGGTGTTTTAGGGCTTGATGTAATATTTGCATTGTTGCTTTTTCATATGTAAGGTTATTACTGTTTGAGTACTGGCAGATAGTGCTGTTTCAGTATGGGAGGTTTGCTATTTTGTAATTGTTTATTCATGGCTTTCTGAGGGCCAAGCCCACACCCAATGCATATTACAAAAAGCTTAACGCAAAATCAGTTCCAATTGTTTTTCTATATTGGGGCAAGGGGATAGAGGGAGCGAATCTTCTGAAGGGTTGGGAAGGGAGTAAGATTGTTGGTGACTCGGCTGATGGGAGGGGTGAGTTGGAAGTGGAAAGGAAGCTGAGGGAGAGAGACTGAATCCTCTATGTTAAATGTCACTGTACGCCACTGGTCCTCTCATAGGAAAGCTTCCTCTCTGTTCTGCAGAGGCCTTCCCCTATCCTCTGAGTCCTGGTCTCTTATCCCTGGTCTGCCCTGATCCACTCTAGCCCAGAATCCCTTGCTGGGCTGGGATTTAAGGAGGACCGGTATAGATAGCTGTGGCTGGTCCTCTCTGGTTTCTTATATATTCCCTCACAACCTGCATAACACACAGCATCGTCCTTTTTAAGCATGTTTCATAAGCACCTTTTGCTGTTACATACAGACAGACAGACAGACAGACATCGCATCAGGATGAGGCTCTTAATCTGTTTTACAGTGCCCTGAGAATTTTCTGCTGTCCTGGACCTTAAAAGTACAGAGACTCCTGGTCTTAGGGTCGCCAACTTTCAACTGTGAAAATTCCGAACACGTGGAATACAATTTTCACCTATTAAAACTTTTATTACCTATTTAAACTTTTATTACTCGCCTTATTACTAGAAAACTGTGCAGAAAGAGAGTGACAACCAAATGATCCCAAATATAGAAAATACCATTAACATCCCATTAGAACAGTCAGGAAAACTACAACTAATTAACAACTGCCGCCCCCACCATTAGGAAAACGTGCATTTGATTTGAAGAAGAATCACAAATGCTTGTCATTTCTCAGGTCGCACAGAAGATCTAATAACTCATTAAATCTCGTTTGCCCCATTACTGTTGTGTATATATCCCTTGAGCCAGAGATCAGTGTCATGCTAAGACAAGGATGAAGTCCAAATTGCTCCATCCAATCTGCTCAATTGAGATTCCTCTGCATTGGGCAGAGGAGCATCCATATTCCTGTGCGCAATCCAACAGCAGCTTCACCCCACTATCTTGTCTTTTTTTAATCTGCTATCACACCCCTTTACCCATCACTGCCATCACAAATGAGGTGCCCTAGGCAACGCTTACGGGTTTTTTGTGACCCCTTTCTTCACACACAGTTAAAAATTAGGCAGTTAAGAGATTATACATGGACAATATATTTACATGTACTGCAGTGGTACTGAACGAAAAGCTTGCAAAAAAAAGACGATTGGAACCTATATGGCATTAAGCTTATTGTAATGTGTGTTTCGTGTGGGCTTGGCTGCCAGAAAGCCATAAGTAAGCTGAATTACAATATATTAAACCTCCCAAAGCAAAACAGCACTAACTTCCAGCACTGAAACAGTAAAAAACCCTACCTAAGAAAACACAACACTGCAAATATTATATGAGGCCCTAAAACAACACCCCTCCTATTAAGAAGCAGAACAAAGCACACTGCGATAGATCCCTACACAGAAACTACAAGCTTAACAGAATACCTCACCTTGGTCACACCAGGCAAACCATCACCAAATTTGGAAAAAACTGACCATGAAGTATAAATAGAAACATACAGTTGGAAACCAGAACAAGCCAGACTCTGTATATATTGCAAGAATGGAAAAACAGAAACATCATCATTCCTCACAAAACAAACAATAAAGCCAAGAAATATAAAACATCTTAATAGTAAAACCATATTCAATATGATTCATAAAAAATTCAATATGGTTCATAAATATTTCAAAAGAGCCGATGAAAAGAATAACATCCAATAATTAATAACGCATATTAAACATTTAAAAAATTTACCAAATGCCAATAAAATATTTCAAAACAGCAGACATTTCAAATAAAGGCCAATAATTAAAATAGGCATAAAAAAATCCCAGGACTCCTGTGAACCTTTGATTTCGGTCACCTTAGATTGCCATGGATTAGTTGGGGAGGGGGACAGTGCACACTTTCTCTCTCTCTCTCATACACCCACACACTCTAACTTATACGTTTGTTCTCTCTCACAAACACACACGCATTCACTCTCATGCACACTCCCTCTCTCCGACACACACATACATGTATTCACAAGCCCTCTCTTACATGCTGTCTCTTTTTCTCACTCATACAGGCTCTCTCACCCACTCAAACAAAACTCTGGCACTCACACACAAACAGGCTCTTTTACACTCACTAACTCTCCCTCCCACATGCTCATACAGGCTCTCTCACACTCATTGATTTTCTCTTCTATCCACATGCACATATAGACCAAATGCCAATAAAATATTTCAAAATGGCACATACAGACTCTCTCACTCGCACTGACTCTCTCCTCCACACACACATACAGACTACCACTCTCTCACACACGCAGGCTCTCACACTCACTTTTTCTCCCTACCAAACACACAGACAGGTGCTTTCACACTCACTGCCTCTCTCTCTCTCCCCCACCTGCACATACACACTCTCCCCCCATATATTCACAGATACAGGCTCTCACACTCACTGTCTCTCCCTCCCACATACACATATGGGCTCTTTCAGCCACTCTCTTTCTCTCTCCAACACTCATATGCAGACTCTCACATTCACTGACTCTCTCACTCCAACACACACATAAATGCTCTTTCACAGTCACTCTCTCCCTCCCACATGCAGACTCTCATACTGTTTTTCTCTCCCTCCCACACACATGTACAGGCTCTCACTTTCTCACACGTTCTCACACATTCCCGTGGCCTCTGCTTCAGAAAACCTATGTCCCCCTGGGCCTCTTGTTGTGCCATGGCTGGGAGGGGAGGTGCTGGTGGCCTTTACTTATTGCCCTGTGGGAAGGAGAGATGCTGGCAGACATTTCTTTCTTGTGCTGCAGGCGGAAGGTGAGTCCAAGGTGGCCTCTTCTCTTGGTTTGCCGCGGGTAGGAACCAGAAGGAGTAGTGCCAGTGGTCTCGCGGGGCAGGAGGGTAAGTCCTGGCAGACCACCGGACCTTTTCTTGTCGGGCTGCATGCAGTAGGGGAGGTGCCAGTAGCCTTTATTTATTGCCTTGTGGGAAGGAGGAGAGCTGCTGGCAGCTGCACTTCCTGTTATGCTGCATCAGAAAGGGGAGGGGAGGTGAGGGAACAGAGGTAATGGGCAGCATCTTTTCTTGTTTTGCCACAGGTGGGAGGCAGCAGTGGTGGTGCCAGCAACTCCAAGGGGCTTTTTATTGTTGGTCCTTGGGTGAGAGGGTAAGGTACCGGCAGCCGGGATTGTAGCAGGAGAAGGTGGGGGGTTGGGGGGGAGGGGGCATGTGCATGCTCAAGTAATTTCCTGGAAGTTGTATAGCACCACCGCTGGCTGCGGTCTTCAACCACGACTCCTCCAGGCTGGTGAAGAAGCCGCAGATGCCAAACGTTGCTGCGCTTGACTGGAGGGTTAAATTCTGGACAACGTTCCCCACTGGGACTGTGCCCTGGTGCAGGGCCCCCCAGGGCTGATCAGCCTCAATGGATCCTCCCCCTCCACTGAGATATTGAAGAGCGGGGCTAGGGGATGCACTGTAACTTCTGGCCCGATGTCGCTCTATCTGTGCCTGGACCACTGCAGCTCCTGCCCCACTGGTGCTCCCTAGGAATGGAATCTGATGTTAAGATGTCGGGGGCCTACTGCAGCACCACAGGGCCCTCCAAAGCCACAACGTGACTCCCTCCCAAGGACGGCCCTGCCCAGAGGTGGTGGTGGTGGGACCAAACATAAACCGACTTATAACATGTTTTATAATCACGTGGTTTGTTTGGTTTTTTTAAGGTAAAAAAAGCATGCATACAATTCTTTTCTTACTTACAAGAAAATTATTCCTTACCTGCTAATTTTCGTTCCTGTAGTACCATGGATCAGTCCAGACGGTGGGTTATGTCCCCCGTCCAGCAGATGGAGTCAGAACAGAGCTCGAGGGTGGCACCTCATATGCTAGCGCACCCTCTGCTGGAGCTCAGTATCATGGATAACAAAGCTGAAAATAGCAATGGAAAGAACAAGTTGGATCAAGAAACCTGACGTAACTAAACCATCAAGAACGATAACAAAGACGACCTGCAACTCAGGTCGGAACAGTCAACTTGTGAGGAGTTGTAACCCCGAAAGAAACTTAGCGGAAGAAAGAAAGAAAAGACAGCCAACAAGACAGCCATCCAGACGAAAACCCGAGCAGGAGCATGAGATCCCAGCGTGGTGGGCGTCTGGACTGATCCATGGTACTACAGGAACGAAAATTAGCAGGTAAGGAATAATTTTCTTTTCCCTGTACGTACCAGGATCAGTCCAGACGGTGGGATGTACCCAAGCTTCCCTAAACCGGGTGGGCCCCTGAAAGCCCTGCTCGGAGGACCTGATCCCCAAAGAGACCGGATCCCGAAGGCGCCAGGTGCAACCGATAGTGCCTGGCAAAGGTATGCAGCGACTTCCAAGTCGCCGCCCGACAGATCTCCTGTGGAGACACGGAACGAGATTCAGCCCAGGATGCTGCTTGCGAGCGAGTAGAGTGGGCTCGAACTCCCCTTGGTGGGTCTCGTCCAGAACCAATGTAAGCCGCCGAGATGGCATCCTTAATCCAGCGGGCGATGGTCGTCTTCGACGCGGCGGAACCTTTCTTAGGTCCCGACCAGAGGACAAACAGATGATCGGATACCCGGAAGTCATTGGTAACCTCTAAGTAGTGGAGGAGCACCCGCTTCACATCCAGATGGCGAAGCGTCCGAGAATCCTCTGGAGAAAAAGCCGAGATCTCAACCGTCTGGTTCAAGTGAAAGGACGACACCACCTTTGGCAGGAAAGCTGGCACCGTGCGAAGCGAAATCCCGGCATCCGAAATACGCAGGTAAGGCTCCCTGCAGGATAGCGCTTGAAGCTCCGAGATACGCCGAGCGGAGCATATCGCTAGGAGGAAGACTGTCTTCATCGTGAGGTCTTTAAGTGTGGATCCTTGGAGAGGTTCGAATGGAGCACCTGCCAGTGCCCGAAGTACTAGATTAAGATTCCACGAGGGGCAGGGGTCCCTGACCGGCGGTCGGACGTGTTGAACCCCCTTCAGAAACCGGGCGATGTCCGGATGTAGCAGGAGCGAGGACGTGTTCCGCACTAAGATATTCAAAGCCGCCACTTGTACGCGGAGAGAATTATAAGCGAGACCTTTATCCAGTCCGTCCTGCAAGAACTGAAGGATTAGTGCGACCGTCGCCTCCGTGGGCCGGACGTCCCGACCGGCACACCAGGACTCGAAGACCTTCCACACTCGAACATAGGCCGCGGACGTGGAGGGCTTGCGGGCCTTAAGCATCGTCGAGATCACCGCCTCCGGGTAACCTCTGCGGCGGAGACGCCGCCGCTCAAAAGCCATGCCGCAAGACAAAAGAGTTCTGCCTGGTCGAAAAATACAGGACCCTGGTGCAGGAGCCGGGGAAGGTGACCCAGCCGAATCGGTCCATCCACCGCCAGGAGGAGCAGGTCCGCGAACCAGGGACGTCGGGCCCATTCTGGAGCCACGAGAATCACGAGGCCTCTGTGGCTTTCTATCCTGCGAATGACCTTGCCCACAAGGGGCCAAGGAGGAAAGACATAGAGCAATTGGTCCTCTGGCCACGGGAGTGCAAGAGCATCCACTCCCTCCGCGCCGCGCTCCCTTCTGCGACTGAAGAAGCGCGGGGCCTTGGTATTGGACGCCGTCGCCATCAGGTCCAACCGCGGCATCCCCCAGCGTTGAACTAGGAGTTTCATCGCGGCGTCGGATAGAGACCACTCGCCGGGGTCCAGGCGCTGCCGACTGAGATAATCCGCCTGGATGTTGTCCACCCCGGCTATGTGAGAGGCCGCGAGCCGCGCGAGATGTAGTTCCGCCCATGCCATCAGTAGCGTGGTTTCGACGGAGACGTGTTCGCTTCTCGTTCCGCCCTGGCGATTGATGTAGGCCACGGTGGTCGCATTGTCGGAAAGAATCCGCACCTCCCTGTTCCGAACCAGAGGGAGGAAGTGCTGGAGCGCTAGCCGTACCGCCCTGGTCTCCAGTCGGTTGATCGGCCACCGAGCCTCCTCCGGCGCCCACAGTCCCTGTGTGGCGCTGCGATCGCAGACGGCGCCCCAGCCCACTAGACTGGCGTCCGTGGTCACCACCACCCAAGTGGGGACTTCGAGCGAAACGCCGCGAGCCAGGTGGGCCGGAACCAACCACCACTTTAGGCTGTCCCGAGCCGCCTGAGGGAGAGGCAGAATCACTTGATACTCCTGCGAGACCGGTTTCCAACGAGAAAGCAGGGACGCCTGCAGGGGACGCAGGTGTGCAAAGGCCCAGGGCACCATGTCGATCGTGGAGCCCATCACTCCCAGGAGCTGCAGATAATTCCAAGCGGTGGGCTCCGGCAAGGCCGCGAAATGACGTATGTGCTCCCTTAACGAGAGGGCCTTGTCGGAACGCAGAAACACCATGCCCCGCTGAGTGTCGAAAGTCGCGCCCAGGAAATCCAAGCGTTGCGATGGCATGAGTGAGCTCTTGGGAAGGTTCACGACCCAGCCGAGGGAGCGCAGGACCTCCAAGACCCTGGCAACCGAGGCCTGACCATGTGAGAAGGACTTCGCCCGTACCAGCCAGTCGTCCAGGTAGGGATGCACTAAGATACCCTCCTTTCGAAGGGCCGCCGCCACCACTACCATAATCTTGGTGAAGGTCCGGGGGGCTGTCACAAGCCCGAAGGGCAGAGCCCGGAATTGGAAGTGCTGTCCGAGGATCTTGAAGCGAAGGTAACGCTGGTGGTCCGGACGTATGGGAATATGAAGATACGCCTCCGTCAGATCCAAGGACGCCAGGAACTCCCCCCGGTGCACTGCGGCAATTACCGACCGCAGTGTCTCCATACGAAAACGGCTGACCCGGAGTGACCGGTTGACCTCCTTTAAATCCAGTATGGGGCGGAACGACCCGCCCTTCTTGGGAACTACGAAGTAGATGGAATAATGCCCCGAGCCCACCTCGGCGAAGGGGACGGGCACAATTGCCTCTATAGCCTGAAGGCGGTCCAGGGTCTGTTGAACCGCCCTTCGTTTGTCCTCGGAGCCGCACGGGGAGAAAAGGAACTTGTCCCGTGGCGGGCGGGCAAACTCCAAGGCGTAACCGTGCCGGATGGCGTCCAGGACCCACTGGTCTGAGGTGATCTTCGCCCACTCCTCGAAGAATTCCGTGAGTCGGCCCCCGATGGTCGGGCAGGAGGAGTGGGCCACCCTGGCATCATTGGTTGGATTTGGCGGGGGGATTCCCCTGTCCCGAGCCGTCTCTCGCGGGCCTCCGCCCGCGAAAGGAACGCGACCACGGCTGTGATCTGTTGGGGGCGGCTCGAGGTCCCGGCTGTCGGTACGACCTGAAACGCCGCTGCGCCCTCGCTCTGGTTCTGGAAGAAGCAAACGGCCTGTAAGTCCGCTGTCTGTCTTCGGGTAGTCGATGCACCGAGTTTTCTCCCAATGATTTGATGATTTCATCCAGCTCATTGCCGAAGAGGAACTTCCCCCGGAACGGAAGAGATCCTAAGCTCGATTTCGAAGAGGCGTCCGCCGACCAATTCCGAAGCCATAGGAGCCTACGAGCTGCCACCACCGAAACCATGGACCGGGCCAGGACCCGGAAGAGGTCATACAGAGCATCCGCCCCGTATGCAATGGCCGATTCCAGGCTGTCGGCCTGAGCGGCCTCTTCCGGAGGCAGCTGCTGAGACGTCAGGAGCTGCTGAACCCAGAGGAGACTCGCCCTCTGAGTCAACGAGGTACACATGACGGCACGCATGCCTAAGGCCGAGACCTCAAACACTCTTTTGAGGAACGTTTCCAGCTTGCGGTCCTGCGTGTCCCGTAGGGCCGTCCCGCCCGTGACCGGGATCGTCGTCCTCTTCGTTACCGCAGAGACCGCCGAATCCACTTTAGGGACCCGGACGAGATCTAAGAAATCCTCCGGCAACGGATACAATTTTTCCATGGCTCGGGAGACCCTCAGGGACGCCTCCGGGGCGTCCCATTCTCCAGTAAGCAGTTGCAGAAAAGACTCATGAACCGGAAACGCCTTCGCCCGAGGCCTGAGCGCGGCCAGGACTGGATCCCCTTTCTTAGAGCACGTCGCCACCGCTGGAGCCACGGGCGCCGGCGGATCCGGCGGTGGATCCAAATCCAGCTCCTGCAGCGTCTGTTGCAGCAGATCCTGCAGCTCCTCCTTGTGGAATATTCGTAGGGCGCGTGGATCGTCTCCTTCCGTCTGTCCATCCGCGTGCGCCTCCGGAGGGTCAGAGGGATCGAATCCCGGGGTGGAAGCCGCTCCCACAGCGCGAGGCGGGGATGGCAGAGCAGGGGTTCCTGGGGCTGCCCCAGCCGGGCCCGGAGGCCCGGTGGGCGGCAAAGCTAGCTTAGGGATCTTGGGAGAGGGCGGTCCAGCCATAGCGCCCCCCGGATCTGCTAGGCCTTGTAAATAAGCCCTATGCAGTTTTAAAATAAAATCCGGGGAGAAAAATGGCATGCCGGGAGGCGCGCCAGAAGTAGAGGGCTCCTGGGGCAGACGATTCGGCAAGCCCTCCTCGGGGCTGCACTGCAGGCGAGGGACGCCCCGAGCCGCGGCATCCTCCTCCCGGCCGTTTTCCGCGCCAAGCTCCCTCTCCAAAATGGCCGCCATTCCCGCCCTTGGCGAGGAAATGGCCGGCCCACGCTTCCCGGGCAACGGGGAGAGGGGGGTCGGGAGCGCACCCGAGCCGTGCGCGGCGCCTTCCTCCTCGGGAAGGCAGCGCGGGCAAACCCCCTCCCTCGAGAAGCGAGACCCCTGCTCTCCGCAGGTCTCGCACCTCGAGAAGCGCGGCATCGAATGCCGCGACGAAAGTCCGCCTCGGGGGGGGCCGAAATGAAATCGCACCGCGGGGGGGCCGGAATGGCCTTCACAACCCGCCCAACAAGTCCGCAGGCACCGGCGGGAAAACCCCCCGCCGGTGCGCCCAGGCCCGAGGAAAAAGACTTGCCGGGCCTCGGGACTGTCAGCACTTGCGCGCAGAAACCGGAGTCACCGGCCAACTCAGCTGCAAAGCAAGAAAAAAACACAAGGCAAACACACTTACCCCAACGCGCAAGAACAGAATAGCAGGAGGAGGCAGAATAGAGCTCGAAGAAACGCCTCCTCAAAAATCAACATGAACAGCAATTTATTTACTTTTTTTTTTTTTTTTTTTTTTAGACTAACTTGATCCAACCCTTCAAAGAGGAACAAAAATGACAGCAAGAACTCAAAGGAGAGCCAAAGAAAAGAAGAAACCTGTCCCCCTGGGAAATCCTGATTTCCCCAACTCGCATCTGCTGGAGTCAGAAAGATACTGAGCTCCAGCAGAGGGTGCGCTAGCATATGAGGTGCCACCCTCGAGCTCTGTTCTGACTCCATCTGCTGGACGGGGGACATAACCCACCGTCTGGACTGATCCTGGTACGTACAGGGAAATGTTTATTTCCCCTTGTAGATGATTTCCTTCTTTGTACCGCGTGACTATGCTGAGACTCATTCCTCTGAATTTAGCTGGGATTGTTTTCTCTTCAGCTAAATACCAGAATTTTGTGGATAGGGCTTAAATAATAAGGCCAGTTGCTCCTTAAGGGATTAAATGGGGCAGAGTAAAAATAAAAGAGTAGCTGCTAAGGATAACATTTAGCTTTATTCTGCATTATGGCGGCCTCTCTCACAAATAGCTAAGTCTGCAGGCGCTGTGCAGCACCTTGACGAACATCACTAATAGCCATTTCGGCTTCCATTCTGTATTAGTGTCTACGCTTCTTAAAGTCTCTTGAGAACATGAGAAGCTTGCATAACCCTGCACGTCCCTGCTCTCTGACTGTTAGCTCGTATGGGCTCAGCTTTCTGCAAAACTTTAGCCTCTCAGTTGCTGCTCGGTGAAGACTCAGGCTTTGCCCCTCTTGCTCACCATGACATTATCAGACCATTACCCATCTTCTCATCTCGTGATGTGAGCAGACAAATCATTTTCAATGAAACATTAAAAAAAAAAAAAAAAAAAGTAATTTTAATTAAAAACTGAGCAGATACAAAAGCAGTTGTAATTTGTCATGCATGGACGCGAGCAGTTTATTCCCAGAAAGTGAATTTACCTTTCTTTCTGTTAGATAATCAAAATGTCTTTCTTCACCCCTCTTTAAAGTCACAATAATTTGCTACTAGTATGGAAATTATTTCTCTAGAAGCAGTGATGACACAAGGTGGCTGACCTTCAATAAGGATAACCAGTGCCCCCAGCTCAATTGCAAGTTCAAACGTTTGCCTCTATACAGTAACTGAATGAAATCCATTTTGAAGTGCCAAAAAGCAGATACAGAAATCAGATAAATAAATGCTCTTAGCAAAATTATTCAGGGATGCAAGGACAAGGTGAATTGCACCAATGGATTATGTGATGATAGCATTAATGATAGCAGCTGGGTCTGCCTGGCAGGCTACAAGTCCAGCAATACCTGGATGTCCTAGCAGGAATGCAAGCACTCATGTAGCCACGTCTGTCTGGCAGGCTACACAGGGGGCCTAACAGGCCAGAGGTTATGGGCAACAGCCACGCTAGCTTTGGTAGATGTTTAGATTAGACTGCAGGTCGGTCTGGCAGGCTGCACGTTCAGTAATAACTAGCAGTCCTAGTGGAAATGTTAGGTGCTCATGTAGCCGGGTCTGGCTGACAGGTTACTTGTTCTTTGTGTTGAGTGGGTCAGTGCAACAGGTCGTGGTGGCAGGGTAACATCTGGAAATACCATAGGCTGGATGTTCGGGCATTAGTCATGCCAGCAGTGGTAGCTATTTGGATTATGACAGAGTTTTGTAGTTAGAAATAGGGGGGAGGGATTAAAGAAGGAATCAGGAAGTGGCTTTTGTGTCGTTTCATCTGAGCAAGCTCCAGTTTGAGTTGGGTCACGCTTTGGAGAGCACTGGAACAGGTCAGGCAGGCAGCCAAGGGTCGTGCATGAAGAAGGAACCCCCATCACCTCTTACCCTCCCCTCCTGCCTGGCCAGAGGAGTGACGCAGCCTCCGGGGGACACTGCCACAAGAGCTCAGCCTCTGATTGGGCAGGGGCACGGCAGCGCGCCTGAGCTGGCAGATTAGGGGCTCGGATAGGTCTTGATGGTGTGCAACTATTGCTGGCCTGGATTAAATTGGTGACCATTTCCATCACGCTTTTAGCAGCCACCTTGTGATCCTCTTGCTCCAGGCTTGATGCAATTGAAATTGTGGTAGGTGTGCCTATAAATCATACATTGTTTGAGTTTTTTTGGCCATTTTCTGGCACAAATTGTTTTGCATTATGGCTAGGCTGCTGTGTGTGTGTTTCCTGTAGGAATCTGAGTAAGGCACAGCTCCAGCCTCCTTATCAGGCCGATACAGTAAAGTTCACGGGAGAGCGGGCACTGGCCTGTGCGCGCGATTCAGTACACCAAAATATTTAAATTAGGGCCAGCGATAAAAAGAGGCACTAGGGACACTAGCACGTCCCTAGCGCCTCTTTTTGGACAGGATCGATGGCTGTCAGCAGGTTTGACAGCCAACGCTCAATTTTGCCGGTATCGGTTCTCGAGCCCGTTGACAGCCACAGGTTCGGAAACCAGATGCCGGCAAAATTGAGCGTCCGGTTTTCAACCCGCGAGCTGATTTAAAAATTTTTTTTTTATTTTTTACTTTTTTTAACTTTTGGGATCTCCGACTTAATATCACCATGATATTAAGTCGGAGGGTGCACAGAAAAGCAGTTTTTACTGCTTTTCTGTGCACTTCCCCGGCACCAGCAGAAATTAACGCCTACCTTTGGGTAGGCGCTAATTTTTTAAAGTAAAAAAATTTTAAGCTTTTAAGCTTCCCAAGTTTTTACTCCTTGTTAAATGTAACTTTGCCTTATTCACCTCTCTTGTTAATTACTTTTATCTATTGCCTCAGTTTTTTACCCTTGTTTTATGTAAACCGATCCGATATGGTTATTACTATGAAGGTCGGTATAAAAAAAGTGTAAAATAAATAAAATGTGCGGCTTGGCTGCACATTTTACTTACTGTATCGCGCGGGAATAACTAATAGGGCCATCAAAATGCATTTGCATGTTGCGGGCGCTATTAGTGTCGGGGGGGTTGGACGCACGTTTTTGACACGCTATTACCCCTTACTGCAGAGCTTTCCAAAGTGTGTATCGCGACACTTTAGTGTGTCACCTGCAGTGTGCCGGTGTGTCGCGTAAGCCCGGTGCACGTGACACACCGGCAAGTGGGAGCCAATGCGGCCACCAGTGGACCTCATCCCACTGGCGGCTGAGCAGTGAAGAATTGCTGTGCTATGCTGCTGTTACTGTGAGGTGACACCAGAATTTGAAAATATCTTTTAGTATGATGAGCTGTAAGGAAACATCCAAGCTCCATTGTTTGGGGGAATTTCAGTGGATGCACAGAGTTACAGAACTGGAGGTGCCGGATTTATATTGACATTCTGTCCCTTCCTATAAATTCCAGACTTCACTCTCATAGCCATATAGAATTAGTTGAATGAGGCTATCAAATAATTTTATAGTGTGAAACTGGCCAGCTTTTTTAAATTACGCAGAAGACCCTTTGGACTTTTTTATTAACACCAAATATTCAAAAGCTGTGTTCATCCCATCAAGCTCATATAGCTCATTAAAGAGGTAAATTGAATAACACAATAACTTTGTTTTATTATTGTTACTCATAAATTATAACAATAACATTAATCTTGGAATATTATATATTTTTAATATAAATGAAAGGTTTTCACAAGATAGGTTGTGTCATGAAACATTTTATTATGTATATATTTAAGGAAACATACATGAAAAGTTTGGAAAGCTCTGCCTTACTGAATAAGGGGTAAAGCTAGCGCGTCGAAAACACACGTCCAAATGCCAGGTAACAGTGCGCTCTCGCCACTCTCCTGTGCACGCGCCTGGAGAGCGGGCGCTCGCCCGCTCTCCAGTGATTTTTACTGTATCGGCCTGTGGGATTGCAGTGCTATGAACAGCCTGGTCCCCAGATTTTTTTCCACCAGAGACATCCCTTGCAGTAACAGCTAAGGAGAATGAACAACTGACTCCAAGGAAGAGCAAGAGAAGGAGATCGCATCCGGATTTCCACCTAAGGAATCAGGACAGGCTGGGTGTCCACGGGAAAGATGATCGCTACAGGTAGGATTTTTGCAGTCAAAAGGGAGCCCTCTCACTAGGATTCCAGGGGACAGCCGCTGGGAGAGCAATGCACATTTAAAGTCACCATGGGATCTAGCTAGAGGTCTGTAATTAGGACGCCTACCTACGCAGAGAGAAACCCTGTAAGACAGTCAGGTGTACACTCATCATTTTGGACAAAGGGACTTTAACTTCACTTTAATAATCCATAAACTTTATTTTAACACCTAGACCCGGTCCTGGCTGAGTTCTTACAGCCTCTCACCTCATGGGAAGCACCTAAAATACAGTGCACACAGTTCTTTCATCCACTGGGCCATAAGCCAGAGCCTCCCCCCATAAAGAGAGTCCCCCCTCCCCCAGGGATTAAGAGTCAGCGTGGGAGGGTAATGGTTAGCTGGAGCAGCCCCAGAAGATATAAATAAGATTGTGTGCCCTTGGAACTTAACACCCCACTAAGGGTTACATTTAAAAATGCATAAGGCATCATCCCCAACTCTTTCATACCTTGTGCAGCACCAGAGGGTGCGGATAAACCAGGCTGGTTTGTGCATTCCCTCCAAGGAGGGACTCAGCTAAGCCTGGACAATGCTCAGATGCAACCTCACAAAAGCGTGAAACATTCCAGCAGGGGCGCTTGAGTGCCACTTCGGCGGGTAACCATGGGTTACGCGGAGGGGGGGCTGCGGCGTCTCGGGCTGGCGCGCCTGCCTTTCAGGCTGCGCTCAGCACCAGCAGGCAGTGTCCGCCTGCCCCTCGGGATCCGCTCGGCTCTGAGGAGGCACTCGCGGCCGTGTGCGTCGCTCTCGTTTCCCTGCAGCTCTCGTGCGTGGACTCTCTTCCCCCTGGTTCCCTGCGGATCTCGCTGTCGGCAGTCTCACTCTCACCACTTCTGCACCTCTCAGGGTCAGGCATCCTTCTGCAGCGGCTCTTCTTTCCAGCTGGCTCTTTGCACCTCCTCCTCCTCCTCCTGCCAGGCTCGGGGTCTCTTGGGGTCAGCACAGCCTCTCTTCTCCGTAGCTCCTGGGTGACTGAGACTCCCAGGCTTCAGTGCCTCACCTTAATGTCCTCTGAATTAACTCCTCCTCCTCCTCCATGTGCTTCCTGGTTTCCGCACGTGGATCCCCCCCCCTGCTTTTTCATCAGTGGCAGGATTGCTCCAGGGGTTTCTGTGGGTTTTTTTGTTTTTAATTCCCGTCTTCTGTGCTGCATGCTGCAATTCTTCTTCTCTGCCTCCAGGGGGAGCTCTCTCTTCACAGCTGGCCCCCTCTCCTCCTCAGGCTGGCCTTGTTCTCTCCCCTGCTCTTCTTCCCGCAGCTTGGCTGCCCTCGCTGTCTGGGCTGCCAGTGCTGTGGACTGAGCGGCTCTGCCGGGTCCAAACCTCCATGTGCCTCTTCAGCTACTGCAACATTTTTCTTTTTAACTCTGGACTCTGCCAGCTCCCGGGACCTCCAGGAGTAAGTAATGTAAATATTTATTTTAGCTCCATGCAAAACTATGTGTGTGTGTGTGTTTTGTCTGGATGTGAATGCGGCTCGGGGGGGGGGGGAGAGCAGAAACTGTAAGAGCGTCACCCACGGATTCACTGCATTGCCTTCGTCCCCTTTCCAGTGCTCAGCCCCAAAATAAGAGACAGATGCATCCTCTCGTTTGTGGGTATAGATAGGGATGGCGCCGTCATGAACGGAATCTGCATGCAGTGTATACCGAGGATGAGAAAAACCGAGCCCATAAAGAATGCAAAATGAATTATTAATGCACGATTAGAAAATGTTTGATCTTTCTGGCCTTCTGTCGTATATAGTGCCCTCCTGTTTTATTTCTGTAGTCATGAATTATACGATCCATTTTGTCTAGCGAGGCATTTAGGTCTGTTACCTCTTTCTACGAATTATAAGCTTTAAATGTTTGATTTCGAAAAATAGGGATCATTTATTACTTCAGAATTTTTATTTTTTTTTTTGGGGGGGGGGAGGGTGTGTGGAGGTGTACGGTAGAGGGGAGAATTTTTTTCAGTTATATTCCCAGATATTATACTGTGTATTTGTTCAAGGCAGTTTAAATAGAAACATCATCTCTCTGTTTAATACACACACACACACACACACGTTAATGAATTCTGGCTTTTAATTGTAAAGCCATCACAACTGAGGCAGCTGATAACTACAGCGATATGTGATCATGGCAAAAAAAAATAAGAGGATGCTGTTTCTCAGGAGGTTTATCTTTCTCTCTAAAACATTTTGCACCTTGGTAAAAATATGCTGCTTTGGACTAATTGTCACTGCTTTGGATGTGTGTGTGTGTACCTGGATATTTTCCTTTGCCTGCCTTTTGAATGTTTCATTGCCTCTGGATGTTTTGATCGTCTGTGGCTGCCAGACAAGCATCTTACTTAGACGTTCTGCTGAAGGAAAATCATCTTCCTTCCTAATGCTAAACACCTTGCAATGCCTTTTGGCACAAAAGGAGCTGTTTCCTATGGGAAAACAAACCTGCTTCTGCATTCTATACTTAGAAGCTTTAATTAGCTATTTAATGGTGGTTGTTAATGATGAAGAGCTATTAAAATGCTTTATGCATCAGCTGAGGATTTTTTGGTGTGTGTGTGTGGTTTGAGTTGCTTCGTCGCCCCCCCACATCCATTTGTCTGAGCTGAATCTCTTAAGCGTAAATGAAAAGGTGGTATGCAGTATTATAATTTAGTTAAGTGTGTACCTCTTGTAACAGATATTAGGTTGTAGCACTGATGAGATAAGTACAAGGTAGACAGCTTGGGTAAAGCATTTGATATTCTCCTAGAGTCTGTTACTTGTGTCATAGACATGGAGTACTGATATAAAACTGGAACATATCACCTGTTTGAATGGGGGGAGGGGAGGGGCTAGAAGCTTTCAGAATTCATACTGTGAAAACAAAAATGTCTGATTTATTACCATGTGCACAAAACTGACTCAGTTTTAATTATGGGATGACTTTTTAGTCAGCTTTCCTACAGATAAAAGTGACTATAAAATGATGTCATCAGGGTGTCTGTCCTCTTCAAGCGGGTCCTGTTCCTCCAGCAGCTTTTGAATTGTTCATCCAGTTTCATTCAGATTTCTGCCACAGATAGAGGAGCATCCTATGATGGCCTGCTCACACTTTTCATGTGTTCTCCATGCCATCCCTGCTTAGAATCCCTGTACATAATAACATAAGAAGTGCCTTACTGAGTCAGCCTGAAGGTCCATCAGGCTCAGGATCCTGTTTCCAATAGCAGCCAATTCAGGTCACATGTAGCTGGCAGGATCCCATGTGACTAAACGGTGCCTTTTCTCAAGACTATTTGGTTAATAACAATTTATGGATTTCTCCAATAACTTGTCCAAACTGTTTTTAAACCAAGCTACGCTAGCTTCCTTTCTCACATCCTCCAGCAATGAATTCCAGAGCTTAACTGTGGATTGAGTGAAAAATAATTTTCTCAGCTTTGTTTTAGATGTGCTACTTACTACTTTCATGGAGTAGCACCTAGTTTCTGTAGTATTTGAAAAAGTACATAACAGATTCACATTTACCTGCTGATTCCACTCATGATTTTATAGACTTTTATCATATTCCCCCTTCAGCTGTTTCTTCTTCAGACTGAACAACCCAAACCTCTTTAGCCTTTCCTCATAGGGGAGCTGTTCCATTCCCTTTATCATTTTGGTCCCCCTTCTCTGTACCTTCTCCATCGCAACTATATCTTTTTTGAGATGCAGCGACCAGAATTGTACAAAGTACTCTAGGTGCAGTCTCACCATGGAGCGATACAGAGGCATTACGACATTTTCTGTTTTATTCACCATTCCCTTCCTAATAATTCCTAACATTCAGTTTACTTTTTTGACCACCACAGCACATTGAGCTGATGATTTCACTGTATTATTCATTATGAAATCCAGATCTTTTTCCTGGGTGATAACTCCTAACATTGTGTAACTATAGCATGGGTTATTTTTCCCTATATGCATCACCTTGCACTTATCCACATTAAATTTCATCTGCCATTTGGATGCCCAATTTCCCAGTCTCACAAGGTCCTCCTGCAATTTATCACAATCCACTTGTGTTTTCACTACTCTGCATAATTTTGTGTCAGCTGCAAATTTGATCACCTCACTCGTCAAAGCTTTTCGAGAGTAGAGACCACATATCCGATGGTAAAGTGCAAGGCACAATGAGATGATTCAGTTACAATTGTGTCTGAATGAGACAAGATTTATTACCACTGCGGATCAATTACAAACAATAGTGGGTTAGAATTTGAAACCACCAAATATTTTTTAGTCCAATGAGTGTTTAAGCCCCTGAGGCAGCAGCTGTGAAAGCTGCGAAACTCGGCCTGAGTCGGGCAGTACATTTTAAACACGTCTCTGCACCAATAAAGATTTGAAAAAGACCTAGGCATCTACCCTTTTTGTTTTCCTAGCATTCCCAATGCAGGCAGGCCCAAGGGAGCAGAGGCAGAGCCCAGGCATTGAACCTGGGTCTTCTGCAAGCAACCCTGCAGTTCAGCCATCAGTTTGGCCTGTGTGCAACTTTCACTGCACTGACCAGCTTCCGTGTGACTTGCATGCAGGAACCTTGATTTGGACGGCTAAGAAGTTTCAGTCTACTTTCTTCTCTGCTTAGTACCTGGAAATTAAAAGGGTGCAATATAGGAAAGCTTTGCAGTAACATTAGGCATTACTGGAATGCTAAAAGATTCTGGGAGGAGTAATTTTAGTCTGTGAGGCTGGAAATATTCCATTAAGGAAGGAAAAATAGTCTTGCCTTGTAGTTTAGTAATGGGATGCTTCAGGAACTCATGGCTCCTGCTCTGGTGGTAAGTGAATCCACTGCTAGGTAGGTAAACTCTGTACATGCTCTCAGAGCTGGGGCACTTGCCAAGTTCTGGCCTGTGCTGCTCCCAAAACACAAGGAAGAATACATTTTACTATCAGTTTTGCCTTTTTAGTCAGTATGGATCTCTCTGCCTGAGGAGGAGCACTGCATGTCACTCCCTTTCAAGCCAACTGTGTTAAAGTTCTACTTGAATAATCCTCTTTGAAACGCCCTTCTGGCAAGGTCATTTCCAGCCTGGCATCACTGCTAAGAGCTCAAAGAAATAAGCATGTTAAATACAAAAAATTCAATCTGATCACCATTGCATCTTCAGATGTTTTACATTTTTAAGTATCATGCTAATTGTACAGATGAGTCATACTGGCTCATAGGACCCAAACCTACTGCAACTGATTTTCTTTGCAATGTGATATTTTGTTGCAGTGTATTTTGTTTGCTTGCTATTAATGTGGGCATTTTTTTTTTGTAATAAGAATTGTGTGTTTTGCAATCTACAATCATTTTAACCCGCAGGCGAAGCGAAAGAGCTTTAAATATGTGGTTTCGGTTGAGGTGCTGCCCTTTATACAGAAATAAAGACTTTGGGCAATCGGAGAAATATTCCTGCAGATCTGACCAGCCAGCTGATTAGAGCAGCACCTTTTTACTTCCTTAGTATCCACAGAGTGACCTCATTTCCCGCTGCCCGTTGTCCATTGCTACTAGTACCAGCTCAGCATTTTTTCTATGCACATCCTCTGTCGAGTATTGTATTAGTTCTTTGAGCCGTATTAGCATTTAGTTCCTCCCTTAGTGGAGTGGGAGTTAAGATTTCCTGAACCAACTGTCTGCTGTCCTCTCCTGATCGCTGAAAATGGGTTACCCACTGGCCTGATGTTCATCGTGTGCGATGCAATGGAAAATAACTAACGTGACAACTTTCACTTGTGATCAGTGGGGGGATCTTCTTTACCTTGGTGTTTCTAGATCATTTTATCATGGATTCCATGTGTAGGCAAAAAGTGTGAATTTTTGTATTTGTACAAATGAGACTAAAGGGTCAGGTCTTACCTGGACCGGAAAAGAAAAGGGGCCGTGGGTATCTGGTCTCCATCCATTCAGGGGGTTTTGGTGAACAGTGGAGATTCTTTGGTTAAGGTGCTGAATTCTTTTATTTTGTTTCCAGAGGGATAAACAGGGGCGCATTGGTAGTTGGGCTGTCTGTGCAGGGTTAAGTGGCATGAGAACTCCCTTCCTGGTGCTTTGGGTCCAAAAGGGTTTGGGTTCAATGGTGGAAGTGATGTCACATGTGCTACCTAATTTGTTTTAACTGCTCCCTCTTTATAAAGCTCTGTTACTGGCTGTGAGGTTCCAGATCCATAGATTCGTCAGTACCTGAACTATATGCTCAAACCTTATAAGCTGAAGGCATTTCTCAAGATGTATCTCGGACCTGTCCTGATATTCTTGAAAGAGGGTTTTGGCGAAGATCTGAATGTAAGTTTTGGAGATAGTTGCAACTAAAATGACTCCTTAAGGTAGAAAGGTTATGCACCACCGCAGTAAAATATTTATTTTGTCTTTTGGTGCAAAATTATCATGCATTAGAGGTACTGTCCGGTACCTTTTTTTTTTATGGATAATAACCATACTTTAGGTTATGATAAATTATAAAAAGTACCATTTTGCTTTCATTTAAGCAGCAAAGAGCTAACTAAGTGTGATAGTCAATATCATAGAATGTTTTAATGTTTTTTATATGCAAATAAAACTCCCTTTTCAAATTGTATTCAGTCTTATAATACAGAAAACCAAAACTCTCCTAATGTTTCTCTCTCACAACTGTGAAAGGAATAGAGCTTCTTGCATTTATCTTGAAGCTTGTAGATGGATGTATTCAGTGTCCTCTTAGTCAATCTATTTTCCTAAGTTGTGACATATGCCTAGTGTTTCAACGCCTCGCGTCTGCTTCAGGGGCTGGAGAGAGCTAACTGCAAAATAATTACGATAATAAAAGCAAAAGTTTTAAACCAGAACAAGGCAAATCTCCAACATGACTTCCTTGAAAACAGCATTCTTTAATTAAATGACTGCCTTCTTCTTTGGCAGATAACGTCAACCGCTTTTGCATCAGTTTTTATATGGCTGCTGAACAATCACAGTTTCTTCTCACACTGGAGGCTGACTTCTCTAAATCAAGTTCTCTATTATGTCCAATGACCTTACTTATATGGTGATAGTCAACTTACTAACATGGGTGAATCTCCTCCCTTGCCGCTTGCTAGAATCACTGAGTTTTGGATATTCATCAAAAAACTAAGATAAAACCTATACCTACCCTCCCCTTAAATGGACCTCTGAACAAAATGAATCCTGTCCACAGTAAATCTATATATGATGTTTATTCTCATTTATCGAACCGATGTTGGAGACTCCTCCACTTATCTGCCAATTAATGAAAATAATATTCAGGTGATTCTTCATCTACTGGGAAAAGAGAGCTTGTCGTCTACTCAGACTTCTCAAGAAAATCAGTAAAATGAAGACCACTCTACTTCTTCTCTATTTAGACCTCTGGGCATAACAGTATCCCAGCTAAAAATGAATTTTTGTTCCAGTTGAAGCAAGTTTGTGAAAATCTCCTCCTCTTGCTGATTGCTGAAGTTTGACTAATGCTGCTCTTCTAACCACTTCTATTTTGTGGGAATGTCTAATCCAATGCCCTCCTAAGGGTGCTTCCAGTTTCTGCATCTGATTATTTACTCTCTCAGATAATAGAAGGACTAGGGGGCATTCCATGAAGTTAGCAAGTAGCACATTTAAAACTAAACAGAACATTTTTTAACTCCATGCACAATTAAGCTCTGGAATTTGTTGCCAGGGGATGTGGTTAGTGCAGTTAGTGTAGCTGGGTTTAAAAAAGGTTTGGATAAGTTCTTGGAGGAGAAATCCATTACCTGCTATTAATCAAGTTGACTCAGGGAATAGCCACTGCTATTACTGGCATCAGTAGCATGGGATCTACTTAATGTTTTGGGTACTTGCCAGGTACTAGTAGCCTGGATTGGCCACTGTTGGAAAAAGGATGCTGGGCTTGATGGACCCTCGATCTGATCCAGTTTGGCAATTTCTTATGTTTTTACATCCATTTTACATCCATGCAAACCCTCCCTGAACCCCCGGACATAGTTTTTTGTTTCTACAAATATTATGCTCAATGTTAATTTATTTGGCTATCATTTGTTTCAGAGTAGCCTGATTCAATCTACTCACAGTTCCTATCAATCCCTCCCCACCTCCCTGTTTAATGTAACTCTCTTTCCATATGTTGTTTTTGTTTGATGTAAACCGATATGATGTCCCCACTAATATCGGTATAGAAATTTAATAAATAAATAAATCTACAACAAGCTTCAAGATAAGTGCAAGAAGCTCTGTTCCTTTTACAGTTGTGAGAGTGAACATCGGGAGAATTTTTTGTTTTTCTATCTTATCAGACTGAATACAGTTCCAAAAGGGAGTTTTATTTGCATATAAAAAACATTTAAAAATTCTATGAGATTCAATATCACACACTTCACTCTTTGCTGCTTAAGTGAAAGTAAAACGGTACTTTTTGTAATTTCTGATCATAACCTAAAGTTTGGTTGTTATCCATAAAAAGAGTTACTGGACACTAGAATTAGACAATTAAGTTATAATACCCCATATTGTGTTTGTTTTAGGTTCTTGGGGGTACACAAGAAAGGCCAGTTTGGTTATTATAATGCATAAAAGATTAGCCAGCACTCAAAATACAGTCCAACTTTTCCATCCGCTTTGGAAAAATATTTTCTGAATGTTGGATTTTGTAAGACGCAGAACGTGACCCCCTCATCAGGGACCTCCACTTTCCATTTCTGTGAACTGCCACAGAGGCCACTTGATCTCATCTGTTCCTTTCCCATCTTTCCCGGGAAGGAGCCTCTGTGTTACCTTTCCCAGAATTTTTTGACTCTAAAAATGCCTCTGAGCTCTTTTGCTGGTATTTGTAGTCTGCTACTGCCTGCTAAGGAGCTTTCTTAAATGAACACTGCGCTGGCCCATGCGGAGAGAGCAAGGTTTAATCCCTCCTAAATATAATTAATATATACAACTAAAGAGCAAGAACTGTAAATGGCCACATAGAATTGAAAAAAATATAAGAGCAAGATAAAAGGGAGAAAAAAGTTTCCAACTTTCTAAATTATTTTTCCACCCTTGCATTGTTTATAGGATTAGGACCTGCATAGGCGGTAAGATGAGTGCCATTTCTGCACAGCAGCGGGAGGAGAGGATTTTGGAGGGCTGTTATGGTTAGAAAGCTGGATGCGTGTAAGCATGCAGATATATTTTATAAAATCACAAGCAGTAAGCACATCTGAAGAGAAACCATCGCTGCATGTACAGTGAGGGTTAGGAAGTGACCGCAGTGGCTCACAGTAATGGGCTGGCAACCAGGAGACCGAGTTCATGTCCTGCTTCTGTTACTGACCCTCACTGTGGCTTTGGACTCGATTACAAACCAAGCATCTGAATTTCCAGGCAGTAAATAATTGTTTTTAATCCATTCTGGGAAGGCATTGCCGTAGGCAGATCTTTAAGCTGCGGCATGAAAGAGCCAGCTTCAGGACTTGAGGAATGAAGCCAGATTTCTTAATCTGTGCAGAAGTAAAGCAAGTTAGGGGTGAAGTGTTTCAGGGGTAAGCACAGCCAACCAGCATAGTCATAAGGACTCTAACCAGGGCGGATTGCAGGAAAGTGTCAGCCTGGGGGAGTTTTTCAAAAGCAGCCCACTGGGTATCCATCTGACTCTCTCTTCTTCACTTTCCCTGCAGCTTGTACTTCGACAGCTCCCCAAAACAAGCCAGACTGACCCTTAAGTACTTCACGCCATCTAGACCCTGGCAGAATTGAGCCAAAATATCTCCAACATAAAGTTCACATGTTCCCTAGGTAACTAAGTAGAACACACCCTGTACCAGGGGTAAGCAAAGTGAACTGCAGCCCCTCCCCATCCCATGTTTGATCAAATCTCTCCCATATATAAATATCCTGAATTCCTGGCCTAGTGTTATAGTCTCTTGGCATCGAATCAGCTCTTGAACCACCTGCCAAGCACACTGCCAGCCAGAAAAACAGATCCCTACACAGAAACCAGACGCTCACAGAATACCTCACCTCAGACACGCATGCAGAACATGCAGACCCTTACCAAATGCAGAATAAGAGGGATTTCTATGTACAAGGGATATCGTATATGGGACATGCTTGTATACATCTACTTGATGATGCGAAGTCTGGGGCTCATGTTGCAGGGGATCGGGTGTTGGCTCCTACTCACTTTCGTTACGTCACCTTCTTTATGTCACATACACACTTTAGCAGCTATGTTTGAACCGTTGCTCTGATAAGTAACCACTGTGCGTGCTGGTGGTGATTGCACGAGTTTTGTATTTTATATTTTGTATTAAGCATTATATGTCGTTCTGTGGTCAGCCACAAGGGAAGATATATGGGGAGGGAGGGGGGTTTAAAGGGAAGAAAAAACTGTGATGCAATCATTTTTGGTATATACACTTTATTCCTGTTGTATTGTGCAACTTTCAGCATCAATAAAACTGTTAAAACAAACAAAAAAAAAAAAAGAATAAGAGATCATAAAATAGAAATAGAAATGTGCAGATAAAAGCTGAAACCACAAAAAGCAGTGCAACAATGGAAAAAGATGTCGTCATTGCTCATAAAAAAAGAAAAAAATCAAGAAAGATAAATCAATTATACCCAACAAAAAGAATAAATATTTCAGAAGAGTTGATGAAAACAATATCCAGTAATTAAAAACACATACAAATTTTTAATAGCTCCCAAATACCAAAAAAAATTTCCAAAAACAGACATCAAATAACCAATTAAAATTAATGATTAAACAATCCTCCCTCTCCGTGCCTGGAAACCTTTGATGCCAGGAACCCCGAGAAAGTTGTTGATTAGTCAGGGGTGGGGGATGCACACATTTTCTCCTCTTATACTATATACACACGCATGCGTGCTCACTGATACACTCCCATGCACGCTTACTGATACACACTCACATATGCACGCTGACACCACAATCACACTCGCACAAGCATGCTCGCTGACTCACATACAAATGCTAATTGGCTCACTCACATAAACTTAAAAAAGTGTTTTTACTTACATTAGAGCAGGACCCCTGGAGAATAGGGGGCTGACTGTTAATGTGCCGGGAGGGAGGTATTCCATGGCGTGCTAAAGAGAGGGATGCACGACCCTGATAATGTTTGGGGTTTTTTGGGGTTATTTTTCTCATTCCTTCTATTTTTGCCCCCGCCTGAGAGTGACGGAGAGGCCAGCGACATAGAACAGTGGGAGGCCTCAAGGCAGCGGTGGGAGGTCTGTGGCCTGCGGTCTGCCTCCTGCCCGGGCAGGCAGCGGTGGCAGGAATATTTTATGTCACCGAGGCTGAAGGGGGAGGGCTCAGAGCAGTAGAAAAAGGCCGCGATTGTAGAAGAACAGAAAACTATTGCTTTGCTCCCTCTTCCAGCCCCTCTCCTCCTGTTCCCTGCAAGCTTCCTGAAGGAGGTGGGCCCTGAGCTCTCCAGCGTTCTCCCCCCCCCCCCCCCCCCCCCGAGACCCCCAGCAATTGCTACAAATTCTGGGTGAAATCTAGAAAGGTCCCAAGTATGCTGATTGATGGAGAATGGGGATTGAGAGCTGCTGGAAGCCGGGTGAGGAGGAGGAGGGTAGAGAGAATGGGACTCCTCTCTTCCTCTCCTTTCTGCCTTGGGGATCCTGGTACTCCATTCCCTGCCAGAGCTGGATTTAGGATTTGGGTGCCCATAGGCAGGATTGGAGATTGGGGGGAGGGAGACCCTGGAGATCAAATAGTGAGTGAATTCCCTCCACCATTAGCCCCTCCAGAGTGCCATAGAGTGAAGGGGACAACTGGAACAGACTCAGATCTGGCCTGGGTGTTTGGCGCCTTCAAAATTTGGCACCTTAGGCAATGGCCTATGCCTAAATCTGGGCCTGTTCCCAGCCCTTCCCCATGAATCTCCCAGTGGTCCTGGAGCCCCCAGGCCTCACTCCTGATCCCTGGTAGTCCTTCAGCCACTTCCCCCTGGAAAAAGCATCCTTTCCAGCAACTTTCCTGCCCTCCTTCCTTAGCCAGTAAGGCACAGGCCTCGTCTGAGCCAAAATCAGTGGGCTTTCCTCTGCCGTAGGGGATAAGGACAGATTAGCTTGTTCTGCCTGCTCTCCTCAGCCTCCTCGGACTGGATTCAAGAGGGTGGTCCGCTCTTTGCCTCGGGAGAGGAAGGAAGGAAGCAGTACTGCTCACTCATCCCCCTCACTCCCTTCATTCACTCTCTCCAATCACCTCACTCACAGACTGCCCCCCCCCCCCCCCCCCCCAAATTCTGATCCTCTCACTGAAGCCCCCGGTCCCCTCAGTCCTCTCACGTCCCGCAGCTCCTTCGAGCCCCTCACTCTCTTCCTCTTTCGTCTTCCCCCATGCAACTTGCAAACCCCTGTGATGTGCTCTCTGTTTTGCTCTCCTATGTCCCCTCACTCCTGCTCTCCCCCCCCCCCCCCCCACCACCACTTTCGTTCTCCTTTTCCTCCTTTTGCTCACTCGCTCTTCCACCCCCACATCCCCTTCCACCTCCCCTAGTGTGGCCACCAGGGTCAGAGACATCCGGGCCCAGGAAAGGCAGCAGAAGTAATGGTGCTGGCCAGGCATCCTCCCTCACAGCCGCCTCAGTTGTGCCGAGAAATCACCCGGTGAAAGCGGAGACTGCAGCTTGCTCTCTGCCTTTCCAAAACATTCATTTCCTATAATGGCTTGGCTTTGGCTCTTTTTTTTTTTTTTTAATAAAATCTGTAATTTTCAACTGTCAGGACAGATAATTGACATCCGTACTCAATATACATAAATCAGAACGTTTTGTACAATCAATTTGTTACACAAAACACATGTTCATGTGCAGCGTTAGTGTCACTGCCCTGAAGGTTGCATATAAATGCTGAATAAAAGGACAAAAAAACAAAGCAGTGTGAATGGTGATGGATATAGATACCTGCAGCGTCAAATGGCCTCCTGAGAATAGGAGTGAGGAGCAAAGATGAGTGTGATCGTAAGCTGAAAATGGAAAAAAAAATATTTCATAACAGATGTGGGTAGTGAACTCCCGCACCACTCCCAGAGTAATCGTCAAGTCACTGATACTGTTCCCTCTAAGCTGTGCGCTTGTGTGCGTGCACCAAGGGCGTGAACTCCACTCGCAGCAAAACATGGCACGCGCAAGAATTCAATGTTATTTGCTTTATACTGGCTCACAGTGCACAGAATTGAACTCGGCTTATAAAAAAAAATTGCATAAAAAACCGTTTTTTGCATGCAGTCTTTCAAAGCATTGAGGGAACAGTGTGTTTAATTTCGCAATGATACTCACATGCTTTATTTCTTAAATTTGATAAGACACAGGTACATTGCCGGGGGAGGGGACGAGGTGGGGCTGGTGACCTGTCGTAAGGTCTCTGGCATACAGGGGCATTTGTCGGCAGATAAGAGGGCTATCGGGGATCCTGTAACGTCCGTTCCTCTTAACCGAATGTCCTGGTTTAGTAGCACAGCAGTCGCTTATGTAAAATACGGCAGCTCTAGCCCCACTCCAAAGAAAGAGGGAAAAACCACAGAGCGAGACTAAACTGGCTTCCGTGTCATCACCGCCTCACACAGTCCCATTATATTCCCCTCCCATTTCCACGGGGAATTTGTCCAATTCACAAATCACAGCACCAAAACACAGGGCAGGTCAGAGCCCTGATCCAGAGTCACCTTGTGGACTCCCAGCCACTGTTACCAGGAAGGTGCCCAGAACAACTCTCTTTCCCCTACGAGTTGTTCTTACCAGATGGAGGCCGTATAACAGATTTTCCTCAACCCCAGCGTGACAGGAAAGAAAAAGGAAAACAAAAACTCAAACACAAAATGTGTGGCACCTTGCCTTAGAATTACTCTAATTCCCCAAATCAAAGATTGACCTTAGTAGATGTCCATCGCCATGTTCCTCTGTGTAGGTCTGTGATGGGCTCGGGCCCACCTCCATCTCTTCCACAGAGTTCTCGGCCTGCTGCAGGGAGGGGGTTTATAAGCCTCGGTTTCGGAGGGAGAGAGAGAGGAAGATGGATGAAAACAGCGTCTATTTTCCATCTGTTGCTGGCCGTGATGCAAGTTTGCCCCTCGACCAGCTGGACTGACCTGTGACGTCGGACGCCGAGGAAGGAGACGGTCCCGGAAGCGGCATAAGAACAGCCGCGTTGTGTTCTGAAACCGAGGGAGAGAGAGAGGAGGACGGAGGAACACAGCGTCTATTTTCCATCTGTTGCTGGCCATGATGCAAGTTTGCCCCTCGACCAGCTGGACTGACCTGTGACGTCTGATGCCGAGGAAGGAGGCGGTCTCGGAAGTGGCATAAGAACAGCCGCGCGCAGTCAGCGGGCTTTGCTGGGCTTCGCCCGATTCGCCGAATAAGTAAGACTCTCTTTTCTTGATCCTTACTCCTCTCTCTCTGGGTCATCAGTTCCTGTTAATAATATATTAGCATAATGAGAAGTAGTTGGGACCTTTCCTTTTTGGATTTATAAAATGCCTCCAAAACGTAAAGGTAGGGTTAGAGTTTTCCCCACTCTCCCAACCTTATCCGCTGTACAACAGGAAATCACCAACTATATGGTCTCACCTATACTACAGGATAGGGATGCCAAGGATTTTGATGTACCGAAGGGTCAGTGAGGACCCCTTGTGTCTGCAAAAGAGGCCTCTCTAAGCCCTAACACCGGGCTACCGCCAATACACAGGGCGTTGGAAACTACTCCTGGATTGACTGTGAATGTTGATGAAGATCTAGGACTCAGTGTGGGGAATTTTCAATCCCACAATTAGAGCCCAGACACTCACGTTACCCCTGCGAGTTTAACAGGGGAAAACGAGAGGTTGTCTCTGGTAACTCCAGTTAATGGAGGGAAAGACTCTTTGCCTAATATCCAGCCAGCTGGAGTTATGACCCACCCTGCATTGGTAACAATGGAAATACAAACGGATATGATGGCAGGCATGTCTATAAATATTAAGAATTTGGAAGGGAAAATTGATTCAATATATGGTAAAAATGAGCAAGAATTAAAAAAAATTCAAAGTCAGATTAAAGAAACCAATGATAGAGTAAAATATTTGGAAAATCAGGAAAGGAAATCCTTGGATTTTAATGCTGCGGTAGTGAAAGATAGGGAAGCAATGAGTAGACGTATAGAAATGCTTGAAAATAGTACTAAGAAGCTTAACTTAAGATTTTTAAACTTTCCTAGAGTGGTTGGGGAAGAGCCCCTAATTACTTTAAAAAAGATCTTGGTTGAGCAACTTGGGTTTTCCTTGGAACAATCTTCTGTTATCAATAATTGTTATTTTATTCCTGTTAGAAGGGAATCACCAGGAATGGAAATGTTTCAGGGAAACCTCTCTAATTTTTTGGAGGACTCGTCCGCAAATGTAATAAGTTGGGGTACATTATTAGCAACCTTCAACTCTACCGCTGATGTTAATGCAGTAATGAAAAAATACTTTAATAAATATCCAATTACCTATTACAAAAATCAATAAAAATCTTTCCTGATTTGGCATCCTCTACTCAAACAAGACGGAAAGCTTTTTTGGCCTTTCGTCAAGAAGCAATTTCATTGGGTTTTTCTTTTTTATTACGTTTTCCTTGTAAATGTATAGTAAAAAGACAAGAAGATGTGTTTATATTTTTTGTTCCCGACCAATTAAAAAATTTCCTGGATCAAACGAGGCAACCTACCTCAACCCCGGGTTGCAGTTAAAGAAGGAAAAGGTATAGGATATGCTAATAGATTTATCATGGTAAAAAAAAAAAGTTTCCTAAAGTGTCTCCGAAATGTAGGAATTAAAAACCCTCCAATTTGATTGATAAATAAATCGAGAGGTTAACATAACTTTGTTTTTCTTGTAAAGCTCAATTTTTTTCTGAATTTATATGTTAATCAGTTATTGTTGTTTCAAATATGCAATAATGTTTTGATTGTATATTGAAAATTGATAAGTAAAGAATTAAAAAAAAAAAAAAAAGTCTCGGTTTCAGGGAAGGGCTGATCCCAGGATTGGTTGGGCCGGGTTGCCAAGGCGACCGGGGCCTCCACCCTCAGCTTGCTCCTCACTTAGACACAGCCTCGGTGCCATAGACTCAACTGGTCTCTTGTGTTGGAGCTCCGCCCTGGGCTTACTTTTCTTGAGTCTGTCTGGCCCTATGTCTCTGTGTGTCTTGCTGCCATGTCGCACCAACGCGCAAGGATTTCATTCCGAAATTCTCGCTCCTGCTTTACCTCGCGTATCGTCTGCCTAGGCAAAGTCCGCGGGGCAAAGACGCCCCATGACACTGGCCCGCCACTCGATTTCAGAGGGAAACTCTAAGGGGAGCATCCTTTGGAAAGTCAACTTGCAAATACCCGAACTACATCTGGATCATGAATTTTATTCATAAGATGTCTGAGCTCTGAAGTTCTCGGCCTAAAGAGCTTAATTGGTCTGTTCGATTAAAAACTTCCCTCGGTTCTTTGCATTGTGCAAACTGGTAAGAAAGGAAACGTACGTATTTATAGATAATGGTGCTTGTCTTATACATTAACAACAGTTTTCCCCACATAGAGGAGAAAGAAAAGAGAAATTTTAAAGGTGTGTTTTTCCCACTGGTGAACAGCAACGACCTGGCCACCAATGCCAATGTGGTTTCTGGAGAGTTGTAATCTGCTGGTACTAGACTGACTACTCTTTTCTAATGCTGCTCCTGAGTCTGCCTCGCAGGAGCACATTTTGTGACCTATTGACTTTCCTCTGCAAAAGGGGCGCTGCTTATGTGGGATTTATACCTTCAAGGTATTTGAATAAACCTGGCCCTTATTAATATTATATTTTTACTTGAGGACCATGATCACAGTTTGTTTGTTTTTTTTCATGTTGTGTAGGCCCTTCAGGACAGTGACACTAACGCTGCACATGAACATATGTTTTGTTAAGAAATTGACTGTACAAAATGTTCTGATTTATGTATATTGAGTACGGATGTCAATTATCTGTCCTGACAGTTGAAAATTACAGATTTTATTTTACTAAAAAAAAAAAAAAAGCCAAAACCAAGCCATAACATAAATGTTACAAGCTTTATGAATGGAAATGGTTTACGATCAATAACGATTCCCTGAACATTTTGCCAATTTTCAAACATTCTGCTGTGACCCAGTTTAGAACTGAGTGAGCACTTTGCTGTTGAAGAGGACATTTTTATTATTATAGCACAGGGCAGGCTAACTCTAATCCTGGAAAGCCCTAAACAGACCAGTTTTTCAGGAGATCCACAAATAAATATGGATGATGTATATCCGCATGCACTCCATGGTATGCAAATATATCTTAATATGGTGAGAGATTCCCGTTGCAGCTGGATCCTGTCCAGGAAAGCCAAGGAAACCTAGGAGACTGGCTATTCGGGTGACAGCCTCTCCAGTTTTGATAGGCATTTCGTTTGTAATTAAGCTTGGTGGCAAAACATGGAGGGGGTAAGGGCCTGGTGTTGGATTAAGTAACGGATCTTGTATGCTCATCATAGAATAAATACAAATCCTTGCAGAAATGCAGACGGTCACATGGGATAGACCTGTCTGGCAGGCTGTGCGGGGAATCTAGGAGGCCAGATGTTCAGGCATCAGCTGCACTGAGCTGCAAGGTTAGTATTCAGATTGCCCATATTGGCCCAGTTGCTATCTAAAAGTATGGTCAAAATTAGAAGTCTTGGGGGAAACACAGCTGCTTAGTAGAGATGTGCATTCATTGATTGATTAGTGTATCTCACGAATGAAGAGTAGGTGCACAAAACTGATGGTATGCGCATATATGGGTGGCTGCCGATTATATGCACATACCATCAGTTTTGCGTGCCTACTCTCCGTTCGTGAGATATGCACAGACCGCCGAAATGAATGAAACGAATGGACCAATAAATGCGCATCCCTACTGCTTAGGTTGCCAGGTTTGTCTAGCAGGCTACCTAGGAGACACTAGCCACATGATAGCTATTTAGATCATTACAGAGATTTGTGGTTAGACATGGAAAGGGAGGGGTATGAACTGAGTAGGGAATTTGTAAGCTCATGTGCACAAGTTGATAGAGGAAGGTAGCAAAAACTGGTCCTGGATAAGGCAGAGATATTTTACAAGTGGGTATGGTCTTTGGCAGTCAGGATATGCCTGGGTGGTGCAGTTAGTCTTTTCTGCCATCATCTGCCACGTTATTATGTACATCTTTCTCCAAGGGACAGAAAATGGGAGAAATCGCTTAGTACTTCCCTTTTATAGAAGGAACTAAATGCATTCCACGTATGCTTGTCATCTTAAAGGTTTCTCCCATGCCTGGCATATTGAAACTTTAGAATGTTTGTGTGAGTTATTGCTCTTCTAGTTTGGAATATAATGGTCATTGACATGATGGGAACTGATATCGCTAGAGCATGGCGTAATCAGCAGGATGGGCCTTTGGCTTTTATTCAGCCCTTGTCCTGGTCCTTGGAGAACAGTAATGGACTGCATCATGTTCTCATCTTACATGCATTCATCCCATAATGCACCTGTAACCCACTTTCACAACAGGCACAGGTGTCGCAGAGTGGTCTTTTCTTGCCAAGCAGCTGCCAGATTCTCTGTATCGGACAGTGTAATGCTTTCTTTGTAGGAATAGTTTCAGTGGACAGAGACGGGGCCAAGCCAGTGGGGTCAGCAGCAGTGTTCTGCTCTCAGGTGCGGAAGACCAGGTCTGAATCTGGAGCCTGGCTGCTTCTTCTCCTTTTTTTTTATTTTAATTTTAAATGCCAAAATCACTCTATCCTTTCATAGATAGGGTTTGTAAGTGTGTCATGTCCGGCATTAAGAAGAATGGATATCCTTAAACTCGGTCTTATCCGAGAAACATGAAATTTTAATAAAGAAAGCCGCAATAGAAGAGTCAAACAAGCAAATTCTGAGGAGAAAGACAAGACAACTTGGAAATGTTATGCAGTTGAGGCCTTAAATCTGCGGTGCTTACAGTGTTGGTGCATTCACGCTCTTCCAGGGGCCCTGACAAAAGGATGACCATTATCTTCTGCTGTTCAAACTCTTCTCTTTCGCCAGGCCTTTGCAACTGGATTGAACTTGTAAGGGATTACATTGATTGCCCATTCTGAGTTACACTCACCCTGCCCAAGGCTTCTGAATTAATATACCTTTAAAAGTGAAATGGGTTTGATACGCTCGTCCCTGGTCTCTGGAACACTGTTTGTTCACATCATATCACCACCGCTCAAAAGAGGCCTAGAACAGGAATAACATTGGCAATAGGTATGCATGGTAAAAAAAACAAAAGAATCATGTTGTGTCGTCATGTTGTTTTGTTTCCTCAGTTCTGTCTTTTATATTATTTTGTTTCACCATGCACATTATTTGTGCCGTTTCCATTAAAGCCAATGGAGCAAGCAGTTTTTGTTGAGAACACTGTGGCTTTCTATCCCAATTTTAAGAGACTTGCAGGCAGGCAGCCACAACAACACTGCCACAAGGCACCAAGAGCGGGGCAGTGGCATCAACATCCCAAGATAGCAAGAGAGAGGCAGAGGAAGAGGAATCCATAGCCCCAGGGCAATGATGCCAAAAAAGTGTGAGCAGTTGGGTTGGACCCCCAAAGGTTTGGAAACTGGTGTTCAGTGGGCAGAGTAGCATTTGCGGTGGCATCGCCATCCCAAGGCACCCAGAGAGAGATGCAGAGTAAGCAATAGACGAATCAACACCCCAAGGCGAACCCTGCTAAGATTTGGGCATTGGTGCAGAGATCCCAAGGGTGGTCCATCGAATGAGTGAGTTTTTCAGGCTGTGTGTCTGGGGTATGAATCTGGACTCTCTGTGGGCCCTTCCCTGTATCATGGGAGGCAGAAGGCATTTTCTTTGTCTCGGGACAGTCACTACAGTCGGACTCCTCTGTGCTCAACAGTTTGGGGATTAGATCACTGACCTCCCTCCCAGCTCCCGGTCTCCTGCTGTCTTGGTTTCCTCTCTCTGCCTGCGTGTGGCTTCGGACACTGCCGTGGTCCCCTCTTTCTCTCCATGTAGCTCCAGACCAGGGCCTTACAGGCTTCTGCCCTCCCCCCAATGACCCTCTCCACACTGTCTTCTGAGGTAAACATGTCACATAAAATAAGACGTATATTATATTTACATGCACTGCTGTGGTGCCATCCAGAAAACCCTGCAGAAAAGACACTTGAACCCATATAGCATTCAGCCTATTGTAATCCATATTGGGTGTGAGCTTGGCCCTCAGAAAGCCATGAATAAACAATTTCAACTGTAACACAGTAATGCTCCAATACCAAAACAGCACTAACTGCTAGTAACAATCCTAGCTATGCAAAGACAGCACTGCAAATATTACACCAGGCCCTAAAATACCAATACACCTCCTATTAGAAAAAGAGACCAAGGCAGTCTGCTGTAGAGCCCTATACACAAACTGCACACTAGCAGAATACCTCACCTTGGTCACACATGCAGAACACAGACAGTCCTTCACCAAAATCAGAATAAAGAGACCATAAAGTATAAAACAGAAAAGTCAGGACAAAAACTGAATTGGAAACCGAAACAAGCCAGACTGTGTATGAAGTGCAACAATGGAAAACAGAAAGAAACATCACCATGCCTCATAAAACATTAAACAAAAAAATGTAAGAAATATAAAACAACCATAACAGTAAAAACATACTAAAAAAAACAGCTGACAAATAGAGCATTCAATAATTAAATATATAAAATAATTTTATAAAGTTCCCCAAAATCAATAATATTTCAGAAGAGCAGACACAATAAATAACACCCCAGTAATTAAAGCTAACAAGGATAAAAGAATTTCTATGATTTCCATACCTGGGAACTTTTGATTTCCCCCTCACTCCTCCTCCTTTTCTTCCCCTCTCATTTCCTTCTCCTTTCCCTCCTTTCTCTCTCACTCCTCCTTTCCCTCCCCTCTCACTCCCTTCTCTCTCACTCCTCCTTTACCCTCTCACCTCCTCCTCTCTTCCCTCCCCTCTCACTCTTCTCCTTACTCACAACCTCCCCCCCCCCCATCCTTTTCACTTACTCATTTCAGTTCCCCTTTCCTCCCCTCCTTTCTCAGTAAGAAGGTGGAAAGGGAAGGGAGTTGAGGGAGGGAGAGAGATGGGATGAGAAGGGAAGGAGAGAAGATGCAGAGGGAGTCAGAAGTACCCACTTCCTATCCCCCCCTCCCTTCACCTCCTCTCGCCTGCCCAGTGGGAACTCTCTTCAGTGTCACCGCAGTTTTTCTTCAGCCCACGGGTGGGGCGTGGCGGGGGAGCCCCTGTGGGCGCGTCATCACTCCAGCACTGCTAGCACAGCGTGAGAGGAGGGGAGGGCGCACAGTGTGAGGCTGTGAGACCCTTACCCTTTATGCCTGTGTCTGAGCCTTGGCATGCGTGTTGGTGTTTAGTGGCCACTGAGAGAGGGACAGGGCAGGGGCAGCAGAGGTAACAGTTAACCCCAAGGCACCGAGAGAGGGGCACTGCCGAGAGGAAGCTCACGCTGCTGGATTCTCACCGACGGGGCACTGCTCTGAGGAAACTCACTTTGCTGACGGAGGCATTGCTGGATCATAGGATGAGGGTGAAAGGGGGGGGGGGGTGTGGGAAGTATTTCTTTACAGAGAGGGTGGTGGATGCATGAAACAGCCTCCTGGTGAAAGTGGTGGAAACGAGGGGCAGAATCTGAATTCGGGGACGCATGGGACGAGCACAAGGCATTGCTGGGGGGAGTGGTGGGGATAGTGGAGCTGAACAGCTGGTGTGGATGGGCTTTCTGGGTTTCAAAGCTCATGTTGTTGGCGGGGACACTTGTAGGAGGAAGCGCATATCGTTGTAGTCCCACTGATGGGCATCCTGCTGGGCGGAAGCACATGTTGCTGATTCAAGAGCCCTGTATATGGCACTCCTGGACCAGCTAGACCTATGTGCCCTATACCCCTCCCACTAAGTCCTTTTCCACTAAAGGCACCACTAATACTTATCTGTGCTGAAGCTCATCCCACTCTTCCTTCTCCTATGGCCATTAAAACACAGGTGCTGACCCAGCTGCACACACAGCTGGGTGAGACAGTGCCTGCACGTGGCAGGTTCATTAAGCTAACCCCGTCAGTCTGTGTCTGGTACTGTGCAAGAGCAGTGAAGCACTTCCTTCCTGAAAAGAAAAAATCCATCCTTTGTTTTATTTATCGAGTTTTATATACCGTCGTCGTTCGCAAGATGCCCTTTTGCAAGAGGAAGCAGTAGCCGAGGGAGAGGGGAGAATCACGGCTGCAGCCCCCTTACCCCAGATCAAGCGAGACGACTCTCCCAAACTCAGTGCAAATATGTAGCTCTCCCCTGCTTCACCTTCAAAAGGACTAAAATTCACCTCATTAAAAAGGGCTTAATATTTAACACGGCACAGTTTAGGGAGTGGAAAATGTGCTTCTTCCAGCACACGCATGCAGTTTTGCCTGTAATCTGCTTATCCTGCGGTGGTCTGGTTAGTCACATGCCTGTCTATATTTCTGTGAACGGCGTGTTCCTCGGTGCACACTTTTATATTCAGTTATGTTCTGTCCTATGAAAAAGCTGTTTATTCATCGATAAACTTGAGTCATCGCTCAAACGGTAGCGAGGGGATGCTGATGAAAACAAGAGATTTGGGTTGGTTTCTTTTTTTTTTTTGGTTTATTACTTTAAACATCAGTGAAGGATAAAGAAATTGTGCCCGTGTTATTATGATATGGTATAACATTTTGTTCTGCCAGTGTTACAGAGCGGCCCGTATCCATTCCTGGAAAGATTATAATAGTGTCAGTAGGTGGAGATTATTGTATTGATTAAAGTAGTTATAATTATATACATGCTGAATTTACTGTATATATATATATAAAATATATTTCTATGTGTGTGTCGATCTGTTTATAGAGAGAGAGAGCGAGGCGGGGTAGGGGACAGATATCTGTATCATAATACAGGTTGGACTAAGATGATACCGATCAGGGCAACCAAGCCTTTCTCTTCCCAACGAGCAGATGTGTTCTCTAGGGGTATTTATAACCGTTTCAAACAACGGCATGCAGATTCAGTGTACTATACAGTTTGCCAAATACAGTGACAAGAAAAAAAAAAAAAGAATAACAGACCACTGCAGTTTATGTAATCAGCGTAGTGTGGGGGGCCACAATGAAGAGAGAGAGATCAGGGTCACCGTAAATAAAAACGAAAGGAAAAAGGTAGGACTTAGTGAAAGATAATGCAGAATGTCCACTAGCTGACCTCTACAAGGAGGAAGGGGAAAGCTAGAGATAGCATGCCAAAGTCATTTCCCAGGGAAAGTCAACCCTGTTATTAGACGGCTGTAACCCATCATTTTAAAACTGCCGCAATACCTAAAAGACTGGAGGGTGGCCAACGTAATGCCAAGCCAATTTTTAGAGGTGAGCCGGGAAACTGACGTGCATGCTGGGCAGAAAGAACAGTATGCGCCGTTCTTAAAAACAAAGTCACTGGCCTTGTCCTTTAGATAGACGTGACTTACTGGGGAAGAGTCGGAGGGCTTGCCTTTCCACTCTCTTACAGGAAGCACGTAGATAAGGGCGGGCTGGAGGTTGTAGTGCATTTGGAAGTTCAGAAGGCACTGGAGAAAGTCCCCATGAGAAACTCCTCAGGAAATTAAAGAGTCATTGGCTAGTCAGTATTCTGTTGTGGATCGGTAACCGGATACAAGACAGGAAACCGAGGGTAGAACTAAATGGTCAGTTTTCCAAATGGAGAAAGGGTCATTAGTGGAATATTGCAGGGATCTGCACTGGGACCTGTTTTGTTTAACATATTCATAAATGCTCTGGAAAGGGGAATGAGGATCAAATATGCAGATGACACAAATTATTCAGAGTTGTTGAAACAGCAGCGGATTGTGAGGAACAGCAGAAGGACCTTGTGAGGCTGGGAGACTGGGCAGCCTGATGGCAGCTGCAATTTAATGTGGAAAAGTGCAAAGTGATGCACACAGGGAAAAATAATCCCAACGACTGGTACACAATACTGGCTCCTGTACTGGGAGCAAACATCCAAGAACCGGACCTGGGGTTTCTTGTGGACGATACATTTGAAATCCTGGTCTAAAGAGCAAATAGAGTGCAAGGGATGATCCATAAAGGAATGGAGAATAATGGATCGATACAGAGGTCATTTTGCCTCTGTATCGATCCATGGTGCCACTGCACCTTGAGTACTGTGTGCAGTTCTGGCTACCTATCACAAAAAAGACAGCGGAAGTAGAGGGTGACAAACATGATAAAGGGGATAGAACATCTCTCCTATGACGAGAGGCTTCGCAGGCCGGGGGGGGCTTCATCCTGGAAACGAGACGGCTGAGGGGGGACGTGATAGAAGCTTTTAAGAATCACGAGTGGGGTGCAATGGGTGAATAAAGGATGGTTATTTATTTACCCTTTCAAATAAGACTAAAACAAGGGGCCACTCCATGAAACTAACAACCGGAAGATTTAAAATAAATTGTAGGAAGTACTTTTTCACTCGGCGCACAATCAAGCTGTGGAATCTGTTGCCAGAGGATGTGGTCAAGGCCTCTAGCATAGCAGGGTTTAAAAGATGTTTGGGCAAATTTCCTGGAGGAAAAGTCTACCTTATGGGTTCTTATGATCCAGACTGGCCCCTATCAGAAACAGGATGCTGGGCTCAATGGACCTTGGTCTGACCCAGCATGGCATTTCTTATGCTCTTATGAATTTTCATGAATAATTGTGGAAAGATGATCATGATTCCACCCCCCCCCCCCCCCCCCCCCCCAAAAAAAAGTGCATTCTTTTTAAACTTGACCTGACACCTGGCTGGGAACCAAAAGATTCTGCCTGTTGAGCAAAAATGTCCTCCTTTGCTGGATAAAATGGGACACATCTAGATATAATCTGATCTTTGACTCCAAAAAAGGAGCATCTGACTTTTGAAGTGAGACTCCAGAAGACCAATAATGGCCATCAAAGCCGACCTCAGTAGCCAACCTACTTCACATGTGCTGTCCTGGTCCCCACACTCCTGGTACATAAATAACCTTGGGACAGAGAACCTTCTCTGGTTCTGTCCCACGCCTACCCAAACCCAACATTAGACTAGCCCTAAGTCTACTACCAAAAGCCTGGCTCTTCACAACGTCTTTTGGGCCACAAACCTAAGCAAGCCCATTTCTCAAGCCACACTCCAGGATTCTTAAAATACTGCAGTTTATTAGATCCTTAAGAGCCCTCTGGATGCTATATGCTTGGCCTCACAAGTGCCTTATTTCTTTTGTTCCACTTTGTAATGCCTTAGCACGTCTCCAATGAGCCCAAGATACATCTTTGATATATTCCTGCCTGTCCTTTTATTTTGGTACCCAGGTAGAGAGTCCATCAAGCTAAGTTTAGAGAACATTGCACAAAGGATTGGATAAGTTCTTGGAGGAGAAGTCCATTACCTGCTATTAATTAAGTTGACTTAGATAATAACCACTGCTATTACTAGCAACGGTAACATGGAATAGACTTAGTTTTTGGGTAATTGCCAGGTTCTTATGGCCTGGATTGGCCACTGTTGGTGACAGGATGCTGGGCTTGATGGACCCTTGGTCTGACCCAGTATGGCATGTTCTTATGTTCTTAAATCTCATCTTTGGGTGAGTTACCTCACTCTGAAGGTCATCAAATCTTCACAAGAGAGCACTGTTCTGTTTGTACATCGCACTCTGAATGTCAAAGTGGCCCCTAACCCCTACACTAATACCTAAACCTCACCTCGAGTTACTAGGTGGGCCTTCCATAGAGATATAAATACCTATCTAGTGTGAGGGCATTATGGCTAGTCTCTCTCTCTCTCTCTCTCTCTCTCTCTGTACAACTGAAGGTTAGCCAACTACTCTTGCGCTGGCCCGGGAGGGAAGTGTATTGAAAGCAGCGACCTGTGCTATTGTTGGCGCCACTTCTTTGGTTCCTGATGTTCTGCTTTGTCTTAGGGGTTGCCCCGATTTGCTGAGAGCACCTTTTTATTGCTGTGCTTGCCACAGTCTGAAGCCTCTTGCTTCGAAATAATCCCCCACCACATTTTCAGCCTCAGCCAACCCTCTCTCCAGACTAGCCTGTGAGCTTCAGTTCAACAGAAGTTTCATTTTTTCTTACAAAATCCAGGAAGTTTTCTGCATGCAAACCAAAAAGAAAAGAGTAGCTTGTTTTGTGATGTCAGACCATAAATATTGATGTAGAATGAAATATATTTATAGCCAGACTCCTACAGATGAGTCAGTCCTGGTTTGTGTATAGGCATAAATATCCAGTAATACGAAGTAAACTGAACTATAATTCACCTTCAACTCAGATTTGGGATTAAGTAATTAAGCCTAAAATCCAAATCTGACACCTAGCTTTGGTTCCTGTGAGCTGTTTGTGAGCAGGAGGAAGGTCGAGTTTTTTGATTTTTCCGTCTTTAAAATATGTTCAAAAGTCTTTCTGCGTTGGGAACGGCTGTTGCGACTGTCGCTGCCCGACGTCTCCACTCCGCCTAGCTTACCGCATTGGCAACCTCCTCCGGGGTTGATGGAAGGCTGGCTGCCGCAGCTTCTTTCGGCCGTCTTCGTCCGGCGTCCCCAGGCCAGCCCGATGCTGCAATCCGCCATGTTGACCTGATGCCTAGGGGTGCGCGCGCCCCGCCTCAAGTACCAGAAGTGGCACGAACCTCAGGGGCGTCCCCCTGAGATGACGTCATCCGCTTCAGATATTTAAAGGTCTCTGAACTGCTAACAACTCGAGTTAGCAAGGATAAGGATTCGTTCTATCTATGCTACTCTGCCTCCTCGGACTAACCAGGGGTACCCGCTCCTCGGGGGCCTCGTTCTCTCTTACTTTCGGGCCAATACAGTAAAAACGCGGGAGAGCGGGCAATTCAGTATTTTAATTTATTAAAATTAGGCCCGGCGTCCCTAGCACCTCTCTTTGACAGATGTGGCGGCTGTCAGCGGGTTTGACAGCCGACGCTCAATTCTGCCGGCGTCTGTTCTCGAGCCCGCTGACAGCCACGGGTTCGGAAACCGGACGCCAGCAAAATTGAGCATCCGGTTTTCGACCCGCCAGCCGCGGGCCCATTTTAAATTTTTATTTTTTTTTTATTTTTTACTTTTTTAAACTTTCGGGACCTCCGACTTAATATCACCATGATATTAAGTCGGAGGGTGCACAGAAAAGCAGTTTTTACTGCTTTTCTGTGCACATTCCCAGTGCCCGGAGAAATTAGCGCCTACCTTTGGGTAGGCGCTAATTTCTGAAAGCAAAATGTGTGGCTTGGCTGCACATTTTGCTTTCTGAATCGCACAGGAATACCTAATAGGGCCATGAATAAGGGGTAAATCTAGCGCGTCCAAATGCTGGCTAATGGTGCGCTCCATCGGAGCGCACTGTACTGTTTCGGCCTGTAGATAGGTTGCAGTCTGGAACCGGTACTCGCTCCTCGAGGGCCTACTTCATTTCAGCTCCTGGGCTTCTATGAGACATTGTGCGAGTGTTACCATCAGGTTCTGTCTATGAATTCTGCATACCCTGCCTACTCACTATATTTCAGTTTCTTTACAGCTCAGCCTCCAGGGATCGCTGTTCCAGTATCTGAGGGACTAAAGCCCAGCCGGGCGTTCCAGCTCACTACTGCCACCTCTGGTGGTTCAGTATACTGTCTAATAAAAGAACTAGTGTGTGTCTGTCTCCTAACTCTGAGCCTGACCGGTGGTCCCTCTTGGGATCTTCCCCCGGGGTCGTGGTCATCTGCCACCGGTCCAAGGATCCACCCACAACTCTCCTAAATAATAACAGCGGCTACCCTTCACAGAGGCAGGCCGTCTGACGCCGTATTAGCCCAGGCAGTTTCCTCTGTGCAACATGCTTATTATCTGCCCGAGTAGCATAGAATACAGTGTCTACAGATCGGTGGTTTTTCACAAGCGAGTCGGCGGAGCTGCTGACCCTTGCTCATGGGAACCTCAGTGCGATTTGCGTTCCACTAAGAAGATCTTCTCGCTGTTAACATTATGAGCCGTGCGACATTCACTCACGTGCCAGGCGGTTTGCCTTTGGGTTATGTAACCTCTTCCCCTCACTACTTTCAAGATGACACAGCTCTTCTCGTTCACATTCCTCGGGAGCAGCCTTTTTTTAAACAGACTTTACGCTGTTTTCTGCGCCAGGGGTTCCCCCCTGAGGAAGCCTTCACTGGCGAAACAAGGGCCTTGTTGGGGAAATAACACATAACAGTCTATAAGTCCCATTTATATCGTGTGAATGAAAGTGTGTGTGTATAAGTGGATACTTTAATCGGGGTTTTCAATGTATCCGGTTATAAACAGTGGGGCAGATTTTAAAAGTTACGCGCGCGGCGTACGTTTGTGCACGCTACCGCGCACAAATTTACGCCCGATTTTATAACATGCGCACGCAGCCGATTTCGCCGCCACTCCTGCTTCTCTCAGCGCCATCTTAGCTCCGCTCTGACCAACGTGCTCTCCCGCCCGCACATGCGCAGTAGAGCTGTTCTCTACTGCGCATTTATGGCACGTCGGTCAAGTTTAATTTATCTAGTAGATATATATAGATAGATATATATATATATATATATTTTTTTTTTTTTTGCACAGAAGATTCTGGGGAAGAACATCGTCTTTTAAGGGTTTTTTCATAAATATTGTTATCCTAATTCTGAAGTGTCATTTTGGGTAAAAATATAGTCTCCATTGGTTTTAATGAAAAACTCACAAACTTCCTCTGTTTGTAAACTCATTTTAGAAATCTTAAATCATGATAAATATTAGCATTTCAGGGTTGGCAATCATGAAACCGTGGCTATTTCCTAAGGTAATGGAAGCTTCTTCTGGAAGAAACTTCTAATAGAATTGAGATGTTACCTGCATTAACTGCACTGACGTTGAAAACCACCTTTCACCGTATAAAGAGCTCGTCCGCCATCACCGTTTTACCAGAGGATCAGAGCTTTTTGGTGAGAACAGGGAATCACAGGTTGGTGGACATGACCCACTTGGAAGAGCCTGGCATTGATCAAGCAGGCTAATGGGATTGTTCTCAGATCAAAATTCCAGGCTAAATTGTCAAAGAGAAAATACTCATTTTATGGCAGTCGCCTTCCACCACTAATATTTTTAAAAGCTCATTGCTCGACAGAGACTGGGACCACACTGCAGAGGTGCTCACAGCCTTCTGGGGTCAGCCTCAGACGCCTCATTTTGCTACTGATAGAGTACTAGAGATGGGACCCGGAGGAAACTGAGTCCCCATCTCTCTGTCCCAGAAGAGGTCACTGTGAGGCTCGCTGTAGCAGAGGGTGGTGGATTGAGGAGAAAAGCCAAAAAAAAGAGATTTTGATTATTTCCTGAATGAATTTGCTTGTGGTGTATGTAATGTCTTCATGAGATTTTTTAGTTTGTTTGCTCAGTGGCACTGCAGAGGATAAACTAATTTTAGCCCAGTATGTTAGCTATTTTTATATAAAAGTCAGACGCAGAGTGCAGTCTGGTATTTGCTAACGTAGCGCCCGGATTGACTGGTCTGCTGTGACTCAGAACTGTCACTCCCTGCATCTTCTCACCGTCTCTATGAAGAGAGGGTGATGCTAATGTTTGATACAGTGGAAAAGCATGGGAAGGGCAGTTTTCAGAAGCCATTCAGCTGGATAAATTCCCATTTCTCTCGGTAACCAAGATTGTCTGAATATTGCCCACACCTTACCCAGGTGGGAGCATGCATGGCATGCAAAGCACGCACACAGTTACCTAGGTCAGGCCAGGAGAGCACATTTTCACATCTGTGGGCGTTATTTTCAGGAGGAAAAGCAAGCGCAAAGGTCTGCAGCTAAGTTTTTTTCCCCTCAAGAGAGGCTTCTAAGAAAACTAAAAAGTCATGGGATAGGAGGCGATGTCCTACAAACTGGTTAAAAGAGGGGAAACAGAGAGTAGGATTAAATGGTCAATTTTCCCAGTGGAAAAAGGTAAACAGTGGAGTGCCTCGGGGATCTGTACTTGGACCAGTGCTTTTCAATATATTTATAAATGATCTGGAAAGGGGAAAAATCCATAAACTGCTATTAATCAGTAAGCAATAGTAGCTTGAGATCTGTTTAATGTTTGGGTACTTGCCAGGAGCTTGTGACTTGGATTGGCCTCTGTTGGAAACAGAATACTGGGCTTGATGGACCCTTGGTCTGACCCCGCATGGGACGTCTTATGTTCTTATACTTTTCAAAGAGGAACTATGCTCGTACTTTTCCTTTGAGAATTAGTGCAAAGCCGGAGGCTGAACGTACCCCACAGATCTTTGCATCAGTGTGCCCAGTTTTAAAAAGTCCCCCTTTTATACAATTTGTGCCAGCATAAATGCTCTTGGGAAGGTGCTAACCCTGTGGATGTTGGTGCTCATGAAACCATAGGGCACGAGTCCTCCTGGGAGGTTGCCCCATTCAGATCCTAACATCCTAATGACACGATTGTGTACAGGAGGAGTCGCCTAGGGGTTAGAGCGGCAGGCCGAGAACCAGGGAAGCCGGGGTTCATGCTCCTCGTTACCTTGGGCAGGTCACTTCACCCTCCGTTACCTCAGGTTCATTTATTAAGCTGCATTAGGCGATTACTGCATGGGTCTTGAACGTTGCACCCCGGTAACGCAAAAAATGATAATGAGCTCTTTGATAATGTAAATAAAAGAGCACGGCTTGCCTGAAAACTCACAAGCTGTGTTATTTTCAGGAAAGTCAGTTACAATGCTGGGCTTCTAGCAAACCTTCCCTAGGAGCACTGGGACGCTATCGCATGTCCTGATGCTCCCAGGCCTGTCCTTAAAGGGCCCAGGCAGCCCAAATATGCAGCCTCCCCCTTTTCCCCACCCACCACCAGCACCCCCTAATGTGCCACCAAGGATCTGAAATAGAAAGAGGCAGAAGTAGCTGGCACCATAATGAAAGTGAGGGTGCAGGGCCTGGAGCCTAGGGGGTGATGTAAGCCCCCACTAGGCCACCAGGGATTTAGTGCTATGTCAAAGTGGGACAGGCGGGTTTCTAGCCTGGGGGAGAGGAATTTTGGGAAAGGGGAGAAGTTTTGGATGAGGAGGAGCATGCAACACTAACCTTTTTTTTTTTTTTTTTTTTTAATTTCAGACCATTGGTGGCTGCCTCATGGGGGTGGAAAAGGAGGTCTTTCCACACTGGAGGGACGAGGGGTACTTTGGGCCACTCAGGCCCTTTAAGAAGATGGTGGCCCCGGGCTGTGGGGGGCTGCCATTGCATGGGATTTTTGGGGGCTACTAAACCACATTATTTTAACCTGCAGTATTTTATCACTGGGGATAATACCACGGGATTTACTAAGCTGTGATACTCTGTACTGAGGCTTAATAGATATCGTGACGTAGTAAATAACCCCCTTAGGTTCTGAGCCTTCTGGGGACAGGGAAAATACCTCCTCTGCCTTGAGCTGACTCTAAATAAATAAATACATTATCCTCTTAATCAACGTGCCACTGTGATTCAGTACCGGGCAGTCTAATTGTTCCTCCTTCTAGCCTACCACCTTGATAAAGGTCTACAGAACTGAATCATCCGCCCTTTCAGTTTGTTAATAACAAAAAAAACTTCTTGTATTTTAACACCCAAAAGTAGAAGGTCAATTGCTTTTCTTAAGAAATGTTTCTGTAAGCCAAGGCCCTGTGCTGCTGCTGCCTGAGTGCCGTGCACGAATGCAGCCCGTTATGTCCAAGGTGAAACCGGCAGTTGGGTTAATTATTGATCTGCTTGGAAACAAGGTAAAGAAACCCGATGAGGCTCTCATTAATATGAAATGGCCTGATGCTGCCGCTGTAGGTGGTAGCTCCAAGGCTGCAATGGAGAATTCCTGTAGAGACGTCGGTGCGCAGTTCTTCTCTTTGGACTGATCTGACAGAGCACATTGAGAGCCAAATTTCAGTATTTTGTTTTCCCTTTTGTATACAACCCAAAGATCATGCTCAAGACTCGCAGTACTAAACACAGATCCTACGCACAAACTGCTTTTTGGCGTGATTCAGCAGGTATCATCGGAAGGGAAGGAGAATTCTTCTCCCGGCTTTGGAAGAGATCGGAATCACAGAATTCATCAGTTTTATCTATTTCAACCTTTTTCGATTTTCCAGCTTAATCCTATGTGCTGCTTACAGATTGGCTCTGTAGCTAGAAGCAGTGCTTTATTAGAAGAAAACCTAAGCTCCCTTTCTTATCTAGGACTAGCCACATCAAACCTCCTTCAACATCACCATCCAAATGTACCGAAACCACACTAATAGCAGCATAAAGTATCCAAAATACAACAACTACTGGTAGGGATGTGCAGCATCGAAAAATTTGTTTTGCTTTGTTAAGTTTGTTTCGTGAGTGCCTCATTTTGTTTCATTACTTTTGGAACAAAAAATAAAGGGTTTGTTTTGTCGTTCCATTTACTTTTAATTTTACATTGAAGTCAATGGGGAAGGCCTCATTGACTTCACAGTAAAAGAAAAATGGAGACCCAGGCTCAGGGTTGACACCGGGGTCCAGCACGAGGTCGGGTCCCAGTCACTAAGTAGCAGGCTTAGGCCTTGGTCAGAGACTGGGGCCCAGTCGCAAAGCCTTGGCCTAGGCCCAGCTGGGTACTGGTTGCTGAAGCATAGGCCTAGGCCCGGGCCTGCCAAGGACAGGCTCCTGTCACTGAGGCTTGTTCCCAGTCACCAAAGCCCAAGACCAATGCTGTAGCTTGGCTGAGGCAGGATCCCGGTCACCGAGGCCCAGGCCTGCATCTTAGCTTAGGCCTAATGCTGTGGCCCAGCCTAAGACAAGGTCCCATTCACCAAGACCCATGCTTAGATCCGAGATCTAGGCCCAAGTAAAGGAAAGATCCCAGCTGCTGAAGCCCAGGCCTAGGTCTAGGCCCAAGGTTGAGGCCAGGTCCCAGTCACCGAGATTCGTGCTTAGACCTGAGATCTAGGACCTAGACCCGAGGCCAAGGATGGATCCCAGTTGCTGAGGCCCAGGCTTGGACCTTGTCCCAAGGCTAAGGCCAGGTTCTGCTCACCAAGGCTAATGCCTGACGCCGGAGACCAGTTGAGGCAGAGTTCCAGTTGCCCAGGCTCAAGGCTGGGTTCCAGTCGCTGAGGCCCTGACCTGGGCCTAAGCCTAATGCTAGGGCCTGTAGGATGCACCCTAGTGACGTTACTATGGTGCCTTCCTCTGGGAAGGTTGATGCTATTTTGTTATATGGCTCAGTGGTCCAGTGGCAGCCCTATGGGGTAAAGGATAGCTGGTGCCTTTCTAGAAAATGACATTGACCAGCCCGGAGCCTAGGGGGAGCTCCGGGCCACCACTGGACCAGCAAGATGCCTTCTTTTGGGTAAGGACAGGTTTGGGGGTGGGGGGCAGCCACTAGACTACCAGGGTGTCTGTGGTGAGAAGGGGGGAGGTGAGGGTCCACTAGAATATCAGGGATTCTGTTGTATTTGTCGTGGATTTCAAGGGGTGGGGGGGATGTATGTAGAGTGGGGAGATTGACTTTGGTTTAAAAGGGAGGGGGGGGGGGGTCACGGTGTGACACTTCGTTCTGTATTTTAAACCTTTTTTCTTTTCAGCCGCCTCTACAGGTGGTGAGGTTTATATCCAGACCACGGGGCTGGATTTAGTGGAGGGGTTTTTATGGCCGCATGGCTATTTAATTTGGTGAATGGAGGTATCAAAATGTGCGTTAGCATCCCCGATGCCTCCATGAAAAAATAGCAAGAACTCCTGAGTTGTAGCTATCATAACACAGCTTGTGATATTTCTGGCAAGCCTCGTTACTAAATTTGCATCGAGCTGCTTTGCATGCATTTCTGAATTTTATGCGGTAAATTCATACCAAGCAGCTTATCTAAACAGGGAGCATTCTTTTAGGTCAAACATTGAATGATATGCGATTATCATGTGATAAATGATGTTTTTCGTGCGTTAATCGCTTATCGCAGCTTCATAAACAAAACCCCTAAATGTGCTATTCACCAGGCACGTTTCTCCTTATATTTTTGGCAGTTTATGCCATGGCTCCGGCTGACTTAAGGTGTCTTACAGCCTGCTTGTAGAATTGCTATAAGGTCATTCCCTCAGGCAGGAATATCTCTTGACTTTATCCTGTATGCATTTGTTAAGTGTTGAAAGGAAAAGATGACAAGGTTAGCAAGCTGGAAAAGAACGCCGGCGTGTACCTGGGGAACTTACGCAGACCTCCCGGGTTTCGAGACCGCATTATTTTAAAGGAAAGCACTGGCCTCAGGCACTTAATATAAAAAGCAAACCCGATAGCAGACAACAGGTGAAGCAGAAAAGGGATCTAATGACCAGAATAGAAATACAAGTCATTCGCTTGCTGTGAAATGTTTGCCAACAGCCGAAGGCACCCTCCTGATTCTTGTTCGGTTGCTTTGATTTTGGGGGGCGCGCTGCATGATTTATCAAAATGACAGTGTATCTTCCATTTTAGACTCAGTCCTTGTATAGAGCGACCAGTGGTTCTCAACTTTTTATCTGTCGGACACATCTGACAGATGATGCTCACATGCGTGACACACTGAACACAAGACAGTGACGGGGCTAAATGCAAACATATACCCTGCACCCACAGGAACACCCTGACACACACACACACACACACACACACACACCCAACCCCTCCAACAATGGCTGCAGAGCAGAGCTAGGATCTCTCCCCATACAACTGACCATACAAAAATGATATTCTGGATCTGGTGTCATCTCAGTAACAACAACACAAACTCCCTCAACAACACAAACCCTTAAAAAAAACATTCAGCACCTGTGTAGCAAACCTGCTGTACCATAGCAGGTACTAACTCCAATATCCCTAGCTATGAAAAGGCAGCAGTGCATCAGCAGTGCATGTCCTATTGAGAAAAAACGAAAAATAAGACTGACACGTGTGTCTGCATGCTAGTAAAATACCTCACCTCGGTCACACACTCAGAACCGACCGTCACCAAGTACAGAATAAAAAACCACACATTAGAACTGTGGAGACGAAACTGGAATAGAAACCCCGCAAAGCCACTCTGCATACAGTCCAAAACTGGAGAACTAGAAACAGAAATACATTTCCTCCTACACGAAGCAAAGTACAAAGACAGAAGAAATGCATGTTCCCAAAACTGATATATTATGGCTCTTGCACCCGGTCACTCCCCCCTCCATGCCCCCATCACCCCTCACTTTTCCCAATTACTCCTTTCAATCATCCCCTCTCGCTCACATCCCTGCCCAGCATCCTCTTCCCTCTGCTCCTCTGCTTGACTCTCCCATACCCTTTCCTGCTCAGCAGCTCTCCCACCCTCTCCATTCCACCTCTCCCTGCCCAGCATCCCCAACCTCTTTTCCTTCACACCCCACGAGGTGAAGAGTGCATCACTTCCAGGCCCGGCGGGGGAAGGTAAAGTTTGGTGTCCAGTCGGGCCCAGAAGAGCAGGAGTTGGCAGTGTCTCTCTCTCTGATCTGGGTGAAGGAGGAAATGGCCTCCCGCTGGGCCAAAAAAAGGAGAAGGGAGCAACAGTGGTCTCCTGTCAGGCCCCCACCTAGTCTAACGAGGAGAGAGTTGGCCCTACGACTCCACCTCCCAGGACCAGGATGTGCTGCAACCAGCCACACTTACCCCAGAAACCGCCAGATGCTCGGATGCTGGACCCCCTCTTCGATGGCACTGAACGTCGGCTATTAATCAAGTTTACTTAGGGAATAGCCACTGCTATTAATTGCATCAGTAGCATGGGGTCTTCTTAGTGTTTGGATAATTGTCAAGTTCTTGTGGCCTGGTTTGGCCTCTGTTGGAAACAGGATGCTGGGCTTGATGGACCCTTGGTCTGACCCAGCATGGCAATTTTTTATGTTCTTAACGTCGGGTTAATCAGGCCCTACGGCAGGAAACCTCAACTTGGCGCTCCCTCATGACGTCAACGTGGCTGGGTATTTAAACCCCAGCCGTGCTTCAGTCCAGCGCCTCACCAATGGGTCTCCAGTCTTAGCAGTACGTGTTGCCTTCAGCCTAGCCTCAACCTTGCCTCGTCTAGCTTTGCCTTGCCTCACCTTTGCTCCATACCTTCCAGCCCTTCTGCCTGCTCAGCTGGATCTGACCTTTTCTATGGACATTGACCTCTCCCTTCCCTGCCACCTGGGCTTGATCTTGCCCCGAACCTTGACTTTGCCTTGCCCACAGCCTGCCCTGCCTTTTGGCCCATCTCTGGACTCTAATCTTGGTCCTCCCTCGGGACCTATCTAAGTCCTGTGGCCCCTTGAACCCAAGGGCTCAACCTGCAGGGAACGGGACTGGTGCAGGCAAGGCTCCAGCCTGTCCCAGACCTTTGGTGTCCGCCAGCTGTCATTGGGGGCCTAGTAGATTTGCCTTCTAGTCAGCATCGACCGTGCCACATCACAAGGGCTCACAATTATTACGCCTGTACTGCCGCAATGATTGTTTTTTTTTTTCAGGCGCTGAATCAGGGCATCTTCTCGCTCCGAATTCCTGAAGGCAGTGACAGATTTGGGCAAATCCCTGCCTCCCCTGCAAGTGTCCAAGCTGTGCGCACAGCCCATCCCTACACCCACCTCTGTCCTCGCCGCTTGCAGGACCTCCCTTCATTGACACCATTCTTGCATGCAGAGAGCATGGGGACGAGGCCTGTGCTCAGAGCCTCCTCACCCCCGGAGGGAGGTCGGTCAGATGGCCTTGGTGGGGATGGGAGCAGGAACTAAAACAAAACATGGCCAAAATCATGTTTTGTTTTGTTCTTTTTCTTCCCCAAATCTCCACAATGACTCCTACACTGCCCTGGGCAGCAACCCCAGAAGTAGCAGCATTGAGCTGAAAGGGCCGCCGTCGCTGTGATCGGCCGTTTCGGGGGGGGGGAGCCAGCAGCATCCAGTAATACTGTGTTTTAAAAGCATTGGTCCAATAGATAGAGGCTGTCAGCAGCGCGGTTTCTGCCATGATCTGCTGTTCCAAGAGTTACGGAGCCCCCCTTCCCGGAGAGAAGTGGTCTGTCGGCAGGGTGCCTTCTGCCGCCATGTTGTATATTCCAGCAGGAGGAGGGGGCAAAGTGAACATAGAGCGGAAAGCTCGGGAAAGGCAGCCTGAGGGGCAGAGGTGTGAGCGGCATCTCTTGGGGGCCTGTTGTGCAGCGTGGGGACCCCTGTTCCTACGATGCTTCGTGAGCAGTGAAGAAGTGTGGGCTCTGAATCTGCCACGGGGGAGAAGGCAGCAAGAGGGATCTGAGAGTGGGGAAAGGGTGGATCTGGGGGAAAGGTACTGGGAGTGAACCTGGAGAGAGAGTTTTTGGGGGAGGGAGGAACAAGGAATGAGGGGATGGGGGGGACTGAGCAAGGGGGAAGAGAATGTGACGTGGTGGGGGGCAAGAGGGGAAGAGACTAGGGGTGAGAGTAAGAGTAATGGAGGCTGGGGGTTGAGGACTAGGGAAGGGGGTGAGACTGCAGTGTGAATGAGAGGGAGAGAAGTCATGGAAGAGCAGACCTCCTGATGCATGGACAGTTCATTAATCTTATGATTAAAACCGGAAAGAGATCAGGACCAGGCAGGCCCACCCATGATAATAAATGAAAGTGAAGCAACCTAACATATAGAGATCTTTAACCATATTGAACAATGCACACACTAAGGTTTATGTAACCCTTTTCTCTGCATCCTCACTGTCTCCAAGGGCACACAAAACATTTTATAACTGGGACTCCCCTCTCTTCCAAAGCCCAAGGTGTGGGGCCTTTCTGTGAGGGTGAAGGCCAAACCTTTTTGGCCCATGCAGTAAGGATATTCGCTGTGTGTATGTGTTACCATAGCTCTTTGGGACAGGTACACCGACGAACTAGGCAGGACTCACTGGTTGGGTGTTCAACTTAAAGTCTACTGTAATTCCTCTTAAAAGAACATAAGAATTGCCATACTGGGTCAGACCAAGGGTCCATCAAGCCCAGTATCCTCTTTCCAACTGTGGCCAATCCAAGTCACAAGTACCTGGCAAGTACCCAAACATTAGATAAATCACCAGCTACTACTATTGCTTATTAATAGCAGTTTATGGATTTTTCCTCTAGGAACTTATCCAAACCTTTTTTAAACCCAGTTACATAAACTGCCGAAAGCACATCCTCTGGCAATGAATTCCAGAGCTTAACTATGCGCTGAGTGAGAGAGAATTTTCTTCGATTTGTTTTAAATGTGCTACTTGCTAACTTCATGGAGTGCTCCCTAGTCCTTCTGTTATCTGAGAAAGTAAATAACTGATTTACATTAACTTGTTCTAGACCTCTCATGATCTTAAAGACCTCTATCATATCCCCCCTCAGCCGTCTCTTCTCAACAGCCCTAACTTCCTTAGTCTTTCCTCATAGGGGAGCTGTTCCATCCCCTTTATCATTTTGGTCTCCCTTCTCTGCACTTTCTCCAGTGCAACTATATCCTTTTTGAGATGTGGTGACCCCCTGGGCAGGGGGTACTATCTGCCAGGAATGGACCAGGTCAAAATGTAGAACCCAGAAAAATTGCCAGATTGGTGCAGGGGCCCCACTCAGTTCCGGGGCAAAGGCCCGGTCCTCAGGCACCAATTCTTATCCATGCCCTGGGGCGTGGATTCTCTCGATGGGGGGAGTCTTAACTTTACGAGGCCATGGCATGCAGAGGGGGCGGGAAGCTCACTTTCAGTCTCCCACTGTCCTCTGGCTCACAGGGATAGTACCGGTACCTTCCTTCAAGATGAAAAAACAGGCAGGTCCCTGGAGGGTTAAAATGTACTGTAACAGAAATAACTGCACAGTCCAGTGAAAAGATCAGGTTCTGGGGTTTTCACAGACGTTCACAGTGCCTGTTCTCCCTTCATTGTTCTCTGAGCCCAGAAATGCCTGTGGAGTAGGGACAAACCTAACACCCACACTCCTGGGGGAAAAAAAAGGCCAGGGCTCATTCTCTCCAATGATAATCAAAACTCCTGGGATGGAAAAGTCCCAAAGGGGATTCTCTCAAAGCTTCTCTGGGCAGATGCAAAAGCCAACCCCCCGCTTCAGATGGGTGCAGGGCAAGTAATGCATCCAGACTGTCTTTCCCTCAGGTGGTGGTGGGGTGGGGGGTTCCCCTCCTGAAACCGGGGTCAAGTCTCAAAAGCATTATCCAGAAAGATTGTTCTTCCAAAAAGTCAGCCTCTCCAACAAAAACTTCCTTTCCCTTCTCTCCTGCAGACCAGGGAGAGCCTGGCAAGGGACTACAGCCAGAACACTCCTAACCCCTGCCCATCCCCAACGCCCTCTGCTTCCTGCACCTGCTCAGCCCCTGTTTATAGGGCCAAGCTGACCAATCCCAGCCCTTGGGAGGAGGCAACATTTAGGGATGGTCTAAAAACTGCAAGTCCCTAGTGCTGGTACATAAGGGGGAAAACACCTTGGTAAGGGATCGGAGTATCCTTCCAGCCCTATTAAAGGCACCGGCGAGGCATGTAGCTCTCTTTTCCTAAGTCAGACCGGGGGCCTAACTCGCAGACCAATGCAATAGTGGGTGCTAAGGTCAGCGCGCCGCTGAACGCACGTTTTGGACGTGCTAAGACCTTCGCCCGATGCAGTACCGGGATTAGTGCGAGGTTAATAGCGCTCATCACACGTAAACGCATGTGGATGAGGCCATTAGCCAGTATGCCCGATGTAAAACGTTACCACGCGCACATTTATACGCTCAAAACTCAACGCCAGCCCTGGAGCTGGCATTACGTTTTGAGGCGCCCCCAAAGCCCTGTACAGAAGAGCAGAAAATACTCTTTTCTGTGCTTTTCTGTGACTCCTCCAAATTTAATATTGTGTAAGGCCCAGCAGTCTCCCGCGGCTGTGATGTCTCTTTCATCTCCTCACTTATTGGGTGTTTTGGGCCTTTCTTCTGCTCCGGATTATAAACTTAGTTTTCTCCCTTGGAGATGGGTTTTGCCTGACGTTCTCAGTGCTGAGGTGGTGTGGACCCTCCTTGAGACAGGCTCTAGCTGGCTGAAACGCATGTCACAAGTGTTCAGTTTGATACCCACCAGACTAATTGCGGCGATTCCCTTCTGGTGCCCACCGTGTGTGTGGCTATGCCTTATTTCTCTATGCACATGGTAAATGTTCTCCCTGTTAGATTTGTGAAGAGTAAGTGATTAATGTGACAAAACTGTGTGGGTAATAGAAATTCTGTCATTTTGCGAATTACAGCAGTGAGTAAGGAGCATTTGCGTGATTAAATTACTTCAGGGGAGGACCAATCAGTGCATTGGATTGGGAAGCTCCAGACGACTCCGCCAGGAGCCGATCTTATCAGAAAATAGAAAAGCCCTAACTAATGATGCCTGCCTGGGGAAGAAGGATCTTCAGGCCTAATCTGTGTTTGCTGTCCAGGAGCCGAACCTGTCAAAAAAATTCATTTTTAACCAGCAAACTGCTCAGATAAGAGCGGAGAATCAGAAGGGCCCCGACATGGAGACAGTTTGAAGATCTGTTTTCTAAAAGGCCACGTTTATTCCCAGGGGAGCGTTTGAAGGAATGAAGTTATTGGATGCAGAAAAGCAGAAGATGATTTTTTTTGTTGTTATTTTTTTTAACACAGCCTTTCTGTAATTAGTCCACACCTGTGGCTTGCACTTCCCCAGGTTCTTAGAGATGAAGCAGATCTGAAAGAGTTTTGTAAGAAAGTAAAAATGTATTTCTTTACATGTGCTTTTCCAAAATCTTAGTTTTCTGTAGGGAGGTGGCTTTTTTTTTTTTTTTTTTTACCTTATGTTCTTTTCCAGAATCTCATTTAGTTTTTGGGAACTTGCCAGGTTCTTGTGGCCTGGTTTGGCCTCTGTTGGAAACAGGATGCTGGGCCTGATGGACCCTTGGTCTGACCCAGTATGGCATGTTCTTATGTTCATTGAATGTTTTCTTTGCATTGGCCTGTTGTGTATGACTGTTGCAGGCATGATCCGTAGGAGGAATATATATTTTTTAAATACATAAAATAAAGAAATAGATATGAGTTCTGTATTTTGACAGAACAGGAGAATATCTGGTCTGATTTTGTAGGGTAAGCTGTGTGTGTGCGTGATGATATGAAGCAGAAGTAATTTGGTTTTCACGGAAGCACTTTTGCCACTATTTTTCTCCTTGAAAGTGCCAGGTCAGACTTGTTGGACAGTGCATAAGAGGTGACCAGCACGATAGCACCGGGGCTTGCGAGTGGGGAGCGGACGGCCTGGACGCGGCACTCCGCCTGTCCTGCAGAGGTTGCCGACCACGCCGGCTTGGAAGAGGCAGGCCTGCAGGAACCTGAGGGATCTGCTGCCTTCCTTTCCTTCTGGTTCAGAGCTTGCTGCAAAACCTTTCCGCTGAGTTTCTTCTCTGGTTGGGAAGGTGCAGCAGGCACCTTCCAGACTTGCCTCCTTGCTTCAGAAAGAGTTAAGTCTCTCGGAACCAATGCTGGGATTCCTTTTATTCACAACTATCGGGGGATTATTCTCCCTGTTTTAATAGACTCCCCCCCTCCCACTGTTTCCAGTCTGGTCATTGCAGAAAACGGTCGTGAAGCCGGGAGCCCTGCACCAGGGGCTCCTTCCTTAATGTTACAAACACGCACCAAGGCTCTGAATTCAGCCACCAGATGTCATCTTCTAACTATGGCCGTGACTCACCACCACCAGTGGTGGTGAATAGGTTGTCAACTGGCTGGTATTTGGCTAGCCTGGCCAGTTTTCTTTTTGGGAAATTGGTGGTTGGCAGCAGCTGGTCTCTGCTGCAAAAAAAACCCCCTTCCTCTCCAACCACACCCAAGAGCTCATTTCACCCTCCCCTTTGCCCTCAGACTTCTAAGTAGCCATGTTCGATTCTTGACCTGACCTTGGAGGCAGAGCAGGGGCAGTCAGTGCTGACCTTTACCCCCTTCACAAAGCCAGTGACCATTCTGTTCTGAGGCCTTGCACGCTCCAGGCTTGCCTACAGCCTGTACAATCAGACCATGTCCTACTGCTTGGAAAGAGGTCCACAGGTGAGGAGAAGGTTTAGTGGTGGGTGGCATGGAAGGAGAAGGGTGAGGAAGTGGGGCTGTAGGGGGGAGTAGGGCTGGCTGCTTTTTTTTTTTTTAAATTCCTAGATGTATCCCCAGCTGGCTCTCGTTGGAGAAGACCAGAGCCAGAGATTGAACTGTGGATCTTATGCATAGCAGTACACAGCGATACTACTAAGCCACCAGGCTGGCCCTAGACTATAAACTAGAAAATCATTCTTTCTAATTTACATTATAAGAACATAAAATATGCCATACTGGGTCAGACCAAGGGTCTATCAAGCCCAGTATCCTGTCTCCAACAGTGGCTAATACCTGGCAAGTACCCAAATATTAAATAGCTCCCATTCTACTAATGTCTGCAACAAGCAGTGACTATTCCCTGTTGAATAGCAGTTTATGGACTTCTCCTCCAGGAACTTAGCCAAACCTTTTTTCAAACCCAGCTACATTAATTGCCTTAACCACATCTTCTGGCAGCAAATTCCAGAGCTTAATTGTGCATTGAGTGAAAAAGAATTTTCTTAGATTTGTTTTAAATGTGCTACTTGCTTACTTCATGGAGTGCCCCCAATTCTTGTATTATCCAAAAGAGTAAATAACTGTTTCACAATTACCCATTCAAGTCCTTTCATGATTTTATAGACCTCTATCATATTTCTCCTCAGCCTTCTCTTCTCCAAACTGAACAACCCTAAGCTCTTTAGCCTTTCCTCATAGGGGAGATATTCCATGCCCATTATCATTTTGGTCGCCCTTCTCTGCATTTTCTCCAGTACAACTATATCTTTTATGAGATGTGCTGACCAGAATTGCACACATGCGGCGATACAGAGACAAGTGACTCTTAAAAACACTTGCTCTGTGTTTTCTATCTTCTTAATCCGATGAAGTTTGAGAATGCATGAATCTATAGGTTGGAAAGAGTTTTTATTATAATAGAATTTGCTGCTGTAACAAATATTCCTGAGATAGTTTGAACAATATTTCATTCATCTATAAACTGATGATTCTAATTATATGGACCGCTGTAATGTGTAGTAAACATACCTTAACATGTCCGCCTTACAAATATTAAGCTTTCCTACCTAAAGTAAGGAGGATCGTTGTAAAATGCTTTCCTTGCTATGTGAGTGTTAATTTAAAAAAAAAGGGAAAGGTTACATCTTAATTAACATCCATCCTCCTATGGTTTGTCAGGCATTATTAACTTGTATTCACCATGCTTGTGAGTAAAACAGTAAACTGGATAAAGAACGTCTTCCCTCTCCATCCTTGCTCTTGCTTATTGTCTGACAGAAGCATCTCAAATTGCCTTTCCAGGGCCTGCTTATTTCACGAGGGTGGCCTTGGCTTGCTGACGACTTTAAAAGTAAGTAAGTGAAAATCGAGCCGCCTGTGTTAATGGCGTGCTCGCTATTGAATGCAACAACCATTTTATATATTCCGCTTGCGTTTGACCATTTAGAAGTTCAAAGGAGTGAATAATTCATGCACTGGGCGGGCGGCTGCTGCTGCTGCCCTTCAGTGGGATATGGGTTTTTGATTCACGGCTTTTCTTCCCCTTTTTGAAAACCTGCATTGTCTTCCCGGAACCGATTTCCCAGCCTCCGTGCACAGGCTTCGGTGGATACCGCAGCAGGCAGTGGAAGCCTGGGGCGTTTTTAACAGCTTCCTACCGGGAACCCCCCCCCCTCCCTGAAAAAAGGGGGGGTCTGTCCATAAAATTATAATTGGAAGGACCTGATTGCAAGAAGTGAACACTTTCATGTTCTGAAAGTACAAAATATGAAGAGCAGCCGATGGCTCTTTTTGTAAAATTTGACTTTGATGTCAGTATGCATCAGATTTCTTTATGATTGTCCAAGCAAAAATATTAAAGAAATGTATAGGCCATGCACTATATTGCTACTTAAGTGCAATTATTTACTGTTTCCCAGTTTTCCCACTTTTGCGCCGTTTCTCCCCCCTCCATTTAAAATTTCTGGGGAAATCTGCACGTCTATGGGAAGGAAATGTAAAATCAGGGGAAAATCTCAGGGTGCCTGCAAATGAAGGAGGACGCCATGCGCTGGGTCCCAGCCCAGAAGAGCGGCAGGCACCTTCCAGACTCGACTTCTTGCTTCAGGAACAGTTAAGTCTCTCGTTACGCTCGTGTGAAATGGGCTATGCCGAGATATTCGGCGGGGATCCCGGTTACCGCTCTTTCTCCAAGATCAACAGATTACACTGCATAATTTGTGCCTTGATGAATTCTAATTTTATACCAAACAATTATCAAAATGGCACTGCGGGGGGAAGAGAACGAAGCGGAGCCTTCCTCATTTGCTAAGAAGCATCTGGAGCTCCGGACATCTTGAAATTTGATTTATTTTCTGAGCCTGTCTCCTGCTTCAGGATGGGTCCAGGGGCGGATTGACAGTGACATGGGCCCTTAGCACCCATCCGAGGCTGCGGGCCCTCGGGCACTGCCCTACCGCGCTAAGGGTCAGTCTTCCCCGGGGCCCGCGCTCCCTGCAAGGCGCGCGCAGCGGACCTCTGGCGGCCACCATCACCGTTCAGGAATGGCGGGAGCAACCCCCCCCCGCCCCGGGCTGCTGGCCTCTGTGCAGTTTTTTGTTTTGTTTTGTTTTGTTTTGGTTTTTTTTGCGGGAACCGCAAGCATTTTCCTAACTCCCAGACGCGCACTTCCTGGCTGCTGGTTGTAATGTCCTTCAGAGACATACGCGGGTGATTTATCTGTGCCTCGTGCTGCTTATGCTCCACCCCAGCACGTGCCGTGGATCGCCCGCAGGCACACAAGGACGACGTGAGAGCGACTACCCTGAATGGAAGCTGCACAGTCCCGTGTTTCCTTCGCTCTCAAGACTCGGTCCTGATTTCTGAAACACACCGGGACGCCACACTGATCTCATGAGGAAGAAAAGAGCTCGGGTCCCTAGTGGTGGCGATGATGGAAAGTGACCTGATCATTTTCGGACTATCCCTGTCCCATTATGTATAGTATACCAATGATCGTTAAATTTCCTGCTAAATGTTTATAGTTCTTAATACTTCTCTAAATATTTTATAGTTCCCTATTACTTCTTCCAAACCTTGTAATCCCACAATGCCTCTGATATGTATACCACTGTTTTTGATCACAAATTGTATCTTATTTACGTTCGTTCAGTACACCTGTTAGCTGTTCCATGTACTGTTGTTTCTCTTGTAAACCATTGTGAAGGCCAGTTCCAAACAACGGTATATAAAAACACTTAAATAAAATAAATAAAATACTGTACATAGCTTTAAGAATATGCAGAATTCTTCTGAAGCAATATTACTGAGTTTAAGACACTGAAAAAATATATACTAAGTATTTTTATTTTGCTATTTAAGAACAAAGGGGCCGATGCAATACAGTGCGCTCAGCCAAGCGTCCACTGTGCGGCGAAACTAATAGCGCTCATCACATGCAAATGCATGTTGATGAGCGCTATTAGTTAATCACCCGAAATGCAAAAAAAAAGTTGGTCTAAAACTCAACGTTTTTACGCTTCTTTTCTGTGCAACCTCCTACTTGATATGGTTAGATATTAAGTAGGAGGAACAAAAAAAAAAAGTTTAAAAAAGTGCCGGTGGTCAGGTTCGGGAAACGGACGCTCGGTTAACAAGCGTCCGTTTCCTGAACCCCTGGCTGTGCGCCGATTAGGAAAACGGACGCCGATAAATTTGGCGTCCATTTTCTAAACCGGCGGGCAGCTGACCACTTGCGGGCTCTCACAACCCCTAATTTGAATATTGCACGGCGCCCCCAGGAGAGGTGCCTGGGGGCAAGCTAGGAAAGCGGGCGCTGAACACTTAGTGCCCACTTTATATGCGCTTGTTTTGCATCGGCCCCAAACCGTTTTAAACACACAGGCAGCAAAATTCCCATGTTTCCCTACCTGTTTATTCCCTCCCAAAATAGTTTATTTTTCTCAGGGAAGAACCAGGAGGTCCATATTCAGACACAGACCGGCTAGCAAAGTTAGGCGGATAAACTTATCTGGCTAGCTTTTTGGAGGTGTATTCAATAGCGAAACCACACTATATTGAATGTAGCTGGCTAGCTATAGCCGCTTAACTTTAGAACAGCTTTTGGACCAGACCAGTCTTAGCCTCCTCCCAGTTACATCCGTGGATCACCCCTAACTTAGCCAGCTAAATCCTAGCCGGTTATCTTATTAACTAGCTACAATTTAACCATATAAGTGCCCAAATATTAATTTAGCAAGCTAACTGCTTTTGAATAAGGACCTCTGGGTTTTCTCCCTTCTTTACATCTCTTCTCCCTTCTCACCCAGTCCACTCAGCACAGCGCCTGCCCTCAGCCGGGGGCCAAGCTCCTTCTGAACCCTCCAAACATGAGTCCGAAATCTGCCCATTAGGGGGCGTCAGTGCACTTTTTGTTTTCTAATCCCCCTTGCATGAATTTCAAAGCGGATTAAATTCAGGCATTTTTGTGACTATTGGGTTTTGTTTCTAGAACAGTCTAGTGGCTGGTTTGTTGTTTGTGATTAGTGTGTGGTTTTATTTTGTTTTTATCTTTGTATTATTATGAGTGTTTTTGGCAGTAATGTGACTGATAAATAAATACATGTCAGGTAGGTATAATTGCATTCTGTGTATAGTTTCAAAATACTGCACAGTACAGGGAGGCTCAATCAGGCTCTCTCTCTGGTGCAATCAGATTTGCCAGATACACTCTTCTGTTGACAAGTGGAAATATTAGAGGGACAATGCAGCACCTGTTTTTAACATATCTTGGAAGTGAGGACTCAGAGGTAACTGCTGGACAGTTAGGTTAACCATTACTTTAAAACTTTTAATGGGAATTTAATTTGCATGGTAGACTTTCCACAAAGAGGCAACAGAGACTAATTTTGCTTGAGGTACTTTTTCAAACCCCAGTCTTGATAAATAGAAAACCAAGCCCTGTTACTGCTGAAACTACTGTGGGAGATAAGCATACGACAAGCAGGCTGTCTGATGCCTCATTTAAAAGCTTTTAGATGCAGAACTGATGTTTATCAAAATAACTGGATAGTTCTTTTCTAATCTGTTTTAGTATGACTCTGTGACTAAGCCGTAGTAAATCAGCCCTAGATGGTAAAAATCTGCTATATTATAATAAAAACATTGTTCTTTCACTTCTCTTTTCTTTGGAAACTTTCGTGCTCATGGGCTGAGAAAAAATGTTCTGCCAGGTTGTCCACAGGTGCCTGCATGTATTTTCTGAAGTATTAAACCAGGAGTAGGCAACTCTGGCCCTTTGAATGCTGCAAGCCGATCAAGTTTAGAGCATAGCCACAATGAATATGCATGAGATGCAATAGCATGCAGTGGAGGCATGCATACAGATGCTTCTCTGTTAGAACATAAGAAATTGCCATACTGGGTCAGATCAAGGGTCCATCAAACCCAGTATCCTGTCTCCAATAGTGGCCAAATCCAAGTCACAAGTACCTGCCACGTACCCAAACATTAAATAGATCCCAAGCTACTAATGCCAGCAACAAACAATGGCTATTCCCTATCAATTAATAGCATCACCAGGTGAACTGAGCCCACCTTGTCATCTGTGCAGGCCTCTCGGTATTAAAAGCTCACGAGGGCAGCAGTTTCTCTGTGCCAATCCTGTGAATTTTTAATGCCGCATGGTCTGCAGAGAGGAGGAGCAGCAGAATGGCTTCAGTGATGGATCGGCTCTTCCATGGTACACGGTAGCAGTGACAATGGCCTCAGAGGAGCAAGAGAGGCTTTGAGACTGCCGTGTGTGTGTGTGAGAGAATGAATGGGTGCCTGACTGGGGATCTGTGTGTGTGTGAATGAATGGGAGCTTGCCTGGGGTTTGTGTGTGAGGAACCAGTGAGAGAGTGCATGTGTCTGTGCCAAGGAGCCAGTGAGAGTGACTGCATGTTTTTGTGTGTGTGTGTGTGAGAGTTAACCAGAGTTGAGTGCATGTTTGTGTGCATCTGAGGGAGTCAGTGAGAGTGAGTGCATGTTTGTGTGCATCTGAGGGTGTCAGTGAGAGTGAGTGCATGTTTGTGTGTATCTGAGGGAGTCAGTGAGAGTGAGTGCATGTTTGTGTGCATCTGAGGGAGTCAGTGAGAGTGAGTGCATGTTTGTGTGCATCTGAGGGAGTCGGTGAGAGTGAGTGCATGTTTGTGTGTATGTATGTGGGTGGGCGGGTGAGAGAGCAGTGTGTGGGTAAGTGAGAGCACACTGTATATGGGTGAGAGAGAGCATGCGTGTATGTATGTAGGTGAGAGAAAGAGAGCACATGTGTGTGCAACAACCGCCCCCCCCCCCCCCCTCTTCCTCTCTGCCTGCTAAACCAGGGCAATCTCGGGGCATCTGGAAATCAAAAGTTCTCAGGTATGGAGAGCAGGGAGTTTTTAAAAATCCTTGCTAGTTTTAATTATTGGAGTGTCTGTTTTGAAATATTTTATGGGTGCTTGGAACATTTAGTTTTTAACTATTTGATGTTATTTTATCTGTTAATTGGGTTGAATTTATTCTTTTTATTGGTATGGTTGCTGCTTTGGTTCTTGGACTGTGGGGTATAGTTGCCAGCATAACTGCCTCTTCCCCTGCCCCCCCCCCCCCCCCTGCTCAAGGAGTTCAAAGAGAGGATCCCTCCCTACTCACAATGGGGACTCCAGCCCTTGGCTCTGATAAGAGTCAATAGTGTGGCCCTCTTTAAAAAAAAAAAAAAAAGCTTGCCCACCCCTGCCCTAGCTGCCACCATCTGCCGTGCAGGAAGGAGTTTACCTGGACCTAGCAGTGTGCTGCTGCTGCTGCCTCCGCACACCAGTTCAGAAACCCTGCACGAATGCTTAGCATGCATGCACGCAATACCAGTCTGAAAGGACATTAGCCTGTGCATGCTTTGTAACCATAGATATTTGAGTCAGCGGAAGTGCAGTGTAAATAATTGTTATTAATGAAGTTTGTAGCTTCCTTGATACTGACTGTTGTGATACAGTCAGTATATAGATTTAAAATCAGTTATAGTCCATGCTTTATGTTAAAAAAAAAATAAAAAAAATAAAAAAAATTACACATTTGCTCCCAATTAGATTGGGAGCAAATGTGAGTTTTTTTTATTGAAAGAGATTCCATTCACATACTCAGAAAACAGACTATGTTTATTTGCCGTAAAATTAGCAAGCAAATGAGAGGGGTAAGAAGAGTTCTCTGGACCCACTGGTTAGCTCAAACAAAAATAGTCTTTTGTCTATTTCTTTACATTCTCACCACCAACGAACTGGTCCCATGATCAGAAGTGGCCATTTCTTCAGGTCCCCTCTGTCTCTCGGGTGTGGTCGATGTCAGCTTGGAAGCTTCTTTATGGAGAAGTAGTTGGTGGAGCTGTGCCATGGGGAAAACTCTGCAGCAGCTGAAAACTGGGAGTAGCACAACAGAACCAGCCCTGGGGGAACACTGAGAGTGGAATTAGCGCAGCAGAGGGAAACGTCCCAGTTAGGGCCTGAGAGGTCGCGGAAGCATACTCGGGAAGAGAGGGAGCAGAACGCAGAATAATCGGGGCTTGTGAGGACGTAGGATGGCCGCAGGGAGGAGAGAGAGGGCAGGGGTCTGGGAATAGAGGAGGAGAGTGGGGAGGGGGGGCAGGCAAGAGGAGGAGAATGAGAGGTGTTTGGGGAGCAGAGAGGAGGAGCGTGAAAGAACCGAGGGGAGAAGAGGAGAGTGAGGACTGCGAGGGCTGAGGCGATGGGGGGTGACTGGGGGAGGAGAGAGGACAGTTCTCACATGGGAACTGGAGCTACAGCAAGGTGGGACAGGAAGCGGAGGGGAAGAGAGGGCTGCACAGAGGGCCGCATGTGGATGAGAGAGAGGGTATGTGACCTCATCAGGGCAAATATATACTCCCGCTACTCTCTTCCTCCTCTCCAGACAGATAATGGAGTGATGCTGGAGTGGGAACATGACCAATGTATTTCATTCCTGGCATGCAAGTCCTGCAGAAATTTGGAATCCCTGCCTCAGTCCCTAGATTGCCATCCTGGCCTTGTAATCTAGTAAACCCCTTTCACACAGACTAGCAAGGCGAATGGCACCGGCCACTGCAGCCTCGTCTGTCACACATAACAGCTCCATTTTTTTATATCACCTTCCCTGCATCCTCAGCAGTTATGTCTTAACCGAGGGCGTTCTGCCTTCATCCATCCTACTCCTTCAAGCACCCTGCCAGCTTTTACAACACAGCCATCATACATATTAGCCAGCATGGTGCCTTCTAGGCTGGGATGCCCTGCTCGCTTCCACATATCGGTGCTCGCAGAGGTAACCTTGCTGTGTACAAATATGTTATTAATAGCAGTATCAGTTCTCCCTTCAATAATGGAACCAGACAGCCTACTCCCTCCAGTGATACCCCCTTCTAGATTTCCTAGGGGGTTCACTCGTGAGTTTTCAGCTGTTATAATCTCACCAATACCTTCCATTAAAGGTTGTAGGGGGGGTTGACTGGACCTGGGGCTCAGGGAGACCCCCGAAGGGGAACTGCCTTCAGAATCGCCCCGTACAATGGACTCACCCATATGAATTATAGGGTTGTCCATTGGTCCTTTTCTTACGACGGGAGTTGTTGGTGAGGAGGTCCAGTTCTTTGACTTGCGTTTCTTCCCCATGGTAAACTTCTACCAACAAAAAAAATTTACCTGGGGCGCGCCCCTTTGGCACGCGGCTTCGGCTGCGCGCCACAGGTGCCTACTTTTATGCTGTTCCGGGTGCTCGAGAATGACGTCACCTGGGGGCGTGTCCACAGCCGCGTCCTCCTCTCCTTCGACGAGGAGATAGTGTGTTCTTTTCTCTGTTTCAGCGTCAGCACTCGCCTCAGGACTCCTGCAATAGCCGGTACGCTCTCCTTCCCCCCAGGGCCAGCACTTCTAATACAACTCCCAGCTGCCACCTACCTACATTCCTGTAGCTGGTCCTCCAGGACCAGTACTGGGATGAAGAAGGCTACCACCTGGTGGGTCCTCTTCCCAGCTCTGGTAAGTTTTGTCTCCTGCCTTTCCATATGAAAAGGGTAGGATCTGTATATGTTGTTATGAACAAGCAGGATTGGGACTTATTCTTTGAAATCCTACTGGGTACTTGTGACCTGGAGTGGCCACCATCGGAGACTGGATACTGGGCTTGATGGAACTTTGCTCTGAACCCAGTATGGCATTTCTTGTAATGTTATGGTTTATTGTTTGCCGTTAGAGTGCAAGTGAGTCTCTTTTCTAGACCTAGTACTTTGCTTTCCACTCGTTGGACTTGGTCCACTAATGAGGATCATATTCTTTTAAAGCTATTTCAGCGTGATCCTGATCGGGGGGGGAGAGTCAGAGCACGGTACCCTACCTCCTGAAGGCAGGAACGGAGAGGGGAAGCTTGTGTCAATGGTTGATGGAAGACCTTCAGGATTAGGAGGGTCAGGTGGAGCAGCTGTGCCTGGTGAAGATGATCTATTTTATGCACATTTACCCTAACGTGTGAGGAATTAGTAGTTTTGGATGACTCTAACATTCATTTTGAGAATATGTCTAATCCCAGTGAGTTAGGGCATTAGCAGACTCCCTTTAACTGTTGGGCTTCACTCATATTATCAGCGTTCCTACATATCGGGCAGGGCATGTTCTTGACCTCGTGTTCCTCTGTGGTAATGGAGAGGGTACGAGGAGTATTCAGGGTAAGCAAATCATTCCAGTGCCCTCAATACAGTGGGGGAGTTCAACACATGAGATGACTTATTAATAAAGAAAATATTACAAAAACAATTTATTGCTGAAAGCTCTAGGAAGGAATTGTAAATTCAACAGAACACTTAATCCTTTATGAGGTTTACACATGCTCTAGAGTAGGGCTACTCTTGGTCCTAACACTCAATCTATCATTTATAACCTTTTCCAATTGAAAAGGTTGAAAGAAAGTATAACTTACATCTTTAAATTTAATGAGATACTTGCATGGAAATCTAAGGAAAAACTGTGCTCCCAATTGTATTGCTCTTGTTCTTAATTCTAGGAATTGTTTTCTCCTAAGCTGTGTTTCTCTTGCGAGATCAGGAAGTATTTGCCCCCTCATACCTAAGAATTCCTGAACTTTATTTCGGAAACAGGCTCTGAGAACCCAATCCCTATCAGAGTCCAACAAAAAGGTTATTATCAGAGTTGCTGGTTGGGCCTCTTCTTCTACAGATGTTTCCAATATTTCAGATAAATTTAATGGAGACAGTATTTGCATCTCTCCAGCTTCAGCAGGAACTTTTTTCCTCACGGGTAGATAGTAAATCTTCGATAATGGGGGTAAAGTAGCTTGAGGCATTTTCAGGTTTTCCAATGCATACTTAGTCCACATTTCAACTGGGGTAACAGTAATTTTCCTGGGAAAATCGATTAACCTCAGATTTTTACTACTTTGTTGGTTATCAACGTTTTCAAATTTCCTCAAAATATATAGGTTATCTTTCATCAAACCCTGATGTTGCTTTCTCATCTCCCCCATTTCTAATTTTAATGTTTGCACGTCCCGTTTATTTTCTACAACTTCTTTTTCCATTTTTTTGTACTTGAGGCTCCAATTGTTTCACTCTCCTTACAATCGGTCTTATTTGTAAGGATACATTTTTATTAAGAGTCTCAGTCGCAGTCCAAATTGATTCTAATGAAAACGTTTCTGGTCTTACCATCGGGGCCAGCTCAAATTCATAGTCCTGCAACGTGTCTTCATCTGAATTCACTTAGTTTTGCCGAGAAACAGCCCATTCTCCTGGCAGTGTTTCTCCTCCTCGAGGCCTTTCTCCGTAGAATCCTGCAGCTTATGGTTGCCCCGTGTTAATGGAACTTTCCTTCGTTCCAGTCGGAGGTTCCTCCCTGGCGTGACCTGGAAGCACCTCCGGGTGAGTCAGAGTAGTTGACTGACTCTCTGCAGGGTTATCGGGAGCTGTTCTCTCAGCCGGGGACAGAGATAACGTTGAGTCTAGCAGGATGCCGGTTGTTAGCGTGTCTCGTCGGCTTTCCTCCAGCGACTCTTCTCGCGGCATCCCAATTCCTCTCAGGATGTGGTCATCCATCGGCCCCTGTGTCATGCCCTGTAATGGGGGATCCATATTGAGCCTTTCTCGGGCCCTCCGCTTACGACCAGAGTGCAGCATTAGGAAAAAGGTCAGGTAATAGGGGACGGAGGTGCACACACTTCCTCTCTCTAGAGCGCCATCTTGGAACTGTTCTCTGATTTGTTTTAAATGTGCTACTTGCTAACTTCATGGAGTGCCCCCAGTCCTTCTATTATCCAAAAGAGTAAATTACTGATTCACATTTACCCATTCTAGACCTCTCATGACTTTGTAGATCTTTATCATATCCCCCTCAGTTGTCTCTTGTCCAAGCTGAACAGCTCTAACCTCTTTAGCCTTTCCTCATAGGGGAGCTGTTCCATCCCCTTTATCATTTTGGTTGCCCTTCTCTGTATCTTCTCCAGTACAATTATATCTTTTTTGAGATGCGGCGACCAGAAATGTACACAGTACTCAAGGTGTGGTCTCACCATGGAGCAATACAGAGGCATTAGAACATTTTCCTTTTTATCACCATTTCCTTCCTAATAATTCCTATCATTTTGTTTGCTTTTTGGCTGTCGCAGCACATTGTACTGATAATTACAATGTACTATCTACTATGACGCTTAGATCTTTTTCCTAGGTGGTAGCTCCTAATATGGAACCTAACATCGTGTAACTAAAGCAAGGTATTTTTTCCCTATATGCATTACCTTCACTTATCCACATTAAATTTCATCTCCCATTTGGATGCCCAATCTTCCAGTTTCTCAAGGTCCTCCTGCAATTTATCACAATCCACATGTGACTTAACTACTCTAAATAATTTTGTATCATCTGCAGATTTTATTATCTCATTCGCATTATCTCTTTCCAGATCATTTATAAATATATTGAAAAGCACCAGTCCAAGTACAGATCCCTGAAGCACTCCACTGTTTACCCTTTTCCACTGAGAATATTGGTCATTTAATTCTACTCTTTGTTTCCTGTTTTTAACCAGTTTGCAATCCACGAAAGAACATTACCTCCTATGCCTGATTTTTTTACTTTTCTTAGAAGCCTCCCATGAGGGACTTTGTCAAGCACCTTCTGAAACTCCAAATACACTACATCTGCTGGTTCACTTTTATCCACATGTTTATTAACCCCTTCAAAAAATGAAGCAAAATTGTGAGGCAAGACTTCCCTTGGGTAAATACATGCTGGCTGTGTTCCATTAAACCATGTCTTTCTATATGCTCTGTGATTTTGAATTTTAGAATAGTTTCCACTATTTTTCCCGGCACTGAAGTCTAGCTCACTGGCCTATAGTTTCTTGGATCACCCTGGAGCCCTTTTTAAATATTGGGGTTATATTGCCCACCCTCCAGTCTTCAGGTACGATGGATGACATTAAAGATAGGTTACAAATTTTAACTAATAGATCTGAAATTTCAGTTTTTAGTTCCTTCAGAAATCTGGGGTGCACACCATCTGGTCCAGGTGATTTGCTACTCTTTAGTTTGTCAATCTGGCCTACTACATCTTTCAGGTTCACAGTGATTTGGTTTAGTTCGTCTGACTCATCACCCTTGAAAACCATCTCTGGAAATGGTATCTCCCCAACATCCTCATTAGTAAACGCAGAAGCAAAGAATTCATTTAGTCTTTCTGCAATGGCCTTATCTTCCCTAAGATCCCCTTTAACCCCTCGGTCATCTAATGGTCCAACCGACTCCCTCACAGGTTTCCTGCATTGGATATATTTTAAAAGTTTTTATTATAATGTTTGCTTCCTGGGCAACTTCATTTCAAAGCCTGTTATCAATGTTTTACACTTAACTTGGCAATGCTCATGCTGTTTTCTATTTTCTACAGATGGATCCTTCTTCCAGTTTCTGAAGGATTTTTTTTGGCTAAATTAGCCTCTTTCACCTCATTTTTAACCATGCCGGTAATTGTTTGGCCTTCCTTCCACCTTTCTTAATGCATGGACTAAATCTGGATTGCACTTCTAAGATGGTATTTTTAAACAATGTCCCCTCCTGTTGTATACTTTTAACCTTTGCAGCTGCACCTTTTAATTTTTTTCTAACTATTTTCCTAAAAACAGCTAAGGACAGACCCTCTTGTGCCAGTTTTGAGTGCTTTGGTTAATCTGTCATTATCCCAAGGTAATCTACTGAAAAGAGATCTCTGTTAAAAAGCGTGGCAGTGACTTGTCTGATCCTAACAATTCCTGACCAATCTCTTCATTATCATTCTTGGCTATGCTAATTGAAACCATGCTATTGACTCAATTCACAGATTTCATTGAAGAAAAACAGGCTCTTGAGCCACACCAGCACGGGATTAGAAAATCTCACAGTACTGAATTGTTAATACATTCGTTACTAGATACCCTACATAGAGGCCTTGATGCAGGTCATAGCTACATTCTGGCCTCTTTATACATTTCAACAGCCTTTGATACTGTAGATCACGCCATCTTAATTTGCCATCTAAGAGAATGCGGTATAGTTGGCTCTGTCCTACGTTGGTTCAGTTCTTTTCTTTCTCAGAATGGTCAGACATTGTTACAAGGGTTCCACAAGGCTTGGCTTTATCGGCAGTGCTCTTCAATCTTTACTTAGCTCCACTGTGTAAAATTCTTTACACTGACGATATTCAGTTTTTGTCCATGTTCGCCCATCCTGGTCAGAAACAGTAGAACTTGTACAGATTTGCTTCTCAACCATTTAGAAATGGCTTTTCTGCAATAAACTGGCTCTAAACATCTCCAAAACTCAGTTTCTAATCCAGAGATCTCACACTAAAATGCAGCAAACAACCATTACCATAGAAAACATCAGTATCCCTTTGAGTATGAATATAAATAATTTAGGTGTATTACTCGAGTCTTTAACTTTTCAGTCGCAAGTCAAAGCAGTCATTAAATCAGGATTTTACGGACTTCGAGTTTTATGCAGCCTGAAACATTTGCTGGATAAGAATTCTACCCCTTGTTGATTATTGTAATTCTATCTATTTAGGCCTCCCTGCGAAGGCATTAAAACCATTGCAGTTCTTATTGAACCCAGCGGCCTGCTTAGTATCTGGTAACAAGTGGAGGGACCATATCATGCCAGTTCTAATCGATCTTCACTGGCTACCAGTTAATCAACGGATAGAATACACGATTGGCACTACAATTTCCAGATTGGTTTCTTCCTCAGTCTCCCCTTGGAATAATGTTTCATGTGTACTGCCCTCCCTTCACAGAGAGGTCTTCTGGATATTCCACCATTACAACAAGCGCGGCTCAGTACAACAAGGGACTGTGCCTTTTCAGTTGCAGCCCCGATCTTCTGGAACTCCTTACCCGAAGTATTGCGCTTGTTAGACAGCTTGAAAACTTTTGAGTCTTTGTTAAAGACATTTTTATTTAAGCAAGCATATTATTATTAATTTGGTCAGGAAGTCAGATGATTGAGACCAAAGCAGCATGTAAGTTTCGAGGCAAAGATTTATGTATTGCGTGTTTTTATTCTGTGTGTTTTGAATCTTTATGATTGTTTTTTTTGTATATCGCTTAGATTCATGTTAAGTGATTCATAAATTTTATTACAGATAAAGAGACGGAGAAATCGATATCTAATGGGTCGAAGAAAGAGAAAATATTAGATACTTTGAGGTCACCTGTTATTGATATTAATCAGTCTTCTGAGGGAGTTTCTGAGGATAAAGTTGTTGGTGTATTATCTGGTCAGGACCCCTCAGTTCAATGGTTTTCTTTGTGCTTCATGACTCAGGAAGAATTATTAGCGTTGATTTTAAGATTAAATTTGACATATTGCAAATTCCTTGCCCTTCCTTTTTGGTATTGGGGGGGGGAGCACGCAAAAAATGAATTGAGTAGACTTCAAATATATAGAAACCTAGAAATGAGGGCAGAAAAGGACCAATGGTCCATCCAGTCTGCCCAGCAAGCTTATGGTAGTATCTGCTGTGCCATACAGGACACCCCCCATACTTATCAGTTTCCCAAGCCGTCAAAAGTCAGGGCCCTTGTTGGTTGCTGTTTGAGTCCAATTTCCCTTTATCTCCCACTGTTGAAGCAGAGAGCAATGTTGGAGTTGCATCAAGAGTTAAGGGTAGTAACAGCCGCATCAGCAAGTTTACTCCCATGCTTGTTTCCCCAGTCCACAAAATTCACTGTCCTTGTTGTTTGCTATCAGAATCGAATTCCCCTTTTTATCTTTTCCCCCTGCCGTTGAAACAGAGAGCAATGATGGAGTTGCATCAACAGCATGAAGGCTTATTAGTCAAGGGTAGTAACCACTAGAGATGTGAATCGTGTGATCGATGGTTTCCATCTTATCTGTCAAACAGGTTACAAGTGCCAATGAAGGGCCACCATTCCAATCTATGGATCTTACAATCTGGAGTTCCTCAAGGCTCAATTTTATCCTCTTGCAGACCCAGATTATGGAAATATGATAGTTATAAATATTGGTGTGTCACAAGCTGCAAAATGGTTTAATGACCATAATTTTAAATTAAATGGTGGTGAATCTGAAGTTTTGTTGGTAGGAAAGACAAAACCCACAAAGGACCCATTGGTGGTTATAAATAATGTGGCCTTACCAATATACTAGACAGTTGGAGACTTGGGAAGCTCATTAACATGGTAGGGCATGTTAGGTCTGTGTTGAAATCAGCTTTTGGAGTATCAGGGTTATTGCAACCTAATTTGAGCAGTGCAGAATTCATGAACAGCTAAGTTACATTTCTGTAATGCAGTGCTTATTGGGTTATGTGGGTCTAACAGAATATTCCAGACATATCTGGAGAGCTTGAACCTTGGACAGAGTTAACTTTTTACCCTTGCCCCTATTCTCACCGACCTGCCTGCCTCTGCAGGTGCTATTTTGAGATGTAGGAGCAAAGGAAACTTGTGGTTAGCAAGGAAAACAGAAGTGACAAGCAATACTCATTGTTCCCTTTGAGTGGCAAAAGGCAGGAACTTAGCTATGTGGAGGACCCCGGTGCAGACCCCGACGGATGATTTATTTTTGACAAGACAGAAGTGGGAATAGCAAAAGGGGAGGCAGATGCTGACGTAGTTGATGTAAGGGATTGGGGAAATAAAATATACGCACGCCAACACATGATGGCATTTATAGTTCACTGTGAACCTTTGTATCACTGCACAAAGGGAAAAAGGGGAAATTGGAAAATATATCATAAAAATATAATCAAGAGGGATGTAAGGCTGGGAGTACATGAGAAATGAGACATAGGAAAGATGTGTGTCCTGGCATCATGGAGCAAGGATTTATTACACCAATGATATTGAAAAATCAGGTATATAAGGAGGTACAGAAAGCCTGAGAATTTGGGAGAAGGCTAGCAAATTTGCTGAGGCGTGTGAGTACGTTATTATGTGGCACTCCTTACCTTCTCCCCAGGCTAAACAAATGAGAGAATTGATTTTGGGATATTGCTTTTGTGCTTTTTAATGGTACTTATAATCTTGTGCTCAGCTATTATACAAATTATACTTATAAAAGAAATGATTATAACTAACTTGTAATAATTTTTATATTGTTTCTAATACAAGAATTATAATTATAATAAATAATTCTGAATACAGGTCTTTCTCTTCCTAATATATATATATATATATATATATATATATCTACCTTATAAATGGGCTCTGACCGACGGCCCGCAAATGCGCAGTAGAGACCAGCTCTACCGCGCATGTGCGGGCGAGCACGTCGATCTGAGCCAGCGTCAGAAAAAAAATGGCGGCGCCCAGTGGCAGCAGCGGGCGGCGACGGCGGTAGCGGGCGGCGGCGGTACCGGCGGCGGTAGCGGCAGCGGCGGTAGCGAGCGGCGGTAGCGAGCGGCGGCGACGGCGGTAGCGGGTGGCGGTAGCGGCCAGTAGCGAGGGAGGGAGAAGAGAGAGAGAGGGAGGGACGGACTGAGTGGGAGGGAGGGACGGAGAGAGAGAGTGGGAGGGAGGGACTGAGTGGGAGGGAGGGATTGAGAGAGGGAGTGGGACTGAGTGAGAGGGAGGGAGTGAGTGGGACTGAGTGAGAGGGAGAGGGGGGACTGAGTGAGAGGGAGTGGGACTGAGGGAGGGAGTGGGACTGGGAGAGAGAGGGAGGCAGTGGGACTGAGGGAGAGTGAGTGGGACTGAGTGAGTGAGAGAGGGGGGAGGGAGGGACTGAGTGGGAGGGAGGGATTGAGTGAGGGGGAGGGACTGAGTGAGAGGGAGTGAGTGGGACTGAGGGAGGGAGTGGGACTGAGGGAGAGAGAGGGAGGGAGGGAGTGGGACTGAGGGAGAGGACGGAGGGAGTGGGGACTGAGTGAGAGTGAGTGGGACTGAGTGAGTGAGAGGGAGGGAGAGAAGGGGGAGGGAGTGAGTGAGACTGAGTGGGAGGGAGGGACTGAGTGAGGGGGAGGGACTGGGGGGGAGGGACTGAGTGAGAGGGAGGGGGGACTGAGTGAGAGGGAGTGAGTGGGACTGAGGGAGGGAGTGGGACTGAGGGAGAGAGAGGGAGGGAGGGAGTGGGACTGAGGGAGAGGACGGAGGGAGTGGGGACTGAGTGAGAGTGAGTGGGACTGAGTGAGTGAGAGGGAGGGAGAGAGGGGGGAGGGAGTGAGACTGAGTGGGAGGGAGGGACTGAGTGAGAGGAGAGGGAGGGTGGGGAGGGGTGGGTGAGGGAGGGAGGGAGGGGGGGGTGGTGAAGAGTGAGGGGAGAGAGAATGAGGGGGAGGTGAGAGACAGAGGGATGTAGCCCGTTTTAAAGGGCTTAACGGCTTGTATATATATAAAGGAAAGAGAGAAAAGGAGACATTTGGGGGAGGAAGGTTTAGCCTGACAAAAATTGCTGTTTTCCAGAATTATAATTAGCACATGTAGGGTGAAGTTCAGTCGGGCTAAACAGTTAACCAGCAGTTTAGTTGGTAGTGGAGTTGAGGGCTAGAGATCATGTAACACCGTGTATTGAGGCAAGGGTTATTTTTAAGATTGAAATCCTTGCCGTTAAAGGAATTGCAAGGCTCTGGACCGGATTACTTGTGATCTGAGCTGATCTGATATTCTCCTGTTGAGATCTTGTCAAAGAGAATTGTTGGTCATCCCAGGACCATCAGAAGTCTGCTTGGTTCAGACGTTGGAATGGGCTTTTTTGTTGTCTCCCCTAAGTTGTTGAATTTTCTTCCAGATGATGTTGAAGCACAAAAATAATATTTAATTTTTAGACAGATTCTGTTCAGTAAATGTTCTCCTGAATAAGAATAGGTAACACATTTGGTTTTATTATGAGAAGTTTAAGAAATCTGAAAATGCTCTGTGTCGTATTTTAAAATCTTATTTATAGTGTGCTTTATTAAGAATGCTTTGTGTTTTGTTATTTTTAATTAAGTGATATGTATGTCTAAATCAATAAAATAACCTCCAAATGAGTTAGTTTAGCATGTGCCATGCCAAAATGAATCTCACTCACAAGCCAGGGTGTGCTGGATGTCTTCTCTCAAATTTACTACCAGTGCTTGCCTCATACTTGCATTTTGCCAGAGAGGTTTCCTGTCTAGGTCTGTCATTGTCCATCATGCAGTCGGGTATGCGTGTCTGCAATTGTTTTTGCTTAGTAGGGTGGCATGACATCTGCTGTGTTTGCCTGTCTTGTTTGGGTGGCATCATTTGGTTGAACTTTAACACAGTTTGTCACTGTGTGTTTCTCTGTGTGTGCATGTGCATGCTCTGGCTTTGTTTTCATCTATACTTTGGGCACAGTCCTCTGTTGCATGCATGGAAAAAGCATGTGCTGTTTGTAATGTTACTAGTCTTAACAGTTAGGTTTGTTAAAAATAAATAAAAAATCCAGCATCCCCATGCTTATTGGGGTTTTGACCATGGTCCGACCATGCAGGTCAACCCAGTCTTCTTGAAAGCCTGATCTTGCTATTTCGGATGGTAACCACCGCTCCATGCAGGTTATCCCAGTGCCTTCTTGGAAGCAAATGCAGTCATTTCCCTGGCGTTTTGGGCTGAAGTCAAAGGGTAGCTTGTAGGTCTAATTTTTCACACAGTGACTTTTCTCAACAGAGAAAGAAACTCAAAATCATGCACATAGCATACATTTTCCAGTGGTTTCAATGTGACCCTATTGAAAAATTACCTCAGCCTCATCAAACCGACGTAATTTCCAGGCCTACGGTTGGCTTTCTCTCCAAATTTGATCCTCATCAGTTCATTCTGAGGAAAGTTCTCGTGCTGACAGATGGACAAATGGATGAACGGAGTCACTCTAAGCACTTTGCCATCGTTTACTTAAAAAGTACTAAAAATCTGGTCAGGAAATTTTACTGCCAGTACTTGTCATGGTTGGTGAGCCCTTGCACTGAGACGTGGTTGGCATTCCCTAGCAGGCGAACCACTAGGCCCACACCGTCAGTAGGTGGATACACTTGGGACAGGAGCTAGGTTTCGCCTTTACTCCTTTCCCCGCAGGTTCAGTCCTTGGGTTCGGGGCCCGGCAGGACTTAGGCGAAGTCCCAGCAAGCAGAAGAAGTCCAATGACAGGCCAATGGTCAGGGCAGGCATCATGACTGCAGAGTCATGATCCAGGCAGGTGGCGTCAGGGCAGTCAGCAATCAGGCAAGGTCAAGAAACAAGCAGAGGTCAAGCACAGGAGAACAGTCTGAAGGGTGAGGAAGAGCAGGAAGGGAGTCAGGAAGCAGGAGGCGAGGAAGGACAGCCAGAAGGTATCGGAGGCTAAGCACTAATCGGAGGCAAGGTAAGAACAGGAAAGGTACAGGAGTGGGAATGGAACAAGAGGCCGGGTCAGGAACAAGGCAGGGGCAGGAACGAAGGTAACACGCAGTGCGAAAGGCAGGACCTGTTGCTGAGGCGCAAGCTAGAAGCACGGCTGGGGTTTAAATCCCCACATTCGTTAATGTCATTAGCCTGTGCCGGCCCCTAGTTTGCTTCATGGGGCCTTGATGATTCAGCACGCCCTGTTTGTGTGCGCCTAGGAGGAACATCAGCAGTCAAGAAGAGATGGCAGTGTCTGAGGTGAATGCAGGCCAGTCGCAGTGTCCGCGGATGGCTCAGCATTACAGAACTAGAATAGCTTAGGCAGTGGTCACCTTGACACAGAAATTATAACTTGTAGAGTACGTTTTATTGTAATTGTTTATGCGTTTCTAGCACTGTGGGGTACAGTTCTCCCCAGGTCCTGGGAGATTGTTAGCAGAAACATCTGGCTATACCTTGAATGCCACAGAATCCCTACTGCTCTGCACACTGATCTAATGGATAGGTTTCAAAGAGCTACAGTGCAGAATTTTCAAATGCTTTTTATATTTTTGCAGTAGCCTGACTGCTGTAAATGACAAGTGATATTAGAAAGATAGACTCAGGGAAACCCACCTGGGAGTGAGCCTCAAGCAATTGGGGCTACTGTTTGATATCTGCCGGGCACTTCCTAATGACCCAGATTGGCTGCTGTCAGAGAGAGGATGCTGAGCTCGATGGCCCTTTGGTGTGACCCAGCATGGCAGGTCTCATCTTCTTATAGTCGTAATATATTTGGCTGAAAAACAAAACAAGCAGCTCCCCTCTCCAAAGTTGTATTTCCATGTGGCTTCTAAATATCACTAATAGTAGCTCAGTGTGCGCACACTCCACGAGTCTAAATATTTAGCATATCTGGAGAAGCACTGCCTGGCGGGGGCAATTTTCAAGCTGCCCGCATTGCTGCAGAGCCCGTGGATACTTTTAACCCGGGGTCTTTGCACCAGTTTTCCAAGGACAAGTACTTTAGAAATTGCCCACGGAGATTTATAGCTTTTCCAACCCAAACTACACGAACAGTTTTGAAAATCCCAAATTACTCACGTTGTTCTCGCCCCTGCTCGGGGAGCACCTCCGCTACAATGCGGGTTGTGGAGCGATGCACCTACACTTTTACCTGCACGCAGGGTGGGCAATCTTCAGGCAGCTGAGTTGCGTGCTTTTCCCCTGTGGAAATCGCCATTCCTGGGAACTTGCCAGCTTTCTCCCCAAGACTCGGGGATACTCTTGTCAGTTGCCAGGTCTTCAGGGGAGCACGAGAAAGCTCGGGGCTTGTCCGTGTACCGCTCCAGCCACTGCCCTTCCTCAGAAGGCCTGCAGGGAACAGGAGGAGAGGGGTGAGTCTGTAGCATGCACTGCAGGCAGCACGTGGTGAGGCACTAGAGACAGAGAGGCTGCAACAGGCGCATCTCAGTCTGCCGTTGTGACGCCAGGCGTTGGGAGTCAGCTGAGATAGAGTGAGGGTGCACAGATAACGGCACAATGACTGGGAGCTAAGAGAGTGCTGGGAGGAAGGGTAAGAACGCTGGGGTGATCCCAGGGTGGCCTGGATGGGGGGACATCAGAGATATAGTGTGTGGCTTAGCGGGAATGGGTAGAAGAAGAAAGAAAGCTGATACATATTATTCCTCACCCCCCTCCCTCTGCCCCACTCACCAACTGCAAGCTCAGGGTGGCCAAAGCTCACAAGTTCCCAGCCATGGAAATCTCAATGGAAATTGCTCCCTATGGGGCAGATTTTTTGTTGCATAGGCCGCCGGCGCGCGCAAAACCCCGGGTCGTGTGTAAGTCCAGAGGCTTTGCTGGGGGCGTGTCGGGGGCAGCACAGCATTCGGGGGCGTTCCGGGGGTGTGGGCATGGTGCCAGCCCAGGGGCATTCCAGGGGCATGGCCGAAGCCTCTGAACCAGCCCCTGGGCCGGGGAATGGCGCGCCGGCAGCTGGCCGGCGTGCGCAAGTGACGCCTGCCATGGGCAGGCGTAACTTTCTGAACAAAGGTAGGGGGGGATTTAGTTAGGACTGGGGGTGGGGAAGGTGGGGGGGCTGGAAAAAAAAGTTCCCTCCGAGGCCGCTCCGATTTCGGAGCGGCCTCGGAGGGAATGGAGGCAGGCTGCTCGGCTCGGCATTTTATAACATGCACGCGGCAGCACGCGCTTGTTATAAAATCGGGCATAGATTTGTTGACGCCGGGTTGCGCGAACAAATCTACGCCCGCGCATAACTTTAAAAATCTGCCCCTATATATTTACAGCAGGAGACTGAAAACATCTTCCCTGCTACCTCTGTCTGCTTCTCCAGTGTTCATTAGGCATTTTTAAACAGAAATACCACTGTGAAGACAAAAGCCTGAGCCCCAGGTGCTACACATTGGGGATGTGCAACGTTCCCACGAGCTTTCACATCCAGCTGAATGTTTTCCACATAAATATTTAAAGGTAAACCGTGTAACGAGTTTGTGTCCTCATGAATATGCCTTTGATAAAAGAATGGGGCACTGGTGTGATTGATGGATTAGAGACTGAGCCTTCCCGTTATCAGAGATTGATTGTATCGGCCTCGGGGAATATCACTTCTTTAATGTATTCTGTCAACAACGTAACAAATGACATTTAATTTATATATATATACACACACATATGAATAGATATATTTTTTCCTTGTGTATAAATACACGTCTTTTATTATGCTTTTGCTTGTGTGTGTATATGTATAGCATGGAAGCAGTTCCTTCTGCCCAGCCCTCACACTCTCTTCAAATTATTATTAAAATCATCTTTTATCTAATACATATGTTCCTCCATGAATCACTCATCTTTCCTGCTGTCTGTCTGCTTACTGCTAAAATTGCAGCCTCAGTTAAGTGAGGAGCTTTGGAGAAAATGTGGTGTTACGTATGTGTGCGTGTGCATGTGCGAGGGTGCGTGTGTGCTTGCAGAGATGGAAACATCCACAGTGCCATTGGGTGCCTCACATCTGGATCCAAGACGAGTCACTGCCAGACCCGGGCCCTGCCGCACCTGCCCGGGAGAAAAGATGGAAGGGGAAGGGAGAGAAAGAGAGACTGGAGGGGGGGTTAGAGGTGGGAAGGAGAGGAATAGAGGTGAAAAAAGGAAAAAAAAATGGGCAAAAAAAAAAAGTAACAAAGGATGCAACCCTCCAAGGAAAATAAATAAACAATAACTATTCAAAGGAAAAAAATGCATTTTTTCTCCTAGTTCCTAAAATTGTTGGCTTGCGTTTATCTAATCTATACACATTCACATAGACGTAGCCCATATTGTCCAAAGCACGTCAGCTGAACCGGGGCTGCATTTTAACAGCAAGCAGTCAGGCCGCAGGAAAAATGATCGATCTATGGCTAAACATGTTGCAAAGATAGATGTGATTTTAAGAACGATTTGAGAGGTGTTTGGGACAAGTAACTGGCTCCTTTATGCAAGTGTACGGAAGCAGGATACAGCTCTTGGAGAATTCAGTGATGGAGCTTGGGGTGGACAGGGAGCCGAGTTCCAATCATAACATAATATTTGCTATTAGATCTTGTGTGTGGTACATAGCTATTAGAGTAGAGTTGTGGGGAGCGCTGTTGCTTTTTTGAAATGGAATCGACAGCCTCTGCAATAATTGACAGTGCTCGGCACTTTTCTCGACAGTTATTTGTCCCCCCCCTGATCATATTTACCCTGACTATTTATGTTTGTACTGTGGCGGTTCATGTGCCAGTATCCTGGGCTAATGTCTCCAGATAGGTTTAATTCTGCGCATACCTTGACAGGAATGGCCCCTGCTCGTAAGCCTAGGGTTTGCTGAGAATGATCTGAGTCTCTCAAATTCACTGCCAATGCCCTTCTTGATGCTTATATTATATCCTGCGCTGTGACATATACCAGGATGGAAATAAAATAGAAAACGCACAAAAAGAATTAAGAGAAAGGCCCTGAGAAAGAGAGAGACGGAGCGAGGCGTGCCTCTGAGCACGTTAGAGCGCGGTACTAATTGCATCCTATTAGCGCGCGTGTAAATCTGGGATGAGCAAGATCAGTGCCTTTCACCTGGCAAGTCGTGCTCGGGAGAGCTTACCTAAAACGCAGGCCTGAACAGCGTGGACAGGATGTCCTGGGGGGAAATCGCGGTCAGCGCTGTAACAGATTGTACCCGCAGCTGCGCCTAGGGAGGATCAGCCTTCATCAAACCGTTTCACTCTGCAAAAGAACATTTTCCATTCTGCTGGCAGCTCCCAACCACCGCTCGGGAGCCGCTTGTCAGTAAAAGCCCATTACGCAGGAGCCATGGTCATAATTTGAGACCGTTTTTAACTGACATCTCCTATGCACAATTACAGTGCTGCTTGCAGCAGTAAATGGCCACCAGCTGATAGGCTAATTTGATAATGTCTGGAGGTGCCGGATCTGCATAGTAAAGCAGATCATCATGCATGCCAGCCAGTATCTGAGAGAACCTGGAGGGATGATGGTGCTGGCAAGGTCCCGCCCTTCGGTTCATCTGCCCTGCTAATCTCTTGTCGTAAATCATGCTGGCCTATATAATACCGGATGCCAGAGGTCAAAGCTGACTTCTCTAAATAGCTTAAGTGTAAATTGAACTTGCACTGTGACCTTGTCTCATACATTGTAAGTGGAAGGCTGCGGTGGTAGAGCGAGGACCACCCTGCTGCAGATCCACGCTGCTCCGCAGACAGCCACAGCAGCCGTGGCTCGTGTCCGATGCCAAGGCCCCACTGTAGTGAAAGCTGGAGCAGTCCAGCCTTTTGCAAAATGCTTAAGATGAAAGGAAAATATAAGATAAGTATGCATAATCCTGTATTAACTAATCCTCTTCATGACACACCCAGTTCCATTCACCTTCTTTCTGTGTGCTTGCCTTTTTCAGAAACCACGTAATTCTGTTTGCGGCACTTATTCGGGCCTTTGGGACTGTCATTTAAATAGCATACATCCTGCCTGGATATGGATGAATTCCTGTTTAATTAAATTGGTGATGCAGCACTGCAAATTAGGCTCGCAGCCAGAGCAATAAAATCCGTTTATTTGTGGACTTATAAATGTAGCTGCACCCTCTGTAACATATAGAAGGATCCCTTAACATCCACCAGATAGTTTATGGGTATTGTGGTGTTAATTTCTAAGCTCCTGTCACTTTAAATAAATGATCTATTTATTTATTTTATTTATTTGTGGCTTTTATATACCGAACATCGTAAGGTACATCTGATCGGTTTACAATAGAACTTCGAAATCAGCAACAAGCTTTACATATAACTTAAAATTAACAGCTTATAATTAAAACTTAAAATTAACAATTAACAGTGATTACAACAGGAATAAATGGAGGGGCAGTAGCAAGGAAAGGGGTGGAGGGAGGAAAAGGGAGAGGAAGGGGGGTGGGAGGAAAAGGGAGGAGGGGGGAGGCAAGTTTACTAAGGTTGTAAAGATTTATTTACATAATATACATTTATGCATTTGCATAGACAGTGATAAAATGTGGGCATTTACCAGCGTATTGAGTTTATAAAATTGAAATTATATGTGAGACCATTGACTTAGAACTATAGAATCCATTGGGGTTGAGTTGCAGAAAAGAGGAAAAAGTAGTGACTGAGGGGAGAAAGAGGTGAATAGAGTAAAAGGAGGAGAGAAAAGAATGAATGAGGGGCTGTGGGTAGGCTGAGTGAGGGGGAAAGGGGAATGAAGCTGAAGGAGAAAGGACGGGCTGCAAAAGAAGAGTGCAATGTTGCACTGTGAGTATGCGTTGGTGAAGAGCCAAGTTTTGAGTTTTCGTTTGAATGTTTTATGGCAGTCCTCTTGGCGTAAATCTACTGGCATAGTATTCCAGATGGTGGGCCCAGATACTGAGAGTAAACGTGCTCTGGTGGAGGCCAGTTTAGTGGACTTGTGTGGAGGGGTTTGCATAGTTGCAAGGTATTGGTGTCTAGACGGTTTCGAAGCCTGGTAGAATCTAAGGGAGCCGTTAAGCCAGTACATTTCAGGATTGTGAAGGGCTTTATGAATAAGAGAGAGGGTTTTGTACTGAATGCGTGATGTAATAGGGAGCCAATGTAGGTCCATGAGTACAGGTGTTATGTGCTCATTGCGGCGCGTATTGGTTAGAATTCAAGCGGCAGTGCTCTGGAGAATTTGTAGGGGCTGGATGGCATTTTTAGGTAAACCCAGGAGGAGGGAATTACATAGAAACATAGAAACATAGAAATGACGGCAGAAGAAGACCAAACGGCCCATCCAGTCTGCCCAGCAAGCTTCACACATTTTTTTCTCATACTTATCTATTTCTCTTAGCTCTTTGGTTCTATTTCCCTTCCACCCCTGCCATTAATGTAGAGAGCAGTGATGGAGCTGCATTCGAGTGAAATATCAAGCTTGATTAGTTAGGGGTAGTAGGGGTAGTAACCGCCACAATAAGCAAGCTACACCCATGCTTATTTGTTTTACCCAGACTATGTTATTCAGCCCTTATTGGTTGTTTTTCTTCTCCCCTGCCGTTGAAGCAGAGAGCTATGCTGGATATGTGTGAACTATTAGTTTTACTTCTCCCCTGCTGTTGAAGCAGGGAGCTATGCTGGATATGCGTGAAGTATTAGTTTTACTTCTCCCCTGCCGTTGAAGCAGGGAGCTATGCTGGATATGCGTGAAGTATCAGTTTTTCTTCTCCCCTGCCGTTGAAGCAGAGAGCTATGCTGGATATGCGTAAAGTATCAGTTTTTCTTCTCCCCTGCCGTTGAAGCAGAGAGCAATGCTGGATATGCGTGAAGTATTAGTTTTTCTTCTCCCCTGCCGTTGAAGCAGAGAGCTATGCTGGATATGCATTGAAAGTGAAGTATCAGGCTTATTTGGTTTGGGGTAGTAACCGCCGTAACAAGCCAGCTACTCCCCGCTTTGGGCCAGATTTTCAAAAGCATTTACTCGAGCAAAACTGGTTTTTGCTCGAGTAAATACACTTTACTCAAGTAAGTGGGCTTTTCAAAATTGCTACAATATATGCCATTGAATTGTCCATAGGATTTACTCAAGTAAGTGCACTTTACTCGAGTAAATAGCTTTTGAAAATTGCTACGATAGTATGTCACATTTACATGTGTAACTCCTTTGAAAATGACCCCCTTTGTGAGTGCAAATCCTTTTTTCCACATTTCCTCTTGCTGTTGAAGCTTAGAGCGATGTTGGAGTCACAGTAACCATGTGTATGTTTATTGAATAAGGGTATTATCTCCAGGCAGTAGCCGTCATTCTGGCGAGCCACCCACTCTTCATTGACAGCCTCTTGACTTTATGGATCCACAGTGTTTATCCCACACCCCTTTGAAGTCCTTCACAGTTCTGGTCTTCACCACTTTCTCTGGAAGGGCATTCCAGGCATCCACCACCCTCTCCGTGAAGTAATACTTCCTGACATTGGTTCTGAATCTTCCTCCCTGGAGTTTCAAATCGTGACCCCTGGTTCTGCTGATTTTTTTCCTACGGAAAAGGTTTGTCGTTGTCTTTGGATCATTAAAACCTTTCAAGTATCTGAAAGTCTGTATCATATCACCTCTGCTCCTCCTTTCCTCCAGGGTGTACATATTTAGATTCTTCAATCTCTCCTCCTAAGTCATTTGATGAAGACCTTCCACCTTTTTGGTCGCCCTTCTCTGGACCGCCTCCATCTTGTCTCTGTCTCTTCGGAGATACGGTCTCCAGAACTGAACACAATACTCCAAATGAGGTCTCACCAAGGACCTGTACAAGGGGATAATCACTTCCCTTTTCTTACTCTATATTCCTCTCTCTATGCAGCCCAGCATTCTTCTGGCTTTAGCTATTGCCTTGTCACATTGTTTCGCCGACTTCAGATCATTAGACACCATCACCCCAAGGTCTCTCTCCTGCTCTGTGCACATCAGCCTTTCTCCCCCCATCGAATACAGTTCATTCGGATTTCCACTCCCCATATGCATGACTCTGCACTTCTTGGCATTGAATCTCAGCTGCCATATCTTCGACCACTCTTCCAGCTTCCTTAAATCCCGTTTCATTCTCTCCACTCCTTCCGGCGTGTCCACTCTGTTGCAGATCTTAGTGTCATCCGCAAAAAGACATACCTTACCTTCTATCCCTTCCGCAATATCGCTCACAAAGATATTGAAAAGGACCAGTCCCAACACCGATCCCTGCGGTACACCGCTTAAAATCGCTCTCTCTTCAGAGAGAGTTCCATTTACTATCACACATTGTCTTCTGTCCGTCAACCAGTTTGCAATCCAGGCCACCACCTCGGCACTCACTCAAGTTTGGAAAGGATTGTTGCTTGAAATACGGTGCAAAAGTCAGGGGGGTGTAGTAGAGGTTTCAATTTTTTTTAGGGTTTGGAGTTTGAAGAAACCATCTCTTAGAGTATTGCTGATGAACTTCTTCAGGCTAAAGTGATTGTCAAGGATGACCCCTAGGTCTCTGGCTTGTTGGGAGAGCTGTAAAGAAGAAGAGGGTTGGGGAGATGGGAGGGGAAGGGGAATGGGGTGATTTTGAGGTGTGATTAGCATGATTTCAGTTTTCGCGGTATTAAGGGCAAGATGAATAGAATTTAGGAGCTTGTTGATTGAGAGAAGCGTGGAGTTCCAGATTTTCATGGCATTCGGGAGTGTGTCTGATATAGAGATAAGTATCTGTACATCGTCTGCATAAATGTAATGAGGAAGTTTGAGACTGGAGAGAAGATGACAGAGGGGTAGGAAGTAAATATTGAAGAGGGTGGATGACAGAGAGGAGCCTTGCGGGACTCCTTGGTCAAGTGGAATAGCCTTGGACTCGTGGTTTCCTAATTTAATTCTGAAGTTGCGATTACTGAGATATGAGTGGAACCAGCTTAGGGCGGAACCGGATATTCCGATTTCAGAGAGTCGGAGTAGAATGTTATGGCTAATGGTATCAAATGCTGCAGAGATGTCTAGAAAGGCAAGAAGGAATGATTGCCCTTTGTCAAGATCTTTTAGTAGATGATCAGAGAGGGAGAGTAGAAGGGTCTCCGTACTGTCGCTCCATGGTGAGACCGCAACTTGAATACTGTGTACAATTCTGGTCGCCGCATCTCAAAAAAGATATAATTGCGATGGAAAAGGTACAGAGAAGGGCTACCAAAATGATAAGGGGAATGGAACAGCTCCCCTATGAGGAAACACTAAAGAGGTTAGGACTTTTCAGCTTGGAGAAGAGACGGCTGAGGGGGGATATGAAAGAGGTGTTTAAAATTATGAGAGGTCTAGAACGAGTAGATGTGAATCGGTTATTTACTCTTTCGGATAATAGAAAGACTAGGGGGCACTCCATGAAGTTAGCATTGGGCACATTTAAAACTAATTGGAGAAAGTTCTTTTTTACTCAACGTACAATTAAATCCTGGAATTTGTTGCCAGAGGATGTGGTTAGTGCAGTTAGTATAGCTGTGTTTAAAAAAGGATTGGATAAGTTCTTGGAGGAGAAGTCCATTACCTGCTATTAAGTTCACCTAGAGAATAGCCACTGCCATTAGCAACGGTAACATGGAATAGACTTAGCTTTTGGGTACTTGCCAGGTTCTTATGGCCTGGATTGGCCACTGTTGGAAACAGGATGCTGGGCTTGATGGACCCTTGGTCTGACCCAGTATGGCATGTTCTTATGTAACAATACCAGACATTAAGAAATTTAAGAAAGAACTGAAAACCTGGCTATTCACTATTGCTTATGGTTTGGCTGATTCAGCCAATTCACCTTGACTCAGATATCCGAAATTTGTCATAAACTATACCCCCCTTTTCTTTCAAATCCACCCCTTTTATCTGGCCACAATGACATATCATGTTTCTTCTTATGTGCCTGCCTATGTAGTACTCCCTTAGTTTAGTATGTTTACCTTGTTTATCAGTGTGCATGCCTACCTTTGTAACTCATTTTACGTTGGTGAGTACCAACCCTGTACATTGTTATGAACTAGTGTTTTTCACATGGAACGACGGTGTATAAAACACTCAAATAAATAAATAAGTAATGTGTGTGTGAAAGAGTATAAGCCAGAATGCCAATATACCTTAACAGACTGGCTGCAGCAGCATAACCCAGGCTACCTTAAGGGACAAGCAAGAACTTAATCCCAGTTGGGGAATAAAGACCTAAGAGAAGAAAGGCTGTGATTGGCCCTGGACTAGGGAGAGGGGAGACCAGAGAAACCAGTGTTGTAAAAATTCCCGAGGTAGTAGAACTTGGGTTAGAGCGTCTCAGCCTTCCTGAATCCCCTGGGGAAACCGCGATAGGTGTAAACGGAGGTATGGCGGTAGCATCAACATCAATTCCTGAGCAGGGAGTGGGAGAAAGAATGGAAAAGCAGATGACAGTGGAAGAAAGTCTGGATGATAGGTTGGGAGTTTCATCCCTTCCTTTAATACCATCAAAGCCAGCAATTGTGACACTTGACTCATTATGGGACTTAGTGGCTGGCTTGAGTAAAGCTTTATTTGAGACTAATGCAAATGTTGGAACTCTCAATAGTAAGATGGAAAAAATGGAAGAGATAGTGGGAAAAAAATGAAAATAGAATAAGATAGAAGCTGTTATAGAGAAAAATGTTAATGTTTTGTTTTGTTTTATTGTTTTACAAGCCGTTAAGCCCGTTAAAACGGGCTACATCCCTCTGTCTCTCACCTCCCCCTCATTCTCTCTCCCCTCACTCTTCACCACCCCCTACCTCCCTCCCTCACCCACTCCTCCCCACCCTCCCTCTCCTCTCACTCTTCACCACCCCCTACCCTCCCTCCCTCACCCACTCCTCCCCACCCTCCCTCTCCTCTCACTCAGTCCCTCCCTCCCACTCAGTCTCACTCACTCCCCCCTCTCTCCCTCCCTCTCACTCACTGTCCCACTCCCTCCCTCCCCCTCACTCAATCCCTCCCTCCCACTCAGTCCCTCCCTCTCACTCAGTCCCTCCCCCCAGTCCCTCCCCCTCACTCAATCCCTCCCTCCCACTCAGTCACTCCCTCCCCCCCTCTCTCCCTCTCACTCACTCAGTCCCACTCACTCTCCCTCAGTCCCCCCTCTCCCTCTCACTCAGTCCCCCCCTCTCCCTCTCACTCAGTCCCCCCTCTCCCTCTCCCCTCAGTCCCACTCCCTCCCCCCCCTCTCCCTCAGTCCCACTCCCTCCCTCCCACTCTCTCTCTCCGTCCCTCCCTCTCTCTCTCTTCTCCCTCCCTCGCTATTGGCCGCTACCGCCGCCCGCTACCGCCGTCGTCGCTCGCTACCGCCGTCGCTACCGCCGTCCGCTACCGCCGCCGCCGCTCGCTACCGCCGCTCGCTACCGCCGTCGCCGCTCGCTACCGCCGCCGCCGCCCGCTGCCGGTACCGCCGCTGCCACTGGACGCCGCCAATTTTTTTCTTCAATACCTATAAACGAAGCTTGACAGACCTGCCGCGTGCTCGCCCGCACATGCGCGGTAGAGCTGGTCTCTACTGCGCATTTGCGGCACGTCGGTCAAGCTTCGTTTATAGGTATTGATTGTATCACCTACCTGAGTTCTCTGTAAACCGGCATGATGTGCTGCACGAATGTCGGTAAATAAAAGTTAATAAATAAATAAATAAATAAAATGTTCAAACTAAGCTTATTAAGGATGTCACTTCAGCGTCACGTAGAATTGAATACCTGGAAAATTATTCCAAACATCTCAACCTTAGATTTACTAACTTTCCAAAGATCGTGGGGCAAACAATGGAGTTGACCCTTAAGAAATATTTTCTTGAGAACTTAAAACTTGATGAACAGGGGTTACCCTGTATCACCAAGCAAATTTTCTTAAAGTCCCCTCAGACCTCTAGAGTGAGAACTGAAAATCAGGCTGAGATAATGGAAAATTTGACCGGTTATTTGGAAGATTCTTTAATAGAATTATGTGATAGAGCAACTCTTCTAGTTTCCTTTGCCACTGTGCAAGATATAACAATTGTGATGAAAAATTTCTTTAAAAATATATCAACTCCATTTTATGGAGCTGGGGTGAGAATTTTCCTGGACCTTGCTCGCGCAACGCAGCAAAGGAGAAAGGAATTTTTGATGTTTAGAACACAGGTTAAAAATTTAGGCTATTCTTATGTTTTGAGATACCCCAGCATATGCATTATAAAAAGAAAAGATGAATGTTTTGTGTTTAATTATCCAGAGCAACTCAAGTCATTTATAAATGCTAGGGTGATTTCTGTAATATCTCCTAGTAATTAGTAACCACTAAGAGGGATCTAGAGAAAATAGTCACCAAGTAGCATCAGCCGTTTAAATTTGAAAATATATAAATTCCTGAATTAACTCCTAAGACTTAGTCTCCGAAATTTTCTTTGTGTAAGGATTTGGCCAATTAAGTTGAATTGTAATAGATATACATGTTTATTTCCTTAAAAAGTAAATATGGCTGTATCCTTTTTTTCTTTTTGTAAGTTTTGTCTTACTTTGATAATTTTAAAATTATAATAAAGATTAAATTAAAAAAAAAAAATGGAGCGATACAGAGGCATTATGACATTTTCCGTTTTGATCACCATTCCCTTTCTAATAATTCCCAACATTCTGTTTGCTTTTTTGACTGCCGCAGCACACTGAACTGATGATTTCAATGTGTTATCCTCTATGATGCTTAGATCTCATTCTTGGGTTGTAGCACCTAATATGGAACCCAACATTGTGTAATTATAGCATGGGTTATTTTTCCCTATATGCATCAACTTGCACTTATCCACATTAAATTTCATCTGCGATTTGGATTCCAAATTTTCCAGTCTCACAAGGTCTTCCTGCAATTTATCACAATCTGCTTGTGATTTAACTACTCTGAACAATTTTGTATCATCTGCAAATTTGATTATCTCACTCGTCTTATTTCTTTTCAGATCATTTATAAATATATTGAAAAGTAAGGGTCCCAATACAGATCCCTGAGGCACTCCACTGACCACTCCCTTCCACTGAGAAAATTGTCCATTTAATCCTACTCTCTGTTTCCTGTCTTTTAGCCAGTTTGCAATCCACGAAAGGACATCGCCACCTATCCCATGACTTTTTACTTTTCCTAGAAGCCTCTCATGAGGAACTTTGTCAAACGCCTTCTGAAAATCCAAGTATCCTACATCTACCGGTTCACCTTTATCCACATGTTTATTAACTCCTTCAAAAAATTGAAGCAGATTTGTGAGGCAAGACTTGCCTTGGGTAAAGCCATGCTGACTTTGTTTATTTATTTATTTATTTATTTATTTTGTATACCGACGTTCGATCGAGATATCACATCAGTTTCCAGATAACAGGTTGAATAGGGCGAGAACTGCCCTATTTTACATTGTAACAAGATAACAATTAAATTAATTAAACAATTAAATTAATAAACAATTAATAAATGAAACATTGTAACAGTTGAAATATAAATAAATGAGGGTATAGAGTTATGGCATATAGCCTATATACAATATGTACATTATGACTTAGTTACGAGTAGAGAGGGAGACAGGGAGAAGGGAGGAAAGGGAGGGGGAGAGGGTGATGAAGGGGGGGAGGGGAGGTTTTGCGTTAGTGTAGGGTAGTAGTCAAGCGGGGGGTCTTTCAAGAACATGTATTTTAGGATGTTGGGATTCAGGAGGGAAGGCTTTCAAGAACAGCCATGTTTTGAGCTGTTTTTTAAAGACTTGAGGTGAGGGTTCATTTCTGAGATGTGTGGGGAGGGTTGTTCCATTAAACCATGTCTTTCTATATGTTCTGTGATTTTTATGTTTAGAACACTTTCCACTATTTTTCCTGGCACTGAAGTCAGGCTAACCGGTCTGTAGTTTCCCGGATCGCCCCTGGAGCCCTTTTTAAGTATTGAGGTTACATTTGCTATCCTCCAGTCTTCAGGTACAATGGATGATTTTAATGATAGGTTACAAATTTTTACTAATAGGTCTGAAATTTCATTTTTTAGTTCTTTCAGAACTCTTGGTTCTGGTGATTTACTACTCTTCAGTTTGTCAATCAGGTCTACCACATTTTATTTATTTATTTATTTAATATACCGACATTCAATCGAGATATCACATCGGTTTCCAGGTAACTAAAAGAATAGGGCGAGATCAGCCCTATTTTACATTATAACATGATAACAATTATAACAATTATATATATACAATTATATAATTATATATATACAATTATAACAGAAATACATGGAACAATAAATTATAGCATATAACATATGTACATATAACATGTACATATATGTACATATAACATATGTACATCTTCTAGGTTCACAGTGATTTGATTCAGTCCATCTGACTCATTACCCATGAAAACCTTCTCCATCATAGGTACCTTCCCAACATCCTCTTCAGTAAACACCGAAGCAAAGAAATCATTTAATCTTTAATCTTTCCGCGATGGCCTTATCTTCTCTAAGTGCCCCTTTTACCCCTCAATCATCTAACTGTCCAACTGACTCCCTCACAGGCTTTCTGCTTCGGATATATTTAAAAAAGTTTTTACTGTGAGTTTTTGCCTCTACAGCCAACGTCTTTTCAAATTCTCTCTTAGCCTGTCTTATCAATGTCTTACATTTAACTTGCCAATGTTTATGCTTTATCCTATTTTCTTCTTTCCACCTTTCTTAATGTGTGGAATACATCTGGACTGTGCTTCTAGAATGGTATTTTTTAACAATGACCACGCCTCTTGGACATTTTTTACTTTTGTAGCTGTTCCTTTCAGTTTTTTTCTAACAATTTTTCTCATTTTATCAAAGTTTCCCTTTTGAAAGTTTAGCACGAGAGCCTTGGTTTTGCACACTGTTCCTCTTCCAGTCATTAAATCAAATTTGATCATATTATGATTACTATTGCCAAGCGGCCCCACCACCGTTACCTCTCTCACCAAGTCCTGTGCTCCACTGAGAATTAGATCTAAAATTGCTCCCTCTCTTTTTGGTTACTGAACCAATTGCTCCATAAAGCTATCATTTATTCCATCCAGGAATGTTATCTCTCTAGCGTGTCCCGATGATGCATTTACCCAGTCAATATTGGGGTAATTGAAGTCTCCCATTATTACTGCACTACCAATTTGGTTAGCTTCCTTAATTTCCCTTAGCATTTCACTGTCCGTCTCACCATCTTGACCAGGTGGACGGTAGTATACTCCTATCACTATAGTCTTCCCCAACACACAAGGGATTTCTACCCATAAAGATTCAATTTTGTATTTAGTCTCATGCAGGATGTTTATTCTGTTGGACTCTATGCCATCCCGGACATAAAGCGCCACACCTCCTCCCGGGTGCTCCTTTCTGTCATTGCGATATAATTTGTACCCCGAAATAGCACTGTCCCATTGGTTATCCTCTTTCCACCATGTCTCTGAGATGCCAATTAAGTCTATGTCATCATTTACTGCTGTACATTCTAATTCTCCCATCTTACTTCTTAGACTTCTGGCATTAGCATACAAACATTTCAAAGTTTGTTTTTTGTTTGTATTTTCATTCTGCTTTTTAATTGATAGGGGTAAGTTAGAATTTTTTAGCTCAGGTGAGTTTTCAGTTACAGGCACTTGGACTACTTTTCTTATTATTGGAACCTCACTGTCAGGATGCCCTAATTCTAATGCATCATTAGTATCCTTTGAAGATACCTCTCTCCGAACCATGCACTGCTGAGCAACTGTCGGCTTTCCCCTTTGTTCTAGTTTAAAAGCTGCTCTATCTCCTTTTTAAAGGTTAGCGCCAGCAGTCTGGTTCCACCCTGGTTAAGATGGAGCCCATCCCTTCGGAAGAGACTCCCCCTTCCCCAAAAGGTTCCCCAGTTCCTAACAAAACTGAATCCCTCTTCCTTGCACCATCGTCTCATCCACGCATTGAGACTCCGGAGCTCTGCCTGCCTCCGGGGACCTGCGCATGGAACAGGGAGCATTTCAGAGAATGATACCCTGGAGGTTCTGGATTTATGCTTTCTACCTAAGAGCCTAAATTTGGCTTCCAGAACCTCCCTCCCACATTTTCCTATGTCGTTGGTGCCTACATGTACCACGACAGACGGCTCGTCCCCAGCACTGTCTAAAATCCTATCTAGGTGACGCGTGAGGTCCGCCACCTTCGCACCAGGTAGGCATGTTACCAGGCGATCCTCATGCCCACCAGCCACCCAGCTATCTACATTCCTAATAATCGAATCACCAACTATGACGGCATTGAGTTCCAAAGCTTTGGGCCAGCTATTGAAATCGCTCGATCTCTAGTTTGAGTTAAATGAGAATTTCTTATGGTCGGTATTTCTAGAAAGCCATTATTCTGAGATCTAACCATATGGAACTCACTGCCCCATGATATCCGCATAGAGACCTATACCCCCACTTTCAAAAAGAAACTTAAAACCTGGCTCTTTCAGCAAGCCTACTCCATCTCACCCCCTATTACATAAAACCCCCCTATGAATGGTATACTGATATCTTGGTATGAACGCCCTTATGTCTGCTGATTTTGTACTTTGCACTATCATGTATATAGTTATAGTTATATTCCATAGCATCTACCCATTGATGCCTGTTATATGTAAGGGCTCCTCCCAAAAATTATTTATATGTTGCCTAGTTCATCATATTATATTATGTTATCTGTTATATGTACGGGCACTGCCCAATGGTTTTTTGTTCACTGTGAACCGATACGATGTGCGAACGGATATCGGTATAAAAGAAATGTTAAATAAATAAATAATAATAAATCTAAGAGGTCGTGTGTGAATATGAGGTTTAAATGTTATTCCGATCATGTCGTTGTTTGGATTAGTGTTGTTGAATATTATTCTTAGAACTTTGTATAATATTCTTGACTGTTTCGGGAGCCAATGTAATGCTAACAGAGTTGGGGTGATGTGTTCGGATTTCTTTGATCCAGTTAAAAGTCTGGCTGTAGCATTTTGCAGAAGTTGTAGTGGTTTTAAGTGACTAGCCGGAAGTCTGGAAGTCGGGAATTACAATAATCTAGGTTAGAGATTGTAAAACTGTTCTGAAGTCTACTGGGCATAGTAAAGGTTTCAGTCGGCTCAGGATTTGCAGTTTGTAGAAGCCAGATTTGATCAGTTTGCTAATGTGGGCTTTCGTTGTTAGATTTTCATCGATTTGATCTCCAAGATTTGTTACTTGAGTTGCGGGGATTAATTGGTGAATTCCAAGATCAATCCCTGGAGGAATGGATTTAGGTGGATTTCGGCTCAACCAAATTACTTCATTTTTTTTTTTTTTTTGGTTCATCAAGAGTTTCATTTGTGCAAGCTTTTCTTTTATTGTGATCATATATTCAGAGATGAGTGATGCTCTTTTCTCAAATGAATTTTTTAGCGGGATATAGAATTGCAGATCATGATTATAAAGAAAGAAGTTAATTCCAAGTTCTGTAAGTAATTTTCACAATGGCAGCATGTATATAATGAATAGGGTTGCTGATAGCGCTGAACCTTGCAGAACACCTGCTATGCATTGAAATATTTCAGATATATCATTGCCAAGTTTTATCTGGAAAGATCTATCTGCAAGGAATGAGGAGAACCATCTTAATACATTTCTATCAATCCCAATGTTTCTCAACTGTTAAGTTGATTAGCACTAGGCAGTATGATTCATTAGAGTCAAAGCCTCGCAGAATAGGGTCTGTTATGGATTATATAAGAGTTTCTATTGATTGATTCTTCCGGAATCCAAATTGGTTAGGGAATAGGATCTTATTGTCTTCAAGATGAGACTCTAATTGGGAAAGCACTGCTTTTTAGAAGATTTTCGCAAGGAAGGTTAAGTTAGAGATTGGATGGTAGTTATCCCAATCGTTGGGATTTCCTAATTTATTCTTCACTATTGGTTTTATAACTGCCTGTTTTAGGTTAAACATTAAAGCGTAACTCAAAACCCAAAGGGTTGAATCTCCTCTCATTGAGACTTTGATCGCATCATTTGATCTCCCTTCTTAGGCTCAACCTCTCTGAATTTCTGAAAAGAAAACTTTTCCACACCGCATCTTAGTTTTTTTCCACATGGCAAACAGAAGACCCACTATCAGTTGACGTTTTCACTGTACAGTCTCTCTTTCTCTGTGAAGATGTTTCTTTGATGTTCCCTCATGAGCCACTTTATCTCCTGCTGAAATATCTTAAACACCACTTGTAACGGACACTACAGTTCCATTACCAGTAAGTCCCGGGAAAGTCCTGGGGCCACTAGTGCAGTTAGGGATAATTAGGGGAGGGTCCATTGAATGCAGCCCCTCCCTGTGAGGGTGCTGGAGTGGCCATCCCCTTCTGTGAGGTTAATAAGCAGCTTTCGGGGGGGGGGGGGGGGGCAGTATAGTTTGCTGGTTTGGAGGAAGGTTGGAGATATTTTTCCTGAGTTGGATTTTGTGGCCTGTCTGGGGGCCTGGGCTCCATCCTGCCTGGGACCCTTTGAGTTTGGTCAGGGACTCCACTTCTGGAACCCACTCCAGAGGTGCAGGTGGTTGTCCTGGGATAACTTTTGGGACTTTTTTGTGGTAGGAGCCTTGTGAGACACCTGAGCCTCTCTTGGATGCAGGACATGGGGAACCCTGTGTTTGGAGCACCCAGGGATAGGGAAGACCCTCCCCTTAGAGGTGGTGACCCACTGCAAGGATGAACTCCAGTGGTAATATCATTTTGGAGGAAGACGTTTTTTGATTAAAAGACTCGGGAGGATGTTTTTCTGCCCCTCTTCCTAACCATCAGAGGAACAGCTGGAGCTGCTATTTCCAGGAGGATCTCAGGCATCTGAGATCCACAAGGGATAAAGATTACGAGAGAAAGGAAAAGATCAAGGACGAGAGAGAGAACTGCCACCTGTGAGTAAGAACAAGTTAAAATCATTGAGGGCACCCAAACGGACTCTTCGCCCCTGGGGAGAGAGAGGATTGCACTCTGTGCAGAGACCTAAACCTTTTTACCAGTGCTGGAGGGGTTTTCCTGCCCACACAAGGATCCCCATCCACCTGGGAACTTCACTTTTCCATCCCCAGGAGGGTGGATGATCCCATGTACAGACAGAGGGAAAGAGGCTGCAACACAAAAGATATTCTCTGGTGATTGTGCCATATTTCACCGGTGTTTTCAATAGCAAAGACTTTCATTTTGGGACACTAATCCAGTGACTCCACCTTCAGCACACAGTGAGGACCACCCTCCCTCCCACGGAACACAGAGAGCAGAGATAAGTGAGATCCCTCTCTCCCAGGGAACACAGACACAGAGATAGGTGAGACCCCCCCCCTCTCCCAGGGAACACAGGGAGATAAGTGAGACCCCCCTCTCCCAGGGAACACAGACACAGAGATAGGTGAGACCCCCCTCTCCCAGGAAACACAGAGACAGAGATAAGTGAGAACCCCCCTCCCAGGGAACACAGAGACAGAGATAAGTGAGACCCCCCTCTCCCAGGGAAGACAGAGATAACTGAGACCCCTCTCTCCCAGAGAACTGTTACGATTCCTCCCATAGCTGTGCCATGGGAGGCCTCTCACCTTTTCTCTGGAGGCTGCACCGAAGCCGGGGCCTTGCCTGGACAGTCTATCCTGGTTTTGCTCCATGGCCAGGGAGGCCCCATTGCCATCTGGGCCTACCTGAGGCCTGCTCTGCTTCCTCCTTGACTTTCTGGTTTGGGCCTCGCCCCTTCTTCATAAGGGATCTACCCGCAGCTCTTCTCTTTATTTATAGGGCCAGCCGGGGGTGGCCCATCTAAACTCCTCCCAGGGAGTTGCCTGCTTCCTGCTCTATAAAAGGACTTCTCTTTCAGTTCTGCTTTGCCTTGCACTGGAGTTACTTGCTCCTGGATGTCTCGCCTTCCAGTGCTCCGTCAGGCCTTCGTTCTTCGTTGGAGCTCCATGTCTTGTCTTGATGTCAGTGATCCTGTCCTGATGTCCTGTACCCCAGGTTCCTCGTTGCCTCCTTTCCTGGTGTGCCATGTCATGGTCTTTGACCAACCCATGGGTAGTAGCTGTGTAGGGCGCTCACAGTACAAGGCCATCTTCACCTGCACAGTACAAGCCTCCGGAAGACTTCTGCTTCAGTCCTGATTTGTCTTTGAATCCTTGCTTGCTTCTGTCCCGGTCTTCGGAGTTCCTTGCATTGCGTCCGTCCATGCCAAAGACTCTGACTGAACCTGTGCCATTCCAGTGTGATCCGGGACCAGCCTAGGATGGGCTGTGTAGGGCGCGCCTTGGTACAGACTTCTACTGAATCTTTGCCACGTTCCAGTTTTCATCTATGCCACACCTCGTCTAGAACCTGCTTCGCATCCAAGCGTGGTCCGTGACCAGCCCATGGGTAGTGGCTGTGTAGGGCGCGCTGCGTCACAGTCTCAACCCAGTACTTGATCTTGCTCCTAAATACCTTTGCCTGGAGTACCTTGCTTCTGAACCTTCGTACAAAGTCCTTGCACGAGTCTTCATCTGCGCACACAAGTGAGTCTTCATCTGTACCTCCAAGTTCCTTGTCTACGTTTAGAGTCTCTATGTTCCAGAGCCTTTGCCTGCCCTCGTCCGTAGTCCAGCCTGCTGCTTCTTGTCATTCTTTGTGGCAGGTCCAAAATGGATGGGAATGGTTGGAGGACTGTTCAATAACCAACACCATGTGTTGGCTCCAGAAGCATGCAGGTCCGGCAGAGGGTCAGACCGTCTGTCTCCACCTGTGCTGGGACACGTCTTGCCTACCTTGGTGCTGCCTTGGAGTCCTCTGGGGTTGTGCCGAGGCCTAAGGGTACACTATCTCCACAAGTTGGGACCGCTCTCCCAGCGCTCCCTTACAGAATGCAAGGCCTCTTAAGGCCTCTCGAAACATAACAGGAACACAGAGACAGAGATAAGTGAGACCCCTCTCTCACAGGGAATAGAGAGACAGAGATAAGGGAGACCCCCCCTCTCCCAGGGAAGACAGAGATAAGGGAGACTCTCCCCTCTCCCAGGGAACACAGAGACAGAGATAAGTGAGACCCCCCCCTCTCCCAGGGAATACAGAGACAGAGATAAGTGAGACCCCCCCTCTCCCAGGCAACGCAGAGTCAGAGATAAGTGAGACACCTCTCTCCCAGGGACAAAAGAAGAAAAGTCACCCTTAGCACTCGGGGCCCTGAAAGTTGACTCTCCTACCCACACCCCTCCCCCCCCCCCCACACCCCCCAATAAAAAGAATCCACACTCTGGGGAAAGAGAGAGGGGGAAGAGAACTAGCCAGAGGTGTATCTGCCCCTAAGAGACTGACAAATCCTTCTATGGCCCCAACGGAGTGTGCTAAGCTCCCCGGGGTGGGATTCCATATTTGGTCTCCAGCTTTCCATTTAATTTTTCATACCTAACTTATATTATGTTATACTTGTATGCCGCCTCCCTCAAACAGACGTTTGACCAAAGATTCAGAACGCCACAATAATCAAAGTACAGTATCAAACTAATAATAAAATACAGCAGAAAAATACAAAAGTAAATCAATATGATCAAATTTGAATTAATGACTGGAAAGGGGACATAGGGGAGTTGATCCAAATCCACGGCTCTCGTGCTAAACTTTCAAAAGGGAAACTTTGACAAAATGAGAAAAATTGTAAGAAAAAAACTGAAAGGAGCAGCTACAAAGGTAAAAAGTGTGCAAGAGGCATGGTCATTGTTAAAAAATACCATCCTAGAAGCACAGTCCAGATGTATTCCACACATTAAGAAAGGTGGAAAGAAGGCAAAACAATTACCGGCATCATTAAAAGGGGAGGTGAAAGAAGCTATTTTAGCAAAAAAGATCTTCATTCAAAAATTGGAAGAAGGATCCAACAAGAAAATAGGATAATGCATAAGCATTGGCAAATTAAATGTAAGACATTGATAAGACAGGCTAAGAGAGAATTTGAAAAGAAGTTGGCCGTAGAGGCAAAAACTCACAGTAAAACCTTTTTTAAATATAACCAAAGCAGAAAGCCTGTGAGGGAGTCAGTTGGACCGTTAGATGATCGAGGGGGTTAAAGGAGCACTTAGAGAAAATAAGGCCATAGCGGAAAGATTAAATGATTTCTTTGCTTTGGTGTTTACTAAAGAGTATGTTGGGGAGATACCCATTCCGGAGAAGGTTTTCATGGGTAATGATTCAGATGGACTGAACCAAATCACGGTGAACGTAGAAGATGTGGTAGGCCTGATTGATAAACTGAAGAGTAGTAAATCACCTGGACCGGATGGTATACACCCCAAGGTTTTAAAGGAACTAAAAAATGAAATTTCAGACCTATTAGTAAAAATTTGTAACCTATCATTAAAATCATCCACTGTACTGAAGACTGGAGGGTAGCTAATGTAACCCCAATATTTAAAAAGGGCTCCAGGGGCGATCCGGGAAACTACAGACAGGTTAGCCTGACTTCAGTGCCAGGAAAAATAGTGGAAAGTGTTCTAAGCATCAAATTCACAGAACATATAGAAAACCATGGTTTAATGGAACAAAGTCAGCATGGTTTTACCCAAGGCAAGTCTTGCCTCACAAATCTGCTTCACTTTGTTGAAGGAGTTAATAAACATGTGGATAAAGGTGAACCGATAGATGTAGTGTACTTGGATTTTCAGAAGGCGTTTGATAAAAGTTTCTCATGAGAGGCTTCTAGGAAAAGTAAAAAGTCATGGTATAGGTGGCGATGTCCTTTTGTGGCTTACAAACTGGCTAAAAGACAGGAAACAGAGAATAGGATTAAATGGACAATTTTCTCAGTGGAAGGGAGTGGGCAGTGGAGTACCTCAGGGATCTGTATTGGGACCCTTACTTTTCAATATATTTATAAATGATCTGGAAAGAAATACGATGAGTGAGGTAATCAAATATGGCCTGGATTGACCACTGTTGGAAACAGGATGCTGGGCTTGATGGACCCTTTGTCTGACCCAGTATGGCATGTTCTTATGTTCATCCCTAACATATAAATACTTCAGTATATAACAATTCTTCCATAGCGTAATCCTAGTTTACTTATCAATTAGTACATTCAAGTCACCCCCATGGAAAGAGTGATCATGGTTTTGTATGAGGGGTGCGCTGTGCACGCTCCAGGCTGTGTGTTGTTGAGCGTGAGCAGCAGGGAAGTTGCATGATGTCATATATTGTGGAAAATGTAAAGGAACTACCCAGCTCTCTGCTAGAGCACCTCAGTGCCTCCTGGAGAGGGCTATGTGCAGAACCTTGTGAAACTCCAGCTGGGAGAAATCTAAGAGGTAGATTTGAAAAGCATTGCTCGCGCCAAAACAGCCACATACACGCATAAGCAACGCAAATTTTAAGAATCCAGGAAGGACGCGCGTGCATGTCAGATTAAGGACTGACACACGTAGCCATGAATTTTGAAAAAGCAGTGTAGATATGTTACCTGCGAAACTTTGCTACAGGTCAACAACAGAGCGAGAGAGAGAGAGTAAAAGAAGGCTAACGAGGAATTGATTTGTCTACTGCAGTCTCTGCTAGCTGCATTGTACAAATCAACTCCTTTTCATCGCTTATAAGGACTGAAATTCTTTAATGATGTCAGTTTTACAATGAATACCTCTGAATGTGTCTGTAACACCACTCCCCTAACCTTAGCCCACTTCCCGAAAACCCATCCCGATTCAAAGTGGTCCATATAGGGAGTGTCAGACTGAGCCCTACACAGAGGGTCTCTCTCTCTCACTCATATATTCACGTGTAAAGGCTGTTGGCGTACACGTGCCATGAGTATTTTTTAAATACTGTGCACAAACTTTATAAAATGAGGCGTATCTTTGTTCGCGTTGCAGTACGTGCATTTATGGACGCACGTGCGGTTGTTTTAAGGTTTACAGTAAGAGCAGAGCTGTGCAACCTGGAAGATTTGAGGTGCAAGTTAACTGGGGGAGTACAGGTTCTGAGTAAGTGTAACATCGTAGGATTTCTTGAATTTTGTTACTGCTTTTTGCCTCAACCACTTCCAATGGGAGTTCCATGTTCAGTCACAGTCCAGATAGCAAAGTTAGCCAGATTAACGTATCCGGCTAACTTAGGAGGTATATTCAATAGTGCAGTCACACTGTTGAGTTTATCCAGCTGTCTTAACGTTGGCTGAATAACTTTATCCAGCTAACTTTAGGACAGCTTTCTGGCCTGACCAGACTTAGCTGGATAAATTATCTGACTAATTCTAAATATTGGAATTAACCAGAAAGCTTATCCCGCTAACATAACATAGTAATATAGTAATAAAAGCAAATGGTCCTTCCAGCCTACCCAGCAAGCTTCCCATGGCCACTCCCTGCAGGTCATTCCCAAACCCTATGTCAAGGGCAGCAATATTTACAGGCAAAACCAAGCAACTGTCAAACCCGTAACAAAATTACTGCTAGCAACATTTTTACAGGGCAAGCAGCCTTCTTAATCATTTAGACAGTGCTGCTTGAACGTGCTTTGCTGTAGGACTTGGCCATAGAAGCAGTCCTGCGCTTTATCCCTAATGTCTGCGTATCTTGGACTGTGAAAGTTAGGGCCCAGCGATAGCTGCTTCTGAATCCAGTTCCCCCTTTTCCCCCCCACTGTCAAAGCAGAGAGCGATGTTGCAGTTGCATCACAAGTATCAAAGCTAATTGTCAAGGGCAGCAACCATTGCTCTGTGCAGGCTACCACCATGCTCCAACGCCTTGAAACACCCCTGGAATGCCCCTGCTTTATCCAGCTAAACTTTAATAAGATATCCAACTAAAATTTAGCAGATAAGTGCTCAGATATTAATTTAGCTGGATAACTAGTGAGTTATCTTGCTAAATGCCTCTGAATATAGACCTCTGGGAGGCCGAGTCCATGCGTCTACCATTTCTTCTGTGAAGAAATATGTTCTACTCCTGAGTCTACTTTCTTTGAGCTTCATGGCACGACCCCTTGTTGCAGAACTTTCTTTTAACTGAAAATGTTCTGCTTCTTGTGCATTATTTATGCCTTCGAGATAGTTGAATGATTCTTTCATATTCTCCTCTCCTCTAGGCTGCTTATATTTAGGTTCTTAAGCCTCATTTCATAGTTCTTTTGGTGCAGACTGTCCACCACTTTAGTAGCCCCTCTCTGGACCATCTCTACCACTGTCCTTTCGAAGGCAGGACTTCTAGAACTTGGCCACAGTACTCCAGATGTTGTCTCACCAATGACGTACAGAGGCTTTATAGTTACAAGAGAGCTGTGGATTGCATCACACGGACTTAACTGGTCCATGTTGTCTGTGATATCACAGATGACTCCATGTAGATTGTCTATACCAGAGAATCTGTGCGTTTTGATTGCAGAGGAATATGAATGGAATTCCCATTCCTCTTTTCATGAATTTGCCTAAGTGTGCATAGTCAAACGATTATTTAGCAATTGAATTTGCAAACTAATCCGTTGACCATGCATACTTAAGCAAATCTCTGATGTGAGAACCAGGAAAAGCCAGATTGATTGTTTACCTCATTGTATTGACAACTCTCTTGAGAAAATGCTTAGCCAAGCAATACACACAGAACAAAATGAATCATTAGAAAATGAACTGTGCAAATCTTGTATCCATTAAATCACGGCATTGCTACGAGGCTTGCTATGTTTTGTGGCAATTCATTTATTCCCCGATGGAAAACTAATTTATTCTCATAACAAGCGGGCTCAATGGGGCTCACGGATCAGGTGACTTCATCGTATTCATTGTTGGAAGAGCATCTAGAAAGCTTTCTGAAAAAGCTATAGTGTCTGCGTGAGAGGGGGGCGTGCATGCGTGCCATCAGATCAGCTACCACTCAGTCTCCTTTTTATCCATCGTCCGAGGAGGAGATTTTTCTATCTGGTACTAAACTCGAGAGCTGCCTTCAAGAAAAATGAAGAGCAAACATGGTGAAGTTTTGAGGCATGAACGCAATCATACAGCTGCTGTGGAAAACGATTTGTCTTGTTGCTGTGCCAGTGATATTTATTCTGTGAAATGTAATCAGAGTTTGTGGCACGCATGCAATTGTTGACTGAGTGGTGAAAAATAAACCAGCAGATAGTCGCGCGCAGTAGTATGGGAACAACGCAGGTCTTATCTTTTGTGATATGCTTCCTGTTAAGGTCTTTTGTTCCTGAGATTTTATTTTTCACTTTTTCTGTGTAAGTTAGGTAACCTGCGTCTGACACCCATTCACAGTTTTGTTTTATTTTGTTCTTTATTTCATTTTGCATGCACCCTGCGGAGCACTGAGAAACAAGCATGCCAGTAGAAAGTAAGAGGTCACACCATTTGTCAAGATTGTCATCATAAAAGCATCCGCTGTTACTTCCTTCCTGCGCTGCCAAAATCACACTAACTCTATTTAAAGCAGGCCGTATTCTATTAGAAAGAAAGTGATGCTTGGTTATCTTTTCTGACTCTTTGTGATCTCTAAGTGTCCTTGGTTTGGTTCATTTATTTCTGTTTTATTATATTCATGGACTCATGTATATCAGTTCCATGATACACAAATAAGTGTGTCATATGTTTATTTAGAATCACAAAAACAGAAGCAACCACCTCTCCAATAATCACTCAAAACAAAAGTGACAAATTTTAGAGAGGGAACTAGCAGTAAACTATTACCTCATATAAACTTTAAATCAGACTAGAGACAATATCATCAGCATATGCCCAAAGAAAGATTTAATCTGCTGTCTCTCGCCCTCAATGGGCCTCAGGCAGTAGTCAGCCTTCTGAGCGAAGATTGTTTAATCATTTATTGTCTCATGTCTCTACTATAAACGTTTATTGAATAACTACTGTAATTTTTTAATTTTAGACACATTTTTAATGTCAAACACCTACTGAAAATTACTAAACCGGCTTATTACCAAAGTATAAATAACAGAGAATACTTAGCCAATTAAGGTCACTCAATACCCAACCCTAGGCTTAATTGGCTAAAGTGATTATTTTATGATATACTTTAAATGGGTGTATATTTATAAATTTTATATATATATAACTTATATTTCGTTTTTTTATATATATGTGTATTAATTATTTATGTGTCCATTTCTAGTTGCCCCTGAGGCAGCTCTGTGCAAGGGAGCGAAACTCGGCCAGAGTCGGGCGTTTTAATAAAGGGCTTGCTTTTATCCGATTCCTATTGTCGTTAAAATTAAAAAATTACAGTAGTTATTCAATAAACGTTTATAGTAGAGACATGAGACAAATGATTAAACAATCTTCGCTCAGAAGGCTGACTACTGCCTGAGGCCCATTGAGGGCGAGAGACAGCAGATTAAATCTTTCTTTGAGCACACGCTGATGATATTGTCTCTAGTCTGATTTAAAGTTTATATGAGGTAATAGTTTACTGCTATTTCCCTCTCTAAAGTTTGTCACTTTTGTTTTGATATGTTTATTTAGTACATTCAAGTTATCTAAATCAAAATCTCTCCCTGCTTATAAAGAACGCAGTTTTCCATTTTAACCTAGCTTCCAATAGGAAAACTGGTCTTAGAAGGTCATTGTACTAAGTATTCGTCGACCCCCGAAGTTTGTCTGTCTGTCCATCCACCATAACTTTTAAACCATTCAATTACATTAAAAATTTCTTCCACAAAGGGGAGAGCATCTGACGACCCTGCCTGTTCATCTCTGCCTTCAATGCCCCCAATTCTTAGAATCCCTTTTCCATTTTCTTATAGGCTGAGCCCCTGCTTTCCTGTGGTAGATTTTTCGTGATTCTCAGCAAGAGTTAGCAAATTCCGTGACAGTTTTCACAAAATTCTCTAGCAAATATTTTTAGCAAATTTGCATAATTTTGCATTAAGAGTCACACCTCTGACCATCAAAAGAAGTCAAGTTATTATTGGAAACCATTCACGTTGTTTGTTTTTAAACAATATTTAAACTATATACCAAATAAAAAACAACCATTTATCAAGTAGACACGTTAGACACTTTTAATTGTGAAATGTCCCTTTTGTTTTAAATTGAAACACAACTCTTTCTATTTTCTTGAGAAAGTCTGTATGTTTGCTAAAAATACCCTCAATATCAGCAGTTTGTCATGCTGCTAATTACACAGAAAAAAAATATGTGCACATATATTGGGAACATAGTAAATGACACAAAAAGGATTTGAAGTAACACAAGTTTGAAACTTGTCAGCAGTAGTTCAAGTCATCGAGGCTTCTTTGAATTGAAATTAATGTTCTCTGCCAGCTGTGGGACACCAGTGGCTGCAGACTTCCAAAAACACAGCCAGGTCTTTGTAGCAGGTCTATGTTTGACCAAAAATATGCCAGGTGCAAGAAGCTTTATATAAAGATGGAATTCTTCTAAAGGTAATCATTCCATCCAAGAATTGTATAAAACTCATCTTTGGTCTGAAAAGGATTTAAGAGATCAAACATTCTGACTGCTTTCTCTGCCTACTCCAACTTCACCCTCCCCTCTCACTGTACGGAAATAGGGAACAAGAGGAGAGGGTTTCCTGCAGGCGGTGAGGTGAGGTGAGGGGCTACAGTCATAGAAACACAGAAACATAGAAATGACGGCAGAAGAAGACCAAATGGCCCATCCAGTCTGCCCAGCAAGCTTCACACATTTTTTCTCTCATACTTATCTGTTTCTCTTAGCTCTTGGTTCTATTTCCCTTCCACCCCCAGTTTTAATGTAGAGAGCAGTGATGGAGCTGCATCCAAGTGAAATATCTAGCTTGATTAGTTAGGGGTAGTAGCCGCCGCAATAAGCAAGCTACACCCATGCTTATTTGTTTTACCCAGCCTATGTTATACAGCCCTTATTGGTTGTTTTTCTTCTCCCCTGCCGTTGAAGCAGAGAGCCATGCTGGATGTGCATCGAAAGTGAAGTATCAGGCACATTTGGTTTGGGGTAGTAACCGCCGTAACAAGCCAGCTACTCCCCGTTTTGTGAGTGCGAACCCTCATTTTCTCCCCTGCTGTTGAAGCAGAGAGCTCTGCTGGATGTGTGAAGTATCGGTTTTTCTTCTCCCCTGCCGTTGAATCAGAGAACTATGCTGTATATGCATTGAAAGTGAAGTATCAGACTTATTTGATTTGGGGTAGTAACCGCCGTAACAAGCCAGCTACTCCCCTCTTTGTGAGTGTGAATCCTTTTTTCCACATTTCCTCTTGCTGTTGAAGCTTAGAGCGATGTTGGAGTCACAGTAAGCATGTGTATGTTTATTTAATAAGGGTATTGACTCCAGGCAGTAGCCCTCATTCTGGCGAGTCACCCACTCTTCATTGGCGGCCTCTTGACTTTATGGATCCACAGTGTTTATCCCACGCCCCTTTGAAGTCCTTCACAGTTCTGGTCTTCACCACATCCTCAGGAAGGGCATTCCAGGCATCCACCACCCTCTCCGTGAAGAAATACTTCCTGACATTGGTTCTGAATCTTCCTCCCTGGAGCTTCAAATCGTGACCCCTGGTTCTGGTGATTTTTTTCCTACGGAAAAGGTTTGTCGTTGTCTTTTGATCATTAACACCTTTCAAGTATCTGAAAGTCTGTATCATGTCACCTCTGCTCCTCCTTTCCTCCAGGGTGTACATATTTAGATTCTTCAATCTCTCCTCGTACGTCATCCAATGAAGATCCTCCACCTTCCTGGTCGCCCTTCTCTGTACCGCCTCCATCTTGTCTTTGTCTTTTGAAGATACGGTCTCCAGAACTGAACACAGTACTCCAGGTGAGGCCTCACCAAGGACCTGTACAAGGGAATAATCACTTCCCTTTTCTTACTCGATATTCCTCTCTCTATGCAGCCCAGCATTCTTCTGGCTTTAGCTATCGCCTTGTCGCATTGTTTCGCCGATTTCAGATCATTAGACACCATCACCCCAAGGTCCCTCTCCTGCTCCGGGCACATCAGCCTTTCCCCGCCCATCGAATACAGTTCATTCGGATTTCCACTCCCCTTATGCATGACTTTGCACTTCTTGGCATTGAATCTCAGCTGCCATATCTTCGACCAATCTTCCAGTTTCCTTAGATCTCGTCTCATTCTCTCCACTCCTTCCAGCGTGTCCACTCTGTTGCAGATCTTTGTGTCATCCGCAAAAAGACAAACCTTACTTCTATCCCGTCCGCAATGTCGCTCACAAAGATATTGAACAGGACCGGTCCCAACACCGATCCTTGCGGTACACCACTTAAAACCGCTCTCTCTTCAGAGAAGGTTCCATTTACCATCACACATTGTCTTCTGTCCGTCAACCAATTTGCAATCCAGGTCACCACCTCGGCACTCACTCCCAAGCTTCTCGTTTTATTCACCAGTCTCCTGTGCGGAACCGTATCAAAAGCTTTGCTGAAATCCAAGTATATGATATCGAGCGCTCTTCCTCGATCCAATTCCTTGGTTACCCAGTCAAAAAAGTCAATCAGGTTTGTCTGACAGGATCTTCCTCTGGTGAATCCATGCTGCCTCTGGTCCATCAATTCTCCCGACTGTAGATAGTTCACTATTCTCTCTTTCAACAGTGACTCCATTACTTTTCCCACCACCGAAGTGAGGCTAACCGGTCTGTAGTTACCAGCCTCCTCTCTGTTCCCACTCTTGTGAAGCGGGACCACCACCGCTCTTCTCCAATCACTCGGCACCACTCCCGTTTCTAGGGATCTATTGAGCAGGTCGCACAGCGGTCCCGCCAGCACATCTCTGAGCTCCCTCAGTATCCTTGGATGAATCCCATCAGGCCCCATGGCTTTGTCCACTTTCAGATTCTTTAGCTCTTCCCATACATTATCTACTGTAAATGGATTTTCCTCTGTTCCGCTTCCCTCCAGTTTCTTGTTGTGTAGAGATGGTCCTTCTCCAGGGTCTTCTTTAGTGAACACAGAGCTGAAGTATTTGTTTAATATTTCTGCCATTTCTTCGTCTCTCTCCACACATTGATCATTTCCACCTTTCAATTTCACTATACCACTTTGGACTTTTCTCTTTTCACTGATGTATCTGAAAAATGTTTTGTCACCATATTTTATCTCCTTGGCAATCCTCTCTTCCGCTTGACTTTTTGCCAACTTGATTAATTTCTTAGTCTCCCTCAGTTGAATCAGATATTCTTCTTTGTGCTCCTCCCTTTGGGATCTTTTGTATTTCTTGAAAGCTGTTCTTTTAGCTTTAATTTTGTCAGCCACCTCCTTTGAGAACCAGATAGGTTTCATTTTTCTTTTGCTTTTCTTTACATTTCTAACATATAGAGCAGTTGCCTTGGCGATTGCTCCTTTTAGATTGGTCCACTGCTGATCCACATCTCTCTCATTTTCCCATCCATTTAGTTCTTCCTCTAGGTACTTCCCCATTTCCTCAAAGTCTGTGTTTTTGAACTGTAAAACTCTGGTCTTTGTGCTTCTTTTCCGTGTCCTTTTTGTGATATTAAACCATACCGTTTGATGATCACTGGTGCTGAGGTGGGCACCCACCTGGACGTCTGAGACATTATCTCCATTAGTGAGCACTAAGTCGAGAATAGTTCCTTCTCTCGTGGGTTCCAATACCATTTGTTTGAACAAAGATACTTGCATGGCATCCACTATTGCTCTACTGTTTTTAGGTTCTGCAGATGGGATTTTCCAGTCTACATCTGGCATATTAAAGTCACCAACGATCATCACTTCCCCTTTCTTACCTATCTTATGGATGTCTTCAACCAGATCTCTGTCCAGCTCTTCCTTTTGGTTTGGAGGCCTGTAAACCACTCCAATATAAATGGATGCTCCATCATCTGTTTTTAGGTCGACCCATAGTGCTTCTTCCTTGCCCCAACTTCCTTGCAGCTCAGATGCTTGGATATTATTTCTGACATAAAGAGCCACACCTCCCCCTTTTCTATCCACTCTGTCCTTCCTTAACAAGTTATAGCCTGGTATTGCCGTATCCCAATCATGAGATTCTGTGAACCATGTCTCTGTGATAGCAACGATGTCCAGTTCTGCCTCTGTCATTAGGGCCTGCAGATCTGGGATTTTATTTCCCAAACTATGAGCATTTGTAGTCATAGCTTTCCAGTCGGAGCAGAGAGACAGATGAGACTAAAGGCAGGTGGCAAAAGATTGAATTAAGAGGTTGGAAAGCTTCAGGAACATTGGTTCTGTAAAGCAAAATTGCTTACCTTGTAATAGGTGTTATCCCAGGACAGCAGGATGTAGTCCTCACATATGGGTGACATCGGTAATGGAGCCCTATGTACGGAAAACTTCTGTAAAAGTTTCTATGAAACTTTTGACTGGCACCAGAGTGCCTACTGAGCATGCCCAGCATGTCATGATATTCCCTGCCACAGGGGTCTCCCTTTAGTCTTTGTTTGTAGCAAATAGCGTTAGCCAAAAATAAAATAATAAAACGTATCGGACCCAACTCCGCGGGGTGGCGGGTGGGTTTCGTGAGGACTACATCCTGCTGTCCTGGGATAACACCTATTACAAGGTAAGCAATTTTGCTTTATCCCAGGACAAGCAGGATGCTAGTCCTCACATATGGGTGATTAGCGAGCTAGAGGCTGATTCATTTGGTGCTGAAACGACCGTAAGGTATTGTTATTGGAATGAATCAGTCGAAATCACAGCAGGTTGGATGAAGAAGGAGTTGGGGTTAAACTGGAAACAAGTTCTTTAAGACAGATTGTCCATATGCTGAATCTTGTCTTCCCTCTTTGTCTAGACAGTAGTGAGCTGCAAAGGTGTGAAGAGAACTCCATGTTGCTGCTTTACAAATGTCCAGAATAGGTACAGAGCGAAGGTGTGCTACTGAGGTTGACATTGCTCTGACTGCATGTGCGTTTACTCGCCCTTGGAGAGTAAGGCCTGCTGTTTCATAACAAAATTGTATGCAATCTGCTAGCCAGGTTGACAGAGTATGCTTACCCACTGCTTTACCTGGTTTGTTTGGATCATAGGACACAAACAGCTGATTTGATTTTCTTTGGGCTGCAGTGCGGTTTAAATAGAAAGATAACGCACGCTTACAGTCCAAAGTGTGTAAGGCTCTCTCTCCCTGGTGAGAGTGAGGCCTAGGAAAAAATGTAGGTAAAACTATGGTTTGGTTTAAATGAAATTCCGTGACAACCTTAGGAAGGAATTTTGGATGTGTACGGAGGACTACTCTGTCATGAAGGAACTTCGTGAAGGGTTCGTAAGTTACTAGGGCCTGCAGTTCACTGACCCTTCTAGCTGATGTAATGGCTATAAGAAATACCGTTTTCCAAGTAAGGAATTTAAGGTCACAGGTATTTATGGGTTCAAATGGAGAACGCATAAGCTTGGTTAAAACTACGTTCAGGTCCCATTGAATGCTTGGGGAATGAATTGGAGGTTTAATGTGAGTTAGGCCTCTCATGAATTTACTGACGAGAGGCTGCGTGGAGATCGATGCATCTCCTAGCTTGTTATGATAAGCTGAGATTGCACTTAAGTGTACCCTTACCGATGACGTCTTAAGACCAGAGTCTGAGAGATGGTAAAGGTAATCTAGTAGCGAGGTAGTGGGGCAAGTGAAAGGATCTAAATCTTTCTGAGTGCACCATAAAGTAAACCTTTTCCATTTGTAGGAGTAATTCTTTCTAGTGGAGGGTTTACGTGCAGCTATTAGTACCTGAGATATACTAGTTGAAAGGTTGAATGGTTGTAAGATCAGGCTTTCAACATCCATGCTGTCAGGGACAGGGATTGAAGGTTGGGATGGCGCAACTGACCCTGTTCCTGAGTTATGAGATTGGGAGCTACTCCCAGGCGAATGGGATCCCTGACTGAGAGATCTAGCAGTGTGGGGAACCATACTTGTCGAGGCCAATATGGGGCTATGAGTATCATGGACCCCTTGTCCTGTTGTAGCTTTACTAATGTTTTGGTTATGAGCGGTATTGGTGGATACGCGTATAACAGGCCTGAGTTCCAATGGCGGGCAAACGCGTCCTTTGGTAAGCTGTTCTGCCGGAAGAGGAGAGAGCAGTAATTGTTCACCTTGTAGTTCAGATGTGACGCAAAGAGATCTATTGTTGGTTGACCCCAGCGTTGAAATATCTTGATTGCTAACGCTGGGTCGAGGGACCACTCGTGTGGTTGAAAGTGACGGCTGAGGCGATCCGCTACTGTGTTGTGGATGCCTGCTAGGTAGGTGGCCCGTAGTAGGATTGAGTGTGCTAGGGCCCAGTCCCATATTTGAGCCGCTTCCTGGCAAAGGAGGTACGAGCCCGTACCACCCTGTTTGTTGATGTACCACATGGCTACTGTATTGTCCGTTTGGATCAGAACAGTCTTGTGTGAAAGGCAGTCCTTGAATGCATATAGAGCATAGCGTATAGCTCGAAGCTCCAGGAAATTTATCTGAAAGGAGGCTTCTTGCTTTGTCCACTTGCCCTGTGTTTTCAGATGAGCAATGTGCGCTCCCCATCCCAAGGTGGACGCATCTGTAGTTAAAGTCACTTGTGAAACTGGTTGTTGGAAAGGTAGGCCTTTGAGCAAGTTGATTGGTGATGTCCACCAGAGAAGGGAATACTTCAGCTCTGGTGTTATCTGGATGTGAGTGGACAGTGGTTGAATGGCTTGAATCCATTGAGATTTGAGTGTCCATTGCATTAGTCGCATGGTCAGTCTGGCCATGGGAGTGACGTGAACTGTTGAGGCCATGTGTCCGAGTAGGATGAGGCACTGATGAGCTGTGACTGTATATTGATTGCGAATAGAATGTACTAGGAGAACGAGCGATTGAGCCCGGTCTTTCGGAAGAAAAGCCTTTGCTGTGATGGTGTTGAGATCTGCACCTATGAACTGCAACTGGTGAGATGGTGTGAGCTGGGATTTGTCGTAATTGATGAGAAATCCCAAGGAGTGAAGCAATCTTATTGTGAGATGGAGAGAAGTGACAGCTCCGCTCTGTGTATGACTCTTGATGAGCCAATCGTCCAAGTAGGGGAACACATGTACTTGTTGCTTGTGAAGATGTGCCACCGCTACTGCTAGACACTTTGTGAACACTCGAGGTGCTGAGGCAAGGCCGAAAGGTAGCACCCTGTATTGGAAGTGTTGACCTTGTACCAGAAATCGGAGGAACTGTCGATGAGGTGGAAATATGGGAATGTGAGCGTAAGCGTCTTGAAGATCCAGAGAGCAGAGCCAATCTCCTTTTTGAAGAAGAGGTAGCATGGTGCCTAAGGACACCATCCTGAATTTTTCCTTCCTTAAAAATTTGTTGAGATTTCTTAGGTCCAGGATAGGACGTAGACCCCCGGTTTTCTTTGGAATGAGGAAATATCGGGAGTAGAATCCTGTGCCCCACTGAGGCCTGGGAACTCTTTCGATGGCCCTGGCAGTCAGGAGGGTAGATAATTCTGCTTGCAGGATTGTGTAATGATGAGACACTGTCCAAGACGGCATAGGGGGATTGTCTTTTGGTACAGTGAGGAAGTCCAAGTGGTACCCCTGAGATATGATTGAGAGTACCCATTGGTCCGTAGTGATGGAGGTCCAAGTTTGAAGATGGTGAGCAACTCGGCCTCCAACCGGTACTTGTGGATAGGGATTTTGATAATGACTCATGCCCTCTGGTTGAACTTCAAAATCCGGAAGTGGACGCCGCAGGCGGAGGTTGTTGAGGCCTAGCAGGTCTTTGGCGAGGCTGAGACCGTTGAGCAGGTCTTTGTTGTCTGGGCCTGGCTACTGGTGGATAATACCGCCTAGGGCGGTAATATGGCTTTCTTTGTTCCCTTCTTGGAGGCCTCCTTGAAGGTTGATGTACCTCTTGTGGCAGCTGAGAAAGCTGTTTGAGGGTTTCTGTATGGTCCTTGATGGTGGCTACTGCCTCCTTGACCTTATCGCCAAAGAGGTTCTCCCCTAAGCAGGGCAGGTCCGCCAAGCGCTCCTGTACCTCTGGTCTCAGCTCTGAAGATTTAAGCCAGGCCCATCTTCTCGCTGTTATTCCAGCTGCAGATAATCTGGAGGTTGTCTCGAATGAATCATACGTGGCCCGAACCTCGTGTTTCCCTGCCTCTAGGCCCTTATGTACTAGGTTTTGAAAACCTTCCTGAAGATGGTCAGGTAACTGCTGAGACAGGGATTCCACTTGCTTCCATAGGTCACGCTGGTACTGGTTCATAAAAAGCTGGTATGAATTTATTCTAGCTACCAGCATCGCAGCTTGGAAGATTTTCCGACCAAGATTGTCCAAGAACCTATTATCCTTTCCAGGAGGTATGGAGGCGTGTTGCTTTAATCTTTTGGCCTTCTTTTGGGCCGACTCGACCACCACTGACTGGTGCGGTAGTTGAGTTTTTTGGAACCCCGGGATGGGTTGTACTAGGTAAGTGGCATCCGCCCGCTTATTAACAGCTGCCACCGACCCAGGGTGTTCCCATATCCTGTACATAAGTTCTTGTAAAACTTCATGAACAGGAATAGCAAGAATTTCCTTGGGAGGGTCCACGAATTGAAGCACCTCCAAGGTTTTTTGCCTGCTGTCCACTTCAGAGATGAGAGAAAAGGGAATTGTTTGAGACATCTCCTTAATAAAGTTGGAGAAAGAGAGATCCTCCGGTGGTGACTTTCTTCTATCTTCTGGGGGAGAAGGCTCAGAAAGGAGGTCTTCATCCGAGGAGAAATCTTCGTCACTATCATCCAGAGGGAGCTCCAACGGCCTAGTAGGCTTAGTTGGCATTTCAGAAAGTGGAGTCTGAGGTCTGAGGGGTGGTGGGACACCCGAAGGACCTGGTATTGGCTCTTGACTGTCATCTACATCTATAGGTTGTGGTGGAGATGAGAAGCAATGTATTAGTGAGTCCAGCTTGTCCATTAATGGTTGAAAAATGGACTCTTGAAAAGGCATCGAGGGTGCCATCGGGATCGATGGCCGTGGTGGAATCGATGGTACCCGGGGAATCGGCAATGCTGAATCCGGTGGCTGCGGCCTAGGTAGAACCGGTAATGGAATCGGCGCCATCGAGGAGAGCGGTGATTTCCTTGGCATCGGTAGTGAAGGAATCGGTGATGGAACCGGAGATCCTCCTATGACCGGTGTCGATGGCAGAACCGGAGTGGCAGGCCGTGGCATCGCCTCGATAAAGGCATCCTTAACCGCTTGACGTATGTAATTGTCAAGTTCCGCCCGCATGGATGATGTGAACAGAGCACCCATGGGGGGAGGCGGTGGCGGCGACAGTAGTACAACCTCAGGGCCCTGAGGAGGTACGATTCCTTCCGCCGGAATCGGCGAGGGTTGGCCTGTCGGTGGCTCGGAAGCCTTACTTTGGAGCCGGGCTTTCTTACTCGGTGCCCCGTCCTCCGCCGATGGCTCGCCGGGTATCGGAGCGATGGTTGCTGGTTGCGGCCTGCGATGCCGATGGCGATGTTTATCTTTTTCGCGCCCTTTTTCGCTACTCGATGTGGACGCTCTGGACGATGGTGAGGGGGAGGAAAAAGGAGCGTCTCCCGAGTCACCGGAGTGACGTTTCTTCAAGACCACTTTCCTAATCGCCCCAGCCGGAGACGATTGTGTGGAAGTAGACGGAGCAGTAATCAGTTGAATTTTGAATAATTGCTCCATCTTGTCCATCCGTAAACGTCGACCTTTCGAGGTCATCGTAGCGCATAAGGGACAATTTTTTACATCATGACCTTCACCAAGGCAAAGTACACAGTCTTGGTGAGGGTCTGTAATAGACATATTTCTCGCGCATTTCGGACATTTTTTAAAACCTGTAGCCATTTTGTGGCCGGGCAGCCGTCGACGGCCTAAGGCTCAGGTAAATTTTGTTTTTAACGAAAAAAACGGCACGGAACCGCGAGAACGGGAAAAACTCACCGCGATGATCAAACTAAGGGAGACCCTCTGCGGTTGAAGTTTTTTAAAGCTTTCCGTAAGGAAAATATGTGGAGAATCCCACAGGACTCCTGATAACCGCGAGGCTAATTGCTTCGCGGAAAAAAGAAGACTAAAGGGAGACCCCTGTGGCAGGGAATATCATGACATGCTGGGCATGCTCAGTAGGCACTCTGGTGCCAGTCAAAAGTTTCATAGAAACTTTTACAGAAGTTTTCCGTACATAGGGCTCCATTACCGATGTCACCCATATGTGAGGACTAGCATCCTGCTTGTCCTGGGATAACAGGTTGTTAATTATGCGGCAACAAGCTAATTACGGTAATGCTTTTTACCTGGATGGCACAATCGCCTAGGAGCACTGCCTATATGGAAATTTCAGTTGCAGCCTTGGGGAGATCCCAGCACACTGTGATGTCACTGAGCAATTTGAAAGCTGCCCTGCCATTGGTTGACATCAAGAATTGTTAAAGCTACCATGCTATTGGTTAGCATCTGTGGTCACTAGCTGACTCCATTTCTTGCCTAGTTTTATAGGTTAAAAGTATTTCTATTGTTTAATGAGGTACTTATTATACAAAAATTTGCGTAAAATTCACATAAATGTCATGGTCTCCCATGATAATGCAACCTGCAAAGGGACCCTTTCAAAACAAAAACATTTGTGGCAGTGAATGGAGCATTTCCCCTCTCCCTCCCTCGTGCGTGCCCATCCGCCCCAGCAGAGATACATTGAGGGCAGTGGGACAGCGCAACCTTCCTCCCCTCCACAAGCCCTTCATTAACTGCTCCTGCAGCCTTACAGCTTCCTGGTTTACGTTCTCCACCTTGTCCTCTCTTGCTGGGCTCAGTGTTGCACTTTGACCTTCCACTGCCTCAGGCGCAAACTTAGAAGGTAATTTTCAAAGGAGTTACGCATGTAAATGTAACATACTATCGTAGCAAATTTCAGAAGCCACTTGCATGCGTAAAATGCACTTATACGTGTAAATCCTATAGACAATTTAATGACATATTGTAGCAAATTTCAGAAGCCCACTTAGGGGGGTCATTTTCTATAGCTTTTGCACGCGATAGCTAGATCGGAGGCCCCTTATCGCCGCCAGTAGCGCGCCCAATAGCACCACCTTTCACGGTGACGCTATTGGTTTGCGAGAGCCGGCAGCGATCGCACCGCGGTGGTGCGATGGCTGCCGGCTTTCGCAGGCCCGCCCGATTCACTAAGGCCTGCGATTTTAGAAAATCCAGGCCTTGCATGGGTAAAGTGCATTTAGACATGCAAAACCCATAAATTGTAAGCCTTCTTGGAATAGGGAAATACCTACTGTAGCTGAATGTAATCTGCTTTGAAGTGCCTGAAAAGCAGAATATAAATCAAATCAGATAAACAATCTTCCTTTCTTCCCACCTCCCCTTCCCCGATCCTTCCTCCTCCTCCATTCCTATTCCTCCCTCCTCCCTCCTTCCTCTTCCTTCCTCTCCTCTCATTCCCTTTCCTTATTCTCCCTGATTCCCCCACTATCTTCTCCTTTCCTCCTCCATCCGTTATCTCTCTATCCCTCCTGCCTGATTCCTTCCTCATTTTCCTCCTCTGCAATCTCTCTCTTCCCATTCCCCTTCTTCCTTCCCAGCCTCAGTCTCTATCTGTTTTCCTCTAGGAATCAAACTAATGAAGCACAGAAATGTCAGAAAACAACTTTAATTTTATGAAGTAATAAAATAAAATACATTATTTAAATAGCAAATATATATGCAAAATTTGCCACAGAAATTTGAAAAAAAAATCTGCCACAGGAAGCCAGGGGCTCTGGTCATAACCACGTGCAAGTTTCTGCATCAAAGAAAGAAACCTGAAATGTGCACATATCTCCTTGTTATGGATTATGAAGAGATAAATGTGGAAAGAACTGAAGTTTCTATTTAATCTATCATCAGCTTGATTGAAAATAAAAGGGAACCTGTATGAATGCATCTGAGGGCAATAATAGAGGGACATCATGGGTCTTCAGGGCACAAACAGAAACAGAGAAATGACAGCAGAAAAAGACCAAACGGCCCATCCAGTCTGCCCAGCAAGCGCCCACGCTTATTTTCCCATACTTATCTGTCTCACCGACCACCAAGCTCAGGGTCCGACTCGAACTTCCTGCCACCGCCGACGCAGAGAGCAATGTTGGAGCTGCATCAAAGGTGAATCATAAAAAAAAGTAAAAAGAAAGATTGTTAAATTGTATAAGAAAAGGCAAAACTATTTTTTTTAATTTGAATAAAGCAAAATACATAGGTTTGTAGATCCAAATATCCACACCAAAGATGCAAAAACTGAAGAGGCCCATATTCAGAAGCATTTACACGGATAATTCAGAAGCTATCTTGCTAAAGGAATATTTGGGCATTTAGCCAGATAACCTAGGGGCATTTTGGGGAGGAGTTACTTATTCAGAGTTCACTGGCTAACTGATTTGGCTAACTCTGGTCAGGCCAAAGAGCGGTCCCAAAATTAGCTGGATCTAGGTAAATGGTAACTTTAAAATGATGGCACGTGGGAGCAAAGATCTGCCAGAATTTTACATCATACTCGCACTTGCACGCATATGCAGCCTTGCGTAAGCACGCTCCTAATTTTAAGCAGTCGCTTGAGCACAGCTAACGCGAGTTACCTTCCACAGGACTTTGTCGGCTTTTATGCGCGTGTGTAGGTGGATTTTAAAACATGCTCACGTGAGGGACAACCCCAGTTTTTTCAAACTAGTCTACCAGTTTTCCCAGTTAATATCGAGGTCTTCCAGACCCCTCCGGTTCTTCATCCTGCAAACCCCCCCCATGAACCCGATCCCTCACGCTGTGCTAAAAGCACTAAAACTCAAGATCTCTAGATTTGCTCCTCATCAGGACCAGCAGTAAAGTTACATGGATAATACGCCGACGTGCGCCGTGGTCAGCTTTTTTAAAATAAGAACTTACGCTTGTAAGTCTTGGCCCCGCCCTGGAACGCACATGCCCTGCCCCTTCCCATCCTCTCATTGTTGTCGTATGCACTGGTATCTACACGCCTCATCGCGGCTTGTTAAACATAGAAACATAGAAATGACGGCAGAAGAAGACCAAACGGCCCATCCATTCTGCCCAGCAAGCTTTGCACTTTTTTTTTTTTCCTCTTACTTGTTACACTTGGCTCTTAGTACCTTTTAGTTCTATTTCCCTTCCACCCCACCATTAATGTAGAGAGCAGTGTTGGAACGGCATCTAATTGAATATGTAGCTTAGTTAGGGGGTAGTAACCGCCTCAATAAGCAAACTACACCCATGCTTTTGTTTACTCGACTATGTAATTCAGTCCTTGTTGGTTGTTGTCTATATATAGATCCTCTTTTCTACATTGCCCCTGCCATTGAAGCAGAGAGCTATGCTGGATATGCGTTGAAAGTGAAGTATCAGACTTTCTCCCCTGCCGTTGAAGCAGAGAGCCATGCTGGCTAGGCATTGAAAGTGAAGTAACAGACTTTCTCCCCTGCCGTTGAAGCAGAGAGATATGCTGGCTATGCGTTGAAAGTGAAGTATCAGACTTTCTCCCCTGCCGTTGAAGCAGAGAGCTATGCTGGCTATGTGTTGAAAGTGAAGTAACAGACTTTCTCCCCTGCCGTTGAAGCAGAGAGCTATGCTGGCTAGGCGTTGAAAGTGAAGTAACAGACTTTCTCCCCTGCCGTTGAAGCAGAGAGCTATGCTGGATAGGCGTTGAAGGTGAAGTAACAGACTTTCTCCCCTGCCGTTGAAGCAGAGAGCTATGCTGGGTATGCGTTGAAAGTGAAGTATCAGACTTTCTCCCCTGCCGTTGAAGCAAAGAGCTATGCTGGATATGCGTTGAAAGTGAAGTATCAGACTTTCTCCCCTGCCGTTGAAGCAGAGAGCTATGCTGGCTATGCATTGAAAGTGAAGTATCAGACTTTCTCCCCTGCCGTTGAAGTAGAAATTAAATCAGTGTTAAAAGCAGAAGTTAAAATCAGTGTTGCTCGCCTGCAGCTCACATACGTGTGTATGGGGCCATTTTTGCACGAGTAACACTTTTAAAATCTACATCTTAGGGTGGCCACACTACTGAATATACCTCCAAAGTCAGCCAGATAAGTTTATCCCACTAAGGGGGTTATTTACTAAAGGTTTATCACGTGCGTTAGGGCCTTATCGCACGCGATAAACCCCTATCGCATGCGAAAAGGGCCTTTTTGCGTGCAATACAGTGTCGCTATTTGCTGTGAAAGGCTGCAGCCAGCTGCACCGCGGCTGGTGAAATCGCACCGCCACAGTGCGAACGGCTGCAGCCTTTCGCAGGCCCGTCCCCCCGCTCCCTTTTTAGCCCTAAGTTTGTTATCTGGATAGTGACTGAATATGGACCACAATATGTTGAAAATTACAGAGAAGCAGGAAAAAATACCATAAAACTGGAACTGTACACATAATGGCTTTCTTGAAGGACACTCGGCCCTTTAAGAAAGCATTGAAAACAATTTTATTTCAGCAGGCTTTGTTCCTGGAACATCAACAGGAAACTAGAAGGGTATAATGCACAATCTTGGATGCTCAATGAGATGGTGTCTGATTCATTATGTTCTTGATGGCTTTCGGCATTAAGATTTAGTATTTTTGTGATGACACACAGATATTTTAGTTATGTTGAATATTTGTTTCTTTGATTTTTCTCTGTGCATTTTTGGTTGTTCCTGCTTTGAACATTGGATACAAAGTGTTTACATAAATAGTAGCGCAGAACTCCTACATTGCAAAACTCATTGCTGAAAAGGAATCAGGAACCAGAAATAAGTAGGAAGAGGCCAGGCAAACAATAGTATCGTGGAACTGTTAGAATTGTGGACCCTTGTGTTGGGGTGAGGTTGACAACCTACTAGGAAGGCCCTGTAGGTCCTCACTGCCAAGTGGCAAAGCAGACAGTGCAGAGACTGAGCTGGAGCTTCGAGGGGCGGCAGGTCTTAAGTGGCAGTCTCTGAGGTGTATGCTGAAGAGAGGCTCCGATGTCAGCTGTAGTCGAAGCAGGCAGCGAGCTGGAATGGTCAGTGATCAGGCTGTGGTCGAGGAAGGTGGCAAGCAAGAATGGTTGGTGGTCAGGATGTGGTTGAGGAAGGCAGCAAGCAAGGATGGTCAGGTCACAAGCGAATCAGTCTGAGGGCAGGCAGGCTGAAGACAAGGACAAGGATGGAGATGCAAGAGCAACAACTCGTACTCTTGATAGAGTCGACCCGTTGCTGAGGCATTGGAGAATTGCATGACCCGGGTTTAAATACCTGGCCATGTGAGTCATCAAAAGGCACCGGCCTATGCCGTTCCCATCATGGGGCCTTTAAATGTTGGCGTGCGTCATGTGTGCATGCCTAGAGAAGTTCCTAGTGGTCAGTGGCGGTGTCTTAGACCACATGGGTTAGCAGCATCTTTGGGCTGCTCAGAGCAGTGAGTATTCGGGGCCGGCTGGCAAGAGGTGAGTGAGTCAGCTCATGGGGAGCAGCCTGCGAGCCAGCAAACGTAACAGGGGCAAACTGTCTGAGGATTGTTAGAGCAGAAAAGGTGTATCAGGCAAGGGCTCCTTAGATCCAGCCCTCAGTTTCGGACACAGCTAATGGTGGTCTAATAGGGAGCCTTCAGAGACAAGTCTCCCTACTTCTGTTTAGCTTCATAGTTCCTACAGAATTCTTGTTGAGGCAGAGTCCCTATGACTCCACTGCAGGATCCCCTGGCCTTGAACACCCAGGGCTGCAGGTCTAAGCCCCACTGCCCATGACCATGTTTCTTAAAAACAAAGGTGGTTCAGAAGAGCTCTCTATCCTTGATTGGAGGCATTTGTGGTTATTGTAATTTGAAATTGAGGTTGGTGAAAAAACTGACATCATAACAGATCTGAATGATCTCGCCACCATGCCAGAGCATGGATGAGGATATTGGATAGATTCAGTTTGTATGAAACTGGTTGTAGGTGGTGCTGGTGCCACTGAGCCTGTTTTCATACTGAGACGTGCTAAAAAGATGACATGGACTTCTGCTGCCATGTGACCCAGCGTTTTCATGAAGAAACAGGCAGAAACCAATTTCTGATCAACATAGTAATGACAGCAGATAAGACCAAATGGTCTATCCAGTCTGCTCAGGAATTTGCTTATAGTAGTAATTGCCACGAGAATTTAAACGTACTCTTTCTGCCCTCTGATAGGCCTAGTGCCTTTCAGTGGGCGCGGCTCACCGCAAGGTATTGTAGCTTCTTTTCGTGGATTGTTTTTTGTTTTCCTCTCCCTCCTTCTTGAGAGCTTCCGTTTTGGCGCCTCCTCTGCATGGCTCACTGATCTGTTTTAGGTGAGCGGGCTCTTGCCCCGGCAGAGGAGGTGAGCTGCGGATGGAGGTAGCTGGGTGCGGGAGGACGCAAAAGGGACGCCGCCGGGAGGCACGAGAATTTAAAGGTACCCTTTCTGCCCTCTGATAGGCCTAGTGCCTTTCAGTGGGCGCGGCTCACTCACTGCGAGGTATTGTAGCTTCCTTTCGTGGATTTTTTTTTGTTTTATATATTTATATATATATATAGAGAGAGAGAGGCATTATGACATTTTCCGTTTTATTAACCATTCCCTTCCTAATAATTCCCAACATTCTGTTTGCTTTTTTGACTGCTGCAGCACACTGAGCCGATGATTTTAAAGTATTATCCACTATGATGCCTAGATCTTTTTCCTGGGTGGTAGTTCCTAATATGGAACCTAACATCGTGTAACTACAGCAAGGGTTATTTTTCCCTATGTGCAACACCTTGCACTTGTCCACATTAAATTTCATCTGCCGTTTGGATGCCCAATCTTCCAGTCTTGCAAGGTCCTCCTGTAATGTATCACAATCTGCTTGTGTTTTAACTACTCTGAATAATTTTGTATCATCCGCAAATTTGATAACCTCACTCGTCGTATTCCTTTCCAGATCATTTATAAATATACAAGCCGTTAAGCCCGTCACAACGGGCTACATTACATTTTTGTTTTCGGTCCATTTTCGAACACAGCACCCTTCTACACTTTTTCTCCCTCATTCCCCCTTCCCCTCAGTCACTCACCCCCTTCCCACCCCTCAATCTTACTCACTCTCTGTCTCCCACTGCCTCCTTCCCCTCACTCTCACCTCCCTCCCCTTCCCTCAGTCACTCCCCACCCTCTCTCAATCCCATCCCCTCTCCCTCAGCCCTCCTCCACTCCCTGTTTCTCTGCTCCACAACTTCTTACCCTTCCACTTACTCACATCCCTGTCTCTCACCTCTCCCTCATTCTCCCTCTCCCCTCACTCTTCCCCACCCCCTACCTCCCTCCCTCCCTCTCAGTCCCTCCCCCTCCCTCACTCTCACTTAGTCCCTCCCTCCCTCTCACTCAGTCCCTCCCCACTCCCTCCCTCCCTCTCACTCAGTCCCTCCCTCCCACTCAATCCCTCCCTCCTTCTCACTCAGTCCCTCCCTCCCTCTCACTCAGTCCCTCCCTCCCACTCCCTCTCACTCAGTCCGTCCCTCCCTCCCTCTCTCTCTCTCCTCCCTCCCTCGCTACTGGCCGCCGCTGCCGCCGCTCGTCGTCGTCGCTGCTTGACGCCGCCCGCTGCAGCCGCCGCCCGATGCCGCCGCTGCCACCCGACGCCGCCATGTTTTTTTTTCTGACGCTGGCTGAGACCGACGTCCTTGCCCGCACATGCGCAGTAGAGCTGCGCTCTACTGCGCATTCGCGGGCCGTCCGTCATGGCCCATTTATAAGGTAGATTGAAAAGCACCAGTCCAAGTACAGATCCCTGAGGCACTCCACTGTTTACCCTTTTCCACTCAGAAAATTGACCATTTAATCCTACTCTCTGTTTCCTGTCTTTTAACCAGTTTGTAATCCACGAAAGGACATCGCCTGAATCAATTTTGGAATAATTGAATAATAAAAATGTTTTGTTTGGGTTTTTTTTGGGGGGGGGGGGGAAGAAAACACGAAAAGAAAAAAAAAAAACCCACTTCAACAAAGGAAAGAGAAATAATAAAAAGAAAAATGTGACCGCAAAAAATCAGATGAGTGGTGGAAAGAGAGTAAAAATGTGTTCTTTTGCACCTGGGGAAGAAAAAAGACTGAGGAGACTTGCGGCAGCCCATAAACACCTACACGGGTTTTCTGAGAGAGCTTTTCCATCTCAGTGTTGTCGGATGACATCATCCACTTATCCAGCTGAAGGCTGTCCTTGAGCTTGCTCATCTGTAGCAGGCGTTCTTCATAGAGGGCAGGTCAAACCAGCCCCACAGTCCCACCCTCCTCCCCTTAGATACCGAGGTTAGCTTGCTACGAAGACTGCAGCAATGGCTGCATGGGATCACCCGTGCATGCTCAGAAAAACCTTTTCATCTTCTCGTGTTTTCTGAGCTCTAAGCTTTCGTCTCGGCAACAGCGGACGATATCACCCGCTTGTGTGGCTGATTACTATCCTGATCACAGAGCAGAGGGGCATCGTAAAGATGAATCATTTAAGTCCTGAGGGAGATGCCTAACTGTGGCCTGCTGTGTGAATCAGGAGGGGGAAGGGAATAGTGGGAATCCAACAGAGCCTGCGTTTCCATGGGATTTCAGTCTGCCCAGTTCAGTGGTCAAGGTTAGGTTATAGAGAGGTAGTAGGGGTCAATTTACAGTGGCTGGGCAACCAGCAGAGTTTTCTGGATAAACTTATCCAGCTAACTTAGCTGGGATATACAGCAGCATGGGTGCGGGACTTAGCTGGACAGACCACTTTGAATACTGACCCCCTAGCATGTAGTGGGGAAGGAAGCTACAAACATTATTCTGAAGGCGTAACATTTATAATCTATGCACTTTTTCCAGTCACAAGAACATGCTGTAAGGAGGATTTAAAATAAACTACGAGACAAATTAACAAAATTAATTGCACAAGACTAAATATCCTGAACCATGCTAAATGTTGTTAGAATGATATATTTAAAATGAGCAGCTGATAATTTGTAAATTTCCCTATGGAATTTTTTTGTCCTCATTAGCGTCCATCAACATTGGCTATTTGTCAGTATTGTCTAATGGTATCGTGCCCAGTAAGCATCTCTGTTAGTCAAGAGGTAAAGAGCATTCATCCGGTTCACAAACCCCATGGAGTGGAGTGAGCCTAATGAAATGAGACAGATAGTGCTGCGCCACCGGAAGAAAAGTGAAGCCAAGGTTTTTCTTAAAATGCTATTTACATCATAATTATAGTAGGACATTTAATGAAAGGTGTTTTAAGTTGAAGAGAAACGATTACGGCTTTCATCCAGTATCAAACCATAACCAAAATGAATGCCATTTGTATGTATAATATGTAGCTACTTATAAAATCTTACATTGGGACGGTAAAGTTGAAGGCTTTTTTGATAAATGGGAATCCACACCATGGAAAGGTAGATTGTGTCAGGAATCGGTTCCGATTCCAGTTCTGTTCAATATTTTTATAAGTGATATTACAAAAGGGCTAGGAGGGAAGGTTTGACTTTTTTCTCTAAGGTAGAAATATCTGCAACAGAGTAGAAAAAGCGAGGAGTGATAGAAGAAAACGCAAGGAAGTATGCCAATTAAGATGTAATGTAAAAAAGAATATAGGGTCATGAATTTGCAGAAATCCAACAATGTATAGGATGGAGGGCGAGGTACCAAGCGAGCCAGTCAGGAGAGCGATCTTGGAATGATCAGACCTGATTTTTTTTTTTTAGCTCCCACCTTTTCATTGGTGCCCTATGGTGCGTGGCATTCAGTCACAGTGAGTATCTCAAGCCAGCCAGCCAGTGCAAGAGTTTGGTGGAAGCAGCAGGAATCCCGGGGTGCATAGGGAGAGGTGATACAGTAATGGCTTTGTGGAACTTCGTGTGGCCTGTGCAATTCTGACCATCGCTCAATAAAGACAGAGACGGAAGGGGTACCAAAACGCTCTACGTGCCCTGGCCAGTGACTCTCTTGCTGCGATAGCTGGGCTAGATGGAAGCAGGGAGAGAGGGTAGTTGTGAATGAGGGCTCAGGGCGCCACGTCCCCAGCAGCGCCCAGCTCTTAATGAACAGGAAGCCCAATGGTGCAGGAGGAAACTGCTGAGCCAAAAGATACCCCTAATAGAAGAGTTGCCTTTCCTTTCAGAGAAATAGAAATGAATATCGCCTTGGATTACTTTAACACGATTGCATGTGGATAGCATTTTACCACTCTGAAATCTGCCTTGAAGTGACTGACCAGCCTCGAAAGATGGAACTGAAACACTGCATTAAATTAAAACATTATCCATGGCAGGAAAATATACAGTAGAAAATGCCTTCCATGGTGTGGTCTTGCAGTCTGTTGTCATGTCATACCCCTTCATACTGTAGGCTAGGGCCCTGAGGCCACTTACTAAGAGAGGTCACACTTTTAAAATGCAATTTAATTTCTGATCATTCTAACCCTGACAGTGCTTGCTCCTATCTCAGGTTACTCGATTTGTAATTATTAAGACTTTTCTAACACAAAGAATCATGAGAAGAAAAATGAAAAAAAGCTAAGAAATGCTCAGTGAAAGTGTTGACGCATGCAGCCATAACATTATGGAGAATAACTGTCATCGGAAAAATGATGCATTAACAATCCTTTTTTTTTTTTGCTAACACTGTTTTTGTGAACTCTTGCTCTGTAAAATATTTTAATGCCTGGTAATCACAGAACCAAGGTAACTCAGTTTTGGCTTTAGATACATGGACAATGGGAACCAGATGACTCGGGTGAGCTGGCACAAGGCTACAGACCCTTTCGGGCTGAAATTTCAAAGCCATTAACTCACACAAAACCCAATTTTTGCACATAAGCAGCTGTACTAAAATAGCCTGGATCTCAGTTTGAATAAAATTATGCATGTTACGCAGTTTAGGGCAGAACTTGTGAGCCTGTAAGTTCACCCTTACAAGTTACACTCTTAATGCAGCAAGTGTAACTTGTAAGGGTGAACTTGCTTATGAATTTTCAAAGCAAACTTATGCGCATACGTTTACATAGAAAATTTGGAGTAAAGTCTGCCCATAAAAGATTTGCATAGATTTTACCCCACCACGCACAGTTATAAAGTTACCTTCCCTACATCTATGCCAGCAGAGGAAATCCAGTTTAGGTCGATAGTGACCAAAAGTTATTACCATCCAAAAGTCGTTTGGTAGCCTGTGTGAAAAAATTGAAAGTCTCAGTCCTGTTCCCCGTGGACAAGTGTCCACATCACTAAAACCCTAGGAAACAAACACTGAAATATTTATTTAGACTGAAATAAAAGACTTTGTTTATTTTGCATCTGCTTGTTTTAATGTATCTGTTCTCATTTTCCTCTGTTTACTGATCACTAAAACCACTATCATTAACTGGCACCCTTGCTAGAAGACTCAACAGAGAGGTCAAAGATTGAACAAGTATGGAGACCTGAATGATCTTCACTCTTAAGGGTGCCAGAGCAAGGCTGAAGCACGTTGGCAGGCCAGTATGGGAAAGCTTGCACTGCCACTGCCCACACTGGATCAGTTCTTTAGATAAATGGAGGACTTTGGTTTTCGATGCCGTAAAATCGAGCATCTTTTCGTGCATAAATTCAGGAGAAAAATAATTTTAAAATATGTAAAAATACATTTGTTACCCCCTTTTTAGGAGAGGTACTCCTAGGAGCACACAATCTTATTTTTATTATTTTGAGGCTGCTCCAGCTAACCATTACACTCCCACGCTGACTCTTAATCCCTGGGGGAGGGGGGAGGCTCTGGCTTATGGCCCAGTGGATGAAAGAACTGTGTGCACTGTATTTTAGGTGCTTCCCATGAGGTGAGAGGCCGTAAGAACTCAGACAGGAGCAGGTCTGGATGTTAAAATAAAGTTTATGGATTGTTAAAATGAAGTTAAAGTCCCTTTGTCCAAAATGATGAGTGTACACCTGACTGTCTTACAGGGTTTCTCTCTGCGTAGGTAGGCGTCCTAATTACAGACCTCCAGCTAGAGCCCATGGTGACTTTAAATGTGCATTGCTCTCCCAGCGGCTGTCCCCTGGAATCCTAGTAAGAGGGGCTCCTTTTTGACTGCAAAAATCCTACCTGTAGCGATCATCTTTCCCGTGGACACCCAGCCTGTCCTGATTCCTTAGGTGGAAATCCGGATGCGATCTCCTTCTCTTGCTCTTCCTTGGATTCAGTTGTTCATTCTCCTTAGCTGTTACTGCAAGGGATGTCTCTGGTGGAAAATGTCTGGGGACCAGGCTGTTCATAGCACTGCAATCCCAGTGGGGAAGGGGGATCCGAAAACCTCTCCCCTACTCTTTAGTCCAAAAAACTCCTAACCTGGATATCTTCTCTGCCCTCACTCTCTCTCGCAGCAAGATCCGTCACTGGTGCTTGCCTATCTAAAATAGAATAGGCTCACAGGTCTTTGGACCCCTGAAGAGAGCCTCCTTGCCCCAAAGGGGTATCGGGCTTAAACGTTTATCTCACAGTAAATTATAAGAAGGACCCTCTGGCAGGGAGTGCACGGTGAGGTGTCTCTTCTAAAACAAAACTCCTTTGGGCAAGGCTGGGAGGCTCTACCAGAGTGTAGAAAAAAAATATGTTTACTTTGCAGCTGCTCTCGCTACCTGAACCCCACGAGTCTTAAAATGGCTGGGCTAAATAGCACGGAGTCAGCCATAGAAATGACGGCAGAAAAGGACCAAATGGTCCATCCAGTCTGCCCAGCAAGCTTATGATAGTATCTGCTGTGCCATACAGGACACCCCCGTACTTATCAGTTTCCCAGAACATAAAAGTCAGGGCCTTCGTTGGTTGCTGTTTGAATCCAATTCCCCGTTACCCCCGTGCTTATCGGTTTCCCACCATAGCCCTCAATTGCTGTTGAATCCAATTCCCCGTTATGCCTTGCTGTTGAAGCAGAGAACAATGTTTGAGTTGCATCAAAGAATCAGTCTTATTGGTTAAGGGTGGTAACCGCCGCATCACCAAGTTGCCCCCAATACTTGCTTCCCCAGACCATAAAAGTCGGGGCCCTCGGTTGTTGAACAAATCTAATTCCCCTTATCTCCCTGCCGATGAAGCAGAGAGCAATGAAGGACTTGCATCAACAGTATTAAGGCTTATTGGTTAAGGGTAAAGCAGAGCTACTTACCTGTACCACATGTTCTCCTAGGACAGCAAAATGTCAGTCCTCCCAGATCCAATCAGAACCTCCAGGTGGGAGGGACGGAAGGGCATGGATGGCTCCCTTTCCAAGTGTGCTCTAAGGACAGGGATACAGGGATAGTGGCATCTAGTGGCCAGACGTTGAATAAAAAAAACAACCAAAAGGGGGCACTAAAAGTTAACCGAACTTTATTAAATTCATGTAGTCATAGAGTTATCACAGGAAATGGAAGAAAAGACTTTAGAAAACAAGGAGACTGCAAGAGGCATCCCCCAGAATGTTTTCCAAAGTACTTAATCATCAATCAAAAAATCCCCCCCCCCCCCAATCAATTCAAAGCAAATTTCGAAAATATTTTAAAGCATATTAGTGCAAAGCACAAAATAGTCAAAGTCAAAACTGATTTAACAGACATCTGTGCTATAAAATTCAGGCCTCTGCATAGTTAATAAAATCCCATTCAGTCCAAATCCAGTCTGGTCCGGGCATGGCCAAGGTTTTGCCTCATGGCTGCACTGGAGGAGTTAGACTGCTGCACTCTCACTACTTCAATCATGGCGCACTGCCGTGCCTACGTAACTTTCAAGAGTGGAGCTCACAATTTGACTATTGAGCCATCTTTAGTACTACTGAAAACATTGGTTGAGGAACCAATCTTCAACGATCATTGTATGAAGGAGGTCATTTTCAAAAGGATATACGTGCATAGAAGTAGCATATATCATAGCAATTTTCAAAAGCCCATTTATGTATGTAAAACATTTTGAAAATTCAGCTCCGTGTGTTCAAGAAGGAGCCAATTAAAAGGCATCACAAAGTTCAAATTCATTGGATGAAAATCTTCCTGTCCAACCAGAAAATGCCATCTCTGTTCATTGATGTCAATGCACCAGTGAAAAAATACTAGCAGGGTTTGCTTGTTTGGTTTATTTATTTAACATTTTTTTATATACCGAGGTTCTGGTAACAATGTTACTAATCACTTCGGTTTACATAAAACTTAAAAATGACTTAACACAAGTGTCTTACAGAGAACAAGGAAAATGAGGAACTTGGAAAAAAATGAATTAATTAAATAGCACCTTATAACATATATACAATTTTAAATAGCAGAAATCTTATAAATTGGAGATTAGGATCAAACATTTAGCAAGTGGTTGAAATATTGGGAGGAGGGAAATTGAAAGTAATTCAAGGATTATTAAGCAATGTGGGATAGAATGAAATTGACCAGGAAGGGGAGAGTGTTATAAAAGACCAGTTCCGGCGTAGGCTTGTGTGAAAAGCCAAGTTTTGAGTCTTTTTTTTTTAATGTGATGGGGCATTGCAGGGAGAGAGTTCCATTGATTGATTTGATGATATTAGTTATTGAAAAGATTAAAAAAAAAAAAGAATCAGGAAATTTATTCAAACTGGAACTGGATAAGGAATTGACCAAAGGGAAAACTGAAAGCACAATGGATATTTTTGATTCGCTTCTCGCAGATTTACTAAAAGGTATGGGCAATTTTCAAAAAAGAATTACATAAACTGAAAATGTCAAAGTTCATGATTATAAACGGGATTCTGTAGACTTTTAGACCAATTCTCCTTCAAGAAAAAACCACTAGAAAGGTGACTTTTGATCCATCTTAGGGAGGCTCTCCTGATCTGGAAGACAATTTATCCTCTCACTTATTTTTTTATTTTTTTTAGATCAAGGTCAGTGTTACAGGTGCCAAAGGGGGAACTGGAAAGGCTTCAAACACGGACATGGTCAGCAACTCAGACATTGATTAATTTAAATCAGTAATCCATTCATTTGACTGACTGTATTTTAATGCAGTCTAAGAATGCATCACTTTCTCGGGTCTCTCATAGTTGCCAATAGTTCCTCGTGACCGTTTTCAGTTGTGCTTAGATAATGCAACAGTCTATCAGCTCATTACAACTATACTTCTTCCTTTTTAATCAAGAGAGCGACAAGGTTGAAAGCTCCTTGGTATGGAATAAATTGACATGGCTTCCATCAGGTCCCCAAAGGTCCAGTTTCACATAACTTTCAAATAATTCATTTTGAATTACCTAAAAAATTTTTATAAGAAAAAATGTGAACGTCTATCTGCTTAAACACAAGATGAGGAGAATTTCCTTATCGGTCTCTCCAAGGATACGTCAGTAGTTATTAAAGCCACAGACACTAAGGCAGTGCAACCGTGGATCAAAATGTGTTTATATCACTGAAATTTGTCAACAGCTGTATAACAGGGCTTGTTACAAACTATTTATATTCCACTTTTTGGCACTCCAAAGGAGATTACATTCAGGTACTGTAGGTATTTGCCTATTCCCCCCCCTCCCCCCCCCCCCAGGGTAAAACTGGGTGTTACAAGTTTAAATGAACTTTACCCATGTGTAAAGGAGGATAAAGTGACTTGAATAAGGAGCAGCAGTGGGATTTGAAGCCTGATTTCCACTGCACTAACCACTAGGCTGCTCCTCCACTCCATGCTCACTGTTATAGATTCACCAGCTTTAAATTTAGGGCATTGGACTAGGAGGGGAATATCATTCTTTGAATGTGAAAAATCCTAAAGTTCCCGCTCTATATACTCATCCTGAATGTGCCTCCTGGATAACCGATTATATCAGCTAATGATTCTTTACCTGAGCCTTTATCAATGTACGTGGATACATTTCTAAAGCCCTTTTTTGGTTCAGACTGGTTCTTATATTCAAGATACTACTACTCCTTTCATTAATTTCTGAATGAATTATCTGGCAATTTTCAGGATGGTCATCCTAAATGTAAACTCATTATATTCCAGTATACTTCAGGGTGAAGCTTTAGAGGTCAATATTCATCGCCACTTAGCTGCATAATTCCTGCGCAAGTGGCGGTAACTGAATATCCAGGCAAATTTAGCGGCATAACTGGGAGTTAATCAGCTAACTTAGAGGCTCGTTCACTAAGCTATGTTAGGCCATTTACTGTGTGATAAAAGCTGTTTTTCGTGCAATGAATGGCCTAATGCATGAATAATACCCTGTGTTATTTCAGCCCCAACACCACATGCATGCTAATTAACTCATAAATACCCGAAACAATTCAAATCAAACAACACAGCACGCTGAAAAATCGCAAGCTGTATTATTTGACCTGAAGTTAGTTATAACTCTTGAGTTGTAGGTAACTTCCCCCGGGAGCATCAGGACATCAACGCATATCCTGACGCTCCTGGGGCCCTGTCTTAAAGGGACGGATGGCCCCAAGTAAGCCCCTCCCCTTCACCACAAAAATATGGCCCCCAGAGGTTGGGTCCCCACCCATGGACTCAGAAATAGCCCTGAAGTTCTAGTGGGAGCCTGGAGCATCCCTAGGCTCCGAGCTCAGCAGCAGCCCATCACATGGCCACACCGCTGAATATCCCACCTATGTTAGCCAGGTAGGTCAGTTTATCCGGCGAACTTCCTTAGCCAGCTCGGTTTTCAATATCTTACTTCTATTTGTTTTATTACAAACAGTTTTAGATTCTTGGGTGAGACCACATGGGTTCTGACTTTCCTACCTTATCACTCATAAAGAGTTGTTTTTTTTGTCTTTGAGGGTCAATTCTATTTACAGATCTTTGGGATGGCTCTGGGAGCTACGCTGGCATCATCTTTTGCCAATTTATGTCTGAGTTTGAGTCTAGGTGGATACAATCCATTTTTCAAATTGATTGGTTTATGGAAAAGATTTATTGATGATGCTTTTCTTTTATGGCAAAGGATCAAATGCGAACTTCGTAATTTTTAAGTCGTTAAATTCCTGTGAAAAACATAGTTCACCGAGCATTTTAGTTGAACCAGCATTTATTTCATTTTTGGATGCTTAGGTCAACATAGACTCGTCTTGTTCTTTTGTTACATCAGAGAACAGGAAAACTAGCGACTGTAATTCTTTTGTACATTACGCCAGTGCATACGCTTAAAGAATTTACTCTATTCCCAGTTTTTAAGGTTTGGAAAGATTTGTTCCCATACACATGCTTAAAAAGGAATCTCAAATGTTATCAACTAATTTAATCTAACATGGATATTCTTCTCACATCATCAAGAGGCTTTTACAGATGGGCATAATTTTCAAACTCATCCTTCTCCTCGACTGTTAAGATATTTAGAAATTATTGACATATGTTGAATGCTCATTCTTTTTTCTGTGATGAACATTTAAGGCTCATGTATATACAAAAGCCAAAACTTTTAAGGAAAACCTGTGACCATTCTTTTGCCTTCTAATTGAACAGCTTCCAGTTTAATAAACACTCAGCCGGCAAGAGGACACTACAAGTGTGGTCGTTGCCCTGCTTGTTCAGCGACATCACCATTAAAGAGTTTTTTAATCCAGTTGCTCTGATTACATATGTTTTGCATTACTGTTATTACTTGCGCTGCATCTTATGTGAACACCATTGCTGTCTGTCCCTGTACTATGATTTATATTGAGAAGAGTGCCAAAGCTTTCCTTACACATATTTCTCAGCATCGGAGTTGTCTGAAACACAAATGCATTGAAGCCCTGTTGGTTTCTTACTATTGGGAAATCCGGCATTCATTTGAACTTCTACTTTTTTTTTTTTTTTTGCCATTGATCATTTTAAATTCAACATTAGAGGTGGAGATTAGGACAGCTGGTTGAAACATCTTGAAGAGAAATGGTTTTTAAAGTTGCAGAAAAACTGACCACATATCCTAGCTTTCCAGTGTATCCACAGTACGGCACGTACCCTTACGTGGACACACGGAGATTAATGCTAGTATTTTATAAACCATGCAACGGGAGCTGCACAGTTTATAAAATACCACATAGTTCTGCTTGAAAAGTATGCACATATGTATGAGTATATTTCCAATGTAAGAAAATATATACTCTACCTATTTTATTCACACACATATTTTAGTTGTAATGTATGCATAATTGTCCTGAGACAAATAAGCAGACTGAATTAACCGTGACGTGGGTAACATACATTGATGCCCGGTGTACACACCATTTTAAAATACTTGTGAGCATACTTGAAATCACCAGTTCGCCGATACCTCTGCCAGTTCACCCAGTCCATCTTCAGTTCAGCTCTACCCTGCATTTTTACCTGCACTCCACCAGTTCACCCCGACCTCCCACCCAAAAACTGCAGACAAAAGACAATTTGATTGCACTTGTACGAGTCAATTAGCAGGTGTAAAAATGTATGTTTGGTAATGTATAGGTGCATCTCTCTTAAAAAATAGCAAGTATTGCGCATTCTTCTGAACCTCACCCCGAGTCCACCTATTTTTTCTGCCAGTAAAATGTGTGCATGTGAAATAGAAAATACAAACATACTCGTGACATTTACAAAATAGTATATACGCAAGCACATGCTACTTACACATGTAGATATTATTTTTGGACTCAAAACACATTTGAATATTTACTCCTAAGGGTTTAAAATCTACAGTTGAATAGAGTTTGTTTGCATTTACATCAATGGATAGAGTCAGTGTTCTCTGATATGAATAGGAGGACTTTCATCCAATCGATTTGGATTGAATGATGGTGCCTTCTGATTGGCTTCCTCTTGAACATTTTAAGATGAATTATAAAAGCCTGCCAAGGGTTGTGCCTACAAGTCGGGCTCGCGTGCCCCGACTGAATTGTAAAAGCCGCCCAGATATGCGTGTATTTCCCGCTGTGCGCACATCTAAAAAACGTTCAAAAAGGGGTGGGTGTTGTCTAGGCGGGACTTTGGCATTTCAGGGTGTGACCAAGGGATGTGTGCATAACTTCTGCTGTGAAGGAGATATAAATTAAAAAATAAGAGCTATTTCTCAGCAATTTAAAGGGTCTGGGTAACTGGGGGGAGTGCAGACTATCAAACCAGGGGGGTGTAAGGAGTGGCGTGAACCTTTAATGTTGCGGCATAGTTGACGCTACTGAGTGGGTGACCCCAGGAGGCCTATGCCAACAGCTGGAGAACGCACCTTGAAGCGGGCCAGGCTGGAGCTTCACCTGTACCAGACACCTCCCCTGCGGGTTGAGCCCATGGGTTCCAGCAGCCGGCAGGACTTAATTGGTTCGAGGGATCTAAGACAGAGTCTAGAAAAAGGCCAAGAGTCAGGACAGGCAGCAGACAGGATGTAGTCAAGGTTCTAGGCTAAGCAAGGAGATGGTCAAGTTCCAAGCTGAGGTAAAACCAGAGAATCAGGCCAAGACAGACAAGACACGGAGGGATAGGACAGAACAAGATGGACAAAGCAAGGCAAGACAAGATTCCGAGGACAAGGCAACAGAGACAGGGCAGGAACAGGAACTAAATGAGGCAAGGACGAGGCAGGGTTAGAAGAGGTAAGAACAAGGCAGGCTTGGCGAGGCAAGGATAAGGCAAAGACGAGGCAGGCTTGGCAACATGAACTGCAGAGCAGGATACCCGTTGCTGAGGCTAGGTTAGGGAGTGAAGTTGGGCCTTTTATACCCAGGCTTATGTCATCATCGGTGCACACTGGCGGCTCTGCTTCCCACTGTGGAACCCATTTAATCCTGGAACCTGCACATGCGCGCGCCTAAGGTGTTGCACGCCACTGACAAAGGAGGAATCGATGGTGGAGTTCCTGGCATACATGCGCACAAGTTTTTTAAAAAATGGCCAAGTATCTGGGCGTGCGCTGAATCATATTTACCAAAGTGTGCCCGCACGTTGGTTTGAAAGTTACCATCCCTGTGCAATAATCGTCAATGAGTGGTTTCTCAACCAATTTCTTCAGTAGTACTTAAAGAAGTTTGTTTGCTGGGTTGTATGCTCCATTCTTGAGTGTTATGCGGGCAGTGAAGTAGCTGAGGTATTGTCTTTTCAGAGAGTATTACTGATTAACACTCCTGGTTTTTTTGCACAGTGATGTTTTGACTGTGACAGTTTGCATACTTAAAACACGTCTGTTAAATCACTTTTGAGACTGTTTTGTGCTTTGCATTAATATGCTTACAAAAATGTTTTAAATTTGTTTTGAATTTATTTACTTAGCATATTTTGGAAGGTGTTTTTAAACTGACAAGTCCTTTGAGAAACATTCTGGCCGAAGCCTCTTGCTTTCACCCTGTTTTCTTAAGTCTTTTCCTCCATTTCCTGTGATATCTCTGTGACTACATGAATTTAATAATTTAGCGAGGATTTCCTATTTGAGCTTAGTTAAAACACATTGAATAGCAGTCATTTCTTTACTTGTCGTGTGGGTCTTTGGTTGGGCCTAGTTGAGTAAAGGTTCCCTGCTGTGTTGTGATGATGGCATAGATTATCTGCATCCTCAGTGGGTACAACCCAGCAATACAAGAGCTGGTGGCTTGGAGTACATTTTAGAATAATAATTGCTAGCTTGCTGAGAGAAATAATACTCCCTAGCCAGATCATAAATTTGTAATTTAGTGGAAGCAAAACGCATCTCTTTATCCCAATTCAGGGCCAGCTTCGGGGGGGGGGGGGGGTGCACCCTGTGTGGTCGCACAGGAACTGCTGCTTCAGGGGTGCGACAGCAGCTTTGAAGGGTTGCTGCTGCCTATGGCGCTTCAGGAGGCTCCATTCCTAGTGCTCACACAGGGCCCTGCCTTTGGTTTATTTTCTTTTGTTCCTGATATCTCACGTGAGAGCAGAGCCTGGTGTGTGTGCAGTCCCTGAATACTTTTCTTCCTTTGTATACTCTGTGATGCTATTTGCAGTTTAGTAATAATAATAATAACTTTGTTTTTCCTATATGCTTTAATGCACATAACTCTCAAGACATTTTATAACACTAATAAAAGATGATACAATTATCCAGCATTGATAAAAAAAAAACCAAAAAATACAATAATACATTTATCCAAAAATTACATACCACTGGGCAAATATGTGCTAATCTGAATAACATGAAATTAAGTAGTTCCAGAATCCACATTTCAATAATTAAAAAGAAGAAAATATTTAATATTAGTATGCAGTTACTTAACACTTATTTAAAACTTGTAACAAATGCCTTGTATAATCCATTTCTTCAACAGTTCCACTGGCTGTGAAGTTCAGTTTATTATTATATTATATGTACTCATTTTCAGAAAGGCTTTTCATGCATGTTTAAGAATGTAACTATTATGTTTTTAATTTGGCTTAAGCAGAGTACCCGTATGGTGTGCCAAGAGATAGCAGCTAGCTCATAATATTTTATTGACCCATTGTATAATGTATAACACCATAAAGGAAACATCATAGGCAGGTTATGAAATGTCATTGATACTTAAACGAAGTAAATAATCTGACTTCAGTCAGGTCATCAGAGCTTCATTTTCTATAGATTTCATGTTCATTTGATATGTCTTCCAAGAATTTGTTCAGCGATCTTCGGATAGCCAATAGATTTATTTTCCAAATTTGTTTCTCTAAGCTATTGATTAAAGCACAAAAGTGTTTGAGAGAGGCAATAGTATCCCTAGGTTAAGGCATACTTTCACCCAAAGGATTAAAAAAGAGAGAGAGAGGAGTCATATGATGTGGTGAGCCTGGACAGACATGGGAGTTCAGGCTCCAGGCACCATCCCCCCATATCGTCTGATATCAAAGGCATCCGTGACTTTCTGTTCTATATTTCTCGATCTGTGGCTTGATTGCATGTCCATAGACAAGTACATGTAAAAATCGCTAGGTATTATGCCTGTGAAGGGGGGAAGAAAGGAAAAAGAAAAAGCAAAGGCAATTCCAGACAAGATGGCTATGGCTGCAGAGAAACCAGCAGGTTCTCCTTTAACTAACGACGCTATCTCTGACTTAACCCTGAGGTCACGAATGCAGTTGTCTCTGCTTTAGATACCGGGTTCAAAGACTTATCGGCGCAGATTACAGATCTTAAGAATGCACTCTCCGAACTTCACCCAAGGATGGATGTCGTGGAAGGACGAATGCCATTAAGGAACTTTAAAAGTATTTCAGTGGGCTCTGGTAGAATAAGACCTGTGTTCCGTAGACACACACTGTATCAAGTGCAACAAGTACAAAATGCCTTCTCTGTATTAAATTCTGAAGAAGTCCTTGAGAAAAAGATTGAAATGTTATCAGAAAAGAGAGAAAAAACCCAATGCATACAGAAATTCCAAATCAGAAACCAAACGAAAAAGCTCACAGTGATGGATGATTCTGTCATCAGAGGCATTAATATCTTCCCTTGCACAAATGCAAAGAGAAAAGTGGATAACAAACCTCAACTAAATAGGTCACAAAAGGAGTCCAGGAACAGCAGTAACCTGAGCAAAGAAAGCTGGAAAGCTATGAGCACAAATGCTCGTAGTTTGGGTAATAAAATCCCAGAGCTGCAAGCCCTAATGGTGGAGGCGGACTTGGACATTGTTGCTGTCACGGAAACATGGTTTACGGAATATCATGACTGGGATACGGCAATACCAGGCTATAACTTGTTAAGGAAGGACAGAGAGGATAGGAAAGGGGGAGGAGTGGCTCTATATGTCAGAAACAATATCCAAGCATCTGAGCTGCAAGGAAGATGGGGCAAAGAAGAAGCACTATGGGCAGACTTAAAAAAAGATGGGGCATCCATTTTTATTGGAGTGGTTTACAGGCCTCCAAACCAAAAGGAAGAGCTGGACAGAGATCTGATTGAAGACATCCACAGGATAGCAAAGAAAGGAGAAGTGGTGATCGTTGGAGACTTTAATATGCCAGATGTAGACTGGAGAATCCCATCTGCAGAATCTAAAAATAGTAGAGAAATAGTAGATGCCCTGCAAGTAGCTTTATTCAAACAAGTGGTAATGGAACCCACGAGAGAAGGAGCTATACTCGACTTAGTGCTCACTAATGGAGATAATGTCTCAGACGTCCAGGTGGGTGCCCACCTCAGCACCAGTGATCATCAAACGGTATGGTTTAATATCACAAAAAGGACACAAAAAAGAAGCACAAAACCCAAGTTTTGATGTTCAAAAACACAGACTTTGATGAAATGGGGAAGTACCTGGAGGAAGAACTAAAAGGCTGGGAAAACGAGAGAGATGTGGATCAACAGTGGACCAATCTAAAAGGAGCAATCACCAAGGCAACTAATCTATATGTTAGAAAAGTAAAGAAAAGCAAAAGAAAAATGAAACCTATCTGGTTCTCAAAGGAGGTGGCTGACAAAATAAAGGCTAAAAGAACAGCATTCAAGAAATATAAAAGATCCCAAAAGGAGGAACACAAAGAAGAATATCTGGTAGAAATGAGGGAGACGAAGAAATTAATCAAGATGGCAAAAAGTCAAGCGGAAGAGAGGATTGCCAAAGAGGTAAAGAGTGGTAACAAAACATTTTTCAGATATATCAGTGAAAAGAGAAAAGTTCAAAATGGTATAGTGAAATTGAAAGGTGGAAAGGATCAATGCGTGGAGAGAGACGAAGAAATGGCAGAAATATTAAATGAATACTTCAGTTCTGTGTTCACTAAAGAGGACCCTGGAGAAGGACCGACACTAGTTAACAAGAAACTGGAGGGGAATGGAGTAGATGTAACTCCATTTACAGTAGAAAATGTATGGGAAGAGCTGGTGAAACTGAAAGTGGACAAAGCCATGGGGCCTGATGAAGTTCATCCCAGAATACTGAGGGAGCTCAGAGATGTGCTGGCAGGTCCGCTGTGTGACCTATTCAATAGATCCCTAGAAACGGGAGTGGTGCCGAATGATTGGAGGAGAGCGGTGGTGGTCCCGCTTCACAAGAGTGGGAACAGAGAAGAGGCTGGTAACTACAGACCGGTTAGCCTCACTTCGGTGGTGGGAAAAGTAATGGAGTCACTGTTGAAAGAGAGAATAGTGAACTATCTACAGTCGGGAGAATTGCTGGACCAGAGGCAGCATGGATTCACCATTGGAAGATCCTGTCAGACAAATCTGATTGACTTTTTTGACTGGGTAACCAAGGAATTGGATCGAGGAAGAGCACTCGATGTCATCTACTTGGATTTCAGCAAAGCTTTTGACACTGTCCCGCACAGGAGACTGGTGAATAAAATGAGAAGCTTAGGAGTGAGTGCCGAGGTGGTGGCCTGGATTGCAAACTGGTTGACGGACAGAAGACAATGTGTGATGGTAAATGGAACTCTCTCTGAAGAGAGAGCGGTTTTAAGCGGTGTACCGCAGGGATCGGTGTTGGGACCGGTCCTTTTCAATATCTTTGTGAGCGACATTGCGGAAGAGATAGAAGGTAAGGTATGTCTTTTTGCGGATGACACTAAGATCTGCAACAGAGTGGACACGCCGGAAGGAGTGGAGAGAATGAGACGGGATTTAAGGAAGATGGAAGAGTGGTCGAAGACATGGCAGCTGACATTCAATGCCAAGAAGTGCAAAGTCATGCATATGGGGAGTGGAAATCCGAATGAACTGTATTCGATGGGGGGAGAAAGGCTGATGTGCACGGAGCAGGAGAGAGACCTTGGGGTGATGGTGTCTAATGATCTGAAGTCGGCGAAACAATGTGACAAGGCGATAGCTAAAGCCAGAAGAATGCTGGGCTGCATAGAGAGAGGAATATCGAGTAAGAAAAGGGAAGTGATTATCCCCTTGTACAGGTCCTTGGTGAGACCTCACCTGGAGTATTGTGTTCAGTTCTGGAGACCGTATCTCCGAAGAGACAGAGACAAGATGGAGGCGGTCCAGAGAAGGGTGACCAAAAAGGTGGAAGGTCTTCATCAAATGACTTATGAGGAGAGATTGAAGAATCTAAATATGTACACCCTGGAGGAAAGGAGGAGCAGAGGTGATATGATACAGACTTTCAGATACTTGAAAGGTTTTAATGATCCAATGACAACGACAAACCTTTTCCATAGGAAAAAAATCAGCAGAACCAGGGGTCACGATTTGAAGCTCCAGGGAGGAAGATTCAGAACCAATGTCAGGAAGTATTTCTTCACGGAGAGGGTGGTGGATGCCTGGAATGCCCTTCCGAAGGAAGTGGTGAAGACCAGAACTGTGAAGGACTTCAAAGGGGCGTGGGATAAACACTGTGGATCCATAAAATCAAGAGGCCGTCAATAAAGAGTGGGTGGCTCGCCAGAATGACGGCTACTGCCTGGAGATAATACCCTTATTCAATAAACATACACATGGTTACTGTGACTCCAACATCACTCTAAGCTACAACAGCAAGAGGAAATGTGGAAAAAAGGATTCGCACTCACAAAGTGGGGAGTAGCTGGCTTGTTACGGCGGTTACTACCCCAAACCAAATAAGCCTGATACTTCACTTTCAATACATATCCAGCATAGCTCTCTGCTTCAACGGCAGGGGAGAAGAAAAACTGATACTTCACGCATAGCTCTCTGCTTCAACGGCAGGGGAGAAGAAAAACTGATACTTCACGCATATCCAGCATAGCTCTCTGCTTCAACGGCAGGGGAGAAGAAAAAAGGATTCGCACTCACAAAGCGGGGAGTAGCTGGCTTGTTACGGCGAACCAAATAAGCCTGATACTTCACTTTCAATGCATATCCTGCTTCAACCGCAGGGGAGAAGAAAAACTGATACTTCACGCATATCCAGCATAGCTCTCTACTTCAACGGCAGGGGAGAAGAAAAACTGATACTACACGCATATCCAGCATAGCTCCCTGCTTCAACGGCAGGGGAGAAGAAAAACAACCAATAAGGGCTGAATAACACAGTCTGGGTAAAACAAATAAACATGGGTGTAGCTTGCTTATTGCGGCGGTTACTACCCCTACTACCCCTAACTAATCAAGCTTGATATTTTACTTGGTTGCAGCTCCATCACTGCTCTCTACATTAATGGTGGGGGTGGAAGGGAAATAGAACCAAAGAGCTAAGAGAAACAGATAAGTATGAGAAAAAAATGTGAAGCTTGCTGGGCAGACTGGATGGGCCGTTTGGTCTTCTTCTGCCGTCATTTCTATGTTTCTATGTTTCTATGTTTCTATGGAGGATGATTCTTAAGAGATCTCAATCAAAATCAATGCATTGGAAATGGCCCTTGGAGCTCAGGCTGAGAAAATTGACAATTTAGAAAATAGATCCCAATGCAGCAACATAAGGATCGTGGGCTTACCAGAGAACATAGAAGATAGGAATCTGGAGTCCGTCGTAGAATCGTAACTGCCTGAGGCCTTGGACCTAACCGAACTGATAGGGGTAATGCGTATAGAGAGAGCCCATCATCTAGAGAATAAGTTCGATGGCAAAAATAGACCCCGAATAGTCATTGCTAAAGTCTTAAACTGGCTACATAAACAACAGTTAATGCAAGCCTACAGGAAAAAAAATTAGTTACTTTTCAAAGAGATTCATATTCGGCTGTTTAAGGATTTTTCCTCTAAAGTCATGCAGTGCCGTAAATAAATAAATAAAGTTTTAAATATTATGTTTACACCAATCTGCACAGCACTAAATCATAAACAGATGCGCTTTCAACTTCAGTACCCAGCAAAACTCAAAATCTGGCATGCCGGCAAAGGGCACATATTCGAGGAGGCGGCAGCTGCAAAAGTATTCATAGATAGTTTACCATGAGTTTAAGTCTTTATTGCTATATTAATTTTCAGTTTTCAGTTTAAAGCTTAAGATGGCCACCATGTCCTTGTTCTATGTTCCGGCTCTTCACTTTTAAGAAAGTTTCCTGAATCAACTGCCTGCACTTTGAATCCTGTATGCACATAGCCATACTCCTCACCGCACCAGCATGTTTTAGCATTGGATTGAGGCTCCACGTCAAGTCACCACAAGCTGGACAGTGCAAGGTTAGTGACTATAGCTAGGTGTTAGATGCATGTACAGCGGATCTTGGGACTGGAGGGGGTCGCAACGGAGGCTGGCTCTTTTCCATGAAAAGCGTTGAAATAATATCTACTGCGATACTGTGGACACTAAATCCCGAGGCTATTGCGGCCTGAAGGAGCGCAGGGACCAGGAACCGGAAGCACATTTGAACAAGCAAGGACTGTGTTTCGCCAGCCGAGTTGTGTTTACAAACTTTGGGACCCACAAGCAGAGTTGGCATTAGTTTTATTATACCACCAGACTTCTTTTAGGACACACGCAGAGACAGGTTGGAGCGGTCCCCTCTGACTAGTTCAGTGAAGACATAATCGCTGCAAGATAAGGCATAGTGTTACCATCTGGGGGGTATTTTTGGTGTTTTAGCTGAGCCCTGGGGTACCTTTTGCTCATCGAACAGTGACTCTGGGGACCGTCATCGGGACCTAAGGGACAATGGTTTTCTTCTTTCTTATTTCTCATGATGTTTCTGGTATTTGAATTTTTTTCTCATTGTTTTCATGTCTTTGTTTGGGGTTTTGCTCTTTAAGACCGGGGGCACCCATTAGCGGCATTGGGTATGAATATGAAAGTATTAGGTTGCAACTTCGGAAACTTGTCTCAATTCTTTTCCTCTTTTCTCTGTCAATTTTCTTCCTCTGTGATTTTTTGTACCGTATTTATGATGGTATTACCTGGGGGGGGGATGATGCCTGCACACATTTTAATCGTGCTCCATGCTCCTTATAAAGGAGATTTTGATTGTGGAATCTGATGGAGAGTTGGAGGAGGAGGGTTAAAGGGATTAGGGTGGAGAGGAGTTTACTTATTCACACTGGTTCTCAGCATCTGAACAATAGTGAGGCGCCTTGTATTTGCATTCTAATTGGCTTATTCCCCTCTAGTAAACTGTTAAGCGCCACGCCATTCTTTATGATGCATATATATCCAGGGATACAAGAACACTTAGATTTTTGTAGAAAGTATAATTTTTTATTGGTCAATATAAGTATTCTTGGGAGATGCTGATGCCATTTCTCTGACAAACTGACTACCAGCATCTCCTTGTATACAGGAAGTGATCCTTCTTTTATAGATAACATACAATATTGTACTGGGTTAGAAGATTCTAGAGGTGCGTGACTGCCTAGAGAATAATTTACATTGGTTGTCATGTCAACAGCATGATGTGATTATCCCTAAACTGCCCTGATTACTTCTCCTAGGTGGGGCCCATTTACCATCACTCTCTAGATCAGTGGTTCTCAACCTTTTTTCTGTCGGGACACACCTGACAGATGGTTCTCACATGCATGACACACTGAACCCATGATCGTCACGGGGCTAGATGTAAAAGTACAGTTTGCATCCACGGGAACCCCCCCTGACCCACAATAATGGATGTAAAGCAGAATTACGACATTCCCCATATAACTCACCCTACAAAAAAGATATTCTGGTTCTGGTGTCATCTCAGTAACAGCAACTCAAACTCCTTCTACTACCAGGCTCAATAGCCCTACTTATGAAAAGACAGCAGTTTACCACCAATGCATGTCTTGTTGAGAAAACACAACAAATAAGACTGATACAAACACTTACATGCTAGTAAAATATCTCACCTCAGTAACACACGCAGAACCGACCTAACATATTCCCAGGATCTGCAGTTATGTACATAAACTAATCCGCACAGTTACACCTGGATTATGGAATGCACTCAACCAGTAACAACCCTATCTATGAAAAGGCAACACTACAAATTAAATCAGGCCCTAAACACCAATACACCTCCTATTAGGAAAACAGAACTAGCAAGCAGCTATAGATTCCCACACAGAAATAATTGTAAAACTATACTAATAAGCAGAATACATGTTTCAAAACAGCTATGAACAGAACAACATTCAACAATTAAAAACTCATAAAAACTATTAAAAATTCTCCAAATACCAATAAAATATTTCAAAAAAGCAGACACATCACATAATATTAAATAATTAAAATGGCAGTCAATCAAGAAAGATAAACTTAAAAAGCCACCTTTACTTACCCCCTCCAGCAGCTCTCCTACTCCTGTCCTCTTCCATGCAGGCCGTAGCACACACCAGAAGCAGCAGTAATGGCTAAGCTCTATACTCATGGTCCTCTTCCTTAGAGCCCATGACCAGTCTCTCTGTCTCTCACACACACACCATACCAGTCACACCCCCATGACCAGTTTCTGTCTCTCACACACCAATCATCTCCTAACCGGTCTTTGACACACACCAGTCACCTTCCTGAACAGTTTCTCTCATGCCATACCACACACAGGCTTCCCACTCCCGTGTTCTATCTTACATATACGGGCTTCTCACTCCCATACTGTGTCTCACACACACCCACACACCCAGTTTCTCACTCCCATGCTCACTCCATATGCACAGGCTTCTCATTCCCATAATCGCTTTCTCTCTCTTACACACACACGCACCAGTCTCTCTCTCATTCCCATGCTCGCTCTCTCCACATGCACAGGCTTCTCATTCCCTTAATCACTTTCTTTCACATACACACAGCCCAGTCTCTCTCTCATACACACCGTCACCTTACCAACCAGTCTCTCTCTCATGCATGCACACACACACAGGCTTCTCACTCCCATGCTTTCTTTCACACACACCCCCACAACACCAGGCTTCTTACTCCCATGCTTTCTCACATACCCAGATTTCTCACTTACATGCTTTTTCTCTCTCACACACACACACATCAGTCACCTCCCTGACCAGTCACTTTTATTGTCTCTCACATATACACACATCACCTCTCTGACCGGTTAATTGGAGCGGACTGGGAGAGAACTGGGCAAAGGCCCAATTGCATTGCCACACATATTTTACAAAATTCCCTCGCTGCGCACGCGAGTCGAGACCCGCGCACCCATGTGCGCGTAGGAATGGTATTTTATTACATGTGCACGCCGATGGGTACATGTTATAAAATAGCTGCGTCCATGTGCGCGTGCCGGGACCCACGTGCACATGGACGCATGCACGCAGGTTTTAAAATCGACCCGATAGTGCAGGAAACCAAGCTCGATGATTTGTAAAGTCATTCACGCAGAAATAATCTGCATTTTGTTTGTTTCAGCAAAACAATTGGAGGACATTTTATCAGCATAGCTGCCAGAGGCCCTAAATTTACCGGAACTCAAAGGGGTTCTAACTATCAGGAGGGCACATGGACTGGGGAGACAGCGAGAAAATGATGCTCGGCCTCATATTGTGATCGCAAAAATTTGAACTTTGCTCACAAGCAGATCATCATGCAGGCCTATTGCAAGCAAACTGAGCTCTTATATGAAACACAGCACATTAAACCATTCCAAGATTATTCTCTTAAAGTTTCACAACAAAGGAAGGAGGTTACCTTGATCTGCTCTACTTTAATTCAAAAGCAAATCCATTTTACTCTGCAATTTCCAGCGAGGCTGCGAGCGTGGAATGGAGGGCTCAATGAAAATTTTTGATTCGGCAGAGGACGCATGAAAATTTTTATTGTCCCTGCCCTAGATGGGCGATCGGCATGGATATCGCAATGTGGGGCTACCATCAAGGAACTTTCTGAGCTGAACATACGAATTGTCATGGCTACTGTAGCATATTCTGATCAAGTTTGTTGGCACGTGAGGAACGTTGTTAATATGAAATTGATTAATTGCTCACTCTGGCGCCAAATAGTATCTGAAAGATTAAATGTTGAGATCACCAAGAACAGTCTGACTTATGGCTTGTGGTGCAGATGGGAGGCTTCTGCTGGAAGGACTGTCCTAAGGATAATTATTGGTCAATACAACAGATTTATTTATTTATTTATGTATTTAATATATATTTCTATACCGGACTTCACGAATGGAATTCACATCAGGCCGGTTTACATGGAACTTAGGGGATTAACAAGAGTAACCAAACAAGAAGGCTGAAACAAGCAAAGTTACATAAAACAAGGGCATTGAACTTGGGGGCTAAAGGAGCCAGGAAGAAAGGTAGAACGGAATTGGCAACATATAAATAATAATATAAGACGGGTTATGAGATTAGTAATTATCTCACTCCTTGGGCTGAGTCCGAAGTGGCATTTTGACTAGGGGAAGGCTTGGAGGAAAAGCCACGTCTTCAGTTTTCTTCGAAAGGTATGAAGGCAAGGTTCCAGTCTTAGGTCAGTCGGTAGTCTGTTCCAGAGGACAGGGCCTGCTGTGGAGAAGGAACGTTCTTTGGTGGTTTTTAGACGGGTGTATTTTGTAGGTGGGACTTGAAGGGTTCCTTTATAAGCTTCTCTGATGGGTCTTTCGGACGAGTGGTGTTTGAGTGGGATCTGAAGGTCTAGTGTGAGCTGTTTGTGGATAGATTTGTGGATTATAGTGAGAGCTTTATATAGAATTCTACATTTTATTGGCAGCCAATGTAGGTTTCGGAGGATGGGGGTAATGTGAGCACGGCGGTTGGTGTTGGTTAGGATTCTGGCTGCTGCGTTCTGGAGCATTTGTATAGGTTTTGTGGCTGAAATGGGGAGCCCCAGGAGTAAGGCATTGCAGTAGTCCGTTTTCGAGAATAGCGTGGATTGAAGGATGGTTCTGAAGTCCTGAAAGTGGAAAAGAGGTTTGATTCTTTTTAGAACTTGAAGCTTATAGAAACAGTCCTTGGTGATATTATTAATTGATTTCTTTAAATTCAGATGATTGTCTAGAATAATTCCTAGGTCTCTAGTTTGAGAAATCTGTGGGTCCAGAGCTGTAATGTCGGAGTTGGTCGAGTGTTCAGGGGAGATGAGAAGGATTTCCGTCTTGGATGCGTTTAGAACCAGGTTCAGGCTAGAGAGGAGGCTTTTTATGGACTTCAGGCAATTTTCCCAGTAGTCAAGCGTTTTTGGCAGAGAATCTTTTATGGGGATCAATATCTGAACATCATCTGCATAGAGGTAGTGTGTTAATTTTAGGTTTGTGAGCAGATGGCAGAGGGGGAGTAAGTAGATATTGAAGAGGGTCGGGGATAAAGAAGAGCCTTGTGGAACGCCTAGCGTTGCTTTATAACTTGGTGATTCTCTGTTGTTGACTCTAACCTTGTAGCTTCTATTTTTGAGGAAAGAGTTGAACCATCTGAGGGCGAGTCCAGCGATTCCAATGTCTGAAAGACGGTTTAGAAGAATGGCATGATTTACCGTGTCAAAAGCCGCTGAGATATCTAGAAGGACCAGTAGGTATGAAAGCCCTTTGTCAAGACCCAGGAGGATGCGGTCTGATAGGGAGATGAGAAGGGTTTCTGTACTGGAGGATTTCCGGAAACCGTACTGTGTGGGGTATAGTATTTTATGTTCCTCAAGGTAGTCAGAGAGTTGTGTGTTCACAATTTTCTCTGTGAGCTTTGCTAGAAACGGAAGGTTGGATATGGGTCTGTAATTGGAGAGTTCTTTTGTATCCAGGTTGGGTTTCTTCAAGAGGGGTTTGAGAAATGCAGTTTTTAGCTCATCTGGGTAGTTTCCTTGGGTTAGGGAACAGTTTATGAAGTTAGACAGTGCTGTAGAGATGGTGCTGGGGATGAGAAGCAGAAGTTTAGTAGGGATGTGGTCCGTCGGATGGCTGGATGGTTTCATTTTTTTAAGGGTTGATTCTATCTCCAGGGTGGTTGTAGGTTCGAAGGAGTCGAGGGTGGCTCTAGGGTAATGGGTGGGATCGGAGTCTAGAGCTGGGGGCATTGGGTTAGTGGGAAGCAGTGCCAGTGTGTTTGTGATTTTATCCTGGAAGAAGCGTGCTAGTTCATTGGCTTTTGATTGAGCCTGTTCATCGGGGATAGTGGGGGCAGAAGGTTTTGTGAGTTGGGATACGAAGGAAAACAGAGCCCTGGCATCATATTGTATATCGTGGATTCTGCTTGCATAGAATTCTTTTTTTGTCTGTAGAAGGGAGATCTTGTAGAGATGGAGGGTCCGTTTGTAATCCAATAGTGTTGTGGTGTTGGGGTTATTACGCCATAAGCCTTCTTTGTGTCTGAGGTTTAGCTTCATCAGTTTAAGTTCTGGGGAGAACCAGATAGTTGCTGGTTTGAAATGCCAAAGTGACTGTGATATTACTGTAGTTAGTGGCCACCAAGTGGTCAAAATTACCAGTTGTTAAATAGAACCAGTCGTTTTTGTTTTCGTTACAATTTGGTTACATGCAATTATTTGCTGGAGCAATGGAATTTATTTATTTATTTATTTTTGTTTACACTGAAGGTCATGGGGATTCACTGCTGCAATTAACAATGTTGAGGGGTTGGAACTTGAACATGCACTGAGTTGACCTCTAGCTCTAGTTTAGACAAAACACTTTTCTGGGGGATCAAGTGGAAGGTAGGGTGGGATGGGAGGGAGAAGGGGTTATGGGGAAGTTTCGCTATAACAAATTTCTTGTACAATGTTGATGCAAGGAAACAGAAGCAAACTGTACTGCTTATGGGTAGGTTAGGTAGAATGAGTGTGGTTAATAGCTATTTGAGCAATCTTGAACGACAGATTATTGAAGCAGAGGTGTTTAGGCTAGGGAACACCTTTTGTGTATGGGACAAATTTTTTGGTCTTGGATATTTTCTTTCACCAACGTGATGCTGAAAACTAAGTTACTAATCTGGAATATATGTGGCATTGGTTCAGCTGTTAAAGAGAGAGAAATTATTGAAAGCAATGAAACGCTTCAGAACAGATATTGCTTTTCTCCAGGAAACCAAGTTGACAGAGGTGGAGCCTGCTAAATTATGTCAGCAATGGGTGGGACAAGTTTTTTCAGCCTCAGCAGGCTCTCACAGGGTGGCGCAGGCATTTTCTTAAATCATTCAATTTCTTTTCAGATGACTAAGATTATCCAAGATCCTAATGGCAGGTTTGTGATAGTTAGAGGGTCTTTTACTTGGGAGGCATATAGTCTTAGGTAATGTATATGCTCCAAATACTTACACACTTGCATTCTTTGTAAAATTGATTGCAATACTCTCATATTCCTAATGTATTGAGAGAAGATTTTAATCTTCTCAGACCCAACTATAGATAAAATCCCTGCAAATTTGAAGGCTTGTATTTTACAACATAAAGGTATTCCCTCTCTCTGTCATTCATTGAAAATTGGTGGATGTATGGAGAAGCCTAGTCCTGGTGAAAAAGATTTCACCCACATTTCTAGAGTACACGACACTCAACTAGAATAGACTATTTCCTTTTGACTGCTGCTAATTTCTCACAAGTATCCCAGGTTGAAATTGGTCCATTGGAGATTTCAGACCGTGCTCCTGTGTCGATTGAACTGGAAGGTCTGGTACCCTTTAATCCAACTGGCTCTTGGAGATTTCCTATGTTTCTCTATGAGGACAAGAGTTTTTGGGAATACTTAAAAGAAACGTGGGAAGCCTTTAACACATTTAATTGACAGCACCACTCTGAACCACTTTTATTCTGGAAAACAGCAAAGGGAGTTCGGAGGAGAGATAAGGCACATAGAAAATGGGTGATGGCTAGAGAGATTTTAAGACTAGAACAAAGCTAAATTTCAAAGTAATCCCACATCATTTATGACGACACAATATTTAGTAAACCAGCCAAATTAAATACTCTTGTTCATCAAAGAACAAAAAAGAGTACGTTATATTATAAGCATAAGTTTATTTTCTTTATGGGAATGAGCCCGGATGAATGATGGCGAATTTACTCAAGCACATGATAGGTAGAACATATATTATTACCATGAGAAGGTGGAATGGGACTTTGGTTAATTCACTAAAGATATAGGGCAGATATTCTATTAATATAATAAGGATCTGTACACAGCAGAACAGGGAGATATAATGAGCATACAAGAATACTTAAACTCATCTTCATTGCCTAAACTGACATTGGACCAACTGCAGATTTTAAATTTCCCATTACATGCTAGGGAAATATGAGAGGCTATTAAAGCATCTAAGCCCTTTAAGTCCCCAGGGCCTGATGGGTTACCAGGTGAATTTTATAAATTGATTATAGATGAAGTGAATGGCCCACCAGTATCAGTTTTTGAAGTTTTATTACAGGTCGAAGAAACACTGTATAAGGCAAACAAAGCTTCCATTGTAATATTACCCAGACCAGGTCAGGACCAAACAGTTCTAAGAGCTTATAGGCCAGTTTCACTACTGAATTATGATTCGAAACTTCTTGCTAAAATGATGGCTGATAGACTGCCACCCTTTTTGGTTGACCTGGTGGGGGCGGAGCAGGTTGGTTTTGTGAAGGGAAGATTCCCTGTTATGAATGTGCAGAAAATATTGGCCACTGTGGAGTATGTTTGCGAGAGAATCTTCAGTCCCTTTTCATTAGCTTTGATGCCGAAAAGGCATTTGATAGGGTGGATTGAACATTTTTTTTTGAATCATTGCAATCTCGCTGGTTTGAGGGATCTTTTTTGTGATTTTTTTACATATATTATTTATAAAGCCATGGGCCAGTATTTTGGTCAATGGAGAGCTATCCCCTGAATTTATTTTATGTGAACGAACTAGGCAGGGATGCCCTCTCTCTCCTTTGCTTTTTATTTGTCCCTAAATTCTTTGCTGTGTAATATTGTGTGTAATCTGCAGACAAAAAGTTTTCAAATAAATTCAAATCACTTTAAACTGCGTTTGCAGATGATTTGCACCTCCGTGTTTTGGACCCAGAAGGATCGCTGGAGGAGTTGTCAATAGAATTTCATGACTATGGCCAGTTAGTAGGATTTAAGTTGAATCTTGACAAATCCGAAGTTTTGTCAGTTGGGGATTGGTCTACACATAAGTGGTCAGGGTAGTTTCCCTTAAAATGGGCAGACACCAAGATACAATATTTGGCAATTCTATTGCCTAATGATTTACATTTTCTTTATGAATTAAATATAAAACATTTGGTAGACATTACTAAAAACACTTTGATAGCATGGACACCTTAAAATATCTCACTTCTAGGAAGGGTCTATCTTTGTAAAATGGTTCTTTTACCCAAATGGTTGTTTGTTCTCAGGTTACTTCCCCTATATTTGAATAGATGCTTGTTAACAATATTTTTACAAACTATGCGGATTTATTTGTGGATAGGGAAGTGGCCTCACATATCACTGAAGCAATTTATGGTACCATGAGGGAAAGAAGGTTTAGGAGTGCCCAATTTAAAATTATATAACATGGCAGCGAATTTACAGCTTGTAGGAAATTGGCTTCAAGACTCCTCTTATTACATTGCGGTGCCATTTGATGCTGAATTGGTGACTCCTCTTTCTCTGCAATTTCTACTGCATATGACTAATAGACAATTACCCAATACTCTGAGAAATCATTGTTCACTTAAACCTTTACAAAAGAAATGGTGCTGGCTCCTTGATAGATTACAATTAAAGCATACTAGTTCCCCTTTTTTACCTTGGTTGGGTAATGAGCAATTTTTGCCAGGCATGCATAAAGGACCTGTCATGACTTGGAAGGCACGGGGATTGAAGGTTGTGGGTCAGTTGACAGATGATCGTGGGAATATTCTTAAATTTCTGGAGCTACAGGAGTCTTTCAATATGACTGAAAAAGAGCACTTCTTAAATTTTCAGTCTTGCCATTATGTGCGTTCTTTAGTGAATCCAGGCCTATGTAAGCATCGTTAGCTATTATTACAAGGTGGGTTCGATATGGAAGATCCTGGGAGGCACACTTTGTCATCTCTTTATCGATTGTTGTTGCACATAGAGACTGCCTGGGATTTTACTTCATTATGAAACAAATGGACAGATGAATTACATATAGAACTCCCTATGAAAGTATTACTGTCCTGTTTTGCTGCTACACCAAAACTTTCTAATAATATACAAATGAGAGATACACGGTTTAAATTTTGAATTGTGTGTTTATTTCACAAAGTAGGCATTTTTACCACATATGACAACTTCTGATACTTGCATAATATGTTCAATATGTGTAGGAGGTTTGGGACACTCCTTTTGGCTATGCATAAAAATATAGGTTTTCTGGAAACAAGTGTATGCATATATGGGGCAAATTATGTCACAAGAGTTGACTTTTGATGCTTTGTTTGATGATATCAGGTCAGACTCTTTTTGTATTTCACCACAAAGAGTAAGGATAAGAAAAGTCCTGCTGTTGTCCACTTTTGGAGACAACCAGATATTCCAACCATCGCCTTTTGGAAGAATAAGATCCATCATTTGCTGATAATGGAACCGATGTCTTGTACAACTTTACAGCCCAGAAGAAAGAAGTTCTTTTTGGAAATGTGGCTGCCCTATATTTCTCAATTGCCTTAATGACTTCTCTTTATAATAGGCTTTATAGGTGTAATACTTGAATTATTGCTTTGTGACTTTGTTATAGTTGAAATATCTATGATGGTATTGGCTCACTCATTTCTTTGCTGTTTCCCATGAGGGCAGGGAGAGGTCTGGTTGGGGATGAGGGTAGTTAAGGGGGGGGACGTTATTTTCATACTTTATTTTTCCTCTGTTTTCTAGAAATGTCCATTGTATGAGAGAATGTGATGGTTTATATCACTTCTATGTGGACTTTTACAATTTTCAATAAAATTAATTTCTATTAAAATTCACAATCTGATGCTTAGCACAACCATCTACTATTTTCAGTTGATGAATGTGAAAATTTTGCCTCAGTTTGCCAACAAAATCTTGAAAATTCAGATAGGCTTGGATAAGTCATACACTTGATGAATCAACCTCTGAACCCATTAGTTCTTACTCACTTTCAAGAAGTCTGCATTAACCAGATTATAAAGATCCTTTCTGATCTCAACCCATCCTCTAGCTCACAAGACCCTTGCCCTGCAAAACTGATTATCTCACACAGACAGGTTCTGTCTAGCTGGATTGCTCAGTTCATAAATCTCTCTCTACCGGAGAGTTAATGCCAACCTTGCTAAAAGACCACTATTTTTCTACTGCTGAAGGAAACCTTACAAGACCTCATGGTCTTAGATAACTTTAGCCCTATATCAAACACTCCATTCCTGGCTAGAGTTATTTAAAAGGCAGCTTTTCATGAAATTCAGACTCTATTAGAGGAAGGGCAAATTCTAGACATATTATTGGTCAAGTTTCAGAAAAGGCCATAATACAGTGGCAGTTCTCCTGGCCCTACTAGATTATTTTCTCATGGCATTTGGTGGAGAAAAATCTATCCTAATTCTACTCTCTCTCGCCTTCAACACCATTGACCATGACATCCTAAAAAGTAAGATCTTGGACACTAGTATCAAAGGTATGATCTTAAAATAGTTGTAGTCATTTCTAACCAGAAGAATGAAGCAGGTCATGGTGGGGCTGTTAAGCCACTGTTTTGCGGTGTACCACAAGGCTCAATCCTCTTGTCAGTCCTTTCAGCATCTGTCTTACAGGGTCATTTATCATTTCGCATTAGGGCCTTAACACAGTCAGAGGAACAAACAGCAAAATTGACATCACTGAAGATTTTCTGTCATTTGGAACGATGAAAGGTAAAAGAGGAGTTGATTTGTACAATGTACTCTCTACCTAACTTGATTAATCAAGTTAGGTAGTGAGTACATTGTACAAATCAAGTAGGTAGAGAGTGCATTGTACAAATCAACTCCTCTTTTACCTTTCATCGCTCCAAATGACAGAAAATCTTCAGTGATGTCAACTTTGCTGTTCGTACCTCTGACTGTGTGTGTAAAACTGCCCACCCCAAACTTCACCCCGTGTTAAAAGTGGCTCCTCTGACAGTGGTATAAATAGTAAACTTACATGTTGGTCTCTCTCTAGCTCTCTCTCTCTCTCTTCCCCCCTCTCCTGGCATTAAAAACCTTATCAATTAGTAATGGGCCTGTGGTGGATTAATCAGCATGCGATGAGAAAAATGGCATGGGCACGATAAAAGTATCATGTGTTGCAGAAATTACCGATGCAGGAGCAGGGAAATTAGCCTAACCATGCCCCCTTGTATTTCGCGGGCACTATTTCCGCTATATTTATAGTTTAATTGACATCATAGAAAATTTGAGCTTCAATGCTTTGTCTGTGCTGATGACATTTGGGTCTTCATATCACTGGGATCTGAAACAGAAACAGCTGTTCAGAAGACCAGCATCTGTCTTACAGGGATTTGGAAATAGGTTACTGTTAATAAACTTAAATTAAACCCCAATAAAACAGAGGTATTGACTGTTGGTATGTCTCCTGAGCTCCGTGAAGAGGTAGAGCTGGTGTTGAATGGTACATTTCTGTCAATAAAGTCTGAGCTATGGAGACTTTGGTGTCCGCTTTGACACCAAATTGAACATGGAGTCTCAAATTGCCTCCGCTGCATGGCACTCCTTCTTCTACTTCTAGCGACTGAAGCAGATAAAGTCCATATTCAAAGGCTATCAGGCTAAGAAAATTAACCAGTTAAAGATATGTGTGTGTGTTTTCACAACCCGTGTACTTTTACTTTTGAAGATTATGGGCGTTCTGGGGAGAGTGGGGCAAGGGACCCGTTTCAGGGGCGTTATCGGAAACTACCTGTGCACATTTAATATTTTTAAATTCGCAGATAGAAGGCTTGCTGCTAATGCCTTTACTTAATGCCATTGTTCAACACCATTTAAAATTATGCACATACTTTTAACCACAAAACAAACCATTTTTCAGATTCAATGTGATTCAAACGTGGCTAGATTGATGTGGGCTGAAAAGCACGCACACATATTTTTGAGGTTAGGTAATCTATTGAAAATGTACCCTCTAATGACTTAGAGGCAAATAGTAAGTGAAGCTTGGAGGATCTGAGAGACCTTATTTCTAAGAGCTTGGTTTTACCTGTCCTGATGGAGAGTATAAATATTCAATCACTGTCCGGATAGCAAAAGTTAGCCAGATAAACTTATACAGCTAACTTTGGAGGTGTCTTCAGTGGTGCAGCTACACAATTGAATATAACTGGCTATCTTAAAGTTAGTCAGATAACGTTACCCGGCTAACTCATAGGACAGCATTTTGGCATGACCTGAGTACAGGAATTAGCCGCTAACTTATTCGGCTAATGTAACTCCTTCCCAGAATGCCCCTAAGTTATCTGGCTACATTGTAACTGGATTATAAGATATCTGGTTAAAATGTAGCCGGATAAGCGCCCAAATACTCATTTAGACAGATAACTAGTGCGTTATCTGCCAAAATAGCTTTGAATATGGACCTCGTGGTGCCTGCTTTATCCCATTCCTTGGGGGTTTGTCTCATTCTGTGCCAATGAGTAAATCTTTGATAAATCACGCCTTTTGGAGGGCAATGTTCAAAGCCCTATCTGTGCAAAAATGGTGCCTTTGAAAGCTGTTTATCCTATCTGCGCGTATAGTGCCGCTCTTAGCACCACTACACGCATGAACACCGATAGAGGAGGAATTCCTGGGGGTGGGGCTGAGGAGGAGTTCGCAATTATGAGCGAGCTTTTGAAGTTTCAAATGTAGGCGTTTCTGTTTTCCTGAGAAAAGTGCCGCACAGATAGCAGGGGTAGGCCTGTGCGCCTATGTTTTGAAACTCAATTTTCAAAGGGAACATTTCCCCTTGGAAAACAGCTGCGAAGTCTGGGAGCAGAAAGTACCCACAGACTTTATTTTAAATTTAAAACATTTTTATTTTGCTATTTGCAGTGAAATTGATCAATGTGGATTACAAGATAACATTAAACATAAGAATAAAATGAACAGGACAATACACACACTAAATTAAAGTGAATGCAAACATACTTTTAGGCAATCGAAATTCAACTTATGAGGATTCAGCCGATCTTCTCTTAGAACGCCTTTCATTAGGTGCATGGATTCTGACTAAAGCCTAGGAAAACTTACACCTACAAACAATCAATTGTATCTGTTTAGTTTCCAGAGGGAGCCCTCTATTAGTACTGAGAGATTCCGTTTTAAAGTCTCTCCCCATCAATTAAAAGTTGAAATGTATGCATGTTTCTGTTTTCTCTCTGATTTTTCTCTAGCACTCACTGGATGCAAACTAAGCATCCGCAAATCCAACCTTAAGGGCTTCCCTGTATGAAGCTTTTCGTTTTGTACCTTTGTCTAGTGGGATTTTGCATAGGTTTAAACCTATCTAAAATATACTTCAAAAACAGGGAAGTTCACTGCAATGTGCTGGAAAATTCATACTAATTGGACTGTCAAAGTGCATGCTGCAATGCCTTGGGCCCAAAACTATATCAGAAAAGTGAATTTGCTCTTCAGCTGCAACTTGTAAGCTAGCAGCCATATCCCTCTGATCCGATCCAGAAAAAGTCAGTACCAGACTGCAGAGGCCTGAGACTTTGTTGTTGAGGGAAAGGAACTTGAATGAACAAAGATGGAAACACATCTGAAACAGTAGTAATAGTAGTAGCAATAGTGGTAACTTTGGTTATAGTAACAACTAGCAGTAGGCCCATGTTGTGCTGAACATATAGTTAAAAATACTAAACATAGGTATAAAAGATAAACTGCACCAAGTATAATAAATCCAGAAATGGTTATAAACAAAGATTTTTCACAGACTCTCTGTAGTTTTAATGCTGGACGTAGGTACGTGATATTTACGTGTGTATGTTTTCCTGCACTTACATGCTACTAAATCTATTTTCCCCTTGCATTTCCAGGTTTCCCTAAGTCTTCGGTTCCCTGCTCATGGATGTTAATGCTGGTGAATTCAGAGGTGTGCGAGTAAAAAGCGGTGCCGTGTGAGAACCCACCAGTGGGATGTTCTTCTCTTCATGGTATGAGCATTGGACATTGCGGAATTGATTCGCCAGAAACCTCGTCCCCTCCTAAAACCACAGGCGCTACACAACCAGTGTACATCTGCTATGACCTACATCCGTGTTGATGAGAGACAGGAACACTGCAGAGTCATTTTAAGCTGCCAGAATAATCAACTGTATGTAAAACATGGCCTAAAGGACTCTCCAGCTAACAACATGCATCCATTAAAGAGCCTAGAGCCTCACATAGTGACTGGGGATTTTAACCCTTTAGAGTTATGTTATATAGGTAAGACAACCTCTGTCAGTAATGCAGAAACCAGGCTGTATCGGAGTCTTGAGAATCTCCACTGGGCGGCCATGACTGATTCCAGGCTGTACACTCACTGTGGAAGTGTGGATAGCAAGTACATTTTCCACTGTAAAAACACCTGCCATTTGTCTGAAGGGTTTTCAGAAAGCTCCCAGGTACAGAACCTAGTGGAGACTTGCAGACATTTCCCCTTATGTCCTGAGAGATTTCCAGTACAAAGAGACTTACCAGTACCTCCCCTTGCCAGAGTGCCTCAGTGGCTCTTACCTTCAGGGGATGAGAGGGCCCTACACGGAGATGCCAAAAGAGATCTTAAAGAAAAGCTGAGAATTCACAGCGCTAAGGTCGCAGAACCCAGTAAGCCTATGCGCCCTCAGGCTTCTGTGAGTGATCTCGTTTCAAAGGAGTTCACGGACAGCAGGTCATGCCAGCGGTACAAAAATGGATGCGCTGTGAACTACGGTGCAGTATTTGTGCAGCAAGCTGCTCTCAGCCAGAGCCTCGCCCCACTCACGAGGGAGAGGTCTGGCTTCTCACACAGACTTACTAACTCAGGAGACATCAAGCAGGAAGCTCTTAGACGTCTGCAGCTTAGGCGGCAACACAGCTCTCCTAACTTGGGCCTTCTTCATGGAGAAGAAAGCAAACTGATCGTCGCATCAAAAACCACAGAGTATATCAAGGAACTGGAGCAGAAAGGAGCACCTGAGGTGGAACCAGATAGGAGAAGGTGCTGGAAAGGCAGAATGTACATACCTACTTTTGAGGAATTCAAGAGGATGAGAAACAGTTCCACTGTAAGCAATAAGGAGAAAATGCAACAACCGGATACGGAGTCCTCTATAAGTCAGAAGTTTGAAGCAGACATCGGTATGAATACGTGCATATCACGTGCAGAAGAAGTTCCAAAGTATAGCCATAGTGATGAAGGCTGTTTCACAGCGAAGGATGCTACTGAGGTCATTTATACACCCAAGGACTCGGCCGACTCTTCCCATCTTAACACCAAGGTGGCTTCCAGTGACAGTGTTCATTGCAAAAGAACAACCTTCATGGTGAGCCATGACGTATTGAAGGACAACAGCTGCCAGACTCCGCCTATGGATAAATCTTCCCCTCCCATTTGTTCAGGTCCTGCTCCAAGGTCACCTCTACAGGCGGTAGCGATTCACGGTGAGCAGGAGGAAGGCGCTCTGTGTGAGCTGCAGAGAGCGGGTGCAGCGAGATGCAAAGGCACCCATGCAGTTGCAGAACATTGCCTGGCATCTGACTCCCCATCTTCCTGCTGCCCATCTCTGCTTTTAGAAGCAACAGATCTGTCCAGCTATGGAGCCAAGCTTCAGAAAATGAAAGATGAGTTCATCGGTTCTGCTCTAGATCTTATCAAGAAAAGGTAACAAACATTTCAGTGGCTTGCGAGAGTGAGACACGGTGCAGTACAATGCAGTATTCTCACTTTTTCCTTGTCTTGGCATTCTTTACAGTTTGATGAGCTGTGGGGACATATTTTTTAGATAGCATCAATCAGAAGTGAAAATTAAATGCTACTGTTTTTAAGCCCCTAAAGTAGCGACATCAGTATTAACGTAAAACATGGTGATTCGTGTTGCATTTGTAGGTCACCATGGTGTAGCATACAGTCAGATGCCTGCAGTTTAATGCTTGCTTCCAGTTGTTGTAGATCACACAACCAAACCACAATCCGGTTCACATGCAAATTAACCTTGGTCAAGTTTAAATAATTGTAAAGTTTCCACCAAGAGACTTTATTTTATTTATACAGCTTGTTACCTGCTTCTCCAAAAAGGAATGCCCAAAGCAAGATACAAAAGACTTAAACAATTATCACAGGTATCTTAACAAGGACCTCTAGACCTACACAATTTAGAATTAATCTGGTTTCATTTTATCGGAGGTTAGGATCTGTTTTTAGGCAATAAGAGGTGCCCATGGGATTGAAGTCAGTTGTTGAAAGTCTGATAGGATTTCTTAATTACATACATATGGAAACCCCCCTTCCTGGTCTTGGGGAGCATTGTAATTACTGTCCCCGAGGTGGGGATTCACTTCTCTGGGGCCATGAGCTGGGGGCAGGATAACCTGCTGTGTAAATAAACCACTCTCCAGACTCAAGCTGTGTTCCAAAAAAACCGATAGTTTAGTGCAGAACTTTCAGGGTTCACCATAATGACAGTGACAGACTGGTTTATAGTGTCAGAAATCTCGCTCCTCTCCTTAGATATCAGTCTCTTCTTACAGCAGCACAGTAGGTCTGGTTTCTTGATTTCTCTTCTCCTTAGTCTTTGCACATGCCCAAGCTAGTCTGATACTCTCTTTAGTTTCCTTACAGGGTCATGCATCAAAATGCGACATGGCAGTAATGCACATGATAAGGCATTAATGCATGCGTCAACACCATAACGCATGCGATAAATGTGTTACCGCACGGCGTGAATGCAAATTTTTAGAAGGGGAAGGGTTTGGGCGGGATTCATTAAAATGAGGGCCAATATCACACCGTGCAAGAGCATAACGCATGCTATCACACAGTTTTAACACCGGAAATAACTACACCTTTTTTCTTGGCATTGAGCTGTGCGATATGCCCAAAACAGCCATAATGCAATTTGTGATAAAATTTGCAAATTGCATTTCGGCCATTTCTGGGCTTGGGTGGAGCGAGAGGGAGGGAGGAGAGGAGTGGAGTAGGTAGAGAGAGAGAGAGCGCCTCTGGGGAGGCCTTCACAGTATTCAACTATTTATGTCTCTATAGGAGGGCCAGCTAATAGCGTGAGGTGATGGTGATGGTTTAGGGTTTAGGAGCCAGTTTTACATGCAGAATGAGACGTACGAGCAACACAGTAAACCTTGGTGAAGATTTCACAACATTTGGAGTGAGGAAAGTCTCTAGAATCCATCAAGCTAGGGCGAGAGAACATAGTATAAATCTCAACTTTGTGAGACGTTCCTCACTCTAAATGATGTCAAATCTTCACCAAGGTCTGCTGTGTGCTGTTAGTTGGCTGTTAGTTGGCCCTCTTATATTAGTATAAATAGTTGAGTACTGTGAAGGTCTTATAAAAAGTCTCTCTCTCTGAGTTGTGAAATAGAAGTATCGTGGGGTATGAAAACTTTTACTACATTATTATAGCATTTTGATGAATCTAGGGGTTAATTAGCAAAATGGTTTCTCACAAATTGTCCTGCTCAGCTCAAGGAGAAATCCCTCTGCTACAGCCTCAGGATCCTCCGAGCCCCCAAATCAGTTCCATCTGGCACAGTTGATTTCCTGGTGCAGATGAGTTCTTGCTTTAGTTAAAAGCAGCTTTTATCTTTTACTTTTTCCACTCCCACACTGTATTGCTCTCTTTACTTCTCCTCCTCTGCTCTCAAGTCTCTAGGGATTTTTTTAAGGGAAAATCCCTGCACTTCTGGCTGCTCCCTTCTGAGATACTGGGAGAGGATCACAGCTCCAACCCACTCTCTCTCCTTACTATCTGGAACCGCCCCTAACTCAAGAGAGTCAGGGTTTTTAGGCACCTCTGCTCATAACTGAACCCCTAAGAGGAGGAAACCCTCCCCCCCTTGTCTGTCAATAAGGCAGGATACACCCCCTGATATGCAGTTAACCCAGGGCTCTGGAATATTCTCCAAGGACAAGCAATATGGCAGTCCTCACGCATGGGTGACATGTCCTGATTACCCAGTCAGAACTGGGGTAATTGAAATCTCCCATAATTACTATTCTGCCAAATTTGTTATCTTCCTTAATTTCTCTTAGCATTTCATTGTCTGTCTGATCATTTTGGCTATTTTGACCTGTTATACTCTTCCCCAACACACTTGGGGGTTCTACCCATAAAGTTTCTACTATGTATTTAGTCTCCTGCAAGATGTTTATCCTCTACGCCATCCTGAACATAAAAGTGCCAACCCCCACTAAGTTGATCCTCCCTATCACTGCGATATCATTTGTACCCTGGTATAGCACATCCCATTGGTTATCCTCCTACCACCAGGTGTCTGAGATGCCAATTTATATCTTCCTCTTTATTCAGTGCTTACACTCTGTAACTCTCCCAACTTGATTCTTAGACTTCTGGCATTGGTATACAGACATTTCAAAGTATGTCTTTTGTTTGTATTAATAACCTTATCAATTGACAGGGATAATTTGGAATCTTTTATCTCAGGTGGTACTTTTGCTTTTATTGGAACCTCAGTGTTGGGTGCCCTGACTCTCCTGTTTCATTAGTTTCCTTCGAAGATACCTTCCTACAAACCATGCACTGCTTAGTGACTTGTCAGCTTTCCCCCTTGTTCTAGTTTTAAAGCTACTCTATCTTCTTATTAAAGGTTAGCACCAGCAGCCTGGTTCCACCCTGATTAAAGTGGAGCCCATCCTTTCAGAAAAGGCTCGCCAGTCCCCAAAAGCTGCCCAGGTCCTTACAAAACTGAATCCCTCTTCCCTGCACCATTGTCTCATCCACGCATTGAGACTCCGGAGCTCTGCCTGCCTCTGGGGACCTGCACATGGAGCAGGCAGCATTTCAGAATGCTTCAATGGAATTGATGAAGTAGCAGGAAATGAGAAACTTCAGTAGGTTACAAACACAACATTCATAGTAATGACAGCAGAAAAGGACCAGATGGCCAATTCAATCTGCCCAGCAAGCTTCTTATGGTAATATCTATCGCTCCATGCAGGATACCCCCATGTTTCTCTCAAGGGTAGTAACTGCCACTCTGTGAAGTTACTCCCAAGCTTTAGGATAAGGATAGTAATATTTATAATTAATCAAAACCAAGCAACTGTCAAACCCATAAATTACTGCTAGCAACATTATTACTGGTTGAGAAGCCTTCTTGATAATTCAGACAATGCTGCTTGACGTTCTTTGCTTTAGGACTTGGTCATAAAAGCCATCCTGTGCTTATTCCCTTATGTCATCTTAATAATTCAGACAATTCTGCTTGACGTTCTTTGCTTTAGGATTTGGTCGTAAAAGCCATCCTGTGCTTATTCCCTTATGTCATCTTAATAATTCAGACAATGCTGCTTGACGTTCTTTGCTTTGGGACTTGGTCATAAAACCCATCCTGTTCTTTTTCCCTTATGTCTGTGTGTTAGTACCCCAGACCATAAACGTCAGGACCCTTGTTGGTTATCTGTATCTAGTTCCCTCCCCCTTTCATCCCCCGCTGCTAAAGCAGGGAGCAATGTTGCAGTTGCATCTAAAGCATCAAGGCTATTGATTGAGGGTAGTAAGCCCCATGCCTCTTTTTCATTTCCATCCTCTGGCCTTTAGGGATCCTCTGTGTTTATCCCATGCCCCTTTGAATTCTTTGACTCTTTTCTTCTTCACCACTTCCTCCGGAAAAGCATTCCAAGCATCCACCACTTTCTCCATGAAGAAATATTTCCTGACATTGGTTCTGAGTCATCCTCCCTGGAGTTTCATTTCTATTATTTCCTTTCCGACAGAAAAGGTTTGAAGTTTAAGAACATAAGAAATTGCCATGCTGGGTCAGACCAAGGGTCCATCAAGCCCAGCATCCTGTTTCCAACAGAGGCCAAAACCAGGCCACAAGAACCTGGCAAGTACCCAAACACCAAGAAGATCCCATGCCACTGATGCAATTAATAGCAGGGGCTATTCCCTAAGTAAACTTGATTATTAGCAGTTAATGGACTTCTCCTCCAAGAACTTATCCAAACCTTTTTGGAACCCATCTACACTAACTGCACTAACCACATCCTCTGGCAACAAATTCCAGAGCTTTATTGTGCGATGAGTGCAAAAGAATTTTCTCTGATTAGTCTTAAATGTGTTACTTGCTAACTTCATGGAATGCCCCCTAGTCCTTCTATTATTCGAAAGTGTAAATAACCGAGTCACATCTACTCGTTCAAGACCTCTCATGATCTTAAAGACCTCTATCATATCCCCCCTCAGCCGTCTCTTCTCCAAGCTGAACAGCCCTAACCTCTTCAGCCTTTCCTCATAGGGGAGCTGTTCCATCCCCTTTATCATTTTGGTTGTCCTTCTCTGTACCTTCTCCATCGCAACAATATCTTTTTTGAAATGCTGCGACCAGAATTGTACACAGTATTCAAGGTGCGGTCTCACCATGGAGCGATAGAGGCATTATGACATTTTCCGTTCTATTAACCATTCCCTTCCTAATAATTCTTAACATTCTGTTTGCTTTTTTGACTGCCGCAGCAAACTGAGCCGACGATTTCAATGTATTATCCACTATGATGCCTAGATCTTTTTCCTGGGTGGTAGCTCCTAATAAGGAAACTAACATCGTGTAACTACAGCAAGGGTTATTTTTCCCTATGTGCAACACCTTGCACTTGTCCACATTAAATTTCATCTGCCATTTGGATGCCCAATCTTCCAGTCTTGCAAGGTCCTCCTGTAATGTATCACAATCCGCTTGTGATTTAACTACTCTGAATAATTTTGTATCATCCGCAAATTTGATAACGTCACTCGTCGTATTCCTTTCCAGATCATTGATATATATATTGAAAAGCACCGGTCCAAGTACAGATCCCTGAGGCACTCCACTGTTTACCCTTTTCCACTGAGAAAATTGACCATTTAATCCTACTCTCTGTTTCCTGTCTTTTAACCAGTTTGTAATCCACGAAAGGACATCGCCTCCTATCCCATGACTTTTTAGTTTTCGTAGAAGCCTCTCATGAGGGACTTTGTCAAATGCCTTCTGAAAATCCAAATACACTACATCTACCAGTTCACCTTTATCCACTTGTTTATTAACCCCTTCAAAAAAATGAAGCAGATTTGTTAGGCAAGACTTCCCTTGGGTAAATCCATGTTGACTGTGTCCCAATAAATCATGTCTTTCTATATGCTCTACGATTTTGATCTTGAGAATAGTTTCTACTATTTTTCCCGGCACTGAAGTCAGGCTCACCCCTGAAAACCATCTCCGGAACTGGTATCTCCCCAACATCCTTATTAGTAAACACGGAGGCAAAGAATTCATTTAGTCTTTCTGCAATAGCCTTATCTTCCCTAAGAGCCCCTTTAACCCCTCTGTCATCTAATGGTCCAACAGACTCCCTCACAGGTTTCTTGCTTTGGATATATTTTAAAAAGATTTTATTATGAGTTTTTGCCTCTATGGCCAACTTCATTTCAAATTCTCTCTTTGCCTGTCTTATCAATGTTTTACACTTACCTTGACAATGCTTATGTTTTACCCTATTTTCTTCAAATGGATCCTTCTTCCAATTTTTGAAGGATGTTTAATTGGCTAAAATATCCTCTTTCACCTCACCTTTTAACCATGATGGTAATCGTTTGTGCATCATTAAAACGTTTCCGGAGACTGGTGGTCTGTATCATATCTCCCCTGCATTTCCTTTCTTCCAGGGTATATGTATTTAGATCCTTCAGCCTCTCCTCATATGTCTTCCAATACAGACCCCACACCATTGTTATTGCCCTTCTCTGGATCGCCTCCATCCTGTCTCTCTCCAGAACTGAACACAGTACTTCAGGTGAGCCTCCCCAAAGACCTGTACAAGGGCATTAACACCTCCTTTTTCCTGCTGGTTATTCTTCTCTCTATGCAGCCCAACATTCTTCTGGCTTTAGCTATTTCTTTATCACATTACTTCGCTGTCTTCAGATTGCCAGATACTATTACCCTAAGGTCTCTCTCTTGGTCCCTGCACATCAATGTTTCACTCCCCATCATATACTACTCTTTCAGATTATCACACCCCAGAAGTATCACTCTGCACTTCTTGGCATTGAATCCCAGCTGCTAAATCTTCGACCATTATTCAAGCTTTCTTAAATCGCTTTTCATTCTCTCTACTCATTCCAGTCTGTCCACTCTGTTGTAGATCTTGGCATCATCTGCAAATAGACAAACTTTACCTTCTATCCCTTCCGCAATGTCACTCACAAAGATATTGAACAGAATGGTCCCAATACCGATCCCTGTCGCACTCCACTCAACACGGCTCTCTCTTCAGAGTAGGTTCCATTTACCATTACACGCTTTCTCCTATCTGTCAGCCAGTTTGTAATCCATGCCACCACCTTGGCGCTCATGCCCAAGCTTTTCATTCACAAGCCTCCTATGCAACCGTATCAAAAGCTTTGCTGAAATCCAAGTAAATCATATTGAGCACTCTTCCTCGATCCAATTCTCTAGTCACCCAATGAAAAAATCAATAAGATTGGTCAGACGAGACCTTCCTCTGGTGAATCCATGCTACCTTGGATCCAACAAGCCACCTGATTGTAGATAGTTCACTATGCTTTCCTTCAGCAGAGTCTCCATTAATTTTCCCACTCCCAAGGTGAGGCTAACTGGCTTGTAATTTGCAGCCTCCACTCTGCTTCCATTCTTGTGAAGTGAGACCATCACTGCCCTTCTCCAATCTTGTGGCACCACTCCCGTTTCCAGGGATCTATTGCACAGATCTTTCGGCGGAAAAGCCAGCCCATCTCTGAGCTCTCTCAGCATCTGGCCCCAGGGTCTTGTCCACTTTCATTTTACTGCCAACCCCTCCAGTGGCTTACCCAAAATATTTGGCACCCGAAGTGGATAATTCCTTTGGCACCCTGCCCAGATTCACTTCTCTGTCCCTCCTCTCCCCTCACTTCTCCGCCCTTCCTCCCCCCCCTCCACAGTGATCTCTGATTCCCCCCTCCCTCACACAGCCTCGCTCTCTTTCTTGCACACACACCCCTGCACACAGGCTCCCACCATTTCTCTCTCTCACACACAAACATGCACTCTCACTCCCATACACACACACAACCATGCACTCACACACACATAGACACAAACACACACTCTCTCTCACTTCCTACCCCGCTCCCCCCATCAGAAGCACAGCAGCAGCTTCCTCCTTCAGCCCCCACAACAGATGGGGACTCTACTTTTTTTTTTGAGGCGGCACAGGGGCTGGTGCAGCTCTACTTCCTGCATCTGTGGTGGGAAGGGGGGCTAGCGCTATTGCTTTTCTTCCTTTTTTGGGCCGCAACTGCATGACCTTTCCTTCTTCCCATCCATACGGACCCACCACTTCCTCTTCCGGGCCGCAGGGGGTGGGAAGGAGAAAAAGCTATGCAGTTGCCAGCTCCAGACCCAGTGCACTCTAGGTGGCCACCCAGTGCTTCCACTGCTCGCGGCCCAGAGGCCTCCCTCTTCTTTTTCCTCTTACTTTTTTTTACTTTCCTAACATATAGATTTGTTGCCTTTGTAAAAGCTCCTTATAATTTGGCCCACTGTTGTTTCATCTCACCCATTTTCTCTCAGTATTTCACTTCTTTTTCAGGGACATCCCCATTTTGACAAATTCCATATTTGTGAAATTCAAAATTCAGGTCTTCATGTGACTTCTCTGTGTCCTCTTCGTGATATCAGACCACACCGTCTGATGATCACTGGTGTTCAGGTGGGCACCTACCTGGACATTATCCCCATTAGGGAGCACTAGGTCGAGTATCACACCCTCCCTCGTGGGTTTCATTACCACCTGTTTGAGCAGATCACCTTGAAGGACATCCAGTATCTCTCTACTTCTTGTAGATTCCACAGAAGGGATACTAAATTCACATCTGGCAGATTAAAATCACTCTGTGTGTGTGTGTGTGTGTGTGTGTGTGTGTTTTGACAGTGGGGATTATCTTTAAAATGTAAAAATGTTGACTCATCTTTGAACATCATTGTTTCTTTTTTAGTTACTCTTTCATGTTGGCTGTGTATGAACACTTGTTTGGGATGATTTCATAAAATAAATGTTCAAAAAACAAATCAGCAGCTGGTAGTTTTGCATGAAAAATTGTAGAAAGAAGCCATGTTTAACTTTGTACCATGTAGAGGTTGTGTCTCATTGAAACATACAATTCGACCAGGGGTGTCTAAACCTTTGCACACAACTGTATGTGCCGAGTGAAACTGCATGGTGGTGATTAGCTGCTCTGCCTGGGACAGTTTTCAGCCTGATGCATCTAGCCAGCTAGCTTCTTATTTAGCCAGTTAGATCCTTTGGGAAAAAAAAGTCATCCACGGGTGTTAAAATTAATGACATGAGGAGAGAAAAGAATGAATAGCAAGAAGACGCGTGAAACCGAAAGCAGTAGTGACAAAACCCAGGCAGGTTCATGTTTTGAGTAACCTCGCTTCGGATTCTCCTTTTGGATATGCCGTTATATTTAGAACCGTCCCCCATGTCATTCCTGGGAAATTTGTCTTTAAGAGCAGACTAGGAATGCCACAGAAAGTGAAAAATCAGGAAACCGTTAATTGCCTTTCCCAGGCAATTCCTGGGGCACGCTCTGACTTTTCTTTCAGAGCATAGATGGCGCACGGGGAGGGGAAAGACATACTTAGTTTATTACTATTCCATGTAGTGTATTTTTTTGACTGGTAGCAGTAAGAGGTTGACAGTAACTGGATTTTCATAATGTGTTCGTTGATTGCATTTTTCTTCCTAATAGCAGAAACATCTAGCAGAGCAGTAAGCAGGTTGACTTCTCAGTGGTGAATCTCGTCAGTGAAGCACAGAGCTCCTTCTGTGGCATGAGTGAGCCCGTTAGTGAATTCTCCTAGGTCTTCACTGCAAGCACAGAAAGTCACCGTATGACGTAGGACTGCTCAGTCTCAGAGGATGTATTTATGTGTGCATGTGCTCTATTTAATCACCAGTGTGGAAGGGCCATGCACGTCTCTAGAAAGAGATCAGCTGCAATAAATTAGAAATGCAAAACTAGTCATAAAACATCAAAAAGTCTATTATGGGATGTGTGTAATAAATTAATTACCATGACAATATGGCTTTGTAAGAACAAGGCAGTTCAAAAGCTTTCTGTATATTTTTTTCCTCACTATCGGGTCTATCCTGTAAAGTGCGGCCGCGTTTACCCTGCTCCTAAGCCGCTTTTAACTCACGTTCCGGCCGCGTTAGCCCTTCCTGCGATCCCGAATCCCCTTTAACCTATTCCTACCGCGTCCAAAAATCCCCGCTGAACCCCTTCCGCCCGTGGCATGTATATTGCATGCAAACGAGCGAATTAGCTCGATATTGCATGCAAACGATCCAATTAGCTATTCCCTAGCATCCCGTAACCCGCGCCCCGACTATCGCTATCTTTCCCTGCCATTTTGTCGCGCGTTTAACCTGCAAACTTACCGCCTACCCTGACCCAGGCGGTAGAGGCATGGGTAAGGGTAGGTGGCAAGCTTTCCCCCAGCCCCCGCTCACCTGCCCCAGCCGCGATCATGGGTGCCGGTCTCCGTGGCAGCCCCAGTCCTCTCCCCTGCTCCCGAAGCAAAAAAAAAAAAGAGAAAAAAACGTTGCAGCCCCCCTCCGATGTCCGGAGGGGGCCGCGATCATGGGTGCCGGTCTCCGTGGCAGCCCCAATCCTCTCCCCTGCTCCCGAAGCCAAAAAAAAAAAAAAAGCGAAAAAAACGTTGCAGCCCCCTCTGGACATCGGAGGGGGGCTGCAACGTTTTTTTCGCTTTTTTTTTGGCTTCGGGAGGAGGGGAGAGGACTGGGGCTGCCACGGAGACCGCTTTCCCCCGTGCAAGTAAGTTGTTTCGCCGCTCAGTGTCTCTTCTCCCCCCTCCCGGAGCAGGTCGCGAAAAGCAGCCTTGCTCTGGGACGGGGGAAAATAGAAACTGAGCGGCGAAGCTAAAAAAAACAAAAGCAATTTGGGTTTTTTTTCAAAATTGACAATTTTGTTTTTTTTTCAAAAGCGACTTACTTTTGGGATCTGTCAAGATCCCAAAAGTAAGTCGCTTTTGGACGCCGACCCGGACCCCCAACCCGGACCCGACCTGACCGCTGTCAGTCTGTTCGCCCTGCTCCGGAAGGGGGGAGAAGAGGTAACAGCGGCGGAGCAAATTTGGCAAAACTTATCTTTTTTGCAGCCATTAGCCATCAGCCATCATCAGAATCATCAGGAACACGATCTGGCCCCGTAGCTCCTCCCAACAAGATGGCCGCCTGCACGGGGAAAGCGTACAATTGGCCGCTGAAGATGTGGCGTCACATCCCGTGACGCCAAACGTCGTGACGTCACGTCTTCAGCGGCCAATTGTACGCTTTCCCCGTGCAGGCGGCCATCTTGTTGGGAGGAGCTACGGGGCCAGGTCGTGTTCCTGATGATTCTGATGATGGCTGATGGCTGCAAAAAAGATAAGTTTTGCCAAATTTGCTCCGCCGCTGTCACCTCTTCTCCCCCCTTCCGGAGCAGGGCGAACAGACTGACAGCGGTCCGGTCGGGTCCGGGTTGGGGGTCCGGGTTGGGTCCGGGCTGGGGGAAAGCTTCGCCGCTGTCAGTGTCTCTTCTCCTCTCCTCCCGGAGCAAGGCTGCTTTTCGTGCTCTGCTGCGGGAGGAGGGGAGAACAGACACTGACATCGGTGAAGCAACTTCCTGGTATCTGTCATTTCAAATGACATTTGAAATGACAGATACCAGCGTGGCGTGAAGCCTTAGGCCCGCGCACCCAGGATACTGTATAGGCGCTCTATCCAGTATCCTGGGTAGCGTGGGCCTAAGGCTTTTCGGACGCGGCTTACATTTGCATGTAATTAGGCTTCAGGATCGAGCGGTAGGTGAGCTGCACTGTGCGGGCGGTACCGCGGGTGCCGTAGGCACTAACGCAGCTCTTCCTACCGCTCGGTACTGGATAGACCTGTATGATAGGTTATAATAGCAATAATAATCTCTGGGTTTGGCATGATTCATTCAATTCCAGGCAGAGTAGGGGCACCGACTGTCAGGATATGTAATTGGTGTTGATCATTATTACCTAAATAAACGACGGACTAAGAAACAGAGATCGGCCTATCCTAAATGTCCTCCTATGCAAAGATTCAGTGCCATGGGGGGGAGCCCTGGGTTGATTCTCGAGCCCGGTGTCTATCTCAGAGGTCGGCTGGGGCCAAGGATGCTGCACAGGTTAGCATTCACAGCTTGAGCGGGGAGGGCGTCTCAGGCATCGCACACCAGCTACATCTTGTGGTCAGACTCGGGGCCTAAGTGTGCAGTCTGTGGCACCTGGCCTAGGGCAGGGCACTGCAATAGCAGGGCAAGGTGGGTGGGAAGAGAGTTAATGACAGGGAAAGCCCCCACTCACTTGAAAGCGAAGGTTCGTGGCACCGGAGTCCCAACAGAAGGCAGATCCGGTGACAGGAGCGGGAAGAATCTGCTGAGCCAAAAAGAAAAGTCAGAAAGGCTGTTAATTATGACTTTACTTTGACACACGATATAATATTAATTGGATTGTGCCACTTTCCTCACAGCTGCAGTGCTGAAGCTGCTGCTGAGTCTCCAGCCAGGATGTCGTGTGACCGTAAGATGGCAGATGATATTCCTCAAGAGGACAGCAATCCGTCTTCTGCCATCTCCATAGCAACATGGAGCAGCAAGATGGAGCCAAATAATGAGCCTGCCCGCGGAAGTGCAAAATGCAGTAAGTGTAAGAAATAAGCAGCCCTCCGCTTGGTGGGACGGCTGCAGTTTCTTGTTCTCTCTCTCACTGCGTGATGGCCAGGCTGTACCCAGGTAATAGCACGGTGAATTTTAATCATCGTCAGGTGGAAGAAGAGCAAGATAGCTCAGGCTGGCCTTTCAAAACCGGGCCTGCGTGGTGCCGATTTGAGAAATTAAAGTGAGGTGTAACCTGGCGTTTCTGTGGGCAGGGGCAGTGAAACGTCTTTTTGGTTGGGGAGACTAGGCCAGCCAAGCTCTGTCCCCTCCCCACCCCTTTCCTCCGATTCTCTCTCTCTCCCCCTGCCCTCCACATCCCCTCTCTCTCTCTTCCCCGCTCCCCCCCCCCCCCCCACTCACTCTCTTCCTTTCTCCCCCTCCAATAGTCCCTCTGCCCTCGTCCCACATCAGTCGGTGGCAGAAGGAGAAGAGCGGTTCTACCTCGGGCCACACCCTCTTCCTCCTCTCTGCCTGGCCTTGATTGCTGCTTTGAACCTGTGTGGCTGTACAGCGTCCCATGTGGTCGGGCTGAGAGCAGCAGATGTGGGGGGAAGGGGGGGCAGGGCTGAGGTTCCACTGCCCCTCCCCCTTTAGCCGCCGGACAGCTGCTGATCACCGGTCCCCGGCTCTCCCGCAGTGATTCTGTGGGAAGGGTCAGATTTTGGTCAGGCCCTGGCACCCATTCCGACGCCTATGACTAGGGGCAGCTTTTGCAAGCCTGTTTACGGCTTACGTTGTTTATTCAGCCTGGCTCATGTCCTATGCAACTTTTCATCAACAAATATTTTAATAATTAGCATACTTTATTAACTGCTTTTACCATACCTTTTCATCTTGCTGTCATTTACGCTCGCCACTTACCTGGCCTATTGTCTTGGCTGTCAACTACACCCATGTAGACATGTTGTAATTTAAGCGAGGACAAATGCGACCCACTCGATATGGTTTGTCTCTCTTGTAGAAAATTGCCTAGTTGGTCTTGAACGATGCATCTAAGTGAATACGATATCTGTTCTGTATTATTAAGAGGTCTGAACAGAATGACAGTACAGCTTTGGTATTTTGCTTTACTGGTACTCATAGGCAGCCTCTTCTGAGGAAGGGTTCACTTTAGCATGGAAAGAGGGGCTGTGCACCTAAGTCCATAAAAAGCTGCTCTAGACCTGATGAAGGGGACTCTTGTCCTGGAAAGCTCATGCTTTAATAAAGTGGTTACTCTACAACGTGCCGCTCGATCCCTGATGTCTCTTGCTCTAGATCTAGTTACCTAGTTACCCCCACCTCCCCTCCCCCACTACCCCCCCCTTTAATCATTCTCACGTGCACCTGCCCCTGTCCTACTGTAAATAAGTTTCATATACCAAATATCTCAAGTGCACATGCCAAATAACCTTGTATATTGGTTCTTTTTGTAACGCTGCCTGTTTGACTCTCCTCTCCCCCTCACCACCATCAACCTCGCCCTGGAAACTATCACCGTTTGTACCCGGTTCCCACCACCCCCACCTCCCCCCCCCCCCCCTCCCTCCCCCCCCCCTTAATCATTCTTATGTGCACCTGCCCCTGTCCTACTGTAAATAAGTTTCATATACCAAATATCTCAAATGCACATGCCAACTAACCTTGTATATTGGTTCTTTTTGTAACGCTGCCTGTTTGATTCTCCTCTCCTCTTCTTTGTATATCACCCAGTTAACCCCTCCCCTGTTCATTGTAATTTCCTTTCCTCTCTCAGTTATTTGTAAACCGACATGATGTGTCCTACGAATGCCGGTATAAAAAAGTTTTTAAATAAATAAATAAATATAGAGAGATATATATACAGGAACAACGGAGATGTAATACACGCTCTATAGTAAAGCAGCAAGAAAATTAGAGTATGAAAGCTATAAGTAAGTCCTTACGGTATACTTTCTAGAAAATTCTTTATCTTTATTAATTGATGCAAAACTCCAAAGTCTTGAATTAAAATAATCGACTTATAATGAGTTATTGTCCCCCGACACGGTCACCATGCTTTGCCGCATGGGCTGCATCGGGAGAACATAAGAAATTGCCAGGCTGGATAAGACCAAGGGTCCATCAAGCCCAGCATCCTGTTTCCAACAGAGGCCAAACCAGGCCACAAAACCTGGCAATTATCCAAACACTAAGAAGATCCCATGCTACTGATGCAATTAATAGCAGTGGCTATTCCCTAAGTAAACTTGATTAATAGCAGTTAATGGACTTCTCCTCCAAGAACTTATCCAAACCTTTTTTGAACACAGCTACACTAACTGCACTAACCACATCCTCTGGCACAAATTCCAGAGCTTTATTGTGCATTGAGAGAAAAAGAGTTTTTCTCCGATTAGTCTTAAATGTGCTACTTGCTAACTTCATGGAATGCCCCCTAGTCCTTCTATTATCTGAAAGTGTAAAATAACCAATTCACATCTACTCGTTCAAGACCTCTCATGATCTTAAAGACCTCTATCATATCCCCCCTCAGCCATCTCTTCTCCAAGCTGAACAGCCCTAAATTCTTCAGCCTTTCCTCATAGGGAGCTGTTCCATCCCCTTTATCATTTTGGTTGCCCTTCTCTATACCCTCTCCATCGCAACTATATCTTTTTTGAGATGGCGGTGACCAGAATTGTACACAGTATTCAAGGTGCGGTCTCACCATGGAGCGATATAGAGGCATTATGACATTTTCTGTTTTATTAACCATTCCCTTCCTAATAATTCCTAACATTCTGTTTGCTTTTTGACTGCTGCAGCACACTGAGCCGATGATTTCAATGTGTTATTCACTATGATGCCTAGATCTTTTTCCTGGGTGGTAGCTCCTAATATGGAACCTAACATCGTGTAAACTATACCAAGGGTTATTTTTCGTTATATGCAACACCTTGCACTTGTCCACATTAAATTTCTTCTGTTATTTGGAGGCCCAATCTTCCCATCTTGCAAGGTCCTCCTGTAATGTATCACAATCCGCCTGGGATTTAACTACTCTGAATAATTTTATGTTGATAACCTCCCTCGACGTATTACTTTCCAGATCATTTATATATATATTGAAAAGCACGGGTCCAAGTACAGATCCCTGAGGCACTCCACTGATTACCCTTTTCCACTGAGAAAATTGACCATTTAATCCTACTCTCTGTTTCCTGTCTTTTAACCAGTTTGTAATCCACGAATGGACATCGTCTCCTATACCATGACTTTTTAGTTTTCTTAGAAGCCTCTCATGAGTGACTTTGTCAAACGCCTTCTGAAAATCCAAATACACTACATATACCGGTTCACCTTTATCCACATGTTTATTAACCCCTTCAAAAAAATGAAGCAGATTTGTTAGGCAAGACTTCCCTTGGGTAAATCCATGTTGACTGTGTTCCATTAAACCATGTCTTTCTATGTGCGCTACGATTTTGATCTTGAGAATAGTTTCCACTATTTTTCCCGGCATTGAAGTCAGGCTCACTGGTCTATAGAAACATAGAAACATAGAAATGACGGCAGAAGAAGACCAAATGGCCCATCTAGTCTGCCCAGCAAGCTTCACACATATTTTCTCTCATACTTATCTGTTTCTCTTAGCTCTTGGTTCTATTTCCCTTCCACCCCCACCTTTAATGTAGAGAGCAGTGATGGAGCTGCATCCAAGTGAAATATCTAGCTTGATTCGTTAGGGGTAGTAGCCGCCGCAATAAGCAAGCTGCACCCATGCTTATTTGTTTTACCCAGACTATGTTATTAGCCCTTATTGGTTGTTTTTCTTCTCCCATGCCGTTGAAGCAGAGAGCTATGCTGGATAGTTACCCGGATCGCCCCTGGAACCTTTTTTAAATATTGGGGTTACATTGGCCATCCTCCAGTCTTCAGGTACAATGGATGATTTTAATGATAGGTTACAAATTTTAACTAATAGATCAGAAATTTCATTTTTTAGGTCCTTCAGTACCCTAAGATGCATGCCTTCCAGTCCAGGTGATTTGATACTCTTTAGTTTGTCAATTTGGCCTACTACATCTTCCAGGTTCAGAGTGATTTCGTTCAGTTCATCTGACTCATCACCCCTGAAAACCATCTCCGGGACTGGTATCTCCCCCAACATCCTCATTAGTAAACACGGAAGCAAAGAATTCATTTAGTCTTTCTGCAATGGCCTTATCTTCCCTAAGAGCCCCTTTAACCCCTCGGTCATGTAATGGTCCAACAGACTCCCTCACAGGTTTCTTGCTTTGGATATATTTTAAAAAGTTTTTATTATGAGTTTTTGCCTCTAAGGCCAACTTCATTTCAAATTCTCTCTTTGCCTGTCTTATCAATGTTTTACACTTAGCTTGACAATGCTTATGTTTTATCCTATTTTCTTCAGTTGGATCCTTCTTCCAATTTTGAAAGATGTTTTTTGGCTAAAATAGCCTCTTTCACCTCACCTTTTAACCATGATGGTAATCGTTTTGCCTTCCTCCCACCTTTCTTAATGTGTGGAATACATCTGGACTGCACCTCTAGGATTGTATTTTTAAACAATGTCCATGCCTGTTGAACACTTTTAACCTTTGCAGCTGCACCTTTCAGTTTTTTTCTAACTATTTTCCTCATTTTATCAAAGTTTCTTTTTTTTTTTTTTTTTTGTAATTTTTTATTTATAAAAGCAGAATACAGCACGCAACAATGCAGTACATTAAACGGCTGATACAAAATTAACAACTTTCAGTACAATCAAAGTTTCTCTTTTGAAAGTTTAGTGTTAGAGCTGCAGATTTACTTATTGTCCCCCTTCCAGTTATTAGTTTAAATTTGATCATGTTATGATCACTGTTGCCAAGTGGCCCCACCTCCATTACCTCTCTCACCAAATCCTGCAAAACTCCAAAGTCTTGAATTAAAATAATCCACTTATAATGAGTTAATGTCCCCCGACACGGTCACCATGTTTCGCCACATAGGCTGCTTCGGGAGGGACAGTAAAATGCCATTCAAAGAGCTTTTGGCAGCATCTTTAACTTTTTATTGAGTTTGGGAGTTTGAAGACCCTGCCAAAAGCTCTTTGAATGGCATTTTACTATCTCTCCTGATGCAGCAAAACATGGTGTGACCATGTTGGGGGACATAAAATAATCCACTTATGAGTTAAATTCAAGACTTTGGAGTTTTGCATCAATTAATAAAGATAAAGATTTTTCTACAAAGTATGCCATAAGGACTTATAGTTTTCATATATATATCCTATATCATATCTCCATGAATCCCGACCCTCTCACAGCGTCACACAGAAATAATTCTCAAACTCTCTTGGAACCTATTTGATTGGCTTGAAATCCCAGGAGGTCTAGCTGAGAGTGATTTAATAGCTGCTGCTCTGGTCAATACATTTCTAGTGAAAAAAAAAAATCCTTTTCACTTAGCATAGAGAAAGGTGATGTGACGAGGTGAATGACTGTGGTTCTTTGAATAATGATGACAATACATAATCTGATTTGGATTGAGAGAGCCGATCAGAAGCATGTAACTCTGATTTAATTCTAGTACTTCAGCTCCAGCTGCCGTAGGTCCAGCTCGGATATAACGCACGAAACGGCCGACTCTGCAAAAGCTCACAGGGAGTGCCGCTTAAGACCTCATTTCAGTGACCCAATGCCCACCGATGCTGTGAAGAGAAAACAGCTGGAGATGAAGATAGCGGCGGCAGCGGCGGCCCGACTGCATGCACAGAGGCGGCGGCAAGAGAGGGAGGCGGGTAAGCCCTGACGCAGCTTTTGTTCCCCTCTTAGAATTGTGTCCAGCGTTCCGTGCCCTCGGCAAACCTGGGAACCAATGCCGGACTTTACTGGGACCTGAGATGTTAATGAGGGAGTAGGCCCCGAAGAGTACAGATTTTTTTCCCCCGTCCCACTTTATTTTAAATGGTGCCGGCAAAATACTTTCTGTCGTTTCCTGCAGTCCAGCACAGCGCTGGGCCAGTCAGATTGGGAATGTGGCTATTTGTACCTCGGTTTATTTTGGGGTCGCTAAAGTCAATTAAGGAAACGCAAAGAGCCCTACATTCCAAAAATCAGTTCAGCTTCGAGATGGGGGACTTACTTTACGAATGTAAGTGCAACCTAATTTAACTGATTTAGATATTGTACGATTTCTATTAATTTAATAGTGGAGAGTAGGCTTGAAAATCTAAAAATGCACTTAAAGGAAGAAAAAAGGAAAAGGTGGATCTGACAAAACCTTCAGTCTGTATTCTGTTTATTTTTACTTTTATATAGAGAGCCTTACAACAAAAAGATAACTTCCAGCAGCAATCTAGTTAGGGACAGAGAGCAGAGCTCAGAGCTGGGCTTAGGTAACACGAAAGAGGTAGATTTTTAGGTTTGAAAAATGAGGAACATTCTTGGACATCCAGGGGGAATTAGTTCCAGAGGAAAGGCCCTGGCAGTGAAAAGTACTTATGTGTCCTTGTGAAAGAAATATGAATCAGAATAAAAGAGGATGTTCCGAATATTATTTAACTGACAAATTATGAAAATCATAAGCTGGTGCTGCTGCTTTAACTCCTAATTTATTCTTACCATTTTCTCCCACATTGCCGCAGTGTCTGCACCGTGCACCCTGTTCCTAAATCCCCGAGCTGTCAAAATCCTAGGTAATCTGTAAGCAAATTAAATGATGAAACGGAAAGGTATAAAATGTCGATCTCGGTAATACTGCAGTAACAAAATTCACAAAGAAATAAGAATTGGTACAATGTACCCATTACAGTACAGTTAACAATGTAATCATTTCTTTGTTCTGGACAGGCCCACCTTTGGATAAAGCCAATGCTGCTCATAGCTGTAGCTTTAACAAGGCGAGAAATCACATGCCGAGCTATTTGCACAGGTCCGAGTACCGCTGGAGCAATGTGAGCAGCTTGAGCACAGACAGTGGCATAGTAGGACTGAGCGATGACAAGACTGAAGCGGAAACCGGTTTCAGGAGGCACGGCAAATCGGTGGAGGTGGAGAGAGCGGACAGTGGTATTGGCCAAGCCCTTGCCAAGAAGTGGAAGAGCAGAGCTGCGGAGACCTTGGCTTCGCTCCAGGCTTGGGGCGCCCACAGGCCTTGCACCGACTGCGGCGAGAGGGACTTCGCTTCAGAGACCGACTCTCAGGGCAGAAGGAGAGAGAACCTCTGCGAGAAGTGCGCAATGCGCAGGACAGAACGTAAAGAAGCTGTCCTCGAATTCATCAACACAGAAGCCAGCTACGGCGAGGATTTACGCATCATCAAAGAGGAGTTTTACCTCCCAATGCAGTCGGCTGGCTTGCTAACCCAAGACCAGCTGCTTGTGGTGTTCAGCAACCTTCAGGAGCTGATTGACCTCAATGAGAAGTTTCTGGAGTGCCTCCAGGAAGAGATTGACCGAGCCTTTGATCAGGTATGTTGGGATTTCATTTTGTTTTGTACTATTTCCTGCCACAGGAGAAGGAGATCAGATGAGAGAAGGGTGACTAGATGCGGCATTCATCCCCTACTCAGAAACCTGAGGTTCCCATCGTCACATTGCTACAGCAATGCAAGTTCTAGTTTATGAGACACTGTGCTTGTTGTTACAGAATGTGTTTAAGCTGCGTGGAGGACACGGGGCTTGCAAGTAGTGTTTGGTTTATAGATACACACTGCTTGTGAGTCTCACAAAATTACTATGTTTATCCAGAACTATAGGCCTGCAAATTGTTGCTCATGGAAGCCACCTCATGAGCACTCTTCAATCTGTCCAAAGGCATTAACGTGGATCAATCAGATTCAAAATTTGTGTGAAGGTGAGCCGTGATCCTGACATTTTCTTCTTTTGAAATTCACTAGAACCTTGATCAGTGGCCATCACAAAATGTAAACAATGTCACCAAAAGCATGTTGTGGATACCTTTGTGTTGTGTTAAAAAAAACAAAAAACCCAAAACCATGAAAAGTAGAAAAACACCAGAAAATCCATGCATATGCATGATTTGGACTACTTTGTTTCTGAATCAGTTGCTTGTATAATATTCACAATTTCTGCAGTTAAGTTACTGTTTCAGCTTTGAGGACTTTGAGGATCACAAATACGTATCTTTGCACCCCCATTCGACATCAAAGTTCCCACCTACTATTGCAAAACAAACCAGCAAGGAACAGTCTAGTGAGAGATGCTTTTCAATCTCATGGAATCAAGGACTTTTTATGGCTTTCCCCCAATTTATAGCCAAAGAATTAAAAAAACAAAGAAGAGCGAAGGATCTAATGATTTTGATAGCCCCTTTTTTGGCCACATCAAATTTGGTTTCCACGGCTTCAGTGCCGAGCTTTTCAACAGCCAATAAGGTTGAAAATATTCCCATCCTTGATCACTCAGTACAGTGGGAATCTTATCCATCTGGACCCTCAGTCTTTGGCTGACGCTTCGAGCATCAATCAGTACCTCTAAGTTTCTTATCCCCCTCCTAAGCAAGATCTTTTAAGCCTTTCTGAATCAGGATTACAAATACATTGAGTCAGGTTTCATTTTAGTGCTGTACAAGCATACCACGAGAATTCAGGAGGAATTCCTGTTTCTCTGGAACTCTACAACCGTGAGAGTTATGAAAGGTCTAAATCATCTTCAACCTCCTGTTAGAGCTCCTTTTATACCTTAGGATTTAAATATAGTTCTTGGAAGGTTTTATTTTTCATTGCTGTAACTTCTGCCCACAGAGTGAATGAGTTACAAGCTCTAGACCCATACTCTCTGTGTACCCAGATTTTCAGCAACAGAGTAGTTGTTGAAAATGCATCTTAAATTTCTACCAAAAGTGTCTCTCAGTTTCACTTGAATCAATCCATTGTATTATCAGCATTTTTTCTGATGATAAAGATTAACAGGCTCTTCATCCCTTGGACTGCAAAAAGCTTTATTGTTCTGTTTGTAGAGAACAAAGTCTTACAGAAAATCTTCACAAATGTTCGTCTCTTTCAACCTAGTCAAACAAGGGTTTTCAGTTACAAAATGATCTTTTTCTACATGGATTTGCTGTTGCATATCTGATTGTTATAATTAGTCAGGACAACCACTTCAAAGTAAGGTAAAACTCCATAACATAAGGCCTACGGCAGCTTCCTTAGCCCATCTTCGCTCTGCTTCTATAGAGGAAGTCTGCAAAGCTGCCAACTAATTTTCTAGCCATAACTTCACTGCTCATTACTGCCTAGGAAATGCTTCCCATCACTTTACTAGTTTTGGCCAAATAGTTCCCAAAAGTTTATTTAACTAATTCCTTCAACTCTCCCTCCAGCCTCTATCAAAGTCTAGGTTACATGTACCATTGCTGATATAAAGCAGAGTTGCTTACCTGTAACAGGTGTTCTCCGAGGATAGAAAGATGTTAGTACTCACACATGGGTGACATCATCCAATGGAGCCTGGTACGGAAAACTTATGTCAAAGTTTCCAGAACTTTGATTTGGCATACTGAGCAAGCCTAGCATGCCCTACACCACGCATCCATGTAGCGTCCCTCTTCAATCTTATAACACAGAATCAGATTTTAAATAACAAAATTAGGAGAAACCCAACTTCACAGGGTGGCAGGCAGATTTTGTGAGGACTAATATCCTGCTGTTCTTGTAGAACACCTATTTCAGGTAAGCAACTCTGCTTTCTCCGAGGACAAGCAGGATGGTAGTCCTCATACATGAGTGAATCCCTAGCTACAGGCTGCTCCCCAACAAAAAAGGGGTCCAACAGATGCCAAACAGATGCCAATAGGCACAACAACAACAGTGCTATTGGTAACAGAGGGGGGACAGCATGAAACCAAACAATGGGCCCTAGGCAGGGAGAGTTGGGTTCTATACCTCAAAGAGATTCCGAAGGACAGACTGGCTGAACCTACTTTCACATCAGCCATCCCTATCCAGACAATAGTGAGATGCAAATGTGTGGAGAGAACTCCACATCGCAGCCTTGCAGATCTCCTCCATGGGAACTACTCGCAAGTGGGCCACTGACATTGCCATGGCTCTGACAGAATGAGCCTTGACATGACCCTCAAGATGCAGTCCTGCCTGGGAATAACAGAAGGAGATGCAATCTGCTAGACAATTGGATAGTGTCAGTTTGGTAATGGCAACTCCCAACCTATTGCTTTCAAAAGAATTAAAAAGTTGGGTGGACTGTCTATGGGCTTCTGTCCGCTCCAGATAGAAGGCTAAGGCTCGCTTGCAGTCCAAACTGTGCAGTGCTTGTTCGCCTTGGTGTGAATGGGGCCTGGGAAAGAAAGTTGACAGGATTATTGACTGGTAAGATGGAAGTCCATCACCACCTTAGGCAGGAACTTAGGGTGCATGCACAAGACCACCCTGTCATGACAAAACTTAGTATAAGGTAGATAAGTCACTAAGGCCTGAAGCTCGCTAACCCTGCATGCTGAAGTGACTGCCACCAAAAATATGACCTTCCAGGTCAGATGCTTCAGGTCACAGGTCACAGGTGTGCAGCGACTCAAATGGAGCTTTCATCAGCTGAGATAGTACCACATTGAGGTCCCAAGATACAGCGGGAGGCCTTAGGGGAAGCTTTAGTTGAACCAGGGCCCGCATGAAATGGACAATTATAGGATGTATAGAGATGGGCACACCTTCTTGGTATGCGCCATTTGCACTCAGGTGAACCCTAATGGAATTGGTCTTTAAGCCAGCTTCCGAGAGGTGCGGAAGGTAGTCAAGCAGTTTTTATGTGGGACAGGAGAACAGATCATGGCCTTCTACTCACACCATATGGAAAACCTCCTCCACTTCAGTCCGTAGGACTTTCTAGTGGAAGGCTTTCTAGAAGCCACCAGGACCTGAGACATCTTCAGAAAGATCAAGCGGCTGCAGGATTAACCTCTCAAGCCAGGCTGTGAGCGACAGGGCCTGGCAGTTGGAATGCCACAGCCTGTCGTAATCTTGCATGATGAGATCTGGGGAAATCCCCAGACTGATCAGTTTCCAGATGGACAACTCCCACAGGAGTGGAAATCAGACATGTTTTGGCCAATGAGGGACTATGAGGATCATAGTCCCTCTGTCTTTGTGAACCTTCGAGAGAGTCTTCACCAACACTGGAATTGGAGGATACACATACAGAAGATCCCTGCTGCAGAGACAGGGCAGGGCATCCAAGGCTGGATTGCCATTCATCCCATACAGGGAGCAGAACCGAGTTACCTTCCTGTTCCGGGGGATGCAACAGATCTATGTCTGAGCTCCCTTAGAGGCGGAAGATCCAATTTGCTACTTCCTGTTCAGGGACCACTCGTGAGGTCTGAAGGTATGACAGTCTGTCCACCACAACATTCTCCATACCTGCCAGATAAGTTGCCCTGAGCACCATCCTGTGGAGCAGGGCCTATGACAAAATCTGAACCGCTTCCTGACACAGGAGGTATGATCCTGTACCTCCCTGCTTGTTGACATATCACATCACTATCTGGATCAGGACAACTTTGTTGGATAGCCTAACTCTGAAAGTCCATAGCACATACCTGGTCACCCGGAGCTCCAGGAATTTGATCTGGCAACAGCTTTCCTGAGTGGACCAGAGGCCATAATTGTGAGTCCCTCTACATGAGCTTTCCAGCCCCGAGTGGATGCATCCGTGGTTAGGACAATTTGTGTAGGAGGACTTCGGAAAGAGATCCCCCGTTCCAGATTGGAGAGTACCCACCATCAGGAAAAAGAGTCTTAGAGAGATGGGGTGACTCGGTTGCAAGCCTGGAGGCTCTGCGATGGTTAGCGCTACTGCAACCTCAGTTGCTTTGTGCATGTGTAAACGTGCCAAGGGAGTGAGAAGGTCGGTTGCGGCAATGTGGCCCAACAACCTCAACATGTGCTGTGCTGACACCTGCTGGCTCCCCTGAATCTCTGCCACTATCGCTGCCAGGGTGGCAGCCCATGAATGAACCGTGACTATTATGGCTTCTATAAACTCCAATTGAGGTGACAAACTGAGATGGGACTTTGGGTAATTAATGACGAACCCTAGTGACTCCAACACCTGGATGGTCAAGCTCTTGGACCAAATGGCCCCTGCCTGAGATGTGCTCCTGACCAGCCAATGTCCAGATAGGGGGAAGGCATGCACTCCCAGCCTGCGGAGGTGCACCGCCCTCTAAGGCCAGGCATTTTGTGAAAAACACGTGAGAATGATACTAGCCCAAAAGGCAACACTCTGTACTTACAGTTTCCCCCACCACGAATCGGAGGATATTTCCTGTGACTTGGGAAGATCTCGACATGGGTGTACACATCCTTGAGATCGAGGAAGCATAGCCAGTCTCCGCTTAGTAGGAGGGGGTTCAAGTGTGCCTAGGGAACCATCTTGAACTTTTCTTTTTTTAGAAATGTGTTCAAGGCTCTTTGGAATCAGGAAATACCTGGAGTAGAATCCCTGCCTCTCTGGTGGAACAGGCTCGACTGCCCTGGCCATTTAAAAGGCGGAGAGCCTCATAAGCAATACTTACTGATGCACTACTGACCTCCAAAACAGACTCAGGGGGCAATTTGACGGGACACCCAATAAGTTTAATTGGTACCCTTGACGGAGGATGGACAGAACCACTGGTTCGAGGTTTATATTGGATCACCAGTTCAGGGGATCCAGCGTCTCAGGTACAACTGGCTTATGCTTCCTCTGATCCAGTCAAAATTCTGTCCCGGGAGTTGACTGAGGTGCCGGCTGGGGCTTGGTAGCTCTATGCTGCCTTGGACGGCCGTGGGTCACATGCTGCTGACGAGAATGATAAGGCGGAGGATAGTACTTCCTCTGGTGATAGAAAGACTTCCTCTGCCCCTGCCTCGCTGGCCTCTTGGATGAGGAGGACAAGTCCAGAGAGCTATCAGAGAGTTGTTGGAGGGTCTCATGATGGTCCCGTAACTGCGTATCTCCAAAGAGATTCTCCTCAGTACACAGCATGTCAGCGAGCCGTTTCCTGAACCTCTGAACAGAGATCCGACGCCCACAGCCATGCCATTCTGCGGGTGTTGATTCCCACTCAGAGGCCCTCGCTGCAGTTTCTAAAACATCATAGATCACATGGACCTCATGTTTTTTGCACTCCAGGCCCTTATGTACCAGCAACTGGAGGGAGTCTTGCTACTGCTGAGGCAGCTGCTCGGCTATCTCCTGCACCTGCTTCCAGAGGTACCGCAAGTATTGGCTCATGTAGAGCTGGTGGGAGGTAATTTGGGTAATAAGCATGGCCGCCTGGAAATCTTTCCTCCCAAGAGCGTCTAATACTCTGTGGTCCTTTCCCAGGGTGCCAAGGAATGGGTCCGAGAGCACTTGGCCCTCTTGAGGGCAAATATGATGACCATCGAGATTGGTAGGGTAGCTGATGCTTATCGAATCCAGTAGCCTTCTCAATGAGATAGACCCCGTCCACCTTTCTATTAATAGGAGTTATTGTGAGGGGGTGTTCCCATATCCTCAACAGCAGCTCCTTAAGGATATCATGCACTGGGACTGTCACAATTTCCTTAGAAGGCTCCACAAACTGGAGGATCTCCAGCATCTTTTGCCTGCCATCTTCCTCCGTCAGAAACTGAAACGAAATGGCTTCCACCATTCCCCACACAAACCTGCAAAGGATAAGTCTTCCAGCAGGAACTTCCTTCGCTCTTCTGGAGGAGGACTGTTCTGAGGGGAGACTCTCCGAGCCCTCGGAGGAGGACTCTGCAGTATCATACCCCAGGAATCATAGGGACCCTCATTCTCACTGTAATCAACAGGGGATGGGCCCTGGGTGCTTGGCTTTCATCCAGAGGCACAGTCACCAGCAAATCCAGTGCAGGCCCGGGTAGTTAGGCAGGAACAATTGGGTAGACTGGATGGCCTTATCTGGCAGCATCTATTCGATGTTGCTATGTAAACTATAATATTATTGATGTCAACATAACACCAAGTCATCTTGAAATGTGAATCCAGTCTGTTTTTTAGCAGTTATCTCAAATGCAATTAACTCTATTTCTTGAAGAATATATTGAGGAAGGTATTAGGAAACCAGGACCAGATTAGGAAATAACATTGACATGGATGTTAGATTGGAAACATTTGTAATTCATCACCTTGTCCCAGGAGAGTAGCCTTTCTGCACACTTATATTTCTGTCAGTTTAAATTCAGTTTAAAACTATAAGAAATGGTTTCAAATCTGTGGGACTGTAAGGTTACTCGTCTCGCTGCGGCAGCTCCTCAGTGCTATACCCTTTTTTTTTTTTTTTTTTTAAGTAGGATATCGGCATTTGAACTTGAAAACTTATGACTTTGTGGGACCAAACAATGATCCCCCAGGCTTGGAAACAAACACAGCCCAACTCCAGCCTCTCTTAAAACACTATGGGGCCGATTTTAAATATTACGCGCACGGGGTACATTTGTGCACGCTACCCGGCGCACACAAATGTACACCCGATTTTATAACATGCGCGCACTGCCGCATGTTATAAAATCCAGGATCTGCAGGCGCAAGGGGGTGCACACATGTGCACCTTGCACGCGCTGAGCCCGAGGGGAGCCCTGATGGCTTTCCCTGTTCCCTCCAAGGGCGCTCTGAAATCGGAGCGGCCTTGGAGGGAACTATTTTTTGGCCCCCCTCCCCCCCCACCTTCCTCTCCCTTCCCCTATCTAACTTACCCCCCAGCCCTAACTAAATCCCCCCCTACCTTTGTTTCAAAAGTTACGCCTGTCCGAGGCAGGCGTAACTTGTTCGTGCTGGCCGCTGTGCCGGAGGACTCTGGACTGCCCCCGGACCGCTCCCGGCTCCACCCCCGGACCGCCCGTTTTATAAAGCCCCGGGACATACGTGTGTCCCGGGGCTTGCGTGCGCCGCCGAGCCTATGCAAAATAGGCTCGGTGCGCACAGGGGTAGGTTTTCGGGGGTTACGTGCGTAACCCTTTGAAAATCTACCCCAATATCTTTATTCACAGCTTAAACATGGACACATCAATAAGACTGCCATCACTTTCAGATAGTGTACTGTCTTTACTCACAGTTCAGTACCGCTTCCCTCAGTACTCACACAGCTTCTTCACAGCTCAGTGTTTGGACAGTGTTATTCTGCAGGAGCTGCCTTCCTCCTGGAGACCCGAGCCTGGTCTGACTAACCCACCTGGGTCCCAGCGCTTATTCCTCCCCTATTGGGTCATGCCCACAGAGCTCTCGCTCACAGGGGGAATTGAAAGGGACCTAGCTTGATCCTGCACTGGTTTAAGGGGGAACTTAGGGGCACTGCCTCACAGGCTCCAAACCAAGCATTATAACCACTGAGCTAAAGGACTATCTCCCCTGATTGAGACCAATGTTCCTGCAAAATTTTGAAAGACTGTGTGCGCAAAAATGTTTTGGGTTTTTTTGTGCAATTTTTTATAAGCCAAGTTCAAATTTGTGCACTACAAGTCAGCATAATGTAAATAATATCAGGATTACTTGTGCACACTGTCAGGTAGATTTTAAAAGCATTGCTCGCACAAAAACAGCCCCATACACGAGTATATGGGCCATGTGTGAGCAACGTGAATTTTAAGAAGCTGGGAAGTATGCACATCAAGAATAAGGAGGCAGAAAAGGCTGAACATGGCCACGCTGAGGCACAAGTCTGGAGATTTTTAGCCAGAGAGAGAATCTGACACTCTGACAATATATATATCTCCCACTGTAAGAGGGGCACTTTCAACTCAGGGTGGGTTTTGAGGAGGAGGGGCAGTGTACATTGGTCTGCCTAGGGCACAAGGGTCTCTAGACCCTTGTAACACCACCCCTCCAAAACCCACCCTGAGTTGAAAGTGCCTCTTACAGTGGGAGATTGTCTGTCTATCTGTTTGTCTCTCTCTCGTCACTTATGTGCATAAAGGCTACAAACATATGTGCTTGCACGCACATTATAGAATTAAGGCCATCTTTGCTCGCGAATCCAATATGCGCGTTTATGGGCGCACGCATGCTCCTTCTAAAATGTACCTGTTAGTTTTGTTTTGTGAGCAGGGATCATGACCTCTGAGTGCATGCGCATGCACACAGCTCAGAGGTAACAGTGGCTAAGAGCCCCATCTATTTTATCCTAATTGCTTATTAATCTCTTCTTAATTCTTTCCCTCTTACTCAGGTCCTTGTCACAAATCAGAGACAAGGTAGACAGAATGCACAGATTTATAAAACTCTTACATGACTATGTGCGCTATGGTTCTCAAAACTGGAATGAGACCTTCAGCTCATTTCACATGGGTCACCTTTTTAAGTCCCATTGGATTTGAGCAAGATTGGAACTGGTGCCTCTTTTTCTTACTACCCTTGCTTGCCACAGGAACCAAAGCTTAACGCAAATCTTGAATCAATATTTCAGTGTCTCCTGTGTTAGATTAGAGAGATTACATAAGCACATCTTATTTCCAATGTTTGTTTTCTACCTGTAGGGAGATGAAGACCTAATAACTGTGTGCATTGGTGAGATATTCTTGGAGTTTTTCAACATGTTGCCTGCCTTTCAGACCTACTGTCTTCAGCAGTCAGCCTCGGTCACCATGCTCAATACTCTGGAGAAAGAGAAAGAGCTGCTTCGGTAGGAATATTAAAGGATCTGTCTATTCAACTCTGATTAGATAAGCATAGTAGTAACAACTATAAGTCTTTTCCGCTAGTTGAATGTTTTGTGATGTACGAGAGATGGCTCCGTGTATGTTTCTAAAGTACTGTAATACATACACTTTATGATGACAGGTACAATATCAATGCACATTACTAATACCATACATCTCTTCTGTAAGTACTTTGTAAAACTTGTAACTGAAAACTGAACTGGGAGAAAAGAGCAAACGAAACCCAGAAAATAATGTAGTATGAGAAGCATTTGATTTGGACATTAGATGGAACTGACTAGGATCATGATTTGACATGAGCATTTATTGAAGTGTTTCATTGTGTTGGAAAAATAGCTACATTTTCTTCTTATTTGTTTTTTCTCTTGCAGTATATTTCTTAATGTTTCTCAGAATGATAACACAGTACTCCGTCGCATGAACCTGAGGTCTTTCTTGATGGCTCCATTGCAGAGAGTTACCAAATACCCACTTCTACTGACCAGAATCGTCAAGGGCACGATAGAGTATCACCCAGACCATAGCAGCCTTTGGGAAGCCAAAAGTCGAATAGAGTCCCACCTGGAGCACATTAACATGAAAACCAAACAGGAGGGTAATTCATGGACACTTCGTTCTTTCCGTCGAGAAAGCAGAAAAAACAGAGAAGTCATCAACATCGAAATGAGAGAAATAGCTATTAAAAGTGTTGGCTGGCTGAGAGAGGAGACGCGCTTTGTTATGGAAGGGTCCCTGCAACTTGCACAACCTACTGATGGCCAGTGGCTCAGAAAAGGGAGCAAAGCCTTAAAGTTCCAGAATCTACAGGTCCTTCTCATGGTCAACGTCAAGCGATTATCGGAATCCAGCCTAGAGGGGCCGTCTTCTGACAATGCACCTCATCATGGACCAGTGAAAGACGCAGTGCTTGTACTCATCCGAGACAAGAATAATGGAAAGTTTAGCTTGCTCAGGGAACCCCTGCGCCTCAGTAACTGTATTGTCTCCACAGACCCAGACTGCGATGACACTTTTGAAATGCTAGAAATCAGGCGAGAAGCATTTGTGTTCCGGGACAGTGACAAGGCGCGGACTCATCACTGGTTTAGACAAATTAAAAGGTATTCAAGGGAACTGGGCTCTTGGAAGAAGCGACGGAATGCTTTGCCCAACATCATGATAAGCACAACTCACAACAGGTCATGAAACTCTTGAATGGCAATTCTGCCACACTAAGTTCTATTTATTCAGAAAGCACATACAGAGTACCTTTTAGCACAAGAATGTGAAGATCCAGTGAACCCTACAGCTGGTGGCTTGCATACAAATATGTGGTCTCCAGATTACTGTGAGAAGTACTATGGTACCTAAAGCTGACTGTGTCTCATATTTTTCTCCAGCACCTCTTTGTTCAAATGCGTACATCAAAACATAAACAGTTCTCTGTAACTTGGATTGAGACAAAACAATTGACAACAAAAGTATTACACTGGAAAATAGCATTTGTAATGACCTTCCTTGCATACAGTAAATTATTCCTGAAGAATTGTGCTAGGCGGCATACTGAAAATCTTACAATTAGGTGCAACGCATCAGTGTTAATTAGGTAGCATCTGATTCTTTAGTAAAGACAGCCTCAAATTTCTTGCAAATTGATGAAGGCAGAATATTGGGCAGTGCAATTATTTGAATTGCAGGCATGCTTGACTGATTATTTCTCCTCTCCATTTCCTCTTGCCATCTTCCCTGCGGGGTACTGTGTTCTAATGGTAGATTCCTTGTTAGTGCAATAAAACATGTCTTATTTGCAAAGTCAATCTCTCACTTGCACAGACTGACATGAGTAAGGGGTAAATATAAAGAAGCTGGGATAACAGAAATCTGTGTTGATCCCCCGTGATTTGAAAAGTATTTTACATTTTAATTAATTTTTAAAGCAAAAATATAGAGAATGAATGTGCTGTGAAAGATGTATTACTGAGAAATGGAGATGTATTATGAGTGCTACATTACAGTAGCTAACAAACATTTGTGATTATTTAAAATATGTAAACTAGTGTATTCATTTTTTAAAGGACAGTTTAAATTGTATTGTAATTTATCATAAAGATTTTACAGTTAAATGTGGAGTGACTCAAGTTCACTGTGTTGCGACTTTTTTTTTTTTTTTTTTTTTAATGCATGCTAACTATTCAAAAGGCTATTTCTCCCTAATTCCTTATTTCAAGAAAATTTCTACCATTTTATTCTAATATTCCAAAATATTTCAGTAAGGAGCCTACTAAAGTTCTATATTTATTATGTGCCTATACCAATGTCATAGAGCCCTAGCACAAGCACTGGGTGTCTTAAAGATGCCTAACCCCTGAATCAGGAAATCTTACAACACTGGAACCGCCATACTGGGTCAAACCAAGAGACAATCAAGCCCCAGTGGCCAATCCAAGTCACGAGTACCTGGCAACATCCCAAAATGAAAATAGATCCCATACTGTTTACAGCCAGGGGATAAGTCTTCCCCAAGTCTCATGGTTTATGGACTTTTCTTCCAGAAACTTGTCCAAACCTTTTTCAAACTCAGCTATGCTAATTGCCTTTACCATATCCTTCAGTAATGAATTCTAGAGCTTATCTGTGCATTGAATGAAAAACAAATGTCTCCAATTTGTTTTAAATGTACTACTTAGTAACTTTGTGGAGTGTCCTATACTTGTTTTTATTTTTTGATAGAGTAAACAACTGATTACCATTTATCCATTCCATTCCACTCATAATTTTTATAGTCCTCTATCAAATCTCCTCTCAGCCATCTCGTCCCCAAGCTGAGCAGCCCTAACCGCTTTAGCCTATCCTCATAGGGGAGCCGTTCCACCCCCTTTATCATTTTGGTTGCCCTTTTCTATACCTTTTTTAGTTTCGCTATGTCCTGAGATGCGGCAACCAGAATTGCACACGATACTCTAGGTGCGGTCACACCCTGGAGCAAAGGTGATATGATATTCTCCATTCCAGGGGCGTAGGGCGACTGCTGAAGTTGGCGGTGCCTCAGAAAATTTGCTGCTGCCATGTGACCAACTCTCTGAGCTGCCTCTCCATCATCAATAAAGGCTGGGCTCCAAACGCCTCCTCTGACGTGCTAACACGTGCGACGTTGAGCCGGCCTTGGATGATGATGTCAGGCTGTGGGAGGCAGTTCAGAGCAGGAGCAGATCTTTACTTTATCGGTAACTGGTGCCGGCAGTTAGGAACGGCTCATGGCAATCTGCTGCCTGAGACGAGGGGTAGGATAGGATGAGACGCCCCCGACCCTGCTGAGGTACCCAAAAGAGATGCACTTTCCAAGAGACAGCCCACACCAACTCACCATGCAAAGGAAAATTCAAATTCTGTTGTACCCTCAGGAACAGCCACACAAACACCTTTCACTGCCAGAAACCTTTTGAAGTGACACTTGGGAACTTTTGATTTTCAGTCACCCTGAGATTGTCGTGGATTAGTGGAGAATGGGTGGAAGGGAGCAGGGAGCGCACAAACTATCTCCTCTCTCACAAAACCCTTCTACCCTCTCTTCGTACTACTCTCTTCCACTTCCTCATTCCCCCTTCCCTCTGTCAGTCACTCCCACTCACTCTCTCTCTCTCTCCCTCCCTCCCTCTCGAGCATACACATAAGATGGCTCCTTCCCTTCCCTCTCAGTCATTCATCCCCTCCCTCCCACTCACTCACTCCATTCCTCTCGGGCACACACACACTGGCTCCTTCCATTCCATCTCAGTCACTCACCCCAAACCTTCACTCTCAGTCACTCAACCCTTCCCTCCCTCCCACTCACTACCACATGGGGTCTCTTCTCACTGGGGAGGGACGGGAACCCCTCCAGCATGTCACCACAGAGCGCTGCTGAGCAGGGCCAGTGCTAGCTATTTTGCTGCCCTGGGCGAACAGTTACCATGCTGGCCCCTCCTCCTTCTGGGTTTTTTTTTTAACATTTAATTTGTTTTCTTTTTCTAATCAGGGCAAGCACCCTAAATACATCTTACAGCTTTGTGCTCAGGCCTCCCCCCACCACCACACTCCTCTCCACACACAATTTAAAATTATGCATTTATAATACAACATTTTACATGAAAAAGGACACTCAAAGTGCAGTTTTTTGAAGTAAATTTATCACAACAGCATATGTATTATATTTATATGCATTGCTTTATGTGACAGTGAACTCCTATAAAAGATAAGCCGCTAACAGTGGCATGCAGTGGCATGACAGTGGATTCTATCTTGCACCCTCAGCTCCCTCTCCTCTCCCAACTTCTATCTCGCTCCCTCAGTCCCTTCTCACACCTGCCGCTCATGCCCTCCACTCCCCCCCCCCGTCTCCAGCAGTCTCATTCCAACACCATCTCCACATTGGCTTCCCAAACTTTTAGCCAATGTGACCCCCATTTTAGAACCTGAAAATTCACAGGATCCCAGCGAACGACCAAAACAAAATTAGCAGACGTGCGGTTCCCCTCCAACAATCATTTCACTTTGACTCTCTGCCCTTTCCGGTCGATCCTTTCTCTCAAACTGTCCCCCTCCAGAGGACTTCCTCTCTCAACCTTTGCCCCTCACCTTTCGGGCTTATCCCCTCTCTCACCCCCCATCCAACCCTTTTCATATCATCCCAGCTGATCCTGACATTTTTATAAGCCCCAACTGATCCTCAAATCAGCCCTTCCCTCTCATTGCTATAGACCCCAATTGATCCTCTGTCATCCCCTCCCTCTCACTCCATCACTCAACTCCTCTCTCAGCTCCCAGCCTCTCCTCATCTCCTCTAACCCTTCTCTCATATCCCTCCCAATTCATCCCCTCTCACGCCTGGCTCCTCTCTTACAGAGCCCCTCACCCTCCACAGCCAATCCAACCCTTAAACCCCTCCTGCTTCTGATCTCTTCCTTCAAACAGCCCCACTTCTAAACATTTCCCCTGGTCAGGGTCAGCAGCAACATTTTATTTTGATCCTGGGCCAGAAGTGGATAACAACTGGTAAGAAGAAAAGGCAGGCTGCTGACAGGGGCAATATTTTTCTCTTGTGCATTTTCTGTAGTGGGTGAGGAGTAAAAAGCAGTGTCAATCTCCCTATGCACACTCAGCCCACCATCCCCTTATGGCTGGTCCCAAACCTGACTGTGATCTGCACGTACAACAATGAGAGAATCCAAAATAAACAGGAAACCACTCATCATACACAAAACAAAGATCCTGAGTAGATATGTAGTGGATTAAAAATTATATGACATTTCTTAAAGTGACCTCATATACCATGCCCTGGAGGCTACAGGCTACGGAAGCTACAGGCTTGAAAGAGCTTTCAGCAGCAGGGATCCCCCGAAATGCAGCATCACGCCCCTGAAACACCACGTCATTTCAGGAACGCCCCCTCCCCGCCCCTTTTACGAAGCCCCGGGACTTACGCATGTTCCGGGGCTCTGTGCACGCCGGCGGCCTATGCAAAATAGGTGCACCGGTGCGCGTAAATCCGGCCGGATGTGTGCTAACAGCATCTCACTATACGACGCTCACCTGAAGCTTTCACTAGAAGTCTTCCAGTTCACATTGGTGGTGAATTATTGTACTCTTGTTTATGTGACTATTCACCTCTTGTCTTTTTTTATTTTAGCAATGTAAGCAACAGGACTCCCCCATCACCTTCATCCTACAAAATCTACATTGATTATCAATATCCCACAAGGCCAAATTCAGAACACTGTTGGCCTATCCACTCTGCCCAGCAAGCTTCACACTACCATAAGAAACCTGCTGGGCAGACGGGATAGACCATCTGCACCTTTTCTGCCATCATTACTATGTTACTACACACTACCTGAAAGACAGGGTAATAAACAAATAAACCTCCCTCATCCCACCTTGCATGAAAGAAATCACAAGGTTCAATACCTGTCAATGAGCTTCCTCAGGAGCAGCATCTACCCTCTGGCACCGTCTCCCAGCAGAGGTCCAGCACACTCAAGATTACCTCCATTGCCAGGAAGCATGGGAAAGCTCAACTTTTCTGCTAGGCCTTCAAAACGAAATAGCACCGACACTAGCAGAGGACATGATGTAACAGGCGTAACTGCGCAATTTCATGCTCCTCGCCCTAAGAGTACATTTCATCAAGCCAGGCATCGTCACACCATACGGACAACCATGCCAGTGAGGCCTAAATGTTTTTGCCTATATTATTTATTGAAGTTGGGCTTGACGCTTTAGGTTATAGAAAGCAATCTTCAAAGGCATTGCCGCAGATAAAAGAGTGGTTTATGTGCAGAAACAATGTCTTTGAAAATTGCTTGCCCTCTGTGTAAAAATAAGGACAGAGGGCCCGTATGGGTGTAGTTTTATGTGCAAAGGGTAGATTCCTGAGGGCAGAGTCAGGAAGGGGTTAGCATTTACATGTAATTGTGCAGGAAAACGTACCTCTGCCACTAGAAGACGTGGATCTAGGTGTGAACTTTTTCTGATTTAGTTTTCAAAAGGCAATGTTTTCCCTTTGACCCACAGCCTTTAACCGTCCAAGCAGTTTGAAAGTTAGCCTTAAGCTTTGCCTAACTGCTTATTCAAGATGCTAGAACTTTCTTTATGCTACTCCAGCTTGGGAGCTCTTGGACCCTGCTTTGAATAATAAAAAAAACCCAAAAAACTACCTGTGGGTAAGGAAAGTAAACATTTCTTGTAAATGGTCTATTATGTGAACACAGCACAAATGGGATGGGTCTATAGCTTTGGATAAAGATTCATATTTTTTTTTGTATGTTTATTTCTACAATTGCCAGACCAGCAACCTACATATCCACACAGGTAATAGGCACGGTAATAAAACAATTGAGAAACTCTGGCTTCCATAAACAGCAGAGCTATAACAATACAGTGGGGTCCGAGTAGTTTATTTCAAGTTGAAATAAATGGAAATAATGTTGCCTCAGTGAAGTAAGGTCACATGACAGGGCCAAACTCTACCCCAAATCCAATCAGACAGCCTGCTGGCACCCGTAAGCGAGTGCAGCAGCTCGCCAGTGGGAGCAGTTTCAAAAAGCTGCGTCTACCATGCACTAACTCTGGGTAGCTGCCGTCGCTGTTCATCTATCGCACATCTAACTGCTAGTAACGTTTGTGAGATTAATTTCTTCATGGCACGTGAGGCTCGAAGCTGGCCCCAGTACGCCAATAAGGCCAGCTCAGAAGGGAAAATTTAAAACCCACCACTTCATACATTTCTGCAAAAAGGTTGGAGGTGAGGGCCCAGTCCATCAAACAATGTACACGAGACCCCTCCATGACCACGTGTTCTCCAACACAAAGGACTTAGAGACCTGATTAAAACCATAACACCCCCGAAAACAAAAAAGGGGACCTTCTTTACGTCCAGTGAAGGAATCTTCTCATGCAATCAGCTCTGCCATGCCACAAAGAAAGCCCTTGTGCAACGCTCCATAACTCTGCCCAAGCCACTTACTCAAGCTTGGTTAACAGCCCCACTGCGAATGGGAACAAGAATCAGCGAAACTGGACTTCAGCACGCCTTCCTATAAAACAGAGAGGACTCATTTTTGGAAAATTTTCTTTTACACATAAAGCTGTTTCAAACATATTCAATTGTCTGGGAGCCCTCCCCTCACTCTCAGTTTAGTGAGAGAAGGCAGAAGATTCGCAAATTGAGAGAGCTGCCTCTGAAATTTTATATTTTTGTACCATATTCTTAAAAGGGTATAAGCTCTGATATATTTCAAGCCTTGTAGCTCTCAGTTTTCCCAATTTGTCAAAAAAGGAATGTAAAGATACTGTTGAATTATGGCAGAGAAGGGATAATTGGTCGCCCTGTGTACCTAGCTCCTTGCACGTCTGAGTGAGCATAGGACTACTTCTGCACAAGTACCTAGTGTGTGGATGAGATGGATTGGATATGATAGACTGCATCAGCTCCTTGCCTTCGGAAAAGGCCTTTTCAATAGACAACCACCCATTGAGTACAGAAGGCTCCAACTTTTTTTTCACAGAAGCTAATCTAGAAGCCCAGTAATACAGGTGCAGACTGAGTAAGGCTACGGCCCTTTTATATTTTGGAAGCCAAAAGGACACATAATATTATGCAAGAAGGCTTTTTATTCCACATAAAGCTGGATATCATGCTGGGTGACAGGTAACTATTGTTATGGTAAGTTGGATGCGCTAACTAAGCTATTACAATACTGCAGCAGGAGTAAGTTATCCTACCTTAACTGCCCTGCCTCACGCTCCTCTCCTTGTACTGGCACAGCTAGCAGACTGTCCTAACTTCCTCTCAGTACAGAACGTTATCGTCTCTCCATGCAGTAGCTCCTGGAACTGGACCTTGTCAATAGAAGAGTACAAAGCACAGTGATAACCTTTAAAATATTACTGTGAAATGCTTAATAATACACTATTTTTTCTTAGTCTATGCTTTCAAATACTTTATTACTTTAAATATTTAAATAATGCAAAGCTTTTAACATTAACAATTTTTGGAGCTCTGCTCATTTTCACTTTAAGATACAGCAAGAGGTATTTTAGTATCCTTTAGAATTACTGGAGTGGTCTATAAACCAATAAAAGGTATCTGGAAAGATAGTACAAGTCCCACACCCATAACAGCATTTAAGGATTTTACACAGCTCAGATCTTTCCCCACCAAAGTGTCTGAAAGGGGCTGAAGCAGTTTTTCCTAGCATACTGGAGCTAGCATTAAAAAAAAAAAAGAAAAGAGATAAAAGGTAGAACTGCTAAGATAATAACACTAAAATTGCATGAAGTATTATAATTTGATCAAATCCTAAAAGCTTCCAAAGATGACCAATAAATTAAGGTGCATCTGACATACCAGTCCACCCCCCTCTATCCATTCCTCTCAGCTGCCTACAAATGCATCCAACTTCCATCCTGCTCTGGTTTCACTAAACATTCAGAACCATGGTCAGCTCCTGTGACAACTGTAAACCCCATCAAATTTAATAGTGTTTTCAAAACACACTAAAAAAGAATTACCTATGTATTTAGCAAAACAATTGTAATGGCAATAACAAACATCAAATGATAACCAATTGTAAAAAGTTTCTACCTTGGATATCACAGAACATATCCGTGTAATTAAGACAATGACAAAACAAATCAGATCAGTATGGAGTACGTAAAGTTTAATTAATAACATTCAGACAAAGAACTCTGCTAATAAGTGAAAAGCGATGAAAAGAAATGAAAAGAAACAAAAAAAATGAAAGCCTTTTGGGATCCCACAATTTTTAGCAACACACTTTTCTGTCCTACATCTGAAGAACAGATGGCACGGATAGATATTACATCTTAAAACGAGTCCAAAAAAAACAGACCAAAATTTGTAAGAACTCTAAATATTTTCTTAACTCGAAACTCTTTGCTTGGTTGCATTTTTCATTCAAAGGTTAAACGCTGGAGGCAGACAAGGATTGTCCCCCTGTAAGGATTAGCCTCAAGTAGAAACATGCTGAATTACAAAACTGCTCCCTCCTCTGAGAACGTCAACATCTGAGGCAGATGAGTTTGGATAGTATTTGAAAGAGGCCTCAGAAGCTGATGGATGGGGCAATCTGTAAGCTTTCCTCCCGGAGGATCATTAGCCAAGGCAGGTGGGGTATGGCAGCTCTAGGTCCTGACTGGAGTTGGCACTTCCAGCTGTAGGCTAGGAGTGCAGAGCAGTGGTTCTGCAAACTGAGACAGCTGGTGCTGCTAATCAGAGCCATGTTCTCCGACAGGCATGAAGTAATTACTTCCCACCCTTCTTTGTGTGGCAGAACTGCCCTTAAACCACAGGCTATCAGCTAACCCCAGCTCTGCCACTTAAAACTCTTCACACCTGTACGGGTTTTGCTCTATCTGCCTCTGGAAATTACCCATGGCAGCACAGATAAATTCCTGGTTAAAAAAAAAAAGTGTTAAGGAATTAGAATGCAGGTCCTTTTAAATAAAGCTCAGATTAAGGTGGGGAAAGGCAAGTAAGCAGAAACGGTACCACAAGAACAGAGCTAGGACAAGTCTTCAACATTTATAAAAGAAAGAGCTAGATGGGAAAGGGTGCGAGTTTGCTAAAGGGAGGGAAGCACAGAAGCATGCATAGGCCAGACACACAGTCCAACATTGGCACAGTAAAACAGGTACAAACAGGCAGCGTGGGTGGACCGTAAAGTCTTTTTCTGCTATTATCCATGTTTCTATTTTATGGAGATGGATGAAAAAACTTGAACCATGTGAGTTGTCCTATTGGAAATGCAAACGGCAGGAGGGGGGGGGATGGATAAGACATGCTCTGTGCCTCTGGCAGAGCCCCCGCAGCTCTTAATGAGGAGGAAGCCTGGGCTCTACTGCGGCCAGGCCCCGGCACCCATCCTGAGCCAGAACATTTTCTGCCCGGCAGGTCCCACTCCTGATGCATGTACTCATCCACAGTCTGAGGCCCAGGCCAGGTGGCATGATACAGAGGAGCACTAAAGAGAGGCAATGCAAAACTCTACCTACACAGTAGCAGCCCTTCTGAGGGGTGACATTAAGTACAGGAGATCCACCCTTCCCAAGGTTAAAATGGCTGATACACAGCAGGACCTGGGAAAAGCAGTTTGGATTGCGTACACTCTCGTCTCTGCAAGAATGCCACTGGTGTCTGAGGCCTACGATGTGATGCAGGACGGTGCATGGCACAGGAAGGCTATGACGGACTGGCTCATAATGGTCTCTGGCATCAAATGTGATCAGTAGCTTGCAGAAGCCATTGCAGCAAGTCATTAGCCTGACTTTGGATTTATGCTAAATGTATATCATGTTCCAAAATGTTTTCAATGAGAGGTGATGGTGACGCTTGCTTGCGTTTATTGTGAATGTTTGAAATTTTATAAGCCACCTCAGGCCAAACATGGAGAGTAGAGGGTTAAAAAATGTTTTAACAATAAATAAAATCTTGAGCCAGTAGTCATCGGTGGACAGCCTTGTTAAAAGATAGCTACAAAGGCATGGGGCAGTTGCTACCTGCAGCTTTCGGTCCAGTTCGCACAGGGAAAGTATGGGGTAGATTTTCAGAGCCCTGCTCGCCTAAATCCGCCCAAAACCGGGCGGATTTAGGCGAGCAGGGCCCTGCGCGCCGGGAAGCCTATTTTACATAGGCCTCCCGGCGCGCGCAGAGCCCCGGGACTCGCGTAAGTCCCGGGGTTCTCGGAGGGGGGCGTGTCGGGGGGGCGGGCCCGGTCGTCGCGGCGTTCCGGGGGCGTGTCGGCAGCGTTTTGGGGGCGGGTACGGGGCGTGGCTACGGCCCGGGGGCGTGGCCGCGCCCTCCGTACCTGCCCCCAGGTCGCGGCCCGGCGCGCAGCAGGCCCGCTGGCGCGCGGGGATTTACGTCTCCCTCCGGGAGGCGTAAATCCCCCGACAAAGGTAAGGGGGGGGTGTAGACAGGGCCGGGTGGGTGGGTTAGGTAGGGGAAGGGAGGGTAAGGTGAGGGGAGGGCAAAGGAAAGTTCCCTCCGAGGCCGCTCCGATTTCGGAGCGGCCTTGGAGGGAACGGGGGGAGGCAGCGCGGCTCGGCGCGCGCAGGCTATACAAAATCGATAGCCTTGCGCGCGCCGATCCAGGATTTTAGTGGATACGCGCGCCTCCGCGCGTATCTACTAAAATCCAGCGTACTTTTGCTTGAGTCTGATGCGCAAGCAAAAGTAGGCTGATCGCGCTTCTTTTAAAATCTACCCCTATGTGTGTATGTTTACTTTGAAAACTGCCCAACAAAAAAAGTACATAAAGACACTTGCACCTTTCCTTGCAGCATATGCATAGTTTAGTTCACCTCACTAAACCCAGTCCAGAACAGGTCCCTGCTATAGCGGTCATGAAATGAGATGTTTTCTTTTCACCCACCTAAATGAGGGCCAATTTTCAAAAAGGCCAGGTTTGTCGGCTAAAATGGAGAAGTTTTATTCTTACCTGATAATTTCCTTTCCTTGAGTCTGGGTGAGTCCCATGGATTATGCCCCCACACAGCCGACAGAGAAAGAGAGGAAGAGGCTCACTATCAACTCATATAAGCACCCATGCTGACCTCAGCCTACCACTACTATCTTGTAACAAGCTAAGAACATTAAATTCCAAAAGTCAAACTCCCTCTGTGCAAACCAATGAACTACCCACAGAGCACTCCCCCCCCCCCCCCTCATCTGAATAAAAAATAAAACAGATTTTCTTCTAATGGATATTTTATTTAATAAAAAAACAAAACAGCTGCAGAGTACTATAGGACTCTTCCTATCGTGGATACTCCTTCATTTCCTGAGCCCCTTGCAAGATTGAAAGGACTGAAACCTAGGATCAGGTCTTAAGTTTTGACCTCTGAAAGATTTCCCCAGCTTAAATGGGTTGGAGTTCCTAAAACACAAAAAACAAAAAAAAGGAACAGTCAAGAAGGGCCTCTCTCTGTTTATGCTCCAGTAACCTGGGAATTGTAGATTCACCACAGGTTTTAGCCATCTTCTCTAGGTCTTACCTGAACAAAAGCTTGCCCTTAAAACAAAAACCAGTCTGGGTAGTTGAGACTTACAAATCTGCTGACCAGGAAGTTCCTGTATCATAAGAACAGTACAAAGGACATCAAAGGAACAGGCTTAAACTCTGCAGAGGCCCCTGGTACCACGGCAATCTGGGCATCTTCTAGATTCTTTTCTCTCTGATCCTCTTAAAGAGGACCAATTTTGCAGGGTGTGGTAACTATAAGTCATCTATGGAGGGATGGGGATGTCTTACCCACACAGGATTTTATGCATAGATTTCAAGGGGGAATGGGAGACTTTTTGGGAGTAGCTCAGGTTCGGCACTTCCTACAAATGATTCGGGACGCACATCTAGTACGTGTCACTAAATCACTGTTTGAGACTTTTTGTGATAATGCTGATAAACTCAGAGGTGTAATCTCTAAATTGTATGGTTTATTAAATGCACAGTCCCCTTTTGCTTTTCCTCACATCAAAGCCTGGGAGACTGAGTTGGGAGTTAGTGTATCAGAGGAAGACTGGGATGTTGTTTTTCACAACACGTCTAAAAGCTCCATTTCTGCGGCAATCCAAGAACATTGTTATAAACTCTTGTATAGATGGCATCTGACCCCTGTCCGGCTACATGTCATGTTCCCTCAACGCTCTGATCAGTGCTGGAGACGGTGTGGCCGGGTGGGCTCCTACCTCCATATTTGGTGGTCCTGCCCAATCGTAACTGTCTTTTGGAATAAAGTGTGTGACTGGTTGCGGGCTGTGTTGGGCATGGACATTCTCATGGGGCCTCTATAGGTCTTGTTGAACTTGCCTTGTGAGGACGTGGACAAATTCCGGCAAGTCTTTATCACTCAGGTGTTTATTGCAGCCCGCTGTGAAATTGCCAAAGCTTGGAAACAGCCTGACTTACCTTCTCTTTTAGTAGTGATTCATAGACTACATATATGTCATCATATGGAGCACCTCACTGCGTTACACAGGGACAAGGTCGCTAAATTTCAGCGAACATGGGACCCTTTCCTTAAATGGCTTCAAAGTCAATCTATCTAGGATGCACCTGGTTTGGAGCCTGGGTGGCTTCTATCACATGACCCAGTAACACATCAGGGACTATACCTCATACATACTCCCAAGTGGACTTGATATTCATGACCGTTCTAGTTCATGTTATACTTTGTTGATCTATAATATGGGATATGTTTGGATTATTCTTTATTGGAGATGCTATGGAGAAGAGACGGGGATGAGAGGGGAAGGGGGCTTGGGGGACTGTTTGATTGAAAACTGTATTGGTCTCATTCTATGATCCTAGTATGTTGTCTGTTTATTGTGATCAATAAAATTTTATATACAAAAAAAAAGGACCAATTTTAAAGCCAAACACATGTGGCTGCAATAACAGAAGCCACACGCCTCACCAAAGGTATGAATCAAAATTGAGAAAAGCATCAGCCTAACAGGCTAGGAATTCCCACTATTGACATATCAGAGAACTCTTGAAGTCTCGTTGATGGTTCACATGCGTCTGGAAACACCACGGTGGGGATATTATCCTAACTGCCAGACCTCTCAGCAGAGGTGCAAATGTAGAAGGACCAAGAGAATAGCCCTGGTCTCCTGACTGATGGGACTACCTCACTTCCTACTGTGATCTCTGCCCTTAAGTCACCTATTCAGAGAAGTGCGCCCCAGCCCTCCACAGGCATAAAGCAAGCAGCACCACCCATTTCTGGCACCTGCTTAGTCCCTGTGAATGATATTTATGCTACTGCCAATGTGCTAGGGGAAAACCAATGACTTCAGCTGCTCAAGGCAGGGGAACGTGCAGTGAAGCTAAGGGACTCCAAAGAAAACAAGATCTCAGCTTCATCTCTCCAGAAAATTCAACCAAAGACCTGGCTCCTCCGACAAGATCCTGAACCTCTTTAAGAGGATCTGAGAGAAAAGAATCTAGAAGATGCCCAGATGGCTGCGGTACCAGGGGCCTCTGCAGAGTTTAAACCTGTTCCTTTGATGTCCTTTGTACTGTTCTTATGATAAAGGAACTTCCTGGCAACTCTTTCCTTTCCTACCTACTTCCATACTACCTAGTCCAGACTTCACTTGCAGCCTTAATCCCCTGAGTTTCTATTTTATAGGAAATAACATGAAACTCTCCATCTTCCAGTCCATGAACCCTTAGGCCTCCAAAAGCAGTCCAGGAACAAAAAAAAAAAATGTATCCCATGAGCAATGGTTGCTCTGAAGCCCAAATCCACCAAGGCTATTCCAATCTTGGGTGAAAGGTGCTGTGAACCAAACGGACAGCCATAATGTGTTTCAAGAATGGCTAGTATGCTTAGCACCCCGCTTACCAAACATGGCCACTGCTCCTGACTCCACTATAGGATCCCTGGCAGGAACGAAAAACAAACTAGAGCCACCGATGCAGCTATCCCTCTAAAGCAGCTGCAACAGCACTTTCAGCAGTCTCCCGTCGATGGAATTAGTGCAGCAAAATTATTTTGGACCCTCTGCAAGGTGCAGACCTATCCCCTATGCAGGCCTGCCCGCCCTCACACACACGCGACGGCAGGAAGGCACCAGTCATCACGACCGAACAAGCAGACCATGCCACCCCAGAGCTCAAACCAAAAAAACCTGCCGCCTCTTCTGTGCGGCCATTACCACCGAGCTGGGCTCACATGTAACAAGCTCCCAAAGATCAAGTCAGCAGCCAAAGCTCAGACTCATCCTTGAATGCTTTTTATCTGCACTGCACCCACTGTGAAACGGCTCCTCATTTACATTCCCTGGGCTTTGCTGGGGGGAGGGGGGAGGGGGGAGGGGCTTGAAACAAATTTCAGGGAGGAAGCACAGCAGGCACTAAGAGGATTTTTTGTCTCAGACCTTTTTTTTTTTTTGCCACATAAAGAGGTTTCTTTAGGGAAAAAAAAAAACAGGATGTGGGGGGAGGGAGAGGGAAGATTAAGTTAGTGCTCAATCTGCAGCCCATTCAAGAAGCAACTGAAAGCCCCTTCCAATGGCTTTGCTCATTGGAGCAGGGACGACGGGACGGGGACTAGCCCTTTTACCAGGGGAGATGCCCTTTCCATTGGATTTGTCTTTAGGAAGCCTCGCCAGGCCTCAACTTCCAACACTGGATGCACTCCTACCATTTGCTGGATACACTACTGGCAGCCTGAGGTCGATAATGATACATGCAAGGGGTGCTGTCAGCAAACCTGTTAAATTTGTGTCTCCAGCTGCTGGTCAGGGATGAGAAGCCATTCATCTGCCATGGTCTGAATGGATGAAGAGGAAAAGAAATGTATCCAAACAGCAAAATGTTACTCCCTGCGGCTCAGCTAACTGACCCTGCAAGACTGATCCTTGCTTATCAAACCAATACGCAAGGCAGCACTGCTCTCTCAGCCTCGTTTCTTTTTATTTCTAAACTTTAATACAGGGTTGGATTTTTTTTTTTTTTTGGATTGGGGATGTCCTGCTAAAGAGAAGAGGAGAAGGGAAGGGGGAGGGTGTGTCATCCATAGAAAAATCTGGGACCAAAACCAAATGCCTGGAAAGCACCTGGTCTACCATTATGCTCAACTGGAGGAGGAAGCATGAAGCTTTCAGCACAGGGGCAGCCTTGCACCTGAATTCCATTGTTAATTTATCCTAACCAGCATGGGACACGCTCTCCTACCATCTGCTGGACACCAACAGTACGGGCAAGCTGAGGTCAGCCTGGGAGAATATGTAGGGCGGCGTCAGCAAACCTGTTAAATCTGTCTCCATCTAGTGGCTGGGGAGTATAACTGATGCATGTGGAATGGTCTGTCTGGCTGAAGAGGAAGCAAGTGGTTTATAACCATGCTCTGATCACTGCCTAATCATTTCTTTTACTCAGCTGACAGATGTGCCAGCCACAGTGTACAGCTGTCACTTAACCTGAGGGTTAACATAGCAGCCGTTTACCATCTGTAGTGTACAGATTACATTAAAAAAAAAAAATGAAAGAAACAGCATGACTTCTCTGTGAATTAATAGAAAGGCATCTGTGCCTATCAAAAAAAAAAAAGAAAATCTTGTACAACTATAATTAAAAAGAGGCAGAAAGATACAGGTTTGTAACAATACGAACACACAAACAACCAGAAAGACATCTGAAACTGTGAACAGCCACCCCAGGATGCAGGGCTGTAATAAAGTGAAGGTGAAGACAGCTTGATGCACTGATCAGAGTTTGTGCTTTATCAGAGCAGATGTGTAGTTTTAAGAGGGCGTTACAACTTGGCTAAGCTGAATTCTCTCTCTCACCTAGTGGCTGTATACATTAAAATAATGTACTCCTTCTTTGTACAGCATGGGGTGCCCCCTCCTGCCGATGTAGTATCTCTAATGTTCCTGCTGAGGCTGTCAGAGCAATGACTGAAGCAGGAGGTTATAGGGCAGGTTGCCGTTTAAACTTAAGTGATTTTCCAATCACTCACTTTAAAATGGCCCCAAGTTGCAAGTGCTCTACCAGCAAAAACCTGAAACACGCAAGAACCAACAGATACAGCAGCAAGTCATCCAGCTTCGTCACGGAAGTTCCTGAAGGGTACGGCAACCTTCGAAGCAGATTGAGGGAGAAGTGGAGTCTCCATCGGCACAACTAAACAACTAGGAATCCAAAACCTGTTCTTTGAACTGCACACATTCAATAGAAAAAAATAAAACAAGACCCACAACGCAGTGCATGTGCTTCGGGCAAATGCTGCAAAGTGAACAGAGCAGGTCTCGATTTTTCGCTCTCTTGCACGAAGGCAGCAGGAGATGGTGAAAGCTCCTGTCTCCACCCTCACAGATGACGGCCCGAAGTAACACGAGGGATGCAGACGCCTTTTAGCTGTCTCCAGTGACGGCGGCCGGTGCTTCCTTGCAGAGCCCCCGGATGGAGAGGTCATAGACCACTTCCTCGATCTTCTTCACATCGTACTTGAGTCCATCGTAGCGTTTCCGCAACGAATCGTTCTTCAGGTTGAGGAGGCGGAAGCCAGAGTCCAGCTCATTGATGAAGGTGGAGATGCGGAGGGGCCGTGTGTAGTCCCCAGCTGTGACGCTGTTCACCGCCAGCCTGGACTACACAGAGGAAAAAAAAAGAAAGAAAGGGGAGGAGGGAGGACAGGAATCAATACGAGGCTTCTAAGAACCAGAAATACAAACTCAAATCAGCGTAGGCCCAGCTCATCTAAATACAGACCATTACTGAGGGTAAAGGGGACCACTCCATTTTTTTGGGAGACCACCACCAAATAATTCCGTAATCCTTTATCTTAAAAATATTTTGGGAACAGCATCTGTTTTTCCTATATTCTTTAACAGTGCTTATAATGGATTCCAAATGTGACAGTAGGAACTCTGTCAGTGTAGCACACCATGCTTAGAGTAATATAAGTTCTTGAGCCAGACCAGTGGCAGTGGGGTGTGTGTGTGTGGTAGGGGCATAGATGTGAGGTTTTCTCCTTCTTTAAAATAGAAAAACTTTGAAGGTCTCAGAAGTAATCCTCCTCTGTTGAGATGGGTAGATTCCTGGATTGACACACAAGCTCTGCATACAGTGCTGCTGGGGGGGAATTCTCCTCCTGCACAGAATCTGGAAAGACATGCGGGAGCCCATCCTGCAGGCAGTGAAGAGGGGGAAGGCCCAGCTGGCTGCAGAGTGTGTGCAAGAGGAGTTGAGAGAGACCGAGACACACACTGTAAATGAGTGAGATTGGGAGTGGTGTGTGCAAGAGTATTTGTGAAAGAGGAAACCTGTGTGAAGGGGCGAGAGATCCTGTGTGGGTGCGTGTGCACAAGAAAGAGAAAGCCTGTCTGAAGTGTTTGTACGAGAGAGCCTGTGTGAGGGGGTGTATATGCGAGAGACAGAGGGAGCGTGCGGAGGGGGTTGTATGTGCAAGAGAGCATGTGCGTGCAAAGGAGAGAGAGAGCCTGTGTGAGGGGATGTAAGGAGTCAAACTCTAGGAGTAGGGGGCTGGCAGGGATAGACAGAAAGGGACTGAACCCGATGGGGAGGGGAGTGGAGAGTTGAAGAGTTGGGATCAGAGGGCAGAATGAAAGAGAGCTGGTCACAGGAGCAGAGAAGGTGGAAGAGACACTTTCAGCATGCTTCTAGGGAAACTCTGCACCTGGAGTAATTCATTTAATATGTAATACAGAAAAGTTATCAAAGGCTGATTATATTGGTCAACACCCCACAATATACAAGGATGCCGAATTCCCCCAGGAGTAATATAGTAGCCCTACTGAAACCCTGTAATGCTCCTGTTTAGTTTACTAGATATTCAGATATTGAAACTAGAAATATCAATTTGAAAGTAAGTGTCAAACTACCCCCCTGGAATCAAATAAGCTGCTTTAAAACATTTTTTTTTTTAAATGTATAATGAGCAGCTTTTAAAAAGGTTAAAGACCTAGTATTCCAAAGGATTTCTCATGCTTTCGATTCATTTTGAGAATTGTTTCAAAATTGTACATTTTTACACACTTTCTTTAGGGCTAAAATGTTAATACCTTCTTTGTTAAACTTTGAGAACTGTTAGCTCTAGATTGATAACTTAATAGGTATATAGTAATGTATATCAATACCTGGGATATCAAAGAAACAAGGTGTATATTAATCATATTACAATTATGAATATGAGAATATATTTGTTGCTTCAAGGCACAAATACAAAAACTTCCTATGAATACAATTTTCTATACAAAATGCAGAAATACCAAAATGTAATTACATCTGTTACAATGACTTCATATTACAATATCCTATTGGAGAAATTACTTACCTTAGTGTAGACAGATGGACTCAGGACCAATGGGTATAGTGTGCTCCTGATAGCAGTTGGAGACGGATCAGATTTCAGTCTGACATCAGCCCTAGTACATATACTGCCAGAATTCAGTTTAAAACCCTCACCCTCATACATAAAGCCGTCCACAATCCTAACATGCTCTGGTTCTCAGACAGTCTACATATCCATTTCCCCTCCAGACCCACCAGAATACCCTACACATCATACATTCATACGCCATCTCCTAAACTCTACCACCTTACAACCACCAAACAACGTGCACTTTCCCTAGCTGGACCCTCTCTATGGAACTCTATCCCCACCTACCTACGCCATGAAACATGCCCCAAACAATTTAGAAAAAATCTCAAGACGTGGCTCTTCGCACGAGCCTACACATGAACCCCGCTGTCTGTCACTTACCCTCCCCAAACCCCTCCACTGCCCCCCTCTGCTCCCCCCAACCCTAAACTCATTCATTGTAAACAATTTACTTGTAAATAATCCTTTGTATATAATTTTTATTGCTTATATATCATCATGTTTATAGCTTATATTCTTTTCGTTCAGTAATTCCCTTTTCTTTTCCCCCTCCTTACCTCCACCCAGTTCCATTATCAGTTTCATTGTAAAGCCATGTTGGCCAGTTTTATGTTACATGGAAACCGATGTGATGTTTGCCTAACGAATGCAAATAAATAAATAAAATAAATATACTCCTGCAGGAAGTGCAGCTCTTCAGTATTCTCCTCGAAAAGCAATTGTGGATATATGTATGACTGAATAATTTGAATAACTTGATTAACTTTACAACTTGGATAACAATTAATTTGAACTGGTTGAATTGGCTATAGCTGGAGACCGCCAGTGCCCTCAACCGAGAAACGTCGACACCTGGTAAGATGGGTGTTCTAGTTCGAGAAAAGCATGGCTTACCCGTGAATCGCTCACTGTCTGTGATGTCACTCGAGTATTCCATGACTGACGGCAGCCGTGGGTGGGATGCTGAGTACATCTGACTGTACTAAGGAAAACAAAATTATCAGGTAAGTAATTTCTCCATTTCCTAGCGTGTAGCAGATGGACTCAGGACCAATGGGATGTATAAAAGCTACTACCGAACCAGGTGGGAGGCTGCCCGTGGCCCACTTAGTACTGCCCTTGTGAATGCTGTGTCCTCTCAAGCCTGAACATCCAAGCGGTAAAACCTGGAGAAGGTGTGGATGGAGGTCCATGTCGCCGCCCGACAGATCTCGGTGTGTGACAGCATCTTGGTTTCCGCCCAGGACACTGCCTGGGCTCTAGTGGAATGGGCCTTGACTTGTAAAGACGGTGGCTTGCCTGCTTCTACGTAGGCCGCCTTGAGGACTTCTTTGATCCAGCGGGCTATGGTTGCTCACGAGGCCGCTTCCCCTTGTTTCTTCCCGCTGTGAAGGACAAATAAATGGTCCGTCTTTCGTATGGATTCAGACCTTTCCAGGTATCGGACTAGGAGTCTGCCAAAGTTGAGATGGCGTAGACTGCGAGACTCTTCTGAATTCTTATGCTCATCTGGCGATGGTAGCGAGATGGAAGTGGGACACCACTTTGGGGAGAAATGATGAACTGTGCATAACTGGTGGCTCCCGGGGTAAGTCTGAGGAACGTCTCCCGGCAGGACAGTGCTTGTAGCTCGGAGATACGACGGGCCAAACAAACAGACTGCCACCAGGAAGGCTGTCTTCAATGTTAATAAATCAGAGAGACAGGGCATGAAGAGGTCTGAAAGAGGCTCCTGCTAAGAAATCTAGGACCAGGGTCAGGTTCCAAAGAGGCACCGGCCACTTTAGGGGTGGTCGGATCTGTTTGACTCCTTTCAGAAAGTGGGAGACATCTGGGTGAGAGGCTATGCTGCTGCTCTCGCTCTTGGTTCCGTAGCATGACTATGCGGCCACCCGTACCTTGATGGAGTTGAGAGACAATCCCTTCTGTAGTCCGTTCTGCAGGAATTCCAAAATCGCAGGAATTTTGACTGAGCATGGAACAATGTAGCAGTCCTTGCACCAGTCTTCGAATACTCTCCAAATCCTTATGTATGTTAGGGATGTGGAGAACTTGGGTGCTCGGAGTAGGGTGTCAATTACTGCCCCCGAGTATCCGCTCTTCCTCAGGCGAGTCCTCTCAATGGCCAGACTGTAAGAGAGAATCGAGCTGGATCCTCATGGAGGATCGGTCCTTGTTGGAGCAGGTCTCTGTGTGGAGGTAGCGGGAGGGGGCTCCCTGTCAGCAGTCTTTGCATGTCTGCGTACCACGGTCTTCTTGGCCCGTCCGGGACCACTAGAAGTACTGGTCCCCTGTGGTGTTCTATCTTGTGGAATATTGCGCCCAATAGGGGCCACAGCAGGATGGCGTATAACAGAGTCTCCTGTGGCCAGGTCTGTACCAGGGTATCGATTCCCTGGGACTGGGGTTCCCACCTGCGGCTGAAGAAACTGGGCACTTGGGCATTGGACCGGTTTGCCAGGAGGTCCATGGTTGGTGTTCCCCAACGCTTTACTATCAATTGGAATGCTGTGGTCGATAGCCTCCATTCTCCTGGGTCTAGACTTTCTCTGCTGAGGTAATCCGCAGCGACGTTGTCTCCCCGCGATGTGGACGGCCAAGATCTCTTGAAGATTCGCTTCCGCCCATGCCATTAGGGGGTCTATTTCCAGAGACACCTGTTGGCTTCTGGATCCTCCCTGACTGTTGATTTAGGCCACTATTGTGGCATTGTCCGACATTACTCTGACTGATCTGTCTCGGAGTCTGTGACCGAACTGTAGGCAGGCTAGTCTGACTGCCCGGGCTTCCAGGCGATTGATGTTCCACCCCGACTTCTTTGTTCCATTGCCCTTGGGCGGTTAGCTCCTAGAAGTGTGCTCCCCATTCTCATAGGCTGGCGTCCGTGGTGAGCAGGATCCAGGTTGGTGAGGATATTCTTACTCCTTGGCTCAGATGGCCTTCTTGTAGCCACCATCGTAGTTGGGTTCAAACTTTGTCCGGGAGCTGAAGACGTACGGTGTAGTTCTGGGACAGTGGATTCCATCGTGATAATAGTGAGCGCTGTAGGGGTCTCATGTGAGCTCTTGCCCATGGCACCACTTCCAGTGTAGATGCCATGAGGCAGAGGACTTGTAGGTAGTCCCATGCCGTGGGGCGAAGCTCGCTCAACAGGGTTCGCAACTGGGTCATCAGTTTTGATCTCCTTGCCAGCGTCTTGTTTGGTGTCGAAATGGACTCAAGTATTCTAGAGATTGGGTGGGCTGCAGACAGCTCTTGTTTTGACCAACAGAGTCCAGTAGAGTTTTGACTCCGTTGGTCGCCTGCTGGCTTTCCTCTGGGGATTTTGCCCTGATCAGCCAATCGTCTAGATAAGGGTATACGCGGATTCCTTCCTTCGTGTTGCTGCCACCACCACTATGATCTTGGTGAATGTCCGGGGTGCTGTGGCTAACCCAAATGGTAGTGCCCAGAACTGGTAGTGATGGTCCAGGATCATGAAGCGTAGAAAACGCCGATGCTCTTGATGGATCGGAATGTGTAGGTAGGCTTCTGACAGATCCAGGGATGTAAGGAACTTTCCCGGTTGTATTGCCCTTATTACCGAGCATAGGGTTTTCATGCGGAAGAGAGGAATCTTCAGGTGACGGTTGACCGACTTGAGGTCCAGGATGGGCCTGAATGTTCCCCTCTTTCTTGGGAACGATAAAATAGATGGAATAATGTCCAGTATTTATTTGTTGTGGAGGCACCGGTGTTATAATCTCTAAGGCTAGCAATCTGGTCAGTGTAGCTTCCACTGCCATCCTCTTGGAAGGGTCGTGGCAGGGGGATTCCACAAACTTGTCCGGAGGAAGGTGGTGGAAATCCAGGTAATATCACTCTCGAATGATGGCTAGGACCCACTTGTCCGAAGTTCTCTCGACCCATCTTTGGTAGAATAGGGCAAGTCTGCTCCCTATGGCTTCTTCCTTTGGACGGGTTGGCTGATTTTCATTGTGGGGTGCGACTGGGGCCTGGGCCCAAGCTGGCTCCCCTTTTGTTGTCTTGTTCCGAAAGGTCTGGCTCCTGCCTGTGGGGCGAGCCGCTTGATATGTGCTTCTGTATGGGTTGAAGCACAGTGATCCTCTGCCCCTGGTAGGTTCAGGGGAAGGGTTGCTGGTTTCTCTTATTCCTGTCCTCCGGTAGCCGCGGCAGTGGGGATTCGTCCCATTTGTTGGCTAGTTTCTCTAGTTCACTTCCAAACAGGAGGGTTCCCTTGAAGGGCATCCTTGTGAGTCTCGTTTTGGAAGATGCGTCGGCTGACCAGTTTCGGAGCCAGAGTTGTCTTCTGGCTGCCACGGCTGATGACATTCCTCTAGCTGCAGTGTGCACCAGATCAGAAGCGGCATCCGTGAGGAATGATACTGCTAGTTCCAGGGCTTCCCCAGGAGTGTTGTTCCTGATCTGTGATAAGCAAGCGCGTGTCACCACGGCACAGCAGGCCACGATCTGTAGAGACATAGCGGAGACGTCAAAGGACTGTTTGAGGATGGATTCCAGACGTCTGTCTTGAGTATCTTTTGAGTGCTGCTCCTCCCTCCACTGGGATAGTAGTGCACTTCGAAACTGCGCAGACCATGGCATCCACATTTGGACATGTCAGGAGGTCTTTGGCAGCTGGGTCCAGGAGGTACATGGCTGCCAGAGCACGCCCCCCTTTGAACGTGGTCTCCGGGGCATCCCATTCCAGGTCAATTAGCTGCTGGGTTCCAGTAACAGTGGAAAATGACGGGAGGTATGACGGAATCCCTCTAGCAGGGGATTCGTCTTAGGTTCCCCCGAGGCACTTGTGCCCGGGATAGCAAGCTCTTTTAAGCTGTGTGTGACCAGGTCTGGAAGCTTGTCCTTAGTGAAGAAGCGCCTCATGGTTCGGTGGGGCTCTCTCCCCGGAGGGAGTTCCCCTTCCTCCAGGGGTTCTGATTCCTCATCTGAGTAGTCCGTGTCCCCGAAGGTGGGGCTTCTGGGCGGTGGAATCACTTCCCTGGGCATAGAGGGTCCCGGGATGTTGAGGTCCTCTGGTGGAGGTTGTGGCCGTATTAATTGGAGGCTCCGGCTGCATGTGCACGAAGGTATGCAGGACTTTGAAGAATTCCACTCAGGAGATAGATGCTGGGTCTAAATTAAGAGGCGCTGTGTCCCTGGGGAGCCCCGTTTGAGGAAGGGTCCCGCTGGGAGACGCTAGGTCCGGCGTACTGTTTGAGGAGCTGGAACCCAGCACTGGCTGAGCGGGTGGCCATGGGCTGGATCCCCCAGGGCCTCCTCGCACTGTATACACAGGGCGGTGGCCTCCTCATGCTCTAATGTGGCATGCTGGGCGGAAGCCCTGAGCTTCTTTTCCGGTGGTGCCATGGCTTTGTGAGCATAAAATACAGTTATGCGCTCCGGTGCGTCGAAGTTGTGCGCGTAGAATTGGTACACGCTCAGGGAGGTGTGTGCGAATATGTGCGCACAACGTATTAGTGTGCGCACATAGTGTGCCCTAGCAGGGTCTAGCCCTGCTAGGGCAGATCAACCCGGTGGCACTGGTCCCGGCTGGTGACCTGTGCAACTCCTCGAGCTTCAGAGACCGGAGACTTTTAAATAGATTTCTACCTTGGCGTTTCCCGGTCTCGTTCCGGGTGGTCTCCAGCTGTGGGGGGAGAGGGAAAATACCTTTACCGCCGCACTCGAAGTGGCACCTGCTGTCTCTCAGCCTCACCCGATGTCAGGGGCTAGGTCCCCGCCAAGGGTCGGCCGCCGGACCGAAGCTTACCTCAGAGGGATCGCGGAAATCACCTCGGGAATTCTCAACTGGGGGGGGGGAGAACGGGGCTCGTCTGTAGAGGTAAGATTTCTTCTTCGAACATAACATTCCATACTGAGTCAAACCAAGGGTCCATCAAGCCCAGCATCCTGTTTCCAACAGTGGCCAATCCATAAGAACCTGGCAAATACCCAAAAACTAAGTCTATTCCATGTTACCGTTGCTAGTAATAGCAGTGGCTATTTTCTAAGTCAACTTAATTAATAGCAGGTAATGGACTTCTTCTCCAAGAACTTATCCAAGACTTTTTTTAAACACAGCTATACTAACTGCACTAACCACATCCTCTGGCAACAAATTCCAGAGTTTGTGCGTTGAGTAAAAAAGTACTTTCTCCGATTAGTTTTAAATGTGCCACATGCCAATTTCATGGAGTGCTCTCTAATCTTCCTATTATCCGAAAGAGTAAATAACCGATTCACATCTACCCATTCTAGACCTCTCATGATTTTAAACACCTCTATCATATCCCCCCTCAGCCATCTCTTCTCCAAGCTGAAAAGTCCTAACCTCTTTAGTCTTTCCTCATAGGGGAGCTGTTCCATTCCCCTTATTTTGGTAGCCCTTCTCTGTTCCTTCTCCATCGCAATTATATCTTTTTTGAGATGCGGCGACCAGAATTGACACAGTATTCAAGGTGCGGTCTCACCATGGAGCGATACAGAGGCATTATGACATTTTCCGTTTTATTCACCGTTCCCTTTCTAATAATTCCCAACATTGTTTGCTTATTTGACTACCGCAGCACACTGAACCGACGATTTCAATGTGTTATCCACTATGACGCCTAGATCTCTTTCTTGGGTTGTAGCACCTAATATGGAACCTAACATTGTGTAACTATAGCATGGGTTATTTTTCCCTATATGCATCACCTTGCACTTATCCACATTAAATTTCTTGTTTTGGGTTTTTCTTTGTAAATTTACTCTAACACTGTGCTAGCGTGCAAAGAGTCCCGAACTGCTATGGAGACGGAAAATACTGAAAAGCTGCACTTCCTGTAGGGGTATATGTACTAGGGCTGATGTCAGATTGAAATCTGATCCGTCTCCAACTGCTATCAGGAGTACACTATACCCATTGGTCCTAAGTCCATCTGCTACACGCTAGGAACATATTTTTATACTTATAACAATGTTACAATACATTAATGTAGCAGTAAAACACCATATACCCACTATTAAAAACCCCATTCATCCAATCTACACTCAAACTTCTCCATATATTCATATAAAGTCACTCACTAGATTTTCTAAATATATTACAGATATACGCAAACGACATTCTAAATATATTTCCTACACGAACTCTAATGTAAATACAACTCATGCAACTACCCTACATAAGAACATAAGAAATGCCATACTGGTTCAGAACAAGGGTCCATCGAGCCCAGTATCCAGGTTTCCAGCAGTGGCCAATCCAAGTTACAATTACCCAAACATTAAATAGATCACAAGCTACTACTGCTTAAATTACCATCATACCAGTTTATGAATTTATCCTCTAGGAACTTATCCAAACCTTTTTTAAACCCAGTTACACTAACTGCTGTAACCACATCCTCTCGCAATGAATTCCAGAGCTTAAATATGCACTGAGTGGAAAAGAATTTTCTTCGATTTGTTTTAAATGAGCTACTTGCTAACTTCATGGAGCGCCCCCTGGTTCTTCTGTTATCTGAGAGAACACACCCCAGAGCCTTCAAACAACGTTCTAAATTTCTATCTTCCAGCGATGTTCTTTAACGTAAATATAGCTTGTACAGCTATCCTCCACTCCTCTATCAAGTCCAGTATTTAATATATTTTAGTTGCAATAAACCCCTTCTTCCAGGGATGGTTCTTTAATGTTAATACAGCTCTCCTCCATGACTCATCTATCAAATTCAATGATTGATGTGCTTTAATCACAGTAAACCCCAACAAGGGACCCTCGTTTTGCCCAATCAGGCTTCCTCAGAGAAAAAATCCCTTCACAGACTTCTGACCACTCTCAGTATTAACCAATAAAGATGATTTAAACATTTGCATTAACATGAATCACAGTCTCGTCCCAACAAAATTCAATCGCCAAATGCAACCATTACCCTTCCTTACGTGCTACCACTTTCTCCTGAAATGCCATCACATCAATGGCTTATCTTCACCGATAGTGAGGACTATGAAGATGCAGGATTGTCGATCCACGCTCATATGACTGATTGTGGACTGATGATTATATTTGACCCACCAGATAGGTGATGAGTCCAGTGTGGGTGTTATGATGGTCTTTTAATAATGTCACTTGAATTGTTTCACCAACTTACCATATGAATTTTTGATGTCACTGATATTATCTATCAAGAAATTCTAAATCGTGCTTTGAATGCTTGAACTATTAGGTTGAGGGAATTACATTTAGCAAATACAGTTCTTAAGTATTGTACCTCATTTTTAGAAGGGCAATCTCAGAGGGTTATCTTGGGTCATTTCAATTTATCGTTGTGCAAGAATTGTTATAGCTTCCATTTTTATAATTATGTGAATGGCATCCTTTTTATATCACTAAATTTGGAGCTGAAAGATCAAGCAGCTTGGATTAACAAATTTAGAATTGATCTATTGCTGGATGTCTCAAAACACGCTTCTTTTAAAATCTTGAAAAAACCTAAAATGATCATAGGCAAGAAAACTGAACATTCAGCGAGACTTAAACACTGTGCTGCTCCCTTATCAAATGGAAGGGAAGAGTTTAGGAGGGATTTTTGATGGAGGATTTAGCTGGTTACCCATGTCTAATATCTATAAGGGACTGTACTTAACCCTATCAGATCTTTGGAAAATTAACCTGCTTTTATCTAGATTTGTTTTGGAATCAGTTGTGCAGGCGTTGATTTACACCTAGAACTAACTACTAATTGTTTTACTAGGTTTACATAAGGAGCTACATTATAAAATCCAGCTGGCCTAAACCACAACAGATCAGATGATTAATAAAAGGAGGAAATGTTCACAGATCTCCCCACTTTTAAAGAATTTAGAGAGGTTGCCTGTTTGGATAAGAACTTGTTCCATACCTTTAAAAAGTCTTCCTCCTAAATATTTCAGCTCACATACAATGAGATGTGCCAAACTGCCCTCTACGTTTAGAGTCAGAGAATTTAGCGAGTAATACTCTCAGTAAAAAACCACTCCAAAAATGACCTGTTTGACCTAGAAAAGGAATCCCAACTTCTTTTTAAGGGGCCAACTCTGGGGAATATACTTCCTAGGAAACTATGGTACTTTTCCACCTTTAATTTAAGCAAGAGTGAAAAACCTTGATGTGAAAACTAAGCTGGAAAAGCCTGTACTGTGTAAGCAGGACAATTGGGTTGGTGGTGTATTTATGTTTAAATGGGTTTTAGGAAGGGATTTTAATTGGTTTTTTATTGATGTAATGGGGGGAAGGAGGATGTGAGAAATGTTTATTATAGTAATGTTTTTATGAAAACCCTTTTTGTTATTTCTAATAGTAAGTTATCTTGGGCATAATTTATATAGTTAGGAGGTTGATAAATAAAAACTGATCACAATACCTGGCTCGTGTCTTCCGTTCCCCAGATCAGCCAGGGTTGGGGGGAAGCTGTGGAAGCAGCATTCACAGCCCCCCCTTCCCGCCCCCCCCAAAAGCCTGGGATGTGGGGGGAGGGGATCAAATCAATCATTGTGCAATTGAAACAGCAAGTATCCAGATTTATGGCCTAATGATTGCAGGGTTCTGAAAGGAGCTCTGGTACAAGACTATGGCTGCAATGATGAGACTAAAAGTACTTTAGGAGGGGGTAGAAGCAAATAATGGCACTGGCACCAGATCCTGATTTACAGCAGTTTTTTTTCCTTTGGGCTTTTAGCACTAGGTTTTTAAAAAGAAAAAAAAAAAAAGGAAGGTCAGGCACCCACTATCGAGGTACTACATTAAAACAATGGAAGCATAAAAAGATGAAAAAAAAACCAAAAAACCCATGCACGTTAACAAAAAGATGCAGTAAGTGCCAAGTATAATTTTATATACAGACACAATTTTGTGTCTAAAATCTGTAGTAGTCCTTTAAGTCTCCGGTATCTTCAATGCTAGAGCTGAAAAATCTAGTTGAACTAGCAACATTCACTAGATAGGTCATCCCTCAGACATACTGCTCTGCTAAAATAGACTCGCTGTTTTTGTAAAGAACCTAAAGCCGATTGATAAAATTATAGGAAAAGAAGGTTAAAAAATAAATCTGAGATAGGTGAGAAATATCAAGAAATAAAATGCATTATCTGCCATTCTTTTCAAGGCCTATTGTATAAAAGTCTTCACACCCCCTTGTACATTTTATACAATCTATCAAAAAATAAAGGTAAAAAATGTATTATTCTGCTTTTCAGTACTTCAAAGTGGATTACTTTCAGGTACTGTAGGTATTTCTTTATCCCCAAAGGGCTCATAATTTAAGTTTGTTCCTGAGGCAATTGAGGGTAAAGTGACTTGCCCCAGGTCACATGGAGCAGCAGTGGGATTTGCATTAATGTCAGAGTTTGTTTCATTGAGCAACATAACATATGCTACATACTTTCACTGAGAAAACTGGAGAACTATTTCAAAATTGGGGGGGACAAAAATCAGAGCACACAATTCTTCACGCTCTTCTCAGAGCAAATCTAAATTATCTCAGGTTTAAAGATTTGCTTTAACAAGGCCCGGGTTTTGTTTTTGTCATAAGAAGTTAAATTAAAGAAAAAAAAAAAAAAAACAAAAAGCCAGCAACAAAGAATTCAGGACATTATTCAAAGGGGACAGATTGGGGGAAGGCTAAGAGAAAACGTCAGTGTGTTTGAATAGTCTCTGGGGCACCGTCGTATCCATTATCGTAAAATTGAAACAGTTTAGCACCACCAAGACACTGCTGCAATCAAGCTAGCCTTCCAAATTCAGTAGCCATGGGTTAAGAAAACTGCTGTGGAAGGTCACAGAGGGCCTAATATTACTTTGAAAACTACAGTGGTCTGTGGCTGAGACTGAAATTGTTGTACAGTTAATACTTTCTCCAAACAGAGTCTGTGTATGGAAGGTGGCAAGAGGAAGTCACTGTTGAAATAGCCTATGATGTGTTGCACAGAGTTTACAGAGACGACAGAAGTTTGTGTGTTTGATGAGAGCAGAGTAGAACTTTTTGGTCTCACTGCTAAGCAAGGTGTGTGGCGTAAAAAAAACAGGAGCACGCCGTCCTGCTAACCCCATCCCTACAGTAAAGCATGGCGGTGGTAGCATTATGCTGTGGGAACAGGCAGGCTTGTGAACTGAAGGGAAGACGACGCTTGGTGCAAAGCACAGGCGGATCCTGGAGCATAACTTGTTCCAATCTGGCACAGACCTAGGACCGGGGAGAAGACTCATTTCAGCAGGACAACTGATCCTAAGCAAAAGCAACAATGAACTGGTTCATCAAGAAGAAAGTGAATGCTGGAGGGGGCCCCCCAACCACAGCCAAATCTGTGGCAAAACTTGGATGGCTGCAGATGATGTTTCACAGATGGTTCCCGGCCAACCTGAAAAGCCCTTGATCTTTTTCTGTCATGAATAATAGGCAAACACAGCACCATTTCGCCATGCAGTCAGTGGACACTTATCCTTACAGACTCGCAGCTGTAATTACTGCAAAAAAAAAAAAAAAAAAAAGGGGCTTCCACAGAGTACTGAGTCACGGGCTGGGAAGACTATTCTCAGTTACATTAGGAATATTTCTATAACTGTTCTCTCACACTGAATGTAGAGAGCATGTTGTGTAAATCAGTGAAAATCTATTGCCTTAATGCATTTGGATTTCAATTTTTTTTTTTTTATATATAGACAGCAGAATATGAAAAAATGTACACGAGTGTGAAGAATTTTGCAAGGCACTGTAACCATATACCAGGTATAATGTGCAGTGATAAAAGCTCTGTAAAAAACACAAGAAACAGATTTCAGGCACTAATATCCAGCAAGTTCCTGAAATACATAAAACTATACCACAAATTAAACTGATACATGGGGGAATTATGACTCCAATTAGTCATAAGGAGCTGATGATGGCAGGAGAGAGAGAAAGTTTTCATTTCCTAGAAGCGAGAACAAGTTCCTGATCATGAATCATGAAACAAAGATCCCAACCAAGATGCACACAACTGAGTCAGTTCTCAAGCTATTTGAAGAAGATTTGACTGTTCAATAATATTAACACAAAGTTTAAATTACTAAACGTTCAGTATTTTTAAAAGTGGCCCAAAGAAAAATTGTGTATTTTCTTTAGGAACACATTTAAATTGCAGCCACTTGTTTCATGTTCAAATCAACCCACAATAATCTCTTATTTTCTGGATTAAGCCAAAAGAGAGAACAGCAGGGAAGTGAGCAAAGGAATCAGTAGCATAAGGCCATGAATCAGGAGTAAGGTCTGTGCCGTGTGCTGCTCCTAGCTGTAGGTACTGTACCCTTTACATTCTGCAGCTCAAGTTTATTTTAGAGTTTCAGCTTTCTCCACATCCTGCACCTCCAGCTCAGATGGAAGCTTTTCCAATCCTGCCCACCTCATGTTTGACATAAGAGTCCAACGCTGAGGCACCATGGCAACCAAACATCCCCCTCTCCCCATACCTTACTCGGCGGTACTTCCTCCAGACTAGAGAGCCCAACCTGAGAGTGCATCTTTGAAGCAATCTCTGCAGACTGATGACTAGGGACAGATCTCTGGCTGCATAGTGCTCCAAGCCCCCACCAAGGAGCAGAAGTCGAGCCCAGGACCACAAGCCTGGGTCCCCTGCATGGCAGCACTCAGCCCTGCCACTGGGAAATCGTTCTGGCCCTTGGAATCACCATCCGAAGTTACACGAGATGACTAAAATAGAGTGTAGTTCACACAAGCTGGGCAGACAAAGCTGCTTAACTTTGCTACCCTTGCACAATGAAGCTGCAGCATTAGGAGAAAAAAAAAAGTTTCCTTCGGTGCACATTTCAGGATAATTCCACAGGGAAATTTAGTGCATGTACATGGATTTTGATAATTCACCTGGTGCCATTATATAAGCAGTAAATACATACACTAATCCATATGTTTCGGAAACAAAATGTCATTCTTACCAGTTCATTGGCAAGGGTCAGAATGCCAGAGAGATAATCTTCAATATCCAGGTGAAATCCTCTCTCCCGATCAGCTTCAACTGAAACAGAATCACACAGGCAGGTAGTACTAAAGCCAGGCTTTCACAGGAGAAGTAGAGTGACTAACAAGCTTACCGTGATCAAAACACTGTCTAATGTATGCAATACTCAAACTTAGACAAGAAAATAAAAAAAGTGTCTAATAAGAACCACCACCACCACGTTAATACCCCAGCTGAAAATACATCACAAGCACAGAAAAGAAGTGAACTGATTGGCTGACTGAAGATGGCCTACAATATGAATCATGTTTGTTTTATTAACAGAAGAATTTCCAATTATAAAAATTGTGCTGTTGCTGCTTTACATTTTCATGATGTCTACATCTGCCCCAGCATAACACATGAAGGAGAGAAATTCCAAAGATATCCTACTCTTTAAAAACACAATGGGCCTGATTTTTAAAAGGATTTACTTACGTAAAACTGGGATTTACACATGTAAATGCACTTTACCCGTATAAGTGAGCTTCTGAAAACCACTACACTAAATGCCATTGAATGATCAATAGGTTTCACGTGTGTAGATGCACTTTACGCTTTTGAAAAGTTGCCACATGTAATTCCTTTAAAAAAAAAAAAAAAACTACCTCCAATGATTATAACAGTGTCTATTAAGAACATGCATTGGGTTGCACTCCAGATCCCCCCCCTCCCCTCATCTGTTCTTACCTCACGGAGGTTAAAACAATTTAAGAGCAGCACCCAGCAGTGAACATTGCTTCAGGATGATGTAGAGAAATGCCCTCCCTCCCTACCCCCAGCTGAGGTGGGAACCAGGCTGTGTGGGTAGGTGGAGGGAATAGCCCAAACAGATACAACGCACGGTACAAATGAGAAATATTCCAGGAATAATGCAGCAAAACAAAAAGATCTTGTATACTCCCTGTCAGGCTGATACAGCTGGAGTAACCAAAAATTAAAAATTAAATTTAAAAATTAAAAAAAAAAAAAAAAAATCTTCCTGCTGGTCAGCGGGTTAGAAAAAAAGCCTGACATTTAATTTTACCTGCATCCTAACCTGTGGCTGTCGGTGGGTTCGTAAACAGACGCCGGTAAAATTGTCTGAACCCGCTGACAGCCAACCCCAACGCTAATAAGGAAGCGCTAGGGACGCGCTATTGTCCCTAGTGCCGCCTCCTTAGCATGACCCCTCACAAATAAAGAATCGCGCGCTCAACACGGAGCGCCCACTCTCCCACGATTTTTACTGTGTGTCGGCCTGTTTGTCAGTCACTGGTCATTTGAACTTAAGAGAAAAAGGTTTCTCTTATGTCACAGTATTTACAGAAGCCTCAAATATGTTTGTGCGAAATTTAAAGTCTATAGGAAATATTGTACCTAGTAGCCAAAATACAAAAAAACCCCAAACATTTCCTTCTACCACAATCCTCCAGCAAAACAGTTTAGTTTATTGAACAGACAGAGACATGGAGGGAGGGGGGGGGGGGGGGGGGACTGGAGACAGGGGAACATCCAGGAGCAGCATTCTAGGCAGGTGCTCCTCCTGGTGGTCGCTCTTTGTACTACAGCTTGCAAATGTGGTTTTTTTGTTGGGGTTTTTTTTTTTTGGTTACTTTCTATTCCTGTGGGCAGAAATCCAGTGCATGCTGGGAGGAATGATCCTACAAATGCTTGCAAGTGTTAGGAACCAGCCCCCTAGACAAGATACAACTAATCCACGCAAGCATTTGGGGGTTAGTAAACCCGTAAACGTGTATCAAATTCTTTTTTTTTTGGGGGGGGGGGGGGATATTTTATTTTAATAAACCAAAAGTGAATCTTATTTTATTTCTAAAAAATAAGGGCTTGAATCTGCTTCAATTCCATATCATTTCAAAGTCTTAAATTCACTCCTAGGCAAGTGTGAAAAAAAGAAACGTGGCCTTGCAATACCGTGAGCAAACATTTTACTCTATTTTACCTGCAAAGTCAGTCCCTTAGGGTCTGATTTAATAAGCATTTTCTTCAATTCCTGTCTATTAGAATAATCTTTTACAAATGAGGACCCTAGAATGTAAAATCTGAGTGATATTCAGTGGAAATGGCCAAATTGTCCCCAGAAGATGCAAGCTGCAAGTAAAATAAAGGAATGGGTTTACAACTGAGGTCAGTTTCGCCTAACATTCAAAAAAACAAATATTTTAAATATTATTAAACTAGCCATGAAGAACCACCCGCTCGGTGAATGTGCATGCAGTCAGGCAAGAGGCTGGAAGGAAGCAAACTATCCAGCTCTCGTGTCTGGAGAGCCAACATCGTACGCTTAAAGGCCGTGCCTTGCTCAGAAACCACATGTGAAATCTACGCTCCCCAAATCCCTGGGAGCCACAGCGAACTTACTGCCAAGGATTTCTGTTGTAGCTTCTCGAGTCACCAACGTCTCCGATTCCAGATAAACGAGGAATGCTGCCAGGAAAACCAAGCGCTGCAAGACAAACCTCCAGTGCTCGTGAAATCTGCGGGACAGTGAGCACACGTTCCATTAACCTCATGAGATTACACGCTATTTGCACAAACAACCTGAAACCTAGCGCCTTCTCGTTTGTGAGATGAAGAGCGCCAGCAGCAGGCCTCGCACTCATTCTGTGCTCTGATTAAAAACACCAGCACTGGCATCCATTTATACAAAAGACAGGTGCACATCCATTACATTTCTTCAAAATTATAAAAAGGTTAAAAGTATTCAATGTGATTGTGTGCTTGGCTTCCTGTTTGCTAGACTTATTTTGGCTTGGTATGTCAGTAGACTCACTTAGCAAGCCCCCTTAATTCATCCTTTAAATAAATGTCAAAATGGTAAGGCAGGACCTGTACTATTATTCCATCAGAGCCCATTCAAGCCCCCAGTCCATAGTCGCATGGCACTTACGAAAGGCTGGAAAATGACATTGGCTGCTACAGAAGGATCAGTTTCTCTTCTGTCCTTCAGACAGAGGAACAGAGCAGTTGTTTAGGAAAAGCATGCCTTAGGTTTCAGGCTAAGGAAGATATCACAGTTTCTCGTGTAATGCCTGCAGGTTGGGCTGGCCCATGGCAGCATTGGACTCTACTGCGCAGAGTAATTAGGGTTCTCTCTGCTGTAACAAGAGGAGTGAAGCAGGAGAAGCCCAGTGATTAGAGTGGCGGGATGAGAAGCAGGGTTCAAATCCCCACTGCTGACACTCCTCATAACCTTGGGCAAGTCACTCTATCCTCTCTTTCCTCAGGTACAGACTTGGGGCCTGATTTACTAAGCCTCCATAGATACAGAATGGGAAAAACGTTTTAGTACATCAGCCCTTAAGACTGTAAGCCCTCCGGGGACAGGTAAATACCTAAAAACACCCAAACATTCTGTTTTGAAGCTGCAGACAAAAAAGTCACACAAGAAGGAACAGAAACTTAAAAAAATAATAAATAAAATGCTGATGCTCTGGTGTACCACTGGGAGATACTTTCAGGACGAGGAGAGGAGCAGAGATCTGCACACCACAGGATCAACCTGTCCCAAACAGCAAAAAAGCAGTGAGGAGCTCAGCTTCACAGAAGCTCCTCTTACACCCTTGCTCCACAGAGTGAACTCAGTATAACTAATGTGGTTCTCTAGGAGCTGGAGAGTGGAAAGGAAGGGATGAGGAGATGAAAGAATATAAAATCTCCCACATAACGTATAGAAACCCCAGCACCTTACAAACTGCTTTACCAGGTGAAATGCATAAATTCTGTTCTTACACACTTGTAATACTGATCAACAGGAAACTTGGTCTTCAGAGATGCCAGCTGGGTCCTTACTGTGCAGAAGTGTTCCCGAGCTTTCAGACACTTTTGGGGTACTAAGAAAAAAAAAAGAAAAGCCCCACAGAGAAACATGAGAATGCATTTCTACCTAAGCAATACAGAATGCCAGATTCCTCCAAGGTATAGGATGTGATATATATCATAGAAATATAAACTACTTCAGTCCAAAACAAGTACAAGTGGGGCTCCCACTAAGACGACACAAGTGGGAACGGCCTTCTTATAATCCAAATACTTTCCCGATTGTGATGATATCAGGACTTTCCCCTCTTATTCCACCTCTTACCTTACTGACGTGTTTCCAGCGCCACCGACCCCTTCTCCCCCCCCCACCTCGATGTTTGCCCCCTTCCATGGGCAGAGCCGTAGGGTGTCCCTGCCGCTGCGATGCCACTGCTATCTGTCCCCACGCAGCCCTAGTAATGCTGGCTTCAATCTACCATAAAAGGATGCATTTTGCCAGTCCCACAGGACCAAGAGCTGGGTAAATGGAGATGTAGGGCCTACCAGAAGATCTTTGTTTAAACCCCAAGTCCTATCTGCTGTCATTCTGCCTGCGATACAAGATCACAGACAGACAAAACTGGATCTCTACATAAGGCATTCTTGCTCTACTTCATACAAAAAAACCCACAAAACATTTTAAAACAGGTAAAGAAATCACTATCAGACAGCAACACCTTTCAATAAGAACCAGAGCTGTAATATCCACACAATAGTACACATTCACTTGGCCATTCGTTTGGCTCCCCGACATTTTTCTGTTAATGAGGGGTAATACCACAGATAAGGACTTCACAGCCTTCTCACTGTCTTTAGGCAGAATTCCAACATGGCTATCACCCGGAGGTGGGAACGGACAGTCTGGGACAGAGTTCCACCCCTTCTTTTCAGACTTAATAGGCCCAGCAGCAGGGGTGTTCTCTGCTCCAGCCTCTCAAGTCAAGGCAACCGCAAGAAAGAGGAGAGGGGGCTGACAAAACAGAACTGCAGTTTTCCTCCCTAATCCAGTCGTCCCCCCCCATGAACATAAGAACATGGGGGTCCATCAAGCCCAGCATCCTGTTTCCAACAGCGGCCAATCAAGGCCATAAGAACCTGGCAAGTACCCAAAAGCTAAGTCTGTTCCATGTTACCGTTGCTAGTAATAGCAGTGGCTATTTTCCAAGTCAACTTAATTAATAGCAGGTAATGGACTTCTCCTCCAAGAACTTAGGATGTAAGGAACAAGAGGGGAGGGGGTAATCCTGAAGCAGATACTGCAGAGCAAAGAACAGATTAAAAAAAAAAAAAAAAAAGAGAAGGAGGTTGAATTAGCAGAAGTTTGAAATGTGTGAGCAGCAGAGTCAATTGTCGAGTATTCAACCCTTGTCTTAAATGAAGAGCACTACTACTCACAAGTGTCAAATTTATGCCAAATTAATTCAACCTAAGCCTGGCACTACTGGGTGTGCAAACCATGCAATTGCCCAGGGCAGCACACCCGGTGAGGTGGCATCGGGAGCAGGGAGAAACCCATGGTGCCACCTGTGGACCCAATCCCAGCAGCAGCAGCAGCAGAAAGGTCTGTGCTGCCAAGAAAAAAAGCAGCGTGGCCCCACCGGAATCAGCAGCATTGCCAACAGGGCTGCGCTGCTTTTCCCACTTACTAAGGCAGCGCTGACCACACCGTTGAATTTGGCGTGGCCGTGCTGCTGAGGAGGAAGAGGCGTGTGCCCTGCAGGAAGCAATCCAATGCCCCGTGGCCATGGGGGCTGAAGAAGGAAACTCTGCTGCTGCCGCTAGATCAAGGGAAATGAGTGAGAAAGCGTGCTTGTATGTGGGAGAGAGTGAGAGGGAGCGTGTGTGTGCACAGCTACCCCAGTTACTCTCTGCCTGACAATTTCAGGGCATCTGGAAATCAAAAGTTCCCAGGTATGGAAAGCCTGAATTTTTAAAATCCTTTTTAGTTTTAGTTTTCAGGTGTTATTTGCTGTGTCTATTTTGAAATATTTTATTGGTGTTTGGGACATTTAAAAAAATGTATATACGAGTTTAATTATTTGATCTTTTATTCATCAGTTTTTAAATATTAATATGTTTTTAGTATTACGATTATGTATTTATTTTATTTCTTGATTTTATTTGATGTTTGAGGAATGGTGATGGTTCTGTTTTTTTTCATTGTTGCATTGCATAGAGAGAGTCTGGCGTTTTGCAGTTTCCAGTTCATTTTTTGTCTGTGTGTTTGTATTTCTACTTTATGGTTGCTCTGTTCTGTATTTGGTGAGGGTCGGTTTATATTCTGCATGTGTGACTGAAGTGAGGTATTCTCCTAATAGGAAGTGTATTAGTGTATTTGGGCTTTCAGAGGGTCAAACCTACACCCGACTCACCTCACAATAGGCCTGATACCATATGGCTTCCGAGTGTCTTTTTTACAGGGATTTCTGGTTGGCATCACAGCGGTGCATGTAAATATAATGTAAGGGATATTTTTACCTCAGAATACTGTACTTTGATATTTTTCATTTATAATATAAATGCATAACTCTGTATGTGGAATGGAGCAGGGGGCATTGTACAAGGCTACAGGGCACCTAATACCCATGCACCAGTCATGAGTTTGGAGGGGGGAGGTGGAGAATGTATCACTGGGCTTTTTTTGATGGGCCTGGGTCAGAGAATGAATGAACAGTGGGGGGGGGGGCCCGCACAGGTCATGTGCAACAGGCCAGCAAAAAGCTAGCACCGGCCCAGATTCAACCCCTTTTTGGGTCTGCTACCTAAAGCTTAATTTCTGGTGGAATGACCCAAAATAGCATTTTGCCATATGTTTTTGGGACCAGGAAACAGAACGGAGCTTGCAATATAAACCCTTTCTGGCTCCCCCACCGACAGAGCAGAGCCAGTAGTGACACAGATCATTACTAGCCGCCCAGTCCCTGGAGGAAGCAGAGCAGAGCGCGTTCAAGTTGCTTACCCTGAGACTGTGGCAGCCTTGGTTTTGATTTTTGTGCAATTTCTCAGCTGTGAGGGACAATGGCCAAGACCGAAGACACACAGGGTGAATGCTCGTCAGCCCTACTGCTTCTGCCATTACTGGTATGTTTGTTTACTGGCTCAACTGTTACTTCTTGGGCTGGATTCCTGGGCCTCATCTCTGCCTCTGATGACCACACTAGGGGAGGGGGAAGGGGCAAGATAATGAGAAGTTACTACTTACCTGATAATTTCCTTTTCTTTAATAAGGACAGGTTAATCCACACAGGTGGGTTATACACCTCTACCAACAGATGGAGCCAGAGCAGAGCTGACATCACTGTATATATATATATACCCTTACACTGGCAGCGTGCCAGTATTCTCTACAAAAGCCCACTGTGGACAACTAAAGAAGAGCAAGTTTGCTTACCGTAAACGGTGTTTTCTGTAGATAGCAGATGAATTAGCCATGCTGTATGGGTACATCCTCCATGCCACTGAGTGGCGGAGCTCTCTAAGACTAGCAAAGTCTTTTAGCTAGGTGCTCCCTCCCTCCTTTATCCTGACAGGAATTACCTCAGGCTTCTCAGTCAGTATCAAAGCAAGGTAGGTGTGCTAGAACTGTCCAGGGAGGCAGGAGGGTCAGCATGGCTAATTCATCTGCTATCTACAGAAAACACCGCTTACGGTAAGCAAACTTGCTCTTTTCACGTAGATAAGCAGCTGAATTAGCCATGCTGTATGGGAGTCCCCAGCTGACGTATTGAGCAGATAGTGTGTAATATTCCTTTATTTATTGAGCAAAAAAAAACAAAACAATACGACAATAGTGGCGGACAGTTCCTAAGGCGGCTGTATTTGTTTGGAATTTTGTGCACTTCTGTAGGATAGTCTGTCCCAAAAGGGAATTATCCACCTTCTATTTGCAGAAACAGTGGTGGGATGCTAAAAATGTGTAGCGATGATTATGTCGTCTGTGCATTGATGTCTATGAGAGGTATTTGACAGAGAAAGGCAATCGAGGCTGCCATTGCTCGCACGTGATGTGCCCTTAGGGTCGCAAATAGTGGGTGCGACTTTGTATTATAGCTGAACCGCATCTAGTTGGATATCCTGGAGGATAGAACTCCTTGTCACTGAACACAGGTGTGAAGGTCGATTGGGACAGAGATACTTTTTGTAGTATGCTAGCGCACGGTTGCAATCCAAAATGCGTGACTTTTCCTCATTGGCATTTGCACGAGGTCTTGGATGAAAGGTGGTAAGGTGACGGTCTGGTAAATGTGGAAAAACTGGAAATAAGCGTTGGCAGAAAACCCTGGTGAGTGCACACAAGGTCACCTTGTCGTGGCGAAATTGAAGATAAGGAGAGTAATGAACCAATGCTTGGAACGCACTGTTCTCCTTTTAGAACTTAAAGCAAAAACACAAAAAGCACCTTCCATGAGAGGTAGCGAAGGTGACAAGTATCCAAAGGTGAAAGCATCAGCTGGTCGAGAAGTACATTAATGTCTCATGGCACCAGTGGCTTATGCAAAGGTGGACGTAGGTACAATACTCCCTTTATGAATCTGGATACTAAGGAAGGACATGAAATAGGCTCTCTGTTTAGATGAATGTGAAGCTGTTGTAGTGCTTAAATTAACTTGTAGCAAGGATGCAGCAAGGCCCTTGCTGTAAGCAAATGGAGATAGGAGAGAAGCCGTTCAGGCGGTAAGATAATGGGTCGAGACACATGGATGTAAACCAGGAAGTGTAGTGGAACTACTATGTCTGGAAATTAAGTCTAGTTGACAGCGTCTTTGATGACAATTATAAGTCTTGAAGAGCAGAAGAAATGCACTGGTAAGCGATTCCACACCATGAGATGCAGGGAGGAGTGAAGAGGAGGTAGCAGTGATCTTCCATCCTGGGTAAGAAGTCATGGGCTGGCAGCCCGGGGAATTGGGTTGTGGATTAATAGGTGTAGTAGGTAACTATACCGTGGTTGTCTTGGCCTTATGGGCAAGATCAGGTGTAGAGCTGCTTGGTCTTGAATGCATCTCTGGATTGTGCGAGAGATGAGTAGTATCGGCAGGAATACTTAGAGTAGTTTGTGTGACCCATTGATGAGAAAGGTGTCTGGAGCGAGTCGAATGGGCTCGGATAAACAGAGTAAAAGTTCTCTATTATCCCGTTGCTCTCTGTTGCAAAGAGATCGACTGTAGGGAGACCTCAAACTGAGAAACTTCTTGAGTCACCTCTGGAGTTAGGTGTCATTCGTGGGGGTGAAAAATTCTACTGAGTTTGATTGCTCTGGAATTGAGAATCCTGGGTAAATAAGTGGCTTGTAGAGAGATGGATCCCTCATGGGCCCATTCCAGAAACAGAACTGCCTCGTAGCAGAGGTTCCATGAACTGAACTTTTCTCTCTCATGTATAGAGAACATTGTCATTTAGTTATCCGTGTGAACTATGACTATCTTCCCTTGTGGGAACTCCTTGAAGGCCATGTTTTACCTAGAAGGGCACGTTAACCTTCTAAAGAAGGTTAATGGTTAGTGGACACTCGAATGAACTTCATGGACCTTGTGCTTGCAGTTTGCTCAAATGAGCTGCCCATTCCTTTGGGGGGGGGGGGGGGGGAATGCATCTGTGGTGAGTTTCACCTGATGTCAAAAGGGCTGGAGAGGCGAGCCCGTCGATAGTATGCAACGGGAGTAGCCACCATTGTAGGTCCATGTGTATGTCACTGGTCAAGGAATGGGTGTGGATAATGGCTGAAGAAAAATGAGTTCATTGGTGTTTGAAACCCCACTGTCGGCGGCACATATGTAGAACTACATAATGGCTACCACCATGTGTCCTAGAACAGGTAGGACTTGGCGAGCTGGTATTGTGGTACTGTGACACAGAGATGTAAATAGTATGGAGAGAGCGAAAGCTCTCTGGTGAGGTAGGAAAGCCCTGTCTTGGATTGTGGCGCGATGTAGGCTCCTATGAACTGCAAAAGTTTGAATGATTCCAGCTTCGAGTTTTCGAAGGTGATTAGTAGTTCCAGATGTCTAAACAAGAAATCGTACGAAGAAGATTGTGTGTCGTAGCTGTGTTGGATTGGAGGCTAGAAGGAGCCATCGTCGAGATAGGAAATATTTGTACTCCTTATCAACGAAGGTGTGCCTTCGCTATTGCCCTGCATTTGTTGAAAACCACTGGGGCAGAAAAAAGGTTGAATGGAAGACCTTGTATTGGAAGTGATGCTTGTCTGCCCAGAAAACTGAGGGAAACACTAGGAACTAGGGTGCATGGATATGCGAGCATATGCCCCCTTAAGTCCAGTGCAAGCCCCAAGAATGAAGAAATGGAAGAATGGACTTGAGAGCAGTCATTTCGAAAAAAAAATTCTTCCTTTTTTTTTTTTTTAAAGTATCTGCAGTTCTTACAGGATATGTCCCTGGTTAGGTGACAAGTGTAGTCTTTAGATGACCATGGAGTCTATGTAATGTGATTCCAGGCTGGAAGACAAGTGAGCAATCTTCATCCCAGATGTGATCATAGCGGTCTTATGATTGCAAAAAAACCCGACTTGGTTTTGGTTTTTTTTTTAATATATGTTGGGGATTCGCCAGTTGTTGCGGCTGGCGAGGCATCGTAGCACACTGACTTGATGCCCTTTGTTGATTAGTGTGTTGTCTCGATGGTTGGCGAGACAGAGGCTTATGACCGAAATGAAGCTTAAGGTTTTTTTGATCCTCGGCAGTGGCCGAGGTTGAAAATTAAACGTTGTGATATAGATGGACGTTGATGAGATGTTAATGAAAAAAAAGACTGCTGTTTTCTGTTTCTTAAGGCGTGTGAACGGATCAGTGAACTGATGTTGGAAGAAAGGTTCTAAACTACATGGTAAAGCTTTCCATATGTCGGGAACATAGTCCCTTATGACGGGAGAACGCAACCAGGTAAGGTGTCTGGTTATCTAGACAGTTGCTGAAGTCTAGAAGAGACAGCAAACCCTTTGGAGATGGATTTCAGGAAGTGCCTTCATCCTTCTTTGAGGGAATGGTATGGAGGAGGAAAGTGGCGTCTGCAGAGGCTTGCTTGTGATGTGGTTTTAGAGCTCGTAGATTATGGAAAGATATGCACAATGTAAACTGATGATTTGAATGCAGGCCTTAAGCATTTCAGACGAAATGGTCTATGCTTCCCTTTTTTTTTTTTTTGGAAAGTCCTCCAGTGACTTATCTTCAGTTGGCGCCTTCGCCAATGCTGTGACGTGTCCAGCGCCCCCACCAATGTTTGGCGAGCCTGGTGTCTGTGCCGATTTTCTGCGCACCCTGCGCCTGTGCTGAGACTCGGCACGTCCGCCGCTGGTGCCCATGTTCCAGCTTGAGGATAGAGTGGGGTGGCCGAAGTTGGCAGGTAGGCCCAAGGCGCATCAGTATCGCTAGTGTAGCGCATCGGTGCGCCGGTGCACGTGTCTATGCGGCGGCATCCCGGCGCGTCGGCTGCTTCAGCGTGCCGAAGCTGAGCTCAATCTGTCTGCGTGCCGGCGCACACATCGATGCTTTGGCGCCGTGGCATTAGCACCGACACAGTCGTTGATTTTCGCGCCGTTTCCTTCGGCAGACCGGTGAGTAAAATCAGTGGCTGCAAGAGCGTCCCTCCCCCAGTCTCTACTCTGTGCCAACACGGAAAATCCCGGGAGTGTAACCAAGGAGACAAAGATGAAGGCAGTAGTCAGCTGGGGGGGGGGGGGGGGGGGGGGGAGGGAGATGCCCCGAGATGTTAATAAATCTCGTAAGGGCAAGGCTCTTAAGGAAGGTTTTGTTTTTTTTGGGGGGGTTGTTTTTTTTTTATCTTCTCTCTTCTTCCTTGTTATAACATCTTCAGATTAGCCATGCTGTATGGATTGATTTATTAACTTTTTCTACCAACATTCATGGGTACATCATGCCGGTTTACATATAACTATCTATAACTCTATATCTATAATCAGTATCTCTTATATATATCGGGCAGGAAGGTGGATTAACCTATCATTAAAGAAAAGGAAATCATCAGGTAAGTAGTAATTTTTTTACCATTCAGGCAGGCTAACCCACACCAGTGGGATGTACCAAAGCTACTCCTGAACAGGGCAGGAGGCTGCCTACGGTCCAATCAACATTGCACATGCGAAGGCTGCATCCTCCTAGGCTTGCACATCCAGGCAATAATGGTGGCTCACTCTTCCTTGTTCTCTTTCAGGAAGTTGAAGAAGCTGGTTTTAATTCAGGGCAGTGCCCTACGGCCTCTCCACCCTGGATGAGCCTAATCTAGTCTGATCTCAGAAGCTAAGCAGAGTTGAGTGTTAGCTTTGGCTGACAAATGGGCACAGAGACAATCCAAAGCCTACCCTGACAAAATAGCCTTTTAAGGATCACTCTGGTTTGGGAGATCAGATTAGATCAGGTTCATCCAGGGTGGAGAGGCCGTAGGGCACTGCCCTGAATTCAAACCAGCCTCATCAATTTCCTGAGAGAGAACAAGGAAGAGTGATCTACCAGGGAGCAGCAAGAGGCCATCTGCAATTCATTGCCACCGCCTAGAGGCCTGCTTAAGGATAGCCTCAATTCTCCTATCCTGCACCACCTTCAAGCCACTCACCCTTCCACAGGGATAGTTGCCTGCTCAGTGATGGCACACACCAGCACATCCACTTTCAAGAAAGCGCAACTGCTCAGTCGCTCTCTGCCAGATCCAGGGAGGTACAGCACTACTAAGGCTCGATCCCCCTGTAAAAATAGCATCCAAGGCACCCCATTCAAGATCAATCAATACTTGAACAACATCCATAATGCTTCATGTAAGGAATCTAAATGGGATTCTTGTTTGGCTTCAGCACCTCCAGCATCTTCAGTGCCTGGGCAATCCGAGCCGGCAACCCATCTCTATGAAATAAACGCAACATTATTCTACACAGATCCAACCCCAGAGGAATTTCCCATCCTCCAGTGAGTAAGGGCCACTTTCACCATCCTTGCCACCTGGGTCCCTATCAGCATGACCCGCAGCAGGAGTAGACACACTCAGACGCTTACCTGTGGTACCAGGTGTGCAAGGATTCACAGACTGCGATCCTGAACTCTTAGCCCTACCACATTGGTGACTAAGCAAAAATCCTACAAGCAGGGCCTAGCTAAACTGTTGCTCAAACCGCCAAGCTGCTTTGTGGCAAAATGATGAGTGGAAAAGTTTGCGAATGTTGCCACGACCCATAACAAAACCAAGGGGTGTCAGTCCAAGGCCCACTGAGAAGCCTTCCCTCGCTGATGATCCAGTTAGGGGAGCCCTAAAACCAGGTGACACCTCTGACAGGTGTTAAGCACCATGCCATTCTTTATGACACTTATGGCCAGGGAGACAAGAACACACATTTTTTATAGAAAGCATCATTTTTTTTTTTATTGAATATAAGTATTCCTGGGAGATACTGATGCCATGTCTCTGACAACCTGTCCACCAGCATCTCATCGTATACAGGAAGTGATCCTTCTTTTATAGATAACATACAATATTGTGGAAGATTCTAGTGTGCGTGACTGCCCAAAAGATCATTTACATAGGTTGTCATGTCAACTGCATGATAAGATCATCCCTAGCTACCCCTGATTAGTTTTACCAGGAGGTGGGGCCCCATTTACCATGCCTTTCGAGATAGTCCTTTGTTCTGTTAAAATCTTACTGGTCAAGGTAATTAACACATCTGTAGCTGTGAATAGTGCCTGAGAATAGTGCCTGAAGCTCCTGCCGTTGGTTTCTTCTTTGTGACCCTATGAATAGGCCTCACCTTTCTGGTGCCAGCTTGCAAGTCATGTAGAGTTCATTCAGCCAAAGCAGGCTAAGAAAACCCGAGGATTCTGGGGGGTTTTCTCTCTTTCTCCATGTTGGTTTTCTGTTCAGGCATACTTCTCACAGTTCCCCCTCCAGACCAATTCCCACATCATGCTGGGAAAGGCAGGCTCAGCAAAAACAGCCAGAGAAAAATCTCCCTAAGCCTCCAAGTAATGTTGATTCAAGTTGGGGCGGGGATCAAGTGGAGATGCGTAAATATGGCAAACAGCACAAAAGTAAGCACCTGCTAGCAGCAAGCTCCCAAAGTGCCTGACCATTGTGCGCCCAGCTGCATGCCTGCACAAGAGACCGTGGACAGGGTGGGCAAAAACAAGGCCTGTCCAATAAGTGTGTAAAAAAAAGTTACAGGCACACAACACATGGTCCAAGTAGGTGCCCACCACCCATGGACCCACCCTTAAGTGCACACCCGGGCACACAAGCAGATAGACTGTTTCTCGGCAGACTTGTGCGCAGAAAAGCATGCGAACGCTGCGGCCTACCACGCAGCGTCTAAGCAAAGCCTCAAGAGAGGGTCCTAAGCCAAAAAGGCTGCTCAACCCGCCAAGTTGCCATAACTCCCTTGGAGGTGGGAATGGACAACAGATGGAGGTGGGAATGGACATCAGATTGGCGCACCAAGGCTCCGAGACCAGAAGGGAAATGGAAACATTCACTCCTCCTTCCTTTTTTTTTCCTCTCTCTCTTTACCTGAGCTCAGCCAGTCCTGGCCGAGTATAGAGATGGTCTCCGGATGCGGGGGGAGGAGGGGAGGGCGGATAAAAAAGCCCTTCATCGCCACATGTGGCTTCCTGCACCCACTAACCACTCAGCTAAGTCCACACCGGGAAATCAGCTACCAGACCAAGGCATTCGTCTGAGGGAGAGATACACAGATATCACTTCAGGAAAACTGAACTGAGGGAGAGACCGTAAGTTATGACCACTGGAGAGTGGGGTGAATTCATCTTTTTTCATCTTTCGTTTTCTATAATTAAAAAAAAAACAAAAAAACCCACAAACACAACCCCAGTAGAGAGATACAAGTCCATCTGCTGGAGACTGAGAATACTGGCAGGCTGATGTCAGTGAAGGGGTATATATATACCGTGACATCAGCTTTGCTCCATCTCCATGTATAATCCATTGGTGTGGATTAACCTGTCTGAATGCTAAGAAATGAGGGGGTTATAGGGGGGGGGGGGGAGGCAAGCAAGTGAGTTGGAGAATCAGGCGAGAGTGAGGGGGGAAAAAAAAAAAAAAAGAATGAATGAGCCGACTGGAAGGGCTGTGGGTTGTGTGGAGGAGAGGGGGAGGCGAGTGAGGGGATTGGAGGAACTGAGCTGTAACTAAGATGATCAGATGGGGGGGGGGGGGGAGCGAGTGAGGAGAGCATGCTGTGCTGCCCCTTTCCTTCCTCCACCAAGGCAGCAAAGAGCAGGCCGCACTTTTGAATTCTAGGCTTCCCCTAGTGCAAGGAGGCTGAGAAGAAGAATGGGCAGTGCATGCCAGTTTGCCTCACCAACAAGGTAGAGAGCAGCCAGCAGAGTCTGGTTTGAAGAGGCGGCCAGTGCCTTGCGGGCTCAGGAGGAACAGGAAGAGAGTTGTTGAAGGGGGGGGGGGGGCAGGCTCAAGAACTGCCAAGGATTGAAGAAAGATTTAAGGTCCCTAGGACCATTGGGAAGAGAACAATGACCACCGGGGCACTTATAGGAAGGGAGGACCAGGATCCTCAAGGCAGAAAGGAGCCCATGCTATCTGCTCTCCTCCTCCTCCCTCCCCAGCCCCTGCATTGCTCAACCTTCAGTCATCCTTTGCCCACTAGCGCTCATCAAGTGAAGAATTGGATTGGGGTTGAGCCATGGTGGGGAGCTAGGGATGCAGGATCAATGGGATAAGACGAGAGAGGCAAACTGTGTTCTGATGCCTATGTTTGAGAGAGAAGATGTCTGTTTGGGAAAGGAGTTCACACCTGACCCGTCCTGCCCCCTTGCACAGCTTATATACCCGACTCCGTTCTGCCTCCCCCACCACCCGTTCCAGTTCCTTTTTTTCTACAAATGAAACCCCGGCTATCATGCTACCATTATTAGTGTCTAATGCAAACAAAGTCTTCTGCATCCTCTAAGACAGGGGTGGGCAATTCCGGTCCTCGAGGGCCACAAACCAGTCTGGTTTTCAGGATATCCCTAATGAATATGCATGAGAGAGATTTGCATGCACTCTGCCTCAGTTGTATGCAAATCTCTCTCATGCATATTCAACTGAGGCAGAGTGCATGCAAATCTCTCTCATAAGAACATAAGAAAATGCCATACTGGGTCAGACCAAGGGTCCATCAAGCCCAGCATCCTGTTTCCAACAGTGGCCAATCCAGGCCATAAGAACCTGGCAAGTACCCATGCATATTCATTAGGGATATCCTGAAAACCAGACTGGTTTGTGGCCCCCGAGGACTGGAATTGCCCACCCCTGCTCTAAGAGAACCCAGTTCTCATTTGTCATCTTCAGCTTCTCATGCTCCCAGCTGATCTTAGATTACCTTGCTATTTTTTTTTATTTTTTTTTTAAATCAGGGTACGTTCCTCAAACCTGCCTAGTAAAGGGACAGAGCACTCCTGGAGGCAGAATGAAGAGTTCTTGATATAGCCCAAACACACAGGTTGATGCAATACAGGCGCTCATGACAGAGTGCCCTGCTCTTCTAACGTACACCAATCCACCTCTCCGGGGCACTCAATGAGCTGCCGCGGTAAAAAGGAGGCACTAGGGGAAACTGTGCATCAGGCACCCAGGAAACGTGGCTGTCAGTGTGGGCTACGAAACCGACACTCAAGACGAGCGTCCATTTTCTCCCACTACGGCACAATACACATGGCATATTGGGCACCCAGCATTTTTTTCATAGTTTTTGGGTTTTTTTTGTTTTGTTTTATAACAGATTCCATTTTCTGTGCCTCTTCCTACTTAGGAATGCAACAATATTAGTAAGAGGAAATCACAGAAAGCATGAATTTGGGGGGTTTTACAGTGGACCCCTTGAATGTGGCACACTTATGACAGCCTTGGGCTGGCGTAGAATTTTCTGAGTGCATTGGCCACGCGATAAATTTTTTGCATTGTAGGGATTAGCTAATAGCCTCATCTATATGTGCTTTACATGTTACGAGCGCTATTTGCTATTCGTTTGATTGGACATTCTAATCCCCGTTTTGCATCGGAGGTTAGGGATGCACCTCCAATCTCGTGTTGATTCGTGCGCTGCCTGCAGCGCATGGTATTGCATTGGCCTGTCAGTACATAAAAGATTTCATTTAATAAAGTTAAGTAAGGAATTTCCCTGACTTTTTTTTTTTAACCTCCAGTGCAGGCATGGTCATGGTGGGTTGTCAAATTAATTATCGTGAATTGACTGGGGGACAGGTCAATGTTTGGTACTGGGGAGCTTTTAATACTTTAATATTCCAATTATTTTGTTGTGATCCTTCTATTTTGATCTTGCATCTCTATTCTGTGCACCAACTACTCCTGCAGCATACTTTATATTGGTCAAAATACAATATACATGACAGTGTAAGTAATTAATTTAAAATATAATTACTTAAAGATGCAGGGTTTTAAATATTTTCAGCAGAATTTCCCTAGAAGTTCAAAGTAAGAGTGTCTCTGCCACCCTTTCCCTCTACTCACATGACCAGTCTCCTTTCACCTTGCCCTCTCAGACCTCAACTCCTCTCCCTTCCACTATCTCCACTCCTAGAGTTTGACCCCCCTCTCTCTCTCTCTCGCCCCCCCCCCCCCCCCCCCCCCCCCCCCCATGCATACACCCATGTCTCGGACATCCCTGCACACTGGCTCCCTCTCTCGCTAACCCCTCCCCCATATGTAGGCTCCTACACACACCTTCACAATCAGTCCACATAGGCTCCCTCTCTCTGGCACCCACAGGGGCCTGCTTCATCTTCACCACAAGCAGGACAGCTTCCACTCATGACATGTCTGGGCCTGCCAAATTTTGCACAGAATCTGTGCAAATTTTGCACTCCGCAGTAGCACAGAATCCCCTCAGGACTAACCAATGAAACTTCTACATCATGCGATGTTTCTTCACTATAAGAATATCTGGTGGATACAATGGAGATCCAGACTGAGTAAGCTAAGGGGGAGTGAAAGTTATGCAGTGGGAAAGAAGACGAAGACGAAACCCAGATATTGCCGGGTATATTTAGTGGTACATACCTAGATAAAAATGATCTTAACTTCATTTCAGGCATTTTTTCCCTAACCAGAAACTTATCTAACTTTGTCCAGACCGTGCTGAATATCAGTGCTTCCCTACAAAAGGCAGTTATGCCCCGTAATGCCTCCTGTACTACCTCTTTGTAGTGGGATAAATTTTGCATAGATAGCAAGTTGACTGGACAAATTTAGTCGGGAAACAGGGGGGGGGGGGGGGGGGGAATATTCAAAGCTCACGTTGTGTCTGGGGAACTCCCAGAGCTAACTTTTGGGTACGGAGGGTGGGATGGTCACTCGGGGAACTGCCAGCACCACTCATCCTGCAGCGGCATGGGCCACAGTGGACACCATCCTACCGTGGCCAAAGAGAGGTCAGGGGGTGGGGCAGGTTTCACCCAGGGCACCATCTGCCTTAGAGCCAGCCCTAGTAACTCAGACAAGCCTTCTGAATATTGACTTCTGTTTTCTCTATCAATGTTGTACCTTTTTTTTTTTTTAATATAATAATTATGAAAAATCTTCAAAATAAAGTTTGTAAAAAAAAACAAAAAAACACCCCACCCCAGACAACGTCTTGCCCTCTTTCAGCCATCCAGAGCTAGACATCCACAATGCTGGAATTCAGAATCACTGATCGTCAGGTACACTATGCTGAAATGCTACTTGGAAAGAAAAAGAAATGTAAAGTGCATGAATGAGAATATGTAACACTTGAATTATGTTACCAAGTTAGAGGATTCAAATACATTACAGAATAGTGCTCAAATGCAAACCTATTTCACCTTTCTTTATAAGAAAAAAAAACAAACCACTTTCCAAACTGCTGAGTGTCAAGGGACAGATTATAGGATGTGGGATTACGAAACACAATTTGCAAGTTTCAGCTTTATGAACACAATCTTCTGAAAGCACAAGAAAACTATGCACTGCTGACTAGCAGAGTTCTAAATATATCTTCTCTGTTTCTTTCCAACATGGACTCCAACACAAATGTAAATATTTGACTAGTTATGGCATGGCCAAGCACCAGGCATGGGTGAAAACTCAGTGAGGTCTAGGAAAATATTTGGCTGAACATCTTGATATTGATATGCAACCTGCTGATCAACATTCCTGATAAGCAAGTATTTTTTTATTTTATTTGTATTTTTCTATACCGGCATTCACGGAGTTCGTATCATGTCGGTTTACATAAAACAAGGGGTGAGAAATACATTATAACGTAAATAACTAATAACATAAGAGTATACATTAAAAGTAAAACAAGTGCATGGAAGAAGAAGTTACAATAAAACGAGGGTCATTCTAACTGGGATTAGAGTTAGAGGAAAGATAAAAAGTTTAACAAGAAGTAAAACATTGTAGTGATTGGTAGATAGTGACTGTTTCAGTTTAATAGGAAATGTTCAGTAAAAGTAAAGCTTTGGTGCACCAAACTGAGTCAACGAAACTAACCTGGAGAGAAAGCCCATGGGGAGGAGCTGAACAAGAAGCTAGCAAACCGGAAAGAATCTCTGGCACAGTATACCTATTTCACCCTGGGGAATTATATAATTATGTGCCTGCATAGTTTCTCATTGGAGCTCAAAGACTTAATCTTGCAGCTAACAAAAGGCAGGCAGGCCCCGATAAACACTAAATCCAAGCACACGCAGATGCCAGGTCTTGAGGAAGAGACATTTGCAGCTGTACGCACAGTCAACAAAAGGAGGAAGAAAGATCGGCATGTGTAGGCTAGAAGCTAGTCAGAAGAAGAAGAAGAGTACAGGAGTGATGCATGTAAGGGCAGAAGAGAGAACAGGTTGGTGCACAGCGACACATGCAAAACCCAATGGTCAAAGAATGAGTACAGAACAGCGCATTCAGAGGCTGGAGGGAGAGTGCGGGAAGAGTGGCACATACGAAACGGCAGCATGAGCCAAGCCACTAGCATCTATCTCTTCACACTCCCACTGGTAAAGAGGTGGTAACATCATCTGGGCCAAGGACTGACGAGTGTGGCTTGCAGCAGGTTAGGGAGGAGTGGGAAGAGCTAGCCTGCATCCTATCCCGTGCATCCACCTCCCTTCCTCTGTCTAGGGCCTGAGTAGGTGGATCTAAGGAAAGAGTCAATTAAGAGAGGGATAATGTTCAAATACTGCAGTATGTAACACAGTACTGATGGCAGAAAAAAACCAAATGGTCTTATCTAGTCTACCCAGCAATGTGCTTATGATAGTAACCTCCGGTCCTTCCGGATTACCCCCATGCGTTCTGTTAAGAGTAGTAACTGCCACTCCGTGCAGGCTCACCCCAAGCAGAAATGTTATATTATCACTTTCTTTAAGTCTTTAGGGATCCACAGTGTTTGTCCCAAGCTCTTTTGAAGTCATTAACTGTTCTCATCTTCACCACCTCTTGTGGGAGGGTATTCCAATCATCCACCACCGTGTCCATGAAGAACTATTTCCTGATATTTGTTCTTAGTTGTCTCCCCAGAGTTTCATATCATGACCCCTAGTTCTACTCTTCTTTCCAGCAGAAAAGGTTTGACGTTTGTGTACCGTCGATACCTGTCAGGTCTACATCCATCCATCCATTTCTCCTCACACATTTGCTGAAACAGACCGCACAACATTTTGGTTTGCCTCTGAACAGTTTTCATCCTGTCTAGCATTTTTGAGATACTGTCTCCAGAACACAGTACTGCAGGTGAGGCCTCAAAGACCTGTACAATGGCATTATTACTTCCCTTTTCCTGCTAGTTATACCTCTCTCTATGCAGCCAAGCATCTTTCTGGCTTTAGTTACCGCCTTGTCATATTGCCAGACACAATCACCCCAAAGTCACTCTCCTGGTCTGTGCACAGTAGTCTTTCACCCCCCATCGCATATAGCTCTTTTGGATTTCTGCACGACTCCATTTCCTGGCATTGAATCTCAGCTGCCAAATCTTTAACCATTCTTTCAGCTTTCTTAAATCACTTTTCATTCTCTCTGCTCCTTCAGTTGTGTCCACTCTGTTGCAGATCTTAGTATCGTCCGTAAAAAGGCAAACTTCGAACTCCTCTGCAATGCTGCTCACGAAGTATTGCAGAGGAGTCCCAAAACTGATCCTCGAGGCACCCCACTTAACACCATTTTATCAGAGTGGGTTCCATTTACCATTACTTCATGTCAGTTAACAAGTTAATAACCCACTCCACCACCTTGGTGCCCACACGCAAGCTTCATTTTTATTCACGAGCTTCCCATGCAAGACCATATCAAAAGCCTTGCTGAAAGCCAAGTAAACCACATCAAGAGCTCTTCCTTGATCTAGTTCTCTCATCACCCAATCAAAAAAAAAAAAAAAATCAGATTTGTCTTGTCAGCCCTTCCTCTGGTGAATCCATGCTGCCTGAGGTCCAACAACCCACCAGATTTTAAATAGTTCACTATTCTTTCCTTCAGCAGAATCTCCATTACATTTTCCCACCATAGTGGTGAGGCTAATCGGCCTGTAGTTTCCAGCCTCCTCTCTGCTCCCACTCTTGTGAAGCGGGACCATCACTGCTCTTCTCCAATCATGCAGCACCACTCCCGTTTCCAGGGATCTATTGAACAGGTCTTTCACAGTGGATCTGCCAGCACATCTCTGAGCTCCCTCGGTATCCTGGGATATATCTTACCCAGCCCCATGGCCTAGTTGACTTTCAGGTTTCTTAGATCTTTCTATACATTCTCTTCTGTAAAAGGGGTTGCATCTACTCCACTCCCATCTACAGTCTTGTCAACCAGCAATGGCCCTTCTCCAGGCTCTTCTTTAGTGAACACCAAACTGAAGCATTAGTTTAATATTTCTGCCATTTCTTCATCATTCTCCATACATTGTTCCTTGTCACCTTTCAATTTCTTGAAGGGCATCCACTATCTCTCTACGTTTTGCAGAAGGGATTCTCCAATCACCCAGCAGATTAACCTCTCCTTCCTTCCCATCTTTTGGGATGTCTTTGACCAGATCTCTGTCCAGCTCTTCTGACTTGGAGGCATGTAGACCACAGCAAACTAAATGGAAGCACCATTTTCTTTTTTTAGGACACCCCATAATACTTCTTCCCAACCCACAACTCTTGTATTTCAGTTAGTTGGATATTATTTTTGACAAAGCGCAACGCCTCCTCCTTTAATAAGTAATAGCCTGGGATAGCTGTATCCCAATCATGAGACTCCATGATCCATGTCTCTAACAGCAAGGATGACTAAGTCTGCTTCCACCAGTAGAGCTTGCAGGTCTGGGATTTTATTGCCCAGACTTTTCAGCGTTTGTGCTCCTAGCTTTTCATCTTCGCTCCCTCAGCTTGCTGCTCTTTTTGGACATTTTATCTGCTCTATTCAGCAGAATTGTGTTGGTTTCTTCCCCCCCCCCCCCTTCTTGGAAATGTCGGGGGTGAAATTCCAATGTCTTTCTACCTCCCCTGTCCTCTAGTTTAAATGTAAGATTTGAAATTTGTACTTAGGATCCTTTTTCCTGCCACCCACAGATGTAAGCCATCTTTGACATAGAGCCGCTTACTGTTCCATACCTGGCCCCAGCCTCCCATATATCTAAATTTTTCTTCATTAAAAAAAAAAAAAAAAAAATTATATATATATATAGTAATTATTTATTTATTGAATTTTCAAACTTAAACAAGATATCTCTTGAAAAGAAAACTGGTTATGCTTACACATTTCTTATAAGAAATCACAAGGAAAAAAAAATACAAAAAAGAAATACATTCAAAGCAAGCCAAATTCTAGTCCTCAATGAGGGAGTCAAGTCTCAATCCCAGGAAAACAAATTCAAAATACAAACAAGAAAGGCTTAAATGACAGAGTACAGTAGCTATTTATACTATTTGAGGTACTTTATTACGAGTATGTTACGGCTATGGGTTGTCAGCAGAAGTGACACATGGAGTTTTCCCAATCAAGAATTGTGACAACTGAGGGGGGAATTGAAAAAAATATGAATTATTCTGGTATTTTACCAAACATTTACAAAGAAATTTGAGAAAAAAAAATACTCCCCTAATCTGTTGTACTTGCGGTCTCATTAGTAAAATCTGTTTGCGCCTTTTTTGTGTTTGGTGCGTAACATATTAATCTTCCAACTGCAGAAACTTGTCTAATCTATGCCTGAAAAACAATTTCAGTAGCCAGTCTCTATCAGGTTCTAAAACCAATGTCACTATTAATGTAGCAGGGGACGCTGTTTCAGAATCGGATGTTTCAATAAGTGCAGTTAAATTCATTATAGGTGTTTCAACCGGTTGTAATATCTCCATTCCTTCCCTTTTTATATGGTGGTAGATAAAATATCTTTGATGTTGGGGGGGGCTAGTGTTTTTGGGGACTTTTAATATTTCTATCAAGTACCTTTTAAACATATCCCTCGGAGAAATCAGTGGCACCTTGGGGAAGTTTATGATTCTTACCATGTTTTGAGCAATGCATTGACGTTATTGATGTAGCTTAACCTCTCCTTCCCCCCTTTCCACGAACAGGTAACACTTCAGAAAAGGCAATAGTTTGCGCCATGAGCCTAATCTGCTTCTCCAGATACTGGAAATCTCTGTACCACTTGCATGCTGATACTAGCAAGGTCGTTGGTTCCCAGATGGACAATAATGTAAACAGAAGCAATTATGTATAAAACTATAAATAATGGATTTAAGAGAGCATCTGGGCTCAGTCAAGGTTTAAATAAAGTTATTCCCCAGTACAAGAACAGAGAGATTGATGGAATCAGAACATCATGCGTGACATGGAAGACAGACAAGCTCAATTGCGAAGCTGGGGGGGAGAAGTTACATGAGAACTCCCAAAAGGGAGCCATCAAGGATGACTGGACCATGAGCATTGTTCTTTTCATTGAGAAAGTGGTATCTTATCGTCAGAGACCACACGATTAACTTATTGCTGCATAATTTATGATCTGCTACAGAATAAATACACCTGAAGCATTTTCACCTCCTAATTCAATCGTTTGCGGAAAGCTACAGGGTGCCTGTCTTCAGTTTCAGCTCTCTCTGCTCCTTCTCTTGTAAGCAAACTACAGGGAAGGGGGTGAGGGATGCTAAAGCTGTAGTAGATGAAAGAAGAGGTACTCCACTTCCTAATTCAGAGCCTTTCCTTCTGTTTCCCTCTCCTGTCCTGAATGAATCAGGAGGGGAGAGAAGTTGGAGTAGACTGGGAAAGAAGTCAGAATGGTTGATCCCTCAAAGATCTTGAGATAATTGTTGGATGGAGTGATCTCTCTTTAGAAGGTCATTTTTATATAAAAGGTTTTTGTACCAATCATACACAATTTACAAGCATCTGGATGTGTTTTTGGAAGTCTACAACTGCTGGTGTCTTGCAGATGGTAAAGTAGTCAATTTCAATTCATAGACGCCTTCATGACCAACACTACCATTTATAAAAGTTTCAAACTTGGGCTAATTCAACCCCATTCGTATGTGTTACCCAGTGTCCAAAATGTGTGCCCTCAACATCAACACAAACTGCTGATGTTGAGGGCATTTAACATACATAAAGTCCAAATCAGTCACAACTATCATAGTGGTTCACAACAGATAACATCCATAATTAAAACATACAAACCACAACTTATTTTCCAACTTGGAAAAAAGAAAAATATGAGAAAGATGGTTGCACTATTCCAATTCAAAACAAAAAGTGACATTTCACAATTAGATGTATGTAACTTCTGTGTCTTAATTTGATAAATTGATGTTTTGACTTGCTACTTTTTTTTTAATCTGTATACAGTTTAAATCAGTGTTTCCCAAACAATATGCTGTCTCACCTCATTAATGGGCCGATACAGTAAAGTCTGCGGGAGAGCGGGCGAACGCCTGCTCTCCTGTGCGTGCGATTCAGTATTCAAATTAGGGCCGGCGGTAAAAAGAGGCGCTAGGGACACTAGCGCCTCTTTTTGAACAGGAACAGCGGCTGTCAGCGGGTTTGACAGCCGACGCTCAATTTTTCCAGCGTCTGTTCTCAAACCCACTGACAACCACGGGTTCGGAAACCGGCAAAATTGAGTGTCCGGTTTTCAACCCGTGAGCCGACTTCAAATTTATTTTTTTTTTTTTTTTTAACTTTTTGTAACTTTCGGGACCTCAGACTTAATATCGCCATGATATTAAGTCGGAGGATGCACAGAAAAGCAGTCTTTACTGCTTTTCTGTGCACTTTCCTGGTGCCCGGAGAAATTAACGCCTACCTTTGGGTAGTCGCTAGTTTCTGGATGTAAAATGTGCGGCTTGGCTGCACATTTTGTTTTCTGAATCGCGCGGGAATACCTAATAGGGCCATCAACATACATGTGCATGTTGCGGGCGCACGTTTTCGACCCCTTACTGAATAAGGGGTAACGCTAGCGCGTCGAAAGCACGTGTCCAATCGCTGGAGCGCACTGTACTGTATCGGCCTTTAAGTGTGCCATGGAAAAGTCTTCACTGCCTGATGCTCATTTCCAAACCAGCACCTGGGCTATGCTCTTAGCACCTTGCAGCAACAAGACATACCAACAGTGTTTGCAAAAAAGGCGTATTGCCTTTTTTGCAAACATGTGTAATCGTGCATGCCTATTCCTTCTAGCTACAGCATGAGCCATAAGATGAGGTAACTAATGAGGAGCATGCAGAGCACGGATAGCCAGGCCCCATTTTGTTGGCACACAGTGCGCCCTGCACCTCCTCACCTCTTTATTTAACAAAAATTTATACCAGCTTCTGACGTCTCCTCAGGCTGAGAGAGACATAGGGAGAGCACTGGATAAGTGTTATTCTGAGTGTTGGGAGCATCAGAAGTGAAGGAGCTCTGGCAGCAAATGTAACTAGCCAAGCCAACAACCCACAGCATATCGTCTCCTTTCTCCTACAATTGTGTATAGAAGGAACTAGCCCATTGTGATTTGTTCACATGTGTCTCTGCCCTTTGTTTTAAAACATGGAAAGACTTTTAATGCATAAGTCGTCATGTCCATATCCACAATATCTGCACTATGGAAACTGGTGCATTATGCAAGTGTGCCCTGGTTTTGAAAAAGGTTGGGAAACATTGATTTAAATATTGTTTAAAAACCAAAAATGTGAATGGGTTTTCAATTAAAAAAATTTTTTTTTTACAAATTCTAGCGCACCCAATAACAAAAGTTCCAAGCAGTTTACATAAAATTACATCCATAATAAAATGGCAAAACAAAAAAACAAGACCGCTCTAAATTATGCAAATATGCCACAGAATTTTGAAAAATCTGCTAACTTGCTGCCAAGTTTTGAAAAATCTGCTGCAAGAAACAAGGGCTCTACTTGTAGCTGAGTATTATCCTGGTTTTTGATGTTTTGGGGTTTTGTTTTGTTTTTAAATAGACTTTTTTTTGTGAACCCACCTAGTCCGTGAGATTTAGTTGAGGATTGAATATTTTTAAAAAATGTATATACTACCCAAATCAGCCACACCTACCATAGCGGTTTCACAACAGATAACATCCATAATTAAAACACACAAAGACAAACCAAAGAAACAAAGATCATCGTTGCCTGCATCCTGAATAACAAACATCCAAGTTGCTATAGTAATGGACCAATTTTAAAACCCTGCACTATCTGGAAATACTTATGAATTGCTGATAATTTAATTCTGCCCTAGTTCTAATAGGGAGTTTGTTCCAAAGCCGCTATATGCTGCACCAGAAAAAAAGCACGCTTTACATATGACAAGCCGTTAAGCCCGTTAAAACGGGCGAGATTCCATCGGTCAGACCGGCACGGTTAGAGCCGCTCTGTTCTCCACAGCTTCTCTTTTCCTTCCATCCTCTCATCTTCCCCCTCCTTCCCCTCTCACCTCATCCACAACCCCTTCCCTCTCCCTCAGCCCTCCTCCACCCTCTTTTTCTCTTCTCCAGAACATCTTACCCTCCCCACTTACATCCTCTTCCTCTCGTCTTCCCTTTCCTTCCCCTCTCACCTTCCCCTTCTCCCTCAGCCCTCCTCCAGTCCCTCTTTTTCTCTACTCCACAACTTTACCCTTCCCACTTACTCACATCCTCTTCCTTCCCCTCCCACCTCCTCCACAACCCCTTCCCTCAGCTCTCCTCCACTCCCTCTTTTTCTCTTATCCAGAACGAGCGCCTCACCACTGGGCTCGTTGCTGGCCCGCTCGACATTTGAATACCGCTGCTCCTCCCCGCCGCTTCCAAGGCAGCCCTCACACGGCTCCAGCGCTGTGTTGCTCCGCTCTGACAGACGTGCTCTCTCACCCACGCATGCCCAGTAGAGCTGCTCTCTACTGCGCATTTGCGGGCCGGTCACAGCTCATTTATAAGGTAGATTGCATTTTGATAGTTTGCATATTTTTATGTATTTGATTACTTTGTAAACTACCGTATTTTTCGCTCCATAAGACGCACTTTTTTTCCCCCAAAAGTGGGGGGGAAAATGTATGTGCGTCTTATGGAGCGAATATAAAAAAAAAAACCAAACAAAAATCTAACAAACCCCCCCCCCCCCCCCCGACCCCCCCCAGACCTGCCAAACATCCCTGGTGGTCCAGCGGGGGTCCAGGAGCGGTCCGGGAACGATCTCCTGGTCGTGGGCCATCGGCTGCCAGTAAACAAAATGGCGCCGACGGCCCTTTGCCCTCACTATGTCACTGGGACCGACCGCTGCTATTGGTCAGTCTCAGTGACATAGTGAGGGCAAAGGGCTGTCGGCACCATTTTGATTACTGGCAGCCGACGGCCCAAGCCCAGGACACCGCTCCTGGACCCCCGCTGGACCACCAGGGACGTTTGGCAGGTCTTGGGGGGGTCAGGAGGGCGGGGGGTTGTAGGAAATTAAGTCGGCAGGTCAGGAGGGTTGTAGGAAATTAAGTCGGCAGGTCTTGGGGGGTCAGGAGGGTGGGGGTTGTTAATTTAAAGGGTTGGGATGGGGGTTTTTTTGGGGGGGAGGGGTTCCCAGAGAAAGAAAAGTTTTCTGATCTGGGGAGTGGACCGAAATGGCCCTCCCCAGACCCGAAAACAAAATGGGGAGAAAAAAAAAAAGCTATGCACTCCCCTAATTTGCTCCATAAGACGCCCAGACGCAGAGCCGGTTTAGCACAATTTTTTTTTTTTTTTTAATTTTCCCCATCTGAATCCTAGGTGCGTCTTATGGAGCGAAAAATACGGTACTTTGGGTAAACCAATTTATGAATATGGCATATAAATATTACAGAGATCAATATAAAAGTTGCAAAACAAGTCTCTATAAACATTTCAAAGATTAACTTTAATGAACTGTTCTAGGACGTTTGAGGATTGCCAGCCTAGATTAGAAATCTAGAAATTTATAAAGTTTTGTTCTACGTAACTGTACTGCCATCCCTTGCTTGCAATTATTAAGCTTTAGAATAATTTGTGCTAACTTAAAATAAATATAATTGAGGAGGAATATTGTTTATTTTTATCCAATTGGTCAATTTAAACTTCTGCAGGATAAAAAAAAAAAAAGTCTCTTCACCCATCCAGTCAATGGTCAGATAAAAGGTCTGATTTATGCCAAGAAATGAAGTTACAGTGATGTTCTTACTTTTAAATTAGAACAGTCTCTCTCACATCTGAACCTTGTGCAAATGACATATGGTTCCAAAAACAGTACACTTACTGTCTTTAAGTCCAAAACCTTGATGGACCCCCTGCAGCAGAGTTAAAATCTCTCTAGCAGTTTGCTCCAAACTCTGGACCACTTTCCTTATTTCCTGCAACAAAGCATTAAAGAACAGAACATGACAGGGAAAGAGGAAATAAATTGGCACATTTAATAAAATGTATTAGCAGAAAAATAGCAAAATGGTATGCTGTACTACAGCCTGTCAAGACAATGTCCAAAGAGCTTTCACAAACTAGTGGAATAGGATATATTGGAGAAGAGTTAAAAAAAAATTACATCTTGAGTTTTGGCTAAATAGCATTTATACTATGATAATTACTTTGCAACAGGTGCAACACTTTTCTAGATCAAATGCATGCAAGATTTGCAAAGGAAGCATCAAAGCAACATGTCCTACACTGGTTTTCAAAACGGGTTGGAGACTAGGAAAACATACACGAGAAAAAAGATGGCTGAGAGGGGACAAGATAGAAGCTTATAAATTCATGAGTGTGGGCATAAAGGTCAGTTACTTCTTCAATTTATTAAAAAAAACCATTTTGCTATTTTATTTTACAAGTTGGTCTGAAGGCAGATTACAAATAAGCATATAATTAAAATTTCAGCTACAAAAGCAACACAGTTTACAGATAACAGAGAAAAATTCAAAAGGGTCACACTCTTAAGGGGTATATCATATGATCAGAGGTGAGAGAAGGATTGTAGTGGTCAGCTAAGGGGTATGATAGCAGTAATGGACTACTAAACACCTTAAAGAGTCCAGGTATTGGTCTTGCCCAATGATCTATGCTTTCTGGTTGCAGGTCATCCGCACTTGTGGACAGCTATTACAGTGGGACCTCCCGATGAACCCTATGTGGTGGTTGTTGGGGGTGAAGCCGGTGTGCTTACCTAAGCCATCGTCGGCTGAGCATGACTTTATTTGTAAAGCCGGACTGATAGCTAAGAAGGTGATTCTTACAGGGTGGGTAGCGGAGGACGCACCTAGACATGATCATTGGTTTACTTTACTTATTAAGCTGTACACCTTAGAATTTTGTAGTGCCAGAACTACTTCGGCTAAGCGTAGACTTGATGTCAAAACGATTTGGAAGCCCTTAAATACGTATTTGCGGCCTACCATAAGTTCCTCTCCGTAGCACCCTACTATGGGCCTGAACAGATCACGTCCTGGGGCTATGTAGCAGCTATGTATGTCTAGGTGGACCTAAGAGCATGATGGATGTCGTTCTGCACAGACACATACAGGGTAGGGGGGGGGATAGGGAATGTACATAATACTATGCTCCGCCAATGACACACTTTTCAGGGGTGGGTGGGAGGGGGGGGGGGGGGGGGGAGAGGGAGCTTAGACTGGCAAAGGATAGCTTACTATCCCACTTTATATTCCGCCTTTATAACCTTACCACTATATGTCTGGGAGTGGGCCCTCAAGGTACGAGTAGGGACGAGTTGCGGGTTAAATCTCCTATAGATGGTTATGCGGTCTTTTCGTTGGGGCCTGCTACTCATTCCTTTTCTTTTCACTGATGTGCTCTACCAAGAATAATTGTGTAATGCACCGATATTTTCCTTGTTATCTGTTACTTATCATTGGAGGGGACTGAGGGCGCACATCAGAGATGGACTGTACAATGTTATGGATGTAATTTTTCTTTTTTGTACTTTTCCCTGTATCGTTTGCCATGTCTAGGATATTTGTGAAAATGCAATAAACATATTATACAAAAAAAAAAGAGTCCAGGTAACTGAAGATTACTATAGTCAGACTTCCAGTTTCTTTTGACAGACTTTTCAAAAGATTCTGTGGCAAGAGCTGGCAAACTCTGTGGCAATTATATTAAAATTATGAAAATCTGCCACATATTTATAAGAGTAAAATATAAAAATGAGTTGCAAAGTTAGAAGACGTCTGTGTCCAGTTAATTTATCTGGTTCTTTATTAGAGAGAGGAAAAGGGATCTTATTGATTGGGGCTAGGAGGAAAGAAGGGGAAGATGTCTCAAAGGAGGGAAATAAAAAGAGGAATCTTAGGCAGGAGGTGTAGAGGGAAGGGAGGAGAGGATCAAGAATAGGTAGAAGTAAAAAATCAAGGACAGGGAAGGTGTGAAGCAAGGGAATATTGGAAAAGAGACTGAAGAGAAGGGAAGATTGAGACAGGGAAGAGGAGGACTGGTGAAGAGAATGGAAGAGAAGTTCCAGGCTTTGGGGGGAGGAGGATCGAGATCATGGAGGGAGATATAGAAGGGATGTAGAGCTTCTGGGATCTTGGGGGGGGGGGGGGGGGGTGACAAATTTAGAAAGGGCAGTCTGCCTACCTTCTCTCTCCCCTTTCCATCCCCAGCTTTTTTCGGTACCCTTCCTTGGTACCCATGCACACACCCTGATTCTCCATCCCCCTCACACACACATTCCATCTGCCCGGTCCCTCCACACATACCCCATCTTTCAGTTCTTCTGTTTATCCCACAAATCTCTTCCTGCAGATCTATGGATTTGCAGGTATTAGGGTTCTGGGCCGAGCCTGTCACCAGCAGGAGGGCGTGGATATGCCCCCCAGGAAAAATTCAAGCCCGGCACCACTCCTCCCAGGACTAGCCACACAGAGTCCAGAGTCGATTTCGCCCAACGGCGACCACTGCCAGCTCAGTACTTGAACAGGGTCCACCACCTCATGTCAGCATTGCCCGGGTCGGAGACCCGCTGCACCTGCACCAGCGACAGCGCAGGCGAACGCACAGAGTCCAGCAGCGGCTGCCGGTCCCGGAGTCCCGGGCGAAGAGCTGAATCTATGAGCGCTAAGTGGAGAGAGCCCACTGGCAGGTACCGCAGGCAGTCCGGCTTATCGCTCGGGAGGGGACACCAGGCAGGACATTGTGGAGAGAAAACAGAAATACTGGGGAGGAATTAGGAAAACATCGCCCACACAAACAGGTAGTTGCGCGTGTAAACAATTTTCAAAGGGAAACTGCGGGGGAGTTAGTGTAGATTAAAGGTATTCATTCTTTGCAACGAGGTAGACAATTTAAAAGCTACCCCCCTAAAGGGGCTCTCGGGAGATGCCACTAAAGAGGACTACAACAGCGAGTCCATGCAGGGGCTGAAAAAAGCTAAATAAGCAGGCGCACAAAGCTGGACACGGTGGAAACTGGGCGACCAAATGCCAGAAACTCTCAGCAGAACGGAGAAGCTGGAGAGACTCTGCAAACACATGGCAGCCGATAACAAGAAATGGCAACAGCCCAAATTAAAAAAAACAAAAAACCCAAAGAAAGAAAGGTGCTGCTTGCTTAGTGCTTACCTCCCTAATATCCTGGTCTGCGCTCAGGCTGCCGTGCAACCTGACAAACAATTCGCTTACGGACATAGCGAGGAAGAAAGGACCCAAAGGCTAAGAGACAGAAAATAAAATAAACCCAACCCGTCACTACCGATCCCGGGCGAAGGCGGGAAGAGCAGACAGCGCCACGAGGAGGAGGAGGAGGACGAGAGGCCTTGCTTTAATCCTCGCTCGCCCGTACAACCGATCACAGGACTACGTCACGGCGGCGACGATGACGACGCAGCGTTTTACGTCATGGCGGCGACTCCTGCTGCAGAAGCAGCAGCAGCAGGAGGGAGAGATAGGGGGCGCACTCGCACTAGTATTTTCTAATGCAGCCGAAAAATCCCATTTCTGAATCAGAGGACTGAGATACCAGACTCCGTGGCCCTGCCGCTTGAAAGGAATCTACAAAAGCACGTGGGAAGAACAGAAAGCCAAAATGCAATTGTTGCCTCATTAATATTTGCCTGTGTGGGAATCCTGCACAGTATTTACTGGAAGAAAATAGTTATTTTTTATGTTTGCCTGTTTATTGATTTTTTTTTTAGCATCACTAATATTTCCACTACATTTATAAAACTTTGTTCAACTTTCAATTTGTTGGCCACCTCTTTATTGTCAAACTGAAATGTGTAATTGCTACTGCTTTAAATTGTTTCCATTATTTATTGTAAAACTGAAAATGGCCTTTTGTTCTTCTGATGCTCTTCTAATGTATTGTAAGCCGATTTGTATGGGTACATTTCCTATTCAAAAAGCAGGTAATAAATCATGGGACTGGAGAAGCAGCCTAGTGGTTAGAGCAGCAGGCGTTAATAGCTGAGTGCATTGAAAAGAAGTACATAAAAACAGAAAAAAAATTGCTTTTCTATACTTCTTTTAAAAGTAAAAAAAAAACAAAACAACTCAGCTGGCCGCATTAAGAAGACCAATGCCGATATACTCGATGTCAGTTTTCATAACCGGCCTGCCGCGTTATGAAAACCGACACCGATAAACTTGGCGTCAGTTTTCCTAACTGGCAGACTGCAGTTAGTTAGTTATTTAGAGCTTTTTTATACCGACATTCATGATACCAATCATATCATATCAGTTTACAAGAAACAATGGTGCATTAACATCAAAGAGAACAATAGGCGAAAAATGATAAAAGTTACAATAAAACAGGGGCACTCGAACTGGGAGGAGGAAGAGTCAGAGACATGGGTAACTCAGAGAAAATAATATCTGGGCATATACTCAGGACTATAATAATAACATGTACTCAGGACTGAATACTATCAATTATATAAATAAGATCATATACTCAGGATTGTAATAATATCGTATATTCATGACTAAATAGTGTCAGGTCATAGAACTCGGAACTGACTAATATAGAGTCAGAAGCCATGTCAGGGTTGGGGTACATTGACTGGAGGACCATGGAGAGTTGTTGTAGTTGGAGAGGTCTTAGATCAGGGAAGGCTTGTAGAAATAGCCAAGTGTTGAGTTTCTTTCTGAGTGTCAGAATGCAAGGTTCTTGTCTAAGGTCGGGAGGCATGGCGTTCCAGATGGTTGGCGCCGCTGTTGAGAAGGCTCGATCTTTGGTGGATGATAGGTGTGTGGATTTGGCTGGGGGGGGGGGGGGGTGTAGCGAGCCCTTGTAGGCTTCTCTGATGGGTCTAGCAGAGAAGTGCAGTGTGAGTGGGTAGTGTATATCGATGGGTGTTCTGTTGTAAATAGCTTTATGTATGATGGTGAGACACTTGTGTAGAATTCTAAAGTTTACAGGGAGCCAGTGCAGGTTTTTCAGGGTGGGTGTGATGTGGTCTCTTCTGTAGGAGTTTGTTAAAATTCTGGCGGCCGAATTTTGTAGCATCTGAAGCGGTTTGGTGGAAGAGGCGGGAAGGCCTAGCAGTATGGAATTACAGTAGTCTAATTTGGAGAATATGAGTTATGAAAACCAAAGCCGAGTTTCCTAACCAGCAGATCGCCAGCAACCGCAACCCCCTAATTATAATATAGCATGGCACCCCCCCTTGCAGGCGCCTTGCACACATTAAGAAAGTGGGCGCTGACTTCAGCGCCTGCTTTCCGTGCTTTTTTTTTTGCATTGGTCCCTTAGCTTGTAAGCCCTCTGGGGATAGGGAAATACTTAACAGTACCTGAATGTAATCTGCTTTGAAGTGCAAAAAGCAGAATATAAAAAAACATCTAAATAGCAAATAAGCTTTGCATTTTCTCTTCTTCCTCTTTGTAGACAATTTAATTGAAGATGAAACAGAAAACAAATCCTCAATATCATTGTGATCTGATAAAGAGGAATATTGATCAGCGAGGTTTATCATCTACAATCACATACAAAGAACCTAAAGGAACCTTATTGTAATTGTGAGTGGCAGCAATGGGAGATAAAATCTGTGTGACAGCTGTGGAAAGACAGAAAATTTGCTTCATTTGAGGAATGAGAAGAAACATGAGATCACACAAGATGCTCACTTGTGGCTGATATTTTGTGGCTGATATATTGCGGAAGGGGCTTCCACCAAGCGTTGAGTCATTGGATGTGAAAACTTATGCACGCAAAACTTTTTTTTAATTCTTAATTACTTTTGGAATATTTCTGTAATTGCTCTTTCACAATGAAAATGCAGAGTACATAGTGTAGCTCAATAAACCAAACTCCTACTTTAATATATTTTGATTTGTAGTTTTTAGACAGCAGAATGTAAAAAACGTACAAGGGTATGAAAACGTGCAAGGCTTTGTACTTTCAGCCAGGGAAAGAGCATGTGAAACTCACCATCCCACCCTGACACTCTCCATTTGTCTCTTCTGCAAATATAAATCACAAGCTCCAATTTGTTTTCTGAAAGAGAATCAATAGCCTTGTAGTTCTCCATGATCCTGAAATATTTTGATCTCGTTAGTCACAGTGACATCTTCACTAGATAGATCAATCCGAACCTTGTTTTAAATTGTCATAGTTGTTATGGCTAGATGTTTCCAAAAATGTCTTCCTTTTCTGTGTTCTAATTAGTTAGATCCACAAAAATCAAATTTTTCTTTCCTTTTTCACAGTACTGGTCTAGGTGTCTGTATCTTTAATCTTTTCAGGATTTCCAATACTTGAGAGTATTTCAAGATACAAATCATTAGTCTTTGGAAGGCACTGCATGTGTTCTTTCCAACTCAAAGCCCTTCATAAACTGAATTTCCAGTAGGCTTAGCGGAAAAGTCTCCATAAATTTCACTGGATCATCATTTTTCATTTCCTCTGGAATTTACAAAATTATCAGATTTTTTTGTTCAACTTCTTTTATTTGAATTTTTGAAATCTGTTTTCTGTCCAGCAGTGATTTTAACTTTGTTCTTGTAGCAGTGTCATAGTATCTTCTGACAAGGAAGTTCTTTCTTCATTCATTCTCTTTTGAAATAAAGCCAATGATGCTGTGAAAGAAGCCACCTCCATTTTAATTTTCTTTAATGGTACCATGATCTTAGGAAGGGAGGTTTCAGTTTCCTTCTCAGAGTGTAGTGGTAAATTGTCAGTTTAAAGTGTTTTTACTGACAGAGGCTGTCAGAATAAATTAGAGGCAGGAAAGCTTGAAGCTCTGAAGAGGGTTGCAGGAATTCTGGAAGGGAGATCCCAATTTCTAGAAAGGGAGATATGCTGGGGGGACGACACCTGTGAAGAAACTGGAAGGTCCAGCTAGTAACAGGACCAGGAGAGTCATCTGTACCCAGGAGGGGCCTGTGCTATCCACCTATGCCTATGCTTGAATGTTACTGTGTTAGTGTTTGTAAGGTTTTGGATGGACCCTTGGACACTGTGGCAGCTGACCACGCCCATGGGGGGAAGTCCCATGAGGAGCCACAGTTCAGGCTCAGCTTTGGGACACACAACACAGAATTATCTTTTATTAAACAGAGTTGAGAAGCCACCAGAGGTGGCAGTAGTGAGTAGAGATGAAGCCCGGCTGGGCTAGGGTTACTCAGGATACTGGAACTGCGATTCCCTCTATGGCTGTGCTGTAGTGGAGAGAAACTGAGATAGTGAGTACAGTGGAGCATACACAGGGTTCTGGTATAGAGCCTCATTGGTTGATTACTCACACAGCGGTTTCTCACGGAAGGTAACACAGAAGCTGGAATAGAGGCAGGCCCTCAAGGAGCGAGTACCTGGTTCCAGGGAACAGCTCTGAGAGAATATAGATGGTAAGTCACTGATGGTGTAGGCAACAGTTTCCTCCAAGCAGAAGTGAGCTCAGGCAGCGAGTCCAGGAACATGGGCCCTCGAGGAGCGAGTACTGGTTCCAGACAGCGACCTGAAAGAAAAGAGAGAGGCCCCTGAAGCAGAGTAACTAGGTACGGAGAGCGAATCCCATCCGTAAGGAGTCCCTAGCTAACTCGAATAGCTAGCAAACAGAGTGGGCTTTTGTATCCGGGATGCGTGACGTCATCACAGGGGGACGCCCCTGAGGTTCGCGCCAAAGAAGGAATAAGAAGCAGGGCCACGCAGCACGCGCGCCCTATGGCAGCTGAACAACATGGCGGGATGCAGCGCCCAAGCCGGACCGGGGATGCCGGAGAGGACGGCAGGCAGACGCCGTGGCAGCCAGATGTCCATCAACCATGGGAGGAATCGCCAAAGAGGTAAGGAGGGCAGAGTGGAGACGTCGGGCAGCAACAGTCGTAACATACTGTCCATGAGCCAGTGCTTTGTACAGTAGCCTCTATCAGCTGGACCAAGCCAGTTTACTGAAGTATGTAGGGAGATGTGGCACAGAGGCACCGAAGTGACTGGCAGAACTAACCAAGATGGTGAGTAAACTGTGTAAACTGTGTATGAAGAATAAAGGTTGTTGGACCCTTCTTGCATGTTTCCTATGCCACTGAACCCACTGCCTCAGGAGGGTAGGAAGGCAGAGAATGACTTCCCAAACGTCACAATTCCCTAGTTGTTTATTGGATTGATATATCTAGATTCTGGCTTGCATCTCACCAGCTCCTTCCATCTCTCATCAAAGCCCCATCTCGAGACTCTTCCCTTGCCAAAGAGACTGATCTTACCCTTGACATGGTGTCTAGGTCCCCTATACCTCTAAAACACAGAAATATGAAAATCAGTGACTCCTGAACCATTCTGAACCTCTGAAATGACCTATGCTGAATTGCCATTTCTAGTATCATGCAGCTCCTAGTTTAATTATTTTTCTATTCTTAAAAAGAATACTTTTTTGCTTTATCAAAACACCTGCAGTTGTTAGAACTGGGAAAATAGCCAGCGCCTTGTTAAGATAAGAAGCAGAGAATGACCTTCAATATTGACATATTCTAACTTGGCAAAGTTCCCAGAGTTTGTTCTTACTTTAACACCGAACTCTAGATAAATGATGTCTTTTGACCTTCTGCAATTAGTATAGACATATGCCTATTGCATTTAGTAATTCCCATATTTAATCATTAGGAGTTTTAGATGCTAAATGCCTATGGTACTTTGACATTTCTTTATCTGAACTCAGGTGCTCTTCTGTCAATTAGATAGACTAATGAAGTAAGATCAAGGCACACAGCTGTCTCGATGAAGCACATTTGATGTAAAGATCAAAGAATTTTTATAGCCAAATTTTCCTGGACATGTAACCTGACATATATGTAATTGTTTAGTAATTAAAACACATGAGGCCAGATGTCTTTGAAATACTTTAACTTGACTTATATTGAAATAAAATGAATATAAGCTATAAAAGGTCGGCAAGAGAAAGGGTATATATACAGTGACATCCAGACGCATGAGGCTACTATTCTATCCAGAGTTTGGCATGCCTGAGAACCTGGCTGATTTAACTCATATTTGGAAAGAACCATTTACATCTTTTATTTTTCTGTATCTATTATCTGATTTGATCAATTAAATACTTTCCTCATGTGAAATAAAAATCATATTCTTTGTTAAGAATATATCTCTGACTGAGTTATTGAGTGGCTCTAATCTAAAAAAATAATTAATTGAGCTCAATATATGCATAACTCTCAGGGGCACTGTTGTGTTAACTTTATGTGACATGGAGTTCTAAGGTAAAGAGTAAACTTTAAAGGGAATTCCTTTTCTAACACCTCCCTTACTTAGAATTACCTATCAGAGCAGAACTGAGACTCCCTGTGCCTGCTAGATGGGAAAAGAAGAAACTTTAAAAATAAATGTGCATTTTCAAATGATGTTCAAAGATGTCTTGAATACAGTTCTTGCTAAATAAAAACTGTGTTGTCATAAAGAAGTTGTGCATTAAAAACTTTGCAGTGTTTTTAGTAATTCTGTGGAGTGGGAGGGTATCTGCACATTTGCCATTAGGAGGGGGCCTCATGCTGTGAGCCCCTCCTCTCAGTCATTCAGCTACAGGGAGCAGGAGCATGAAATACGCTATTGTGTGTCCCTGCCCACCAGCAGCCAAATAACAGGAGAAGCCCTGTAGGGCCATCAGTGGACTTCATTCCACCAGTGGCCTGAACAAGAGAAGAGACTCAGCGCTGGCAGGCTGAGCCATTGTTCCAGTGAAGAGGAGAGGCCTGGCACCAGCAGGGTCATCTGACTGAAGAAAAAGAGAAGCCCTGCTGGTTATCCATGGACCTCATCCCACCACAGTGGCCAGAAGAGAAGACCGGCCAGAATTTGTGAAAGAGCATGGGTGTATGTGTTTGTGGGTGAGAGATCATAGGTGGGTGTGTGTATATGAAGCCATGGGGGAGAGAGTGTGAGCATGGGAGGATGTGTGAATGCATGGGGAGGGTATGAAAGAGAGAGCATAGGAGATGTGCATGTGAGAAAGCGTGGGGCTGTGTGTGTGTGAGAGAGAGCATGGGTGGATGTGTGTGTGTGTGTGTGTGTGTGTGTGTGTGTGTGTGAGAGAGTGCATGGATAGGTGTATGAGTGACCATGTGTGTATATGACAAAGGAGAAAGTTTGTGTGCCCTTCACCCGATCTCATCTCCCCATTAATTCATGACAATCTCAGGTTAACTGGAAATCAAAAGGTCCCAGATATGGAGAGTGGAAATTTTGTTTATCCTTACTAGTTTATTTATTGAGTGTTATCTGTTATGTCTGCTATTTTGACTTTTTTTTTTTTGTTTGGTAAATTTTAACAAATTTTTATATGAGTTTTTATTGATGTTTTTCTATTTGCCATCTGTTCTGAAATATTTATTCTTAAATTAGTATGGCTTTATTATTATGATTTATATGTTTTGATTTTATATGTGATTTTTATGAGGAACAGTGATGTTTGATTTTCCATGGTTACACTGCATATAGTGGCTTCCAGTTCAGTTTTGGTCTGCATAGTTTTGGTCTAATATTCTGTATTAGGTGAGGGTCTTTTTGGGTTCTACATGTGTGACTGAGGTGAGGTATTCTGCTAGTGTGTAGTTTGTGAGTAGGAATCTATAGCAGCTTAGTTTGTTCTGTTTTCCTAACAAATGTATTGGTGTTTTAGGGCTAGGTGTAATATTTGCAGTGTTGAATTTTCATAGACAGGGTTATTACCATTTGAGTGCTAGCTGTTAGTGCTGATTTGGTATGGAAGATTTACTATATTGCAATTGTAATTCCATTTACCCATGATTTTCTAAGGGCCAAGCCTGTACCCAATATGCCTTACAACAGGGGTTCCAAGTATAGTTTTTGCTTTTTTGCAGGTTTTTCCGGTTGGCACCACAGCAGTGCATGTAAATCTAATATATATATGTGTGAGGCCACGCCCCTAGGGTCCCCTTCTGAGCATGTGCAGAACCAGGCTAGGAGCCTGGTCCCCTTTAAATCCCCTAGAGGGAGGATGTCTATGGGCAGGACCCTGCTGGGCGGGAGGTGCTTGGAGGGCGTGCCCAGTACAGGGGAGGATAAGTTGTTGAGCCAGCGGGGAAAGGATGGGCCCTGAGAGTGGGAGCTCCAGACCTTTCAGGTAGAGGGTAGGCAGACTTCTGGGAAATGCCTAAGAGATACTGTGAAGGTAGGCAGACTTCTGGGAAGTGCCTAAGAGATACTGTGAAGGTAGGCAGACTTCTGGGAAGTGCCTAAGAGTTACTGTGGCGAACAGGCAGACTCCTGGGAAATGCCTAGTGAGCTGAGATTACAGAGTGGTCTTTGTGTTTGCAGTTGTGTTTGCCAATCCTGATTGTCTTGAGTATGGCACTGTAAATAAACGCACTGAAGTTACAGCAGAGTCTGAGTGAAATTCCTCTGGCTGTGTCCAAGTCCTTGACTGTTCGAGTGCCTCAACATGTTATTTTAAGTGATATCTTTACCACAGAAGTCTGAATATCCTTTTTTATGTAAAATTTGCTAAAAAATGCATAGTTTTTAATTGTGTGTGTGTGAGAAGAGGGCGCAAGGCTGTATGTTTCACCTAATATGACTAATACCTTTGCACCAGCCCTGGTTGGGAACCCCATGCAGACAGCACACATGGAGAGAAAGAGGCAGCCATAACAGCCCCCCTGAGCCACACATAGGCAGAGAGAGGAAACCGAGACAGCAGGAGACTGGGAGCTGGGAGGGAGATCAGTGATACATTCCCCAAATTTATTTATTTGATTTATATTTCGCTTTTCTGATGCTTTCAGAATGGATTACATTCAGGTACTGTTGAGCAAAGTAGAGTCCGACTGTATTTACTGTCCTGTGACAGAGAAAACACCATCGGCCTCCCATGGTACAGGGAGCAGCCTACAGACAGTCCAAGAGAGCCCGCATTTATATCCCAGATACACCCCCCTAAAAAATATCACTCTTTGGTCTACAATCTCACACGTTGGGACAGACCACCCTTAGTATCATCAGCCTACAAGCCACTGTTGCCAAATCCTACTTACAGAAAGTCACTAGATCCACTGTGAAAAGTCTCCAGATTGGGTAAAGAGTAGCCAGAACCATGTGGTTGCACAGTGGCATTGGCAGAGCTGGTCACCCTGGTGCAGATTGGGCAAGAAGGGGCTTGGGGAAAGAGGAGTGGCTCACACACACACTCTTAAAAAATGACACACACACATTCTCTCGGTCACATACACTTTCTCAGACCTACTCAGACACTGATATGCGCTGCCGCACTCTCTCAGATACAGACACACACACTTTCTCACACACTCGTACACATACATACAAAGACTCAGACACTGGCAGAGACACACACAATCTGTCTCGGACACACACACTTTCTTAAAGCTGCTCTTTCCAGGGTGATGGCTCCCTAACCCCCCTCCCTCCTTTCTTTTTTTTTTAATCCCCTTTTTTCCAGTTCCAAACCACCTCAGGATGTGCAAGGAATCATGGCAAAGTTCTGCTGTTACTAGATAAGTTTACTTTTATTTCTTTATTTTCTGTTATTCATGCCAGATACATTAGGTGTCTGGCACTAGTTAAACCAGTTCTAGTGACATTGGAAAGGGTCTAGATTTTTTTTCCTCTCTTTCTATTCAATATCTCGATGTATAGTTACTGAAATAGTATCTAAACATCAAAAGGGGAAGCCCCTGTCCCCTAGTAGCTTAAGTCGGTGTTTCTGACACCCACCCACACGTGCTTCTACTGCTGCTCATGTGCTCACTTAGCGTATGCCACCCTCCCCCCCCGGATTGGCTAACCAAGGGCGTTATAGCATCAACATGTAAAGTTCTTAAACTTGCTGCCGACCCTTACCCGGCCTGCAGCAGCCATCTTTGTACTTCCTCCTCCTGCTTCCCGCTCTTCAGGACACTCATGCTTTCTCCCTTCGCTCTGTCCATGGCTCACTGCACTGCCCTTCTCCCCAGACAGCTGACACAGAGGCCTGACTAAAAGGCCAGAGAACTTGCCCTGACTCCCAGCAGCACAGCAAAAAAGAAAAAAAAAAGATTACCGATGATACAACACATTCTCTTTGTCTTCTCTTCTATTGTTGTCAGCCTGTCATAAGGCGATAATAAAGTTGCAGTTTTGCTCTTTTTATTTTTTTGCTGGCTGATTTAGTCTTGCTCTTTCCTGCAAAGAGAGCTTGGCAGTGACATCATCAGATTCTCCTGTTTTGAGGAGTGAGAGGCTGTGGAAGGGGAAAGAAGGTACGACTAATGTAAACCATCCTCTTGAGGTGGGACCTTCTCCAGCTATGGTGTCTCCAAAAGGGGTCACTGCCAGAAGCTCTCTTCCCTATCAGGTTTAATAATTTGGGTCCCAAAATCCATCCAAAGATTCTCCCAGTGGTGAGGGGAGGCAGGGATGTAAGGAAGGGAAGAGAAATTGCATAACAGTTGTCAGACGATTTAAACAAAGTTTATAATAAACACTAGATATACTGTCAGTATGCAACAATTGTGACAATAGTACATCATAAACAAGTTTTAATTCTTAACTTATTACCTCTATTGCAGAACCGGTTCTCAACAAAATCGATGCAACAGCTGTTCCTTACTTAGCTAAGTATGGCTTATAACTCTACCTACTCCTAGTTCATTTAAAACTAAAAACAAATTACTCTTAAATAAGAAAATGAGTCTTTGTGTTATATTTATGTTTTCTCTGCAGGATACTAAAAATGTTCTGGGAATTCCTCTTGGTAAGCATATTTATTCTTTTTTTTTCCCATTTAAAGTGTTATTGATAAACATCAGTGTATACATCAAGCAAATAAACTCTCAGAGAAAACACAGCATATTTATTCTTTACCTTCTCTATACATTCTGCCTGTATTGACTTTTCTGTCTTTCTTATCTGTTCCAACTTTATTTGTCTCTGTATAGTGTTTGTATATTATTTTCTTTCCTGTTTGTATTGTTTCTTTGTCTAAAACTTTTTTGTACTATCTGTAGCTGTCTAGTTGGTGTGCATACTTATTCTGCAATCCTATAGCTGGTGTACATTGTCTCTTGAATTCGTTGTTCTCCCTTGATGGGGTACATTGTCTCATTTCTGCCATGAAACTCTTTTTTCACTCCTCCTTTTTGTTTATTGCCTGTTCTTTAATTAACCAAAAAAAACTTTAAAAGCCTAACTGCTACACTGGACGCATGAATCTTCTGGTAACTTAAGTGCCTTCCCTGAAATGTATGTCTAATGATGTCTTAATGTACTTTCTTTTCTAACTAGCATGACAAATAAAATAATAATTGCTCTTTCTTATCATGTTATAATCAATAAAGACACTTTTTTTTTACCTGTATTAAAAATTCTGGAGGCTGTTCATATATAGAATCCTAACACTTTCAAGTACTGTCTTCACTTTAAAGCAGTACCTTTATAAGGAGCAGTAAAGTTATATCAAAACAGGCTTCTTCTGTACTCTCATAACTAACAGGGATTTGGCTTGTCTTAAGGCTTCCTGTGCTTTATCGCCTTCTCTCTCTACTCAGTTGCACAATCCTTAAAATATGCTGCACAAAATCACCCCGTGCACAGCTGCTTTTCATTTCAATTTAATCTTAATGCTCCTTACCTGATTCATGTCTATTAAATTGGATTACATTTATTATTTATACTTCTCACACAGCATTTTCATTCATACTGTTCTATGATAATGTTCCCCAATGACTTTTGCAACTAGATGTCCACTCTAGTCACAGTGCACAGGTCTGTCTCTGTCAGGGCTCAATGAGGCTTCCTCTTGAATTCTAAACTGTAACTCTTAGGGAAAATAAATGCTACAACATCCCTCCCTCAGTGACGTCACTGGCCCAAGCCATTTTAATTCCCTAGGTTACAGCTTCCCTTCTGTGAATTCTGAGCTGTTTGGAATTTTGGGCAGCGCTACTAACCCCTTACGTGCAGCGGCAGTGTTCCCAGTTTTTAGTTTCAGGACCATAGCTGCTATTTTCCTGGCAGCTCTACATTGCCTACATGCATGACCTGTCGCCTCAGTTCTCATTCGCACAGGATCCCTCCACATTAGACCCCCCAGGGACAATGAGATTCATCCCCTGACAAGTAAAATCATTTTTTTCCTTTTTGTTGCATTACCTAGCAATGCACTCTAGAGGTCTCACTCTCCTGCACATTCCTGGCCACTCTAACTGGGGGAGGGCTCACTCTCCTGCACATTCCTGGGCCACTCTAACCGGGGGAGGGCTCACTCTCCTGCACATTCCTGGGCCACTCTAACCGGGGGAGGTCTCACTCTCCTGCACATTCCTGGGCCACTCTAACCGGGGGAGGTCTCACTCTCCTGCACATTCCTGGGCCACTCTAACCGGGGGAGGTCTCACTCTCCTGCACATTCCTGGGCCACTCTAACCGGGGGAGGGCTCACTCTCCTGCACATTCCTGGGCCACTCTAATCGTGGGAGGGCTCACTCTCCTGCACATTCCTGGGCCACTCTAACCGGGGCAGGGCTCACTCTCCTGCACATTCCTGGGCCACTCTAACCAGGGGAGGTCTCACTCTCCTGCACATTCCTGGGCCACTCTAATCGTGGGAGGGCTCACTCTCCTGCACATTCCTGGGCCACTCTAACCGGGGCAGGGCTCACTCTCCTGCACATTCCTGGGCCACTCTAACCGGGGGAGGGCTCACTCTCCTGCACATTCTCGGGCCACTCTAACCGGGGGAGGGCTCACTCTCCTGCACATTCCCGGGCCACTCTAACCGGGGAGGGCTCACCCTCCTGCACATTCCTGGGCCACTATAACCGGGGGAGGGCTCACTCTCCCGCACATTCCTGTGCCACTAACGGGGGGAGATCACACTAATGCACTTTTCTGCTTCCAGGTCAGCTTAATGAACAGGGAGTTGCTATATTTGTAGTTAAATTATCTAAAAACAGCTAAATTAGCCCCCTTTCCCTTTCCAGGTCTAAAATTTTCATCGGATTCAAAAGGTTGCCAGATCTAGGTACAAAATCGCTAAATTGGCACCACCTAGCTCCCCAGTCTGTATCGGCTGGGCGGCGGGCAGAGGCTGTTAAGTGCTCCTCCGGCTGTAATTGTTCCTTCAGGCGGGCAGGGGGCGCCAAGCCCTGCAGGCGGCGCCGGCGGAGGAAGCTCCCAGCTCGCCTTTCTTCTCCTCCCTTCCGCTTCCGGGTTTGTTGTAACGTGCTTCTCCCAGTCCGTCTACTGCCACCATGGCGGCGCCGTCCGCCTCCGAGGGCCTCTCCCTGGACCCCCGCCTGCAGCAGGACTTCCAGCAGCGAGTGCGGCGCATGAAGCAGAAGCCCCAGGTAAGTGACCTGCCGGGGGAGGCGAGATCCGCGGCTCGGGCCTAGCTCCTCCCTGGCAGCTCGCCTCTCGCTCCGCGCTGTAACGTTTCCCCGCCACCCCAGGTCAACATCCCCGGGGCCCGGGAGCGCCTCCCCGTCCCGCCGGGATGAAAAACCTTGATACGAGGAAGGAAAGCGGGAGGGTAAGTCGCAGCCTCGGGTATAAGGGCCGGACCTCGGAGGGGGAGACATCGGTGATTCGGTCTCCCTGCCAGCTGACGTTCTCCCCTGTCCTCGGTGTGCGCGCGCTGAAGATCTTTTGCAGTAGGGGAAGTGGCGCATTTGAAAGTTTTTGGAGGGTTTAAGAAGAGCACTGGATTCAATGATGTGATTTAATTCCCAGGCTGAGAAGTTGACTCCTGGCGTGATATACTTGGGGCATCTGCCTAAAGGTCTTTATGAGCCACAGCTCAAGGGTTACTTCAGTCAATTTGGAAGTGTCTCAAGAGTCCGACTGTCAAGAAGTAAAAAGGTAAAAGCTCCTTAGAGCTTAGGATAACCTTGTCTTTTGATCGCGTGTGTTAATTTAAAAAAAAAAAAAAACCTGACTTTTATAGGGAGAGACTTTATCAGTTTGGAAGGCTTACGGTTTTAAACATTAATTAATCTGTATCATCTCTGACCAATTATTGTCAGTGGACTAGCCAGGCACGTCCTGTCTTCTGATTTCTGAAAGTTTACCCAAATTACTTTCTCCCATATCTTAGTGTTTCTCCATCTTTCTCCTGACAGCGGAATACAGAAAGAAATGGGGGCGAGCGCACAGGCAATAAAATTATACTAATTAGGGCCCGTGGTAAAAGGAGGCGCTAGGGACACTAGCGCGTCCCTAGCGCCTCCTTTTTGACAGGAGCGGCGGCTGTCAACGGGTTTGACAGCTGACACTCAGTATTGCTGGCGTAGGTTCTCAAACCCGCTGACAGCCACAGGTTCGGAAACCGGACGCCGGAAAAATTGAGCGTCCGGTTTTCAAGCCACGGGCTGATTTAAAAATGTTTTTTAAATTATTTTTTACTTTTGGGACCTCCGACTTAATATCGCCATGATATTAAGTCTTTCCCGGTGCCGAGAGAAATTAACGCTTACCTTTGGGTAGGTGCTAATTTCTGAAAGTAAAATGTGCGGCTTGGCTGCACATTTTACTTTCTAAATCGCCCAGGAATAACTAATAGGGCCATCAACATGCATTTGCATGTTGCGGGCGCTATTAGTTTTGGAGGGGTTGGACGTGCGTTTTCGACACGCTATTACCCATTACTGAATAAGGGGTAAAGCTAGCGCGTCCAACCGCAGGTTAACAGTGCGCTCCGCTGGAGCACTGTACTGTATCGGCCTGTGAATTTGTAATTGCAGATTTGAGTAATGGGTAGTTTATATAGTACCATTGCTATATGAAATAATTTGCATGATCCAGTGTGCTTAACCTATAGACTTCTAGGTTTAGGTTGGGCCAAAACTAGCAGTTTTGTTGTCCTTTGCTAATAATTACTTTTCCAATAACAAACACACACAAAAAACAATCTCTTGTCCAAGTCTTTTTCTCACAGACTGTCTCGATCTCACTTCATTCTCATTCTCTGTCCAGGGCTCCCCATCCTTACTGGGGGGGGGGGGGGGGGAAATTCCCTGCTCACTCTGGCAATCCAGACTTTAAAAAATCGACACCCCCAATCAATCTTACCACATCCAGTGACCTAAAATGCCTAAATGGAGAAGTTATCCCCAGGTACTCCTGCCCAGCTTGCCAATATGTAAAAATGGCACTGACTGGACTTGTGCAGCAGTACCTTTGTACAACAAAATGGTGCAGACCACTGGGTTAGCCAGTGCTATTTTTATATGTGGGCAGGACAGCAATGTCTGGGGATTGCTCCTGTCCCATTTAGGCATTTTGGACTCGTGGACAGGGTAAGATGGGTTTGGGGGAATAGGGGTGGGTGCCTGCACAGCTGGTGCAAAGCTATTGGGCAGTCTGGCAAACCTTACTGCCTTGCACCCTGCTGTTCCACCTCCATGGCCCTTTCCCTACACAATTGAAAATGACCCTTTAGTGATAGATTTTACATGAAAGAATATTCAAAGTTCGGCCTTCTGACATAAAAATATCACAACAATATGTATATTTACATGCACTGTTGTGCCAGCCAGAAAACCCTGCAAAAAAGACACTTGAACCCCTATGTTAGTAGGTCTATTGTAACGTGTTGGGTGTAGGCTTAGCTCTTAGAAAGCCATGGTAAACTGAGTTACAATTATAATATAGTAAATCTTCCACACCAAAGAGGACCTAAATGCCAGTGGTAACCCTGCATATGATAATGCAACACTGCAAATATTAATCCAGTACCTAAAACATCACTACCTATTAGGAAAACGGAGCAAGCCCCAAGCTTGATCCTTATACATAAACTACACACTAGCAGAATACCTCACCTTAGTCACGTATGCAAAACACAGGCCCTCACCAAATTCAGAATAAAATGACCGTGAAGTACAAACAGAAATGTGCAGACATAAACAGAATTGGAAACTGCAAGAAACCAGACTATGCAGTGCAACAATGGAAAAACAGAAACATTACTATTTTACTGTTGCTCATAAAACAATAGTAAAACCATACTAATAACAAAGAATGAATGTTTCAAAACAGCTGAGAAATAGAATAATTTATTTATTTATTTATTTATTTATTTATTTATTTAAAATTTTTATATACCGACATTCATCCAGGATATCATATCGGTTCACATTGTAACGCAAAAACAAACGCACGGCATGGCGCTTTACACTGAACAGTAAAAACATGATAACAAGGCATTAACGAGAGGGGGGAACAATAATATGGGAAGTTTTGCAATAAAATTATAAACAAGAATTGCAATTATATACATATGTACAAAAGAAAGAAAACTATGAGGTTAATTTTAATCAGGCTAGGAGATAATATGGGGAAGAGAAGGGAGGAGAGCGAGGAAAGAGGGGGGCAGAGAGAAAGAAAAGAAGGTGGCGGAGAAAAGGGGAGGGGAGAGAGGGGCGGTAGAATGGGAAACAGGGGAGGAGTGTGGAGAGTGGGAACAGTGGTGAGGTATAGTGAAAAATTAAGTGTATGCTTTTGCAAAGAGCCAGGTCTTGAGCTTCCGCTTGAAAGATTTGAGGCATTCTTCTTGCCGTAGTTCAACAGGCATTTTGTTCCAGAGGGTCGGCCCGGCTATCGATAGTGCACGGGCTCTTGTGGAAGTGAGTTTATAGAGTTTAGGAGAGGGGATAGGCATGGTTGCTAGATGTGCTAGTCTGGTGGGCTTATTAGACTGGTGTAAACGGAAGGATTCATTGAACCAGTTCATTTCGGGATTGTATAGGGCTTTGTGGATGAATATGAATTTGTGGATGAATATGTGGATGTGGATGAATATGTGGATGAAGATGTGGATGAATATGTGGATGTGGATGAATATGTGGATGTGGATGAATATGAATTAATTAAACTCATAAAAATTATTAAAAAATCTCCCACTCATCAATAAAATATTTCAAAATAGCAGACACATTAAATACCCAATCCTTTAAAAATAAGGATGATAAAATCCCCCGCTGTCCATACCTGAGAATTTTAGATTTATGGTCACCTTGAAGTTGTCGTGGATTAGTGGGAAGGGAGAGGCAGACAATCTCCCTCCTCTCTCTGCCTCATATGTACACGCTCTCTAATTTGTGCACATAGCAGAGATCTCTGTCCTTTCTTTGGCCGTTGGTGGGATGAGTTCCACCGGACCTCTCTTTTCTGCCACCACCCATGCAATTGCATGGTTTGCACACTCAGAAGTGCTGGGCCTGGTTTAGATGAAGATAGGACAGAAACTTTCTCAGGATTAAACAGTGAATAGTGGTTAGCAGAGGGGCACGAGGGCAGAACTGAAGTCATGGCAAACGTTCTTGCTTCCTGCTCCCTTCTGCTGTCACATTAATTGATTGACAGTTATTCTTCTGTAATCTCACCCTCATGTTCAATGATCTGACCACATACCTTTTGAAAGTATGTATTATAGTTTGAGGGGGTTTTTTTTGTTTTGTTTTTTTTTTTTTTGCAGACCGGAGGCAGTAAAGGATATGCATTTGTGGAGTTCGACTGTGATGAGGTTGCTAAGATTGTTGCAGATACAATGAACAACTACCTTTTCAACGAAAGGTTGCTGAAATGTGAGTACTAAACAGCAAATATTTATTCATATTTATAGTTTTAATCAACTTATAAAGTTTGTTTCTTGGTAGATTTGCTTTCTGTGCAGTGGCCTGTAATGGTTATTCTAATTGTAAAATTGCTCTGTACTTTATTCCTGCATGCCATTTTGCTTTTCTTACTTAATGCTGGTCTGATGGCCTCAGATGGGACCAGTAGCCACTATACTGTTGTCTTGTGCCTCCCTCCTTGTTCCTTACTCCCAGTCCCAGGAGTGGTTCACAAATTGTGCCAGACCTCCCTATAATGACTGGAGATGTGAAGGCTTGGGGGGAGGGGAAAGTGAAAAATTTAGACTACAGTTTTCTCTCCCTTGGCCCCCCCTATCCCCAAGGCTTGACATGGACAACTTCCACTTCTAGATATGAGACGGGCAGGAAATTAGATTTTTTTCTGAATCTTTTTTTTTTTCCTCTTTCCAGGCTTTTTACATCTTTAGTCCTGACTGCATGTTGGTGGTAATAATGTGTCCTGTTTGACCTGAGAGTAAAGTCCAAATAATGCATGTTGCGGTGACTTTTGCTCCCTAGCATTGAAATGCTGCGATAGTGATCAGAAATGCATGATCTGAAAAGTTTAATAGGCTCAAACCCATTTTATTAAAAAAAACCAAACCTAAAACACTGTCCGCCAGCATTTCTTCTAGTGGTAAATTTTGCTGCAGCAAGCCCTGAGGCTGTGCTTCTAGCAAAGTAATTGTCTCCCCTATTACTGTAGCGAGAGCTTTACAGATCCCTCCAGCTTTGGTGGCCAAGAGGCCATCTAATGACGGGAACAGATGACTGAGTCAGTTTATTTGGCTTATTTAATTCAGTTTTTAGTTTGGATCATTAAAAATGCTCCTGATGGATTACAGAAAAAGTAAACGTTATATATATTAACGAGCTGGGATTCTTGTAGATCATGTTATTTCTTGTAAATTGAGTTCAGAAGCCAGGAATGAAATTTCATACTAAACTTGACATACTTTTCACCTTTGACCTACATTTTAGCATTTCAGCATATTTTATCATGTCAGCAACCTTCAATGATTCTACAAGTCTAATTAGCGTAAATTCACAGTGCAGTAATAATAGCTCTATAGGAAAACAAAAAAACTTTTCAAAAGTACTTAACACCATACCTGGATCAGAAAATGTCCTTGGCTACTGACCTTGAGCCCCAGCAATCACTGTTTACTGTGCAGTTGAACATTCTGCTTTTCTCTGTCCTTGGGCATCGCAGGTCATTTTATGCCACCTGAAAAAGTGCACGAAGAACTCTTTAAAGGCAGCGAGACTCCATTTAAGAAGCCGACAAACCCAGCAGTGAAGCGGTACAACAAGAAACGGAGTCCAGAGGAGCAGAAAAAGATGACCAAGAGACTGCTGCAGAAGGAGAGGATGTTACGGAAGAGGATCGCCGCCAAGGGGATCGGCTATGACTTTCCTGGATTTGTAAGTAGGGTAGGAGCGAGGGCAGATGTATAGGGAGAAACGTCAGTATAAACAGAGCTGCTATTTCTAAGGTGATTTTAAGTTAAACAGAAAACATCTAGATGTAAAAAATTGCAGATAAAAAATTAATAATATGACTGAATTTGCATTTTTCCATGTATGTTTCTTATTTTTGCTTTCAGTGTAAATTTCTGTATGCAAAAGCTAACATGCAGCCTAAAAATTATTTTTTTATTTATCTCAGTATACTAACACTGCCTGCTTTTGTTCTCTTGCGTGTAGCTGATACTGGCACAAACCATTCATGTTAGCACCAGCGGGGATGTGGAACATACTATGTAGAGAGGCTTGAAATACCTCTCCTCCTCGCCCCTGTCTTTTCTCCATAAATGGGTTGCTCAGAGAAGCTCGCTCTTCCTTCAGGTCCTTCGTTAAGTCATGCTTAATGTACATATATCAGCATTTCCCAATCAGTGTGCCATGGCAGACTGACGTGCCATGGAAAAGTCACTACTGCCTGATGATCAGATCCAGGCCGGCACCTGGACTCTGCTTTCAGCACCTCACAGCAACAAGAGGGCACAAGCAGTGGCTCCTTTCGTAGAACACACAGGGTCATACGTGCTGCTGCTTCCTAGCTACTGCATGAGCCCCGAAATGTGGCAAGTAATGGGCAGCGTGCAGAGTGCACACAGCACATCCTCCTGAGCCTCTTCTTTTGAGTCCATCCAGCCTCTGTCCTATTCCTAGGCTGAGTGAGATTGGTTGAAGGGGGGCGGCGGAGTATGCACTGAACACTGGATGTTGAGCAGTGGAAGAGCTTTGGCTGACACATGCGGCAGCCAAGCCAACTAACCGAGCTGGTTGCCCATACCACACTGACTTCTGTACTTGTATATAGAGAGAGCTGGTCCACTGTGAGGAGTTCGTGTGTGTCTCGGCCTCCTCTCTCCCTTTGTTTTAAAACAAGGGGGCTTTCAGGGTTTCCCAAGTCGTCTTTAAGACACACGCGTTCTCTCCATGTCTGCTTCATAGACGGTGTGCTACGCAGCGTTTTTGGTAACGTAAGTATGTCTCGGGGTTGAAGAGTTTGGGAAACGCTGATATGTATATACAGATTAAATTAAAGCTTGCATAGCATCTGTCTTATCCCTAAAATGGAGCTTGGACTGTAAAGTATTCACCCTTGGGAGCTGCCTCCTATTCTGGCCTGGTCTGGGAGTAGGATTCACAAGTACAGGGAAGAGGGAGGAGGCTTGAGCTGTGGACAGCTTAGTGCGAGCAGCAGTGGGGGTCAGACTTGGGAGCTCTGCTGGGGGAAGTGAAGTTGCTCTGGTATTGACCTGTTTGTGAAATGGACCAGGTGAGGGGGAGAGAGGGGGGTAGCAAGGTCATACATGAAAGCTGTGTAGTGAGATCATGGTTGGAAGCACTAAGGAAATCATGCAAGGATAAGCTTTAGAAAGAAGTATCTTTTGTGTAAAAGCTATATGATTTTGAGAAACATTTTTTTGGCAAGAGGGAAATGTGCTTGATACGTAGGATCTGCCAAACTGTGTCGCACCAAAGGTCCATCTGTTCAGCATCCAGTCTTTGACAGCAGCAAAGAGTAGCCTACAAGAAACAGCATGAGTCAGCTTTCTAGGCATCCTGAATTTATTTGTTTATTGAATCGTTATCTCTTATACTTCTCAGTTGTCATAAATTGTGGAATACTGTCTTCCGCTGAGGAAGCTTTTCTAAGCGAAACACCGGCTGTGTCGGGCTATTTCTCTCAAGATTTACATGTTTTTTGATTGAGCACAGCATGGAACGCTTTATATCACAGTGTTTGCGCGTGAAGTAATTTTGCATACGGAGGTTCTTTCAATCTGAGCACGCCATCAGGCTTGCTGACACCTTCAGTTTGAAATTGCATATTATGCTTAATTGACCCGTTTTTCTGTTTGAATTATTATTTTGGTTCCCTTTGCTATTTTTTGGATTTATCATTGTGGGTTACCTGTTGGCTCGTCGGTGTTCCCAGTACATAAATGCCTGCTAGGAATAGTTCTAGGTTAGCGAACAAAAAAAATTGCTTTACCTTTTCCCACAAGGGTGCAGTTTTTGGGCACAGCCACCAAATATGTGCCAAGGTTTCCTTCCTACCATCACTGTCCAGCTTCCTTTTGAGGAATTACAGCACTTTAATTTTTCTATTTTTTTTTCTTTTTTTACTATTTGAAGCCCAGTCTCTTGAATATTAGATGAAATGGAAGACCTTCCTCAAAGCCCCTTCTTTCGCACCTCATTATTCTCTCATAGGTTTGCAATTAAGCTCCTCTTCCCATTTTGTTCTTGTGTTTATTACTTGAAGGCGTTGCAAAGCTTTACGATGTATATAACCTAAAAATCAGGCCCCTGATGCTCTCGGCTCTTCGGATACATTTCTGCCAGTGGTGGGACTGTCCTAAATTAAAGTTTCTGTGACGTACCTCTGCTTTACAAAATGCTGTACTTGGGAATACTCCTGTATTTGAAGGCCATACCTTTGAGACTTCCAGGTCTTCGAGTGGTTAGGAGGCTTTATTTATTTATTATTTTTAGATTTTTATATACCGGTGTTCCTATATGAAATAAAGATCACATCGGTTTACATTGAAACAGAACATGAAAATTGCCAAAAGGCATTACATAGAACAAGGTTATGAAACTTGGAACAGTGTACGTAAGTTCAAAATTTAACAATAACGTTGTAACATTGATGACCAAAAGATAAAGGAGAAAAAAAAAAAAAAAAGACTTAAACAATTAAGTTGACAGGTCTTATTGAGCATAAAAATTATAACGTATAAGTGAGAAAGTCTCAAGTGTCCTGCAGCAAGAGATTAGATACCGAAGTAGGTAGTGGTATGGAAAATGGGGGTTTGTGAAGAAGATATGTTCTTGCTGGTTGGAGGGGAAAAAATGATGATCATGGTCCTGGAAAAGCTTGGCTAAAGAGCCAGGTTTTAAGTTTTTTTTTGAATGAAGAGTGGCAGAACTCAAGCCGAATGTCTGGTGGGAGCGCATTCCATTGAATGGGGCCTGCTGTAGATATGGCACGTTTATGATGCGAGGATTTTGTTGAAGGTACATAGAGTGTGCCTTTATATGCTCCTCTGATGGGTCTAGAGGAGGAGTGAGGGCGTAGTTGGTTACATAATTGAAGAGGAGAGATATTGTGAATGGATTTATGAATTACGGTGAGTACTTTATATAGGATCCTTTGCTTTATAGGCAGCCAGTGGAGGAGCTTGAGAATGGGGGTGATGTGATCTCTTTTATTCGTATTGGTAAGGATTCTGGCTGCAGAGTTCTGTAGAATTTGGAGGGGTTTGATGGATGAATATGGAAGGCCAAAGAGAAGCGAATTGCAATAGTCGACTTTTGATAGAATAATGGCTTGTAGGACCATCCGAAAATCGTTGAAATAAAGAAGAGGCTTCAATTTTTTTAAGACTTGTAACTTATAAAAACAGTCTTTGGTGGTTAAGTCTTTAGTGGTTAAGAGCAACAACAGAGAACCAGGGAAGCCAGGGTTCAATTCCTCCTCCACCTCTTGGGACCTTGGGCAAGTCACTTTCTCACGTTGCCTCAGGTACCCACTTAGATTGTAAGCTCTTTGGGACAGGGACATTTTGCACCTGCATACTTATCACCATGGTGCAGCACTGCATATGCCCGGTAACGCTCTAAAAAATGTAAGTGTTATTGTTATGGTATTGACCAAACTGGAGCCACTTTGTGTACAGAAGCTTAGATTTGAAACTGCAGGCATTGTGATGGCGTCATTAATAATGTTCCATTCTGCTGGTTTCGGTCATCTCTTTAAGGCTGCGCAGATGGCTGCAAAGAAAAAGGAATGTACAGGACCAGCGACCATCCTTGATATGTCTGTGAACAGTCAGGTAAGGTTACATAATTTGATTGCCGTTTGCTGAATTAGGCAGAAAGACTGTGTGTTACATATTACGGGATTTGGAGGATGCAGGGTCCCCTGATACCGAAGTTATTGGTAAGCCCTCTGGGGAGAAGGGAATACCTACAGTACCCGACTGTAACTTGCCATGAGCTAAATCTAAATAATTAGTGTGACTTTTTTTTTTTGTTTTTAGCTTCTGTTTTTTGGTTAGGTCAGGACTGGAAGTGTGGCTGGGGATCAGTGTCAGACCCTGGGGCAGAGGAAAACGTTTCGGGTTGCTGATGAGCCGTGCTGGAATTAGTTCTGGAGAGAGAGCTGTGCCCTTCTGTTGGTTATAGAAGGAAGCTCAAGATGTGATGTGGGAGAAAAAGGGTGACCTGCTAGATTCCTTGGTGGCAGCAGAATGGGGAAGAATAAGCATTGAACGATTGCATAATAAGTTGGGGGGGAGGGGGGCTCGCCTGGGACCCCTGGAAGTCTGTGCATTGCTATGCAGAGGACCTGAGTTAGATTCCAGGGTCCGTTCTTACAATCTCTGGGCTGGGGAGGCAGCGTTTACAGCTCGGAGATGGAAGGGAATGGGAGTCCAGTCATCGGGCGGTGGTGAAACCTAGTGGCCAGATATAGGGTGAAGTGACTTGGCCAAGGTCACAAGGGGCTTGCCTGGTTTGTAGCCCCTAGGTTCCACTTTCTGTGAGTTCTGTCATCGAAGTGTGAAGATACACATCTTTTTCTGTATCAGAGTTGGAATAGTTACCAAAGAATTCGGTATTGGCATGCGTTAAAGGGGCGCTCATGATTGAGTGAATGCTCCCTTAACGTGCGCCGATCCACCTCTCTGGGGTGCTCAATGCTACATGCAAATGGACTGCCACGGTAAAAAGGAGGCGCTAGGGGGAAATTGCCCGCCCCTAGCACCTCCTTGGCAGCGGGGGCCCGGGAGAGGTGGCTGTCAGCCACTTAGGGAAATGGATGCTCAATTTTACAGCGTCCCTTTTCCTAACCTGATTGCTGGCACACTTTTTTTTTTTTTTGAGACATTTCTAGTCTTTTATTTTCTCCAACTTAATATCGCCATGAAAAGCAGTATTTTCTGCTTTTCTGTACACTTTTTGGGCTCCTCAAGACTTAATTCCAGCTCCAGAGCTGGCGCTAATTTTTGAGAGTAAAAATGTTCACCTCTGACGCAAATTATTACTATTTTTTTTTTTTTTGCATGTGATGAGCGCTATTACCTACGCGCGCGATAGGACGCACGTTTTGTACTCTCTAACCCCTGCTTTACATCAGGGGATATGGACGTGCATCCGAAACGCACAACCAATCACGGGTTAACCGTGCGCTGCAGCCAGCACAGCTTTAGCATCAGCCCAAGCTTTTCTCTTTTGAGACTTATGTTTAATTCTCACAGATCTAAAATTCCTTTTTCCCTGTACGTACCCGGATCAGTCCAGACACCTGGGTTGTGACTCCGCACCAGCAGATGGAGACAGAGCAAAACTTGACGGGCTCCCTACATATAGTAAGGTGCCACCCACAGCCCTTCAGTCTTTCTCTGTCTCCAGCAGATGGGGCAGGTCCACCCACAGTCTCGGTGATCCTTGAGAGTTTTTTGTGGCTTGGTGTAGTCAGTCAGGGATTTATTTCAATTTAAAACTATTTTTGTTAGGGCAGTGTGTTAAAAAAAAAAAAAAGGACAAGGGAGAGAAATTTCTTCAAGGAAGCAAAGAAGAAGATAGAAGTCTCCCGTCGGGGGAGCCTCCCAGGAGGGTTGGAAGGTCCTGAGAGGACCATCCCCTCCAGGTCGAGGCCGCTGCTGAGGGTCGAGGACCCGGCCTGTGTGGGCAGCAGCGTCGGGGGTGACACCGGGGAGCCCGGTTCACTCACCCCCGCTGGAGCTGAAGACGGCAGGACCTCGGCTAGCGGCTAAGTGAAAAAAAAAAAAAATACTGCTCAGCGTTGTTTGTTTTTAGCTTTGCGGCGCCGGCTCTCTCCCTCTTCGCCGTCTCTTCGCTGGTCGGGTCGATCGTTCGCGGAAAGGGGGCACTGGTTGGGGAGCCTGTTTTCGTGTTCGGAGGTCGGTGGCCGCCGGGGAATGCCGAGGGGACGACCTGCCGCGCGTGCGGCTCTCCAGGGACGGGGTCTGCTCCGGCTGCGTCGCAGGTGGCGAGGGCTCGTCGGAGGTCGCCCGGGGGGGTCGATCGCGGGGGGCCCGTTCGCCGTCGCGCGCCGGAGCTTCGGAGGCCGCGTCCTTTGATCCGTTCCCGCTTAGCGCGGGAACGGACGTCCATTTTATCCACCGTGAGGGAAGCCACGAGGAGGGCGCTCCAAGATGGCGCCCAGCCTCCCGCGTTATCGCCACAGCCCAGAGTTTCGGGGAGCCCTAGTGCGGGGGAGGGCTCCTCCGGATCGGAGGGCTCGTTTTCTGAGGATTTTTCTTTATTGATGCAGAAACTGGCGAAATATAAAAAGGCTAGACAGAAGACTGGGAAGGCTTCAGGGGGCAGGAAAGCTCGCTCCCAGCCCCGGAAGAGAGCCGCTAGGACCCGGGACGCCCGGGGGGGACCGCGGGAGAAGAGGCAGCCGTGTGGCGACCCGCAGGAGTCGGAGACGGCGTCCACCGCCTCTTCGGAGGAAGAAGCGTTGTTGGGAGCCCCTGAGGGCCAGGAGGGCCACGAAGACGAGGGGCAGGCCCAGCCGGGAGCCGGCAAGGGGCCGCAGGCGGCGGAGGGTGATGACCCCAAGGTCGTCCGCCTGTTCCGTAGGGAAGAACTTTCTCCCCTTATCCCAGCCATTCTGGACGAGATCGGCGTGGATCCTCCTCCAGTGGAGTCCCGGCAAGGGGTCAAGATGGATCCGGTGCTATTGGGCCTGGCGGGCCCTGCGCTGGCCTTCCCTTTTCACTTCTCGGCCTCAGATATCTTGTTCCGGGAATGGGATACCCCGGAACTGGGGCTGAAGGTGAGTAAGGCTATGGACAAGCTTTATCCCCTTCCAGAGGACGCTCTGGAACTGCTGCGTCTCCCGCGGGTGGACGCGGCGGTGTCAGCGGTTACGAAGAGGTCCACCATCCCGGTTACGGGTGCTACTGCCCTCCGTGATATCCAGGATAGGAAGCTGGAGGTGCAATTGAAGAAGATCTTCGAAGTGTCCGCACTGGGAGTGCAGGCAGCCATTTGTAGTACATTTGCACTGCGAGCGGGGCTCCGGTGGGCACAAGTCCTGCAAGCGAACGCCGACCTCTCCTCGGGGGAGGCTGCTCAGGCGGACAACTTGGAGGCGGTGATTGCCTACACCGCGGACGCGATGCACGATTTAATCAGAACTTCGGCCAGAGCGATGGTGTCGGCGGTCTCGGCGCGTCGTCTCCTCTGGCTTCGCAACTGGGCGGCTGATGGAGCGTCCAAGGCCCACTTGGGGTCCTTACCTTTTAAGGGAAAGCTCCTGTTTGGCAAGCAGCTGGACGATCTGATGCAGTTCCTGAGCGAGAACAAGGCGCTTAAGTTGCCGGAGGATAGGCCCAGGTCGCGGTCGTCCTTTTCTGCCAGGAACAGGTTCCGGTCTAACCGCCGGCAGCGGCCGCAGAGGGCATCGGGGTCGGGCCAGTCCTACCGGTCCGGCTCGGCTAGATCGTCCTCCTGGTCTTAGTCCTTTCGAGGGAAGAAATTTAACAGAACCGGTGGACCCTCGTCCGGCTCGGGGTCCAAGTCGGCCCAATGAAACGAGACGGGGTCCATTCCTCGTTGCCTCCAGCCCTCGTACCCTACATGGGCGCGAGGCTCACATTGTTTTACGAGGCATGGACCAGAATAACTTCCGACCAGTGGGTCCTCGCTGTGATAAGAGGCGGTTACGCGTTAGATTTTGTTCGGCTCCCAGTGGACAAGTTCCTCGTCTCACCCTGCAAGGCCCTCGTCAAGCGCGCCGCTGTCCGGACCACCCTCCGGCGTCTAGAAGACCTGGGCGCAATTACTCCTGTTCCGCAGGATCAGCGGGGCGAGGGAAGGTACTCCATTTACTTCGTGGTCCCCAAGAAGGATGGAGCGTTTCGGCCCATTCTCGATCTAAAAGGCGTCAACCGGTGCCTGCGGGTACCGCGGTTCAAGATGGAGACGATCCGCTCGGTAATTGCCGCGGTTCGTCCGGGCGAGTTCCTCGCTTCTCTGGACCTCACGGAGGCGTATCTTCACATCGGGATTCAGCCGGCTTATCACCGGTATCTGAGGTTCTGCATCCTGGGCGGACATTATCAGTTCAGGGCTCTTCCCTTCGGGCTCGCCACGGCTCCACGCACCTTCACCAAGGTAATGGTGGTGGTGGCTGCGCAGCTCCGGAGGGAAGGGCTGCTGGTGCACCCTTACTTGGACGATTGGCTCATCCGAGCCAAATCGGAGGCCGAGTGTCGGCAGGCGATTGCCAGGGCCCTACAGCTCTTGCGATCTCTCGGTTGGGTAGTCAACTTTTCCAAGAGTCATCTGCAGCCTACGCAGCGGTTGGAGTATCTGGGGGCCCTGTTCGACACCGAGAGGGCCATGGTGTCGCTGACTCAGGAGAGAGTGGTCAAGCTCCAGCGACAGGTGCGACATCTCTTGTCCATGCGGTGCCCGCTGGTTTGCGATTACCTGAGGGTCTTGGGTTCCATGGCATCGACCCTCGCTCTGGTCCCTTGGGCGTTCACTCACCTGCGACCGTTACAATCAGCGTTACTTTCCCGCTGGAAGCCGGTTTCGGAGGAGTTTCATCTTCCGTTGCCTCTCACGCCCTGTGCCAGGGCCAGCCTGCACTGGTGGCTCTCCCGAGATCATCTGACATGCGGGGTGTCTCTGGTCATGCCCACCTGGACGGTAGTGACGACGGATGCCAGTCTACTTGGCTGGGGGGCAGTCTGCGGAGGCCGCTCGGTCCAAGGTCAGTGGTCGAGCCAGCAGTCGAGGTGGTCCATCAACCGCTTAGAGACGAGGGCGGTGGCATTAGCCCTGCAAGCCTTTCTGCCGTGGATACGGGGCCAGGCGGTTCGGGTGCTCTCGGACAACGCCACCACGGTGGCTTATATCAATCGTCAAGGGGGCACGAGGAGCCAGCAAGTGGCGGAGGAGGCAAGGCAGCTCATGTTCTGGGCGGAGCGACACCTCAGCGGCTTGGCGGTGTCTCACATCGCAGGTGTGGACAACGTGCAGGCGGATTTCCTCAGCCGGCATCGGCTGGATCCAGGCGAGTGGAAGTTACCAGACATGGCGTATCGCCTCATCTGTGCCAGGTGGGGAACGCCACGCCTGGACCTGATGGCCACCGCTCGCAACTCAAAGGCCCCACGGTTCTTCAGCCGTCGGAGGGAACGGGGCGCAGAAGGGGTCGATGCTCTAGTGCTGCCCTGGCCCACGGACATGTTGCTATATGTGTTTCCCCCGTGGCCTCTGATAGGCAAGGTTCTTCGCCGGATCGAGTTACATCCGTCGGACGTGATCCTGGTGGCGCCGGAGTGGCCAAGGCGCCCGTGGTTTGCGGACCTCATTCAGCTGGCGGCGGAGCCTCCGCTTCGGTTTCACGGGGCTGCATCTCTTCTTCGACAAGGGCCCGTCTGTTTAGAGGATGCGGATCACTTTTGTCTCGCGGCCTGGCTTTTGAAAGGGCGCGCTTGAGGACTAAGGGGTACTCCGAGGCAGTGATTGCTACCTTGTTGAGGGCTCGAAAACAGTCTACGTCCTTAACCTATATGAGGGTGTGGACGGTTTTTGAGGACTGGTGTAGTACTCATGAGGTGGATCCTGTACGTCCACCGGTGCCGGGAGTCCTCGCTTTTCTTCAAGAGGGCCTCTCGAAGGGGCTGGCCTGGAGTACCCTGAAGGTCCAGATAGCCGCGCTTGGTTGTCTGAGAGGTAAGGTTCGCGGAGTGTCCTTGGCGTGTCATCCGGATGTGGTGCGTTTTCTCCACGGGGCTAAGCATTTACGCCCTCCTGTACGGAATCCTTGTCCGTCTTGGAATTTAAATTGCGTGCTCTCGGGGGAGCACCGTTTGAACCTCTTAAGCGGGCGACGCTGAAAGATCTTACTTTGAAGACCGTGTTTCTAGTAGCCATTACGTCTGCTCGGCGGGTCTCGGAGTTGCAGGCCTTGTCCTGTCGGGAACCGTTCTTGCGATTTTCGCAGGGCGGAGTTTCCCTGCGGACTGTTCCGTCCTTTTTGCCTAAGGTGGTATCCTCTTTTCACTTAAATCAGTCCGTGGACCTTCCCGGTTTTGAGGTCAGGGATCACATGGACAAGGGGATGAAAGAGTTAAGGAAGCTCGACGTTCGCAGGGTTCTGCTTCGTTACCTGGAGGTTACGAATCCCTTCCGGGTTTCTGACCATCTGTTTGTTCTCTGGTCCGGGCCTCGCCGGGGGTCTGCGGCGTCGCGGGCCACGATTGCGCGTTGGCTCAAGGAGGCTATTAGTTCCGCATATCTTCTGCACGGTAAGTTGGCACCTAGGGAGCTTCGTGCGCATTCCACTCGGGCGCAAGCCACGTCCTGGGCCGAGGTCTCTCAGGTGTCCACGCAGGAGATCTGTAGAGCTGTGACGTGGAAGTCGTTGCATACTTTCACAAGGCATTACAGACTTGATGTCCAGGCATCTGAGTCTCAGGGGTTTGGGGCGAGTGTCCTCCGAGCGGGACTCTCTGCTTCCCACCCTCGGTAGTTTGCTCTGGTACATCCCAGGTGTCTGGACTGATCCGGGTACGTACAGGGAAAGGAAAATTAGTTCTTACCTGATAATTTTCGTTCCTGTAGTACCACGGATCAGTCCAGGCTCCCGCCCGTCTGTTAGTCACGATGAAGAGAGAGAGAGTCCGCTCGTTTGGTTATTCGTGCTGTAATTGTTCCAGTTCTTGGAATAAAGCCGCTTGCCTCTGGTCTGCTTTTTTCTGTTGTCAGCCAGGGGGTGTTTGAATTGGTTTAAAATTGTTTTAGTTAGTCAGTCGGGCACTGGTTTTGCTTTGACAGTTTGTTCGACTGAGGGGCTGTGGGTGGCACCTTACTATATGTAGGGAGCCCGTCAAGTTTTGCTCTGTCTCCATCTGCTGGTGCGGAGTCACAACCCAGGTGTCTGGACTGATCCGTGGTACTACAGGAACGAAAATTATCAGGTAAGAACTAATTTTCCTTTTTTTTTTCCTTCTGATTTCTTTGGGACTAGAAAATACCTTGAATGAAATCCTCCTTTGATTTTTTTTTTTTTTTTTTAACCTTCTCTGTTGCCTCTTTTTGTAACGGAGATGCTCTTTCTTCCGCTAAAAGCTTCTGATGATCCTTGTGAACATTTCAGTTCCTGGGGCTCTTGTAGTGGTTGAGCATGACAATTTAGAAAATCTCCCTCCTCTATGATTTTTAATACCCATCTGTCTGTTGCTCGCCTCCACCTTTGCATAAAATGCCTGATTATCTCCTCCACTGGAATGATATTTCCTGCTTTGTCAATGCTGTGGGTGCCCTGGATGTCCCTGATTTATCTGTGTCTCTTGTGATCGTCCTCTTCCTCCTCCTCATCCCTTAATGAATGTTCTGCTGCTGTTGGTATTGAGGTCGCCCATATGCAATAATTATATTCATACTGATTGTATCTTCATCTTGGGTAATAACTATAAATAAGCTCTTCTATAACTGTAGTAGCTAGATTTTCTTTTGTGCTGGTTCTTTGTTTGAGATAGTTAACAACGTTTGCATAGTTTACTTTTTATTGTATTTACTGTTTGTTACTTTTTGTCCGAATACATTTATCCCCTGAACAAGGAGCATCAGTGATTCTTTTGCAAACATCCCTCGATGCTTTTAGTCAGCCCACCTTCTGATCTGTGCAGGAGATGGCCCTACCCAGTGGAGGGGGGTTAGAAAAAAGTGCTCCTACGAATTGTTCTGCAGTTCATACTTAGGTTTTTGGAGGGCAGACGTGAGCCATTTTGTATCTGGACTGATGATTTATTAATGAGTAGTAGTTTTACAATAAAGATGGGTTTTAGTTTGAAATGTGGGTCAATGATTATCCTTCTGGGCTCCCTACCTACGTCACATCCGTTGGTTTCTCCTAGTCGGTGTGTCATTTCAGTTGGTATTTTGTAACGTTGTTGAGTATACCTGCTGTTTTTTATTTGCTAGCTGATTGATAAGTGGGAAAGTTTCCTTGCTCTATCTTTTGGCAACAATGAAAAGAGAAACAAGGCACTAGGCATCATAGTGGATAACACATTGAAATCGTCGGCTCAGTGTGCTGTGGCAGTCAAAAAAGCAAACAGAATGTTAGGAATTATTAGAAAGGGAATGGTGAATAAAACGAAAAATGTCATCATGCCTCTGTATTGCTCCATGGTGAGACTGCACCTTGAATACTGTGTACAATTCTGGTCGCCGCATCTCAAAGATATAACTGCGATGGAGAAGGTACAGAGAAGGGCGACCAAAATGATAAGGGAATGGACCAGCTCCCCTATGAGGAAAGGCTGAAGAGGTTAGGGCTGTTCAGCTTGGAGAGGAGACGGCTGAGGGGGGATATTGATAGAGGTCTTTAAAATCATGAGAGGTCTAGAACGGGTAGATGTGAATCGGTTATTTACTCTCTCAGATAATAGAAAGACTAGGGGGCACTCCATGAAGTTAGCATGGGGCACATTTAAAACTAATCGGAGAAGAGTCATGGACAGATCCAAGATGGCTGCACGCTGAAAGTAGGAGCGGAGCGTTTTCTTGCAGCGTGGCTTAAACTATTTTCCTAACGCCAAATTCATGCCTCCGAAACGCAAAGGGAAGATAAGGGTTTTCCCTTCTATCCCCCCACCAGTGCTAGCTATGCAACAAGAAATCACCCGGTACCTCCATTCACCAGGAACACTTCCAGGAGTCGAGGAATCCTTGGAGCAAAGGTTGGAGAGAGAAGCCTTAGCCCCGGAGGAGACTACCCTGAGTCCAGATCTCAGACCAGCCCCGGTGAGGACTTCAGTTTCAGTTTCGTTGTTTCAACCCGACCCGTTCTCTGAGGGAACACCTTCCGGGGTTAGTGCAGTGAATACATCTTTACCCGCTGCCTTACAGGCTTTGACACCATCGGTGGAGACCCCGAGTATACAGACGAACGAGGAGCCAGCGGTTGCTGGCCTGGGAGAAGGGGCAGCTGGGGTAAGTAACTTTGGAAGCGGCCTGCAGCTAACACAAGAATCTACCCTAGAATTTAAGCTCCTAATGATCCCTGAACGGCCTGAAGTCGTCACCAATGCTGCTATATGGGACTTGCTGGTGGGGGTTGCTACCTCTATAAATACTTTAAACAAGAAGGTTGATCTTTTAGCCTCACAAAATAATCAAGTGAACACTGATCTACAAAGGAAAGTTGAAAATATATCTGTAAAAGTTTCAACATTGGAAGTGAAGGAGCGTGAAAATGAAAAATTTAAAGTGGCTGTGGTGAAAAATAAAGAACTTTTGGCCAGAAGAGTAGAAACTCTTGAAAATGCCTCTCGCTCCTTAAATATAAGGATTCTAAATTTCCCAAGAATAATGGGTGAAACACCCTACTTTTCCTTTAAAAGATTTCTACGTGAAATTCTGTGTTTTGAAGAAGGAAATTTATCCATGATTAATAAATGTTATTTTCTGCCAAGAACTGCTACTAACAGAATTAATCTTCAAGAAAACTTAACAGAAACTTTAGAAAGTTCAACAATCGAGGTTTTGGACAGAGCAACTCTACTGGTTTCTTTAGTTTCACTAACAGACGTTCAGGTCATCATGAAAAATTATTTTAGGAAATTTCCAACTTCCTTTCTAAATGAAAATATAAAAATTTTCCCAGATCTTTCCTCCTTTACCCAAGAACGTCATAGAGCCTTTCTAGCCCTACGACAAGAAGTTATTTCTTTAGGTTTTACCTTTATGTTAAAATTCCCTTGTAAATGTCAGGTAAAGAAGGGGGTCTGGGGTATATATTTTTTTCACGGTTGATCAACTAAAATCCTTTATTCAATCTAACACACCCATAACCTCATCTCCAATAAATGTACCTGGTTCGTGCACATTTTCCTTGTTAAATATTATTCATAATTTTTGAATACCTCTCTTAGTATGTTTCGGATCTAACAGTATTCAATTATATTGATTTATGGATTTAATGGAAATGTCATGTTTATAATGAATTATAGAAACATAGAAACATAGAAATGACGGCAGAAGAAGACCAAACGGCCCATCCAGTCTGCCCAGCAAGCTTCACACGTTTTTTTCTCTCATACTTATCTGTTTCTCTTAGCTCTTGGTTCTATTTCCCTTCCACCCCCACCATTGAAATATCTAGCTTGATTAGTTAGGGGTAGTAGGGGTAGTAACCGCCACAATAAGCAAGCTACACCCATGCTTATTTGTTTTACCCAGACTATGTTATACAGTCCTTATTGGTTGTTTTTCTTCTCCCCTGCTGTTGAAGCAGGGAGCTATGCTGGAAATGCGTGATGTATCAGTCTTCTCCCATGCTGTTGAAGCAGAGAGCCATGCTGGATATGCATCGAAAGTGAAGTATCAGGCACATTTGGTTTGGGGTAGTAACCGCCGTAACAAGCCAGCTACTCCCCGCTTTGTGAGTGCGAACCCTTTTTTCTTCTCCCCTGCCGTTGAAGCAGAGAACTATGCTGTATATGCATTGAAGGTGAAGCATCAGGCTTATTTGGTTTGGGGTAGTAACCGCCGTAACAAGCCAGCTACTCCCCTCTTTGTGAGTGTAAATCCATTTTTCCACATTTCCTCTTGCTGTTGAAGCTTAGAGCGATGTTGGAGTCACAGTAAGCATGTGTATGTTTATTGAATAAGGGTATTGTCTCCAGGCAGTAGCCGTCATTCTGGCGAGTCTCCCACTCTTCATTGGCGGCCTCTTGACTTTATGGATCCACAGTGTTTATCCCACGCCCCTTTGAAGTCCTTCACAGTTCTGGTCTTCACCACATCCTCCGGAAGGGCATTCCAGGCGTCCACCACCCTCTCCGTGAAGAAATACTTCCTGACATTGGTTCTGAATCTTCCTCCCTGGAGCTTCAAATCGTGAATTGTTTATTACTTAATGTAATTTCAATTTATGATTTATTTCTTTGACATCCATATTGTTTGCCGTAATTGCAAAATATTCACATTTTTTGTAATTTAAAAAACTGATAAATAAAGAATTAAAAAAAAAACAAAAAAAAAACTAATCGGAGAAAGTTCTTTTTCACTCAGCGCACAATTAAACTCTGGAATTTGTTGCCAGAGGATGCGGTTAGTGCAGTTAGTGTAGCTGTGTTTAAAAAAGGATTGGATAAGTTCTTGGAGGAGAAGTCCATTACCTGCTATTAATTAAGTTGACTTAGAGAATAGCCACTGCCATTAGCAATGGTAACATGGAATAGACTTAGTGTTTGGGTACTTGCCAGGTTCTTATGGCCTGGATTGGCCACTGTTGGAAACAGGATGCTGGGCTTGATGGACCCTTGGTCTGACCCAGTATGGCATGTTCTTATGTTCTTAAGGAAGTGAAAGCCATTCTTTATGCTTGGTTTTTCTAATACTTTTCAACTTTGATCTCCATTGAAAAGTGACCTTGACTATCGGATCAAGATCATTTTCAGTAGAGTGTGTGTCAGACCTGTGCTTCACGTTCTCCTTCCCACCCTCTCCAAGATGCAGTCCGATTGGCAAATTTTCACAGAAGTTACTGTGCTATTGGACAGATGTTTGACCCATCCCCTGGGGCGTTCCCTGGTTATCCTGCTAAACCAGTCCAGATGCATGGGTTTATACCACCCTGCCACAGATGGAGACAGAGAACCATAGGGGTTGACTTTAAAAGGTTCGTGCACGCATGGATGTGCGGATTTTATAATCGAGCGGCGATAAAACCAGGCCTTCCCCCGTTCCCTCCCAGTCTGCTGCAATTAAGGAGCGGACTGGGAGGGAACTTTCTTACCCCCCCCTACCTAAACTCCCCCCCCCCCCCCCAAAACATGTCCCAGAAACTTAGTTTCTTTGATTTAATACTTACTGCTCCCCTGGAGCAGAAGTAGTTTGCGCACGCTGGCTGACTGCTGGTGTGCGCTTCCCCGGGACAGCACTAATAGCTGCTGTCCCGGCCTGCCCCTTTTTCAGGGCCTGGCCGTTGAGCGCGTGTCAGCACTTGTGCGTGTGGCCGAGCCATTTTGAAAATGTGCACAGCGCACACAGGGCCCAGCCACATGCATAAGTGGCCCTTTTAAAATCCACCTGCTCTCTTTCCAGTGACAGCATTGCTAGTACTAAAGAGAGTGCAGCACAGGCAACGTGCCAGTATTCTTTGTCTCCAGCAGTTGGACACTTGTTCGGACTGGTGCAGCAGGATTTTAGGCACATCAGTCTATCCTTCATCCCTGTAGTTGAGCTGGTTCACTGACCAGGTGTTCAGCAATTGGGGTTTTATTTTGACCCTCTATTGACTTATAGAAAGCAAATAAATTGGCTCATTTGGGTATTTTAAACTAAAACAACTCGGACATATCCCAGACCTCTAATTGAGCAGTCTGATTTTCATACCATAGTGACTATGGCATAGTCCAAGCTTTTATTTTAACAACAGGACTATGGAAATTAGAGATGTGAATCGGAACCAGAATCGGTTCCGATTTCAGTTCCGATTCACATCTCTATAGTTGTGAATCGGAACCAGAATCTGATCCGATTTCAGTTCCGATTCACATCTCTAATGGAAATTGTTTTTTTGGGGGGATTCCAAAAATAGGATGTGAGCATTACAGCTCCTACAAAATTCAGCAGCCAGGATGGTTTTGATTGCCAGATGGCGAGAAGCTGTTACATCAGCTTCACTGATTTCCCGTGGAATAGAGGAACTAAATTTAAGATCTTATCCCTTATGGTTTAAATCAGGTCATGGAGTTGCCCCATCACCTCTAAGTGATCTTTTTAAAGATTCATGTTCCTAACAGAAGGTTGCGTTCAGTCAGTAGGAGATATCTTGAGATGCCTTCAGCTAAGGCTATACATTTCCAAGATACTAGGTAACGGACACTATCCATTAGGGGTGTTGTGATTTGGGACAGGTTAACGGACAAGGTTCGAGGAATAACAGAATTTAAACTGTTTTGAAAGATAGTAAAGCTGTCTTATTTAGAGAAGTATTTTTTTTTATAAGATTGAGTCCTTTAGTCATTTTAATGTTTGCTGATTTGTTTTGTAAATCTGTTTTTGTGTCAGTTGGTCCCATGGTCTGTAGAGGCCATCATTAAACACGTTTTCTTGTTTTTCCAAGTACTTTACCTTCTGATGTTTGAAGCAATTACCAGACCCTGGGGAAGATGAAGAATCTCGACAGCTTTCTGTTAGTTTGAAGTAGTTCTTACTGTTATAAGATGATCTGACTCTCTTTTTTGCTTTGCTGATAGGCTTCTACCCCAGTCTGCACACCTTCCATGATCGAGCGGCGGAAACTTCTACAGACAGGCAAAGATGATGAAGAAGATAATGAGATAATACTCAGACTGCCAGCAAATGAAACGGGCTCTCCGAAAAAGACCAAAAGGACCCCCAAAGTGCAGAAGAAAATAAAAGCAAAGAAACAGAAACTGCAGGCAGAGTAAATGAGAGACCCCAGAAGCTGCAGATGTGATTTTTTCCTAAATTCTGCTGCAGGCAGCATCACAAGGGATGAGATTTTGAAGCCTTCTCAGGACTTCTCTGGGATAGACTTTGGTATCCAGCACCTTGTGCTGACAGATTTACACGAAAAGTTGTCCACATCTTGGGGAAAGTAGCAGACAACAACTTAGCCAACATATCAAAGCTCCCCAAGCATGAAAACGAATTAACTTGCAGTCAGAAAGGCCATATTGGCTTTTGGAGACCCAGGCTCAGTTCTTTCCAGTAGGGACTAGCTGATACCATCGGAAACCTGGCAGGAGCCCCCTCGCTGGGGGCCGTCTGTGTGCTCGCAAACCTTGTTAATCAAGGCTGCTGCAAGCATGTTGTGCCAGTGATCTGCTTGACAGCAAAGATGGTTCATTGGAACTGTACCATAAGTTAAAGGCATAGCATCCCAATTACATTAAAAGGAAGACTTTTTTCTCTAAATGTTTGTCTTTTTTTTCCCCTGTATCTAAACTTTAATTTAATTTTTTTTTTTGGAGGGGTGTGGTGGCTGGGTACAGTGTTTAGTGTCCCTTAAATGACTTCTACATCCCATTTTGGGCAGTTGGCTACAGAATGTTTTGAGCTGTGTTGGACCTGCTCTCCCTTTCCCCAGACAGAAAACCACAAAAAAGGCTAGCCAGCTACGCAAAGGTGAAAACAGTCTGAACGGTGGCTTAGGAGAGAGAAACAGCAACGCACAGTTCAAAACCCAGTCAAATAGTTTTAAATAAGAATATCTGATGGAGACATTGTCACTTACAAAAAAAATTGTAGTATAAAGCCCATATAAGAAGTAAATATATAAATAAAAAGGACAAAGAAGAAATACTAATGAACACCCAACATGGCCATGTTTTGGCAGATTAGCTGAATCGGGGGGGGGGGGGGGGCTTAAATACTAAGATATGCACAACAGACACATACAAAAATGTATTAAAAAATATTGCTCTTGAAATTTCATTGTCCGCTTTTAGAGTCTAACAAGACTGCTCTGTCCAATTAGAGGCTGGTTTCCCACTTAATATATTCCTCCTTTTGATACGGTCATCATGTGGATTCTTGCAGCAGTTCCTGAAGATGATGGTCAAAAGCTGTTAAAACACCAATTGGAAAAGAGAGAGCTGAGTGATTGTTCCTGTAAGCAGGCACTAGTGACCCTTATGATTTAGAAGTGAACTGCAGTAAGGCTGGGACCCACCTCTCAGAATTTTGGAAGCAAAATAGTAAAGCAAATGCAATTGCTTGTACGTAAGCAACTTTTTTTTCCTGTAAAAGGAACATAAGCGGTCTTATGCTAACTCCCTTTATTATGTTGTTTGCCATTTCCGGCAGGCCTGGTGAGGTGGTAAATAAATAAATATTAGAAGTGCCACGCTGCATCTGGGTCAATTGCAAGTACCTGGCAGCTGCTACTGGGGAAGTCCATTTCTTTACTGCTCAGGTCTGTCTGGCTAATAGTTAATAGTTCTGTCCTCCCAGAAACTTGCAAAACCATTTTTAAAAGCAGCTATGTTATTAACTTTGACCGTAGCCTGTGGCAACAAATTCCACAGCTTAATTATGCATTGACTAATTTGTTCTAAATCTGTCACCAGTTAGTTTTGGGGCATGCCCTCGAAAAAGGGTAAATAATAGAGATGTGAATCGGAACCAGAATCGGTTCAGATTCCGGTTCCGATTCACATGTGGGTTTTTTTCCATCTGGCCCGATCGTGGTTTTGTTTCGCCAATAAACAAACCCCCTCCCCCCCCCAAAAAAAAACTTTTTACAGGTACCTGGTGGTCCAGTGGGGCTCCCGGGAGCAATCTCCCGCTCCGGGCTGTCCTCCCGCTCCTGGGCCATCGGCTGCCAATAATCAAAATGGCGCCGATGGCCCTTTGCCCTTACCATGTGACGGGGTATTTGTGCCATTGGCCGGACCCTGTCACATGGTAGGGTCACTGGATGCATAGGGGTCAGTATTCAAAGGTGTTTGGCTAAGTTTGCACTTAGCTGGAGCAGTCACTTGTTTTTGAATTTCCCAGGCTGCTTGAATAGCTGGGTCAGTCATTATCTGATTAAAACTTAACCAGGTAAAAAAAAAAAAAAGGCAGAATGGGGGCAATCTTTGGGAGAGGGGAGAGTAGACACTCAACTTAAGCTAGTTGGCTCCGATATTCTGTGCTAGCCAGGTAATGTTAAGCAGGTAACTCTGGTCATGCCAGAGAGTTCTTCTGAGTTTACCTGGAATATTTTTGTATACATACTTTTGCCTTTTAGTTCAACAAAATGTGTGTCCAGTTATGTTCTGCTGAAAATCCAGTATCGTTACCTGCGTAACTTTACCAAGGTAACTTTTCCATTCGGGTTACTGAATGTTGACCTCATGGTAAATGTTGGCAGATTAAGACCAATATGGCCCATCCAGTCTGCCTGGCAGCAGTTTCTTTGCTTTGGACAGATTATGGATATGAAGTCCCCTATAAAACTTTACACCCATTGCTCCTTCCACTCTTGTTTCACTATTCATGATTTTTAAACCTCTATCGTATCCTTTCTCAGTCCTCTCTTCTCTAAGCTCAGGAGCCCTAACCTGTTTCACCTTTCTTCATAAGGTGACTATAAAATCCACTGTGTGACTTTTGCATGACACATTAATCTGAAATGTGATTGTGACAAGTATATAAATGAGGTTTGTTTAGAAATTTGAGCTGCAAGCTAATGCTGCTCTACAAATAAAGCTGTAGCAGTGACCAGATCCTGTCCACTCAATGCGCTAAAGCAGCAATTCCCTATATGTACTCGGATCAGACCAGACAGTGGGTTGAGCCTCCTGTCCAGCAGAGGGAGACAGAGAAAAACTGAAAAGGTATCCTATATCAGGACTGTGCCCACCCTGCATCCCTTCAGTATTTCTCTGTCTCCCAGCAGAGGCAGGCAGTTGAACCTGCGGTTCCCTATCTTTCTCTGTTTTCCACACTGTGGTGATTTCTTTCTTTCTCCTTATGATTGTTTCCAGGATCAAGCAAGTATTGATTAATTTCTATAATGTGTAAAGGAAAAAAAAAAAAAAAGAACTTGAAGGAAATCAAACTTCTTGTCTATGTGAGACAGCTCTGTCTCACAGCTCTTACAGGGTCCCAGGGGGGATTTTCCCCTTGAGTACTCAGCCTGGGACCCCTCTTCCCGGTGACCATTTGCCTGGCTTAAAGGGGTGAAACTGGTGGTCCAGTCACTCCCCCTTTTCTCGCCTGCTTCAGGTCTTTTAGCAGAGAGGCTCTGCTCATTTCTTTGAAAAAAAAAGACCATCGGAGGCACATCTTACCCATGCTTTTCATTGCAGGCTCCAGCAAGGTAAGCAGCCTGGGAAGTGATTACTGGTGATCCAGTCCCTCTCTTCACCCGTGTGTGTCTAAGCACTGTGTAAAAAAACAAACAAAAAATTTTTTTTCTTTTTTGGTCAGCTGCACTCCAGGAACCCTGCCCACCTGAATCACCGCGTTTTTGGCCGATTTCGTGTTTTGTGAGCTGTGTTTTTTTTTCCCCCACCATGCCGCGGCCATCCTGGTGTATAGCATGTAAGGAATCGGCCGCGCGGTTTTCTATGCTGGGATTTGCTCGAGATGCCTTCCGGGGGGGGGGGGCAGCTCTTTTTCAGGGTCTGCAGCAACAGCCAAGCCTCGTGGAGCTGAAAAATGTCAGGCTCCGCAGGAGCTCAGACCTGGTCCTTTCTCCCTCAGTGCAGGTACGGCAGCCATCTTAAGCACATGTCGTGCAGCTCAGGCAAGGGCTGTGGGGGAGGGGGAGCTTCCTCCAACATTGTATCCAGTCCCCGCAACTCCTGATGAGAATGCAGCTCAGGATCAGGTTTTTTTTTTTTTTACAGGAGGACCCTGCTTTTTCAGATCAGGATGTTAATTCTGATTCCTTTTCTTTAGATTTTGTCTTCCTTATGCATAAAGCCTTTTTGGCTTCCAGGTCTCTGCAAGGTGGTGCCTTGCCAGTCAGACCTACACAGGGACTGCCCCCCCAAGGTAGCCAAGCGTGCCGATGTTCCTGCGTCTCTAAGGGACACGAAGTTAAAAGGCGCGGTGAGCACTGTCCTGATATAGGATACCTTTAAAGTTTTTCTCTGTCTCCCTCTGCTGGACAGGAGGCTCAACCCACTGTCTGGACTGATACATGGTACTACAGGAACGAAAATTAGCAGGTAAGAACCAATTCTCCTATTCACCTGCTTATATCTGCTGCCCTGGCTCTTATTTTCTCCAAACCTACTTGTAAAAAAAATAAAAATAAAAAAAAACACCTTGGTAGTACAATGGAAATGTTACTGGAACAGGGGTGAACACATTTGAACTGAATTAAAACACCAGTGCTGAAACAGCCACTCTGTCTTCGGGGTAAGCTTGTTTCTCGACCCTTTAATAGCATGTACTCCATTTTATGACTTATGAATACAGTGTTTCCTCCTTATAACTAATGTTAAAGGTGCACAATAAATATTGTAATAAATAAGTTCACCTAAAGTAATCCCTTCAGCCTAGCTGCTGTTGCATGCAAAGAGCTCCCTTTTTAGCCCATGTGTTTCAGAGAGTGTATGCTTTGGATTCCAGGTGTTGGGTGCACATGCTCTCTGCTGAATTTGCTTTCTGTGGCCCGCTGGCCCCATTATCTATTGCACACAGCTCTGGGTACTTGTTGAAGTCATTTTCTGTGTATCACACTCCCAGGAAGCATATGTAGTAAGGTCCTTTTTAAATGCATAATGTATGTATGTGGTCTTATATTATACAAGTATTTTTAAAAATTAAAATAAATGCAACCCAATAAAAGGAGAGGTTTTCCAGAAGTAGCAGCCAGAGAGGGAAAGGATAACGTGGAGCCCAGCTGGGGGTATATGTGAGACCCACAACTTGAAGAGCCTGGCAGAGAATAAACTGTGACTATGTGGATGCCTGCATACTAGAAATCCACCTTTAAAGTAGGATTGATGGGATGAAGGGATGGAGATGGGTAAACCTTTCCAACACTAGGTGGCAGTGAAGTCATTTTTTATTTTTTTTTTAGAGCCCATGTCACCAGATGGGCAAGGAGTTGGTCTTCAAAATGTTCCTTAACAAATAACTCAATTTGAGGAAAGTTCAGTGCCCGTCAGTGGTGGTTTGAACTTGCTTCCTTTCTCCCTTGGGAAACAGTGGAAGAGGAAATATGCCCTTAGCGGATACTTCTTTTATTTTTTTCTTAGAAAATGACCACTGGTACCAGTCAAAAGTTTTTAGGAGCCAGGGAAATTTATTTTGATTTTTTTTTTCCTTCAGACTTATTACTAATTTTTCTTCTTTTGGATTTTTCTCTTATTTTTCTTGCTTTTTTTTTTTTTTGTTCTGCTAGGGTCTCTTCCTCCCTCCTTCCCGGTTTCCTCCCCTCCGTTCAGCCGTTGCACCTCCCTGACCACCGCTTTGCCTTTCTCTCCCTGGCTATGGCCTCACCATTGGTGACTTCTATGAATCCTGTGCTCCAGCCTGGGCACTGTTTGCATCCCTTTCATTAAATGCCAGACACCGAATGTTAGGCGGCTGGGAATTTTCCAGCCTTGCTGATGATAATGGGTATGTAATCCTGTCTAAGATATTAGGTGTTCCATTTCTACATGGTGGAATTGCTGTAGTGCCCTTCTTGTCCCTGGGATCAGTAGTGTGAAATGTATCTACTGATGGGATCCTGGATTGTGCCACTGTTGGAAATGGGATACTGGGTTTGATGGACCTTTGGGTTGACCCAGTGGGTAATCTTATATGTATGTACATTATGTGGTGCAGGGATTGGCGCACTGAACCATGAATTGTAAGATTTTCTGGCATGCTTGTTGAAATCCCCATATACCTCTTCACAGGCCTTAAGCAGTGACTTTGCTCTCCTCTGCTTCAGTCTACCTAGTTTTGATCAGGTGCTGCTAAGAAACCATGCTGCTTTTTCTCTACTCGCTCCTTTCAAAACACCTATATACTTATGGCTAACAGAAATATGGGATTATCATTCCCAGAGGTGGCTGCTTGTATGGGAACAGTTTTAAAGGGTCGGGTGGGTTTTTTTGTTTATCGGGTCGGGCGCATCCGATAAACAAAACCACGATCGGTCCGCACAAAAAAAATATTAACGATGTGAATCGGAACCGATTCCAGTTCCGATTCACACCTCTAATGGCTTATTCCCCTCAAGAAGCATTGGAGGTCACCTATCCACCCATGAGCGAACGAGTGATTCTATTTATACCTCTGCCTCAGTGGTTCCCAAGTCGGGGTCCACCAGCAGGGATGCAAGAAAGTTTAGCTAGGGAGAAAGGGAATGGGCTGCTGCCACAGGCCAGGAGAGTGAGATCGGGGCTTACTATGGCCTCGAAAACTTCACCGCACATTGCTGCAGATCAGGAGGAGGAGGAGGGACAGAGGATGGCTATTCGCACCCACTAGAAGCCTCAAACCCCACTGCCGGAAGCTTAGCAGAGCTGGAAAAGAGAGGAGCTGATTGCGGCTGCAGAACCTTTGCAGCCTCTGCTGCAGACTGAGGAAAGCTGGGTTATCACACGGGTGACAAACTCTTCCCACTACTGCCAAGTGCTCTATCACAGGCCTGACACAGAGAGAGAGAGGAGAGCTGCACCTAAAAGTGAGTAGGATGGCTCGCAGGGAGAAAGGAGGAAATGGGATGGGGTTGATAGCAGGAGGGGAAAGACAGAGGGAATAAGGAATGAAGAAATGGTGGATAAAGAGGGGGGAGAGAGGAATCCATGACTTACCTGGTTAAAAGGAGTAAGAGTGGATGGCAGCTTATCAGGGGAGAGAAGGAGTGGACCCCCCCTTGGAATTAGGCTGGACAGAGATAGAAGACCACCATGGTCCGGGAAAGGAGCTCCAGGGATGAAGGAGGAGAAGAGGACAAGATAACAGCCAGGTTTGGATATCACATTAAACAAAAGTTATTTAGGGGGGGACAAACAGACACGAAGCCGCCTTCCCTTTGAAAAGCAGGCTATTGTTTCGCTTCTCTAAACTATAAATTATTTTGTGACTTTCACTTTCTGTACGTGTTGTAGGAATCATAAAAGAAATGCACTCTAAAAAGGGAACGGTTTACAGGGAGGGTAGGTTTCTGAACTTTTTATGTGAGTAAACCCCCGATTACCCAAGTGAAAAGGCCCTTTGAGAATGACTGTTCCCCACTTTTCCATCTATTGTTTGATGTAAACCGATATGATGTGCCTACTAATATCGGTATAGAAAAGCTGCTAAATAAATAAATACATACTGAGGCTCAGAGTGGGGACACCGTGAACAGCAGCAGACTTTACCTGCGGGGGATGAAAGCAGCGCTAGGTGTGGGGAAGGGAACCTACGTGCAGAGATTTCATTTTGAAGCCTTTGCACACACTTTCGTGCCTGTACTTTGCCACTTGCTTCAGAGCAGGTGAAAGGGACCAGGTGTAAAAGTCCTGACTTTCCCTCACCAGTCCCAATTTTCTATAGAAAACTCCACGGGCAGTTTCCCTTTGAAAATTAGATTGCAGGGCTGCGGGCACCAGTTCCGATTTTCTGCCAGGCTACACCACATTGGCAAACTGGACTTTATTTTTTTTGAATTTGCTTCCTTTATCCAATTGCAGCTGGATTAGAAGGTGGAAGGCTATCAATCTTCACGGATGAGGAAAATTTTTAAATAGCTTTGAAAATTGCCTTCCCTACATATTCAGTTTAGATCACAGTTTCAGACTTTATGAACGATTCTGGAGTGCCTCTCATTTGTTTCTTTTGTTACGGCATGCAAAAATCAAAGAGAAGCGGATGGGGTCCTGAAATGCTGGGAACCCCTGCTCTAGCACATTTAAAATAGTCAAACTGCTAAACCTACTCGTGGATGTTGACAGCACAACTCAATAGAAAGAAAAAAAAATGTAAAAGCGAGCGTGTTTGCATCCTTCATTCCTAAGAAAGCCTCTATTATATCCAAAAGCGGCAGCACCAGCTGGCTACCTTCACCAAAACATAGCACAGGCCACAATCACCAGCGTGACTGATTCTGCGTGGTTGCAAATATTGCTCCAGTGGCTCAGAGGAGGGCGCAACAGCTGCGATCTGAGGGCCTTAAAGAGGAAGGCTTTGCACTTATCCGCTTCTAGGCGAGCACAGTATGAAATCTGCCTTAGAAGGGCAGAAACCTCCTTCGTAGGGTGGCACTTCCCATTTGCTGCGGCTGCTATTATTGGCAAGTATCAGGTGGCCCTGCTTTTGCTTCCATGCAGAATTTCACACCAGGACGAGGAGCGGGAGAAAGGCCTTTAGTCTGTGCAGTAATGGGACAGTCGGGGAGCAAACGCTTTTTCATAGCTTGGGAACAGAAGGGCCACTTCTCCCAGTCTGCGAGGATTTTGATAGCAACATTTCTAAGCACAGCTAGGCTCTGGCACGGATGTGGAATTAAATCTGCTGTAACCACAACCCCCGCCATGAAGTTCACAGAAGTGCCAGATCGGTGAGGGGTTTCCCAGAGCTTTATTAGTGCACGCAGCTGCTGGCCCTCATTTTAGTCCGCATCTGCAGTAATAAGAGAGAGAGAACCCGAGCATAGTTTTAAAACCCAGGGGACCAGTTTTAAAACCTTCAGCAAATGAAAGTGTTGACACTTAACAGATCCGCTCAACAGCTGCCCCTCTCCGCTACCAAAATAATTTGAAAATATTAGGAACGTTGATGACATTTTCAAGGTTAAAACTGCACTACTTGCTCTCATCAGAGCCACAACGGAAACTTTGAACAAAGCTACATAAGAACGTGCGAGTGCTCTCCACGGTGTGAGAGTCCTGAAAGGAGGGCCAGGGAAGAACAGCAGCCATGAAGACCTAACATCTCTAACTATACAGAATCCTTTTCTGGTTTCAGATCATCGAAACAGTTCATTTACTTAATCAGGGAGAAAACACATGGAACTTTAGAGAAACCGTCAGGCTTCATACTGGCTCGTTAAACTTGGATCTCAGGTTTATTTCTCTCTTATTTTTATATTCTGCTTTTTGGCACTTCAAAACAGACTACATTCAGGTAGTGTAGGTATTTCCCTGTCCCCAGAGGGCTTACAATCTAAGTCTGTAGCTGAGACAATGACTTGCCAAAGGTCACAAGGAGCAGCAGGATGATTTGAACCCTGGTTCAAAGGCCATGGTTCTGCTGCTCCTCCTCCTTCTGTTTTATTACAGTTTATATGGTGCTGCTAACAGTTTGGGGTTCTGTGGCACTTTTGCAGCCAAGCAGGGTCATCACCACCTTTAAAAATGGCGCGGGCCATCCAGTGCTCCTACCATGTGGCAGGGCCTGGCCAGTGGCACGGATACCCTGTCACATGGTAAGGGCAAAGGGCCATCGGCGCCATTTTGATTAGTGGCAGCCGACGGCCCGAGAGCGGGAGATGGCTCCCGGGACCCCCACTGGACCACCAGGTACTTGTAAAATGTTTTGGGGGGGTTTGGGAGTGTGGGGGAAGCTAAGGGAACAGTTTTAAAGGGTCGGGGTGGGTTTAGAGATTGTTTTGGTGTGCTGTTTTTCCCACCCTCCCCCCAAACAATAAGAGAACCCCAGGAACAAAATTGTGGGGCTCTCTTATCGGGAGCCCCCGATTTCTGACTATTTTGAAAATATCGTCCGAGCCTGATTCACATCCCTATAAGCCATAACTTTCTCCCCTGGCACTTCATTTTCCTTCACTCCCTTTCTTCATGTTTCTTTTTAAACAATTTGCAAATAAAGTAGCAAAGAATTTTGCCCATTTTATGACTGCAAGGCTCTCGCTACATATATGGCCGGTGTCTATCTTCCCCATACAAATTTGAGGGTGATCACAATAACCAGGGCTTAACATGTCAGGTTAAAATCCAGAAGAACCGACCTGGATACAGCTGAGTGACTGATGAAGGAGAAAAAAACCACAGAAGCAGTCAAGCATGGTGATGGGATTATTAATCTCTTCCCAATTCCAATCTCTCATCGCCGATTTTATTTAGGCATGCTTTACTTGCATGAGATGACAGCGCTATTATGCAGCTTCCATCCTCTGCTCCCCCCGGACCCCAGCAGAGCCACTCCCTCTGACCACACCCCAGCAGTGCCACAGTGATCACACACCATTCTCAGGGAAGACTCGGTTTTTCTTATTTGCTTTTTCTGTGTATGGTTCTTTGCTCCCCTTCCTTCTTTCCACCTCTTTCACCGCTTCCCTGTTTCTTTCCAGTCTCTTTTCCCTCTCTTCACAACCGTGGCTCCTTTTCTTTGTGGCCTGACTACAGTAGGCTACCCTGGCTCCTAGCTGTGCCCTCTTTCTGGCTGCAACTCTATCCTGCCCGCAAAGCCATTAGGATGGCCTTGTTTGCATTTAGCAAGCTTGGGAGCAGGATCCTCGAGGGTAGCAAATTTAAAAGTCTGATCATTATTTCTCCTTATATGAGTTTTCTGTGAAGGAATGCAGAGCTTTTTATTCTAGTGTGGACATTTTATTGCATCATTCACTGAACAAAAATTATAAGTGAGGTAAAGGGAACTTGTTCATCCTAAAAACCCCTAATACCCAAATCTACCCTTGTGTAGTTCTTATACTTGAAGCAGAACTTCCTTTATACAGGACAGGCATAAATGCATAGTGTTGACATGCCTTTTAAATCCGGAAAAGCACATTATAGAGATTTAAGACAATAAGAATAGACTTTCATTCCCTGAAGACTTTCAAAATCCAGAACTGGTAATTAAAAAAAAAAAAAAAAAAATATAAATATAAATAAATAAATATAAACTTTATTAGTTTATATATATATATATAAACTTTATTAGTTTATATATATATATAAACTTTATTAGTTTATATATATATATATAAATAAACTTTATTAGTTTATATATATATATATTTATTTTTTTTTAATCAAGGAATCATTAGACATGGTCCATGCATTCATCACAGTTTAGTTTAATGCAAAGGTTACAATGAGATAAGGTACAATTTGTTTCAGAGCACTTAAAATGCATTGCATATATTTTATGCATCTTAGATGTTGCTTGTCCACCTCCAAGCTGTCAGCCAGACCTGGCAAGGGATCATATTAACCTGCAGAGGAAATTTAGCATCCTCATTATTGTTTATTTATAACATGTCTTTCCAGCCAGGGAATTCTAAAGTGTTACATATAGAACTGTTGATCTAATACAATATAATAATTATAATGCAACATACTTGTTAAAAATAAATAGACAGTTGGAGAGTAGATTACAGTAGCTGAATAACATTGCGCAGGTAGGCACATTGTAAAGTAGTGCAGTACAACAGAAGGGGCCAGATGCAGAGGCTTTAGTAGGGGTTATGTCATGGTTGGCACAGGATGCTGCTTCCAAGAGCCAGGTTTTCACCAGTTTCCTGAAGGATGTGAGAGCTGGGGTGAGGAAGGAGGGCAGTTCCAGGACCGGGACTGAACCTGCAAAGGTTTTCTTCCTGGAGTTGGTGAGGAGATGTTAGGGGATAAAAGATCTCCCGAGGAAGGTCTTTGTCTTTTCTGGGCTAGGATTAAGAGTTTGAATTTAGTGCAGCAGAGTGGCAGAATGGGGGTGGTGCGGTCAAATTTCTTTTATCTTCACTAACGGGCGGACCGCAGCAATTTGCATGGGCTGCAGGTGTTGGCTTTGTGCGTTGGGGGGGGGGGGATTCAGGCATAGAGGGAAGGTCACCAAAGCATGGAGAACAGTTTCAAAAGCATCTTTCCCCCACCTGCCCAGCACCAGTATCCCTTCTGCCCCGCCTTTTTCCTTCCCACAGTGCCCAGCCTTCTCCTCTTTCCCATTTCCTGTCCTGCAACACCCCCCTCCCCCACCCCTCCTTCCTGCTGGCTGATCCAAGGACAGATGCTTCCTTCTCCTGCGCAGTATTCCCGAGTCTCTTGCTTGCAGACATCGTATGAAAGGGGGTGACAGCGCCCCCTTGAGTATACCCTGTGCAGCTGCACAGGTCACACACACCCTCCCCCCCCGGGGGCATACAGCACAGACTTGTTTAAGGCAAAAGAAAACCGCAACCAGTTCTAAGATAAGTGCTTGATTTTCGTTTGGGTCAAAGAGTTATCATTATAATCTTGTCCCTGAGAGAAAGAAATGTCATTCTTGGGCTTCCTACTTACATAAATTATTGTTGTTAAAACGATCATCGACAGCGTGGTAACCTGCGGTATAGATCAGCCGCCAAAGCATTGACAGTGTGGTATTTAGCGGCAAAATTTGCCGCCAAAGCAGTCAACAATAAAAGTCTTGCACTTGTTGAGATAATCCACACACATTGTTTGAGAACAGTTTACAACATTGATTTAGGTTGTTGCAATTCGATCAAGCTTTAAATCACTTGTTTGGGGATCATAAAGTTACCCTTTCTTAAGAGTTGAACTATTTTAGATATAATCAAAAAGAGAGACACAATAGAGACCCATGATTGAACTCACTGGTTATAAAATCTTTGGTCAAAACCTAATTTGCCAGTTCTGAGGTCTTTTGTCTCTGTCATAAAAAGTTATAAAATTATAATCCACTTCAAAAATATTTCACTAAAATCAGTAATTTAATAAAGTTTGTTTTTTAACAGCACGTTCTTCCCACACCTCCCCGAAAGCCAGCCCTGGAGATTGAATAATGTAGGCGATAGGATGGAGCCTTGTGGTGCACCACAGAAGAGAACAGGACGTTTTGGGAAAACTGCTCCTAGTGCTATAGGCTGGGTGTGATTTGAGGGAAAGGATGTGAGGCAGAGGAGGGCTGGACCTGCCACACCTAAGTCACTCAGTCTGGAGATGAGGCAGTTGTGGTTTATTTATTTAACATAACTAATTAACTGCTTCACCGGGGAGTGCACAAGAAATAACATGCATAATTGCATCAAAACATAGATGTATAAAAACATAATCCAATTAACAATTCAAATCAAACATACAATTAAGAAAATTACTGCAATGTTTCACTCTAATTCCAGTTATCCCCAATCTTCTAATGGAAAACAAAGCCAACTATACCTGTGAGAATAACCATGTTTTTATCTTTTTTTTTTTTCTTCAAACGGTCAAATAATTACCCTCCAGCCTAGTATCAATGTGCAGTGAATTCCATAATACAGGCCCATGATTGAAAATGTGCAAGACTGCAACTGAATATATTTGAATTCTCTAAAAATTGGGACTACTTATAAAGCCCATTAACTTGATGATAACTGATGGCTTCATTTGATCATTATATCACCACATGAATGCAGAAAAAGTTTATATAGTCCGTTGTAGTTGTTCAAATAAATCTTTTTATTCATATGGCAACTCCACTGTCTTTCATTGTTACTTTCAAGGGGGTCCCCGACACGGACCCGTGTTTCGCCAAGGCTGCGTCAGGAGGGACAAACAGTTTGTATCAACAAGTCTAAAGGCAAAACATGAAAAGGGACTGTGTTAATGGATCATACGCCGACAACAAATTTTATAGATCAGACATTAAAACATACCTTTATGAAGCTTACAAATGTTAAAACTAGAATTATTGAACACAGGTCTAACATTAAGCACACACGTGAAAATACATAAGAACATGCCATACTGGGTCGGACCAAGGGTCCATCAAGCCCAGCATCCTGTTTCCAACCATTGCCAATCCAGGCCATAAGAACCTGGCAAGTACCCAAACACTAAGTCTATTCCATGTTACTGTTACTAGTAATAGCAGTGGCTATTTTCTAAGTCAACTTAATTAATAGCAGGTAATGGACTTCTCCAAGAACTTATCCAATCCTTTTTTAAACACAGCTACACTAACTGCACTAACCACATCCTCTGGCAACAAATTCCAGAGTTTAATTGGGCGTTGAGTAAAAAAGAACTTTCTCCAATTAGTTTTAAATGTGCCACATGCTAACTTCATGGAGTGCCCCCTAGTCTATTATCGGAAAAAGAGTAAATAACTGATTCACATCTACCCACATCTCATGATTTTAAACACCTCTATCATATCCCCTCTCAGCTGTCTCTTCTCCAAGCTGAAAAGTCCTAACTTCTTTAGTCTTTTCTCATAGGGGAGCTGTTCCATTCCCCTTATCATTTTGGTAGCCCTTCTCTGTACCTTCTCCATCGCAATTATATCTTTTTTGAGATGCAGTGACCAGAACTGTACACAGTATTCAAGGTGCAGACTCACCATGGAGCGATACAGAGGCATTATGACATTTTCCATTTTATTCACCATTCCCTTTCTAATAATTCCCAACATTCTGTTTGCTTTTTTGACTGCCGCAGCTCACTGAGCCGACGATTTCAATGTGTTATCCACTATGACGCCTAGATCTCTTTCTTGGGTTGTAGCACCTAATATGGAACCCAACATTGTGTAATTCTAGCATAGGTTGTTTTTCCCTATATGCATCACCTTGCACTTATCCACATTAAATTTCAACTGCCATTTTGATGCCCAATTTTCCAGTCTCACAAGGTCTTCCTGCAATTTATCACAATCTGCTTGTGATTTAACTACTCTGAACAATTTTGTGTCATCTGCACCTCTTGTTGACCATTGGGTTCAGTGTTCACCTACTGTATCGGATCTATTTTTCTTAGAGGTTGTTGCTTTCCCTAGTAGAGGGGTCAACTTCTCTGAATATTTGATTCGTAGAGAGCAAAAATGGATATATATTTTAAACACTGTCACCCCTCACGGACTGAATAAGGAACTTGAGTGGATATATTTCACTTGACTCTGGTTACACTGCCCTGTCATTGATTGGTTGTTTCCTCTGTGCAAGCTGATTGGTCCACGTGGCTTAGCGCCTTTTTTGACAGAGCTTAAAAATACATTTGTTGTATTGATGTACGCGCTCCCTGCCAAAGATTTGTAAGCTTCATAAAGGTATGTTTTAAAGTCTGATCTATAAAATTTGTTGTCGGCGTATGATCCATTAACACAGTCCCTTTTCATGTTTTGCCTTTAGACTTGTAGATACAAACTGTTTGTCCCTTCCGACGCAGCCTTGGTGAAACACGGGTCCGTGTCGGGGGACCCCCTTGAAAGTAACAATGAAAGACAGTGGAGTTGCCATATGAATAAAAAGATTTATTTGAACAACTACAACGGACTATGTAAACGTTTTCTGCATTCATCATGGTGATATATTAATTTTGAGTGCAGTTACTGCTCTAGTGCTTTGCTTAATTTGATCATTGCAATTTCAGTGCTGGGAAAAATAGTGGAAACTATTCTCAAGATCAAAATCGTAGAGCATATAGAAAGACATTTTACTTTCTATATTTTGGGTGACTAATAGGCTCATCAACATGCATTTGCATGTGATTAGCGCTATTAGTTTCGGGGGGGTGGACGCACATTTTCCACGCGCTATTACCCCTTACAGTATAAGGGGTAATACTAGCTCGTCAAAACTGCGCGGCCAAATGGAGGCTAAACGGTGCGTTCTGTATCGGCCTGTTTGTAGGGGGCTTTCTGTTGAACCCCTGGCCAGCTCAGACTGGATGCATGAAATCTTTTCCATGAAGAATTTGGCTAATTTGTTACAGTGGGTCTCGGTTGTGAGCATGGAGATGGATCCCAGGAGAATGTTTATGGTCTGGAATAATCCTCTAGGGGAGTTTTCTGCTTGATTGATTGTTCTGGTGTAATAGGATCTCTTTCCTTTTGGTAAGGGCCTTGCAGTAGGCTGCCTGCATTTGGTCTTATCTGAATGAGATTTCAATTTGCAACACATACACAAAAATTAAGTGTGTGCTAGGTTTACCTTTCCTTGTGTTGGTAATATTTGGTAGGGGAAAAATATCACAAGTTTATGGACTGTAGCTTCTACTTATTGATAGTATGCAATTTTTCTTCCATACTGTTTACAAAAAAGAAAAGCAGCAAACAAGTGGCTGGCATGGTGTGTCTCTTCTTTATTTTTTTTTTTTTTCCATTTTGTGGAAGTCTCACATTTTGCTATGCAACACTGCATAATTTGGACAAGGAAGATCAACAAATTTTTAATTTTTATATACCGGAATTCCTGTATGCAATACAAATCAATCCGGTTTAGGGTTAAATTGTCCCTGCAGATAGGCCTGCAGTGGATGAACTACAATCAATGGTGGCTGCAGAATAGCACCAGATGTCCCCAAATTTGCATACTCTTCCTTGACTGGTGGCTACCAGAATTAAATTGTCCCTGAATGCTGCAAACACACTGGGGTTGCTGCTTCTGTCTGTGGCAGCATGAAGGGGCAGTATTGGCACCAATTCTGTCAGATCCGTGTGCTGCCACAGATGAAGGAGGATGATCAGGAGCAACAGGTACAGCCAAACAGAAAATTAAACTGGCAGCACGAGAAGGAAGAGAAGGCCTGGCCCAGTGATGGCAGCAGAAGACTGGCTGCAGTAGTACAAGCAGAAGAGGACGGGACCTGGGTTAGCAGTGGTGGGAGCAAGAGGAATCTGATCTGATCATGGCAGAAGCAGCAGGAGCAAGACCTGGTTTAGCTTAGTGGCAACAGAAGCAGGTAAAAGACCATGGGCAACAGGAAGAGGAGAATAGTGGGGAGTAGGAGGTGGAGGAGTCCTGTGGTGAAAGGGGCAGCAGGAGTGTTGTTCACCATGTGACGGGAGGTGGCAGAGACTCAAAGATAGGGGGAAAGGGGTTGCAGAGCCAGCAGGAAGAGTGACAAATCCTCATACGAGCTGTTGAGGAGGCGAAGAATCCAAATGGGGTAGAGAGGAAGGGTGCTGAAACTGGGGGGGGGGGGGGGGGGGGGGGGGTTGATGGGACCCAGGAAGGGGCAGAGAGAAATGGAACCGGGGATGGGTGCAGGTGAGGCTTCTTGGAGCTGGGGCAGAGATGGAGGGGGCATGGAGCGATGGAACAACGGAATTGCAGGAGGATCTTGCGAATGGACAGCTAAGCATCTAAATAGCAGATGAAATTTAATGTGGACAAGTATAAAGTGACGCGCATAGGGAAAAATAACCCTAATACTGGGTGACACAGTAGGAATTACTCAGCAAATGGATCTTGGAGTCAACTGGGGAAAATACATTAAAATCTTCCAGTTCAAGTGTGCGGCAGCAGGCTACAAAGCAAACACAACAGTAGAAATTATTTGAAAAGGAATTAAAATAACAAGTGAAAATAAAAAAATGCCTCTGTATTGATCCATGGTGTGACCATACCTTCAGTATTGTATGCACTTCTGGTTACTGCACCTCAAAAAAGATCTAAGGGGAAATAGAAAAGGCATTTAACTATGTCTTGTTTTAGGGATGATTACTGTTTCTCTTATTCTATGATTTATGTCCTTGTTTTATCTGATTTGTATGTGAAAATTTTCATGAAGCTGCATAATTCAAATGATACTCGCTGCTTGTAAAGTATAATGCCTTGATTAATAAGCAAAGTGGTATAACAAATCGAATATGCTAAACTAATAAACATTATACTACTGAGAAGGGCAAGCAAAATGATAAAGGGGATGGAACGGGCTTCCCTATGAGGAAAGGCTAAACAGGCTCTTCGGCCTGGAGAAGAGATGACTGAGAGGCGATAGCAAAGAAGCTTATAAAATTATGTGCAGTGTGGAGCACGTAAATAGGAAATGGTTATTTCCGCCCTCAAATGGCACCAGGAAATACTTAGTAGCAGATTAAAAAAAAAAAAATATTCAGAAAGATTTTCTTCAGTCAATGCACAATTAAATTATGGAGTTTGCTGCCAGCGAATGTGGGAAAGGCTGGTAGTATAGCTGGATTTATAAAAAAAAAAGATTTGGACATGATGATCACTTATTAGCCAGACAGACTTGGAAGGGGTCAACATGGAATGGACTTTCCTATTCGGATCCGCCAAGTATTTCCAAGTGAACTGGACTGGCTACAATTGGAGACAGGATGCTGGGCTGATGGACCATTGGTCTGATCCAGGATGGCAGATTTTATGGGAAGTACATGAAGCTGAGGGGGCAAGAGGCAATGGAACAGGAGAGGGTGACAAAGGGAGAAGTGAAATTGAAGAGGAAGAGAGAGGGGCATTTACACTGAGGACGGGAGGTGAGAGTGGTGGAACCAGAGAGGGGTGATGGGATGAGGGTGCAAGACACAATGGAGCTAAGAAGGCGAGGTGGCAGTAGAAGTCAATGGAACTGGGGAGAGGTGATGGGTGGGGGTTAGGACTGGGGAGGGGACAGAGGTTGATGAACCAAGGAGGGGGGGGGGGACGGGACATGATGCTTTTTCTACTGAGTCCTAAACATTTTGAGGTAAAAAAAAGGAAATTTCATATTTTGAGAATAAATTACTACAGTTTTCCATGGGAAAAGTCCTGCGGACACCCTCCCTCTTAAATAAACTGCTTGTTCACCAACAGCAAGTGTCCCAGATTTATAAAAACTTAGATTATGCTGCTTATTCAATGTATTTAAAAAGCTCAAAAAAGATGGGTTGCTTAGCACAGCCTCCAAACTTGAGAGCGAGTGAAAACAGAGATAGGATCTGGAATGACATCTGGGCCTGGGTTCTAGCTGCCGGGTGGTCATCTGGTTATCCAGAGCAGCTATCCAGTGGCTTATACTGGTTCCCAGTTTAGATGATGTGGGTGCCCAGACCCTCCTTTCTCAGGTATACAGTTATAATGACTTTCTGTGTGCCCAGATGACAAGCTGAAAGATGAAATGGAATTCCCACAACACATGTCTAGAAAACTCTTTTGACATTCTGGTTTTCACTTAGTCTAGAAAATTGTGACAAATTTTTTTTTTGGGGGGGGGGGGGTGTTATACTTTTGTCTGAACGATCATGGCAACAGCCTGGCAACAGCAAGACCGATTTGCAACCAGAAGCCCACAGTCTTTGTTTTTCAGGGGCCCTTTTTGTCTAATTTCCAGTGTGCGAAGATTTGAAATGCTGCACAGTTTGGCAAAAAAATGAAGACAGTAGCCGCATCTACTAACGTTACAGAGCAATCCGAAAATCAGTTTTAGCGTATCCCCCTCAAACAGTACACAGTGCTTTCTCATGCTCTGTGTGGGATTTGGAGGAAGAGGAAGCGTAACTTCTGCAAACAGAGGGGAGAAGCAAAATCAAAATGCAAAGCAACACTGGAAAAAATAATCCAGCCAGTAATAGATGCGTTATCCCAAAGCCCGGAGACGTTCCTGATGCATAATGCAGTTTTCCGGTCTGAATGTAGTTTTCTTCGGATCCATATTTCAGAATATAACGTCTAGTTACCGGAGCGTTACGAGATATAAATAAATTAGTGACGTATTAATCTTTACTAAAGGCTGGAGTAATCTAATATCTGAAAATGAGAAAATAAATCTATTAGCGTGGCAGCTGTCAAACATTTTTCCTTCCATGAATCGCACACCGTTTTTGAGCTAAGAAGGAAGATGTTAGGAAATCCCCCGGAAGTGGCTGATGCAGCTGTATTTTGAGCAGCCTTCCTGCGCGCATGCGCCGCCGTTCAAACTAAAACAATTTATTAACTCTCCACCCCCCAAAAAAGAGCATGCGAGCAAGCGTTGTAAAGCATATTCTTAAGAATCAGAACAAAGAGGTGGGAGGGCTCGCTTCCCGTTCCATGATCAATGACATTTTATTCCGTAAGTTCTGGAAATGCAGCAGGGTCAGTTGCGACATGTTCATGGATGGATGTGCACAGGTTTTTCATGGTGCTAAAAAAAATAAAAAAAATTCAGATTTGCGACTGCTCATACAATTAAACCGAAATTCCATTGGCGCTTTAGAATTTATTTGCACTTCTCGCAATTACAAATCCTCGTGTTCTGCGGATTGCCACGCTTGCCTCTTCTGTTAAAACTGGGCACGTCGGGCTCCCCGCGCTGCCGTATCACTGTCCCTTTAAGAGCGGTCTCCAGTCACCCTGCCCCCGCCCAAGACCTGGCGACCGTCGGAAGTGAATGGGAGGTTGGGAGCGGAGACTTCTGGAACGCGGGGCAGGTGCGCGTGCTCGAGACAAAGCCAGGCAAAAGCAATGCAGTTCTGGTCCGCTATTGACAGCAAGATGCTCTTGAGGCCTTTTTGTTGTTGTTTGTTTAGCAGGTTACATAAAGTGAAATAAAGCGCTGCATGCTTCCGGATCCCAATGTGAACAATAATAAATCCGCGCCATACTTACCCTGACAAAGCTGAGCGCTGTTGCATAGGCAGCAGAAGGAGGAGTGCCATCCGTGCCGTAGCCTGACTAATTTTCCTCCACAAGACACCAGCAACTAGGGCGCGTGAGGGGAGGGCAGAGGTGGAGGCTGGTTTATGTTCTCCCCCCAACCAAAAAGGTGTTCCGCTGCCTTTTGAACCGTTGTATTCTTGGAGCTTTAGAATGCGAAATATTTGCTCATGGCCTCTTCTGTCCCGCTAGAGCCTCCGTTAGCAAAGGAAGCCCAGTGCGCGGCCGATCTGGCTGGGACAGTTTAAGGATTGCAGCTATGGACGTGGCAAGGACGTCCCTTTCCCCATTTTATTCTCGCTGATATCTTGATTTTCTCATAATTGCAAACTTTCGCTCTCCGACAAGGAGCTTCCGATACCAACCTGCCCATAAGTTGATAATGTTCTTAATTGTACGTGAACGTTATAGGATGATGTTGTAATGTATGTCATCACACGTAATAGCAAATAACATTTTGCTTTAAAAATATCTGATGGGATGACACTGTCATGAAGCATTTCACACAAAGTGAATAGAAAATAAAATTATATACATATTTCACAATGTATTATTTTTAGGAGGAGGTTTAATCCTGCGGCTTTTGCAGTGATTGTTACATCTTCGTGTTCGCAATGGGTTCAAGTGGTAGGGCATTAACATCACATCACCAAATGCACATATTGTACACGTCCTCAATATCAAACTATAGGTCAAGAAGAAACCCATCCTCAAATGGATAAGACCCCATTGCTTGGATCTTAAGCAAAAGGCTACATATGGATTTCTTTAACAGGTAGCCTTATAATGTTTTGCCTGACTATACCATATATATTGTTGGGTACATAAGAGCATAAGATATGCCATTTTGGGTCAGACCAAGGGTCCATCAAGCCCAGTATCCTGTCTCCAACAGTGACCAATTCAAGTCACAAGTACCTGGTAAATACGCAAATATTAAATAGATTTCAAGCTACTAATGCCAGCAACAAGCAGTGCCTCTTCTCTATTGATAAATTGCAGTTTATGGACTTCTCCAGGAAGTTATGATGACCTTTTTTAACCCATCTACACTAACTGCCTTAACCACATCTGACAACAAATTCCAGAGCTTAATTGTGCATTGAGTGAAAAATAATTTTCTCCACTTCGTTTTAAATGTGCTACTTGCTAACTTCATGGAGTGCCCTCTAGTCCTTGTATTATCCAAAAGAGTAAATAACTTTTTCACAATTACCCATTCAAGTTCTTTCATGGTTCTGTAGGCCTCTATCATAATCCCCCTCTGCTGTCTCTTCTCAAAGCTGAACAGCCCTAACCTCTTTAGCCTTTCCTCATAGAGGAGCCATTCGATGCCCTTTATCATTTTGGTCACCTTTCTCTGTACTTTCTCCAGTGCAACTATATCTTTTTTGAGATGCAGTGACCAGAATTGCAATCAATATTCAAGGACCAGTCTAACCATTCAGTGATACAGAGGCATTATGACATCCTCCATTTTATTTGCCATTCCCTTCTTAATGGTTCCTAACATTCTGTTGGCTTATTTGACTGCCTCAGCACACTAAGCTGACAATTTCAATTTAATATCAAATATGACACCCAAATCTTTTTCCTGGGTGGTAACTCCTAAAATGGAACCTAACCATATAATTACAACATGGGTTACTTTTCCCTATATGCATCACCTTGCACGTTCCACATTATATTTCATCTGTCATATGGACACCCAATCTTCCAGTCTTGCAAGGTCCTCAATCTGCTTGTGATTTAACTACTCTGAATAATTTTGTGTCATCTGAAAATGTGATCACCTCACTAGGGGGCGCCAGAGAAATGGGTCTAAAAATAGAAGTCCTCCATTCTCTATTGCCTGCCTCCCACCTTTCTCCAGGATCTGCCCCCTGGGGGTGTGAGAGGTTGGTGAATAGTGGAAGTCTGTGTGTGTGTGAGACACACTCTCTCTCTTAGGGCTGATACAAGGGTATTAGATGCCCTAGACAAACCTTATAGTCTTTCATTCCCCCCTTCCCTCCTCTCATAATTAAAACTTATGCATTCTTTTCCATTTTTAAATGTATTAACTTCCCCAACCTAAAAAGGCAGATTGCATATGGAAAATAGACATTCAAAGTACAATCTTCTGAAATAAAAATATCACTTACAACATATATATTATATAGGCATACACTGCAAAAAATCCACTTTCAATAATGATAGTTTAATAGACTTAATAAACTACCTCTCTCATAGTATTCAGGGCGGTTTACTGGATCCCATATGGTATTAGGCCTATGGTAAAGTGCACTGGGTGTGGACTTGGCCCACAGAAAGCCAGGAATAAACTGAACTACAATTCCAATATAGTAAGCCTTCCATATCATAACTGCCAGTCCTCAACCTATGAAAAAGCCAGACTGCAAATATTACTTCAGGCCCTAAATACCAATACACCTCCTACTGGAACAAAACACGCTGGAGACTCTTGCACAGAAACTAACTACATGCTAGCAGAATACCTCACCAAAGTCACACACAAAGAAGCAGACAGAAGCTCACCATATACAGAACAAGGGACTACAAATTAAAAATGTACAGACAAAAACTGAAATGGAAGCCACAAGAAGCCAACTCTGCATGCAGTGCAACTATAGAAAAAGAAACAGAAATGTATTTCCTCCTATGCTGAGCATATGAGATATGAGATGCACATTCCCAAAACTGATGTATTCCAATCATGACACTGAAAACTAAAATATTTTCTACTTTTGCTGAAGTGTTTTGGTTTTTTTTTTTTAATTGCGCTGCTTTCCTCTTCATTTGTTCTCTCTCCTTCCCTACGTTTCTCTGACAATGATTATGCACTAGGTGTGGACTTGGCCCACAGAAAGCCAGGAATAAACTGAACTACAATTCCAATATAGTAAGCCTTCCATATTTTAATTGCCAGCACTCAACCTATGAAAAAGCCATACTGCAAATATTACATCAGGCCCTAAACACCAATACACCTCCTATTAGGAAAACAGATTAAAGCCAGGTTGTTCTAAATCCCTACACAGAAACTACATGCTAGCAGAATAACTAACCTCAGTCACACATGCAGAACACATTTACATTTTATTAGATTTATGAATCGCTTAACGTACAAGTAGTCTAGGCGATTTACAACAATAACAGGCATAAAAGAAATGTACATAAAAACAATAAAAATACAATATAATAATGATAAAACATTAAAACAAAATAAACTGAAAATGCACTTCAAATTAAAATTAAAAATAAGCAAACCTAAACAAGAAAGTCTTTACATTTACATTTACATAGATAGACTCTCACCAAATACAGAATAAAGAGATTATTAAAAGATAAATTGAAACGTGCAGACAAATACTGAACTAGAAATCACAAGAAGCCAAACTCTAAGCGATGCAAACACAATCAAGAAATATAAAACATTAAGCATACCAATAAAAAGAATGTAAAATCCGCTGATAAATTCAGCGAGTGCACAGACTTTAACCTTTCTCACATATTCACCCACAAAATCCCTCTCATATATATACATACACACACAAACACCCACCCTCTCATACCACATACATACATACATATACACATACTCACACATATCCACACCCCCTTTCATATACACACACACACACACACACACTCTCTCATATATACATATATCTACACACACCCACACACCCTTTCATGTATACACATAGATACACCCTCTCATACACACCCCACCCTCTCCTACATGTACACATACCCTCTCATACACACTCACAAAGTCTCTCTCACACACAGACACTCACTCTCACCGGGCAAGTCTCTTTCACACACACATTGTGGACCTTTTCTCTGACTGCACAGCATGGCCTCTTCTGCCGCTGGCTCTCCTGGGTGTGGACTTGGCCCACAGAAAGCTAGGAATAAACTGAACTACAATTCTAATATAGTAAGCCTTCCATATCTTAATTGCCAGCACTCAACCGCTGGCTGCGGGGAAATTGCTGGCGGCACCTCATACATTCTTCTGCTGCTGGCTGCAGGAAAAACGCTGGTGGCACCTCAGACCCTTTCCTGCTGCCAGCTGCAGGGAAAATGCTGGCAGCACTGCAGTGACTCTTCTTCGGCCACTGGATCGTGGAGTGAAAACCCTGCAAGCACATTCCAGTTCCGAGCCACTGGGACCTTCCTTTTGCTGGCAGGGAGTGGGAACTCTGCCAGCACGTCATAGTTCTGTGCCGCCGCAGGACCTCTCTTTTGCTGGCGGGGAGTGGAAACCCCGCCAGCATGTCACTGCTCCACCGACAGAGTTGTTTGCCTGAATGAAGGGTGAGGCGGCTATAGCAGGAAGGTTTCAGGGGCCAATTTTGCTGCCTCGAAATCTTGCCGTTTAAAGCGGCCACCTCACCCTGCCTCATGACGCCCCTGCTCAATTCTGTTGTGCTGGTCTTTATCATAGTTTACTGCAGACAACACATTGAAATATGTAAAGCATGAACAATTAAAGAGTGGAGGAACAACATTTTTCAAAACAGTGAGGCCATAATAAGAAATGCACACTTTGTATGCCAAAAAGTGTAAAATCAAAATATATTGGAATAAATGTAGAGGAGAACTATGATTAATACCAAAAGAAACAGCCATAGAGCTAAAACAGGCAAGTATTATGGAGAATCAGTTTAGAACTGATGCTTTAGCTTTCGGTTTTTTAAGGTAAAAATAACAGGTTTTTTTTTATAAGAACATAAGAAGATGTCATACTGGGTCAGACCAAGGGTCCATCAAGCCCAGCATCCTGTTTCCAACAGTGGCCAATCCAGGCCATAAGAACCTGGCAAGTACTCAAAACCTAAGTCTATTCCATGTTACTGTTACTAGTAATAGCAGTGGCTATTTTCCAAGTCAACTTAATTAATAGCAGGTAATGGACTTCTCCTCCAAGAGTGACTTGGAGAAAGAAGTCAAGATTGCTGCCAGGCAGGAGCTACATGCAGGAGCACTGTGAGGGATGATTTGACCCAAATTTTACATCATGTCTAAAAGAAGAGGAAGGGAACATGGGCCACTCGGCACTTTTGTCTTCTGCTCGATGCAACTTGGAACCTCTGGGAAGTGTGCCAGTAAGAACAGCAAAGAAGAAATGGAGGAAGCCATGACACTAAGGTCTCCTAAAGCTCCAATGGAAGATTGCCCCCCTCTTAAATTGCATGGAGATATGAATGGTGTCGATTTGCTTGGATCATCGGTGCAGGAGGATTACGTAGACTAGTGTTTCAAGCGTCATTGGAAGAGTGGTTTGTGCATCTGAAGTTGCAAAGAGTTCTTGGTGGCAATTCAGTAACATTGTAAACGATGGCAGATAAAGACCAAACAGTCCACCCAGCCTGCCCAGCATTACTTATGGTAGTAACTGCCACTCCATGCAGGTTACTCCCATGCCCCTTTGTTAAGGGTAGTGACTACTGCTCTGTGCAAGATACCCCATGCACTCTGTTAAAGGTGGTAACTGCAACTCTGTGCGGGTTACCCCCAAGTAGAAATGTTACACTTTAAGCTAATATAGGTCACCCTATTTCTTCATTGCCATCCTCTGTTGAATTCTAGTACTGTTCCCATCCTCATCACCTCTTCCGGAGGAGATTCCAGGCATCCACCACTCTCTCTGAAGAAATACTTTCTAATGTTGGTTCTCAGTCTTCCCCCCTGGGGTTTCATATTGTGACATCCAGTTCCACAGTTTTCTTTCCAATGGAAAAGTTTGATGTTTGTGCATCATTAAAACCTTTCAGATATCTGAAGATCTGTATCCTATTTCCCCTGCACCTCCTCTCCTCCAGGGTATACATATTAAGATCCTGGTGAGCCAGATCAGAGTGAGAGATGAGGCAAGTAGGAACTGAAAACTCTTACAGTAGCATAGATGAAACTTCTTTGATAGCAGTTTTGTTTTCTTGTTCTGTGCTGGCTCAGATTTGAACTTGCTCCTTTATGGAAGGCTCCTTGCGAAGTTTTCTTAGGTGAGGTCTGGGCTGTGGTATTCAGAATAGAAGCCTCACTATGTAGTTAGTTACTCATTGGAAGCTTCAAAATTTACTGAGCATTATAAATTACTGCAAAAATATGATGTAGTACTAAAGAAGTGTGAAAATGATATTTCTGCTATTTAGAAATGTAACACTGCATCTATTCAAGACAACTGAGTGCTTCATAGCAAGATAGAACTTCTAAAGAATGTTACCAGGAGAAAAAAATTATGTTATGTTAATTTCCTAAATTATCTATTGTTTCACGGCTGGAGATACTTAAAGAATATTTTTTTGAAATGTTGAATATCCTTTAGAGGCATTTCCCCCATTGTTTCAGGTTTATTAGTTTCTTTTTGGAAAGAAGATCTTTGGAGAGACAGGAAGAGACTGATAATAGTTTGGTGATACATTTATCTGGTGTCTTAGAATCTTTACAAGAACTACTACAGATATCTAGAGCTAAGCTCCTCATTACTTTTGCCCTGGAAAATAAAAGAGACAGGGCTGGAAACATTTTTTTTTCTTTGAATAAGGATGTACTATTTTATGATGCTAAAGTGGGAGCATATCTGTAGGAAAACCTAAGAAAAGCATAAATCTTTTTTGTCTCTTAGGCAACGATTGTGTGAGATGGACGCTAGTTTTTTGTTTTTTTTTAATTTCCTTCAAAATGCACAGTTAAATATGAAGGTGTATTCTATGTTTTCTTTGCTTCTTTACAAATTTTTTAGATTTATAGAAGTTAGATCATTTGGTGGGGCTAATGTTTTTTTTTTTTTCTTATGCCAGGTGAGTGTTGAGTATGATTTTTTTGATCTCCTGTGCAGCCATAATTATTTGTTTCCCCTTTTGTTATATATTTTCCCTCAGGAGTTTGTGGACTTGACTATTTATTTTTTCCCTTTTTGGTTATTTCCTATGATTATTTTTACAGTTTGTGGCTTAATCTTTGCTCAGGTTTTCCTTATAATGCAATATAACCCCTACTGAAACTTACTTCATTACAACAAAGACCATCACCTTCAACAAATATTACCTATTGCCTGTAGTGTCGCTCCTAGCTTGAAACCCTTGTAAACTGCAGCTATGCAGAGAAAGGTGATTGGACTATGAAAGATGTGTGAATGTCACCGCAGTTAAGGTTGTGGCCTTGACAATTGGTGCAGTTCAGAGCATTTGCTGCTGTGGCTCCCCCTTTCTTTTCTCTTTTGAGTTGGCAGACTGACTAAAAAAGGTAGCATGGCGCTTCCCCAACCAGTGTTGCCAGATGGGCGGTTTTCACACCCAACTGGACTTTTTATGGAGTGGCTGCGAGAAATCTTTGCCTTTCCCTGTACGTACCAGGATCAGTCCAGACAGCTGGGTTATGCCTCCCCTCCAGCAGATGGAGTCAGAGAGAAAACTGAAAGCACCCCCTAGATATACTGGTGTGCCACCTGCGGTCCTTCAGTATATTCTCTGACTCCAGCAGATTGAGAGGCATAACCTGCGGTCCTGGTCTGGTCAGGTTATTTGTACCGTAAAATTAATTAAATAAGGGGAATTTTTGACAGAGGGACAAGATCATCGGGTATCTTTCTGTCCTCACTCCTGTCTGTCCGTGTTGGTGTTTTTTCTCCTTCAGCGCAGCGCGGTTTTCAGCTCTTTAGGGCAGGCACATAGGGCTCTGCCCTGTGACAGTTCCCGGGATAGGTGTCTTTGAGGCTGGGGGAGAGCTTACCGGTGGGCCGGTCACCCTCCCCCCACTTCCAGGGGTCCCAACCCTGAAGGGGGTTTTAAAATAAATTAAAAAAAAAAAAAAAAAAAAAAAAAAAGAGATTGATTTTTTCTCCACCTTAGTCCTGTCGGGCACAGGCAGTGGTTTTCTTTGTTTACCCCGGCCTGCCAGAGCCTCTTCAGACCCCGGAGGGGGTGGCTTGGCCACCCGACGAGCTGTGCTAGTGTGAGGAATTCACTCACCTCGATTTTCGCGCCTTTTTTCTCCTGGTGCCGTTTTTTGTCCCTGCAATGCCGCGATCTTCGGCCTGTGTGGCCTGTGCTGGAACGGGGGCGCGACTCTCGCGGGAGGGCCTTTGTCCCCGATGTCTTCCCGGGGACGAGGGACCCTCCCGGGGGCCGAGCGCTGCCCGCAGCGATTCAGGGCTGCATTCCCCGTCGCGGCATCGCAGCGCTCCTGCTAGCTGTTCTCCGGCCCCTCCTCCCTCGGGGAGGAGTGCGGCGGCCATCTTGGCCACGCGGCAATCGGACCCGGAGCTTTCGGAGGATGAGGCTTCCCTTCCCCCCTCCCCTGGCGGGCGAAACACGCGGTCTCCAGCCGTTTCGGATAGCCCTCAAGTCCCTCTTCCCTCGGGATCCCTTCGGGCAAATTTAAAACGGTCGGTCCCTTTTTCTTCTGATTTTGTGCTGCTTATGCACAAAGCCTTTTTGCAGGCTGAAGCGGGTTGGCAGCCAGAAGCCCCTTCTCCCCCTAAGGTTTCTAAACCTTCCTTACCTCAGGGACAGCCACTGGGAATGGGGTCCGCAGGGGCCAGTGTTCCCCGCCCACGGGGGGGGCTTGAGGGCACAGAGGCCGCGGATCCTGCTCTGGCTTCTCAGGATCAGTCAGACTTGCTGTTGGCTGACGACCAGTTGCCCGTGGAGGGGGACGACCCCCAGGTGCTGCGTTTATTCGGTAAGGAGGAATTAAGCTCACTAATTCTGCATGTCCTCCAGGAGCTTGAGCTCACGGCGCCCCCCCAGGACGCCGACACCTCGACGGGGGATATCGCGATGGCAGGGATCCGGGCCCCTCCTCAAACCTTTCCGTTCCATCATAAGGTTTTACAGATTGTTTCCAAGGAGTGGGAGCTGCCTGAATCCTCTCTGCGGGTCACTCGGGCTATGGAAAAGCTATATCCCTTGCCTAAAGATTCCTTGGAACTCCTAAAGACACCGGCGGTGGATTCGGCGGTCACGGCAGTGGTTAAGCATACGACTATCCCCGTCACGGGTGGGATAGCCTTGAAAGATCTTCAGGACCGTAAGCTGGAGGTCTTACTGAAGCGTATTTTTGATGTGGCGGCTCTAGGTGTCCGGGCAGCGGCGTGCAGCAGCCTCGTACAGAGGGCCAACCTGCGATGGGTCCAGCAGTTGCTGACCACGCAGGAGCTTCCTCCGGGCGAGGCTGAGCAGGCCAATTGTGTGGAGGCTGCAGTCGCTTATAACGCAGATGCCTTATATGATTTGTTGCGTACGTCGGCACGCATCATGTCCTCGGCTGTCTCGGCTCGGCGGTTGCTGTGGCTCCGTCGTTGGTCGGCGGACGCCACCTCAAAGGCAAGATTGGGCTCCTTTCCCTTTAAGGGCAAGCTGCTTTTTGGTGAGGAGCTGGATCAGCTCATTAAGGACCTAGGCGACAACAAAGTGTATAAGTTGCCGGAGGATAAGCCGCGCCAAGCTCGGGCGTTTGGGAATGCAAGGGCTCGCTTTCGTGGTCAACGACGTTTTCGTGCGGGACGAGGCGGTTCCTTTTCCCAGCGGCAACAGACCACGAGAACCCAATCTTGGTCTCCTTCCTTTCGGGGCAGGAGGCCTCAGCGTGGAGGCTCCTCGCAAAGTTTTGCTGCTATTAAGCCCGCGCAATGAAGGTGCGCAGGCCCATTCCTCCGTTCCCGTTATCGGAGGACGGCTGTCCCGGTTTTGGGAGGAATGGGTCAAGATAACTTCGGATCAATGGGTCCTCGATGTGGTCCGGTACGGTTACGAGTTGGATTTTGTACGTCCCCTCCGGGATCTTTTTCTGGTATCGCCGTGCGGTCCGATGGAAAAGAGGCTGGCTATAGCTCAGACGCTCGATCACTTACAGGCTCTGGGGGCGGTGACTCCGGTTCCACCGGACCAGTTGCGAACAGGTCGGTATTCCATTTATTTTCTGGTTCCCAAAAAGGAGGGTACTTTCCGACCCATCCTGGATCTCAAAGGGGTAAACAAGGCCCTGCGAGTGCCTCGCTTTCGGATGGAGACTCTACGGTCTGTTATTGCGGCCGTCCACAAGGGAGAATATTTGGCTTCTTTGGACTTGACGGAGGCTTATCTCCATATCGGTATCCGAGAGCGTCATCAACGGTTTCTACGCTTCATGGTGCTAGGGTCCCATTACCAGTTCTGCGCCCTTCCTTTCGGTCTGGCCACCGCGCCGCGCGTGTTCACCAAGGTGCTCGTCGTGGTCGCGGCTTCTCTTCGTCGGCAGGGGGTACTTGTGCACCCTTACCTCGACGATTGGCTCATCAGAGCAAAGTCGCACGCGGCTTGCAAACGGGCGGTTTCCCTGGTAGTGACTCAACTTCAGTCGTTGGGTTGGGTAGTCAACTTCGCGAAAAGCAGACTCGAACCGACACAACAACTGGAGTTTTTGGGCGCGCGCTTCGATACCTCGGTGGGCAAGGTTTTTCTTCCTCGTCAGCGCATGTTCAATCTCATGACCCTGGTCCGACGTTTGCGGGATCTCCCATCTCCTACGGTGTGGGATCATTTACAGCTTATTGGTCATATGGTATCTACTATGGAGATGGTACAATGGGCCTTCGCGCATATGCGGCCCTTACAGAGATCTCTGCTTTCTCGATGGGATCCCAGATCAGAGGATTTCGGTCTGGAACTCCCTCTACTGGAGGAGGCCCGCTCCAGTTTCGCCTGGTGGCTCAATCCGAACAACCTGCTCCAAGGAGTGACCCTAGAACCCCCCATCTTGGCTGGTGGTGACTACGGATGCCAGTCTGTCTGGTTGGGGGGCGGTCTGCCAATCCCGAGCTGTTCAGGGCACCTGGACAGCACGCCAGTCCACGTGGTCCATCAACCGCCTGGAAACCAGAGCGGTGCGTCTAGCCTTGCGTCGCCTCCTTCCACTGGTAAGCGGCCGGGCGGTCCGAATTCTGTCAGACAACGCGACTACAGTGGCGTACATAAATCGGCAGGGGGGCACGAAAAGTCGTGCGGTAGCGATAGAGGCCGCGCTGCTGATGACTTGGGCGGAACGCCACCTTTCGCGTCTAGCGGCCTCCCACATTGCCGGCGTAGACAACGTGCAGGCAGACTACCTCAGTCGACGACATCTGGATCCCGGCGAATGGGAGCTTTCGCCGGAGGCAATGATGCTCATCGTGCAGCGCTGGGGGATTCCACACCTCGATCTCATGGCGACTCGAGCAAATGCGAAGGCGGCGCGGTTTTTCAGTCGAAGAAGAGAGCACGCGTCGGAAGGAGTGGATGCGCTGGTACTGCCGTGGCCCCGTCACATCCTTCTGTACGTGTTTCCACCGTGGCCCCTGGTGGGGAAGGTGTTACGCCGCATAGAGTCCCATCAAGGTCCGGTGATTCTCGTGGCTCCGGAATGGCCACGTCGTCCATGGTTCGCGGATCTAGTCAACCTGGCGGTGGACGGCCCTCTAAGGTTAGGTCATCTTCCCAACCTTCTGAGTCAGGGTCCAGTGGTTTTCGAGCTGGCGGATCGATTTTGTCTGGCGGCCTGGCTTATGAGCGGAAACAGTTGAGGAAACGTGGTTACTCGGACGCGGTGGTGTCTACCCTGCTTCGAGCGCGTCGGTCTTCTACTACTCTTGCTTACGCTAGGGTTTGGAAGGTCTTCCATGCTTGGTGCGCCGGATTGGGTATCACACCTAAGCGTTCGACGGTCCCTCAGATCCTCATGTTCTTGCAGGAGGGCCTGACGAAAGGGTTGGCCTATAATTCGCTTCGTGTCCAGGTGGCGGCTCTGGGATGCTTAAGAGGTCGGTTGGACGGGTCTTCCCTTGCGTGTCATCCCGATGTAGCTCGGTTCTTGCGAGGGGTTAGGAACTTACGTCCTCCTCTTCGGCTTCCCTGTCCTTCCTGGAACTTGAATTTGGTTCTACGTGGTTTGTGTGTGGCTCCGTTTGAGCCTCTACACTCGGCTTCGTTGAAGGATCTGACCCTCAAGACGGTTTTTCTTGTGGCTATTTCCTCGGCTCGGAGAGTGTCGGAGCTCCAGGCTCTTTCTTGCAGGGAACCGTTCTTGCGTATTTCTGATTCGGGTGTTTCCTTGCGAACCGTGCCGTCCTTTTTACCTAAGGTGGTCTCGGCGTTTCATGTCAACCAGACGGTTGAGCTACCCTCCTTCTCGGCGGAGGACTTGCGGTCTCCTCCAGGTAAGGACTTGCGACGTCTGGACGTCCGGCGAGTTCTCCTGCGATATTTGGAGGTTACCAACGAATTTCGAAAGTCGGATCATCTCTTCGTGTTGTGGAATGGGCCCAAGAAGGGGCTGCCGGCATCTAAGGCTACGATTGCTCGGTGGTTGAAGGGGGCCATTGCGTCCACATACATTGGCTGCGGTAAAGCTGTTCCGGATGGGCTCAAGGCTCATTCGTTGCGTGCTCAGGCGACTTCGTGGGCGGAGAATCGATTGGTCTCTTCCCAAGAGATATGTAGGGCGGCCACTTGGAAATCTTGGCATACGTTTGCCAAGCACTATCGCCTGGATGTCAGGGGGCCGTCCTCACAGTCGTTTGGTAGCAGCGTGATTCGAGCGGGACTCTCAGGGTCCCACCCCAGTTAAGGCGGCTTGGGTACATCCCAGCTGTCTGGACTGATCCTGGTACGTACAGGGAAAGGAAAATTAGGTTCTTACCTTTGCTAATTTTCGTTCCTGTAGTACCATGGATCAGTCCAGACGCCCGCCCTCTTCTTCTGGGAGTCCGCTCGTGTTTTATTTCCGGTTCGTGTCCACGCCACAGATGACGCGTGTTTTCGCGGTACCCTGTTCGGTTATTGCATGTTACCTGTACATTTTTGATGTTCTATTTGTTTGTCTGTGTTTCTGGAGGTTCCTGTTTGATCTGGCCTCTAGGTTGGCATACACTCTGAGTTTATGGAAAATTTTGGGGGTGGCATTTATCATAGTTGGATTCCTGTCTGCTTTGATATCACATATACTGAAGGACCGCAGGTGGCACACCAGTATATCTAGGGGGTGCTTTCAGTTTTCTCTCTGACTCCATCTGCTGGAGGGGAGGCATAACCCAGCTGTCTGGACTGATCCATGGTACTACAGGAACGAAAATTAGCAAAGGTAAGAACCTAATTTTCCTTTTTTTCGGTTGCGGGATTTTGGGCTAATTTTATTTGCCTGTGCGCTTTTTTGGGCATCTTGCCGAAGGGGTATAAAGTGGGCTGTCCTCCCCCTGGCTCAGTTAACCCCTGCAGCAGAGAAGTCAGCGGAGCTTGGCTCCTAGTAAGGGTGAAACAACCGGGAAGCAAAGGGGATGAGTCAGTTACGGTTGGAGCTCACCCTTCATTCTTACCCTCTGGATGTCTCCAGAGGGGTAATGATGTATCTGTTCTCCGTAAATGACCTACAGGTGTTAGCGCAGGAAGGTAGCAAATCCCCTTTTGAAGCATCCTGAGAGTGTCATGCATTTTATAAAAATCGGTTAATGTAAATGAATCATGTGGTGCTTTAACATAGAAGGCTGTATTTTTGGAAACAGCATTTATTTTACAAGTCGATCCATACTGCTTGTGTTGTCCCTTAAAAAATGTACCTCCATCACCAGGGTCCCTGATTTCCCATGATGTTGTAGCAAGGACTGCAAGGTTCAGCCCTTGTCACAGTATTGCACTGTCCCCTGTAGCATTGTGGGAGACTATTTAAATCTCTGAAAAGTCTGTTTTAAAAAAGTTTAAGCAATGCACAATGAGTCAAAATGCCAACTACATACAAGGGCCATTCAGATGATAGTATTAAGCTAAAAAAATAAAAAGTTTAATAAAAAATAAATGATATCCAGATGTGTCCAAATTAGGTATCAGGAAAAGCATTCATAACCATCTCTGCCTTAACCAATCTCCTCAAACTTAAATAATCTTTCTCTACCATTTTTTGGCAAGGCATTCCAGAAAATAAGGGCACAGGTCCTTGATCTGATCAGTTTAAATTCTTTAAGTGACGGGATCCTCAAGAGACTATCTCCTGCAGACCTTTAACAATGCTTCAGGGTATACAGTTTGCTCTTCCAGTAAATAACAGAGGCTGGGAGACAGGTGGCAACACTAACATGACAACCTCGATTTTTAGGGTTTTCTAGCATTATTTGTAAACTTTTTTCTATACATTGTTATTTTTGTCATTTTATTTGCATGCAGTGCAAGAATTTGAATACAGTCTTGCATGATAAAAATTATGTTTGTATCTTTTGAGTTTTGGGCTACTTTAGGGGTAGATTTTGTGATTGGTTGGGCTCTAAAAATGTTTGGCATCTGGCAACACTGCCCCTGACCCTGCCTTGGCTATGCGCCCAGGTTGGCAGCCCTTGCCCACCCCTTGACAATCCTGTTGATTCCTGCTCATAAATGTTCGAACTTCTAATTCAGCCATGTTTATATGTCCATCATATGCTTGGGCGTTAATATTTTCAAACTTTTTTTTTTTTTTTTTTGCAATGAAAAGTCGTTCTAACTGCACGCCTGCTCTGAAAGCTCTTTGACAGTTTAAAAAGTAAAGTCACTGAGTCGTTGCATTGTAGAGAGCATCCTTGCGCAGTAGGCTCTTTGCCTTACAAGATGGCGCGGCGGCACTCGGTTGCCCGGGAAACGTGCCTTTCCCCTCCGCTACTCTATGGTTCGCACGCTAGCGGGGAGGGAGCTGTAAGACGGCGACGGCGTCTGCGCGTCGCACGCAGCCTCCGGGGTGGAGAGGAGAGCGATGGTGCGGCAGGAGCGGAGCGAGCGGGACTGGCATTAACGCTTCTCGTCCCTCTCCTCTTTTTCCCGCCGAGCTTTCCTGCTGTGGGGGGGACCCGTCGGCGTTGGCCCTCGCCCCGCTGTCCACCGGCGGTCGCGGAAGGTAAAGGCGCGGCGGTGTGGGAGCGCGTGCGGCCGGCGGGTGGTGGTGGTGGTGGTGGTGGGGGGCGGGGTTGGGTGTCTGTGGGGGGGTTATTGTTCGCCTGGCAGAGTCGGACGCTGTGTGCGGAGCGCCTTATTCGGGGTGCTCAGTCCCGCTGTTTGCGGGCCTTGGCTCTCGGGCGGCCTCCTTTCCTGCCCGTCTCCCCCGCTACTGCCCAGCCGGGCTGCTGATAAGATTGTGTTTCTCTTCCCCCCCCCCCGATACGTTTGGCGCTTCCTGCTATTTACGCCTGTCTTGCAGATCAGAAGGAGAGGGTTGGAAGGCAGCAGATGCCCGTACGGCGAATATAGTATGGAGACAGGCCGGGGGATTGTTAACCGCTAACAAGGCTCTCTCTGTACGGTGCAAGAGAAGCAGTACTAGTTAATGCCATCCTTGTTTTGGATTTATGTTAATTACGGTGTGGCTTATCGAGTTAAAAACTTGTCATATTTCTATAGAAGCTTGTATTAAATAAAAAGTGTAACACGATATCCCCATTACTTAAGTGCCCTGTTCAGTAATAAGTACTAACCATTGGAGACGATCCTTTTCTGAAAAGGCCTATATTTACCTGAAAGTTTCCATAGAAACATTTTAATAGATAAACGCTTGTAAATATAATCCAAATAGAAAGAAATAAACGTCTTTTTGGTTCCAGAAAATCATATTTTGAAAGGTTATGATTAGCCTAGTTAGTTTATTATGAAGGATTTACAGTGGTATGACACATCAGACAGTCTTTCAGAAGGCCACCACCTATAAAATGATGAGTTTGGGCCAGGTCTGCATATCGGTTCTCCCAGTTTGTTTTTATATGAAAAATGCTGATTACATCTGGCCCTTTGCCAGGAAATATACGTCTCCAGTAGAAAAAAAAAATATTAAAACTCAGTTTCAGATTTATATTCTTGGTCTTGTAACATCCTTTGGCGGTGGGTAGCAAACAGTGCAGTGGTGAGGAGTGGTGTTTGCAGTAACCTTGTGTGCAGAGGAGGCTGTGAGTGGGAGAGGGTGAAGGAAGGACAGTGCTGTGCATTTTGCCTGTTGGGGATGGAAAGTATAACCAGACTGATTGGTAGTATGTGTATTAAGATCTATTGAGATTGGCACGGAGTGAAAATATGTAGGGGAGGAGTAAAAACACATTTTCATCAATAATGGAAGCAGTAGCTAAGAAGAATCCATCAGTTGTAAAGACTGCAAAACTGTCCAAATCTTACAATAGCCAGTAACAAATCAACCCATATTTGCTGGAAAAAGCACAGCTGTACTACTAAAATGCCTCTTGAACTGCTTGTTGACTCCTTTCAATATGCCTTTTTATCCAAGGATTTGCATTTATCTTTTGCATCTTAGTTTTTTTGCTCAGTTTTATGGGCAGTCTCTAATTGAGCTGCCGTGACTATGCTAGTTTTATAAAGGGGGCTTACATTAATCTTTTCTCTTGCAAGTGTTTTGGATACAGAGAACTAAGATAATGCAAACATGCAAGTATAAACAAAGAAAAAGATACTGAAGAAAAAACTTCAGTATATTGTGCTTGATGTAATCTGACATTTGATGAAATCTGAAATCTGACATTTTTTTTAGAATTTTTGTTCTGAATTGATTTGAGTAGTATCTAATATGTTAACTTTCCCTTTCTTGTAAATAGTTTAGGGTGCACTTTTGTTTAAACTCTAGTGAAAGGGAAACCATTTTTTATAACATTCTGTAGTAGGTGTTCAGAATTGAAGTTCTGTGATACATACCATGTTAATAAGAAATTTTTTTTATAAGGGCATGTTTGATTCTGATATTCTTTGCATTGGTTTTCCCATTCTGGATCTCTTTATATAGAGAGCAAAATGTCTAGTACCGCTATTGTGTTTGAATAGGTTGCACTGTGCTTGAAAGTGAAAGGTCTGGTCCTTAATGGACCTGTTCATCACAACATTAAGTAATGAAAGGTTGTTACTGGTATTTGTCTGTTAGTCAGATTTCCTGGAGAAGGGATGTAATCTTTGAAAGTAATGAGAAACAATTCCCCTTTTTTAGGACTTGTTTTATTAAATCCATAAACATAGTTCATCTCATATTCAAACTATTGTGCTTGGTCTTTAATTAAATAAAACTTTTTCTCTTAGATCAAACATTGTTAAAATTAATTATTCTAAGATTACAAGCAAATGCCTGACCAGGTAAAAGAAGTTGTTAATAAAACAAACAAATGATAATGCATTTACTCACATCCACTTAAGGCTATTATTTGCACACTTCTGTCATGCATCCCACTTGACTGTATCTTGTCCATATCCAACATACACTTTTAACAGGATTGCATTGCCAGGGACTAAAATACAGAAGTGCTGATCTGTATTGGGCAGTTATGCATATGTAGCTTTATTTCCTTGTAACAGACTTTGCAGTACATGAATAATTTTTTATGTTTTGATATTTGTGAAAAAAATTTAAGCATTATGTCATTCTCCCTTATTCAATGACTGCTTTTCACCTGCTGTGAGAGAGTCCCTCCAATGCTCAGTTTTTAAAAAAAATGTTGTGAAGGTCCCAGAGGTGGGTGGGAAGCTTTATGGCAGGGGAGGGAGACTGCAAGTTCCTTTAACTTTTTCGTGTGTCAAATGTCATTTGGGTTTATTTTGCAACCTTTGTAAGGAGGGTGTAAAAGGGGTCCCCAAATAGTGGCACCTGGTCTACATCTGGCCTGCGGCGTATATGTTGCTAGCTCACCAAGCTATCCCTGCCTGGAGCAAGGTTTATGTTTTCTCTTCTTTTTTTTTTTTTTTTGTTGGTCTGTGTGTGGTGGTGCAGCAAGTGCTGCAGAACCAGATGGGGTCCCAACCCCAGTGAGCAGAAGGGGACCCATGCAGTGCTGCGTTTTAAGAAGTGCCAGCAGAGTTTCCAACCCATGGGAAAAGAGGAGGATGTACACGATACCACAATTGCAGAAGCACCAGCGGAGTTCCCAACTCCCACCAGAGGGAAGGGATTGTGAGTGAGATGGCAGAAAAAGACTGTATGGCTTATCTAGTCTGCCCATCCACCCAACTGATTTAGCCTGTCACTCCTTCAGATCCCCTGTACTTAATCCATGCTTTCTTGAATTCAGATACTGTTTTTGTCTCCACCATTGAGAGGCTGTTCCATGCATCTACCACCCTCTCTATAAATAAATATTTCCTAAGATTACTCTTAAGTCTACCCCCTTTCATTCCATGCCTTCTGTTGTAGAGTCTGCTTTCTGTTGAAAGAGGCTCGTCGCTTGTGTCTGGAGACCTTAGGGGGAAGGTATGATAGAAACATTTAAATATCTCCATTTCATCTTTCCTTTAGGTATATATGTTCAGATTTGAGTCTATCCTCAAGTACTTTAAAATGAAGACCACTGACCATTTTAGTAGCCACTCTGGACAGAGTCCAACCAGTTTATATCTTTTTTAAGGTTCAGTCTCCAGAATTGCACACAGTATTCAAAATTAGGTCTCACCAGGGTTTTTCTACTGATCATTCCTCTTCCTATGCAGCCAAGCATTTTTCTGGCTTTTGATGTCACTTTAGCCACCTGCTTGGCTACATTAAGATTATTAGATGCAGTGGCCCCCAGATCCTGCTCTTCTTTCATGCTTAGAAGAATTTCACCTTAAATACTGTACCTCTCCCTTGGGTTTTGCAGCCTACATGCTTTACTTTGCATTTTTTATGTATTATATATTGGCTGCCAGATCCTAAACCATTCGCAAGCTTCACTAGATTCCCCCCGCCTCATGTTTTCCACACCTTCCTGGTGTCCCAGTGAGTTTGCACATTCCAAAAATATGGCAAGAATTGGCAGTTGCCACCTAGCCCCCAAAATAAGATTGGTAGGGTGCTTTGAGTTTTTTCGTGATATTTTACAAAGCAATGGTGATTTGAACTTTCCAAACATGTCAGGCCATCGAAATTACATTTATTTAAGATTAATGTGGTGTGCTCAGTTGATCAAGTGGTAAACTTAGTCCTGGGGGAATTCTGCGCTACGGCATGCTGCGAATGGTGGAGGGGAGGTGCTAGAGTTTGGTTGCCAGAGAGAGGGAGCCTATACGAAGAGATTGTGAAGGAGTGTGTGAGAGGTTGGGAAACTGGTGTGTATGTGAAGGTACTAGCCTATGTGAACGGATTGCGTGTGAGAGAGACATATATAGCCTGTGAGAGGGTGTATGCATGAGAGAAAGGGAGCTTGTGTGGGTGTGTATGTAAGAGAGAGGGACCCCGTATGAGGGGATGTGTGTGAGAGAGCCTGTATGAGGGTGTGTGTGTGCACTAGAAAGAGAGAGAGAGAGAGCATGTGTGTGAGAGACGGAGCCTGTGTGAGGGGCAGAACTGAGAACAGGGTCAAACTCTGGGAGTGGCGATAGTGTAAGGGGGTTGAGCTTAGAGTTGGAGGGCAGAGTTACTGCCAGGTGGAGGAGTTGGGGCCTGAGAGGGCAAAATGGCCAGGGGAGTAGGGGGGAGAGAGTGGAAGGGACACTCTTACAGTGAATTTCTAGGGAAATTCTGCTCAAAATATTTAAAATTCTGCATCTTTAAGTAATAACTTTTTTCAGTATTAATTTAAAATGTAATTACTTAGACTGTCATGTAAATTATTTTGACCAATATAAAGTATGGAGAATTTTGCAGAATTTTTTTTTTTTTTTTGCACTGAATTCCTCCAGGAGTATAAACTGGAGTGCATACTAGTTGAGTGACATGAGGGTAATGGTAACTGGAGTTCAGACTAGGGATAGTGGAGTGTTTCAGTAATCAGGCCCTGCTCTGGTTCTGTTCATTATTTTTTGCAAGTGATAAAAAAGGCCATGATAGGGTGTTTACGGTTGGTTAATGCCCTGTCAGGATTAAGGGCCCAAGGCTGAGCGCTTTGTACACAGTCTGCCTTATCCATTTGGAATTATAGACCAGTTGGTACTAAAACTTTGGTGTGCCATAATTCTGCTCTCATTTTAGCCACTGTTAACTACTTTTGAAGGCAAGTGGTCCTACTGCTTTGTCCCTACATTTATTTACCTCAACCTGTGTAATATCCCTGTAAAATCATGTTTTAATTATGAAAATCACATTAGTAATCTGGAATAAAAAAGGAACAAATTGTCACTTAACCTTTGACATTGGAGTGGATTTTCAAAAGATTTAACAGGCTAATTTTAGTAGTTAGCTAGTTAAATATATTGCTTAAACATTTCGTCCCTTTGACTTGCTAAATTCTTTTCTGGTTAAATGTGCAAGTGCACTAATTTAGCAGGGCAAAAAAGGGGCAAGGCCGGAAACATGCCTGAGGCGTACTGTAGACTTAACTAGGTATCTTATATTTCCAGCACAAACCCACTGAATTTAGCCAGACAGTTTGTTGCATAAAAATACAGCCCTAAATCTAGCGGACACATTTTTAACCACAGATGTAGCTGTTTGGGTGTAGCTGAAAATTCAGTTCAAGATAGTGGGTAAATTTAATTACATTACTTGTTCATAGGGCTTTTGAAAATTGACTCAATTTGGAATTATGTAAACCAGTACAGTCAGTCACTTCGTGGCAGTGAAGATAACTTTCAAACTACTATGTGCAGTGGCATATGCAGAACATGGTAGATCTACGCAGGTATTTTATAATCTGCATGTATCATATATGCGCATTTTATAAAGTATGTATCCCTCTACCCCGTAATATATGTGCATGAATGCATTGAAACCATGTATATCAATGATTTAAGTGTGCATTTTTCCTATCCGTTTAAAAAATATACATGCTTATATTTTACCTACGAAAGTAAAGCAAGACTTAGGTAAATTGGCCAATTTTAAAACATGCGTGCGTAAATGAAATTAACTAGTTAATCAGTTAGTCCACCGGTTTTCCCAGTCCTTCTCCACGTCATCAAGATCTTCCTGGTTCTTTAGCCTGAACACCCCCAGTTCACCCAGACCTCTCACCTAGTCAGTATGACACGATATTCAAAATTTAATCACACTAGGTAATTAGCAAGTGTAAAAAATATGAAAATGGAAAATGTACATGTGTTGGCCCCAGCTGCAACACTCCAAGATCTCCCCTTTTTTATGCACGTATATGTCCGCACAAAAAAGAAAATATCACATAGGGGTAGATTTTATAAAAGTACCCTGGATTTTATGAGATGCGCGTATCTTATAAATTCGGGGTCGGCGTGTGCAAGGGGTGCACATTTGTGCAACTTGCTCGCGCTGAGCCCTGCGCGCGCTGCCCGTTTCCTCCGAGGCCGCTCCGAAATTGGAGCGGCCTCGGAGGGAACTTTCTTTCTACCCCCCCCCCCCCCCCCCCGCACCTTCCCTTCCCTTACTTACCCCCCCCTCCACCTTTATCAGAAAAGTTACTTCTGCCTCTGGGCAGTAGTAACTTGCGCTGGCGCGGCAGGCCTCGACACAGGCCCCCGATCCAAAACTGCGCCTCCTGGCCACGCCCCCGACCGCCCCTTTTTGCAAGCCCTGGGACTTACGCGCGTCCCGAGGCTTGCACGCGCCGCTGAGCCTATGCAAAATAGGCTCGGCGCGTGCAGGGGGAATTTAAAAGGGTTACGCGCATAACCCTTTTAAAATCCGGCCCATAGTTTTTACTTCTATAAAATATGGAATATTTGAGTGTAGCATTCTGAAAATTCACCCCAGTATGTTTTATTCCAGAAGTACACCCTACAGTAGGATAATTCACTTTAAAGAAAGGGCAACAGTAGTTCTTTACTTCTGGCATTTGATTTAAAAAAAAAAAAATTTGTTCTTGCACACTTGATTGTTTTGATGGAAAGTACACTGACAGATGTGCTTAAGATACTCAGTGAGTGCTTTGCAGATTGCCAGATGCACCCACATTTGGCAAACACGCTAGTCAGTATATGACTTCTCTGAAATCCAGATGCTAAGCATATACACATCAAATGATTTGGGGCATAGCTCGTTTACTGTTCAAATCTAGCATATCTTGGTGGTTAGTGTATTGGAACCTTCTTTTTTTGAGCTGCTGTTTAGAAAATGAAAGCAAAAAGGATAGCTCTTCCTTCCCCCGCCCCCTCCCCCCTGCCAAAAAAAAAATTGTCATCACCAATAAGGTGGCCACATCAAGGAAGGGTGTCCCTTCTGTCAAATAGGCATCTAACTTGATGCAGTGCTAAAGAATAGTGATCATTATGTCTCTGGTTGTCTTAAACTTACAGCCAGCTATAGCATATATGCCCCTTGTGAGTAGCTGTTCTTCTTGATAGATTTGAAACTATAAACATTCTGGAGCCATGACCTCTGTTCCATAACGCAACTCCAGCAAAATACCATGGATAAGTCAAGGGTATTTTTGTCTCAAAGTAAGAACTTTCTGTGACTCGTGGATAAGTCAAGGGTGAAATCTAGGGGGCTTATGAAATGAAGATGAAATCATAATAAACATACTGGTAACTTAAGAAAATTTCCCTTATTAATTAAATGAAGAATAAAGTGTTTCATCAGATCGCTCCAATTCCGATTCTTCATTGTCGGAATGTCCAGATAAATTGTGGAATGGTTCTTTGGTGATATCAGCGTAAATGTTATCTTCACTATCTCCATCTGTCTTTGTCTTTATAGATGGCATCGTCTTCTAATCTATCCATAGCATTCCTAAGGCCACATTTCAGAAATGACTTCTTGATCATTTCTGGTGGAATTGAATCCCAGGCATCTTTTACCTATTTTGCTACCAAATCAATGTCTGGTTTCATCATGTTCCCTCCTTTCGTTAACTTTGCTTGATCAGAATACATCCATTGTTGCCATATATGGCGCAGTTGGTCCTTGAAAAGACATCTAATGGTTGGAGCATTGATGTCTGACTTCCTGGAATCACTGCTAATGTGGTTGCCATTTTCTTTGCATTGTCCTTGAAATCCTCTGTTATAACCTCCTAACCTTTAGAAAAAGACTTAAGACTTGGCTGTTCAAGCAAGCTTTCCCGGACACAATCTAATGACTTCACTGTCTCCTTCTCAAAACAAGCAACCCTCAACCATGTTTTTTGTATATTGTTTAACTGTTACTATTCTATCCTCTCTTTTCCTCCTTCTCCCAGTTCTGCTACCCTTGTTAAATGTAACTGCACCTTCGGTCACCACAGTTCCAGTTTGATGTATCTACTGCACTCCTGTTTTATGTAAACCAGCAAGATATGTTTTTCATGATTGCCGGTATATAAAAACCTTAAATAAATAAATAAATAAAATATGTGTGTGGAACATATCCTACATCATTAATGATGGGTGTTTTTTTTTTTTTTAGCCCTGTGCCTGGTTGCCTAACCCACACATTGTACAGCCACAATTTCAGTCCCTCCTCATCCATCATAAGAACATGCCATACTGGGTCAGACCCAAGGGTCCACCAAGCCCAGCATCCTTTTTCCAACAGTGACCAATCCAGGCCATAAGAACCTGGCAAGTACCCAAAAACTAAGTCTATTCCATTTTGCTGTTGCTAGTAATAGCAGTGGCTATTTTCTAAGTCAACTTAATTAATAGCAGGTAATGGACTTCTCCTCCAAGAACTTATCCAATCTTTTTTTAAACACAGCTATACTAACTGCATTAACCACATCCTCTGGCAACAAATTCCAGAGTTTAATTGTGCGTTGAGTGAAAAAGAACTTCCTCCAATTAGTTTTAAATGTGCCACATGCTAACTTCATGGAGTGCCCCCTAGTCTTTCTATTATCCGAAAGACTAAATAACCTATTCACATCTACCCGTTCTAGACCTCTCATGATTTTAAACACCTCTATCTTATCCCACCTGAGCCGTCTCTTCTCCAAGCTGAAAAGTCCTAACTTCTTTAGTCTTTCCTCATAGGGGAGCTGTTCCATTCCCCTTATCATTTTGGTCGCCCTTCTCTGTACCTTCTCCATTGCAACTATATCTTTAATGTGAACCCAAACAATTATGCCTGCTGGAATTTTTAGGTTCTTGGGTATCGCTTTCCTCTTCAATATTACCACTGGGTGCAGTGGTGCCATCTGCCAGGCAAGACAGGACCACTGTAGAATGGGTCTTTTCATGATCTGTTTGTTTTGCAAGTTGTTTTTGCTAGCTACATTTCAATTGCCAGGCATATCAAATGTCATCTGCGTTTCATCCATATTACCCATGTTATTCATATCAAAATGATTCTTTATTCTCTACTGAACAATGAATGTATGGAACGAAAAGACCTTTTCATCAAGCTCTATAGCCAGTTTCTGCAAAATCGTTGTGCACTGATGAAGGCACAATCTATATCTGTTCATGAACTACGAACACCAACCAACCAATGCTATAAATTCTTCCAGACCTTTGGTTGCTGAATACTTTTCTTCTTTTGCCATTTGAAGTGTTCGAATCCGAATGCTCAAGCAAGTCACAATGTAGCCATTCTGTCTGCATTCCATCAAAAGGTGCAATTTTGACTGGCATTTCTTGCAGCTTTTCCTGATTTTTTTTTCTCCAATCTCATGAGTTTTTCACTGTCTCATTCTCTTGCAGCTACACCCTTATTGGCCTCCTTTGCATGTTCAATAACCTTCAGTTTGAACGTTGCAGTGTAAGATGCTCATTTTCCTGAGGGTAGGAACTCGTTATTATATTGGCTCTCCCTGGTGTTTTACTCCTTCCCCTCTTCCCCCACTGCTCTCCCTGATGTCTGAAACCTTTCCTCCCTCATGGATATCCCTGGTGTTTAAATCCTTCTCTTTCACCCTCAAGGCTCTCCCTACTATTTGAATCTTTCCCTCCCTCCCCCATGGCTATTTCTGGCAGTTGGCTCCTTTTGATGACTGAATCATTTGCTCGCTCTCCTTCCTTATCCCTTAACTCACTCACTGTTATCAGGACAATGATGGGCCCTGCAGTTCTTCAGACAAGTGCTCCCTCCCTCCCCCGTGGTGTCTGTGTGCCATAGAACAGCTTCTCTCCCCCCCCCCCCCCCCGCAGCTGCTCCAAATCCCTTAATTCAACTGCTCGCTGCTATCGGGATGGCGATGAATTTGTGGTCGCTCATGCGTGTCCTCCCTCCTGCCCCGTGGGGTCCCAGTGGTGCGCTTTGAATCGCGTGGATCTGTGCCAATCAGATGCGCCTGAGCAACTACGAGTCCTGTTCTGATAAGTGAGCGGGTGAGTTAAGGAATCGGGAGTGGGTTTGGGGGAGAAGCTGTCCTACTAACACACTGGGACACCATGGGGGGAGGGATGGAGGATGTGCCTGACCAACTGCAAGTCTTATCATCCTGGGATCGGGAGGGGGAGCACATGAACAATTCAGTTATCAGAATAATTGTGGATTGACCCATGGATAAGGTGACCACGATTTTAAGGAGCTGTTTTCTAGGTTTAATTTTTCGACTTATACATAAGTATATATGGAAAGCAGAATGAAGTCATAATAGTCTTGTCTTTGTAAAACAAATTGAATAGTTTCTTGAGCAGACATGGTTGCAGGTTAGAGAGTAGCTGGCATCTTGTGTGTCTTGATTTCCACCACTAGTGCATCTTTCACCTAATACCGATCAGCTTTGGCGGGTTAAGGAATGCATGAACAAAAGTGGGCTTTTTTTTCCAATGGCTCTGCTTTCTGTGGCTTTGGCAAATCACAATCCAGGCAACCCCTTCTACAATGTCAGGTAATTGAAGTTTCATATTCTGCTCCTAACAGGACTGGAAAATTCCTAGGAACCAGGTCAGCAGGGTGCCAAAAATTCAGAAAAACAAAAAGAAAAAGTAAAGGAAAAACAAGCAAAGAAAAAAAATAAGAAAAATATTCAGAATGCGGGAAAATAGCAACAGCAAAGAAGAAAAAAAATGTCCTTGATGCCTGTTTTTTTTTTTTTTTTCTAAATATATTTCCAGCCCAATTCCTGATTTGCTAGACTAGGCATGTGCATCATTTTTTTGATGGATGAAAATATCTAACGATATTTTCTAATCTGTCATGTATTGGGGGTCTTCGAAAATGATGGGAAAACCCCACAAAATTTTCGTGTGGTTTTCTTATCGTTGGGGGGGGGGGGGGGGAGAGAGGGCACACAGACCCCCCCCCCAAAAAAAAACTTTCCTAAAGTACCTGGCGGTCCAGCAGGGGTCCTGGAGCGATCTCCTGCTCTCAGGCCGTTGGCTGCCAGTAAACAGATGCAGAAGCAACAAGACTTATTGGTTAAGGTAGCAATCCCTGTACCTGCTGCTTTGTACAGGTTACCCCCATGCTCATCTGTTCCCCGGTTCCCCTTTTCTTCCTTCTGTTGAAGTGGAGAGCAAATTGGAGTTGCTTCAAAAGCATTCAGGCATACTGGTTAAGGGTAGTAATAGCTGTACCAGCAAGTTACCTCCATGCACTCTTTTTTTTTTTTTTCTTCATTTCTATCCTCTAGCTTTTAGGGATCCACAGTATTTATCCCATGCTCCTTTGAATTATTTCACTGTTTTTTCATCTTCACCACCTCCTCCAGAAGGGCATTCCAGGCATCCACTACCCTCTCTGTGAAGAAATATTTCCTGACATTGGTTCTGAGTCTTCCTCCTTGGAGTTTCATTTCGTGGCCCCTAGTTCTACCGATTCTTTCCAACAAAAATGAGTTATTTTTGTTTAATCCTTTTTGAGACTAATACAATTGGGCCAGAAAAGTTGCTCTCTGGACATATGTTTGGTATACATTTTACTGCTTAACACTTCAGCAGTGCATCAGCTATTTCATCTGTCCCTTTGTACAGTGCCTTGGTTTCTGGTGCTATATAAACACTAAAATAAATACATTGAAAGTGCATCTGAGGACATTAATAGAGTCCTATCCAATGAGTGGTTAAGAAATGCTGAAGAAATCATGTACAACATACCTATCACTCAAAAATATGTTGAGCATTTAAATATTGGTTTTGAGTTTCACCCCTCAAAGCTTTTACAGTATTATATTCTGTATTGTATACAGCAGTTACAAGGTCATTTTTAACTACTTCATGAAATGATTTTTCCTGAATTAGTGGATCACATTGAAATTTGGCTTGTTCTTCACTGACCTGTTGAAGGGAAGCACAGCTGTCTGGAGCTTGGCCTCCTCTTACTGGACTCATTATATGTGTATTACCTCTGACTTGTTTAGTGACTTTCATTTCTGCAGATTAAAACTTTGACAATGAAATGTTTTTATAAATTGATTGGCAGAGCATGGCGAGAGGTCTAGATGGCTTCACAACAAAGTTATAAAGTAATAGAAAATGTCAGTCGATCAACTTTGACCAGGTCTAAAATCCCTCCTTATCTGTCTCTTACATTTATACCCTTCCTTATGAGACCCATTTAGATTTTCTGCTCAGTGGTATAATTTTATGCTGTCATAAATGGCAAAACCTCATCTATTCACAAACCCCAACTGTTATCCATTTTGAATAAGTAAATCCTGTCTTGTAAAATTTCTTCAACTTTTTTTTTTCTAAGTAAGCCTGCAAAAACTTAAGTGAAATGTCACACCCTTCCAAACTGAAAAGGATAGTTTTCCACAAATAAGAATATGGTCCCAAACTTTTTAACATAATTTTCTTTCTAGTTTAATTTTAATATTTTTGTGGCCTGGAGGCTTTGTATTCATTCCTTGGTTTACAACTCTTAACAGCCCTTGTCTTGTTAAAGTGCCTCAAACCTTCAAGTTCAGCTTTCTTTCTATTTTAGCTTTCTTTAAGCTAGCTATCAAAGGAACAGTTCTCCGATGAAAGGCATAGCATGTAGCTTCTTAGAAACTGGATTAAGTCTTCGATGATATAGTCCATGAATGTCATTGATGACAGCTATATATCCTTTCTCTACTGCCACAAGATGCATCTAATGCTATACACACACAAATGATAATCCCCTAGTCTGTGGTGCTTACACTCTAGACCAATGGTTCTCAACCTTTTTTTGGCCGGGACACACCTAACAGTTGGTTCTCACATGCGGGACACACTGAACATGTGACCATCACGGGGCTAAATGTAAACACGCACTCTGCATCCACAGGAATCCCCTCAACCCCCAGCAATGAGTGCAGAGCAGATCTGGAGCATTACCCTGTACAACTCACCATACAAAAAAAGATATTCTGGTTCTGACGACATCTCAGTAAAAGCAAAACAAACTCCCTTTACTACCAGGCACAATAGCCTTCCTTATGAAAAGACAGTAATTTACCACTAATGCATATCCTATTGAGAAAACACAACAAATAAGATTGCTGCAAATGCCTACGTGCTAGTAAAATTCCTAACCTCGGTCACACACCCAGAACTGACCTTCACCAAGTACAGAAAAACCACAAATTATAAATATGGAGACAGAAACTGGAATAGAAAACCAAAAAAGCCATTCTGCATGCAATGCGAACCTGGAGAAATGGAAAGAGAAATATAGCACCTAACATACTCCCAGGACCTGCAATAATGCACACAAACTAATCTGCACACAGTTACACCTGTATTATGAACACACTAAAACAGTAACAACTCTATCTAAGAAATACAACTATTAAACCAGGCCCTAAACACTAATACATTTCCTATTGGGAAAACAGAATAAGCCAAGCTGCTATAGAGCCCCACATAGAAATAATTGTAAAGCTATACTAAAAATGTTACAAAACAGCTGCTGAACAGATTAATATCCAACCATTGAAAACTCATAAACATTATTTCAAAACAGCAGACATCACATAATACCCAATAATTAAAATGGCAGTCAATCAAGAAAAATAAACTTAAAAAAGCCACCTTTACTTACCCTCTCCAGCAACTCTCCTACTCCTTTCCCTTCCAGGCCAATAGCACTCACCAGAAGCAGCAAGGGCTGATGAAGCTCTGTCCTCAGTCCTCTTCCTTAGCGCCCACAACCAGTCCCTCACACCCCCAATTAGACCCCATGACAAGTCTTGGTCTCTCTCACACCAGTCATCTTCCTGATCAGTCTCTCAATCACACACAAATGCTCTTGCACCCATTCACGCACGCTCTCACCCATTCGCACCCACACATTCGCAAGCTGAAATTATAAACTGCTCCCTGTCCCAAGGAACAGTACCTGACACTCTGAAACTCGCCACCCTTAAATCTACTGAAGAAACCAAACTCTATCCAGGTGATCCCTCTAACTTCCGTCCTATCTCCAACCTGCCATTTATTGCTAAACTTGAGAAACTAGCCAACTCTCTGACTATCTAGACAAACACAAGATACTCTACCCCGCTCAGTTTGATTTCTGTAAATCCCTAAACACAGAATCCCTCCTAATTTCTCACATGGACAACCTCCTCATGGGTTTAGACAAAGGACAACCATACCTACTGGCACTGCTTGACATCTCGTCTGTGTTTGACACTGTGAATCACTCTATCCTCCTTAACCACCTTTCAGACATAGGTATCTCAGGAACAGTCCTCAGATGGTTTGAGTCCTTCCTCAGCAACAGAAGCTATAAGGTCAGAATAAGCAACAGACTTCCCCCCCCCCCCCCCCAATCAGCTCAATACTTGGAGTACCCCAAGGCTCTTCCCTCTCCCCTACCCTCTTTAATATCTCCTACCCCTCTGCCAGTTCCTCACAAATCTAACACGTTTCATATATGCCGAAGACGTTCAGATACTGATTCCCATAACAGAATCCCTCAAGTTCTGGGACAGCTGCCTGCACTCCCATCAACCTCCTCCTCACCAGCCTCAACCTAGTCCTCAACACAGCCAAGACTGAACTTTTCCTCATCTCCCCGGACCACAATAACCTTTCCCTCCCCAGCCCCTCAACTGCTACAGTGGTCCAAGTGAGAGACCTTAGCGTTATACTGGACAACCAACTGAACTTAAAAAAAAATTTAACAACAACACAACAAAAGAATGCTTCTACAAACTACAAATTCTGAAAAAGCTTAGACCCCTCCTCCACTTATGACTGCCGGACGGTCCTCCAAGCTACTCTGTTCTCAAAAATCGACTACTGCAACTCCCTCCCCCTTGGCCTCCCCGCAACTACCACTAAACCCCTGCAGATGCTCCAGAGTGCCGCCGCCAGAATCCTAACCAACTCCAGCCTAGGAGACCACATCACGCCCATCCTCAGGAATCTCCATTGTCTCCCCATAAGCTTCAGAATCCTTCATAAGTCTCACTATTATTCACAAGACCAACCACAATCAGCACTCGCTCGAGCTAAAAATCCTGCTTCGACGCCACACCTCAAATAGACTGGTTAGAGCTGCCTATAAAGAAACCCTCCACGCTCCTCCTCACCAAATCCACTCTTCACACCTCCACTAGGAAAATTGCCTTCTCCACAGCTGGACCATCTATGTGGAACGCCTTGCCTCCAGACCTACGCCAGGAACACTGCCCGCTGACCTTTAAGAAAAAACATAAGCCTATCCTTAACCTCATAAAATGTTATGTTAACTACCTTGTGAATTACTGAATGTATCGTATAAGTATATTATTGTTGTAACCATTATCATTTATATGTTCCTTCCTTCACTCCCTACCTTTCTTCTATCTTCCTAGCTCTAGTAACCCTCTTTCACTGTAACTTACCTCCCTTCTTAAATGATTAAGTTAATGTTAATTTATACTTGTTTGTAAACCGATGTGATATGACTTGTCATTAACGTCGGTATAGAAAATAAATAAGCTCTCACCCATTCGCACCCACGCACTCACAAGCTCTCACCAAAAATCTCTTCTTCCTTCACTGCAGGGATGGGCTCCAGTTCCGCTGTGGCTTTACTCCAATGGGCCTTTTTTTTTTCACTGCCACGGGGATGGGCTCCTGTGGTGGCCTCAGTCGGGGTCTGATTTCCTCTTCGCTGCCACGGGTATGGACTCCCGTGGAGGCCTTGCTTGGTCGGGGGTTGTGTTTTCGTCTTTGCCACCATGGCGTCCTTGCTTCGTCGGGGTTCGACAATGCCATTCCTCCCATCCCATCCCGGGCTATGTGATGCCTGCCTCACCAGCCAATGAAAGGCTTCCTCCCTTCTTCCTACTCCCACTGGCAGGTAGAAGGGAGGAGGCTTCCGATTGGCCTGCACGGGGGCAGGCAGAATGAAGGAGGCTTCCGATTGGGCAGTGGGGGTAGGAAGCAAGGAGGCTTCCAATTGGCCCGCGGGGGCTGGAAAAAGGGAGAAGGAAAGTACAAGGGGGGAGGGGGGGACGACACCGGGAGACGCGACACGCGACACACCAGGTGAGAAGCGCTGCTCTAGACAAAAACAAGGGTCAGTGTGTCTGATTGGTTTGTCCACCAGCACCACTAATCCCCACTATGACAGTAGGGCTAGCCTAATTTCATCCTTGAGTAGCTGATAAGTCGTGTTTTCTTGCTATTGATTCAAGCCTGGGCACCTCTTGCAAAAACCTTCAGAAATCTGAAAATACAAATAGATGTAACTGGCAACCATCAGTAATTTGCATTCTAGAAAGTGCAGTTACCTGACGTTTTCCACAGGAGACTGATCTCTACTCTTGAACTGAAGCTAGACAATTTCATTATTATGGTGTGTAAGGTCATTATTAAGTGACCATTAATACCAGTTATTTTTCCAAGAAATTACCTTTTATTCAAGCTTTAATTGTAGCACTATATTACTTCAGTATTTGTTTAGGTGGTCACAGTTGTGCTCTGGAGGCAAAGGGAGAGAAAGTGACTTTCCTAATTGTCAGAAGCAGAAGAAAATCTTGAATTTATGTGCTTTTATGGTTCTATTTTATTTGTGATATGTCCATGGATTTGTTTAGCTTGGGATAATATGCTGTCTTACTTTTTTTTTTTTTCTTTTTTTCAGAATGAACTGCTGAAGTATGAAGTATTTTGGACCCAGTAATAAAGCTTTGCTGTGGCATTCACAACTTCATCCCATGCTAGTTATTTAAATTAGACTTTTAATATCCTACCAGCTGTTCTTCCCACACACATGGTGAATTGTTGTCATTCTCTGGATTACATCTTTGAAACACAGACTCTCCATAACCTTCATCGAACAAAGAGGCAACCTCAAGGATACTTACTTAGTGGGATTGGCAGGCCTGTTGGCCCCTGGCTTTGCTCTTGCTGGTGCTATATTTTTGATAGAAAACCATGGAATCTGGCATGGATCACTGGTTAAATCAGATACAGCAGAAGGATGTTGGAAAACGGCTTCAGGTTGGCCAAGAGCTTATAGATTACATTTCGGATAAAGAGAAGTCTCCAGATCTTGATCATGACCAGACAGTCCTGGACAAAATGGTGGATGGACTCGCCACCTCCTGGGTAAACTCTAGCAATTTTAAGGTAAAGTCTAGATTCATTTTGGAAGTTTGCAGGTATGAATTGTATATTAGAAGCAGAGCAGTTTCATCAGTCTTTGCAAAGTTTTTAAGGTAGCAGTGTTCTCATAGACCTGTTTAAACCAGTCATAAGTGCAGAGTGTCTCAGATTCGGCCATTTAGCGCATTTGCTACTTAAATAAGAGAAAATTTGCCCTACTTAACATTCCCATCACTATAAATTTTAGGTATTTTGAAAACAATTGTACTATTTGTCATCAGCAGTTGATGCTAGCATCACTTCAATATGTTACACATGCAAATAAAGAATACATTGTTCACGTGTGTAAAAACAGGGAACCAGCCCATACCGTTGCTGGAAATTGAGGGTTAGGCCGTCACAGCTCCATTAGAGTGCCTGATCTTTTGATGGCAGAATGCTACAGGAGTTTGCCACTGCCTTCTGCCTTCTGTAGATCTTTTGTGATCGTGCCCTATCTAGGTGTTAGCCAGGCTTCACCCTGCATATGCTGGAGGCTCACAACTGTAATTCCACATAGAATATAAACAAAGAATTGGGGGAAAACTCAAAGACCAATGTAGGATTAGAAGTAAGACACTGGAAGCCCTCTGCTTTAAAATGACCTTTGTTGAACTTAATCTCAGTTTCTGTGTGTGTGTTTTTTTTTTTCCTAATAATGAAACTTAAGTTTTCTTTCTGTACAAGTTTGGATACTAGTTGATCCCTTTTGATTAGAGCAGGAAATATTTAGGTTACTAAATTGTAGCGTAATTAAAAGTTTTTGTGATGACTTTAAGAATGCTACAGGTAATAATTCCATTTATGGCTAGTAACAATGGTAATGTCACTTAGTTTTGGAAGGTGAAGGTGTTTAGATTACAAAAGCACTCCTTCTAAATATGAAGGGTTAGTGGGCAGGAGAGAAGAATTCACCTTTGTGGATCTTGTGTGTTCCATAGTTGATCAGATTCTTTGCCCCACTGCTCACATGTAGATCTGTGCCAGTATGATAGGTATTTCTTTGCCTGTAAGAATTCCTGACTTGTTTGCAAACATTTGCCTTATATGTTGACATTTATAAATAGTCATGCATTGTCTCCACTTCTGGTTATATGTCTCTGCAGCATACAAATGTATTGGGCAATTACTGTAGAAACAGTATGCAACTTGTTTTTTTTTTTTTAAGCACTTTAACCCAATGCCATACATATTGAGATTTGGCCAAATTCACTGTTCTTAAAGCTCAGTTATTAGAGGCCCAGTGATGTTAATTCATTTATATTTGTAACATTAGAAAACACATTTCTTTGCATATAAGATCAAGTGAGTATGTCAGATTAAAGACTTTATTGGGTCTACTCTCTTTTTTTTTTTTTTTTTCCTTTTTTGCTTTCTGCTTAGATAAATTTTTTAAAGAATCCCTGCTGCTGGGTTTTTCACTCACTTGTACCCTATATATCAGGGGTGACCAACTCTGGTTTTCAAGAGCCACAAACGCCTTGTTTTCAGGGTATACTAGTGAAAATGCATACAATATACAGTATTTGTATACAATGGAGGGCATGCATGCACATCTTTTCTGCATATTCATTGTGGATATCCTGAAAACCTTATCCAGAACAGATTTAAAGGAGCCTATCCAGAATAGATTTTCCCTTACTTAGCCCATATCCCTCTTACAATGTGATTATACATACCTTATGTTAAGGTTTCTTGTTGTATTTTTTAATCTATATTTCCATACTGCAACTTGTTATCCCCTCCAAGTTCCATCTCCCTGTTAATATGTATTTTCCAAACCTAAATGTTCAAATGTAAACCGGTATGATGTCCCCCACTAATACCGGTATATAAAAGTCTTTAAATAAATAAATAAAATAAAACCAGGCCTGTTTGTGTCTTTAAAGAACTGGAGTTGGCCACCCCAATATGCCCTACTCTCTATTGATCTTTCTCCTGCATCTGTCCCCCATTGACATCACTACTGCTGAGCATAATGAGTCTTGTGGTGATGCACTTGCAGACGACATTCAATTTATCCTCCTGTACGACACATAGTGGAAACATACCTTCTCTTTAGCCATACTCTACCTCCATACAGTAAACACATTAACCATCGTCTCACTCTCAATACAGCAAAAACTGAAATTGTACACATGTCCACTATCCCAAACTCTCTACCTGTGCCCCGTCTACCGAACTTATTTTTGACAATTGCCACATACCCTTACGCACCTACGCTCGCAACCTAGGTGTCCTTATAGATTCCAAACTGTCAGTCAGCAAATATTGTTTGTTTATTTAAAACTTTTCTATACCATCGTTTAGTAGAGCACCATCACAACGGTTTACAGTTAGGCACAAATACGTTTGGTTTGGTTTCTAACTTGGTGCCAGTGTTGTACGGTTACATAGTTCAATAATATACTCTAAATGGGGAATGGGTTGAGGTTACCATTTGATAGTTAAGATAATCATGTGTTTATACTGTCTTTCTAATTTCATACTTAATTATGAGAAAAATAATAAAAATGAGCAATTCTGCTTTTTATTGGTGACTTTCAGCTGTATGTATGGGTTGTTATTCGGCTACCTCACTGTGAAATGCTTTCTTGAAGAGCCATGTTTTTAAGCCTTTTTTGAAGAGTTTTAATTCTTTCATTAGTCTTAGTTCCAGTGGTAATGTGTTCCATAATAACGGTCCTGCCAAAGATAGTGCTCTCTCTCTAACATGGGTCAACTTTGCTGTCTTGACTGAGGGTATGGTTAGCAGAGCTTTGTTGGCCGATCTGAGATTTCTTTGAGGGACATGTAATCGTAGTACGGTGTTTAGCCGCACCTGTCACAAAATCATGTTTTTGCAAAATTAATTTACTCAAAAACCTCACTGTTATTTCTCTCTGATTTCTGATCTGTATTACAATCCCTCATCCTAACAAGCCTAGATTACTGCAATTCCCTCTACATAGGTCACCCTGATTACATATTACACCCTCTCCAACTAATTAATTCAAAACTGTGAGGCAAGACTTCTTATCCATACCCCACGTAGAAATCACATAACTCCTGTTCTCATGCAACTACATTGGTTACCCATTCGACAATGAATTGAATATAAAATCCTAATGTTAATTCACACTTTGTTACACAGTTGTTCATCAATATGGCTATATTCTACCCATCAAATCTACCAACCTCCCTGTCATTTAAGATCTGCCGACAAAAGCTATCTACAAATCCCCACAGTTAACATTGCTAGACTGAATTTAACCTGCAACCATGCCTTCTTTGTCACAGGACCCAAACTGTGGAACTCTCTCTAACCAACCATATTTGTCAACTAACCACAAAACATAATTTCAAAAAAGTAATAAAAACCTATCTCTTTTCACAAGCATTTCCTATTCCACAAACCTAAACTAGCACCAAACCTCTACTCTGATTCTCCTTCTCTTGAACCTGCAACCATTTATGTATGTGAACTGCTTAACTGCTGTCATTTTATTTGTTTTTATTGCTATGTATGTTTCTTTTTAATTTGTAAATCGCATAGATCTACTGTGTGTGTATTTGCGGTATATAAAATTTTTAAATAAAAATAGCATTTTAGAGTGGAAACTGTCAGCCTCCTTCACCATCCCCCACAATAAAACAAACTGGCACGAAATGAGGCTTGGCAGCTGATGGCAGATGTAGGTAAAACAGTGATAGTTTATAACCTTAATGAATTATTTTGGATCTTGTGAGCAGAGAACGTTTGATCTTCCCAGGTAACATGCTAATCTTAAAAGCAGGAATGTGTGTGGGGTCAGCAGCACATTTTATCAAAACATTTATTTTCCTAGCACTCAGACAGATGAATTCAGATCTAGTGGATTATGCACATCTACCAGCAGATGGAGACTGAGCAAACTGATGACACAGTATATATACTCCTGCAAGTGACATCAGCCTCCCAGTATTCTCCGTCTCCAGCAGATGGTGGATGTGCATTTCCCTACTGGGGATTGCTTCAAATTTTAGAGGAGAAATAAGAGATTTAGTTTGCTCCACCCTCTTGCAGTGATACCAAATGGTCTTTCCCCCAGTTGAGAATTCCTGAGGTGGTTTCCCTGATCTCTCAAATGAACTCCTTGGTCTGGTAGCTGGTTTTCTCAGTGAGCATGGTCTTAGCTGACTAAAACAGCTGAAGGAAGTGGGTGCAGGAAGCTGAGCACGGTGATGACGATTTATGCCCTCTCCCTCCGCAGCCGGTGACTGTTAGTACTCAACTGGGAAGGGCTGAGCTCAGGTGAAGTTGAAAAAAAAAATAGAGAGAGAGAGAGTAGAAAGGTTGTTTGTAGGTCTTCCCCTTCCTCTGGTCTCTGTGCTTGGGTAATTGCCAGGTTCTTGTGGCCTGGTTTGGTTTCTGTTGGAAACAGGATGCTGGGCTTGATGGACCCTTGATCTGACCCAGCATGGCAATTTCTTATGTTCTTATGTTCCAACATTCATTCCCGCTCCCTTGGGAGGTTAAGGGACTTGGGTGACCTGCCGGGTTAAGCAGCCCGGGTGGGCTGAACCATGCTGTTAGGCTTTCTTTTTTGTGTGCCACTTGGTAGGCTGTGGTAGCATTTTCATGAACTTTTTTTTGTGCATTAGGATGCCCTTTTCAGCAACATTGGTGTGTGCAAGTGTGTCTGGTTGTGCATCTGAATTGTGCACTCAGGTTTTTTTTTGGGTGCGCTGCCTGTGCACGCAATCTGGGATACATTGGTTGTGTGCATAAGTTTGTGGCTGAAGTGCGCCTAGTTTTGCGATGCCTAGCCTTGGGACACCTACATTTTTCAGCATGAATTCAGCTGGACGCACACCTGTTAAGTGTATTGACGGACTAATGGCGCATGTGGCTAAAAAACCTAAGCACCTTTCCTTCTGTGCTGCCTGTCATGTTCGGCATCTCAGCCTGGCTTGCACTCTTAACTTGTGCCAGTGCTGCTTAGAGGCTCAGGGAGAATTAACTTCCTCTAATTTTACTAATCCTGGTTCTTCCCAGCCTGATGGCCTGAGTAAGGATATGTCAGGAGGGACGCCTGACCTTGGAACTCCCTTAACTGATTCGTCAGCAGGGGACAGTAGCTAAGTGGGCGCAGTAGCTAAGTGGTTTTGGCATGGATCCTTCTGCCTTTTCTTGGGTAGGATTTTTTTCAAGGATTGCAATCCTTTCTTCAGGTGCAGTCCTCAGCTGCATCCAATCCTGTCAGGTCAGAGTCACAGACGATGGCCTCTTGCTTGTCTGGTACTACTGTTAAGCGCTGAAGTACACCTAGATTGGCAGCAGGTCGTTTTAATAGGAATCTGGATGGCACAGATGATGAGGCCGATCCTGATTCTCAGGAGGATGGAAAAATTCCTCCGGGACTGGAACCATATAGGACTTATGTTGAGGTTCTTTCATAGAGATGAGCTACCGGCCCTGATTTCCCAGACATTAAAGATGCTGGGAGTACCTGGGGCGGATTCAATGTCTAAGCCAAAGAAAAATCCTATTTTGGTTTCTTTGCATAAAGCCTCTTGCTTTTTCCCTGTTATCGAGGCCTTTCAAGAATTGATTTATCTTGAGTGGGATGCTCCGAAGGCAGATTTCAAAGGGGGTCAGGCCTTGAAAGGCCTGTACCCCTAGATCCAGTGGTGAGAGAGTGTCAGCGATTTCCAAAAGTGGATGTGCTTGTCTGTGCTGTATCTAAGCAGACTGCTAACCCCGTGGAGGGGAAGGAGTGGCCTTAAAGGTTGTGCATGATAGGAGGATGGAGGCCATCCTTAAGCAAGCATTTGAAGCAGTGGCAATGACTTTGCAGGTAGCTTCTTGTTTTCTGGTGGGCTCCTTTTTGTTTACTTCTCTCTCAGGAGGTCAGTGACTCGAGTGAATTCCAGGGCAGTTATGGAGCCAACCGCCACCTTTTTAGCAGATGCGTGCTGTGATTTAATCCGCACCTCAGCCAGAGGGGTGATTTTGATAATAGCGGCCAGGCGTCAGTTATGACTGAGAAATTGATCAGCTGATGCAACCTCAAGACTAATCTTACAAAATTGCCCTTTAAAGAATCTCTCTTGTTTGGGAGCGAGCTGGAGAAACTGGCCAGCAAGTGGGACAAATCCCCACTTCCTCTGTTGCCATAGGATAAGAAGCAGGTGCCGTGCCCCTTTGGCATGAGAGGTTGTACCAGGGGTTCTAAACATTTTCGACCCTACAGAGGAGTGATCTTTCAGAGGACTTTATCTTTTGGTAGGTCTTAGTCCTTTGTCCTAGACAGCCCGGGTGGGGCTCGGGTAGTGGAACCTCCGGAGCCTCCCAGTGAAGGTTTGCTTCCCATCTACATCCTCAAAGGGGCTTGCTGGGCAGACTTGATGGGCCGTTTGGTCTTCTTCTGCCGTCATTTCTATGTTTCTGTGTTACATTTGCCGAGCTGCAGCGTGGTCCTTACACACCTTTTCCAGGTATTATTGTCTGGATGTGCAGGTTCGGGAATACGCAGCCTTTGCACATGCGGTTTTGACTGGACCGTGGGCAGCCTCCTGCCCTATTCAGGAGTAGCTTGGGTATATCCCACTGGTCCTGATTTAATCTATCTGGGTGCTAGGAAATGAGAACTTACTACTTACCTGATTTCCTTTTCCTTAATCCAGACAGAAGAATTCAGCTTCCTGCCCTTGGCTGCTGAATGATTGTGCTATGGTCCTCCTGCGTGGTTACGTTTTCCAAAGGTAACTTGAAAGTGTTAATCCAGTCCCTAGATTAGTGTTAATACATTCTTTGTCTGAGCTCAGTGTTTCCTATTGGCTGAGTACCGAAATGGTTATTGGTTATTAATAAAGTTTTTGCTAGTCTGTCCATAGCTTGCTTTTGAAAAGAATACTAGCATGCTGATGTCACTGCAGGAGTATATATATACTGAGGTGTCAGTTTGCTCTATCTCCATCTGCTGGTAGAGGTGCATAACCCACTGAATTCATCTGTCTGAGCAGTTTAGAAACACGTTCTGTATTTACATTGTATAAATAAGACAAAAGAAAACTAAAAATGGAATAAACAGCAATTACTAAAACAAGTATAAAACATACCAATATCAAAATAACTAATAATAAAACACACAAAAAATGACATAACTGCAATGACTCAAATTATAGACATAACTATAAATTTGTCTGTTATGAATATGAGTGTCACTTTGTAAACTGTTGTGATCTATAAATGGAATGACAGTATATAAAATGTCTAAATTGAGAAAATGCATCCAGAGGAACATATGACCTAGTTTAAAAAAAAAATTCTTTGCTTAGATTTTATAATTAAATGCTTTAGTACTAGAGGCTTTTAATTTTATAAGTGCTGTTACACTTGCTTCCATACAAGTTATTGCATTAAATATTTCTGTCATTAGGTTTGTTGAATAGAATTGTCTAGCTATGGGGTAGAGGCCAATGTTGAAAGAAAGTCATGGTGTGCTCTTTATTTCTTCTACTACCTCCAGATGTAAGAATTAGTAGTTCATTTAGTTTGGATGATAAAGTACGTGAGACAATTTTCTTATAAACTTATTGCAGTTCAGATGTGGCCATTTCTTAAAGAACCTATATATAAAATGTGTTGGAGCAGTGCAGGCACCTTTTAGAAGCTGTCTGTGGAAGAGAAGTTTTGAATTAACTAAATGCAGAAGTGAGTCTCCAGATTGAGCCACCTTCATTAGCTTTTAGTTACTTCTCATTTACAGGCTGTGCGCTGGTACCAGCTGCTGCCACTTGTGCATTCCAGAGTGAGAGAAGAGTGAGTGAGTGAACATGAGTGTTGGTGAGCGTGTGTGTGTGTGTATATATTTATGTGACTGTTTCATGGAGCAATTGGTTCAGGATCCAACGAGAGAAGGTATGCATCCTAGGGTACTGAAGGAACTAAAAAATGAAATTTCTGATCTATTAGTAAAAATTTGTAACCTATCATTAAAATCATCCATTGTACCTGAAGACTGGAGGGTGGCCAATGTAACCTCAATACTTAAAAAGGGCTCCAGGGGCGATCCGGGAAACTATAGACCAGTGAGCCTGACTTCAGTGCCAGGAAAAATAGTGGAAACTATTCTCAAGATCAAAATCGTAGAGCATATAGAAAGACATGATTTAATGGGACACAGTCAACATGGATTTACTCAAGGGAAATCTTGCTTAACAAATCTGCTTCATTTTTTTGAAGGGGTTAATAAACGTGGATAAAGGTGAACTGGTAGTTGTAGTGTATTTGGATTTCAGAAGGCGTTTGACAAAGTCCCTCATGAGAGGCTTCTAAGAAAACTAAAAAGTCATGGGATAGGAGGCAATGTCCTTTCGTGGATTACAAGCTGGTTAAAAGACAGGTAATAGAGTAGGATTAAATGGTCAATTTTCTCAGTGGAAAAGGGTAAACAGTGGAGTGCCTCAGGGATCTGTACTTGGACCAGTGCTTTTCAATATATTTATAAATTATCTGGAAAGAAATACGAGTGAGGTTGAATAATTTTGTATCATCCGCAAATTTGATAGAATAGTTAAATCCAAGTGGATTGTGATACATTACAGGAGGACCTTGCAAGACTGGAAAATTGGGCATCCAAATGGCAGATGAAATTTAATGTGGACAAGTGCAAGGTGTTGCGTATAGGGAAAAATAACCCTTGCTGTAGTTACACAATGTTAGGTTCCATATTAGGAGCTACCACCCAGGAAAAAGATCTAGGCATCATAGTGGATAATACTTTGAAATCGTCAGCTCAGTGTGCTGCAGCAGTCAAAAGCAAACAATGTTAGGAATTATTAGGAAGGGAATGGTGAATAAAACAGAAAATGTCATAATGCCTCTGTATCGCTCCTTGGTGAGACTGCACCTTGAATACTGTGTACGATTCTGATCGCCGCATCTCAAAAAAGATATAGTTGCGATAGAGAAGGGAAACCAAAATGATAAAGGGAATGGAACAGCTCCCCTATGATTTGTTATGCTATGTTATGTTAAAACTGTTCACCTTCAAGTCTTGCTGCTGACCATCCTTGTTATCTCTTCTCTGTCCCATTACTTTATGCCTGTTCCTGCATAGATCTTCTTTTGCTCTTATCTGTACTCCTACCCCCTGTTTAATGTATTTTCCACCTTCAGTTAGATGTGAACCGGTATGATATAACCACTAATACCGGTATAGAAAAGCTGTTAAATAAAATGATAAAGGGGATGGAACAGTTTACTTAGGGAGTAGCCACTTATTAATTGCATCAGTAGCATGGGATCTTCTTGGTGTTTGGGTAATTGCCAGGTTCTTGTGGCCTGGTTTGGCCTTTGTTGGAAACAAGGAAGCTGGGCTTGATGGACCCTTGGTCTGTGACCCAGCATGGCAATTTCTTATGTTTTTATGAGTGCAAGAATGAACGAATGAGAGGAGGGGAGAGTAGAAAATTAGTGCATGCACCTCCTCCCCTTTTGAACGAATCTATGGCAATTCCAGGATGACTGGAAATAAAAAATTCCCAGGTATGGAGAGTGGAAGGTTTAATATCTGCTGTTTTGAAAAAGGTTATTGCTGTTTGGGAGATTTAGAAAAAACTTCTGAGTTTAATTATTGGATGGTTCTATTCATCAGTTTTAAATATTTATTCCTTTTATTAGTATGGTTTTACTGTTACCATTGATGTCTTATATTTCTTGATTTTATTGTTGGATGCTTAGAGATTAATGGTGATGTTTATTTTCCATTACTGCACTGCACAGGGTCTGGCTTGTTGCAGTTTCCAGTTCACTTTTTGTCTGCAAGTTTCTTTTGATACTTATGGTCTGTATTTGGTGTGTGTTTGTGTGACCAAAGTGAGGTATTCTGTTAGTGTGTGGTTTCTGTGTAGGGATCTATAGCAGCTTGACTTGTTCTATTTTCCTAATTGGAGGTGTTTTGGTGTAATATTTTCAGTGTTGCTTTATCATAGGGTTGATAGTGCTAGCAGTTAGTGCTGTTTTGGTATGGGAGGTTGTATTGTAATCGTAATTGTTTATTAATGGCTTTCTGAGGGCTTCTTTCTGAATTAGTTGGACTGAATTCTGAGAGGGGCAGCTAAATGGAACCAGCAAGTCTCCTGGAGAAGTGAGGGTGCTGAGAAGAGGTGTGAAAGGGATATGGCAGCAGGAGGGTTGACAGCAAGCAAGATCTTAACATAATGATGAAGCAGTACTGGATTTGGGGGCACTTGCTGAGTTGAGTACGGGAGCAGCAGTAGAATGTGTGTGTGTGAGAGACAGGAGGAGGGTGGGTCTTTTGGGTCTTGAAGAGAGAAGGAGACTGGAGGAAGGAGTGAGGGGGTTTATTTCCCTTTGGTGGTGGGGAATGCTACTGTATGCTCTGGTTTTCTGACTCATATGAAAGGTTGGCCACCTCGACTCTATAGTAGTATATTAGGGGCTCAGGTGACCATCAGGGTACATCTGAGCTCATGCACGCATAGCATCGCTCATCTGGAGCAGGATATGCTGCTGCTGCAGGAGGTAGGATCATCACGGCAATAGTAAGGCCAGCAGCAAAGGCTCAGACTCTCCCAGTGAAAAAGAAAAAAGATGCAATGGCAGCAAGGCAGGTGGGGTTTCCCAGGCCACCTCAGCAGGAAGTGACCTGAAGTGAAAGGGGAGGTGTGAGAAAAGTAAGTGGGAGAATAGAAGGAAAGAGGAATGCCAGAGTGGGAGGACTGAGCGAAGCGCAAAGGTGGGAAGATAGGGTATGAGAGAGGAGGGAGAGAAGCGAAGGACAAGGGGAAAACACACCACCGACCTCCACCACTTCTCCCCCACACAGGAGTGAGGAGAGGGGGACCAAATTGGAGAGTGCCCCTACCCTATACTCATACACACAAAGGAGAGGCGAGGACAATGAAATGCCTTTCACTCATACCACTCCCCCCAGCATACTCATATACACAGGAGAGGGGAGGAAAAGACTACAAAGTGGAGAGTGCAAAGGGGAAGAAGTGAGTGGGGGGGCTGAGTGAGGTAGAGGGGAGACAGCAAAGAGGAGGGGGAGGCGAGGAGTGGGGGGGAGAGGGTGAAAGGGCATGCAGACACCCACCACTCCTATCCTTCCTCAAACACCATCTTCCTCCCTTGTTCCCTGCCACACAGACATGGGGTGAGGAGAAGGGGATAAAGTGCTCCAGCCAACCACATCACTACCCCCACCCCTATCCTCACCTATCCTTATCTTATTTGCACCACTTCCGACACTTACACACTGAGGGGTGTCTCAGGGAAGCGAGAGAGCGATAGTGGACAGTGCGAGGGAGTAAGAAAAAAACTAAACTACACACTCCTACTCACCATCCTGTGCCCCACCCACCTACCCAAATTGATACCTCCACCCCAACTCTCGCACACACAGGAATAAGGAGAGAGGGAAAGGTGTCCCCATTCATATACACACACACCCAGTTCCACCTCCACATTGACTCTCATACTTGCCACATACACATGGGGAGGAAGGAGCTGCTAAGTGGAGAATGGAAGGGAAGCAAGGGGGACAGAGTGGAGAGTATGAAAGGGAAAGTGTATACACCACCACCTTCTTACACACACCCAGGGTGAGGAGGGGACGACGACAAAGTGGAGAGTACAAGGGAGAGTACCCCCAGCCATATACATATCCCTCACTGGCAGGGTTTGCAATCAGCGTGAGCAGAGGTGCAGTTCCGAGTCATACCAAAAAAAACAAATTACAAGATTCTGAAAGAAAATCACCAGGCATTTATTTAAAGATTTAATTAATTTCTCCATCTTAAAAATGCCCTGGGTGAGGTATTTAAAAGCATGAGAAGTAGCCATGAGTTAAGCCTATGTATCTCTGCATTGAGGAATAATACCTAATGTCTTAATGTTTTATTTGATTTATATTCTGCCTTTCAGACACTTCAAAGCAGATTACATTCAGGTACTGTAAGTATTTCCCTGTCTCCAGAAGGCTGTTTGTACCTGAGGAAACGGAGGGTAAAGTGACTTGCACAAGGTCACAAGTAACATCAGTAGGATTTGAATCCTGGCTTCCCTGTTTTGTAGCCCACTGTTCTAACCATGGGATTTAAATGAATAAGTGCTGGTTTGGGCACAAAATTCAGCTACATCGAGAGTCAAATCTACGTACATAAAACGTGTGCACATTAGTTAGTCCTGGGGGAATTCTGCTCTACTGCAAATTCCGACCACCCTAAAGTGGCCGGTACCTCTATGGAATCTCAACCTAGTATTAGACTTCCTAGCGCGAAGGGGGCTTCTTTCAGACCAACACGTGGTCTGTCACCATGTCTCTTAACATTGAAGACATCCTTGGTGGTTCAGCTCGTTGCATCTCCGAACATCAGGCACTATCCTGTCGGGACTGTTGGGAACTGTTGCTTAGGTTTACGCCTAGAACCATACAACTGAGCATGGTCTCCTCTCTTACCGAAAGTGGTTTCCCAGTTTCACGTGAACCAAACCATCTCAAGACCATCCTCAGATGAACATAAGGACTCTGAAGACTCGCGTCTCCTTCGCCATCTAAATGTCGGCAGACTCCTAATCAGATAACTGAAAAGATCGGGACCTGTGCGCAAAACAGTCCACCTATTCATTCTTCGCAGCGGGAAGAAACAAGGGGAAGCGGCATCGCAGGCGATCATAGCCCGCTGGATAAAAGTAGTCAAGGCGACCTACATAAGAGGCAGGAAAGCCCTTACCTCTACATTCTATGAGGGCCCAGGCAGTGTCCTGGGCAGAAACCAAGCTGCTGTAACCCGCCGAGATTGGCCGAGTGGTGACGTGGTCCTCTATACACACCTTTCCCAGGTTCTACCGCCTGGATGTTCAGGCCCAGGAGGACGCAGCCTACACAAGGGCAGCACTAAGTGTGCCATGGGCAGCCTCCCACCCTGTCTGGGAGTAGCTTTTGTACATCCCATTGGTCCTGAGTCCATCTGGCTACACGCTAGGAAATGGAGAAATTACTTACCTGATAATTTTGTTTTCCGTAGTGTAGACAGATGGACTCAGCATCCCACCCAAGGCTGCCCCAGAAAACGAGAACCTCAGGTAGCAAACCTAAAGACTAAGTAAATACGGGTAAGCCATGGCCTATCCCTAGTTCAAGATATCTAAACCTGTCTGTTGTCGGCATTAATTGGTTGAGTGCACGGACGGTCTCCAGTGTGAAAATCAGTGCAAACCATTTCAAGTTTAATCAAGTTACTTAAGTAAACATATATCCACAATGGCTTTTTGAGGAGAATACTGAAGAGCTAAGCTTACTGCACGGGTATATGTAGAGTGACGTCAGCTTTGAAATCTGACTCAGTCTCCCATCTGCTATCAGGAGAGCACAATACCATTGGTCCTGAGTCCATCTGTCTACATTAAGGAAAACAAAATTATCAGGTAAGTAATTTCTCCATTACTTAAAGACTGTCATGTAAATTGTGTTATTTTGACCAATATAAAGTTTGTAGAATTTTGCAGAATTGAAAGTTTTTGTTTGCAGAATTTAAAATGTTTTTGCGCAGAATTCCCCCAGGAGTACCTGGGGGAATTCTGCAACTTATTACATCATAGAATTACTTATTACATTGAAATTACTGAGGCCGAATAACCTCTTTTGCAGGTGTGCCGTTTCAAGGGCCAAGCCATAAGAGAGAATTGTGATGGATCTTACATCAGCACTGGACCTTGCCAAAGAAGATCCCACTTATTTGGCAGAGCCAATGGGGCTCTGTCCAGGACTTTTTTTCAGATTTGCATACCAGGGCCGCCTCTGCCAATCTGGGACCACTGGGATGACCAGGAATGGGATGGTTTGCCGCTGCCTTTATTGTCCCGCCTATAAGAGGCCATAATGGCAAGATATGCAGTGGGCTGAGCCTTGGCCATGGGCACAAGATTGTATCTATGCCTTTGGACCCTAGCTCTGCTTCGCAACTGAAAATGTCAGCTTTGTCTTTCACACATGTCACACCATTAGGTCTGAACTTGAGACCTCCACCACCTCATTATCTAAAACTTTTTTGTGGACCCAGTGCCCATTCTCCAGGGTCCAGCCTGTTCCTGCTGAGATAATCGACTTGCAGGTTCTTTTCTGCTATAGAAGCTGCTGAGAGGCGGAGAAGATGTTCTTCCTCCCCTTTGAGCAGCCAGGCTGCTTCCAGGCCTTGCGAGGGGCTTAGAGTGTTCCTTTGCCTGTTAACGTATGCCACTGCCATTGTCTGAAAAAACTGGCTGCTTTCCCCCTTATTAGCAGGAGGAAGCATTTCAGAGCAAGCTGTATGATGCTTGTTTTTAACCTCTTTATTGAATAAGATATCTCCTGACCAGTGTCCTTGGGCTAACTGGCCCTGGCAGTGTGCACCCCTCTTCACGCTGGCATCCGTTTGTGACCACTACCCAGTCAGAGGGTTCTAGGGTTATCTTTGTAGATGTTTGAAGGCTGAGCCATCCAGTTCAGGCTGCTCCTTTCTCTTGATGGGACCCAAAGTTGGCACTGGTAGTCTGAGTGGCAACCAGCATGATAGTAGAGCATGCTGGAGGCGCCACATGTGGGTCCTTCCCTATGGGACCATGTCCTGCGTTGATGCCTTAAGGCTTCGAAGGTGGAGGAAGTCCTGTACTCTGTATGCTTCCTGAGTGTGAAACATTAGAACCTAGTCTATTAATTTGGACACTTGGGCCAATGTAAAAAAAAAACCCAAACAAAAACCTACTCTTGCTTTGTGTTGAAGTGTGCTCCTTGGAATTCCAGTGTCTTTGACAGTTCTAAACTGTTCTTTGAGAAATTCACTACCCAGCTTAACTGATGGAGGAGGCGTGATGGTTCTCCTGAGCCGACTTGGTTCTCAAGTCAGTTGTCTAGTTACGGGTGTACCATAATGGTCTGCATATGGTGGTTGCTACCACCCTCTTGACCTTGGTGAACATCATGGGAGCTGCCGCTAGGATGAAAGGCAGCACTTGAAACTGAAAATACTTGCCCAGTATGCAGACCCTTAATAGGTTCTAATGGGACACCTGGATGGGATTATGGAAATAAGCTTCCATTAGGTCCAGGGATGCCAGGTATTCTCCTGGCCTTATTGAAGCTATCACTGACTTTGTCTACATTGTAGGGGATGTGTAGGTATCTGATCCATCTTTTTTTTTTTGGGACCACAACATATATTGTGTAAGTGCTGTAGCCCCTCTTTTGTGGGGGAACTAGGACACTTGCTTGTAGGTTCTGTAATATTTGTTAGTGTCCCCTTGACTGCCTCTTTTGAGAGGGGAGACCACAAAGACCTTTGGGACAGTTGTTTTTTTTTGTGTGTTCGAGACCATAGCCTCTTTCCATGATGCTGTCTGTGTTTCCATAGGTAACAACAACAAAGTTGTAGATACAGTGATCATTCTCTGGTTTGGAAGCTGACAGATTTGCTCTAATCAAGTTTGTTCAATAACAATTAGATACTGTACAGGAAATAATTGTTTACAATATTTCAGGGTTTTTCTTAATTGATGAGGCTTTTTTGTAAAGAGGGATCACTACAAACAGGTTCTAGGAGCCCAGCAATCATCCTGTCCAATAGCCATTGCTGTTTAGGGTTTTGAATAATTTGCTTATGTTAAGCACAGGCTTTTTGGATCATCATTGTTCATGCCCTTGTTGTGCGTACGACTCCTGTTATGAAAAAATGGTCTAGGGTTTGGCAACTAAGATTTAATGCACAAAAAAAAAGTGCATAGTTATGCATTTAAGATGCAAAAATTCAAGGGAGAGGTACAGTATTGGAGGTGAAATTCTTTTAAGCACAAAAGAAGAGTGGGATCTGGGGGTGATTGTATCTGATGATCTTAAGGTGGCCAAACAGGTGGATAAACTGACAGCAAATATCAGAAAGATGCTTGACTGTATAAGAAGAGGAATGGTCAGCAGAAAAAGGAAAGTGACACTGTCCCTGGTGAGACCTCTTTTGGCATACTGTGTAGAAATCTGGACTATGCACCTTCAACAGGGTATAAACAGGATGGAGTCTGTCCAGCAGTGCCAGGAAAAATAGTGGAAAGTGTTCTAAACATCAAAATCACAGAATATATAGAAAGACATGGTTTAATGGAACAAAGTCAGCATGGCTTTACCCAGGGCAAGTCTTGCCTCACAAATCTGCTTCACATTTTTGAAGGAGTTAATAAACATGTGGATAAAGGTGAACCGGTAGATATAGTATACTTGGATTTTCAGAAGGCGTTTGACAAAGTTCCTCATGAGAGGCTTCTAGGAAAAGTAAAAAGTCATGGGATAGGTGGCGATGTCCTTTCATGGATTGCAAACTGGCTAAAAGACAGGAAACAGAGAGTAGGATTAAATGGGCAATTTTCTCAGTGGAAGGGAGTGGACAGTGGAGTGCCTCAGGGATCTGTATTGGGACCCTTACTGTTCAATATATTTATAAATGATCTGGAAAGAAATACGACGAGTGAGATAATCAAATTTGCAGATGACACAAAATTGTTCAGAGTAGTTAAATCACAAGCAGATTGTGATAAATTGCAGGAAGACCTTGTGAGACTGGAAAATTGGGCATCCAAATGGCAGATGAAATTTAATGTGGATAAGTGCAAGGTGATGCATATAGGGAAAAATAACCCATGCTATAATTACACGATGTTGGGTTCCATATTAGGTGCTACAACCCAAGAAAGAGATCTAGGTGTCATAGTGGATAACACATTGAAATCGTCGGTTCAGTGTGCTGCGGCAGTCAAAAAAGCAAACAGAATGTTGGGAATTATTAGAAAAGGAATGATGAATAAAACAGAAAATGTCATAATGCCTCTGTATCGCTCCATGGTGAGACCGCACCTTGAATACTGTGTACAATTCTGGTCGCCACATCTCAAAAAAGATATAATTGCGATGGAGAAGGTACAGAGAAGGGCTACCAAAATGATAAGGGGAATGGAACAACTCCCCTATGAGGAAAGACTAAAGAGGTTAGGACTTTTCAGCTTGGAGAAGAGACGACTGAGGGGGGATATGATAGAGGTGTTTAAAATCATGAGAGGTCTAGAACGGGTAGATGTGAATCGGTTATTTACTCTTTCGGATAGTAGAAAGACTAGGGGGCACTCCATGAAGTTAGCATGGGGCACATTTAAAACTAATCGGAGAAAGTTCTTTTTTACTCAACGCACAATTAAACTCTGGAATTTGTTGCCAGAGAATGTGGTTCGTGCAATTAGTATAGCTGTGTTTAAAAAAGGATTGGATAAGTTCTTGGAGGAGAAGTCCATTACCTGCTATTAAGTTCACTTAGAGAATAGCCACTGCCATTAGCAATGGTTACATGGAATAGACTTAGTTTTTGGGTACTTGCCAGGTTCTTATGGCCTGGATTGGCCACTGTTGGAAACAGGATGCTGGGCTTGATGGACCCTTGGTCTGACCCAGTATGGCATTTTCTTATGTTCTTATGTTCTTAGAGGATGGCTACCAAAATGGTCAGTGGTCTTCTTTCTAAAGCATATGGAGATATAAATCTTTTAAATAAATGTCTAGCCCACCCTTCCAGGGATCAATGTGGGGTACAGTAAAAACATCCATAATATCTCAAACAAGTGACATAAAAAATAATTACCGAAAAAGAAAAATTGACAAAAATGGCTGTAAGCAGATCATAAAAGTGACTCAGCTGTCAGGATTATAGGCTGTTTGAAATAGGTATGCCTTTAATGCTTTCCTAAAGAACTTGGTGTCAGAGATGGAATGTATTTCTTTAGGGAGAGAATTCCACAGGGTGGGACCAGTTGTCAAGAAGGTACATTCCCTTGTTTCATCAAGCTTGGCTAATCTGGTGGAGGGAATGTCCAGCAGTCCATTGCTTGCAAATCTTAATGAACGGCAGGGTGTGTACAATTTCACTGAGGCAGTAATCCAGGGTGATGAAAGAGGGTTCAGTAGGGTATATACTGTAGCCAATTTGTACTGAATGCAATAGATAGGAAGCCAGTGGAGAGCCTGCAATACCGGGGTAATATGATCATGTAAAGGTGCATTTGTTAACAGATGAGTAGCAGAGTTTTGTATTTGAAGCATATGAATTGCATATGCTGGAAGGCTGGTGAAAAGTGTTAGAATAGTCAAGCTCAGAGAGTAAAAGATATTGAAGTACTGTGCAAAATTCTGAGAGATCTAGAAGAGGTTTCAAGTGCTTTAACAGATGAAATTTGAAAAATGAGGATTGAGTAAGAGCTTTAATATAATCATGCATAGATAAAAAAAAGAATCAATGATTACACCAAGGTTCCAGACAGAATGTGAAATGACAATCTCCTGGTCCTTGAAAAAGATATCAGGCGTTTTTGTGATGGGGAAAAATTGAAAGACTGATTTCAGTTTTATTAATGTTTAAGGCAAGCCTGTTATGTTTTGACCAGGCATGAAGAGAGGATAGACATAGTGATCGAAACTGCTCAGTTTGTGACCAAGAAGACTTTAATGGAAAGAGAAATTGTAGTGTGCCCCAAGGCTTGCTAAGAGACAGCATGGAGGGATCAAGGTAGATGTTGAACATAGCTGCCGAGAGTGCTGAGCATTGGGGTACCTTGGAGGAAAGAGTGAGCTATGAAGAGATGCTTAGAACTAAGGTTGACTTGTTGAGATCAGCCAGTTAGCCCAGTGAACCATGATGGAACAATACCAATAAAGCCCAAAGAACCTAGATGAGAGAGAAGAATAGAGCGATCAATAGACATACTGAAGATACACTATGTCAAATAGAATGAGAACAAAAGAGGTTCTACTATTAAACCTCGCCCTTCACAAGAGTACTTGTGGAGGGTGAGGTGTCAAATGGTGAGAGTAATGGTGTCAAAACTAGTGAGCAGCAGCATTTTTGGTGTTTTTGTGAAAACCGAACTGAGATTGATTTGAGAATTGTGGGCATCCAAGAAGACTAATCATTGCTGAAGCACTGCATTTTCAACAGTTTTTGCTAGATATGAAAAGGGCAAGTAGGGCGGTAGTTTATCTGTGTTTGGTCTACTGAAAATTTTTTCAATGTCGGGCGAACAGAAGCTCTCTTTAAAGTATCAGGTAGAATACCCGATGAACGTGATCAGTTTCCCAATCTGATGATAAAGCTTGCTGTTTCAACTCTTAGTAATTTTCATGAGAGCGGTTTAATGGACTTGTGGAAGAATTTAGACTATTGATAATATGAAGGATTTTGGCTTCCAACCCTGTTTCAAAACTACCCCAACTCGCTCCATCTACAAAAGGTTATCATTGGATTGTACAGAGAGATTGTCAAATGAAGCCCTGATCGAAGTGTCTTTATCAGGATACTATTTGCAAATGTCAGCCAAATTTGATCCGAGGAAATGAACTGGCACATTATTGGAGGTTGCAGTTGGACTGATAATTTAACAGAATTGAATAACTCTCTGGGATTATTAAATGAAGTGGATAATTTAAAGAAAAGCCTTTTTTTTTTTTTTTTTTTTTTTAGCCATAATAGAAGATTGATGCAGTGACAGTAATGAACAGTAATTGAGTAGGTGGTTGTTTAATAGCATTTATCAATCACCTTACTTTTAAAAATGCCCAAAGTGATGTACAATTGTAAAACAAAATATAAAGTACAAAATATCTCTAGCAATTGCTGGTGCCCACTTTCTCCAACAGTTATTTCTACCAAATCACAATTGTTGCATTTAGAGACTCTAGCAAGTATTTTATCAACCCTTTATAATTGGTCATTGAATATTATGGCTATAAACCATGTTTTCAATCTCTTCTGGAAACGTTTCATATCAGTTTCTGCTCTTTACATCAAATGGAAGACTGTTCCACAAAATTGTAAGAGAAGCCAAAAAAGATCTGTTAAAACAGTTTCAAAATAACCAAACGTTTTAGGTGGTACCAGCTGTACTAGATGTTTCCCTACCGAAAGAAAATGTCTTCCTGCCTCATACCTTTTCAAACATTTAAATTTACATCGTGCCTCCACCAGCAACCAATGTAATTGCAAATTTTGAATTAATTGCAATTTTTGTGTTATCTTAATTGGTAACCTTAAATAGGTGGCATTACAGTAGTCTATATGACTCAAAATTAAGGCAGCATACTACTGTTCGCAGGGCTTGCAAATCCAAATACAATTTCAATTGTTCTATCATTTTCAATTTCCAGAATGTACTTTTAGCAACTTGTGCTATTTTCTTCTCCATGTTCAATTTTTTTTTCTAACTTTACTCCCAGTGACCTAACTTCCTCCTTAGGCGGCAGCTCTAGTTTTCCTAACTTAGAGCAATCCTCAAGTCCTCATTCCCAAGTTTCAAAGCTTCTGTCTTTGAAGTGTTTTAAAACCAATCTATTCTCTCTCAACCAATTCAAACACCCCCATAATCATTTTATTTAAATGTACCATAGATTGACATATGTAGGGGCCCAACACCACTTCCATTCAGACCTTCTCACTGATCTCTTTTGGAGTTGTAGGTCATGAATAAACTAGTAAAAAATTTTGGATCTTTTTCTCAAAAAAAAAAAAAATAATAATTTTTTTTCTTAGGTGCCAAATTATCTAGAACACCATTAAGTGAAGAGTCCCAAAGTGTTAATAACCCATTGGGAGCTTCATCGGGTGGGTTGTTTAGTAATGGAATAAACTGGTGTATATCATCGGGGATTAATGAAATCCCTTTTAAAGTTAATAGAGGGTATATTTGGATTAACAGGATTACCCTGAAACAGAGAGAGAGTGAAGGAGATTAAGAAGTGGGTGACACATTTGCAATAGATATAGAGTATACTAGAGGATTAATAAACACCAAGTCTAATGAACACAGTCTGTTTCAATCCACATACTGTCATTGTATCAAGAAAAGTTATGGTAGCATGGGATGGATTAGGAATGTTAGTTTTGGAGGTTAAGGTCACTAAGGATTACAGTTTTAGTAAGGCCTATATTTATATTTACAAGTAACTCAATAAAAGGAGCTGAATTGTAAACTAAACAGATGCATAAAGTACTCTTATTTCAGAAGTACAACTTTGTTAGGGGTGTGGGGGAGCTAACAAAGTACATTTTTGAAAAATTGAGATGGCTTTTATAAAAAAAAAAAAAAATTGCTAAACCTCTTCCCCCTACATATGGGGCGAGACTGAAAAGCATATGAGTAATTAGGTGGGCAACGGCTATTGAGAACAGGTATCTTGTAGCTCTTTAACCATGATTCAGGTATATATAAACAATCGGCAGTGGTGGAGCAGAGTGGATTTTTTTTTTAAGCTGACTGAGTGTTCACTAATAGGCATACTAATGCAGTTGAGAGTAGTAAGGAGTGAGATGGTTATAACGGAATAGGTATTAAAGCAGTTCCGGAAGAAATTGGTCTCTTGTGGAGGGCGAGGCAGTCGGGGCCAATACCTTGGCCAATAATCATTGGAATTATTTTACTGGTGGTAGTATCAGGTAAGTTAATGGCTTCTTCAGAAATAAGCATGGTCCAGGTGAAATAGGAGGCAGCTAACAGAATGATATAGAAGAAGGTGGGGAGCAGAAATGGGGCAGGCCCCTTTGTTGTGCTCCTTCATATGCGCAACAGAGGTGCTCACGGCCCTGTATTCAAGGGCTGTTGCCCTGATGATGACACAAGGGAGTGGGACCTCAACTACAGAGCTGGAAGCCCTGGGCTAGGACCCGGAGGGCTGTTAACTGGCAGAGCGTTGGACCCCAGATGAAACAGGGACCAGCTAAAGAGACCAAGCAGGGGTATACATGTTTAGACTTAAAGATCTAAACACATATATACCCTAGACCAGGGATGGTGAACTCCAGTCCTCGAGTGCCACAAACAGGTCAGGTTTTCAGGATATCTACCATGAATATGCATGAGAGAGACTTGCATACAAATCTCATGGTATGAGGGTTAAAGGGAGTAGACTCTGGTGTAATTTTAGAAATATTTCTTTACAGAGAAGATGGATGTGTGGAATGGCTTCTCTAGTGGAGGTGGTGGAGGTAAAAACAGTATGTGAATTCAAGAAAGCATGGATTAAATACAAGGGGTTTCTAAGGGAGTGAGGGAATAATTGAGTGAATGGACAGACTAGATGGGTCATACAGTGCTTTTCTGCTGTCATGTTTCTATATTTTGTATTTCTGTTGTGTGCTGATGGATGGAGCTGCTATTATATTTTGAGGATTCCAAATCTTGGGAGTGGCGTAAAGACTGCAATCTTGCTGTAAAAAAAAATGCAGCAGCTGTATCTGATCAGATTTACTATTGGCTTCTTGCTTCATGGTTTTTGTTAAAGTACGGTATGCTTTGAGTGCTTAGAACACGAGAAACAGAAGCCATAAAATGGATCTTATTTGACCTTGCTAACTTAGCCCAGCCCAATAACAAATGCCTCATTCTATCAAGTCTTATTTTAAGACTGGATATAAAAGTTGCTCTGTAATCAGTTATCTTTCATGGCAGTATGTTCTTTGTATGTGACTAATCTGTTCTTTTCATTATTTCTTCCATTTCGTTGTTCCTCTTGAATCTGCCCCCTTTCACCCTCATCCCATGACCCCTTGATCATTTTAATAGCCATCCTCTGGTCTTACTCTAACCAGTTTGATATCCTTTTGAAGATGCGGTCTTCAGAATTGTAGACATTATTTCAAATGAGGTCTCACCAGGGATCTACAGTTGTGCTCATAAGTTTACATACTCTTGGCAGAATTTGTAAGGTGTAGCATTTTAAGAAAACATGAGTAATCAAACAAAACACATCTGTTTAATTTGAAACACATTAAAAATATTATGCGTGACAGAATAGCATAATCATTAAACCTTAGCAATAAAGGAAATAATAAAATGGTCCTGTTCAAAAGTTTGCATACCCTTGAAAGTTTGGGTTGATAATATACACTCAGGTTGGCGCACACACAGGTTGAGATGGTAATGAAGGGTAGGTATACACATGTGCCTTGTTTGATTGTAATTGGTGTCCATGTATAAATAGTTAGATTCTTAGCTCTTGAGAAACCCTTTTGTGTATTTCATCCAGGGCTGCTCTGACTTAAGTGGTTACTGAAGCATGGGTAAAGAAAAAAACTGTCAAAGGATCTGCGAGCAAAAGTAGTTCAACTTTTATAAATCGGGAAAAGGATATAAAAAAAATCAGAAAATGCCAATGGTACTGTTCAAACTGATCAAGAAATGGAAAGTTATGAGTTCTGTTAATAACAAGCTATGTCAGGTAGACCAAGAAAGATTTCAGACACAACTGCCACGAAAATTTGAGGGGTATGCAAAGAAAAACCCACAAGCAACTTTTACTGAAACAAAGTAGTGTGGGTGTTTCTGCATGCACAATAAGGAAATACTTGAACAAAAATGGGCTGCATGGTAGTGTAGCCAGAAAAAAGCATTGCTGCACTAATGCACAAAACATCCTGCTTACAATATGCCAAACACAGAGAAGCCTCAAAACTTCTGAATAAAATAATTGGGAGTGATAAGACCAAAATTGAACTTTATGGTCACAACCATAAACGATATGTTTGGAGAGGACTCAACAAGGTCCTTGAAGAGAAGCACACCATCCCTATTGTTTTGGTGGGTTTAATCAAAATTGATGGCAGGATGAATGCATCTTAGAAGATTTTGGAGGAGGATTTGCATGCATTTGGCCAGGAAGCTGTGCATGGGGGTGCACTTGGACTTTCTAATATGACAATGATCGAAATATAAGGCCAAGCTGGCAGCAGAAAAAAGCAAAGGTTCTGGAGTGGCCATCACAGTCTCCTGACCTCAGTATCACTGAGCCACTTTAGGGAGAACTCAAAAATGCAGTTCATGCTAGACAACCAAAGAATTTATAGGATCTGGAGACCCTTTGCCAAGAGGAATGGACAGCTGTACCACACGAGAAAATAAGAGGGCCTCATTCACAATTATCACAAGACTGCAAGCCATCATTGATGCAAAAGGGGGCAATGCACGATATTAAGAGCTAAGGGTATGCAAACTTCTGAACAGGATCATTTTATTTCTTTTATTGCAATGGTTTGTTTGATTTTGCTATTCTGTGATGCCTTCTAGTTTAATTTGAAACAAATTTAAAAATAAGATGTGTTTTGTATGATTACTTATGTTTTCTTAAAATGCTATACATCTTACAAATTCTGCCAGGAGTATGTAAACTTATGAGCACTCTTTTTTTTTCCTGATCATTCTTCTTCCTATGTGCCAAGCTTTTTTCTGGCTTTTGCCATCACTTTATCCACTTATTTTTCCACCTTAAGATCATCAGATACATTCACTCATAGACTTCATTATTTTGTGCTTAGAAGAACTTTGCCTCCAGGCTTTAATTTCTAATCAGCCCAAAAACGTGTACAGAAAGCAGAAAACACTGCTTTTTGTGCACCCTCTGACCTAATATCCTAGTGATACTCAATTTTAACGGTGTCCGTTTTTCCTAACCGATGGCTGTCAGTGGGTTTGGAAAACCGACGCATGTAAAATTGAGCGTTTGGTTTCCTAAACCCGCCGACAGAGCCACCTCCCCTGGGCCAAGGAGGTGCTAGGGGCATGTAATTGTCCCTAGCACCTCCTTTTAGTGCAACCCCTCATTTAAATACAGGATTGCGCTCCCAGGAGAGGTGGCTGGGCACATTTTGGGAGAGCGGGTGCTCAACATGGAGCACCCATTCTCCCGCATTTCTTACTGAATTGGCCTGCTTATGCATTACTTTGCATTTTTTTTAGCATTAAATCTTAGCTTTCAGTCTCAAAATCATTCTTCAAGCTTTGCTAGATCTCTCCTTATGTTTTCCACATCTTCCTGGTTGTCTACCCTGTTGCAGATTTGGTATCATCAGCAAAAAGACAAACCTTTCCTGACAATCTTTCTGCTATGTCACTCATGTTGAAAAGACCAGTCCCTGAGGCACACCACTAGTAATGTTCACTTCCTCAGAGTGAACTCCATGTATCACTACCCTTTGTTACCTCCCACTCAACCAGTTTCTAATCCAGTCATTCATTCTAGGTTCCATACCAAGGGTGCTCAATTTATTTATAAGTGTTCTGTGTGGAACCATGTCAGAGGCCTTACTGAAATCCAAGTACACTATGTCTAGCTTTCACTTGATCCAGCTCTCTGGGCTTTTAAATGGCAGATGTAGTTTTAATGTGGATAAATGCAAATAATGCATGTAGGAAAAAATTATCCCAATTACAAATACACACTACTGGGTTCTGTGTTGGGAGGCACCAGCCAAGAAATGGACCTCAGAGTCCTTGTGAATAATAACTTGAAATCTTCTGCTTAGTGTGGTGGTGGTCAAAAAGACAAATAGAATGTTGAGAATTATTTGGAAAGAAACAGAGAATAAAAGTGAAATTATCATAAAGCCTTTGTATAGATCCATGGCGCGACCGTACCTTGAGTATAGTGTGTGGTTCTGGTCTCCCTTTCTCAAAAAAGACGTAACTGACATAGAAAAGGTATAGAGAAGGACGACAAAAATGATAGAGGATGGAAAAGCTCCATTATGGAGAAAAGTTAAAAAGATTAGGGCTTTTTAGCTTGGAAAAGAGGCGACAGAGAGGATATGATTGAAACTTATAAAACCATGAGTGGGGTCTCGAATGGGCAGAGAGGGAACAGTTATGTACCATTTCAGATAACACTAGGGCTAGGGAACACCCCATAAAATTAGTTACTGGCAAATGTATTTATTTTTTCACTCTATGCACAATTAACTTGTGGAATCTGTTGCTCGAAAGAGGGTTGGACAAGTTCCTGAAGGAAAAGTCCATGAATGGTTATTAGCCAAATGGACTTGGAAAACCAGCGGTTCTGCCTGGGAGTGTGATACGAGAAATAAATCAATTGTTGGGGATCTGACAGGTACTTGTGACCTGATCTGGCCACTATTGGAGACAGAATGCTGGGCTCGATCGACCTCCTCCTGACCCGCATAACATTTATGTTCTTATGCTTTGTGCCCTGGCCCATGGAGGTTGGTGTGCTACACTATTTTTGTTAATATCAGTGTGCCTTGGACTTGAAAAGTTTGTGAAACATTGAAATGGATTTACCAAGTCGATAAATACTTCTTCCTTGGCCATATTCAAATGCAGTTTAAAAACTCGCCATATTGAGCCTGCTTTTAAATCCTGACCATTTCTCTACAATAAATGCATGTCCTATAGACCAGAGGTTCCCAAATAGCCAGCTGGGTTTTCAGGATATCTACAGTGAATATGCATGAGGGAAAACCTGACTGCCTGGGGGTCCTCCAGGATAGGTTTGGGAACCACTGCTATAGACTTTTTTTTTTTTTTTTGGTCTTGGCTAGATTTTAAGCTCCATGAAAGGATTGTTTCTTAAGTTTAACTGTATAGCACTGTATATTTCTAGTAGTGCTTTAGAAATTATAAATAGTAGTAGTAATTTTGTTCCTCGGGGGAGATTAATATTTCGTAAGATCATGCCATATTGGGTCAGACCAAGGGTCCATCAAGCCCAACATCCTGTTTCCAACAGTGGCCAATCCAGGCCATAAGAACCTGGCAAGTACCCAAAAACTAAATCTATCCCATGCTACTGATGCTAGTAATAGTAGTGGCTATTTTCAGGTCAACTTAATAGCAGGTGATGGACTTCTCCTCCAAGAACTTATCCAATCCTCTTTTAAACCCAGCTACATTAACTGCACTAATCACATCCCCTGGCAACAAATTCCAAAGTTTAATTGTGCGTTGAGTGAAAGAACTTTTTCTGTTTAGTTTTAAATGTGCCACATGCTAACTTCATGGAATGCCTCCTAGTCCTTCTATTATCCGAAAGAGTAAATAACCGATTCACATCTACCCGTTCTAGATCTCTCATGGTTTTAAAAACCTCTATCATATCCCCCCTCAGCCATCTCTTCTGTAAGCTGAACAGTCTTAACCTCTTTAGTCTTTCCTCATAGGAGAGCTGTTCCATTCCCCTTATCATTTTGGTCGCCCTTCTCTGTACCTTCTCCATCACAACTATATCTTTTTTGAGAAGCGGCAACCAGAATTGTACACAGTATTCAAGGTGCGGTCTCACCATGGAGCGATACAGAGGCATTATGACATTTTCAGTTTTATTCACCATTCCCTATCTAATAATTCCCAACATTCTGTTTGGTTTTTTGACTGCCGCAGCACACTGAACCAATTTCAATGTGTTATCCACTATGACGTCTAGATCTCTTTCTTGGGTGGTAGCTCCAATATGGAACCTAACATTGTGTAACTATATAGCATTTATTTATTTTATTTATTTTTAATTTTTATATACCGAAGTTCTTGTAAGAACTACAAATCACTCCGGTTTACATAAAACGATGAACTGCCCAAAAGGGAAAGGGGCTTTACATGGAACCATAGAACAGATGGAACAATATAACCGAATGTCAATTTAACATAGTAATAAATAAATATAATATGTACAGTTTAACTATTTAATGTAGAAATAATGACATAATAAAGCTACAATATAAATACAATAAAAATATGAGGAACTTTTGGACTCAGAGTTTGTTGTACAGTTGCAAAGTCATGATAGTAAAACTTGGTGAGGTATCCATAATTTGGGGGATACCTCATATTTAGGAAGTCCTCCCGTCTAAGTAGCATTGAGAGTCTGGGAAAGCTTGTTGGAAAAGCCAGGTCTTCAGTCTTTTTTTGAACTCTTGATGACTGGGTTCTAGTCTTAGATCTGGGGGGAGCGCGTTCCACTGGTGGGGGCCTGCTGAAGATAGTGCTCTTTTGCTCAATGATGATTTTACTTGTGGGACATGCAGTGTTCCTTTGTATGCGCTTCTAATTGGTCTGGAAGATGTATGCGGTTGAAGTTGAGAGCTTAACATGATAGGAGCCAGTTTGTATGTCGCTTTGTAGACGAGTGTGAGTACCTTATAGAGTATCCTGTGTTTAATAGGAAGCCAATGTAGGTTACGAAGGATTGGGGTGATATGATCTTTTTTGTTAGAGTTTGTGAGGATTCTAGCAGTGGAATTCTGTACCATCTGTAATGGTTTGATGGTGTTGATGGGTAGACCTAGCAGAAGGGAGTTGCAATAGTCGCGCTTAGATAATATGATGGATTGCAGTACTAGCCTGAAGTCGGAGAAGTAAAGGAGGGGTTTAAGTTTTTTGAGGACTTGCAGTTTGTAAAAGCAGTCCTTTGTGGTAGTGTTTACGAACTTTTTTAGGTTTAGATGGTTGTCTAGCCAGGCTCCAAGGTCTCTGACGTCAGGTGAGAACATGCTATTTGAGTTTGGTGGAGAGAGGCTAGATGAGATTGTAAGGGGGTCCTGGGAGACAATGAGCATTTCGGTTTTATTGGCATTCAATACTAAGTTGAGGCTTGAGAGTAAGTCTTTAATAGGCTGTAGGCATTCGTTCCAGTATGTGATGGTTTTTTGAAGGGATTCTGTAATCGGGAGAAGGATTTGTATGTCGTCTGCATAGAGGTAATGGGTAAGCTTGAGGTTTGAGAGTAGGTGGCAGAGAGGGAGGAGGTAGATATTGAAGAGGGTGGGTGAAAGTGAGGATCCTTGCGGGACTCCTTGATCTGTAAGGACTGGATGCGATTCTTTGTTGTTTATCCTAACTTTGTAGAATCTGTTGCTTAAGAAGGACTGAAACCATCTGAGAGCTGTGCCTTTGATCCCTATATTGGCTAGTTGGTCAATAAGTATAGTGTGTTTTACCGTGTCAAACGCAGCAGACAGATCAAGAAGAACAAGCAGGTAAGATTGTTTTTTCTCCAGATTAACGAGGATGGTGTCAGTGAGAGATAATAAGAGAGATTCGGTGTTTAGGAGTTTTCGGAAACCATATTGAGCCGGGGATAGAATGTTATGATCTTCCAGATATTCTGACAGTTGCTTGTTGACAATTTTCTCCATCAATTTGGCGATGAGCAGTAAGTTTGCGATAGGTCGAAAGTTAGCTGGGTCCGATGGAGAGGAGTTTAGTTTTTTTAGTAATGGTTTGAGGATTGCCAATTTTAACTGGTTAGGAACTAAACCTTGAGAAAGGGATGTGTTGTTAATTTCTGCAATTGGTTTTGAGATGGTGTTTGGTATAGCGATGAGGAGATTTGTTGGTAATGGGTCTGATGGGTGGGAGGATGGTTTGAGTTTCTTGAGTGTATTTTCTATCTCCAGTGAAGAAGTGAGCTCAAATGAATCCAGGCTTGTGTTTTGTTGAGGCAGGGCTATGAGATGGTGTGTTGGGGTGAGGCTGTTGGTTGTGATTGAATGGGTAAGGTTGGTGATTTTTGTCTTTAAGTAGTTGGCGAGTTCGTTTGCTTTGTTGAGAGCTTGGTGGTCTGGGATGGTGGGAGGAGATGGTTTGGTTAAAGAGGAACAAATATAACATCTTATGGGTAACCCAAAGGTATAATTCTTGTAGATAAATAATATATAAATACCTGTGTATATTTTAACTCTATTTTATTATTAATCTTTTAATTTAACACATATACAATCCACAAATTTATGTTAAAACCAATACTATCACTCATACCACATTCACACATACACAATCACATAACATAGAAAAATATTGCACCTAATTCTAATACAACAGTTCACCTATTACCAACATATTAAAATACATCCAAAATTGTTACAATCAGATAGCACCAATTTTATATTGTTATATTTCATTTATCATCCAATCCACCCTTATTTCTTATTAATCTCCCTCTAGATATTCTTTGTTATTAGAAAAACTCCCTCTCAGTTCCCTGTCATATTCATTACTTTGTGTAAACTCCCGACGAAAAGCTTCCGTTTCACCGAGGTGGTTTCCTCAGGGGACCGTTATCCATTCATTGCTTTCATTTGAAAAGCCGGGAACTTCTCTATATAATTCATAGGGTGCTTGTTGCTTGTGCCGTCTGTGATAAAACACAATCCTATATTTTACTCCGTATAACTCCTTAACATTACTTTTATCAACTGTCTTCCACGTTGTTTCACAACCTGCCCGGAGGTATTTGCTTCCACTTCTTATGTTAAACACCACTAACTTTGTAAATCAGCGTTTTTAGGGCTTAATCCTTTATGAACACCACTGCTTCATACACCTCCGTGGCCGCCGCTGTCACCCACACCTTCTCAAACGCTGATATAAATACTGCCGTCGGTTATCATACTGCATTCCCATCTTCTGATATGCCTTCCGCACTACTCCATTTTCCCAAAACGCCGCGATGATAACCGACGGCAGTATTTATATCAGCGTTTGAGAAGGTGTGGGTGACAGCGGCGGCCACGGAGGTGTATGAAGCAGTGGTGTTCATAAAGGATTAAGCCCTAAAAACGCTGATTTACAAAGTTAGTGGTGTTTAACATAAGAAGTGGAAGCAAATACCTCCGGGCAGGTTGTGAAACAACGTGGAAGACAGTTGATAAAAGTAATGTTAAGGAGTTATACGGAGTAAAATATAGGATTGTGTTTTATCACAGACGGCACAAGCAACAAGCACCCTATGAATTATATAGAGAAGTTCCCGGCTTTTCAAATGAAAGCAATGAATATATAACGGTCCCCTGAGGAAACCACCTCGGTGAAACGGAAGCTTTTCGTCGGGAGTTTACACAAAGTAATGAATATGACAGGGAACTGAGAGGGAGTTTTTCTAATAACAAAGAATATCTAGAGGGAGATTAATAAGAAATAAGGGTGGATTGGATGATAAATGAAATATAACAATATAAAATTGGTGCTATCTGATTGTAACAATTTTGGATGTATTTTAATATGTTGGTAATAGGTGAACTGTTGTATTAGAATTAGGTGCAATATTTTTTCTATGTTATGTGATTGTGTATGTGTGAATGTGGTATGAGTGATAGTATTGGTTTTAACATAAATTTGTGGATTGTATATGTGTTAAATTAAAAGATTAATAATAAAATAGAGTTAAAATATACACAGGTATTTATATTTGGTTAAAGAGGAGACATAAGAGAAAAGAGCCTTTGAGTCGAAAATGAAGTTGTGGATTTTTTTTGCGTAGAATTCTTTCTTTGTTCTAAGGATGGTATTCCTGTAAGTGTTGAGGAGGGATTTGTAGATGGCATGTGTCGAAGTGGTAGGGTTTTTTCTCCAGCTTTGTTCTTTTTTTCTTAGAGATTGCTTAAGGTTTTTAAGTTCAGGGGTAAACCAGGATTTTCTATTGTCTAATGTGGGTTGTATGGTCTTGGTTGAAGTTGGGCAGATTTGATCTGCAATTTTATTGTTAATATTGATCCATGAGGTGGTTGCAGTTGTTGCGTCTGTGAGGTCTAGTTGATTTAGTGCTTCGGACATCTTTTCACTGAGTGTGTCTGGAGAGCATGGTTTCCTGAAGTGGATGGTGGATTTGGTAGAGACTTGAGGTGGTGGGTTGTTGATCTTAAGGGTTGTGTGGATGACTCTATGGTCTGACCATGGAACTGGCGAGCAAGTGGGGTTGGTGTGAATGGTAAAGGGTTCGTTAATAAAGATGAGGTCCAAAGTATGGGTTATTTTTCCCTATATGTATCACCTTGCACTTATCCACATTAAATTTCATCTGTCATTTGGATGCGCAATTTTCCAGTCTCACAAGGTCTTCCTGTAATTTATCACAATCCGCTTGTGATTTAACTACTCTGAATAATTTTGTATCATCTGCAAATTTGATTACCTCACTTGTCTTATTCCTTTCCAGATCATTTATAAATATATTGAAAAGCACGGGTCCCATACAGATCCCTGAGGCACTCCACTGCCCACTCCCCTCCACTGAGAAAATTGTCCATTTAATCCTACTCTGTTTCCTATCTTTTAACCAGTTTGTAATCCACGAAAGCACATAGCCATACTCAGTAATACCCTAGCTAGCAGGGGTATTACTGAGTGCCATACTCTTCAGTCACATACCATTTTGATGAGAAGAAATCCTAGAGGTTCAGTTATTCTGAAGCCTTTGGCCGAATAACTCATACATTAGGATAAATGAATATTTGGGCTCTTATTTTCTGGCTAAAATTTAGCTGGATTACTTAGTGTTGTGGAGGCATTTTGGGGAGGAGTTACATTAGCTGGATAACTTATCCAGCTAACTCCAATATTCAGTTACTGAATAACTTATCTGACTAAGTCCTGTCATACCTTAGCGATGTTTAAAGTTAGCTGGATAAAGTTAACCAATTAATTTTAAGATAGCTGGCTAATATTGAATTGTATGGTTACACTATTGGATATACCTCCAAAGTTAGCAGGATAAGTTAACTTTGCTATCCAGACAGTGACCGAAAAGGGACCTCCTAGTTTCTTGCTGATAAAGTGAACTTGGGCACTCTTCAGACCAGAAAGGAGATGAAGAAAAATTAAATTATGATCGCTTGGAGAAGCAAGGCTCTCTTTGCTGTGTCAGCTGTAAGAACTCCTCCTTGCGTTTAAAGTTTCTTAAAATTACTTTGTCCCTCCCGACGCAGCCTTCGGGCGAAACACAGGGTCCGTGTCGGGGGACCCTGAAAGTGAACTTGTTTAGTCTGACTTGTGAGCAATGGAATTGCCGCATTGAAAATAAATCAAATATTTGCCTTGAAAGAATTTAAAAGTTTGGACCTTCAAATCTTTTGCACTCCTTTTGGGGTTTGATATTGCTATATTTGGAGTGCTATTTCTACTCCGTTCTTGTGGATTTGGATATTCTAAAATATTTTATGCAATTGTTACCATGTAGATTGTCCAGGACTAGATAATCTCTAAATTGAGGTTGTCTAAAGGGAAGAGGGCTCTGGGATTTCTGAATTTTCGCTGCTACAATTTAGCCAGCAATATGAGGGTGATAGGAGACTGGTTATTAGGTAATAGTGATTATATAGATTTTTTTTTTAATAGAAAAAAATAGCTGCACACATGACTTGAAATTTGATACTTGCGCGAAGGGAAGAGATTCCATCAGATCTGCTGAGATGGGATCTCTTGAGTATTACGAGGGATACTTGGAAGAGACTGAGAGAGAAGCTGTGCTTATCTACTACAATTTTTTTTTTTTTTATTGCCCTTAGTTTGCATCCCTAGTTTTCCTTCAGGTATGACTGACTGCTTCTCTCATTGGAGTGGAGGACTCAGCCACTTTTAGTTGGGTTTCTCAATAAGGAAACATTACAAATATATGCTTTTGCTCATGTACAATAAACACTGGGGTTTAAGATACACAATTTTTTTTTTATTTACAGTTATATTACATCCTAACTGAGAACAAGGAAACTACCTTTGGTATCTCCTGCTTTTAATGCTTATGTACGAATGTGTTCCAAACATAGATGTTCGTTATTTGCTTTATACAGATATTTAATTTAGATGATCATACTCTTAGATTCACTAGCGGTGGTTTGGTGTTCTACTTATTGACATAGATAAAAGTAACATGGAGAGTTGCTTCAGTTATTTATAAGTGTACAGAGAATGTGGTACGTGAGTTACAGTTTTGTGTTTTACACATAGTATTTTCCCCTGTCCGACCAAAGCATACAGACATAACTGATTCGGATCATTGCAAGAAATGTACTCTACGACTCCCACTCTAGTCCATTGTCTTTGGGAGTGCCCTCAGATCCAGTTGTTTTGAAAAGACATAGCTGGTTGTCTGTCTAGATGGCTTAAAAAAATCTCTTAAGATTGTAGCTTTGCTTTGCTGCATCAGGTATCCCACAAACAAGGAATTAGTAAGATCCATAAATACTTGCTCTATGAGGCCAGTTTATTGGCAAAACTGTGTATTCTTTCCTGATGTCTAGAGCCACATTCTACTGGTTTTGAGATGTGGCACTCTTAACTGCTTGACTTGATTATGGAATATAGAACAGCAGACCTAAAAACAGAAAAACCAAATTTTCATTTAGCAGTGTGGATATATTTTCTGCAGTCTTTGGAACCTAATTTGAGACACATGTATAGTTTTCTGCAAATTTAATAAATGTATGTTGCCTGCTGATCTCTTCGCATAATGTATCCCAACCTATATTTCACTTATCTATTTTTTTATTATGGCTTTTCTTTTCTATTTTTCCTCCTATTTTGAACTGGATGGGTGGGATAGGGGAGGGAGGGATGTGATGTGGGAGGGGAGTTGAGCCTTGTAAAAGTAAAAACTTTTGTTCAAGATGTTTTGTATTTTGTACATTATTAAATGGCTATATGAAAAAAGAAAAATCCTTCCAGGTAGACTGGTCTTTATCTGCTGCCATTCACTATGTTATGGGCTCTGCTCTCGGCACCTCTCAGCAACAAATACCTGCATTGCTGCTTAAAATGTAGGAGCTCCTTTTGGAGAACATGTGTAATCAAGCATGTCTCTTCTTTCTATCTACAGCATGAACCCTGGACTGTGGAAGTTAACAAACAGCATGCAAAGTTCAGATAACTGTGCCCCATTTTGTGCAGCATGCACTCTGCACGCAGCACCTACTTATCTTTTCCTTCCTAAGCCGCTTCCTTTGTGTCCTTCCAGCCTTTTAGGCTTGTTGAGGAGGGGAAAGCATGCATTGAGCACTGAATGTAACTCACTCGGAGTGCTGGGAGCAGCACAGTGGAGAAATTCTGGCATGCACCCGTGGCAATCAAGGTAACTAAACGAGCCAGCTACCAGCACTGTGCTGACTTCTCCCTTCTCCTGCACTTGCATATACAGGGAGCTGGTCCACTGTGATGAATTCATACGTGTGTCTGCCCCTCTCTCCTTTAAAATTTGGAAGAGAAGATGGGAGATTGATATGCCAGTTAAGTCTCTCTCATTATTTACTGCTATACACAGAGATATGGTGGAAGGAGGATAACCAATGGGATAGTGCCTTACCAAGGTTCACATTTATATTGCAATGTTAGAGAGGAGCAACTTGATGGGGATGGGAGTTTTATGTCCAGGATGGCATAGTCTAACAGATCCTGCAAGAGTCTAAATGCACAATAAAATCTTTATGGCTAGAAATCCCATGTGTTGGGGACGAGTATAACGATAGGAGTATACTACTGTCCACCTGGCCAAAATGAGACGGATGATAAAATTGTTAGAGAAATTAGGGAAGCTAACCAAATTGGTAGTGCATTAATAATGGGAGATTTCAGTTACCCCAAAACTGATTGGGTAAATGTAACAGGATATGCTAGAGAGAGAAAGTTCCAGGATGAAATAAATGACATCTTTTTGGAGCAATTGGTTTAGGAACCAACTAGAGAGGGAACTGTTTTAGATCTAATTCTTAGTGGTGCGCAGGATTTGGTGAGAGAGGTAACGGTGATGGGGCTGCTTGGCAGTAGTGAGCGTAATGTGATCAAATATGAATTAATGTCTGTAAGGGAGCCAGTACGTAAATCCACGGTTCAATACTAAACTTTCAAAAGGGAAACTTTGATAAAATGAGAACTGAAAGGTGCAGCTACAAAGGTTAAGACTGTAAAACAGGCATGGACATTGTTTTAAAAAAAAAAAATCTTAGAAGTGCAGTCCAGATTTATTCCACTCATTAAGAATGGTGGAAGGAAGGCCAAACAATTGCCAGTATGGTTAAAAGGTGAGATCTTCCTTAAATTGGAAGGAAGATTCATCTGAAGAAAATAGGAAAAAGCATAAACATTGACAAGTTAAATGTAAAACATTGATAAGATAGACTGAGAGAGAATTTGAAAAGAAGTTGGCCATAGAGGCAAAAACTCATAATAAAAACTTTTAAAAATATATCTGAAGCAGGAAGCCTGGGAAGGAATCTGTTGGACTGTACATGATCAAGAGGTAAAAGGGGCACTTAGGGAAGATAAAGCCATTGCGGAAAGACTAAATTAAATCTTTGCTTCAGTGTTTATTGATGAGGATGTTGGGGAGATACCTGTTCCAGGGATGATTTAGATGAAATAAATGAAATCATGGTGAACCTGGAAGATGTAGTAGGCCTGATTGACAAACTGAAGCGTAGTAAATCTCCTGGACCGGATGGTATACAGCCCAGGGTTCTGAAAACTCAAAAATGAAATTTGTCCCAATAAAGTAATGTGTAACCTATTATTAAAATCATCTGTTGTACCTGAAGATTGGAAGGGGGCAAATGTAACTCTTATTTAAAAAGTGCTCCAGAGGTGATCCGGGAAACTATAGACTGGTTAGCCTGACTTCAGTGCCAGGAAAAATCATTATAAACTATTATAAAGAATAAAATCTCAGAACATAGCCAGCCAGCATGGATTTACCCAAGGGAAGTCTTGCCTCACAAATCTGCTATGTTTTTTGAAGTGTGAATAAACGTGGATAAGGGTGAACTGGTAGACGTGGTGTATTTGGATTTTCAGAAGTCATTTGACAAAAATCCCTCATTTGAGGCTTCTAAGAAAACTTAAGTCATGGGATAGGAAGCAATGTCCTGTTGTGGATTGCAAACTGGATAAAAGCCATGAAATGGAGCGTAGGATTAAATGGTCAGTTTTTACAGTGGCGGAAAAAGGTAAACATGGAGTGCCTCGGGGATCTGTACTTGGACCAGTGCTTTTTAATATATTTATAAATGATCTGGAAAGGGGTACGACAAGTGAGGTAATCAAATTTGCAGATGACACAATCAGAATAGTTAAATCTCAAGTGGATTGTGATAAACTGCAGGACTCCCTTACGAGATTTGAAGATTGGGAATGGCAGATGAAATATAATGTGGAAAGTGCAAGGTGATGCATAAAGGGAATAATAACCTATTCTGTAGTTACACGATGTTAGGTTCCATATTAGGAGTTAAACCCAGGAAAAAGATCTGGGAGTCAGTTATTACATTGAAATCGTTGACTCAGTATGGAAGGGAATGGCAAATAAAATAAAATGGAGGATGTCCTAATACCTCTGTATCGTTACACGGTGAGACCGCACCTTGAATACTGTGTGCACTTCTGGTCACCGCATCTCAAAACAGACATAGCTGCACTAGAGAAAGTACAGAGAAGGGTGACTAAAATGATAAAGGGCTCCACTATGAGGAAAGGCTGAAGAGGTTAGGGCTGTTCAATTTGGGGAAGAGACAGCTGAGGGGGGGATATAATAGAAGTCTACAAAATCATGAAAAGACTTGAATTGGTAAATGTGAATAGGTTATTTACTCTTTCGGATAATACATCGACTAGGGAGGACTCCATGAAGTTAGCAAGTAGCCCAATTAAAACAAATCAGAGAAAATTCTTATTCACGCAATGCACAGTTAAGCTTTGGAATTCATTGCCAGAGAATGTGGTTACGGCAGTTAGTGTAGGTGGGTTTAAAAAAAGTTTGTATAAGTTCCTGTGTAATGCCTGTTGGAGAGGTGGACCTCTAGTGCCGAGGGGTGATTGATGCTGCCTAGTGAGCAAGCCCACTAGGCTCATCCCATCGACTGGTAGGGAAACCCTTTGGTGGGACCAACTGGAGCTTCACCTATATCAGCTCTGTTCCCTGCAAGGTGCCGGCAGAAATTAGGTGGGTCCCTATGACAGTCCAAGAGAAGAGTCCAGGCAAGCATGGGTTGAGGCTGGTGACAGCAGAACTGAGTAGCAAGCCAAAGGTCAGGGCAGACAGCAGATGGACGGAGGCCCAGGGTCAGGATCCAGGAAGTCCGTCTCAGACAAACAGAACAGACAAGATAGACAGACAGGACAAGCAAGGAAAGGAAAAAGCAGGAAGCGGATGGGCAAGGAACTAGACAACGAACAGAGCACCGAGGAGCAAAAGGACAAGGCAAGGTTACTAGGAGACCTGTTGCTGAGGCGCTGGGTGGTTGTAAGAGACTTCCTTATATACTCCTGGAGAATGTGGTGATATCCTTATATACTAGCATTCTGTCTAGTTATTACCAATTTTTATGTAAAGTTTAAAAATTCCATTTTATTTTGATTATTTTATTTTTGGTTTTAAATCTGTGAACCGTTTTTGATAAAATTTCTTTTTTAAAAAACGGTATATAAATACTTTTTAAATAAATAAATAAATATCAGCCAGCGCCACAGGAAGTCCTAGCTAGAGGACCTGTAAAGGCAGTCCAGAGTTGGAGGAAGTTCTATCCCGGGTCCTTGGCATGCATTCTGCCGGAGACTATGCTGGAGTTGCTTCGGATCAGAAGTGAGGGGCGTGACATCCTGGAGGATAAACTGCTATTTATCGCTAAGGAATAGCCACTGCTCGTTGTTGCCATTAGTAGCATGAGATCTATTTAATGTTTGGGTACTTGCTGGGTACTTGTAATTTGGATTGGTCACTGTTGGAAACAGGGTACTGGGCTTCATGGACCCAGTATGGCATATTTTTTGTTCTTATGACGGACTGGTGGGGCTTTCTTTTGGTCATATGGATTCTCTCCATGTCTGTACTACCTGCTCCATGGAGGTTGCTGTGCCACACTATATTTTTGTTAATAAAGATGTGGCTTTTGGCTTGAAAAGGTTGGTAAATACTGGCTAAATGTATAGATTTTAGTTTGTTTGCTTTCATATAATTTTTACTTTTTTAATTTTATAATATGTTGCTTTGTATTCATTTCTATAACTATCTCAAGATTGTGGTTCTAGTTGTCATATGTTGCTCTGTAATTCTGAATATCACTTAAACTGAGTACATCCTGTCTGTAATCGCAAACTAACCATGTAAACACTGTGGTCATTTTTATATACACACAAAAACTGGGTGTTGGTTTATTGGTTTTGCTGTTTTTTATCTCCATAGAAAAATAAAATGAGCAGGCATCTGAAATTAGTTTTACTTTTACCTTGAATAAAATGGAGGTATTCTTAAGTTATATTAAAAATGAAACCGAAAGTTGATGCTGCTTCACTGGTTTTTTTGTTTTGTTTAGGTTCAACATTGACTCATCACTAAGTGGTGACTCTTCCTTTCTTTCTAACAGTTATTCTTCCTCCAAATAAAACAAGCCGTTTTTGGGTCAAGTCTTTTTAGATTTATTTTTGTCAGCAACTTTTTTTTTTTAAACTATAAGGTTGATGCACAAAGCTGAGTGTTGAAACTGAAATTCAGCGCACAGTTTACTAAATGCAGAAGCTAATTTTTTTTTTATTTTATTCCGATGCAGTAAGCTGGATGCACATTTTAATTGCATAGGGCACTTTTGTGCAGGCTTTGCTGTAGGAGGAAGAGGCTGATTCTGAGAGGGACTGGAATGGAAGAAATATGGACACATCATCCTGAGGGGAGATGGGGAAAGAGAGCCTGAGACAGACTGGAGCAGGAGGGGGAAAAAACACAGATGGAATCACATTATGTGGTCTTGCCCAGACCCCCAAGTGCTCTTTCTTCACTGGCATGCGTGTCTGGCCCTGCTGGGCACTTGAGGGTTGATCCTTGGCTCCCAGGCCTGGACATGTTCTTCTGTAGGGTGGACATGGTGGGAGTCTTTCTTCTCTCCATCAGACCCCAGGGGAAAGAGAAAATTGTTCACTTCTATGGCCTTGGGTTTCATGGCCAAAGTATGATTGCATTTGCTTTGAATGATTTTTTGTTTTCAGGGCTGTCTGTTTAGCCTTGCTGCACCACCGTAGTTATGGGGCTAATTTCACCTGTTTAAGTTTTTTGATTTTTACTTGTATCATGTTTCATTTAAGAAGGCATTAGGCAGACAGGATCAGCACTGGAAACTACTCCATCTCTGACCAGGAGTAAAATTTCCAGTGCTACAAAAATGTGAGGTCTTCAGTTAGATTTCATTGCCAGAGGATGTGGTTATGGCAGTTAGTGTAACTGGGTTTGAAAAAGGTTTGGATAAGTTCCTAGAGGAAAAATCCATAAACTGCTATTAACTAACAAGCCACAGTAGCTTGAGATTTATTTAATGTTTGGGTGCCTGCCAGGCAGGGGTGAGACAGCCGCTTCAGGTGGAAAGATTTTCAGACTGCAAAATTGCCCCCTGAAACCTTCCTGCAACAGCCACTTCACCCTTCATTCAGGCAAACTCTCTGCCGGCAAAAGGGAGGTCCCAGCGACCCAAGAAGATTCAGTGTGGTGCTGCCAGCGTTTTTCCCTTGGGTCCAGCCCTCGGTTGCATCCATCTTTAGCCCTCTGTTCTTCCCCCTTCCACGGGAGTAATCGGAAACAGCCAGGCGGGCGAGGAGGCCCCACTGACCACCAGGTCAGACTCATTCTCAACCAACAGGGGCCCGTGCCCCGCGGCTGCGCTCTCTGCTCTCCCCTCCCTCCTGCCTGCCCTGGCTTCACAAGCTTGAACCAGGTGACTCCCCCCGGCTGCCGGCGAGGATCATGAACCCACGGAAGAGAGAGAGAGGCGCTGGTGGCAAGACGGAGCTACAGGGGCAAGGAGGGGAGGGAGCAGCAACAAGCGCAGGACTCGGGAAGGGGGAGGCATATAGGGGAGACAACAGGGAACTCTGGGGTTGGGGGGAAAGGGTGGGAGAGCTGGCATGAGGGTGGGGAAGAGGGCTAGAATGGGAGACTGCATTGAGAGAAGAAAAGGTAGGGATTGGGGACTCTGAGCTGGGGAGGGGACACCAGCAACTTGGTAGTTGGGTGGGCGGGAAGTAAGTGTTTGGATGGGCTGGGGAAAGTGGGGTGGGGGGGGGCATGAAGGGTGGAGAGGAATCCCAAGGTGATGTGGAGAAATGTGAAGGGAGTGAGAGACAGAGGAAAGGGATGGTCTGTGAGGGGCTAGGGAGCAGGGGACAGGATTACTGGGAGGCTGGGTATTTATTAATTTAACAGCTTTTTTTTATATCGTTATTCGTGGGTACATCATATCGGTTTACATATAACTGGAAGAAATACAAAAAACAGGGACGGGGAAGGTGGAGCAGAGGATGAGGCAGGAGGAGATATAAAAGGAGAGAGTACTGAAAAAAAGGACAGAAGAATAACTAAAAGAGGAACAGTACCTTGCAAATATACAATATAACATGGCACAGAATCTTGCAAATATACAGTATAACATGGGTAAATAACAGATTTAAGGGATTAAGGGGGTGAGTTCTGAGAGCGGGGTGCCTTATACCATAGATACAGTGAGAGGAAAGTCCAGTTGTTAAATTGGAGGCTGAAAAAAGGTTAAAAGGGAAAGTTTAAAGAGGGAGGGGGCAGAAATTACAGGGAACATCCGGGACGTTTAATATCAGGAGGGCATAATGAAAGGGGGAAAAATGGATTTACGAAAGAAAAGAATTTGGGAGAGGAAGATATTGCAGGGTGAGACACGGAGCTAACATCCGGAGGGAGCGGGAATTGCTATATGCAGGAGTAAGTGGGGAGGAATAAATGGAGTCCTATTCCAGATATGCCTGTTTAAAGAGCCATGTCTTTAGCGTTTTTTTTTAAATTTCAGTGTTCAAGACTCTAGTCGGAGTTCAGTGGGCGGGGTAGAAGATAAGAGAGAGGTGAGGGATGAGTGACAGGAAAGGATATGGGGCTGATGAGGTGAAGCGAAGCATAGGAAACTAGCTGTAGGCTATCGAGCTGGTGAGTACAGAGTACGGGTGTGCAGCCAAAAAAATCTCACTTTTTTTTTTTGTTTGGGAGATTTTTCCATGTCATTTTTCTGTTTGTAGTATGCACTCAAAATTAGCATGGACTAGAAAATGTGCACTAATTGAAATGATCTGAAAAACGGCAACACATCCCAAGTAAAGGCAGTGGAAATGGAGGATTAGGGATTGGGTGTGAACATCAGAGCAGGAAACAGGCTGGGGAAGGAGTGACACAGTGCTGGTGGGGGGAGGACTAGGAGGGCTGGAGAGAGGGTGAGAGAGAGGACAGATGGGCTGCGAAGAGGGTGAAAGTGAAAAATGGAAAGCAGATTTGTAGGTGAGAGGTGAAAATGGGGAAACTGAGAACTGGAAGGTGAGAGAGAAGGGGATGTGAAATCACACTGAGCAGAAAAGAGATGAAAGGGAAAATCAATGTCAGAGACGTAGCGAAGGTGAGAAGAAATGAAGAGAAAAGCAGTGCAATTTAAAAGAAAAGTTGGCAAAGGTAGAAAAAATATTTGTGTTCAGTTTAATGATTGGAATACATCAGTTTTTGGAATGTGCATCTCTTATCTCATATGCTCAGCATAGGAGGAAATGCATTTCTGTTTCTTTTTCTAGTGTTGCACTGCATGCAGAGTTGGCTTCTTGTGGCTTCCATTTCAGTTTTTGTCTGTACGTTTTTAATTTGTAGTCCCTTTTTCTGTATATGGTGAGTTTCTGTCTGTTCTTTGTGACACAGGTGAGGTAATCTGCTAGCATGTAGTTTCTGTGCAGGAGAATATAGCAGTCCAGCGTGTTTTGTTCCAGTAGGAGGTGTATTGGTGTTTAGGGCCTGATGTAATATTTGCAGTATGGCTTTTTCATAGGTTGAGGGCTGGCAATTATGATATGGAAGGCTTTCTATATTGGAATTGTAGTTGTTTATTCCTGGCTTTCAATGGGCCAAGTCCACACCCAGTGTCCTTTACCATAGGCCTAATACCATATATGGGATCCAGTAAACCGCCCTGAATACTATGAGAGAGGTAGTTTATTAAGTCTATTAAACTAATATTATTGAAAGTTGGGTTTTTTTTTTCCAGTGTATGCCTATATAATATATATGTTGTAAGTGATATTTTTACTTCAGGAGATTGTACTTTGAATGTCTATTTTCCATATGCAAGCTGCCTTTTTATGTTGGGGAAGATAATAAATTTTAAAATGGAAAAGAATGCAAAGGTTTTAATTATGAGGGGAGGGAAGGGGGGAATGAAAGGCTGTAAGGGTTGTCTAGGGCATCTAATACCCTTGTATCCAACCCTAAGAGAGAGAGAGTGTCACACACACAGACTCCCACCATTCACCAGCCTCTCATACCCCCAGGGGGCAGATCCTGGAGAAGGGTGGGAGGCAGGCAATAGGGAATGGAGGACTTCTATTTTTAGACCCAGGAGGCCTTATGAACCATTGGAGTCTGCTTAAACTTCCTCACTTGCTAAGTAAGTATTGTTTCCTTAGTGTTCGGATAGATCAGTCCCAGAGGTTATGCATTTCTGGCAGCAGATGGAGATGGAGCAAAAGCGGACGACATGACTATAGTCCCACCCTGGCATCAGCCCACCAGTATGCTCTGTCTCCAGCAGATGGTGGATGTGCATTTCCCTTCTGGAGATTGCCTGTGAAATTAAAAAAAAAAAAAAAAAAAAAAAGTTGAAAGGGAGATATCAGAAAGACAAGATGTCTGTGTAGCCCGCTTGTCTCCTGAGGTGATACCGTGTAGCCCCTTCCTCAGTATAGTGCCTTCAGTCTGGTAGCCTTGACTGGAGTGGATCCAAATTCCAATTAGTGGTTGCAGGCTTAGAGAGGCTCAGTGTTGAAAGTTTTAGTGGTTGCCTATCCCAATTTTTATCACAGGTGGGTTCAGATCAGTGTGTTCTCGAAGTGATTCGGAATGGGTATGCTCTAGAATTTCTTTGCATTCCTCTAGATTCCTTCATGGGCTTTCCATGCAACTCCCCATAGAGGGTAGAAGTGGAAGTGACATTACAACAGCTGAATCTGAAAGCACTGATTCCCGTTCCTGAATCGCAGTGAAATACAGGCCGCTACTCCCATTTATTTTGTCGTGCCCAAGAAGGAAGGCTAGTTTTGGCCCATACTGGATCTCAAGGGTATCAACTGTCATCTGTGAGTCATGCATTTCAGAATAGAAACGGTGTGCTCTGTCATGGCTGTCCAAGCAGGGGAGTACCTCATGTCTCTAGATGTGAAGGAGGTGTATCTGCATATTCTCATCTGGCAGGGACATCAGTGGTTACTCTGATTTTTCTATCCTGGATCATTGTTACCAGTTTCAGGCCTTGCCTTTCAACCTAGCCACAGCACCCAGGACCTTTTCAAAGGTCATGCTGCTGGTAGCAGGGGCCCTTCACAAGGAGGGCATTCTAGTTTACATCTATCTGGTCAACTGTTTGATTCAAGCCAAGACATTGGAAGAGAGCTTCACGCAGGGTAGTTTCCTAGGCTGGGGGGTGAATCTGACCAAACATGATTTGCAGCCGTCTCAGATCCTGGTGTCTCTTGCGGTTCAATTCGATACGAGGCAGGGCAGAGTGTTTCTGCCATAGTCTCAGATCCACATGTTGATGCTGTGAGTCCGATCCCTGAGGAACTATGTGGTCTAATCTACAGGTCCTGGGGTTGATGGCTGCCATATTAGAAGTAGTTCCCTGGGCAAGGGCACATATGTGCCCTCTTCAGCATGCCTTGCTCTCCTGATGGAGTCCATAGTCAAAGAACTATGTGGTGAGGCTGCTCCTTCTGTTAGAGGTGAAGTCCCCATTGGACTAGTGGTTACATGCAGCCTGTCTCAGGAAGCAAATTTCCCTGACGAAGATGGATTGCTTGGTACTCATGACAGATGCAAGCCTCTGGGGCTGGGGGGGGGGGGGGGGCTCGCTCTCAGGAGCTGATGGTGTAAGGGCGCTGGAATGCAGCAGAGCAGCAGTGGAACATCAATAGACTGGAGGCACAAACAGTTCAATTGGCAAGCCTGCAGCTCACGGAGTGGCTAGAGGGTTGAGCGATCCGGATAATGTCTAAAAATGCGACAACGATGGCTTACATTAATCATCAGGGTGGAACTGAAGAGCTAACAGCTGTCAGATGAGATGGAGGTGCTTATGGTATGGACGGAGCAGCATCTCTTAAGCATATCCACCTTTCACATTGCCGGAAAGGACAATATCTGAGCCAATTTCCTTAGCAGGAGAAACTTGAACCCAGGAGAATGGGAGCTAGCAGACAAGGCCACTGTTGGAAACAGGATGCTGGGCTTGATGGATCCTTGGTCTGACCCAGTATGGCATTTTCTTATGTTTTCTTAAGGCCTTTCTGTACCTGGTGAACCGCTGGGGCCTACCAGATCTAGACCTGTTTGTGACCTTCAGTGCAGAGGTTCCATGCTTCTTCAGTCACAGGCAGGACCTAAAAACGATGGGCATAAATGCTCTTGTTCGGTAGTGGTGCCTTCTCTGTGTTTCTGCCCTGGCCTCTTATAGGCAAGCTGGTCCAGAAGATTGCAGTCCATTTTAGTGGCTCTGTACTGGGCTCAAAGGCTGTGGTGCACCAATCTCCAGAGACTTCTGGTGGCAGGCTCCTCAGGCTACCATCTCAGATTGATCTATTATGTCAGGGGCCCATTCTGCACAAGGATCTGGGTCGATTTTGTCTTACAGTTTGGCCATTGAAAGGGCTCAGTTGTTGAAGTAAGATTTTTCGCATGCGGTAATTTCCACTCTTTCTTCGGGCCTGGAAATTTTCTACTTCTCTAACCTATGTTAGAGTTTGGAGGGTTTTTGAGGCTTGGAGTTATGAATGAGGTGGATATTATGTTGATTTTGGAATTTTTACAAGACTGCTTGCTTAAGAGTTTGGCCCTTAACACCTTGAACGTTCAAGTTGCAGCCCTGGCTCCTTACAGAGGAAGAGTCAATGGGGGGCTTTTGTCTTCTCATCTGGATGCTGTCCTGTTTTCTGCAGGGAGTTAAGCATCTTCTCCACCCCCCCCCCCCCAGTTGTGGCTTCCCATGCCCCTTTGTGACCTTAACTTGGTCTTTGTTTTTGGCAGGTCCGACCTTTCGACCACTGCTTACCTTGAAGACAGTTTTTTTCTGGTAGCAATCTGGCACGTCAGGTCTCTGAGCTGCATACTATTTCCTGCCGTGAGCCTTTGCTCCATATGACTTCAGGTGCAGTTCAACTTCAGACTGTGCCCTCCTTTTTACCCAAAGTGGATTTGGACTTTCATTTGAAACGGTCCATTTCTCTGCCTGCCTTGGACAGGGACACAGATGAAGCTGAGTACTGCCTTTTGCATTCCTTGGACATCAAGTGTCATTTGCTGTGGTACTTGGATATGACTGACTATCTGGAAATGTGATTGCCTGTTTGTGTTCCATGGTAGAGGTAAGTAGGGAATACCGGTGATGCGAGCAACGATTGCCCACTGGGTTAAGGAACTCATTATGGCAGCCTTTGTGGCTACTGAGGTTGCCTCATCGAAACAGATTAGACCACATTCCACAAGGGTTCAGGTGGTATTGTTGGTGGAACTCTTGTCGGCTGCTGAAATTTGCAGAGTGGTGACATGGTCATCTTTACACACCTTCAAGTATTTCGGATAATAGAAGGACTAGGGGGCATTCCATGAAGTTAGCAAGTAGCCCATTTAAGACTAATCGGAGAAAGTTTTCCTTCACTCAGTGCACAGTTAATCTCTGGAATTTGTTGCCAGAGGATGTGGTTAGTGTAGTTAGTGTAGCTGTGTTCAAAAAAGGTTTGGATAAGTTCTTGGAGGGGAAGTCTATTAATTGCTATTAATCAAGTTTACTTAGGGAATAGCCACTGCTATTAATTGCATCAGTAGCATGGGATGATCTTGGTGTTTGGGTAATTGCCAGGTTCTTGTGACCTGGTTTGGCCTCGGTTGGAAACAGGATGCTGGGCTTGATGGACCCTTGGTCTGACCCAGTATGGCAATTTCTTATGTTCTTACCTCTTGGATGTATGGAGGATGCCACGTTTGCATAGGTGGCATTAACTACTGGCAGCCTTCCGCCCTTTTCGAGATTAGCTTTGGTACATCCCATTGGGATTGACCTTCCCGAATGCTAAGGAAGGAGAAATTACTACTTACCTGATGACCTACCCTTTACTAAAGGAAAGGAAGTTAATCCCAGACCTGCCCTCGGCTGCTGGGGTTTGAATTTGTGGTTAGTCTTTCTAAGGGCAAGTTATACAGAGAGTGGTTCCTGCTCTTCATTGACAGCTGGTAAGTGCCTTCGCTAGCCTTTAGTTTGTTAGATGTGTTCCTGCTTTTGGCTGAGCTTAGTGTTATTGTTGATTGAGGAATAGGAATGGTTGCCTGTTGCTATTATGTTAATCAGTTTTGCCCACAGTTTGGCTTTTCCAGAGAATACTGGCAGGCTGATGTTGGGGCGGGGCTATATAGCTGTGATGTCTGCTTTTGCTCTGTTTCCATCTGCAGACAGAAGTGCATAATCCACTCATTGGGATTGACCTACCCTTCACTAAAGGAAAGGAAATTATCAGATAAGTAGTCATTTCTCCTTACAGTTGCCATTAAATTAGCTTGAAGAGTCAGTGAGCCTCAGTCACTGGTTGATTACTTACAGTGCATGCAATATTTCCGCAGCAAGAATGGTGCTCTGCACGCACTCCAGATTTCTGCTAAAAGTAGTTTTGGGCTTTTATCTGAATCTAGACACTGTGAGGCCCATGTTCTTTCCAAGACCTCATGCACATGAAGGGGAGAAGGCCCTCCGTTTATTGGACTGCAAAAGGGCTTTGGGTTATCTTAAGAGAACACAGCCATATCTTCAGGCTTCCCAACTTTTTATCTCTTGGGATCCTAACAGACTGCGAATAGCAGTTGCCAGGTGTATATTGTCCTAACTGACTAGCAGATTGTATCGCACATTGCTATGCTCTGTCTGATCTCCGGATCAGACTCTGTCAAGGCTCATCAGGTAAGAGCCGTGGCTACCTCAGTAGTTCATCTAAGAGCTGTCTATTGAAGACATCTGCAAAGCTATTATTTGGTAGTCAGTTCATGCCTTTTATGTCCCTTTACTGTCTGGGCAATTTATCATGATGTAACAATTTGGAACAAGCAGTTTTCTGCAACCTGTTCACTCTACACAGGTTGGGGGGGGGGGGGTGTTCTTTTCAGTAAGTGTTCTGCTGCAGCTCTCAGATTGGGACTCCCCAAGTGTCATGACTAACTCAGCCCTGCTTGTTGATGGAATGGGCAAGTTTGCTTACTGGGTTCTTCGGTAGATAGGATGAATTAGCTATGCTTAATAGCTTTACAATCTGCTAAAGGGCTCCCAAGGCTGCACAAGAATGGGAACTCCTGCTCATGCTCAGTAGAGCAAAATCTCCATGAGCTGAGAGGGCTGGGTCTGTTTGTAGCTATTGGATGACACCCAATTTATCCTCCTCTCTATGGAGAGCCCTGTTACTGCTAAGCAAACTTGCTCTTTTTTTTTTTTTTAATGACTACTTTTTTGTTTGTCCATATGCCATTTTCTTTATATAAGAGGGAATGAGAAGTTTAGTGGATTGATGGGAGTCCTAGGCGTTCCCTACCAATATCTGTGCTGGGCACCAAGCCTCCTCAGGGCTCCAAGGAGACTCCAGTGACACCTCGTCTTGCTCCATCAGTCCTGTCCTCACCGGACTTCCAGGGGAAGTTGGACTGCAGGGTGCAAAGTGCTGTGCTCCGAGCCCTACAAGGCATCAAACCGCCCCTGGCACTGGCCCCCATACCGGTGCTGGAGCCTGCGCCCTGCTTGAGTGTCTGGATGTCCTGCTCTGTGTTCTTCCAATGCAACTGGTGCCCGAGGGACCCTCTGTTCCCATATGGCCACTGATGCCCTCTGGAGCGATTCCCATTATCTGGTCCTCCTCCAAGGAAGACATGCAGTGGCCACCGGCACCGTTGGGTCCGTTGGTCCCAAGGCCAGAGTTCCCCGAACTAGTGCCTGGGACATTGGGATCCTTGCTGTCATCTGTGCCTTTTCCACCTTCAAGACCACCGGTGCTGCCGATGCCCTCTGTGCTCAGACGGAGGAGCTTGGCCAGCGCTCACCCGTGCAGCCCCCCAGGGACCTTAGCGAGGAGGAGGCCTCATGTCACCCATGGGGAGATGATACTTCCGATTCCTCTTCTGAGGACTCCATTGTTCTTCTCTTGAAGCCTTTGCCACCGGGTGAAAGGCAAAGGTCTCCTCCCACAGGATCTCTCCTTTGCGGGTTTCGCTCGGGCTATGGCTGAAGCAATTCCCATCCAACTCCTCACGGAGGAGGACGCTCGACATAAGATGCTGGAAGTTCTCCAGTTTGTTGATACCCCAAAGGAGGTGGTGGCTGTCCCTGTCCACGATATCTTTAAGGAACTTCTTCGGATATGGGAACATCCGGTGTCTGTTCCTCTGGTAAATAGGAAGGCAGATGTCATCTATTTGGTCCAGCAGGCTTTGGGTTTTGAAAGATGCTATCACCCTCAACAATCGTTGGTAGTGGAGTCTGCTCTCAAAAAAGCCAAGCATTCTCGCACCCATGCCTCCGCCCCTCCGGGCCAAGAACACAAGGAGCTGGATGCCCTAGGTAGAAAGGTGTTTCAGGGTGCTATGCTCTTCGCCTGTATTGCCTCCTCCCAATTATGTGTGACCCAATACAACCAGAACCCGTGGAAACAGGTCTAAGAACTCTCTGAACGTCTGCCGCAGCAGAAGGCATTCTCTGCGGTTGTACAACAGCGTCTGGAGGTGGGAAAACACGAGGTGAGGTCCACTTTCAATGTTTTTGAGACAGCAGCAAGAGTGGCTGCCATGGGCATTGGCACTTGTAGGGTGGCCTGGCTCCATGCCTCGGACCTTCGACCAGAGGTCCAGGAGAAGCTGGCTGATTTGCCCTGTACAGGAGAGAATCTCTTCGGGGACAAGGTCAGAGATGTGGTAGCCCAATTGAAGGATCACCATGAGACCCTTCAACAGCTATCGGCTAGCGCTTCCGATCTGCCATCCTCCGTCAGGAAGTCTTCTCGATCAGGCTCGAATATCCTTGTATCGGCAGAGAAAGTATTACCCTCCTACCTTCTGAGCTCATACGTCCCGTGCTAGTTCCAGGGGTCATTATCAGCAGCAGACCCCCATGATGGGTTTTTGACTGGAAGCGAGTAAGCATGAGTCAGTGTGCCATATCTCTGGCATCCCGGGCCCCGGTAGGGGGCAGGGATCTTTGCTTTGCCCCTGCTTGGCCACTCATCACGTCGGACTGGTGGGTTCTCGCTATCAATCGCCGGGGTATCGGCTGAATTCCAGGAACATCCTTGTGGACTTCCCCCATGTCCATCGTGGGGTTCGTCCGCTTTGCAGGAAATACGTTTAACAGAGCTCTCTGCCTTTCTAATGGCAAGAGCTGTAGAAGCTGTTGCCCTATGCCAGCAAGGCAAGGGGTTCTATTCAAGGTATTTCCTGATACCAAAAGAACTGGGGGACTACATCCCATTCTTGATCTCAGGGCCTTGAACAAATTCCTTCTAAGGGAAACGTTCAAAATGCTCTCTGGGCACTCTGATCCCACTCCTCAGATGAGGAGACTGGTTCGGCTCCCTCGATCTCAAGGATGCCTATGCCCACATTGTGATCGTCCCAAACCACAGACAGTACCTTTGCTTTGTAGTTGGACATGCTCACTACCAGTACTGGGTACTGCCATTCGGCTTGGCCTCAGCCCCTCAGGTCTTTACCAAGTGCCTGGCAGCGGTGGCAGTGCACCTCCAGTGTCAGGAGGTGCATATGTTCCCCTGCTTGGATGACTGGATGGTCAAAAGCGCCTCCCAGCAGGGAGTGCTTGATGCTTTGAGCCTGACATTTGAGTGCTGTGATCTCTGGGATTTGTCATCAATGTTCCACCTCTGCCCATCTCCCCATCTGGACTTCATAGGAGCTAGACTGGACACGACTCAGGCCAAGGTGCTTTTTTTTTTGTGCAAACAATTTTATTGGTGAATTGCAAAAATACCATACAATAAACATGTTGAAATACAATAAGTTCACCGGTTTTCTTTTACAATTATTTACCCATATCCATTTCTCACCTCCCAACTTGTGTGTCCAGCCATCATCTTGTCAAGTCAACCCTCATACAAATATAACTATATAAAACCTGAGTATTGTCTCTGCTCATTTCCACATTCCGTCCTCTCCTGTCAGTAAGAGACGTACTGTCCCATAATATCCTGAAAGAGAATGTCAGTTTACCAATGGAAAGGTTGTCACATCCTTAAGTGTCCCATGAGGCGCCCATTGTAAATATAGGCCCCAAGTTTGAAGATAAATCTTTAAATTCTGATGTTTTTCTGCCTTAAGTTTGTTCAGCGTACAAACTTAATCTATTCTTCTCAATACAGCAGCAAATGATGGACCAGTTTTTTGTTTCCGTTCCCTCGCTATTTCCATTCTGGTAGCTGTACAAGCTTGGATGCAAAAAGGATGTACAGTAGGCAGTCCATCTCCCTCCAAAGTATTCAGGCCAAGGCATTTTTGTCCTGCGATCAAGCTCTTGCCCTATCATCGCTGGCAAGCTTAGTGCTCAGCAGTCAATGAGTTCCTGCTTGTCTGCTGCTTTGTCTGTTGGTCCACATGGCTGCCTCTGTCCATGTCATCCTGCTGGCCCGCCTTTGCATGCACAGGGCACAATGGGCAACAGGCATTCCAGGACCTTGAGGCCCGCGTCTCCATCACGCCGTCTCTTAAGGTCTCCCTGTCCTGGTGGGAGAATCTCTTTAATCTGAGCAGGAGATCCCATTTCAGGCTGCCCTGCCTCAGGTAGTACTTATCATGGATGCCTCCACCCATGGTTGGGGGGCACATGTGGACGACCTCAGCACGCAGGGATAGTGGATGGCTCAGGAAGCTCCATGCCAAATAAGCTTTCCTGGAGCTTCGGGCGATTCGTTTTGCCCTTTGGGTGTTTCGAGACAGTTTGTCCCACGAAGTCCTGATTCGGACAGTCGGGTAGCAATGTGGTATATCAACAAACAGGAAGGCATGGGGTCGCTCCTCCTCTGTCAGGAGGCAGTACAGATCTGGTCTTGGGCTCTGTCGCAGGTCATGTCTCTGCTAGCGACATGTCTGGCTGGAGCACTAAATGTGGTGATAGATTGCCTGAGCCGTTTGTTTCAGCCACACAAATGGTCACTGAATCCAGCAGTGGCAGCCTGGAATTTCTACCTGTGGGGAAACTCCGGATGTGGATCTCTTTGCCTCCCCATGCAATTGCAAAGTGAGCAACTTCCGCTCCCTATTCAAGGATGGATGGATGCCTTTTGTCTTTCATTGGGGCACAGGTCTCCTGTATGTGTATCCTCTTCCGCTACTCATGAGAACTTTCTTGAAGCTCCAGCAGGACTGGGGGACCATGATTCTCGTAGCCCTGTACTGGCCCAGATAAGTCTGGTTCCCTCTCCTCAGAGACCTGTCAATCAGAGATCCTATTAGTCTGGGGATTGGGGCACACTGCACGATCCAAACCTCCAGGTGTTAGCCTTAATGGCCTGGATGTTGAACGCCTAGTTCTTCAGCCCCTGGACCTCTGTCTCAGGTGCTGGTAGCTTCCAGGAAGTCTTACTGTTTGAAGTGGAGGAGGCTTTCCGTGTGGTGCAAGGGGCATGACTTAGATCCATTCACCTGCCCCACTCCAAGGTTCTTGGACTATTTGTGGCACCTCTCTGAGGCCGGGCTTAAAACCACCTCTGTCAGGGTCCATCTGAGCACCATCATTGCTTACCATCAAGGGGTCGCTGGCATTCCCATTTCTGCTCAGAACCTAGTGGGTCGACTTATGCGGGGTCTGCTTCAATTGAAGCTCCCCATCCAGCCTCCTGTTGTGTCCTGGGATCTCAACATTGTGTTAGCGCAGCTCATGCGTCTTCCTTTTGAGCCTATGTGCTCCTGCGATCTGAAGTTCCTCACCTGGAAGGTCCTATTCCTAGTAGCAATTACCTCAGCTTGTAGGGATAGTGAGCTTCAGGCCTTGGTTACGTACCCGCCCTGCACAAAATTCTTGATCGGGTGGTCCTGTGTACACATCCCAAGTTCCTGCCTAAGGTGGTGACTGACTTTCAGCTCAATCAGTATGTTGTTTTGCCCATCTTTTTCCGAGGCCCCATTCTCACCAGGGTGAACAGGCTCTACACACGTTGGATTGCAAGAGGGCCATAGCCTTCTATTTGGAACGCACAGTGGGCCACAGGCAGTTTACTCAGCTCTTCATCTCTTTTGATAAGAATAGATTAGGAGTTGTGGTGGGCAATCAAACTCTGTCCAATTGGCTCGCAGTTTCTATCTCCTGCTGTGCACAAGCGGGCTTTCTGCTGGGAGGCAGAGTCAAAGCTCACTCTGTTACGGCTATGGTGGCATCAGTGGCCCACTTATGGGCGGTTCCTGTTGCTGAAGTCTGCAGGGCTGCGACATGGAGTTCTCTGCACACATTTGCGGCACACTACTGCTTGGACAAGGATAGTTGGCAAGACAATAGCTTCATCCAATCTGTCCATCGCAACCTCTTCCAGGCTTTAACCCAACTCTCCCTACCTAAGGGCCAACCAACAGCACCGTAGTTGTTGTGCTCGTTGGCACCCGGTTCAGTGCCTGTTGGTCATGGTGGTTGCTAGGAGCAGCCTGTAGCTTGGTGTTCACCCATCTGTGAGGACTACCATTCTGCTTGTCCTGGGAGAAAGTGCAGTTGCTTACCTGTAACAGGTGTTCTCCTAGATCAGCAGGATGTTAGTCCTTAGGAAACCTGCCTGCCACCCCGCGGAGTTGGGTTCTCCTGCATTTTTATTTTTTAGCTTGTGCTTTCTATATTAAGAATATAAGAAATTGCCATGCTGGGTCAGACCAAGGCTTCATCAAGTCCAGCATCCTGTTTCTAACAGAGGCCAAACCAGGCCACAAAAACCTGGCAATTACCCAAACACCAAGAAGATCCCATGCTACTGATGCAATTAATAAGTAGCTATTCCTTAAGTAAACTTGATTAATAGCAGTTAATGGACTTCTCCAAGAACTTATCCAAACCTTTTTTGAACCCAGCTATACTAACTGCACTAACCACATCCTCTGACAACAAATTCCAGAGCTTAATTGTGTGTTGAATGAAAAAGAATGTTCTCCGATTAGTCTTAAATGTGGCATCCCCTCCACCATCCCCAATCACCCCTCTCTGCACCCCCTCTAATCCTGCCACATCCTTCCTGAGTTGCAGTGACCAGAACTCAACACAGCACCCAAGATGAGGCCACACCACAGAGGCACCATGACAGTCTCTACTTCACTCTCCATTCCCTTCCCAACAATCCCCAGCACTTCATCCACCCTCCCTCTTGCTAACTTCATGGAATGCCCCCTAGTCCTTCTATTATCTGAAAGTGTAAATAACCGATTCACATCTACTTGTTCAAGACCCTCTTGATCACGGTGTTCAGTGTGTAACGCATGTGAAAAGTCTGTCAGGTGTGTCTGGAGAGAGAAAAGGTTGAGAACCACTGGACCAGGTGATGGGTTTCCCTAGGACTTCTATTTATAGTCCTTGCAGCCTGCCAGACAGACCCAAGTGCTTATGTAGCTGGGTCTGTCTGGCAGTCTGCAGGGGTCCTAAGAGGTTGAGTGTTTGGGCACTGACCATGCTAGGTATTACTGGTTATTTAGATTATTATAGAACTTTGTGATTAGACATGGGAAAGGAGGGTGCTGGGGAAAACAGAGAATATTGTATTCTCCTCTATCCAAGATGGAGAACAAAGGAATAAGACAGACTGTCCTGGATAAGGAGAGAGATCTTACAGGTGGTTATGTTCTCTGGCTGGTAGCTGGGTTGCATCCTTACCAGTGTGGCCAGAATAACTAGGCAGACTGGATGGGTTGTAGTTGTTCGTTTTTTTTTTTCTGCCATAATCTACTATATTATTATATGGGTTAATTGTTTGTTTTATTCTTTTTTTTAAAAAGGTGTTTCCTTTAACTAATGTGTAATTCCCTTTTTTAATTGTTCCTTTTCAGAGTCCTCTTTTTGGTGGGTTGTGCTCTGCCTGCATTATTGTAATATCTGTGTGGTGCACTGCAGCACCCCAATTATTGAGATTCATGATGGAGGAACTTTCCAAAGCTATAAAGATGACATTCATAATTCCTTGGAAAACAATGGAAATTGAAATGATAAAAGGTGTTCATAATTGAGAGGGCATTTAAAATCAATTATTTAAAGAGCTTTTCCTGGTATAGTTGCTTTAATTATTTTAAATGGACCTATGTACAAACAATTGTTTGTACTGTAGCTTATTTATAGAAAATTTTGGATACCAGTTACTAATATGGCACAAGTTTTTTTTTTCTAAGAAGCATTGCTGGGTCATCAGCTAAACAAGGTGATGAGCCTCTTTTAATGGAAAAGAATGATGGGTCATGGGTTGAGGACCCATGGGGTCGCCGCCCAGGAGTGGGATCTAGATGTCATTGTTGAAAATACGTTGAGGTCGTCTGCTCAGTTTGCAGTGGCGGCCAGGAGGGTGGGTGAAGTGCTGGGGATTGTTGGGAAGGGAATGGAGAGTGAAGTAGAGACTGGCTGCGGCTTGGCTGCACATTTTACTTACTGAATCGCGCACGAATACCTAATAGGGCCATCAACATTAGGTTCGGCGGGTTGGACGCGCGTTTTCCGCCCCTTGTTGAATAAGGGGTAAGGGAAAATGCGTGTCCAATGGCAGGTTAACAGTGCGCTCTGTCGGAGCGCACTGTACTGTATTGGCCCGTAACAAAGCTGGCGGAGGAGCTTTGTCAGTAGTGCCTGATGTGAGAATTGTCTTTCCCATACGTGCGTCATCCGCAGTCTGCTTGTTTAGACAGTAGTGGGATGTGAATGTATGTAGTGAGGACCATGTGGCCGCTTTGCAAATGTCCAGAAGAGGCACTTCGTGGAGATGAGCTATTATAGCACGGATGAGTTATAGCACGGATCTGGTGCGCCTTGGGGGGGTGGGGGGGTGGCGGACACAGGTGCGTCGGTAATGCGTCGGCGGTGTCTTCATCGCAGATGTCTTCAGCGCCATCGCATCTCCGGCATTGTGTTTCGGCGTTGCGCAAGCTCGCTTCAGCGCCGGCCCGCACAAACCGGGAGGCCCAACCGAGGAGGCTCGACGCTAGGAGGATACCCTGGAGGTCTGGGGGGGCCGGGCCTGGAGTGCTGCTTATCTACAGGAAAATATGCATGAGATAAATTTTAATACCATGGAGACTCAGTATATGCAACTTTATCTCATACATATTCATTGTGGATATCCAAAAAACCCGAATGGCTCTGGGATCCCCAGGACAAGTTTGGAAAGCCCTGCCATATGGTCTATCTAGACTGCCCATCCACCTAAATAATTTACTTTTAGAAATTAGCACCTAGCCAAAGGTAGGTGCTAATTTCTTCGGGCACTGCTTTTCTGTGCACCCTCCGACTTAATATCATGGCGATATTAAGTCTGAGGTTCCGAAGGGTAAAAAAAGTTTTAAAAAAAGAAATTTTGAAGTCTGGTTGAAAAACGGACGCTCAATTTTGCCGGCGTCCGGTTTCCGAGCTCATGGCTGTCAGCGGGCTCGAGAACAGATGCTGGCAAAATTGAGCGTCGGCTGTCAAACCTGACAGCAGTCGCTCCGGGCCAAAAGGAGGCGCTAGGAACGCGCTAATGGCTAATTCATCTGTTATCTATGGAAAACGCAGTTTATGGTAAGCAAACTTGCTCTTCATTGTGGATATCCTGAAAACCTGACTGTCTGTGGTGTCCCCAGGACAGGTTTGGGAAGCCCTGCCAAAGTGGTCTTTTTCTGCTGTCATATTTCTCTTTCTATAAGAAGGATTTTTACATAATGCACACCCATATAACTAGTGAGCCTATCTAAAGGTAGCAATTTTCTTTTTAGTCAGCAACTGATGTTTTTAAATACAGTTTTCCATTCCTCATTAACAGTTTTCCGGTTTGGGCCTGTTGCTTCCAGAGCGCCAGAATGAATTGTTCAAAACAATTCCTGTTCTGAGGCTGGTAATGTTCTTCATTTTAATAGGAATCCAAGTTTCCAGACAAAGTTCAAAGTGTAATTTATATTTATGAAGTGGTAATATGAGTACTGAAAGTGGTATTTTATTCCCCTTTGGCTAATTAAGAACTAAAGCACTCTCTAAGTTAAAGTTTATAGAATAGTGAAGAGCTACATGATACATTCCATGTACTGTATACTGAAAGAGAAGCAGACAGGCATGGAAGTGTTCTTCTTAATAGTTTCTCTCTCAAAAGAAATGCCTCTTTTATAGTAAGAGCCACAAGCCTTTCGCAAGGCTGAGCTGTGAAGCCTCTCTTAATCAAGGAGTGAAGCATCATTGGACTCCTAGCAGGAAGTCATAGCAGGAAGTTTTCCCCTTTCCCCCAAGAATGAAAAGGCTCTTTCCCCTGCTCTTCCCCCCCCCCCCCCCCCCCTGCTCATGGCACCAGCCTTTGAATGTACTTCAGCTTAGTGGTTGAGTGTGGTGCTGGAGAAGGCACACATGGGGCATGGGGTCTCCCTTTGGGGTCATTTCTTCTCAGTCAGAGAAGTTCAACATGGTCAGTGCAGAGCCTCCTCAGGAGTAGGCCTTCCTTGATACCGCGCCAGGGCATTGCCTCATTGGCTCAAATGCCATCTTTGTTCACGGCATGGAAGTTCCCCATGGTATCCAAAGTATCTGTTTTATCCAGACATAGGGCCAACCAGGATGCTGGCCATGTCATTGGTGTCTTCGTATATGGCAGGATGACTTGGCCATATTTAATAACTGCCCGCCTCCCTGGAGAGTTGACTCCCTCACTAAAGTTTAAACCCTAGAAGAGGTGGAGGAGCTCATGAGACAGACAGTTCTGATAGCTAGGTCTGTGTCTGTGCTGTCAGATGTTGCCCATGAGTTATGGCAAATTCATCTTGCTGTGTACAAAAAACCCTGTTTACAGGTAAGCAACTTTGCTTTTTCCTACTTGTGTGTAACCACTTATTTTCCTCTGACTTGTGATACTTTTTCTAGAATCCAGCAGTAGAACAGAACACTGCAGTAAGAGAGTGAAAATAGTGTAACTTTCTGCTTCTGATTAGAATTACCAAAGTAGACTGAGGGATTGAGGGCAGATTTACACCAGCAAGCTTTGTATGATCCTTGGAGTCTTAAGCTTTTATCTTGTCTACCTGTTTGGCAGTATCTGTTAACAGACTTCTCTCATGCTGTCTGAGTAGCTAATGTGAGCATTTTCCTTCAGATTAAGAACATAAAATAAGGCTTTGCCATGCAGGGTCAGACCAAAGGTTCATCAAGCCCAGTATCCTGTTTCCAACAATGGCCAATCCAGGTCACAGATACCTGGCAGGATCCCAAGGGGTAGACAAATTTCATACTGCTAATCTCAAGGATAAGCAGTGGATTTCTGCAGCTTTACCTTAATAATGGTTAATGGACTTTTCCTCCAGGAACTTGTACGAACCTTTTTTTAAACGCAGCTATGGTTAATAGCTTTTACCACATTTTCTGGCAATGAATTCCAGAGCTTAATTATGCATTGAGTAAAAAAAAAATTCTCTTATTAGTTTTAAATGTATTAGTTGGTATTTTCATTGAGTCCCATTTGTACTTTTCAAAAGAATAAACAACTGATTAAGGTTTACCCATTCCATTCCACTTTTACCAGCAGTTGGGGGTGGAGTGTGAATGCTTGTCTTCTGATGTCACCACCATGTAGACTGACCCAGCACAGGGGAAGTCTGTAGTCTCTGGCTCTAGCAAATGGTGAAGGGCACATACAAAGCTGGTCCAGTAGCAGGAGTGGCGGCCCCAGGTTGCCTTCCTTAGGGTCCAGGGCTGGGGTAGGTAACCCAGCGGCACGATAGCCTCCATAGGTCTGATCTTCCCTTACCAAGGTAACCAGGTGGTCTGGTTTCCTGGAACGTAACAAAACTAAGTACAAAAAAAATGTGGCGAAGCAGCCTGACCCAAAGCAATCACAGCCACTCCCAGGTATGGAGAAAAGTAGGAAATGTATGTGGTACAGTGTCTGTGTCCCTAGTGTTCGGGGTCATTTTGCCACAATTGCAATGGTGACAGGCAGGGCCCAGTGGAGGAAGGTGGAGGGGCTGGAGCTTCAGAGTCTTTCCAAATGCTGCTGAAGCCGGTGTTGGTCCTTTCAAAAGCATTTGTCCATGGTGTCAGAAGGAGGGGCAGGCCCAGCCAAACAGTATCAGCAGTCAGGGTTACCACAGGAGGAGGCGGAAGAGTTTTCCATGGAGTTTTTCCTGACCATGCATCAGGCCTATCTGTATTTAAAGCAAAAGCAGGGCAAGGTAGCACACCCAGGGGTCAAGCCTAAAACTCAGGCAGCCTCAGAGAATTGGTGGCCCAGCATAGAAGGACCAGAGGAGGAAGAGGATTCCTCTTAAGATGAGGCAGCATTGGAAGAGGAAGGAGAGGTTAAGGACTTTGCAGTACGTCTAGACCTGTGGCTGAAAAATTGGGCAGTAGACTTGGAATCCAAAACTAAGCTAGGAAAATTACCCTTAAAGGGAAATTACTGTTTGGAGAGGAATTGGAGAAATTGGTTAAAGATTTGGGAGGTGTGAAGCACCGAAGAGAGCCCCAGAGGGTTTGCCTGAGGGGGGGGGGGGGGGGGATCCTGGAGACAGTGGCCCAAAGACTGTAAGGCCAACAGAGGGCAAGGTCCTTGCCCATCAAGGGCTCGAGGCAGACTGCAGTCCTTTTGGGGGAACAGGAGATTTCCTAAAGAAGGGAAATACCTGAACTCCGCTCAATGCTAAGTGTTCTCAATGATAGGGAGTAGATCTAATAAAAGATTTCATTATTTCCTCTCATTTCAAGGGTACGGGAGTATATTCCATTTATTTTCTGATACCAAAGAAAGAGGGAAGCTTTTGGCCAATGCTAGACCTAAAGCAGGTAAACAAAGCACTATGGTGTATCGTGCTTTAATATGGAGTCGATACCAGCGGTGAAAGTAGCAGTAAGAAAGGGAGAGTTTCTTTCCTCCCTGGAGCTGTCTGAGGCATATTTTCACATAGAAACATAGAAATGACGGCAGAAGAAGACCAAACGGCCCATCCAGTCTGCCCAGCAAGCTTCACATTTTTTTTTCTCATACTTATCTGTTACTCTTGGCTCTTAGTAACCTTTTGGTTCTATTTCCTTTCCACCCCCTCCATTAAAGTAGAGAGCAGTGTTGGAGCTGCATCTAAGTGAAACATCTAGCTTAATTAGTTAGGGGGTAGTAACTGCCGCAATAAGCAAGCTACACCCATGCTGATTGGTTTACCCAGACTATGTAATTTAGTCCTTGTTGGTTGTTGTCTGTATATTGATCCACTTTTCTTCATTCCCCCTGCTGTTGAAGCAGAGAGCTATGCTGGATATGCGTGAAGTATCAGACTTTCTCCCCTGCTGTTGAAGCAGAGAGCTATGCTGGATATGCGTGAAGTATCAGTCTTTCTCCCCTGCCGTTGAAGGAAAGAGATATGCTGGTTATGCATTGAAAGTAAAGTATCAGGCTTATTTGGTTTGGGGTAGTAACCGCCGTAACAAGCAAGCTACTCCCCACTTTTTTGTGAATGCAAATCCTTTTTTCCACATTTCCTTTTACCGTTGAAGCTTAGAGCAATGTTGGAGTCTCTTTAACCGTGTGTATGTTTATTGAATAAGGGTATTATCTCCAGGTAGTAGCCGTCATTCCTGCGAGCCACCCACTCTTCATTCACGACCTCTAGACTTTATGGATCCACAGTGTTTATCCCACGCCCCTTTGAAGTCCTTCACAGTTCTGGTCTTCACCACTTCCTCCGGAAGGGCATTCCAGGCATCCATCACCCTCTCCGTGAAGAAATATTTCCTGACATTGGTTCTGAGTCTTCCTCCCTGGAGCTTCAAATCGTGACCCCTGGTTCTGCTGAATTTTTTTCAGACGGAAAAGTTTTGTCGTTGTCTTTGGATCATTAAAAGATCATACCTATCAGGATTTCCAGTGCTACTTGCGCTTCGAAATAGCCGGTCAGCACTGTCAATTCAGGGACACTCCTCTTTGGGCTGGCAACAGTGCTTAGGACCTTCACAAAGGTAATGATAGTGGTGGCAGCCTTCCTGAGAAAAGAAGGGGTCAAGGTGCACCCCTACCTGGACGACTGGTTAATAAGAGCTGGCTCATGCCAGGAAAGGAAAGGGTATAGCGAGCAGCAGAGATAGCACTACAAGTCTTAGGGAATTTAGGGTGGGTAGTGAGCCAGTTCTGCCCATCCCAGATGCTCATTTACCTAGGGGTGCTCTTTGACATAAGAACCGGGAAAAGTACAGAGAAAAGTATAAGGAAGAAGCACATTTAAGACTAATCAGAGAAAATTCTTTTTCACTCATTGCACGATTAAGCTCTGGAATTTATTGCCAGGGATGTGGTTAGTGCAATTAGTGTAGTTGGGTTTAAATAGGTTTGGATAAGTTCTTGGAGGAGAAGTCCATTAATGGCTATTAATCAAGTTTACTTAGGGAATAGCCACTGCTATTAATTGCATCAGTAGCATGGGATCTTCTTAGTGTTTAGGTAATTGCCAGGTTCTTGTGGCCTGGTTTGGCCTCTATTGGAAACAGGATACTCGGCTTGATGGACCCTTGGTCTGACCAGCGTGGCAATTTCTTGTGTTTGTGTGAAACTGCAGGAACAGAGAAGGGCCTTATTGTAGATTCCCCTTCCCTGTGTGTGTGTAAGTATTTCCAGGTCATGGGTTCCATGGCAGCAGTGATCGTTGTAGTGCCATGGACAAGAGTTCACATGCAACCACTTCAGGTGCGCTTATTCTGCAATTTGTTGCCGCAGAACCAGCAGTATGAAAAGAGGTTACATCTCAAGCGCTGAAGCAAAAGAGCCAGCACTGGGTTCTAGACTCGAGCAGTCTGACCACAGGATCCAGTCTGGACTCCCTACAGCAGACGACATTGACAACAGATGCAGGTCGTCGAGGGTGGAGAACACACTGCTGGGGACAGGTGGCTCAGAGAGCCTGGCTGCCTCAAGAAGCCCTAAGCTCCACCATTGTGTTGGAGTTGAGAATGATTAGGCTGACTGTAGGCCATTTTCAGTGTCAGCTGCAGAATAAAGCAGTACAGGTCCATTTGAACAATGCCACTGCAGTGACCTATGTGACAAACAGTGGGGCACAAGAAGTACAGCCCTGGCAATAGAGGCAGCCCTGAGAATGAAAATGGCAAAAAAAAAAAAAGCAGTTTCTGGACATCCCAGCAGTTCCCATAGAAGGTGTGGACAATGTCCAGGCAGATTTTCTCAGCCAGTGGATGCTAGACCTAGGACAATGAGAGCTGGAACAGGAGCGGTTCACGCTTATAAGGGTGAGGGGCACCCAAGTGGGGCCTGATGGACACAAGAAGAAATGCCAAGGCTGTTCAGTTCTTCAGCCAAAGAGGCGAATGGGGGGCCAAGGGGATAGATGCATTATCCCAGTCCTGGCTGGTAGACCAGATGGCATTCATTATCCCTGCCGCCCCCCCCCCCCCCTCTTGTTGAGTGCTAGGCAAGGTGATCAGAAAAATCTCGCAACATCCAGGATGGGGTGGTATTAATAGCACCAGACTAGCCGAAGTGACCTTGGTATGCAGACCTGGTAAGAATGAAGTTGACAGAACCAATTAAATTCAGAAGAATAACAGCATTTGTCAGGCAGGGGCCAGTGATTATGGAGAATTCATAGAAATTATCTCTTATGGCCTGGCTATTGAAAGGAGGAGGTTTAGTAGAAAAGGGTACTCAAGTCAACTAATCTCTATGCTTCTGAAAGTCTGAAAGAGGACCACCTTCACATATAGCCGCACATGGAGGGTCTTTGAAGTTTGGTGCAAAAGTAGAAAGCTGTCTCCGAGGAAGACGGAGATAGCATCAATTCTACAGTTCTTATAGGATGGTCTGGACAGGTTGCTAGTAGTAAATACTTTAAGGGTACAAGTGGCAATTGATTGCTTCAGAGAACCATTTAGAGAAATCACTATTGCTGCCCACCCAGATGTGGTGCAATTCTTAAGAGGAACAAAGCAGATGAGGCTACTGTGGAAGAATATTGTGCCACCATGGGACCTGAATCTGGTGTTAAGTGCTAGCCAAGGCAATATTCGAACCCATTAGGGAAGCTTCCCTGAAAGATCTGATACTAAAGACAGTAATGTTGGTAGCTGTTTGCTCAGCAAGGAGGATCTCGAAGTTATGGGCCCTATCTTGCAGAGATCCTTACCCACCCTTTGCAGAAGAGGTATAATCAGGCCAGTACCGGCCTTCCTCCCAAAAGTTGTATTAGAATTTCATATCAGTCAAGTTATCACACTGCCAGGGTTCAGGAAGGTGGAGCATGTAGGGTGGTGGAATATGTAGGGAAACACAGGGACTTGAGGTTCTTAGATGTTTGCAGGATCCTGCTGAGATACCTGGAAGTGACTAATGACTTCAGGAAGTCAGACAGGTTATTTGTCCTGTTCTCAGGCCCTAGAAAAGGAGAGGCAGTATTCAAGATCTTGATCACCAGGTAGATTAGGGAGATGATAGGAGTGGCTTATTTATTGAAAAACAAGACAATCCCAATCCATAAAGTCACAAACAATGTCATGGGCAGAATACAGGACAGTCACTCCCATGGAGGTATGCAGCATAGCCACTTGGGCCTCAGTGCACGTTTTGCAAAACATTATAGGTTGCACCTCTCAGAGGAAGAAGACAAAATTTGCAACAGGTCTAGCAGGATGAAGAGGAAGGTACAATTAGATCTTACTTGCTAATTAGCTTTCCTCAAGTCGTGACAGACCAGTCTAAATCCCGCCCGAAGGAAAACAAAGAAGTGTGGTCAAGTAAAGTGTGGATACACAGGATAGTCACTGGAAGGGAGCACTGCGTGATGTGAAGGGAAGCTGCTCTCCTACTCTTTTTTTTTTTTTTTTTTTTTTTTTATGTTGTTGCATGATATGTCTTCCTTTTTTCTTTTGAGTTTAAGGACCACGTACTGTAAAAAGTAGAGAGCCAGAGTTTCAAGGAACCAGGGAGGAACTCATTCTTGGGATGGATGTCATAGTGAAGGGAGCTGGCAGAATGAGTTGTATGCCTACATAAAAAAAAAAAAAAAAGAAATAAAACAAAGAATAGGTGCCATGTTTTAGCAAAAGACTACTGACTTCCCCTTTGCTGGGCCAGCTCTTATACTGGTGACATCAGAAGGGAAGTGATTGCACTCTACAGGTCACTGGTCTGTCAGGACTCAAGGAAAGTTAATTATGTAAGATCTAACTACAACTTGTGTAATTCAGTTTGGATTGTTTTTCCCTATGCTTTTTACTTGTCCACAGTTACATTTAATCTTTTATTTGCATGCCCAGATTCACAGGAGGGGGGGGCCTGCAGTTTCTCACAATCCGCTTGTGATTTAACAACTTGAAATAATTTTCTCATCTGCAAATTTGATCACCCATTGTTCCTTTTTCAGATCATTTATAAATTAGTTAATTTCACCCGTCACAGTACAGTTACCAGGGGCACTTCATTATTGACTTTTCTTCATTGAGAAAACTGACCATTTAGTCCTCCTTTCTGTTGCCTATCTTTTAATCAGGCTGCAGTCTATAATAGTACTTTGCCTACTATGCCATGTCTTCTTAATTTCCTAATGATCCACTCAAGAGGGACTTTGTCAGATGCTTTCTGAAAATCCAGACACACTATATCCAGACAGCTCTCCAGTATGCACATGTTTATATTAACCCCTTCAAAAATGTAGCAGATTGATGAGGCAAGACTTCACTTGGGTAAATCCATGTTGGCTCTGTCCCATTAAACCATGTTTGTTTATAAATTCTGTAATTTTATTCTTTAGAAGAGTTTCTACGATTTTTCCCAGTATGGCCGTCCAGCTCAGAGTTAGATGGGCACTACAAAGGAACTTCTTCAGATGTGGTTGGTTAGCTGTTAGCAGAATCTGGCGGTGAATAAACTTAATTCAGTTCAAGATAAAAATAGACCCAGTCTTGATCTATGTGATCAATATACCTAGAGAATGACTTTTTGTTTCATGGAGAAACTGCAGTCAGCATTGTGAGAACAGAAAGGAATTTTGTTTCTTTTAAACTGTAAAGTACCTGCTTGAAACTTTGCTTTTTTACCTAACAAAAAATGGTTATGATGCTAACATAAGAACATGCCATACTGGGTCAGACCAAGGGTCCATCAAGCCCAGCATCCTGTTTCCAACAGAGGCCAAACCAGGCCACAAGAACCTGGCAATTACCCAAAAACTAAGTCTATTCCATGCTACTGTTGCTAGTAATAGCAGTGGCTATTTTCTAAGTCAACTTAATTAATAGCAGGTAATGGACTTCTCCTCCAAGAACTTATCCAATCCTTTTTTAAACACAGCTATACTAACTGCACTAACCACATCCTCTGGCAACAAAGAGCAAGAAGTAACTTGCGTGTAAATTTGATTCTAGCCCATGCTTTCTAGGTTTCTTAATATAAATGTTTGAGGTGCTTAGTTTTAAACTATGAGCTCCTTGGAAACAGTCTGCAAATGCTGTTAAATGATAAATAGGAAGCTTTTGTACATGCTTTTAACCTTTGCTACTTGATTTAAGCTGACCACCGCATTCTTGCTTGCATTTTTCAGATGTATGGCCTTTCTCTGTGGGAGAAGGGATGTTTCATTTCTCTGTATTAACAAAGGCATAATGATTCATTTATGCATTTGGCAGTTTCTTACATCTCTATCAACACTGTAAAGAAAGTAATAACATCTGCTTGAACGTCTATACTTCACAGACCTAACATAAGACACATACACTTTATTTATGGCATTGGTTGGGCAACTTACATTAAAGTGGCTGTATTAGAACATTATTTTTGCTAATAGAGTTGCAGTTAAAATGAGAAAAAATTGGCTGACTCTCCTTTGGTTCTGATATTTATTTGATGACTGAGATACTTATCTGAAACTTTTAAAGTGCAGTGTCATGAATTTGGGATGCAAAAATCCAAGGGAGTGGTACATAATAGAAGATGAGATACTACTATGCATCACTTAGGATTGGGACTACTCCTGGGGAATTCTGTGCACAAAATTTATATTACTCAAAATAACACAATTTACATGACAGCACAGAATTCCCCCAGGACCATGGGATCTAATATAGTAACATAGTGACGGCAGAAAAAGACTAAATGGTCCATTCAGTCTGCCCAGCAAGCCTTATTGTAGTAACTGCTGCTCTGTGCAGGTTACCCCCAAGCCTTATGTTAAGAATAGTAATATTAAAAATCAAAAACAAGCAACTGTCAAAACCAAGACACAATTACTGCTAGCAACATTTTTACAGAGTGAGCAGCTTTCCTGATATTTCATACAATGCTGCTGCTTGAATGAGCTTTGCTTTTGGACTTGGCGGCAGAAAGCAGTCTTGCACTTTTTCCATAATGTCTGCGTATCAGTACCCTAGACTGTAAAAATCAGGGACCAGCATTGGTTGTTGTCGGAGCCCAGTCTCCCCCCCCCCCCCCCCACCGCCGTCAAAGTGGAGAGTGATGTTGCAGTTGTGTCAAAATCATATAAGCTGGGACAAAGAGAAACCTGACCAGGAGGAAAGATGGCGGCTTGAGACCAGACATACACTGCTCCACGTTCCTTTTTGAAATTTCTTTTTTTTTGTCAGCTATGCCATTCAAACGTAAAGGGGAAGTTCAGGTCTTCCCTCTGGATGTACCCTTCTTACCTGGGCAGCAGTTTTTGTCAGCTTTCTTGTCCGGTTTGGCAGTACAAAGGGGTTACTGTCAGCTCTGTTGTGCTTGTGTGTGCAGGAGCACCTGTTTCACTAGGAGAGGTCACTCTAAGTCCCCTGGATCTTTGGTTCCTGCCAGCTCAGAGACTCACTTCCTTGTTGCAACCTGCGGCACTGCACGATGACTCGCTGTTGGCGCCAGCGGAGGGGAGCGTGTGTGGAGACTCGCCTCTGAGCAGCCACTGTCTCCTTCGTCTCTTGAAGACATGGGGGGAGCTAGCTTTGCCATATGCTTGGCTTCTTCATCCCTCATTGAGAATCAGGGTAGATTCTTTGGCTCTGATATTGACTGGTGCTCCAGGTCCTATCCACTCTGGGCTCTCTGAATCTCTACTTTTACCACCTAAGCCGCCGGTGGTCACACTAGACGCAATCTGAGATTTAATGGCTGGCTTTGGTGACTCTCTTTGAAGGATTGTAATACAAAAATCGATGATCTTTCTAATAAGGTGGATGCTATGGGGAATAATTGATAACCAGCTTGGTGAAATATAATCCAAGATTTCTGCTACAAATACTGCCACCCAGAATATTCAGGCCTTTAATTCTGTAGTGGTTAAAGATTGAAATCTTTCTCGCAGGCTTGAATTTCTTGAGAATCATATTGGGCATCTAAATTTACGTTTTTTCAATGTCCCTAAGTTGGTGGGTGAGAACTCCTTCCAAACTCTGGGGAAATATTTTCTTGAAAATCATTTTGTTCCTGATAAAGTTCCTTCTATAAATATATTTTTTTTCTCCCTTCTCCTAACAAACTGAATTCACAGGTGTTTGTCTCATCAGTTGCCTAATGTATGAAAGCTTGACTGATTTTCTTGAGGACTCTAGGGCTGAGATTATTGAACCCTGTATGCTGCTCATGTCTTTCATATCTGAACAGGATGTAAGCGAGGTGATAACATATTTCAGGAACATTTCTTTCTTTTTTCATGGACAAATGATTTGTATTTTTCCAGATTTTTTTTTTTGGCTCGCTCTACACAAGAGAAGAAAAGACTTTCTTGCTCTTAGGTCTCAGGCTTAGTCCTTAGGATTTACTTTTGTTCTTAGATATCCCTGTAAATGTGTTATCAGACGATATGATGATTGTGTTCTTCCTTCCTGAGACTTAAGTCTTTCATTAATTCCAGAGATTTTCTATCTTCCGTTTCTGGGAATTAATAGGTCTAGAGGTTGATCCTTGAGATGTAATTCTACTTGATTCTCATGTTAATGCTAGTTTATTTTTTATTTCCTTTCTCCTATTTTTTTCTGTCCTACTCTTTCATTTGATGAATAGTTTGGAATTAAGTATTTTTTCTGATTTTGTATTGTTTTTCTGTGTGAAAAATTGTATAACATTCATCTTCCTTTTCCGTAACTAAGGTGTATTCCTTCAAGTTAATGAAATTAATAAATATAAAGTTAAAATAAATCATATAAGCTAATTGGTTAAGGATAGTAATCCCCTTACCTACTGTTTAGAGCAGAGCTTTCCAAACTTTTCATGTTGGTGACACACTTTTTAGACAAACATAATTTCGTGACACAGTAATTCAGTCTACCAGCAAACCAGAAGTTAAAAGTTAAACGAACAAAATGTATTTCAACAATGTATGTATGTTTCCTTAAATATATACATAAATAAAATGTTTCACAACACAACCTATCTCATAATAAATATTTGCAGGCTTCCACTTCCTCCATGCTGATCTCGTACATTGTGAGATCGGCATAGAGAAAGTGCTACTCTTGCACATTCCCAAAGATTACATGTGCCAATCACTAAAAAGTAAATTTTTTTTTTTACTTTTGCTGTCTGATCTTAGTTTTCTAATCGGTTGGTCACAGGCTTTTTTTTCCACCTTTCCTTTCTTGTTTTTTTGCCAATTCCTTTTACAGGGTCTTTTTTTCTATTTCTTTTCTCTCCATCTGTCTTCCCTCAAACACACAATCAGGTTCTCATTCTCACACGCTATCTCACACATTCTCACACACACAGGCTCTCACTCACATGCAATCTCACACATCCACAGCTCTCACTCTCACATGCCTCTCTCTCTCATACATACATACATACTGTCTCTCTCGTGCACATGCTGTCTCACTCTCACACACACAGGCTCTCTCACTCCTACATGCTCTCTTGCTCAAGCACAGGCTCTCACTGGCACATGCTGTCCCTCTGCACGGGTTGCCGAAGGATGGGCTCTTCAGAGGCCCTGATCTTCCCTGGCCATGACATGGGATCTGCAGCGGCCCTGCTATCGGGTTTCCTCCTCTTCTCGGGCTGCCGCGACGTGGGATCCGCAGCAGCCCTGCTATCGGGTTTCCTCCTCTTCTCGGGCCGTCGCGACGTGGGATCCGCAACGGCCCATTAATGCTGCTCTTCTTCTGTACGCAGCAGATGCTCCTCCTCCTTCCTGCCCACGCGGCTCCGGCAACGTTTTTCTTCCAGGGCTGCACAGGCAGGAAGGAGGAGGAGTGAACGTGACCCTTTTCTTCGGGCCGTGGTGATGTAAGCTCCACCACTGCCCGCCGATCTTCCTGCTATAGTTCCCTGCTTCCGCCGGCCCTGTGGACCGGGCGACACACCTCCACACTACAGGCGACACACTAATGTGTCCCAACACACACTTTGGAAAGCTCTGGTTTAGAGGTAGCAGCTGCCGCTCCATGTTTTCCCCTCATGCACCCTTTTCTTAATTTCCAACTCTAATCTTTAGGGATCCTCAGTGTTTATCCCATGCCTTTTTGAATTCGTTTACTGCTTTTGTCTTCACCACTGCTTCTAGAAGGCCATTCTAGGCATACACCACACTCTCTGTGAAGAAATATTTTTCCTATCAATAAGCAGGCAGAATTAGCCATGCTTTCTGGGTACGTCCCTCGGGGTGGCTCGAGGCGGAAAAAACTCTCCATAGGTACAGAGCTTTGCTCTGCGCACCTGCACGGCAGTTCCCATGCGATTGCCTGACTTGTTCAGTTTTGCTTTTTTACCATGCAGCTCATGGACATGGATCTCTCTTGCGTCTCTATATCACATTTCTTTTCTCTTATATTTCCGTGTATCCCAAAAGAAAACAATTTTAAATGCTACACATGGCACCCAAGACCACAGGCTTTAAATATTGCTAGTATGGCAAAGTTATGTTTGTCACTGATGGACATAACTATTGCTACCTGTGCTTGGGGCCTGGCCATGACCAGGCATCCTGCTGTGCCTGCAGTAGGATGTCCCCGAGGGCCTAACATCAATGGGCCAAGAAAATAGCCATACTGAAGGACAACAGGTCATCGGGCTCATATGCTCCAGCACACTGTTCCACTCAGTCTTTACCGGTGTCAAGACTGAAGAGGCCAGCCCCAGTGAAACTAGCATTGTTGGAACTGACCTCAACAGGGCAGGGCCAGATGGGAAGCCCCCCCTCCCCCCAGAGAAGCCCGAAGGTAGGGGTTTGCGGGAGAGACCCCCAAAAGACCCTAAGGCACTATCAACACAGCTGCCAAAAGCTGTCACGCCTCCAAAAAAAACAACCCTGAAGCATGATACAGTTCGGCACACGACACAGAACAGTGCACCACGTACCATGCACAGTGATGCTTGGCGCACGATGTGCAAAAAGTATACAACGCAGGATGCTCAACTGCGCATGTCGCAGGTCAAGGCGCAACACTGACCCAAAACATACTGATGCATATGTCGAGGGAAAAGGTGAAAGATAAACATTCGACACAGGAGCGCTGTTCGTGTTGCACAGCATAAAATGAAGAAACGTCAAGGAGCCTCAAAGATTCAATGGCATCTGGACCCTCAAGTAGTTTTCACTCCAAAGGAACTCATGGGCTCACTCTATTGACATGAAGGTCTCAGTGTTCTTCTGCTTCTTCACCCAGAAGCAGTGGGTTTACAGGTCTTTCAGATGTCCCTAAGCAAAAATGGATGCAACAACTGCTGGTCAAGAGGCAAAAGTCTCTCATCATGAGGACCAGGTCCAATCAGACATGAACAGGCGACCAGATTCCTCAATTTTTTGGCACCATTACTTTGGCGCTACTGTTCGCCAAAATAGACTACTGCAGTGCCCTTTTCCTAGGCCTCCCCAAATCCACTACCAAACCACTGCAGATGATACAAAATGTGGCAGCGAGACTGCTGACCAGTACCAGCTGCGGCGAACACATCTCACCCATCCTCAGGAACCTACATTGGTTATCAGTGAATTTCAGAATTCTATACAAATCAATCACCTTAATTCACAAAACCATCCATCATCAACTTCAACTCGACCTGGAAATCCCATTCAAACTCCACTCCTCCAACAGACCAACTAGAGATATTCACAAAGGCACTCTGAAATTTCCCCCCACTAAAGCCTCACGCCTCTCTACGACCAAAGACAGAGCCTTTTCGATAGCTGGCCCATCTATCTGGAATAGCATCCCATCAAACCTCAGATTGGAGCCTTGCCTTTTAACTTTCAGAAAAAGACTTAAAACCTGGCTCTTTCACCAAGCCTTCGTCGATCCACCAGACAATCACTAGTTGTCCTTCACTCTTACCCGGTCTGGCATTTATACTCAAGAACAATGGCCTCTGACACTTCCAGGTTAAAGCACCTATTAAGCTTTTAACCCGTACGCTCTATGGTAACACTTTATATTTATTTCCTGCCTTATCTTCTTTCCAGCTTGTTGCAAGCTTCCAAGTTCTCTTTCCCTGTTGATTGTAACTTTTTGACTTATTTCCTACCTATTGTTATCTATCGTTTTACTTGAATTGTTACTCCAGTTATTCCCTTGTTAATTGTAAACCGATCCGATATGGTTATTTACTATGAAGGTCGGTATAAAAAACTGTTAAATAAATAAATCTTCCAAAACAAGGTCAACTCATTCGGGGAGGGGTGAAGATGTATTTTCATATCTGCAAGAAGAGGAACATTCCCCTCCCAACCCAGAATTGGGTGGTGTGGCGTCATAGGCCATGTCCCAAATTTCAGACATTTACAGACCACCTTTGCCTCTCTGCCTGCTACCCTCCACACTAGGTTATCTTCTAGGGCCTCGGAAGATAATTTGTCACATTCACTCCCCCCGCCCCCCCCGAAAAAATGTAGACATAGAGGATGCCACTTGCCAAAACCTGAGTCCAGCAGTTTCAGAACCTGATAAAGAACTCCCGCACTCCCCACCAACTTCTCTGGGTATGTCCACAGGAACTTCATCAGAACCCCTGAAGGAGCCACCAGAAACTTCCTTACCTTCAGAAGACTTGTCATATTCAAAGTTCATTGAAAAGGTGGGCTCCCTCTATCTTTAAGAGACTAAAATGTTGCTGGATTCAAGATCAAAGGTGCATGGCATTCTCAAGATCTCTGACAAACCATTGGAGCCGACCACACTTCCATCTCATGTGGTCCTGGAGGGACTATTGGACAAATCATGGGAATCTCCTTTCTTGGGTCCTCCCATTTCATGGAAGTCGGATTTGAAATATGGGATGCGAAAATCTTCACACTACGGATCAGTACAGCTACCTTACACATCAGTAGTGGTTGAATCGGCCATGAGAAAAGCGAAGAAGATACGTCTGCATTCAGATACACCACCAGGGAAAGATAAATACTAGATGACTTCGGTAAGGTCTTTCAAGCAGCAATGCTTAATTCCAAGATTTCAAAAGTATGATCTCACTCAGAAAAATGATATACTTGGATAATAGATTCACAAGTGAAAGATAAGTGAACCTCATGGTTTTTAATAATGGGGGGATATCTTTTTTTGATTCTTTTGACTAACAGTGAACTTCCCGCCATTAGACATTTAAAAATGGCGCTGACTGATCGCAAGATAACGGTGTTTCTGCTTAACCGGATTGTTGGTGAAGAATCGGTACAAGCTACCACGTATGCTCATCAAGTTATATATGCTCAGTAGTAGAAAATATCTTGATATTTAATAACTTATCTTTTTTCTGTTCTAGAGATCAGGCAGTATAATATGGAAACACAAATATAACACTTACTCCTGAAGAAGGAAATTTTTCTGAAACATTGCAATGTCTGGTCAGAATTAAGGGCTGCACAGGGGAAGACCAGGATGGTCTAGGTGCACCGTGCTCAGTTTACTGCCTTCATCTTTCAATCCAGCATATTTAAGATAAGACTATTTACTTATAGCTTTTATTTGCAAAATAAAAAATGTTGGCTCACATTTAGTGATAGTGAGAATCTACATAGTGACTGATTATACCTTAGCACATCTATTGATCAGGAACTCGAAAGTTTTCATGCCTGTCAGGTGCTATATGAGGGTCACTTATCTTTCACTTGTTAATCTATTATGCATGAAATATAATTTTTCTGAGTGAGATCATACTTTTGGGATATATTTTTTTATTCTTTCACTCCTTGGTTCACTATATATAGAATTCCAAGATTCAGCAACATCAATTTTATATCACCCAATATTTGTATGAATGCCTGCAAGTCTTAAAACCTAAAGAAGATTTAAAGACTGACCAATTACAGAACTAAGCCATAGCTGACATGGAAGAGAGATTATGCCACCTCCTTTGTACAGTATATGAAGCCTTTGATATATTGGCTGGAATGTCAGCAGCTTCGATAGCAGCCCGCAGAGTTGCTTGGCTTTGAGCAAGCACCATCCGTGATGTATATGAAAAACTGGCTGATCTACCTTGCAAGGGAGATAATTTGTTTGGGGACAGATTACAAGAGACTGTATCCCAACTGAAGGAGCAATGCGTAGCGGTCTCCACGTCAACGGAGCAATCTTCCTCAGAGATTCTACTTGATTTATAAAAAGTCTTTCTACCAGAGTTGTCAGTACAGACCATTTAACCCCCTAAAGAGTACCTCCCTACCAAACTCAGAGGCAGTAACCTCAACAAACCCAAGCAATGGGATATACAAGAGCTCGGTGCCCATAAAAGCAGCAGCAAGGCAACAACCAGAAACCTCAACAGAATTTTTGAAGGCAGCTCGGCCACAGTCTTTATCGACAATAGGTGGCAGAATATCCTCCTTTTACCAGACTTGGACCTCCATTACATCAGACTATTGGATTCTCAGTGTGGCACAGAATGGTTACAAACTGAACTTCCAGTTAACTCCACAGTTGCCCCATCTCGCACCATCCTCTCGAAATTGAAGGGGCAATGATCTACTCCAACAGCATATGAGCCAGGTAGTTCCTCGACAACACAGTCTGATTCTATTCCCAATACTTCCTCATCCCAATGAAGGGGTGAGGCTTCCGGCCCAACTTGGACCTATGGGTCCTCAACAGATTCATTCGGAAGGAGAAATTCAAGATATCTCTCAACCATTCTACCATTCCTACAACTTAATGAATGGATGTGCTCTTTAGATATCAAGGTTGCATACACCCATATCCCCATGCATTCATCTTCGTTGCATTACCTTTGCTTTCATAGGAACATAAAGCATTACCAATACAAGGTGCTTCCGTTTAGCCTATTGTCAGCACCCCGAGTGTTCACGAAATGCCTATCTGTCGCTGTGACCCACCTACGCAGAAAGGGGATCAAGATATTTCCCTATCTGGACAATTGGCTTCTAGTTTCCTCAAACTCCAAAACGCTCCACTCACACCTAAAGCAGATCATATCCTGCCTAGAAAATCTAGGATTCATAATCAACTACGAGAAGCCCAACTAAAACACAAGTAAAGTCCTTCAGTTCATTGGAGCGATAATAAACACTAAGCTCTGCTAGGCTTTCATTCCAACAGAAAGAATCCAAACTTTTTGTGAGCTGGCTCGCACCTTGAAGGACCAGTCGCATTTCCCAGCTCGTCAAATGCTCACTATTCTGAGTCATATGGCAGCGGCTATATATGTTGTACCACACACCCTCCTTCATATGTGGTACCTACAATGGAGTCTCAAGATAACTGTGGTCTCAACACGACCACCCGATATCGCTACGAATTGTCATGATTCAGTCAACGATCTTGGACATAAACTGGTGGCAATCCCCCCAAGTACTAGAAACAGGAGCACCATTTCGAACCTTGGCGCATAAGATTGCTATGATGTATCCACAAGGGGATGGGGGAGTGCATGTGCTACACGTAAAGATGCAGGGGATCTGGTCTCCACGGGAGAGAACCCTCCAGATCAATCTGTTAGAGCCAAGAGCTATAATGCACCTTCTCTCATCTCCTTGCAGGAAAGAGAGTAATGATTTACACGGACAACCAAGTAGCCATGTTTTATATAAACAAAGGAGGGTCCAGTTCCAGAATACTTTGCAAGGAGGCAGTGTTGATCTTGGAATGGGCAATAAGACATTCCATTCAGTTGCAGGCAACATACCTTCCAGGTATCAAAAACACAGAGGCCAACAGACTCTGCAGAATTTTTCATCCCCACGAGTGGGCTTTGAAGCAAGAGGTGGGGGACACTCTGCATGGACCTCTTCGCAACAGAATCCAAAACACAACTGCCTTGTTTTGCTCTCTACCCGAGCGGAAACAGGATTGCCCAAGATGTGCTCCTGGTTCCCTGGACGAAGGATCTGTTCTGTGCATACCTGCTGATACCTCTAATAGGGCGAGTGATCCAAAAGTATAACACGGATGAATCAGATCTCATCATCATTGTGCAGACCTGCTGTCAGAGGAAGGAGGCACACTCCTTAATCCACTACATTCATCTCTGCACCTGACGGCTTGGAGGTTGAGAGGGAGGTGTTGTCACCTCCTTCTCCCTTCTGACATTGAAGATATTTTAATATTTGTCAGGAAACCATCTACAAGAAAGAATTATGTGGGCAAGTGGCACAGGGACTCAAATTGGTATGCAACGATAGCAGTAGACCTGGTCAAAAGTTCCCTGGAACAGTTGCTTCAATATCTACATACGTTATACTTCTCTGGCCTAGTGGCATTATCCATTAGAATACATCTCAGTGCCTTAGCAGCATATCATCACTCCACACTGTTGACCCCCAACTGTGTGACTTTCTGGAGAATGAATACCTGGAGGAGCAGGTGAAGGCCATCAAGAACACACACACAAGCTTGATCTCAGCGCACCTGTTGGTGTCTCATTTCATGAAGGGTGTTATAAGACTCCGTCCCCCGGTTTCCAAACTGGTAGTTCCTTGGGATATCAACCTGGTGTTAGACTCATGCATCTGCCATTTGAGCCAGTGAATTCCGCCTCCATGAATTACCTGTCATGGAAGGTGGTATTCCTGGTGGCCATCACTCCAGCGAGACAAGTGAGTGAGCTTCAGGCATTAGTCTACTATTCCCTTTACTTGCAGTTCTGTCATGACAGTCACCTTACGGACCCATTGCCCTTTCTCCCGAAGGTGGTCTCAACCTTTCACCTGAATCAAATAATCACCTTACCAACTTTCTTTCCAAAACCACTTGTGATGGACAAGGAAAAGATCCTTCACACTCTAGACCGCAAAAGAGCCTGGCTTATTACATACAAAGGACTCAATCTCCTAAACGTCAATCTCACCTCTTTTTGTCTTTCAACCCAAACGCGCCAGGATTACGAGTCGCCAAAATAACATTAGCAAACTGGTTATTCCAAGGTATTCATTTCTGCTGCTCAACTCATCAAGATAGTCTTCCAGATAGAGTAAAAGCACATCAACTCAGAGCCACAGTGGCCTCTATAGCTCACCTTTGCAACGTACCTATTCTGGACATATGTAAAGCAGCTACTTGGTCGTCTTTTCATACCTTTACATCCCATTATTGCCTTCAGCAGCAGACAAGATCAGATGCAGCAATGGGTGAGGCGATACTGCACTATGCTACTGGCACATAGGGCTGTCCACTAATAGGATGGGTTTTGCACAAGGGGCCTCTTGGTCCATGCCAGAAACAAGTGTCATCTCCACAAATACATAGTTAAATGTCCTCAAGGGACCCTTAGCTGGGGACTCCCTGACAGCATGGCTAATTTAGCCTGCTTATCGACGGGAAAAAAAAGCAAGTTTGCTTACTGTAAACTGTGCTTTTTACGTAGCTAGCAGGATGAATTAGCCATGTGATCCCACCCTCTTCCCTGGACAGCCTCTTATTCCTTCTATCTTTGTGATTTTCTCTGTTTGCTGCTCGTCCATCCTTTCTTATCAACTGAGCAAGTCAGGCAATCGTGCGGGAACTGGAATGAAGAGCAAAGCTCTGTATCTCTGGAGAGAGTTTTCTGCCCCGAGGGACGTCCCCAGACAGCATGGGTAATTCATCTTGCTATCTATGGGAAAACACAGTTTATGGTAAACAAACTTGCTTTTCCTGATGTTGGTTCTAAATAGTTCCTCCTGAAGTTTTATATCGTGACCCCCTAGTTCTACTGTTTTCTTCTGGAAAGGATTCAAGGAATGTACATCATTGAAACCATTCAAGTATCTGAAAGTCTGTATCATATCTCCCTTGCACCTCCTAGTTTCCAGGGTATATTGCAGTTTTATTTATTGCTTTAATTCCTCCACCTCCTGCTCTTTGTATACTCCTCCTTGTTTGCCCTCCCTGTTCATTGTAATTTCTGCCTTTAAAGTTACATTGTAAACCGGTATGATGTATGCATACTAATACCGGTATATAAAAGTTTTTAAATAAATAAATAAATAAAATATATATATTCAGATCCTTCAGCCTCTAAGTCTTCCGGTACAGACCCTTCTTTGGACCGCCTCGATTGTGTCTTTTTCCTTTTTTCAGATACAGTCTCTAGAACTGAACTTAAAATCCTTGTAAAGGTCCTTTGTAATCTATCACCTCTTTTTGTTTACTGGTTATTCCCCTCTCTCTGCAGTCCAGCATTCTTCTGGCTTTAGCTATCGTCTTGTCACATTGCTTCGCTGCCTGCAGATCGTCGGACGCTACCACCTCAAGGTCCCTTTCCCAGTCCATGCACATTAATCTACTTCCCCTCCCCCCCCCAGTCACAAACAGCTCTTTTGGATTACTGCATCCCATATGTATGACTCTTCACTTTTTGGCATTGAATCCCAGTTGCCAAGTCTTCAACCATTCTTCAAGCTTTTTAAAATCACTTTTCATTCTCTCTACTCCTTTAGGCATGTTGCCCATTCTCTTGCAGATCTTAGTTTCATCTGCAAATAGACAAATGTTATCTTCTTTCCCTTCTGTAATGTCACTCTCTCAAAGATATTGAACAGAACAGATCCCTGTGGCACTCCCCTTAACATGGTTCTTTCTTAAGAATATGTTCCATTTACCATTACATACTGTCTCCTGTCAGTCAACCAGTTTGTAATCCACTTCATCACTTTGGTGCCAAGTCCCAAACTTCTCATTTTATTCATGAGCCTCCTATGCGAGACAGTATCAAAAGCTGTGCTGAAATCCAGGTAATCGTATCTAGTGTGCTCTTCCTTGATCCAATTCTCTAGTCACCCAATCAAAAAAATCAGTCAGATTTGTCCAACAGGACCCTTCCCCTGGTGAATCCATGCTGCCTCTGGCCTAGCAACCCACTGGATTGTAGATATCTCACAATCCTTTCCTTCAGCAGCATCTCCATTAATTTTCCCACCACCAAGGTGAAATTAACTGGCCTGTAGTTTCCAGCCTTCTCTCTGCTACCATGCTTTTGAAGCAGGATCACCACAGCTCTTCTCCAGTCAGGCAGCACCACTCCTGAATCCAGGGATCTATTGAAAAGGTCTTTCAGCAGAACCGCCGTACTTCTCTGAGCGCGCTCAATATCTAGGGATGTACCTTATCCGGCCCCATGGCCTTGTCTAATTTGTTTTCCTTGCTTTTCCCATACATTGAGCCTCATTTACTAAGCATTTTTCCCATAGACACAAAATGGGAGAAAAACTTTAGTAAATCACACCCGTTCTCTTCTGTAAATGGAGTTTTATCTACCCCACTGCCATCTTTGGTCTTCTAAACCAGCAATGGTCCTCCTTCAGGGTTTTCTTTTGTGAATTCTGAACTGAAGTATTTGTTTAATATTTGTGACATTTCTTTGTCTCTCTCCACACATTGCTCCTTGTCACTTTTCAATCTCACTATTCTATTTTGGGCTTCCCTTCTTTCTCTGATATATTTAAAAAATGTTTTCTAGCCTCGCTTTACCTGTTTGGCAATCTTTTCCTCCACTTGAGCTTTTGCTTTTCTGATTTTTTTTTTTTTTTTCCTAATCTCCCTCAGTTTCACTAGGTATTCTTCCATGTGTTCCACTTTTTGGGAAAACCAAAGGGGAAGAAAAAAAACCGGATGAGAAGTAATATTTTACAAGTGGTCAAGTTTGTATAGCTGGGATATATCTTTTCAGTCATCTGCTGTGTTACTCTGCTTAACCATTAAAAGCATTATGCATGAATGAAAGACACACAGATTGGGGTGCTATTGTGCTGACCTTATCAGAATACTATAGAAGCATCATGTTGATGAATGTAAAGCACGAATATTGCTTGAACTCAAGAATATATTCTGACATGAAGATGTTTAAATACTAAGTGATGGTCATTTTATTCTCTCTTCCTCCTCTCTCCCAGTCAAAAGTAAAACAGATATGAAGTAACATTTAAGTTTAAAAAAAAAAAAAAATAGCAAGAGTAAAACCCATTCAGGAACCACTCAAGTTCATACTTTTCAAGAATAAATATTTGTACGAAGCAAACATTTTTCAGTGAAAAGAAGTTCTAATATAAGGAGATGAGTCTTAAAAGGGGTAGGCTGAGGAGTAAATAGCGAAATATTTTTTCACAGAAAGGGTAGAAGGTGAAACAGAATTTAAATAATTTTAGACCCATTTCAAATGTGCCTTTAATTGCTAAGATCATTGAAAAAGTTGTTCAAAAACAATTAGCCGAGTATCTTGAAACAAACAATATTTTACACCCTTTTCAATTTGGTTTTAAGAAGCATTTTAATACTGAATCACTTTTATTGACTTTGACAGATACAATCTTAAGGGGTTTTTATGCTGGGCAATCATTTATTAATCCTATCAGATTTGTCAGCTGTTTTTGATACAGTGGATCATGACATTCTTTTTCAGAGACTAATAGATATTGCTTATGCTGGGAATACTCTCCAATGGTTCACCTCATACTTTGAGGTCTTTCCTTTCAGGTTAAGTTTGGAAGTTCCTTATCTGAACAAATATATATGGATTATGGAGTACCACAAGGTTCTTCCCCATCGGGCCACCCTTTTTAATTGTTACCTTTATGCAGATTACTTTCTGGCCTTGGCATTGTTTATTTTATCTATGCTGCTGATGTCCAACTTCTAGTGCCCAGCAGAGATTCAATAGAAAACACCTTGAAATTGGTAGAGTTTATTTTTCAGCCAAACAGAAACTTTTGTTACATATGAAATTGGTATTAAATAGTCAAAACAACGGAGATTATATTGTTAATAGAAAATTGTCAGCAAACTCACCTATCCATTTCAAAACCAATTCCATGCATATTGAACAAACAGATTGTGCGTGTTATCTTGGTATAATTGACAGTGAATTAAGCTTGAAAAAACACATTAGGCACAAACATAGAGATGGCTATAATAAATTACACATCTTAAAATGATTGAAGCCTTCTTAGCTTTTATGATTTTTGTACAGTAGTTTAAATGTTGGTTTTTTCCAACCTTGATTATTGTAATGCTCTTTTAATTGGACTACCTTTGAGCACGTTAAGACCATTACAATTTTACAGAATGCTACAGCTAGGACCTTAACAGGTCGGAACAAGTTTGATCATATCAGATAGCTAACTTACCGTTTATTGCGAAACTTCTAGAAAAAATCGTAAACCAACAACTCTCCGAATACCTGGACTTACACAAGATTCGTGCCCCAGCACAGTTCTGATTCCGAAAATCACTAAATACAGAATCACTATTAATCTCTCTTTCAGACTCTATCATCCTCAGCCTAGAAAAAAAACAACCATACCTCCTTGCTCTTCTCTATTTATCCATGGCATTTGATACAGTGAGCCATGCAATTCTTTGAGTGCCTCACGGACATTGGTATCACTGGGATGGCACACAGATGGTTCAAATCTTTTCTCAATAATAGATGCTTTAAGGTCAAAATCAATAACAAAGAATCCCACCCTGTCAGCTCCTCCTTTGGAGTCCCACAAGGTTCTTCCCTCTCTCCTACCCTTTTCAACATTTATCTTCTTCCGCTCTGCCAGCTTTTAGCAAATCTTAATCTAAAACACTACATATATGCTGACGACGTGCAGGTACTAATCCCCATCAAGGAATCCCTCTCCAAAACTGTCAGCTTCTGGAACAATTTCCTTCAATCAATCAACCAACCACCTACTCGCCAGCCTAAACCTAGTCTTAAACACCAACAAGACAGAGATCCTTATTATATCACATGACAACAAGAACAGACTAAACAAAATACCAATCACTTCTCAAATTAATATCTCCCCGCATGTCAGAGAACTTGGGGTTATTCTGGATAAACAGTTCAGCCTAAAAAAACTCATCAATACAACCACAAAAGACTGTTTCTTCAAACTTCAAGTACTGAAAAAGTTGAAACCCCTCCTCCACTTCCATGACTACTGCACAGTGCTTCAGTCCATCATTTTCTCAAAAATCGACTATTGTAATTCGCTCCTTCTAGGTCTTCCAGCAAACACTTTCAGACCCCTGCAGATGGTTCAGAACTCCACTGCTAGGATCCTGTCCAACTCCAATAGAAGAGAGCACATCACACCCATACTTCACAACCTACACTGGCTTCCCATCAAATTTAGAATTCTCTACAAAGGCCTTACGATAATCTATAAAGCCATGCACAATCTAACACCTCTTGATCTCATCATTCCTCTACGTCCCCATGAATCCTCAAGACAGATTAGATTTGCATACAAAGGCACACTCTATGCCCCACCAGCAGAGAAAGCCTTAAGGAAACATGCTCTATCCACCGCTGGTCCCTCTCAATGGAACGCTCTTCCCCCAGAACTCCGACAAGAACCATGCCTACTGACTTTCAAAAAGAAACTCAAAACCTGGCTATTCAAACTAGCTTACCCATAACCAGAGGAGCTTCACCATTACCTTACTTTTCAAACAAGCCTATCCTTAACCAGACGAGTATTACCACTAACATACCTCTACGAACATTTCCATGACCTCCTTCACTGACTTATTATTGTATATTTATTTATTTAACCTTATTTTATTTTTACTTATTTTAAATTGCATGGGTGGAGATTTACAGTCTTCTGCCTAATCGATTCTTCGTTCTCTAAATGCCTCACTTGTTAACAGTTGCTAATTCTTCCCCCAGTTGTATCTTCTGTTTTCCCAGTTCTATGTAACTCGGTTCCATGTAATGCCTGTTGCAATTTTGGTTACACTGTAAACTGATATGTATCTTGCCACATGAATGTAGGTATAGAAAAGTTCAAAATAAATAAATAAATATCACCCCTACATTGATCAGTTTATATTGGTTGCCAATAAAATACAGGATTGATTTTAAAGTATTATGTTTATTACACAAATCCATTTATTATGAGAAAATTGGTTAAATGCCTCTTTTCATCTACATATTCCTCAATGAAATCTAAGATCAGCAAATAAAGGCCTTTTAACCATTTCCTCTGTGCAATCAGCACTTTTGAGTGAGGTAAGAGAGAGAGAAATTTCAATTGCTAGTCCTAAACTATGGAACCCTATCCCTACTGAAATAAGGCTGCAAAAAGATTTTTTGATTTTCAAGAAAAATCTAAAGATGTGTCTCTTTAAGCAGGCATATGAGAGGAATGAGACAATCAGGTCAGCTTTTAAAAAAACTTTAACTAGGATTGAGGCTTATTTTTACCTTGTATTAAGCTTGTTTTTTTTTATTATTTTTTTTATTTGATTTGATTAGACTGATCTTATTGTATTTTATTTGGTTTTAGAATGTAAAGAATTATTTATTTGTTTATACAATTGCTGTAAACTGTTATGATTGAATATAGAATGACGGTATATAAATGCAACAAATAAAAATAAGTGGTGGAGGCAGTATTGGGAAAACAAATCTGGAGTAAGCACTGAGGATCCTCAGTGGTGGAGAAGGGAGGGTAAAGCCAGAGATCAAATAGGATCAGCAACAGAAAATGAAAATGCTGGGCTTGGAGACTATCTGCTATCATATTATGTGGCAGTATTCCTGCTGTAAAAGCATACTGAGTGTGTCTCCTGGCAGTTGCCAGAGATAAAACTGTAATGAAATGTCTTCCATGTCCTGGGATAGCTAAAGAATAATTGGTTAGACTTTGACAGGTTTTGAAAGCTGGCACAGGCTTCTTGTTTCCTTGCGAGTAATCTTATCACAGATAAGCTGATAACCTTATGTGGGGCCTTTATGGGGAGAAAGGGAAGAGGATGTTACAAGATTGCACAAGTCTCATGGAGGCAGCATGTGGGTGTCCCTGAGTGCTTCAGTCTGCCACTTGAGCATATCGTATGTATAATGTTAGAAATAGGGGTTAGCTTCTAGGAGCTTAAGAACTTCCTAAGTCTCTTGAGGGCCTTCAGTGTTGCTCTATGAGATGAGTTTTCTTTCTTTCTTTCTTTTTTTTTTTTTTTTTAAGAATTGATTTAGGTTTCAAGCAAACATGGGCATGTGATCAGTTAAATTATAAGCAAAGTGGACTAGGACTGCAGTGTATAATTTCAAATTATTTTTTAGTAGAATTAAATGTATTTAATCACATAAGCTATAATTTGCACCCAGTTTACACTTTAAGAATATTTTTTTGTTTGTTTGTTAATTTTATTAGCAGATGACTCTGAACTTCCTGGAGTGCTGTAATGGCATTCTGCAAGTTGTCATACATTACTGCTTCCATAGCATGTACAATAATACTTTATTTCCAGGCTGTACAACCTTTGCTTCTGTGTTTATCGCATTAGGTTCAGCCTTTACTGAATTCTTTACCTTGGGTTGCATTTATTTTTGTTAAGTTTGCCGGCCACAGAGCCCCGCGGCCGGTTCCACCTACCTCCCAATGCCTTCCTGTGTCGACAACAGGCCCCGGCTCCCTGGCAGCTGCAGGGAGCGTCTCCCGACGCAGGCTGTCTCGCTCCCACATCGCTGGGGCCTCACCTGCTCTGTCGGTGGCCGGGACGCTGCCGACTGCCGCCTTGGCACAGGCCTCTCTTACGAGCATGTGCGGCCCCAGCTGGGATTTAAAGGGCTGGCAGCGGGAAAATGCTGCCAGCCCCTCCGGATGACATCAACCCCAGCCTACTTAAGGCTGCATCGGGCTTCCAGCAGGTGGCTTGGCAACAGGTCTCCCCGCTGTTGTCTTCAGCCTTCCTGATCCAGCCCTCCTGATCCTGTCCCGGATCCCTCTTCCCTTGGATTGATCTCTGCTCTTGACCCGGCTTGCCTCTTGACCTCAGCTTCTGCCGCCTGCCCCTGGACCGGACCACTCCTCCTTGCCACTTCATCCTTCGGGCCCTCGTGACCCTCTGCCTCACCCGGCTGCGCCATTGGGATCATCCACGTAGGGGCCCACCTAAGACCAGCCGGCCCCTGTACCCAAGGGCTCAAGGGGAACGTGGGCTGGTAGTGGCGAAGCTCCAACTGGCCCCTGCTTCCCGTCCGGCCTCCCCTCCTGACAGTGGAGACCTGTGGGGGTCCTCTTCCACAGGTAGTGCCAACACCACCTCAGGCCAAGGGTCCACGTCTGGTTACAGATTCATAACAATTTTTTTCAATTCTTGCAATGAAGCACTATTTAGCAATGTTCCATAAAAGCAAAAGTACATAAGGTATCAAATTAATTTATTTTCATCCTTTTTTTATTTTTAAGCAGAAATATGTAGTGAAGTAGTAATCCCATAGTAGTTATGCCCACTTTGAGGTAAAATATAGGCAGAAAGTACAAAGGTTTAACTTCCTTGTTTAATAAATATGTGACTGTGAAGGGACACGGCAGTAAGTGGTAAATTGCTATGTTCTGCTCAACAGGAGACCAACGTTTGGATTGTCATGCTGCTTGAGCTGGCCAGAGTTAGCGGTGCTTGCTGCAACCATGGGCTGACTTCTGGAAAGAGTTGCGTCTAGTTTTAGAGGTTATGTCTCAAAAAGGATAGGGAGAGAACAGAAGTGGTCCAGAGATTCTGGGTCTACACCAGGAGGGAATCGATACAGGTATTAAAAAGGCACAAGAGACACGAACCTTTTCCAGTGAAACTCCAGGGTGGTAAACTCCGGAGCAACATCCAGAAATATTTTTTCACGGAAAGAAGGGGGGTGAAGACAGAAACTGAATTCGAGGGTGTGGGATAAACGCAGGAGAGAATAAAAAGGAAGCACTGGGGTAATCCGTGGGATGCTTTTTCTGAATGTAGGTGACAGGCATGGAGTGGCAGTGACAAGCATGAACACCTTGCTTGGCAGACTAGATGGATCATTTGGTCTTTATCTGTGATCATTTACTATGTTTACTATATGTTAACTTAATTTGCAAAGGAAAAAGATAGTGGGGGGAAAACCTTACTAAATCTGGCCTTTAAGTTTGTGTTGGGGAGAAAGCTAGTTAGATTTTTTTTTTTTTTTTTTTTTTAATCATGGCTGCTTGGTGCGAGAGATGAGAAAAGGTTGGTCCCCCTGCAGCATTTAAGAAAATATAAATGTGATGAAAATGCATAGGAATGCTTTAAAGATGCATCTCTTCTGAGATCCCTCCTGTCTATTTATAGAATACTAGCGGTACCCGGCCACGCATTGCAGTGGCAGAGTCAGGTTCTTTACCCTCCCTCCCCCTTCCCCTTGCTCATTTACCTCAGTCACTCATCCTCCTCCCCCTTGGTCACTCAGCCCCCCTTCCCTCCCCTGTCCCCACTCCAACTCTCTCCCCTCACACTCACCTCTTCCCTCATTCTCCCTCCCCTCACTGTCACCTCCCCCCGCCTACTGCCTACCCTTCAGATCAGAAAACCTTTGTCTTTCTATTTCTATGGGAACCCCCACCCCCAAAAAAAACAAACCCCAATCCCAACGCTTTAAATCAAATAATAACCCCCCACCCTCCTGCCCCCTCCCAAGACCTGGGAAATTAAAATTGTTGGTGCTACATGTGGTCTGTCCCTGGGCGTCTGTGCGCATTATGTAGCCAAATAGGGGAGTGCCTAACCAAATTTGCACTTCCAAATTTGTTTTGTGGTCTGGTGAGGGCTATTTTGGTGCGTTCCCGAGATCGTGCAAGTTTAGTGTATGTATTTGTGTGTGAACCTCCCCCTTCCCCCAAAAAACAACCCTATGAGAAAAGTTCTCTTAAACTAACCACCCCACACTCTCCTGCCCCCCTCCCCCAGCCCTGCGAAAAACAGTAGCCCACCCCTTGCCCCCCCAGAGTTGCTGAATGAATGAAACCTGCCCCCCCTCGTGACCCCTCCCCAAGATGTTCGCAATAAATTCATTACCACCCCCCTCCAGACCCCCCGAGACCTGATAAAAATGTCAGTCAGTGGAGCGGGCGTTCAGGAGCAGTCCGGGAGCGATGTATTGGCGTTGGTCCGTCGGCTGCGAGCACTGAAACGGATTCCGACGGGCCCTTTGCCCTTACTATGTCAGTGGGGTGGAGCAATGGCAGCGGTAGGTCCTCTGACATAGTAAGGGCAAAGGTCTGCCGGCTGCCAGTCCTGAAAATGGCGCCGAGGGGCCCTCGCCCTTACTATGTCACATGGGCTACTGCCGCCATTGGTGTCCCCGAGTGGCATAGTAAGGGAAAGGGCCGTCAGCGCCATGTTGAGTGCTGGCAGCCGACGGCCGTAGTGCAGGAGATGTGTCCCGGACCGGTCCTGGCCCTCCGCTGGAGCCTCCTGGACTTCTGTCAGGTTTTGTGCATGTTGTGAGGGCCTGGGAAGTAAATTTGGCATGTGTGTGGGGGGCGAGAGGAGGGTGGTGGGTGTATTTTATCTGTAAAGGAAATAGTTATCTTCCGGCGAAAAAAGTGCGCGAATGTGTTAAAAAATGGAAGTGAACCGTGGACCTGGACTGGCAAAATGATTAGTGTAGCATGTGTTAGTGTAAGGTGTAACAGATGGTGCTTACGTCCAGCAGATGTCGCTGTTTTCTGGAAAAAAATTTTAAACCTATTTTACCTGTCACAGGTGTGACATATCTGTAATGTAAGTACAGAAGAACCTTCCTGTATGCGAAATGAAGGTTGTGTCCAAATGTGAAAGCAATCGGTTCATTGGTTTCTGAGATTAGTGATTTTGTCCAAACCATTTAACATTTTTATTTATATAGATTTGTCATTCGCTATTCCAATGGTCATGGTCATTTACAGGTAAAAAAAAATAAAACAAAATAAAATTCTAATGCAATATATAAAATGACAAAGTGCCTCACAATAAGAAAAGTTAAAATGTAATAATTATAGGCATAATCTCATAAAACAAAATATAAATAATAATGACAAACACAAAATGTATAGGAAATGACAATAGTCCCATGGAGCATTACAAGGAAAGGGAGAAGGGGACCTCCTTGTGTAGTACAGAGGTGGGATTTGTGCTTTTCAAATGCCTGATGTCAGTTCTGCACTCCTGCAGGCCCACAACTGGAGGGACCCTGATGCAGGAAACCATCCCCAAGCATCTAGTTACCCCAGAAAGCCCTTCTAGTTATTTGTTAATAAGCCATAAACATATAGACATGGATAGTCAACATATAAATACAAACAAATTAATGAAACAAAACAGAGGGACAGAGCTAGGACTTTAAAAATAAATTAAAGTATAGATTTACCGAAAAGAATAAAAATGTTGGCGGCTCAGATAAGGTGAGCAACACTTTTCTAGTACACCGCTCTATAGCACTTTAAGGCGAATGCGGAGCTGTGCAGACATACTTGATAACTAGCTATTGAGAACCAGGATAGTGGATCAGGGATCTTTACCTTCCAAAGACTGGCAGTGTTTCCCAACCTTTTCAAGCCCCAAGGGACACCCATATTAACAAAAATGCTGTGTGGCTCACTAGCCTCTTTGAAGCTGGCAGTGTGGACGTGGCGAGGTCTCATTTGGCCAAAACAGGGAAGCACTGAAAGCCCCACCTGTCTTTCTTCCAAATGTTAAAACAAAGGGAAAAGCGTGGGTGGAGAGACACATGAACCTGTCACAATGGACCTGCTCCCTCTATGTACAAGTGCAGAAGAAGAGAGAAGCCAGCTCCTTCACTGCTGCTAAACAGGCCGATACTGTAAGAATTGCCAACGTGCGCCCAGCCACCTCTACTGGGCGTGCAGTTCTTTATATAAATGAGGGGTTGCGCTAATAAGGAGGAACAAGGGACAATAGCGCATCCCTATCGGCTCCTTGTTAGCATAGAGGTGGCTGTCAGCGGGTTCCGACACCAGACACTCAATTTTACCAGCATCTGTTTCCGAACCCGCTGACAGCCAAGGGTTAGGAAAACGGACACCGGTAAATTGAGCGTCTATTTTTCTAACCTGCTGACTGGTGGGCAGTTTTATTTTGTGTTTTTTTTATTTTTTAAATTTTTGGTTCCTCAGACTTAATATTACTAGGATATCAAGTTGGAGGGTGTACAGAAAAACAGTATTTTCTGTGAGGCTTGGCAGCACATTTTACTTTCATTGTCCCAGGCGACTAATAGCCTCGTGAACGTGCATTTGCATGTGATGAGAGCGCTATTAGTTGTATTTTTGTGTGTGTTTGGGGTGGGGGGGTGGGGGGGGGCGCGCGGTTGACAGCACATTTTCGACGTGCTAAACCCCTTACAGTATAAGGGGTAATAGACACGCGTTAAACGAGCGGCCAGTCGCGTGCTAAACAGGGTACTCGGCCGAGCGAGCCGTATTGTGTAACGGCCTGAAAGTGAGTCGCATCTACTGCTCAGTGCATGCTCTCTCATCTCACTCAGCCTGGGGATAAGACAGAGGAAGGGGGGCTCAGGAAGTGGACAGTGAAGAGTTTTATTGTGTGAAATGTGTTGCACAAAGTAGGGCCCAGGTTCCCGGGGCTCACATGCTGCCCATGAATAACTACACTCTGGGGCTCATGTGTGATTACATGCTCTCAGAAAGAAGCTCCTATATGTTTAAGAGCCACCACTGGTGTGTCTTGTTGCATGTTAGGTGCCGAGAGCAGAGCCCAGGTATTAGTCTGGACCTGCATGTCCATCAGTAGTGACTCTTTGTTTCCATGGCACAACCAATGAGGACTGAAAGCACACCAGTGTGCTATTAGGGCACACTGGTTGGAAAACACTGCTATAAGGGGCATTGATTTTTATGATGGTTGATTTTTTATTCTTAAATACTTCTCTGACTGAGCAATGGAATGTCTGGATTACTTATTCCTTACGCCTGTTACACACCCATGTAATAAATAGTTTGAGATATTTGAACATTAGAAAACCAGGAAGCAATTTTTGGAAGGTTTATGATGACTGTCGAGCCAAGCCCTGCAGCTCTATTCACCAGTATAAGTACTTTTGGGGTGTTTCTAGTCTGTCCTCTATGGTTCTTGTAGTAATGTACACATGTTCTTTCCTTTGGAGTCTAGCTATTCACTTTGTCTCCTGAAAATTGATGTTCACAAGGTAAAAGAGACATGTACAGCATAAGTTCAGGAAAAAAAGGACTCTCTTTAGTCTGAAGGGAAGAAGGCTTATGAGATCACTGTCTGTGTGTATTTGTCTGTATATTCTCTCCTCATACAAGTGTCCTATCCACACCAAATTTTCTGGATGTCAGGGGGTCCAAGGGGATTAGGATATTTTTATTTATTTTTTTGATCAGTTCATATACAAGGACAAAACAAAAGATGGGTAAAAGGACACTCATTTTAACAATCCCTCAGGCTATGGGATAGCAGGATGGGTGGGTACCATCAGGTTAGTGCTGACTGGGTACTGCCCAGCAAGACCAGAGGGACCTTCGAATATAGATATTTGGGCACCACACAGCCTTGCTAGTCTTGGGTAGGTATTTGTTATTATAAAGTTTAGAGGTAATACATGAAGGGAATGCGTGCTGGATTAAGTATGGGATCTTGGTGCTTACCTATCCATTGAACACACAAACTGAATTAAGTGGTATCTTATAAGTAGTCAAGCCTCTATAGCTGGCAGTTGGGATATATCCTTGCACAAACGGGCAGACAAGATGGGTCAGTCTATCTTTTTCTGCTGTTATCTACTGTTACTATGAATGGAGGTGAGAGTTCAAATTCTACTTCTGGCACATTTTTCAGAGAAGCTTAAATCACTCAATTTTCTCACTGGAGGAAAGATGTGAGACGGATATAATAGAAATATTTAAATATTTGACAGACTTAAGGAAGGTATAGGAATATGAACTTTTACTCAGAAAAGGAAATTCAAGGACAAAGAGTCATGACCTGAATTTGGAGCGAGAGAGGTTTGGAGGAATCTTCTTTACTGAATGGGTGGTAGATACCTGGAAGAACCTCCCAGCGGGAGGCAGTGTAAACCAGTACAGTGATAGAATTCAAGCATCTTTGGGACTTCCGTAAAAGGAGTGTGTTATGAACAAGGTTAAGATGTTGCAGTATTGTAGAAACCCACTCTTTTACTTGAGAAAACAGGCAAGGGATGAAATAATATGGAGAAAATAAGGTGTGGATAAGGAAAACATAACCTAGTGATACTGTGGACCACAGGGTAGCTGGATTAGAACAAACCTCTGTCCTGCCAAGTTGGTGGCCAGGTACCATTCAGCAAGGCTATAGAGACATAGGAAGTTGGATGTTAAGGCAACATCCTCACTAATTGTAGTAGCTGTTTGAAATTTTTATAAAGCTTGGTGGTAAGACATGGAGAAAACCAGGGCCTTGGTGTTGGAATAAGTAGAGGAACTTTGTTCATTTTCCCAGGATGGTAGAGAAATGGAGGAAGATAACAAAAGGACTGGGATAAGGAGCGATATCCTACAAGCCTTCAAGCATCTAGATTTGACCACTGGAATATATGGATAGCAATGTAGACCAGAATAACTGGACAGACTAGGTGGACCAGTTGTCTTTATCTGCCTTCGTCTACTGTGTTGTGTTATGAATATGGGTAAGGAAACACAATTTGCTATATTGCAAATACTCTTTTTATTAATACAAAAATCATATATTTAAACAATACACAATTAAAATATCCCCACATCATCCCCATCTATGACATCCACACACATCCATACCATTCATGCAATACACATAATATTAAAAAATCCAAAAAATTAGGATCCTATTTGTTTCGCCTGTGTTAGGCTTCCTCAGGGAATATATCAAAAACCACTTTTACATGTCTTCCCCCCCCACTTTTCTTGTGAATATACTCTCCAATTTTGATATAAATCTCCATTAAGCATTCTTCTTAGATTTTGTTCACTTAGGTCCTCTAACTTTTCTCCCATTTTAAATTTTCAAAGATGAATCTACTGCATTCTTCACTTTGTTTTTTTTTATTTTTTTTATTTCGACACCTCAATATTTTACCACATCACCCAATCCCATTTCACCAACCGGATACGTCACTGCCATTATTGCAACTTCTCCCGTTACCCCGGATGTTATTCACAACTCGTTTGTAATACGAGTCCTCTCTTACCCGCGTTTCCTTCTACAAATAATCACCCCCGAATCTCTTCTCGGGTCAAATGTCCACTATCCTTTCCTCCGTTCAGCCTAGAACGCTGCCTCTCATATGAGAATGCCGCAGTAAAATATTGAGAGGTTGAAATAAAAAAAAAAAGAACAAGTGAAGAGTGCAGTGGATTCATCTTTGAAAATTTAAAAGAAGAAATTGGGAGAAAAGTTAGAGGACCTAAGTGAACAAAATCTAAGAAGAATGCTTAATGGAGATTTATATCAAAATTGGAGAGTAAATTCACAAGAAAAGTGGGGGGAAGACATGTAAAAGTGGTTTCTGATATATTCCCTGAGGAAGCCTAACACAGGCGAAACAAATAAGATCCTAATTTGTTGGATATTTTTAGTATTATGTGTATTGCGTGAATGGTATGGATGTATGTGAGTGTCATAGATAAGGATGATGTGGGGATATTTTAATTGTGTATTGTTCAAATATAAATTTCCTAGAGTGTAGCCAGATGGACTCAAGACCAATGGGTATTGTGCTCTCCTGATAGCAGATGGGAGACTGAGTCAGATTTCAAAGCTGACATCAGCCTACATATACCCGTGCAGCGTGCTTAGCTCCTCAGTATTTCTCCATAGCAGATGCGGACACTATCCCATGAAGTTAGCATGGGGCACATTTAAAACTAATTGGAGAAAGTTCTTTTTTACTCAATGCACAATTAAACTCTGGAATTTGTTGCCAGAGGATGTGGTTAGTGCAGTTAGTGTTTAAAAAAGGATTGGATAAGTTCTTGGAGGAAAAGTCCATTACCTGCTATTAAGTTCACTTAGAGAATAGCCACTGCCATTAGCAATGATAACTTAGTTTTTGGGTACTTGCCAGGTTCTTATGGCCTGGATTGGCCACTGTTGGAAACAGGATGCTGGGCTTGATGGACCCTTGGTCTGACCCAGTATGACATTTTCTTATGTTCTTAAGAATAGTGTAACATTTACAAGAAGAAAGAAAGAAAATTTACCTTTTAAGAAGAGTCCCGCTTCTCCTGTGGTGAAACCTAACTGTCCCTCCCCCAGGCGAGACTTTCCTGAGGTGATTTTCAATATCCCTCAGAGGTGAGCCTTAGTCTGCCGGCCTATTCTCGGCATTGACTTAGCCCCCAGGGTGGCTGAAAGGCAGTGGGTGCAGATTCGAGTGCGACGGTGAAGGTATTCCCCTCTCCCCCCTCAGCTGGAGACCGCCCGGCACGCGACTGGTAAGCGCAGAGACCAGGTATGGTAGAAACCTTTACTTCTACGTCTCCAGTCTCCAAGGCTCGAACAGCCGTACTGTGTCCTTCCTCCGACAAGGTTTAAATCGGGTTAAGCAGCCCTTCCTTGGGGTAGGCCCCGATTCGGTGCGAGGGTCCACACATGTGGAGACCCTCCAGGGGTGTGTGTGTGTCTCGCCATCTTGCCTTCAGGGTTGTCAGCGCCATTTTCTCCCTCCGACCGACAGTGGCGCGTACAGCGACACGAACAACTGGGCGCATAACTGCGCCACGTGCGCAAACTCCGTTGCCCGCACGCACAACTTGTGTGCACTTCGTGCGCATAACTTCTGCACATCCAATTCTCACAACTAAGCGCATCCACACGCATAACTCCACGCATGGGCGAGTTCCTAAGCCCTACAAGCACACAAATAATGGCGCTGCCATCCAAGAAAGCCAAGGGACCCTTCTTTTGCCCAGCCTACCTCTTAAGAGCCACGCAACCTGAATTGAAATCCCTCCTGTGCCAGCAGTGTGAACAGAACCAGGTAGAACCAAATCAAGACCCTCTACAGCCAGGAGAGGGATCCGGTACCACGGATGATGACAACCCGGACCTAAGTATTTCCAACTCGGTGCCCCTGCAGGAAAATTCCTCTGTGGCTACCACTACAACCACTCCTGGGATCAACATTTATTTATTTATTTATTGAAGGTTTTTTTTTTATACCGGCATTCATGAAAAAATTCACATCATGTCGGTTCACATCAAAACAGGGGTGCATGGATCCAGGAGCCTTCTCCTGGGTGGAATTTTTCAAAGGGCTGCAAACCTTTGTCCAGGTACAACCAGCCCCGGCTGCCCACCTGACTCAAACTCAGCCGGAAGCACAAGTCCTTCCCGGCACCTCCCGGTCTTCTCGAGATATGCCTCTCCTAACCAAGAGCCTCTCTGGCGATCCAGATAACTCAGAGGATGAAACAGACTCTCTGGAAGAAGGAGAAATTCCCCCAGGGATGGAGCCATACCGGACCATGCTCCGATTCTTCCACGAGAACGAAATACCAACCCTAGTGTCCCAGACTATGAAGACACTGGGTCTTCCAGGCACGGAGTCCACAGCGGAACCAAAGAAGAATCCCATGTTTGTGTACCTCAGTAAGGCCGCATGCTATTTCCCTATGTTGGAGCCCATTAAGGAACTGATCGACCTGGATTGGAATGCTCCGGAGGGCTCTTTCAAAGGGGGGAGGGCTCTAGAAGTCCTATACCCGCTGGAGCCCACGGCTAAGGACCAACACAGGCGAAACAAATAGGATCCTAATTTGTTGGATTTTTAGTATTATGTGTATTGAGTGAATGATATGGATGTGTGTGGGTGTCATAGAGAGGGATGATGTGGGGATATTTTAATTAAGTGTATTGTTTAAATATAAGATTTTTGTATTAATAAAGAGTGTTTGCAATATAGCAAATTGTTTCCTTATGTGGTTGTGAATTGATCGGTTTAGGAAACAAGCTTTAACCTTCTGTGATATATGAATATGGGTAAAACAGATGAATGCTGAGCACATAATTATTGCACTACAGTTGCCAACCTTCAGATTGAGGATGGCACTTGAGTGCTTTACTGGGACAGACTTTGAATACTTGAGTTCTGCATGCTAGTTTTAATGTTACCATCTTTGATTGTGAAGCAGTACGAATCTGTCACTGTCTTTCTGAGAGTGACCTTAAATGTACTATAAATTACCTAATATAGTAAGTAGTTGTACCTAAACCATTCACCTCTCCCTCTCCTTATTTAAATACATAGATATATATGCATATATATTTATATACATATTTTTTGGTCTGGCAGTTTACTCTTTCTTCTTCAGGCTTACAGCTCAATCAGAACTAGGCTATAGGGCCATAAACCCATAGGTTTTCTTCCATCTTATAACACCTTACTCCCATTTAGCCGAGAGCCCCAGATTGCACATCATTCTGGAACTCAGCTGCATGTCTGCCTTCAGTCTGGTTGGTGTTGTGCAATGTCTGAGACTTCCTCCTGCTTGGAGCTGTGAATCTGCTTCTTAGTATCCTCAGCCCTGACTGCTCTGGGTTGCAGAAGCCAGGCTTCAGAACTGAATCCAGGTCTTTCACATCACAGCCATTGGGTTAGTCTTTGATACTTTGAAGAGCAAAGAAACATAAGGATAATCTAGATATTTACTGAATAGAAGTGCAGTCCACATCTTCGTTAATGTAAGGCTTGTAAAGCCACTCTGTAGAGTGAGTCATACCAGTCTACTGCCAAATGTTCAACCTATAGGGAAGGTCTATAATTAAATGATACATATGGAGGTGTAAAACTATTTGACACATCGCCACACCTGGGAGTGGAGTTACTCTTATTATAACACCACCACACCTCCACCTTCTTATTGCTTTATAAATTTACTATATTGATTTTCACAAGTATTTTCTCCTTCATAAGATCAACTTAAATCATTTTCAAACTCCTGAACAGTAGTTGATGATGTGTTACTATTTTGTGCTAAAATTGCTGTTCAGCAGAACTGCATTGAAAAGTAATTAAGCAAACTGTCCTGCCAGTTAATGTCTGAGTAATATATAAATCAATGCTGTGTATTGCAGTATCTGGCTGATCAGACAGAACAGATTTTGTCTGTTTTGTAAACCTTATGGATTATTGGCTCCTCTTGAAGCTGGTATTCTTTTTTTTTTTCTCCTTTGGCCTGACAGTTTCCTCCTGCTCCTTTGAGTTTCTAGCTCCATCAGAACTGGCCTCTGTCAGCTATGATGCAAATACCAGGTGCTTTTTCTGTTTGAGATCCTTCCGCAGTCCACCTAATGTAGTCATTGCAGTGATATTGCTTGGCGAGGGCATCGTTGTGCAATAACTGGGATGCCCTCTCTCTCAGGAACTGCAAGTGTTACCTCTTCTGCATTCCTAGCTAACCTAGGGGAGCAGAAGACCTGACATGGGAATCAAACCCAGGTCCTCTGCATGGTAGGGCGCAACACTGCCACCAGGCTGGAACTAAAACTCATGTTCTGATTGGTTTGCAACTTTCATCGTAGCTATCAATAATTGTGCAAATTGATATTTGATGTATTTGTTTATATTTTGGATTGATTTTTCGATCAAAAATACTTGGACTAGATTGGGCTAGTCCTCTTTCACAGCAATTATTTGTTACTAACACTATCCTAGCACAGGAATAGGCAGCTCTGGTCCTCGAGAGCCATAAACTGGTTTGCTGAACAGGATATCTACAATGAATATGTATGAGATATACTTGCATGCACTATCTCCATTGTATGCAAATATGCCATCCATATTTATTGCAATTATTCTGAAAACCAGACCTGTTTGTGGCACTCGAGGACTGGAGTTGCCTACCCTGACCTAACACTAATAGAATTTGTGTTGATTACTTTACGGTGTCCTACTTTAAAATAAAGCTATTCTATAAAAAAAAAAAAGCCTTATCTGTTTTACTTTATTCTTCACATGAAGTTCCAAACCTTTTCTGGTGGGGAGAACTCATGACACTATAATAAAATCACAGGACCAACCTCAAAACAAAATGCAAATCAAACTGTGGTGTGTTCACTTCTTTACTGCTATTAATTGTAATGGTATAGATTTTAAAATAATTCACACACTACTGACTTTCTGTGCTGTTTTGCATTTTTTATTTTCTTAGATGAGGGACTTCAGTGGGGTTTTATCTCATGATCCGCTTTGTAGGTCTTCTCTTATTTGCTGATGGGAGAAGGACTGCAGTTTGGGAACTATTAGGATGGTTCATAATATCTACAAGAACGTTTGGATAAGCTTTTCATAAATACAAATTTTTTGAATGCTTGACTGTAATGCTTCTGAAACATTATTTTTAGGCATTTTTTAAAATAAGGCATCCTTACAGTATTTGCTGTGTGCTTGATGGTTTGTCCAGATGTATAACTTTTCAGCTGTGCATACCCAGTAACTTACGCATGTACCTTTCTTGGTGTGTAAACTTAAAGAGCGGCCAGGGCACTACAGCTGATGGGGTTCTCTAGGTCCTGCCATCCCCAAACGAGGAGCTTGTAGCTGGAGCAGTGGGGCTGGTGGAGGGAAGAGGAGGATCTTTGGCCCTGAATAGGACCCAGGATGTCAGCAGCAGGCCGAGGAGAAGGATATTCTTTGGCCATATTCCGGACCTGGGGAGTAGCAGCGGCTAGAGATGGGTGGGAATAGAGGCGAGGGCTGCAGTAAGGGTGGGGAGAGAATACTGTGAAGGAAGAAAGAAGACTGCCCTTGGGATGGGTGGGATGTGGAGAGGGGGGGACGGGACCTGAATCTGGTGGAGGGGGCGGGGCAGGAAGAAGAGAGTCCAAGAACTGCACTGGGGTGGCTATGTGCACTATCCCTCACACTGAGGAGAGGGTGTGTGTGTGGGGGATAGTTTTCCAGTGGAACCAGATTACTGGGAGAGGGGTACAAGAAAAGCAATGTAAAGAATAATTTGGGCATGATCTTTTTGGATATGAGATGTTTTTCAATTGAGAAATGAGTCCACAGACTGTTTTAGTAATTTGAAATATGGCTAAAATAGCTTCTACTTTTTTTGTTTACACCAGGTAGTTTCTTTCTGTTCCTTTGTACTTATAGCACAATCAGAACCAGGGCTGATATCTGGTGCCAATAGCCTTCATTTTCAGCCACCTGGGGATTTTACTCCTGTTTTATAGCCCTCCCTCCACCCCCAATGTACCTGGTGTGGTCATTTCAGTGATGGTCCAGAGCCAGGGCCCTTTCAGTGACCCTGCTATCATAGATCTTGAATCTGGCCACCAGCAATGACCATTACTCCCTCTCCCGGGGGCTGTAAAAACTTCTTTCTACAGCGTTTCTAATCCCATTCATCCCAGGTAATGGAAGACCTGATGCAGGGGTAAAACTGAGACCTGCATGGAAGTTCACAGTACTTGCCACCTGAGTCACTGGTCTGGCCCTCTCCTAGCACTTTTACAATGTTATATATATATATATATATATTTTTTTTTTAAAGATTTGGAAGCCTGTTAGAATAGCTCTATTCAAGACTGTGTGTGTTCTGTTTATAGTTTCCCAGCCTACGTTGATTCCTAGCATGGATTCAGGGCAAAACAGTCCTGCCAAACTAACTTGGCAAGTGTTTGAGACTGTTGCAGTCAGACAGTGGAAGGAAGTGTTGATGGTAGTGGATTTGGATTTTGCTGAAACATTTGATAGTGGTGCTCACAAGAATATGTTAAGAAATTTGGTGGATCCATAACCAGCAAGTCATAAATGGAAAACTATTCCATTTGACAGATGTAACCAATGGAGTGCCACAGAGGTTGATTTTTGGTCAATTACTTTTTATAAGCACTATAGGAATGCATATTTAAATCTTTATGTATTGCCCAATCTGTACCATGGTGCACTATACTGCAAGGAGTTTGAACATATAATGTCCAACAGAGCTAGCTGGGGTTGGGCATGCAGTGTTTGGAGAAGGAGGGAAGATGGCGGCTACCACTGTGGAGGCCTTGTCTGCCGTTGATTCTCCAGGGGTGTGGCATCACAAGGGTTCCTGATGCTGTCCAGGCATTCTGTCTTTGGTGGGGGAGACCATTACTAGTTTTAGCATAGAGTTCCGGACCCCAAATACTCAAAATTTGCCCCTCCTCAATTTAATCCCATTTGCTTAAAACCTCTTAATTCATGGCCTTGCTGTTTTAACTTAAAGCCTCTCATTTGTTTTTCATTGTCTTGTCTGTCACGCTCAACTAGATTGTAAACTTCAAGGTATAGGGATTGTTCATTATGTGCATTGTACAGTACTGTATATATATATTTGACAGGGAAAAATGGAGTGCTCAGAAAAAGTACTTATTAGTAAAGCTTTTTATTTTCATCTTGTAAATAGTTTTTCTTTTAGATGTCATTGCATAATCTAGCAACTGATTTTCATTGGCCTCAAGTTTTGGAAAATGTTCTTGTGGGGTAATGGACTCCTAATAGGGTTGCCAGCTTTTCCATGGAACGGGACCGGACACTTGGGGGGCTGGCTGCAGCCGCCTCACCTTTTTTCCCTTTTAAATCGAGTGTGGATTTTTTTTCATAGACAGATTCTGCCTGCCTGTCTTTGGGGCTCATTTCGACTCTCCTCTTCCTCTGCGACTACCAGGAGGACAGCGTGAAGCAGCAACAAGTGCCGCACAGCTGTGGGAGAGGCAGAGGAGGAGGAGGGGAGTCAAACCGAGCCCCGAAAACAGGCAGGTGACTGGAGCGCTTCCACCACCGATTGGCCCCTGGCCTTGCCTGACCGGGTTTTACAGTGTCAGATTATCCTTGTATCCGGACACTGTGCAACAGGCTGCAAAACTGGACAGTTGGTCACCCTAACTCCTAATAGCAGTGGGGTCAAAAGAATATTCATGAAGATTACTTCAGTAACTGAAACCTCCCCGCATCACGAAACAAAGGTATAAGGTCTGAGGAATAGGACAGGGAAATTGAGAAATTAATCTGCAGGTAAAATAGATTCCATCAGTTGTGCTACTTGATAAAACTATTTAGCCCTAACCTGAAAGGAAAGTTTTCAAAACTTAAGACCTGCTACCAACTCAGATTTTTACTGGCCTCTGATCTACAGCTGTCCTTAAACGGCTTTATGCAGCTATCTCACCTGCAGTTTCTTCAACTCCTGGGCATGTGTACTGCCCTTAAATATGACTGCTGTAAAGGAATAGTGTCCAGCTGAGCATGTTGTATGCCTTTGAGATCAAAGCTTAAGGGACTGTGAAGATGAGGTCCATGGGGTTACATGCACATCAGGAGAGATGCCTGACTCCCTTAAGTTAAATGCCTACGTAGGTCTTTTTAATATAGACCTTATGTGTTTAGTAATAAAGACAAGACAACATATACTGAAGCTACAAAAAGGAAAATGTAATTAGATTTTACAGAAGAACAATTGTTCAGTTAGGGTGATGAGGATATGCATTCAACATGTATTTTTAGGAGAAAATTATTGGTGAACTTTGATTCATTATGTATATGTTCTGATGCAATCTCTCATGTTGACGTAGCTAGCTTGGTTTGTGTTAAAGTTGAATGTAGTATGTGTTCTCACAGGACAAGCAGGATGGTTGTCCTCACAAATGGGTGACATCGAGGATGGAGCCCACCACGGAAAACTTCTGTCAAAGTTTAAACAGAACTTTGACTGGCCCCTACTGGGCATGCCCAGCAAGGCACTGACCCTGCAGCCAGCAGGGGTCTCCCTTCAGTCTTCTTTTTTCCGCGCAGCAGTTGCCACGCGGTGAAAGGAGCTCTCTAACCACGTTCCTGACAGGAATTTGGAAGTTAATTTCCTAAGAAAATTTGCCCCTCAGGGGTCTCCCTTCGACAAATTTTAGTCATCTTACGGAACCCGGTAAGTTTTTTGCCTTTTTCCATCAACTACCGTCGAATTTGGCCCTTGAGGCCTGTTGGCACTTACCGATCCCCAGCCTAAATTTTGGCTTCAGGCCATGGCAACGGGGTTCCGCCGTTGTCCGGATTGTACCCGGACTATGTCCATCACAGACCCCCACAGGGTTTGTGTGATGTGTTTGGGTAGTGAGCATGATGTCCTGACTTGCACCAAATGTGCCTTAATGACACCCAAGGGTCGCAAAGCCAGGATGGAGAAGATGGGGCTCCTCTTCCATGCACCCACCCCAACGCCATCGATAGCATCGACGTCATCGGAACCGGCACCGTCGAAGTTGTACCATCATCGTCAACCCTCCGGTGACCGTCCGCCATCGATCGCTTCTCGGCCGTCGACTCCCGTCCCTTCCCCGGATGGGCGAGGGGATCGGAAGGAAAAGCACCGCTATCGACGGCACAAATCTCGGCCTGTCGAGGATCCACAGCCATCGACCTCTGCTCAAGCCGAGCCACCGACAAAGAAGCCGCGAACAGACCAGACACCCTCCACGTCTCGTTCGCAGGCATGGAGGAAACCCTCACCCTCCCGGGGTGCGGGGGCCGTGATCCCACCGGTTACGGTGGTCCCTCCGGCCTTGCCTCAGCCTCCCTCTCCCGTCGAGCCGGGTATGGTTACCCCTGGTCTCCGGGCAGAACTGGACCGGCTGGTCCAGGAGGCCATCGAGAAAGCGATGAAGAAATTGCAACCTCCATCGGCACCGTCTCCGGCACCGGTTCCAGTGCCGCCCCCGGCACCGACACCGGCACCGGCTTCGCCACCGAGGAGGGAACCGACCACCGAGCCGTTGATACAAGCGCTAGCACCGCTACTGAGCCGCATGGAGGCGCTCATGACGGCCCTTCCATCGGTGATTCCAGTGCCATCGACAACACCACCGTCTCCGACTGGATTTTCATCGGCAGGAGAAACACCGTTCCGGATTCCCCCTTCCGGGGTGGTTCCATCGGTGCCTTCTGGTATATCTCCACCGATATATCCTTCGGTTCCATCCATTCCACGCCAGGCACCGATTCCATCGACAGCACCGAAGCCATCGATGCCATTTCTGGTTCCACCTACGGCACCGATTCCACCTCGGTTTCCATCGATGCCTTTAGAGCCTCAGCCAGGTCCATCAGGGTTACAAACCCCACTTGATCCCTACGATACCTGGGGTGATGATGATGATATATCTTCTGACACGGATTTGCCTTCGCCTCCATCTCCTACAGAGAGTAGAAAAAGATCTCCTCCTGAGGATCTATCTTTCATTAACTTTGTGAAAGAGATGTCAGAAGTTGTACCTTTTCAACTACAATCTGAAGCTGATGACAGACACCAGATGATGGAACTCCTTCAATTTCTGGATGCTCCAAAAATCATCGCTTCCATCCCTATACACCAGGTGTTTTTGGATCTGCTCAAGAAAAACTGGGAATCTCCTTCATCAGTGTCCCCAGTTAACAAAAAAGCTGACTCCACCTACCTTGTCCAGTCAGCACCAGGTTTCCAAAAACCTCAACTGGATCATCGCTCTGTTGTGGTTGAGTCCGCGCAGAAGAAGGCCAAGCGTCTTAAGCCACACTCTTCTACCCCACCTACCAGGGACAACAAGTTCCTAGATAGTGTTGGACGGAAAGTCTATCATGGAGCTATGTTGATTTCATGCATAGCTTCATATCAACTTTATATGACTCAGTACAACAGAGCCATCCTTAAGCAGATGCAAGACTATGCTGACACGTTACCAGACCAATACCAACCGCAGCTTCAAGCCCTTCTTCACAAGGGATTTGAGGCAGGGAAGCACGAGATTAGGACTGCCTACGACATATTCGATGCTTCCACAAAAGTTTCAGCCACAGCCATCTCAGCCAGACGTTGGGCTTGGTTAAAATCATCCAACCTTCGCCCAGAGGTTCAGGATCGTCTTGCTGATTTACCCTGCTTAGGCGATAATTTGTTTGGAGAGCAAATTCAGCAGATTGTGGCGGAGTTGAAAGACCACCATGAGACGTTGAAACAACTCTCATCTGTCCCACCTGAGCTGACCTCCAAGCAACCGCAAAAGAAAGACTCTAAGAAGTCATTCTTTCGACCACGCCGTTATTACCCTCCATCGGCCAGGCCTCGTCCAGCTCGATCCTCTACTAGGCCTCAGCCGCGTCAGCCTAGGAAACAAAGGCCTACTGTAGCCCCTCCTCCTGGGCCTGCGGCTGGCCTTTGACTCCCCTGTAGGGAACACATGCCAAAACCCTCTTCCGGACATCCCTGTAGGAGGTCGACTGTACCATTTTCTACAACCTTGGTTGCAGATCACCTCAGATCAGTGGGTGCTAACAATTATCGCACAGGGTTACCACCTCAACTTCATAACTCTTCCGGCAGACTCCCCGCCTCTTCAAGCGTGGAGTCTATCCACCCATTTGGCTCAATTACAACAGGAAGTATCCCTTCTTCTGCAATCAAATGCTATAGAACCTGTTCCTCCCTCTCAACGAGGCAAGGGATTCTATTCCAGATACTTCCTAATACCAAAGAAATCGGGGGGACTACGTCCCATTTTGGACCTTCGAGCCCTCAACAAATACCTTCAAAAAGAGAAGTTCAAAATGGTAACCCTAGGCACGCTGCTCCCTCTGCTACAAAGAGGGGATTGGCTGTGCTCTCTCGACCTCAAGGACGCTTATACCCACATTGCGATCACACAATCCCATCGCAAATATCTGCGGTTTCTAGTTGGCCACGACCATTATCAATACCGTGTCCTCCCTTTCGGTCTAGCTTCTGCCCCACGAGTCTTTACCAAATGTCTCGTAGTGGTAGCAGCATTCCTCAGGAAGGAAGGTGTCCACGTCTACCCATACCTGGACGATTGGCTAATCAGGGCCTCCACCCAACAGATAGCTCAATCCTCCCTAAAATTGACAATTCAAACACTCCTTTCCTTAGGGTTTCTCGTCAATTACGAGAAATCTTGCTTAGTCCCGTCTCAAACCTTATCCTTCATTGGGGCAGACTTGGACACCTTACAGGCAAAGGCTTACCTTCCTCTTCAGAGGGTCCACACCCTAATGTCCCTGGCTCGCCAGCTCCAGTCTCAGAACACTGCCACGGCTCGCCAGTTCCTCATTCTCCTAGGGCACATGGCATCCTCGGTTCAAGTCACTCCCATGACCCGACTAGCCATGAGAGTAACACAATGGACTCTACGACACCAATGGATTCAAGCTTTTCAGCCTCAGTCCTCCATAGTCACAGTCACACAAGCGCTGCGCCTATCCTTAACCTGGTGGACGACTCAGGTCAACCTCCTTCAGGGCTTACCCTTTCTTCCACCGGATCCGCAAGTAATCCTAACCACCGACGCTTCTCACATCGGTTGGGGAGCCCATGTGGACGACTTTCAAACCCAAGGGTTATGGTCCAAAGAGGAAGCCGAACACCAGATCAATTTCCTGGAACTTCGAGCAATCCGCTATGCGCTCCGCACTTTCAAAGATCATCTCTTTCATCAGATAATCTTAATCCAGACGGACAACCAAGTGGCCATGTGGTACATAAACAAGCAGGGAGGCACAGGCTCCTTCCTTCTGTGTCAGGAAGCTGCGCAGATCTGGGCGGAAGCCCTCTCCCACTCCATGTACCTCAGGGCCACTTACCTGCCGGGAGTAGACAATGTATTGGCAGACCAGCTGAGCCGTGTCTTCCAACCGCACGAGTGGTCACTCGATCCTCTGGTAGCGACCTCTCTGTTTCACAAGTGGGGTTCTCCCCGCATAGACCTCTTTGCGTCCCCTCAGAACCACAAAGTGGACGATTACTGCTCTCTCATTCGGAGCCAGCACTCTCGGCCGAGGGATGCATTCTCCCTCAAGTGGACAACCGGTCTGCTCTATGCATTCCCTCCACTTCCTCTTGTGTCAAAGACTCTCGTGAAGCTACGCCAGGATGGGGGAACCATGATCCTGATAGCACCTTACTGGCCACGCCAAGTATGGTTTCCAATACTCCAGGATCTCTCCATCCGCAGGCACATTCCTCTGGGAAAGGACCCGCATCTGCTCACTCAAAATGACGGATGCCTCCTCCATCCCAACCTCCAAGCCTTGTCCCTGACGGCATGGATGTTGAAAGGTTAGTCCTTCAGCCTTTCAACCTTTCGGATTCCGTTTCTCGGGTCCTGATAGCTTCACGAAAGCCTTCCACAAGAAAGTCTTACTCATACAAATGGAAAAGGTACACATCATGGTGCACTTCTCAGTCCCTTGATCCCCTTTCCTGTCCAATCTCCAAATTCTTGGACTATTTATGGCATCTCTCTGAATCAGGTCTTAAAACCTCTTCTATCAGAATGCATGTCAGTGCGGTAGCCGCCTTCCATAAAGGTGTACAGGGTGTCCCTATTTCAGTACAACCCCTAGTAACACGTTTTCTTAAAGGCTTGCTCCATCTGAAGCCACCCTTACGTCCTCCGGCCCCATCTTGGGACCTTAACCTGGTTCTTGGTCGTCTAATGAAACCTCCTTTCGAACCTCTGCACTCCTGTGAGTTAAAGTATCTCACATGGAAAGTGTTATTCCTTTTGGCTATCACTTCAGCTCGCAGGGTTAGTGAATTGCAGGCCCTAGTTACCTATCCGCCTTACACTAAGCTCCTGCAGGACCGGGTGGTACTCCGCACTCACCCTAAATTTTTACCTAAGGTAGTTTCTGAGTTTCATATTAATCAATCCATCATACTACCTATCTTTTTTCCCAGGCCCCACTCCAACTCCGGGGAACAGACTCTGCATACCCTAGACTGCAAACGAGCTCTAGCTTTTTATCTAGACCGTACAGTTGCTCACAGGAAGAGCACTCAATTATTTGTCTCTTTTCATCCTAACAAGTTAGGACATCCTGTGGGTAAGCAGGCTCTTTCCTCCTGGTTGGCGGACTGCATTTCTTTTTGCTATCAGTAAGCTGGCATTCCCTTTCAAGACCGTGTGAAAGCACACTCTGTGAGGGCCATGGCGACGTCAGTGGCACACCTTCGATCGGTGCCGCTTCCTGACATCTGCAGGGCTGCAACCTGGAGTTCTCTCCATACCTTTGCAGCCCACTATTGTTTGGACAAAGCTGGAAGACAGGACTCCATCTTCGGCCAATCTGTCTTGCGTAACCTTTTTCCAACGTGATGTACCAACACCCTTCCACCTTCCCAGTAGGGTGCGGATGCCCTTTACCAAATTCCACCCCAGTTGTAGTGCCTGTTGCACGTCATTGGGTGCATTTGGTGCAAGTCAGGACATCCTCAGCTCGGTACTCACCCATTTGTGAGGACAACCATCCTGCTTGTCCTGTGAGAAAGCAAATGTTGCTTACCTGATGTAACAGGTGTTCTCACAGGACAGCAGGATGTTAGTCCTCACAAAACCCGCCCGCCACCCCGCGGTGTTGGGTTTGTTTTGTTTTTCCTTTTTAGGCACTGCCTGTAGCTTTGAAAATCAGACTGAAGGGAGACCCCTGCTGGCTGCAGGGTCAGTGCCTTGCTGGGCATGCCCAGTAGGGGCCAGTCAAAGTTCTGTTTAAACTTTGACAGAAGTTTTCCGTGGTGGGCTCCATCCTCGATGTCACCCATTTGTGAGGACTAACATCCTGCTGTCCTGTGAGAACACCTGTTACATCAGGTAAGCAACATTTGCTTTCTCAGGCCTCTTAGACCTGATCTTTTGATGTGGTTGAAGCACATGTTAAGGCCATTGATTTGTGTCCTGGGAGTGGATTTTTTAAATTCAGTTACCATATTTGTTCCTGCTAGTGTTGCCAGATTGCAATGATTACTCTTATTTGTGTGATAATAGTACTTGTACATGATGTATCATTGCTGAATATGTAAGCTGGCCAAATGTCCAGTAACTATTTTTTTATGTGACATGTGATGCTGTGTCAAAACCTATTGAAATAAAACTGTAGAGTCCTTTCAACTATTCCTGTTGCTGCCGCCAGTCCGTGCCTGTTATGGCAAGTTGGGAGAGTGGAAAGACTTAAGCTACCACCCAGGCTTGATTATAATATACACAGCTGCTGTTGGCAAGAATAGTAGAGTGGGGAGACTTGGTTTTATTTCACCAAAGAGAAGCTTGAAATGCAATGGCAAGGAGGAGACAGACAGCAGAAGTCCCTGTAGGTAGTACACTTTCTTATATTGGCTTTTCTGTGACTTGGGCAAGGCTGTATCTGTAGCTATATGTTGTATGCATCATGGTTTGTTGATGCTAGAGACGTCTGAGCTAACCTCTGAGTGAGGTACCCGGGGGGGGGGGGGGGGAGTTTTAGCTGTTTGCAATTGGGATGTTTGGGGGGGGGGGTAGCTCCTTTCTGCTGCACCACAGCTGGGAAACCAGCGGTAGTAGTGCTACCTAGAATGTGGTAGGACTGACCCCAATGAACCCCCTCACCCACCTACTTTTGTGTCCTCCATCTGTTCCCTAGAAAAAGTTGTTCTGTCGTCCAGTTTTATGCCTACATAAAGTTCATCCCTCCTTCAGGTCTTAAAGAGGTGATAGTTTTGTTTTTCAGCCCCTCACCTGCCCCCAATAAGGACAGTCACTTTGTTTATGTGTATTTTTAATATGATACTGATGTACGTTACCATACAACAATCTTGCATTTCAGGCCTGGAAACACTAGTTCCTGCCCATAGCGTATCTAAGATTAATAATTGTTCACAAAATTGTGAATATTAGTGAGAGATTTATTTATTTTGAAAATTTGTATTCCGCTAATCCACAGATCTCAGAGGATAACAAACTCTCAGCAATAATTTAAAACCAAAATAAAAAATGTATAGTTCCAATAAAATAACCCCACTCAGTGCATAAAACGTAACACATCAGGAAAAGTAAACACAAAGTCTACTCTAAATCATCCTTAAGTCTACCCTACTGTCGTTTTTGCCAAATTGTGATTGGAAAAATCCATTTGCCCACTCGTCTGAAGCTTCAAGTCCTGATCAGGGCCCAGGAGAATAGATAGAGAGGGCTGTAGTAGGGATGGGGGGTGGAAGAGGAATGGGAGAAGGAGAGAGCATGAGCTGCATGGTTGTATGGAGTGCGCACTCAGTGCCCCCTCCTCCCCATCTCAAAACATGCTGTTTTGTGGGGTGGGGGAGGATGGCAGCAGGAGTACATTTTATCCCTGGCAAATGAGTTTTGGAGTAATTTTTCAAATCTTTGTCAGACATTAACATTTTGTTCATGAATGTCGGCATAGAAAGAGTTAAATAAATAAATGTTTTACCAGTGATCATTATATAATCTCCTCTCCAATGGCATTGGGTAGAACCAACATGCCTGCCCTCTCCTCCCTCCCCCCCGCGCCCCCCCCCAATATTGTATAGGTTCTCAGTTTATAGCAAAAGGCAAAGAAGGTTCTGTCCTTGGCACTATGTTCTGATACTACCCTTGGTATCATGGATGTGCCATCAAAAACCTTTTATTTTGTATCAATTTTTAACTTTTCCTGTTTTTTGTTTTGTTTTGTTAATTTTTAGTGGGCACAAAATTCCACTTAGTACTCACTAAATCAAAATTGGAACAAAATGAAAATACAAAAACGCTGCACAGGCCTAATCTTAACCAAATAAAGGCAAAGAAACAATCATAGATCACTGCAATCATGATTTTCCCACAAAAAGTGCATTTTTTGTGTAACCATCTTAAGGGCATCTTTCAAAAGAATTTAGCCAGTTAATTAAAGAGGTGCTTAGCTAGATCTTCTGGAGTGAAGTTTAATCCCTCACTGCAGCTAAATCTAGCTGTCCAGTTTCGTGAGACAGACGTAGCCATGGCAAAATGGGCCAATTTGGGGCATAGATGGGTTGGGGAGGAAAAGTACATGCATGGATTTGGCTTTCAAATCTGTTGTTTTCAAGTGCTCAGTTTAAATTAAATATCGCAGGTACAAGGCAGTACCTGTGGACTGCATAGTTTCCCTTTGAAACTTAGCTACAAGATCCGTGAGTACAAACATTACCTGTGCACCAGTGCAGAAAGTGCTCAAAGATCTGACTCTTGAATCAGGGTGCTCCAGCTTGTCCCAGACAAGTGGTGTTCTCGTATCGCATTCAATTATCTATCTGCCCCGCTATCCTTCTGGGGTGTGATCTGATGTTAACTTCAGAAGAAGATTGCCTTTTATTATCCAAATCTTCTCTCTCACCTTGAAGGCATGGATGTTGAGCACTTGCTAATAGCTTCACTATTATTATCCAAGGAAACTGAAGGCATTTTGGTTTCCGGCAGGAAGCAGCCCACCAGAAGGCTTACAACTTTAAATGGAAATGCTTTTTGTCCTACTGTCAAGAGAGTTCATTGGGTCTGTTTGCTTGTGAACCATGGGCATTGCTTTAGTACTTTTTCTCCCTTTCTTCCTCAGGTCTCAGTACCTCATTGATCAAAGTGCATCTCAATGCCATAGCTTCTTAACTACCTTCAAGTGGATGGAAAACCAACATTCATTCATCCTTTAGTGTCAAAGTCCATGAGACTTGTGGACCACGAGACCTCTAATAGCCAAGCCATCAGTACTATGGATCTGAATGTTGTATTGGTGCAGCTTATGAAGCCTCATTAAGAACTGTTGGAATTGGCCTTGAAATTCCTCACATGGAATCACTGCATCAACTAGAAATCAGTCAGCTTCAGTTATTTGCACATTACTTACTGCATATGTAGCTTTTCCACAGTAGCTTAGTGTTCCTCACTTACCTCAAATTTTTATCTGTCTACAGACTGATGCAATAAGAGGTGTGGGAGAGCCGGTGCGCCGAGTCGAACTCCTGCTCTCCCAACGCGTGCCCAGGCACCTCTCCTGGGCGCGCGATTTTGTATTCAAATGAGGCCTGGGCTAATAAGGAGGCGCTAGGGATACTAGCGCCTCCTTATTAGCAGAAGCGGCGGCTGTCAGTGGGTCTGACAACAGATGCTCAATGTTATCACAGTCTGTTTTTGAACCCGCTGACGGCCACAGATTTGGAAAACTGATGCCGGCAAAATTGAGCGTCTGTTTTTGAACCTGCCGATCAGCGGGAAGATTTTATTTTTTAATTTTTGGTGCCTCCGCTATGATATTAAGTCAGAGGATGTACAGAAAAGCAGTTTTTTTTCTGCTTTTGTGTACACTTTTCCTGGTGCTTACAAAGTTAAAGCCTGCCCTTTGGCAGGCGTTAATTTCTGAGAATTAAATGTATTCCAGCAAATAATAGGCTCATCAACATGCATTTGCATGTGATCGCTATTAGTTTCGGGGGGTTTGACCGCATGTTTTTCACGTGCTATTACCCTTTACAGTATAAGGGGTAATAATAGCGCATCTAAAACGCTCAGCCAAACTGAGCACTCGGTTGAGCGCACTGTTCTGTATCTGCCTGGTAGAGGGGTGGGATATAAATATTTTTAAATGTAATTAATTGGTTCTCCTAGGACATGCAGGATGGTAGAACTCACACAAGGGTGATGACATCAGATGGAGCCTGCGTGGAAAACGTCAAAGTTTCTAGAAATTTTGACTGGTACACTGAGCATGTCCAGCATGCTGCTGTCCACGTGGGGACCCTCTTCAGTCTCTTCTTTTCCACGCAGCTTTTGCCTCGTGGTGGTGAAGCTCTGCTCTCTTCAGGTTTTTTTTTTCTTGGTGGTTTTTGACTTGTCTGCACCGAGTCCCACTTCTCCCTTATCTGTGCTTCTATAGGGTGGTGTGGTAAGTTTTTTGTTTTTCGTTCTTTGCAGTCGATCCTGGCAGTGTCGCTCTTCGGTGGCCACCACTCACTGACTGCTTGTCTGTTCTTTTTCCTGGCAGTCAGGGATTCGCCAGTGCCCGCTGATCATGTCCATTATGGATCCACACGAGGTCTGTATCCGCTGCTTTGGGGGTGTCAGAAAACGTCCGGGGGTGGTGTTTTTGCCATCAAATGACCCCCAAGGGTCATCAGGCCCTTTTAGATAAGATGGAGAAGCTTTTCAGGTCCAAAATGTCTGGTCCTTTGACTCCGGAGTTGGGTGCATTGACACCCAAGGGCCCGGGGGAGCCAATGGATGTAGATCCATTGTTGTCTACTCCTCCGCTGGGCCCTCTCGGGAGAGAGGTGCCGGAGATAGACCACCATCAGTATGCGCCAGGACATCAGGATCATCTCCTTCTTTGGTGCTAGGAAAAGACTGGGCTGAGCATTGTGGGAAATCTTGGGAACAGTCACCACCGTCGGATGGTACCGGGCTTGGGTTGACACTGGTGACTGCTGTGATGCTCTCGAAGCGACCCCACAGAGAGGAGGCATTGACCTGTATCGAACCTGGAGTCCCAGGCGTTCCCCCACAGACATCTGTGCCAGACACCAAGCGAGTTATGGTGACACCTCTTTCTCCATCCATCCATCCTCTCTTTGGCAGATTTTCAAGAGGAGTTGGACTGCAGGGTGCAACTGGCTGTCTCCGAGCTCTTCAGGGCATCGAACCGCCAACTCCACTGGTGCTGTCTCCAGTGTCTGACCCTGCCCCTGCAACGTTGGCTCTGCTGCTAGAGCACCTTGACGTCCTGCTGTGGCTGTCTTGTCCACGCAGCAGCTACCGGTGCCTGTGGGTCCTTTGATATCCCAGTGGCCACTGGGACCTCCTCCCTCTGGAGTGATCCTTATTAGGGCTCCTCAGAGGACGACAATGTATCACGGCCGGGGGCACTGTTGGGGACTTTGGTACTGCGCCCGGTGTTGCCCGGTTTGATCCCCGGTCCCTCGGGGACATCTATGCTCTCCATGCCGCCAGTGCCCTCTGTGTCTTTAGTGCCAAAACCGATAGGCTTGGATGGGGGTGGTCCTTGAGGGTCCCCAGGGGACTTCAGTGAGGAGGAAGCCCTGTATGGTCCCTGGGGGGATGATAACTCGGAGTTGTCTTCTGATGACTCGGGGGATCTTCCCTTGGACCCATCCCCTCCAGATGAGAGGTGCTAGTCCCCACCAGAGGGTCTAACGTGCGGGCTATGGCAGGGGCCATTCCTTTCCAGTTCCTGATGGAGGAGGATGCCTGTCATAAAATGCTGGAAGTTCTTGTTGATGTCCCAAAGGAGGTAGTGGCTGTTCCTGTCCAGGATATCTTTAAGGAGTTACTCCTTCAGATTTGGGAATACCCCATCTCTGTGCCTCAGGTAAATCAGAAAGCTGATGTGGTCTACTTAGTGCAGCAGGCCTTGGGTTTTGAAAGGCAGCAGCTTCTGCATCAGTCAGAGGTGGTGGTAACTACTCTCAAGAAGGCCAAGCATTCCCGCACCCATGCTTCTGTGCCTCCGGTGGGGAGCATAGGGTATTGGATGCCTTAAGTAGGAAGATGTACCAGGGTGCTATGCTGATTGCCTGGATTGCTTCCTTCCAGTTGTACATGACCCAATACATTCAAAACCTCTGGAAGCAGGTTCAGGAGTTGTCTGAGCACCTCCCCCAGCAACAGCAGGAAGCCGCCTTGGCAGTCACCCAGCAAGGCTTGGAGTGTGGTAAAAACGAGGTGCGTTCTACCTATGATGTTTGAGACGGCAGCTAGGGTGGCATCAGCAGGCATTGGCGCCCGTAGAATGACGTGACTCTGAGCTACGGATCTCCATCCGGAGGTCCAAGAGAAGCGCGCGGACCTGCTCTGTACTGGCAAGAATGTTTGGAGATAAAGTAAGGGATGTTGTGCTTCAGTTGAAGGATCACCATGAGACCCTCCAGCATCTCTCGGTCAGTACATCGGACCCACCATCTTCTGCCAGGAAATCCTCGTGTCAGAGCACCAGGAGGTCCTTCTATCGCCAAAGTAAATATCCTCTGGCCTTGCATGCCCATATGCCACAAGTGGGTTCTAGGGGCTGCTCCAGGCAGCAGTGGACCCCCAGGCCTCAGCCAGTACCCTAGCAGAGCCCCACTATGGGGTTTTGACTGGCTGCGAAGGAGCATAAGCCCAAAGACTGTATTGTCAACGTTGGGATCTCTGGTCGGAGGTCACCTCAGATCAGTGGGCCCTGTCCATCATTTGTTGAGGGTATCGGTTGAATTTTCTGGGTGTCCTCACGGACTCTCCCCTCAGACTCTCCCCTCTGCCCTTGTGGGGCCAGTCCCCGTGTTTGGAACTTCTCTGGATGGAGCTCTCCACTTTTGTAATAGCCAGAGCAGTAGAACCTGTTCCGCTGTCTCATCAAGGGCGGGGGTTCTACTCTTCTATTTCCTGATTCCAAAGAGAGCAGGGGGGTTCCACCCCCATCTTGATTCTTAAGAGCCTTGAACACATTTCTGCAAAAAGAAATGTTCATGATGGTCTCGCTGGGCATTCTGATTCCTCTCTTGCAAAGAGGGGACTGGCTTTGCTCCCTTTACCTAAAAGACGCATACGCTCACATCGATATCTTCCCCAGTCACAGGAAATATCTACAGTTCCTTGTGGGAGACAGCCACTTCCAGTACAGGGTGTTGCCATTTGGCCTGGCTTTGGCCCCACAGGCCTTCATCAAATGCCCAACAGTAGTGAGTGTGCATGTATTTTCCTACTTGGATGATTGGCTGGTCACCCAGGAGGGAGTACTTCATTCCCTGTGTCCAATGAATGTAGAATCTTCTTTCCTTCATGTGCATGCAGCCTCAAAGAATGTGGGCAACACAATGAATTGATTTATATGAAGAGCCGAAAAGCAGAGTTGTTTACCTGTAACAAGTGTTCTCCTAGGACAGCAGGATGTTAGCCCTCACAAAACCTGCCCATGACCCTGCAGAGTTGGGTTTCTTCTATGTTTGCTTTATTTTTTTGTAATTCTATGTTACGAGAATGAAGAGGGACCCAACTGGCACATTGACTGGCTCAGTGTGCCAGTCAATGTTTCTAGAAGTTGACAAACGTTTTCCATGCTGGGCTTCATCTGATGATGTCACCCATGTGTGAGGACTAACATCCTGCTGTCTTAGAACACCTGTTACAGGTAAGCAACTCTTCTTTTTGGCTCTTCATATAAATCAAGTCATTGTGTTGCCCACATTCTTTCTGAGGCTGCATGTACATGGAGAGAATATTCTACATTCATTGGACTGCAAAAGACCTTGGCTTACTATTAAAAGAACTCAATTGCATCACATTTGCAAAGCGTGCTTTTTCCAACTGGCTAACACTATCACATATCTGGCTTCCAGATAACAGACTTGGTTATTGAGGACCATGAGCCATTGAGGACCATGGCCACCTCAATGGCTCATGAGCAAGCCATGCTTATCAAAGAGATCTGCAAAGTTGTAACTCGGTCATCAGTACACACCTTCATGTCCCATTGCTGTCTGGGTGATCTATCTAGAAGTGACAGCAAATTTTGCAAGCAGCTTTCTGCAGCCCGTTCACCCAGTAATCCATTTTCCATGATGGAGTCAAAGTTGCTTTTTCAGTAATTGCTCCACTTCAGTCTTCATCTTCAGACTCCCCACGTATCATGGCTAATTCAACCCTGCTTGTCGACAGAAAGCAAGCTTGCTTATCATAAATAGGGTTCTCTGAAGACAGCAGGATGAATGTCATGCTTAATACCTGTCGTCCTCCCTGGAGAGTCTACTACTGAGGTAAAGATAAGCACTACAGTAAACTGAGGGGTTCAGGAGGCAACGCCTATGCTAGAACTCCCGCACATGCTTAGTAGAGCAAAAGCTCTTATGAGCTAGGAGAGAAGTGTCTATTTAGTGCTGTCGGATGACATCATCCATGTGTCATGGCTAAGTAAATTTGCTCGATTTTGAAGTTATACTCTCTATTCCATTATCATATCTTTGAGCTCTAACATTTGCTAATATATAGGTTATTTTGTTAAATAGCTTAAGGGGGGGGGGCGTGGTTTCGCCGCGAAACAAAATTTTCTTTCACTAAAGCCGCGATGGAGCTGCAGGATTCAGGGCCAGAACGAGCAAACGGCAAGCAGGGGAGAGGTGGACAGCTCAGACTGAGGCCCTGATCCTATCCCCACAACAAATCCTAGGCAAGTTAACAGATTCTTCCGATCTGCTCACTAAATCCCTTCTGCGGGAATGGTTTATGGACCTTCGATCAGAAATGAGACAGCATAAAGAAGAGCTTCTTAATTCATTTTCTGAGAATCGGGAGGAGATGTGAGTGCTAGGGCAGAGACTGGATGAAATAGACACGTGGGTAGAGGGCCACTAGGCGGCCATGCCAGTGCTGACTAAAACCAGTACAGATATGCAGCATGAAATTAGTACCCTAAAGGACAAATTAGAGGACCTGGAGAATCGCAATCGAAGGTCTAATATAAGAATTAAAGGTGTCCCGGACACCGCTGACTTCACTGATTGCCTGGCAATTGTCAGGGAGATTTGTGCCTTTATAGCAGCACAAGGTCCAAATGCGGTGAATCCAGAAGGAGAGCACGGATTCATTAACTTTCAAATTGAACGTACGCACAGAACTCTAGGGACACGCAGACCTAATACTCCACGAGATATGATCATCAATCTACATAACTATTTACAAAGAAAAAATCATGGCGATCGCTAGACCAAACAAACTTGGCTGTGGAAAGGCCTAGAGATTGCCCTTTTTCAGGACTTCCCAGCACACTGAAAAAGAGATTAACTCAGGCCAGTTACACAGGCCCTTCACAAAGCTGACATCTGCTACTGCTGGCAATTCCCATTTGCCCTTTCTTTTCAACACCAAGGCATCACATATCGGATGAAAACCATACTGGAAGCAGTGACAGCCTTTCGCCAAGCAGGTTTGGAGCTCAATCTCCTGCCGGCATCACCAGCTCCAACGGGCCAATATCCAGAGTGCCAAGACAAGCTGGCAATGCGCTGGGAAAGCGAAGCACAAGCACACAAATCAACCTGAAACAGTGGCCAAGGATCTGTTGGACCAGGGATGAATCCTATTAGATCATATAGCAAAGACTCATGATATCAAGCATTAATAAATAGGCAGAGACATATCAGATTATAGGCAATATTTATATTGAAAGTTGTTAAATTCAGATGCCAGAATGAGATATCAGGCTGTTTAGTTTTTTTCTGTGTTACTTTGTTGATGCGATGTTGTGGGTGAGGGGGATAGGGGGCGTGGGGCCACTTGGGTAGTGGTGAACTAACCCCTGAGGAGGGAATTCGTGTGGGGAGGATGTATGGATTCAAAGTAGGGGGTTACTTATCCCGGAACGGCAACCATCTCGATGACACCATTCAAGTCCCTAGAGAGGATAAGCATGTGGATGACAACAAGCAGCATACAACACAAGGAGTCTCGCAGGCATTGGTGCAACAGCTGTTATTAATTCGTGTGCTCAGCAGGGGGAATTCTGCTCCAACCCCATTATTACGCTTAATGTGAAGGGTCTCAACACCCGTAGGAAAAGAGAGATGCTCCGCAGGGAGTTGATTGATCGGAAAGCTACCATTGCCCTCATACAGGAGACACACATTTGTAAGAGGCATGAACACTTGGTGCGATATAAAGAATACCCGCAAACCTTCTTAGCGGCTGCAAGCAAGACCTCTAAGTATACAGGCACTGTGACTTTTGAAACATTAACTCAGAAAATCAACGCTTCAGGCAGGTTTGTCTGTCTTATTTATTTATTTATTTATTTCGGATTTTTATATACCGGCATTCGAGATAGCAATCACATCATGCTGGTTCACATAGAACAGGGGTGCAAAGTAAAACATTAACTATAACAATGGTGCGGAAAAATGCAGTTACATTTAACAGGGAGACTAGAACTTGGAGAAGAAGGAAGAGAAAGGACAGATTATTAATTCAAAAAAGGCTAACGATAGTGGATGGAGTTGAGGGATGACGTTGAGTTGTTAAATCAATTGGAGTCCGGGAATGCTTGTAAGAATATCCAGGTCTTTAGTCTTTTTTTGAAGGTTGATAAGCATGGTTCCAGTCTGAGATTAGGGGGGATGGAGTTCCATAATGTTGGACTGGCTGTAGAGAATGCCCGATCCCTTAGCGTGCTGTGTCTGGTAGATTTGGACCGTGGTACCTGTAGATTGCATGCATGTCCTATCTTGAGTTACATTTCATCAAATAACTGATGTACAGACATGGTCGGGGAATGCATTATGCCCTCTCAGAATGATGCACACCCCCCCGTGGGTCCAGTATGCCAAGCCTGTACAATACTTTTAAATCTTGCACATACATCCTCTCGGTCTGTAGGATTTCTTGGACGACTCGGTCCACGTACAGGAGCTTTGGACTTGCGGGTTCACTTGCCAGGGACCCGGCACAGGTTTTAATCGGGCCTTTCGGCTCCACTTTCTTCAGTGGGCTCTCCCGGGAGTTCCACTCCTCCGGCCCAGCGCCTCTCGTGAGCTCAACAGCCATCAGCAGCCGAGCTGGAACCAGCTCCAGTTTTATGGCCCCCGCTTCCTTGTCCTGGTGAAACAGACCCAAGTGGCTGTTGGAAACTAAGCTCAAGATGGGTTGTGACATCTTTTCTCTTTTATCTGTCTATGCACTTGTGCAGGACCAGGTACCTTTTTGGCAGCAGATACAGACTATATTGGAAACAGATGTTGAGGGTTACCTCATCCTGGGAGGAGATGTCAACATAACATAATGTCAAAAGTCATTGTAAATCACAAAATGCTTTGTATGGTACCCCGTCATACTTCAGGTTAACATACTATGTTAAAGTTCCTATCATTTTTCTTCTTGCTCCTAGTTATACACCTCCCTGTTTTATTGTAACTGTAACTATTTTATGTTTTTTGTTTTTTTAGCACCTATTATTTATTTATTTCGTTCACTGTTTCCATTTATCACCCCCCTGTTTATTGTAAACCAACATGATGTGATACCCTCACGAATGCCGGTATAGAAAAAACTAAAATAAATAAATAAAAATAAATAACATTAAACCCGGAAAAGGATAATTCTCATACCCTTAGTAAAGCCTCCTTGAGTGCAGGCAATAAAATTCACTCAATTCTACAAGCTATAATGCCCAAGTGGAAGCTTTCTGACATTTGGCGGAATTGAAATCCTTCAGTGAGAACATACACTTTTTATTCAAATCCCCATAATTCTTATTCTAGCATTGACTTCTTCCTGCTCGATCAGTGCCTCCTGCCCAACACTTCCGGAACTGAAATACTACCCATTATGACCATGGAGCAGTAGAATTAGATTTAGAATTCGGGGATAAAACTGGGGGGCAAATTTATTGGAAATTAAATACTTCACTACTTAAAGCTGAAGACTTTAAGGCAACGTTAACCACCCATGTTAAGGAATACTTCCAAATCGATAGCTCGTCAGTTCCCCTTAGCACTGTTTGGGAGTGCTCTAAAGCGGTGGTACGAGGACTGTACATCTCCAGAGCATCTGCCATCAAGAAATACCGAGAAGCAAAACATAAGGCCTTGCAGATCGAAATAAACCAACTGGCAAAACTACACATGCATACTTTATCTTCCAAAACATATATCAAACTAAATGACGCTCGAAATTGCTTAAAACAATTGCATGCAGACCTGATAGCCTATCAGTTGGAAAGAACCAAACAAGTCTACTTTGAAGGCAGTGACAAAGCAGACAAATTACTAGCACATCAACTTAAAGCGAGGACCCTTCAAAGCATGATACCTAAGATAAGATTCGAAAGGTGTCCTTACTACTGATCCGACCGAGATATGGAAAAGCTTCGTGGACTTTTGTGCCCACTTGTGTAGCAAGGATGTGGACGTTCAAGAACCCGACATCCTGTCCTATTTGGCAGACGTACAGCTTCCCTCTCTGACAGCAGAACAGTGTAGCATTGCTTTGGAAGGATCTGGAAAACTGGGTGAATAATCTTGCACACACAAACAAGGCTGACTGCGAAAGCAGTCCTGCTAAACGGCTCTGTCAAAAAATTTGACAAGGATCAACAAAGATTTGGCTGACAGATGTCTCATCGCAAGATATTGGAAAACCAAGACATTACCCTCTGTAGCAGAAGTCATAACCCTGATGCGCCAACACCAGCGACTAGACTACTTAACTACTACCAGGTGAAACCAGCTAGCCTTCTATTATAGAACCTGGAGCTATCTTCCTAAAATATAGTCTCAACAGATTGGTATATACCCTTGGGTGTTTGGTATCACTTCACAGCACCTTCACTAACAAATCTTATCTATCATCTGAAGACCTGAGGGAGGTTTGGAGCAAGCAGACTGACAATTATGCCAATTTAGGAGCATACGATCATGCAAAACAGTGAAGCCGAACATTAATGCCTCAATCCACTGCTTATGATTAAGATCAGTTAGCAACTGCTGGATGGACTCACACAGATACATCACGAATGTGTCATGCCGATTTATAGCAAATTATTTTTGATGGACAGATATATAATACCGGGGTGGGAGGGGGGGAGATTAAACCTCAGATCATAACTTTGTCAGGTGCAGTGGGGACAACACTGTGGCTAGGATGCTGATGAGTTATTATATTATAGACCAAATTATTGGCTTGTTATTTCTGTACCCTTGTATTACTTTTGTTGAATAATGTTATGTTTTGACTAAATGCAATAAAATATAAAAAAAAAAATAGCTTAACAAAACCCTCCAAATCTATATAATAATTTATTATTATTATTGATTTTTATCTACCCTGGCTGGCAGCAATTATTTTTGCTGCCAATTGTGGGATAGCAGAGTAAACTTCTTAGGTTGGAGACATAAGCACACGGACTCCAGTTTTCTTTTCTTACAGATTTTAGCTTTTATTATAACACTAGCATTCCCAACATACCAACTGCTTACCTCTAACAGTCTACTCACAGCATTCATTAAGAGGTAGATTTTAAAAGCATTGCTTGTGCAAAAATGGCCACGTACGCGTGTGTGTGTGGACCGCACGTGAGCAACACAAATATTAAAAAGCTGGGAAGGATGCACGTACAAGCATGTACGTGCATCCAGAATAAGGGCATTCCGGGGAAAGCTGACATGCGTAACCACAAATTTAGCAAAGGCAACACGCGTATGTTAACTACATAACTTTGCTACATGTTCTCATGAGGTGCAGTAGTCCTGAACAGGGGGAGGAAGAGCATGCCTCTGTATAGGGTCAGTCTAACACTCTATATATAGGTACCACTGTAGAGGGGCATTTTGAATTGAGGTGGGTAGGGTGGGTGATAAACACATTCACGTTCCGAGGTAATCATTGTAAAACTGGCATCACTAAAGAATTTGTCCTTACAAGCGATGAAAAGAAGCTGATTTGTGTACAATGCAGCTAGCAGAGACTGCAGTGTACAAATCTGCTCTTGTTAGAATTGTCATCGCTTATAAGGTCTAAAATTCTTTAGTGATGCCAATTTTGCAATGAATACCTCTGAATGTGTCTAACACCATCCACCCCAATTCAACGTGCCCCTCTACGGTGGTACCTACGTATAGTATCAAACTGACTCTCTCTTGTGCGAGCGTGTAAGATACGTGTGAGAAGGCTGTTGGCATACACGCGCCACGAGCATTTTAAATGCTACACGCGTACTTCTTAAAATGAGGCATATCTTTGTTTGCGTTGCAGTACATGCGTTTATGGGCGCACACGTTTCTTTTAAAAATTTATCAGTTAGGGCAGAAATGTCAGGAGCTGCCTTCTCCTGGAGATGCAGGGCCTGTCTGTCTTGGCCCACACCCTTATTCTAGCTCAGCAGGGTCCTGTTCACAGAGCTCATTCTCTCTCTCTCTCTCTCTGGCATTTAAGATGGACCAGGCTGGATGCCTGGTCCCGCACAAGTTAAGTGTTTTAGGGCCATTCTTTTATACCAATATTATGTCTGTTGCAAAATAGAGAGATTGAGTAAATCTAATATGTTAAGGACATAAAAGAAAATGATCTGGGTAACAGATGGTACCAATTGGGAGTGAATATTCTTTTACAAGAATCTAAATTCCTAGAGAATCTAGTAGGAACACTAAATTGATTTCTTTATAGTCGTCAAAAGGCCAGATGCTGATCTTATATTGTTCATTTTACAAACTCTGTAGTCCATTGCAGTCTGCTTGTCTGCGGCTGTGTGGACTCTTGCAGTAATGGCTTTGCTTTAACTTTAAACTATGGTTTTATTCCTTTACTTGTTTACTTCTGGCAAATCTTATTCCCGTTTGTTCACTTTAATCTTTTTTGCTTCTCCTCTCCCTCCTGTTCTGTTTTGGGATTGCTATTTCTTTGTTTGCATCCTCCCCTTGTGTGAGGGCACAGCAGCAGTGTCCAAGCTGAAAGAGAACAGATGGTGATCTGCTGGCCTGCTGTAAAACCGAAGCATTTTCCAACAGGAGGAGAACACTTGACACCGTAGGGTCCCAGGGAAGCTTTACATACTGAAGATGCTGAGTAATATTCTTCTGTTTGGTCTGCCGCAGTCTGGCTTCTGCAAGATGAAAGGTCCACATATTTTATTTATTAGAGGCTGCAGCCTTTTGTAATTAATATCAAGGTTTCATAATAATGTGAACCTTATGTTGGATAATCCCCTATAAATTACCACTTTGCATTTTAATGTCCAATAACAAATTGCTCCTTTAATCAACAGAAACTACATCTATTCATTCTTTTTCATTAGTCTACATGCTTTGAAAACTAAAAATTTAAGAAATGGCATGTATTGTAAAAATAAAACACATTAGGAGCTTGTTTTCCCTAGAATTAATTTTTTTTAAATATTGAATAGTACTTAATTACTAGTTGACTTTGTTTACTTGCTGCAGAGTCCACAGCTAATATGCCATTTATATACACATTTTTTTAACGTCATTTATAGCATTAAATATCTAAAACAGTTGAGATTCTGAAGCCATTTTAATTGGAATTGGGCCCTATGATTGTTAGTGTCTGTAAGTGCCTCTGGTTTGATGTTAACCTGGTGGAAAAAAGTGGTCTTTGGGGCTGACAAATATGAAAATGACCAAGACCTGATCTGGGAGCAGTGTTTTTTATCCTCATCACACACAAGGGTACCTCTGGTCATGGAAATAAGTAACAGAAGATGGCAGATGAGAACCAGTTGACCCACCCCAGTGTGCTCAGCAATTCCAGTCTATGCTGTTAGTTCTGGGGGAATTCTGTGCTACTGCGGAATCCAGAATTTGCACAGATTTCCCCCTTCCTGCAGATTTCACCCCTTACCTCGCAGATTTCCTCCCTCATCGCCCTTCATGCAGATTTCCATTGTCTCCTTGCGCCGTCACCTCGCAGATTTCCTCCCTCGCCGGAAGAGGATTCAAAACCGGAAGCATGCTGTGCACGGACAGCGGCCATCGCAGGACAGCAAAGACATCGCAGCACAGGTGGTGCATGGAGAGTGGGGGCATCGCAGCATGGCACGGGCAGCTTGAGGTTAGCAAGCTGCACCATGATAAGACCAGGACCCAACAATCGAAAAAATAGAGAAAGGGGGAAAGAGGGAGGGGAGAGGGGAAGAAGGGGAAAAAGAAAGGGAAGGGAGAGGAACAGAGGGGGAGTGTTTCTAGTGGGGGATCGAAGTATGAGGGAAAAGCAGGTGAATGGGGACAGGGGCAGATGCCAGGGGGGATTCATATTTCAATTCATTTTGGGCCAAAGGTCTGCAGCCTTTGACATGTTTGCCCTTGCCCGGACAGCTGAGCATACTCTGCCTTCCCCCGCAGAGGATGCATTTAACCCAACATCTCCTGCTGCACAAAACAGATCCCACAGAAGTGGGAGATGTTGGGTTAAATGCGACTCCTGCTGCTGCATGTGAGGCTTGGAGCTAGCTTTCTGATTGAGGTAGCGGCAATGGTTATTGTCTGCTCAGCTGTCCAGTGCCATGGGGGGCTGCCCCTAGCCCAGAACAGGTGGAGATGTGAATCCTTTGACCTCTGCTTCTGTTCCTATTTACCTCCTCTCATGCCACCCCCACAGTAGTGAAAGAGAGAGAGAGGACCCAGGGGCTGCCAGCAGACCTCATCCTGCTGGCAGCTAAAGAGGAGGCCCAAGCCCCGAGAGTGTATGTGTGAGCGGGTAGGTGTCTACCTGGGAGTCCGTTTGTGGAGGGGGGGAAGTGTGTGTGAGTTTTATATGTGGGAGACAGAACATGTGTGTAACAGATGGCATGTGAGAGAAAGCATATGTCTGATTTCAAAAAATATTATTTTGAAAAATAAATGTGCAGAATTTAGAAAACGTGTGCAGAATTTTCATTTTTTTTGTGCAGAATTTCCCCAGGAGTAATGCTGTGTAAGATGAGAGTATCGCTCATCTGTAGAAGCTTCACCACCTTCTAGTTTTGTTAGAGCACTAAGAAGCCCAAAGAAGGAAACAATTAGATGAGCACACAAGTTCCCAATACACCTAAACAAAATAATAGAGACTGAAAGTTGACTTAAATCAGTTGCAAACTGAAAAAAGGAAAACTAATCCTAATAAATCCATAAAACGTTTTGTATCCAAAGATTTCTTAATGAGTGGTATGGAATGGAGGACTAGCCTAGTGGTTAGAGCAGTGGGCTGCGGGCCAGGGTTCCCTTCTGGGGACATGGAAAATATTTGAATATAATTCACCTTGAACTACTAACGAAAAGGTGTAGGCTAAATATTACCAAAAAATAATTGTTTTGCTGAATGGTGGACGTGAAAGACAGAATGTCAGGGTGATGGATTTTTTAAATCTTCATTGAGCGATAAATGGAAGTAACTACAGGATATTTTTAAAATGTCTTTGATCCTTGTGATTCATTGTTTTAAATTGTGGATATTTAAAGTATAAGCTTGTCTTTAAAATGAGGAGTGTGATAATTATCAGTAACCGATGCATTCTACATAAATAACATTAAGTGTGAGATCTTTCAGCATTTCCGAGCAGACTATGTATAAAACCTGTCATTCAGAGCACTTGGGACACAATGTTTATAGTTTTATTCAGATGGTCTTTTTCCCCTTTTTTTTCTGTGAGAGTACAAGTTCCCATTCTTAAACCAACCTCTTGCCACCGTTTCACTTACGACTTTTACTCAACCTCTCAACCCTTTTATTACTACTGCTCTCTATCTGTGCTAAATGTGCTTGAATGGTCAGTTTTGGTTTTCACCATCTCTGCTGGTAGGCTATCCTGGGCATCAGTTAAAAAATAAAAAATATCGCTGCTGTGCCTCCCTGCCTTCCATTTCATATTGTGACCCCTTGTCCTTGAATGTTTTATTTTTTATGGAAAACTACACCTTCCTAATTTGAGATTCTCTTCATCTAGCAATTTGAAACATTCTATAGCTTGCACTATTAAGACATACCTACTGTTTATAAAGTATTTGCGGGTGTGCTTTCTTCCTTCACCTCACCACTATATCTAAACTAATAGTTAAATATAGACTGCGGTGGGGTCAATCTTACAACTTCTTGGATGTGGTGCCATAGAGGGTGAAACTTTCCTTTCTGACCTGACTCTCTGGTGTTAGTCCTGTGTGGTATTGCTATTTGAGATAGGACAGCCTTGATTAACTAATTTCGGCATGAGACTATTTTTGCTTCTCTTCTAGATCTTAGTATGCTACATTCTGGAACTTGTTATACACTTTTTTTTTAATACTGGAAAAGGAAAATGGGTTTTAAAAAGAATTGGGATGCTTCAGCTTTCAAAGATTAACCTGGAGCAGGTGCAAACATAGGGTTGCCAACTGGTTCTAGATTTTCAGGACAGGTTGATCTAGTCCTGGGTTTACTCCATTGCATGCAGGGGAGTTGTAATTCTGATTTACCTATGCATTTATTCAGAAAAGCAAGACTACACGTTCTATATGCAGTGGGATAAAAGCAAGACTGGATCAACCTATCCTGAAAATCTGGACTCAACCACTTCAGCAAAGAGGGCAAAGACCACAAAATCCACAACAGCCACTACCCAAATACCAAAAGGTTTTTGAGAGACACTCTGCCATAGCCATTACATGTCGGCAGACTAACTTTTATCTCCAAGGCATAGTCCACAATCACAGACCAATGGGTTCTCAGATCATATCTCAGAGTTATTTGGATTTTGAGTATCTTCCCCTAATGCCTCATCTATTGGGGCCTGCTATGGACCCCTTCCCAGATTCCCTTGTTGCTGCAGGAAGCGCAGATCCTTCTCTGGCAATGAGCCATCCACATCCTGCTGAATTCTCATCTCGACAAGGGATGTTACTCCCAATATTTCCTCATTCTGAAAAAGTTGGGATGTCTTTGCTCCATCTTGGACCTCTATTCTCTCAACAGAAGCATAGAGGCAAAAATTCAAGATGACTTCGCTGAAATCAATTCTTCTATTCTTGCAGCCTGAAGATTGGATGTGTTCCCTGGACCTGAAGGATGCTTATATTCACATACCCATCCACTCTTCATATTGGTAATACCTTTGCTTTCAGGTAGGCTAACATCACTCCAAATACATAGAAACATAGAAAGATAGAAATGACGGCAGAAGACCAAATGGCCCATCCAATCTGCCCAGCAAGTTTTACACTTTTTTTTTCTCATTCTTATCTGTTACTCTTGGCTCTTAGTAAACTTTTGATTCTATTTCCCTTCCACCCCCACCAATAATGTAGAGAGCAGTGTTGGAACTGCCTCTAAGTGAAATATCTAGCTTAATTAGTTAGGGGTAGTAACCACCGCAATAAGCAAGCTATACCCAAAAGACAAAGACAAGATGGAAGCGGTACAGAGAAGGGCGACCAGGAAGGTGGAGGATCTTCATCGCATGACGTACGAGGAGAGATTGAAGAATCTAAATATGTACACCCTGGAGGAAAGGAGGAGCAGAGGTGATATGATACAGACTTTCAGATACTTGAAAGGTTTTAATGATCCAAAGGCAACGACAAACCTTTACCATAAGAAAAAAATCAGCAGAACCAGGGGTCACGATTTGAAGCTCCAGGGAGGAAGATTCAGAACCAATGTCAGGAGGTATTTCTTCACGGAGAGGGTGGTGGATGCCTGGAATGCCCTTCCGGAGGAAGTGGTGAAGACCAGAACTGTGAAGGACTTCAAAGGGGCGTGGGATAAACACTGTGGATCCATAAAGTCAAGAGGCCGCCAATGAAGAGTGGGTGACTCGCCAGAATGATGGCTACTGCCTGGAGACAATACCCTTAGTCAATAAACATACACATGGTTACTGTGACTCCAACATCACTCTAAGATTCAACAGCAAGAGGAAATGTGGAAAAAAGGATTTGCACTCACAATGACGGGAGTAGCTGGCTTGTTACGGCGGTTACTACCCCAAACCAAATATCCAAATTACTACGTCCACCTTCCTCTATTCCTGATGCCTTTCAACTAGCTTGATCACTCCATTCTTATACTTCACTTTCAATGCATATCCAGCATAGTTCTCTGCTTCAACAGCAGGGGAAAAGAAAAACTGTTACTTCACACATCCAGCAGAGCTCTCTGCTTAAACGGCAGGGGAGAAGAAAAAAGGGTTCGCACTCACAAAGCGGGGAGTAGCTGGCTTGTTACGGCGGTTACTACCCCAAACCAAATGTACCTGATACTTCACTCTCGACGCATATCCAGCATGGCTCTCTACTTCAACGGCATCGGAGAAAGACTGATACATCACGAATTTCCAGCATAGCTCTCTGCTTCAACGGCAGGGGAAAAGAAAAACTGATACTTCACGCATATCCAGCATAACTTCAACGGCAGGGGAGAAGAAAAAAGGATTCACACTCACAAAGCGGGGAGTAGCTGGCTTGTCACGGCGGTTACTACCCCAAACCAAATGTGCCTGATACTTCACTTTCGATGCATATCCAGCATAGCTCTCTGCTTCAACGGCAGGGGAGAAGAAAAAAACTGATACCTCACGCATATCCAGCATAGCTCCCTGCTTCAACGGCAGGGGAGAAGATAAACAACCAATAAGGGCTGTATAACATAATCTGGGTAAAAACAAATAAGCATGGGTGTAGCTTGCTTATTGCGGCGGTTACTACTCCTACTACCTCTAACTAATCAAGCTAGATATTTCACTTGGATGCAGCTCCTCCACCGCTCTCTACATTAATGGCGGGGGTGGAAGGGAATTAGAACCAAGAGCTAAGAGAAACAGATAAGTATGGGAGAAGAAATGAGGGAAGCTTGCTGGGCAGACTGGATGGGCCATTTGGTCTTCTTCTGCCGTCATTTCTATGTTTCTATGTTTCTATGTTTCTATACCCATGCTTATTTGTTTACCCAGACTAAATAATTCAGACCTTGTTGGTTGTTGTCTGTATATAGATCTACTTTTCTTCGTTTCCCCTGCCGTAGAAGCGCAGAGTTATGCTGAATATGCATTGACGTGAACTATGAGACTTTCTCCCCTGCCGTTGAAGCAGAGAGCTATGCTGGATATGCGTGATGTATCAGTCATTCACCCCTGCCGTTGAAGCAGAGAGCTATGCTGGATATGCATTGAAAGTGAAGTACCAGGTTTATTTGGTTTGGGGTAGTAATCGCCGTAACAAGCCAGCTACTCCCCGCTTTTTTGTGAATGCAAATCTTTTTCCACATTTCCTTTTGCCGTTGAAGCTTAAAGCAATGTTGGAGTCGCATTAACCGTGTGTATGTTTATTGAGTAAGGGTATTATCTCCAGGCAGTAACTGTCATTCCCGTGAGCCACCCACTCTTCATTCACGTCCTCTAGACTTTATGGATCCACAGTGTTTATCCCACACCCCTTTGAAGTCCTTCACAGATCTGGTCTTCACCACTTCCTCCGGAAGGGCATTCCAGGTATCCACCACCCTCTCCGTGAAGAAATACTTCCTGACATTGGTTCTGAGTTCCTCCCTGGAGCTTCAAATTGTGACCTCTGGTTCTGCTGATTTTTTTCCGACGGAAAAGGTTCTCCCCTTCGGACTCTTCACTGCCCTGAGAGTCTCCATAAAATGTCTGGCTGTGGCTCAACTATGGAAACAGGGGATTTGAGTATCCCCGTGCCTGGATGATTGGCTCATCATCTCTACAAGTCAAGAGACACTATGACAGCATCTAATCAAAACAATCTTCTGTCTAGAAAATCTGGGATTTCTTATAAACTATGAGAAGTCACATCTTGACCCTTGTCAAATTCTTCAGTTCATTGGAGTAAGGATTCATACGCCCTGATGACAGCGCACAAGTTTTCCACGACTGGCTGGGGGGGTCCCCAGGACAGGGTTGAGAACCACTGATCTAAGGGATGGTCTGAAAAATCCTAGATGCATGCTCTTGATTAAATCAAGAGAAGTCTCTTAGTGAGAGGGCGAAGCACCCCTCACAGATGCATTTGCACAGATATGAAAAAAAATGAGGAATATCTGATTAACTTTCACAGCTTTCTTCCATATTATATAATCAAGCCTTTGCACCAGGATTAATTTCCATTGTATTTAATAAAAGGGGGGAAAATCCCAACTCTTCAAATTATAGAGAAAATATTGTCTTAATTGCTTGTCATATGGTGGTATTATAGTACGTCTTCTGATTTATAACAAAAGGACTTTGAGACAATTTTTTCAAGTTATTTAAAAGTGTGAGCTGGTCTCATGGTCCAGTGACAGTGCCTTGTGGCCTGGTTTGGCCTCTGTTGGAAATCTAGTTCAAATTGCTTTAAATCATTTTAAATTGTATTATATGGTTTTAAACTGTTGTAAGTTGGTTCTAACCTGTTTCATTGTACCTTAAGTTCGCTGTAAGCCGATATGATGTATACACGAATACTGGTATATAAAAACATTTAAATAAATTTTCATATGCATTCAAAAATACATTTCAGCAACAGGAGTGTTCAAATTCAGATTTATGTTTAAATGTTCATGTATAGTTTTTGAAAGGCAAGATCGTCTACATGGTCATCAGAGAGGGCCCATTTATTAGGAATAAGGGGAGGGAAGAAAGTCAAGTGGAAGATAGGCTGTGCAATGCCACTATTGAAAACAAATCCACACAGCAAAGAACAAAGACTTTCCAGAAAAACTATTACATAAACTGCATTCATTTCCAATGGACAAATGTTCCTCCATTATAATACTGCCATCTAGCTTCAGCATAGTGAACTACACTAGAAATAGTTTAGTTTCTTATTAAACAAAATTCAGTGTTCCAAAAATTGTACCTTTCTAATGCTAATGCATTAGTGGCACATATGTGTTGTTTAGGTGTTAGCAGTGCTATTCTCACTATGCGTTCATTGAACAGCAGCGCAACCCCAAGAAAAGGATGGTTAAAAGATGTAACAGTAGAGAATCATTATAGAAAATGCAAGCTCTTTATAGGTTGTGGTGAAGTGCTGTGTAATGTTTATCTGAACAGTTTCCAGAAGAGTCCAGGCCTCTGTGAAAAACTATGGACAATGAAAGTTGATAGCAAACACACTTTTCATCTGATTTTGTTGTTTTAGTATGACTATGCAAAGTACCCATAGTGCTTTGCACCATCTAGTGGTGGATATTTGCATATGATTTTACACAGTGACATGCATAGTTGTGTAATCTGAAGACTGTCAGCCATCCATTTTCCATATATATAGTTATATTTAAGTTCAGTTTTTGAATATTAAACATAACTAGACAAAAATGTTATATTCAGCTATATAAGTATCCCAGTTTCAGAAAATAACTTGTCTGGGGACTGATAAGTCGTTGGACAAGTTCAAATAACTGTGGAAAATGTTTTTTATTATTTTTAACTTATATCCTGCCTGCACTCAAGGCAAGGAACAATAACCATATTAAAATACAATTTAATTATAAACTATGTAAACTGGTGAGATTGTAAATTGTAGTTAGTTATGGCTAATATAGAAATCTAGTAGACAAGATGGTACTGTTGCACAGTGAAATTGTTGAAATTCTCTTAATTTTTGCATTCTCATATATTGGTATGGTATTGGTTTCATACAGGAGTGAGCACTGGGCAAATTGTTAGAAATGTTGGATGTCTTAGGTCAGAAATATGCTAAAGATGGTGTGCCGAATCTGAAATGCTTATTGCACACTTAGTAAACCTTTTACGCTTGTTTCAGGAAAATGTTCTTTAAATACAGTAGCAAATTAAGAAACACGATATTAACTTGTAAATATATCACTTGGGACTGGAGCTATTCAACTGAGTAACCAGTCGGTGTATGCTATTGTCTATCGCTGTGGTTGTATTGTTAATTTGAGGAGGTCTGGCCCCTATATGCAGAAGTGTGCAGAGTGTGCTCTGAATGCCAGCATGAATGATGTCATTGTATAGCCTTCACACTGACCTCTTACTGGTGTTTTCTGTTTACAGGTGGCTTTGTTAGGAATGGATATACTCTCTGCTTTAGTATCACGTTTACAAGATCATTTTAAACCTCAGATTGGTACAGGTAAGCTACGGAACAATCTTTTTTTTTTCATAATCATTTGAAGTACTTGAAGAGACCCTTAGAGCTGCTCCCGATTGGAAACCTCTTTTGATTCCACTGTCAGTCTCCTACCTTTTGACAAGCACTTAAACCACTTACCCCTGCTCTTCCTCTCCCCCAAGCAAACCAGTGCCACACCCAGCAGCCCTGTCACCTCAGAGGAGGCAGTGACTTCCTTTCATACAGGTCGATCCAGTAAACCCCTGCAATTCGGTGCTCGCCGAATTGCAGGGGTCGCACAGGCGCGCATTCATTCATTCACTGCCGGTGGGGGCTGCCGGGAGAGGCAGCCCCCACCGGCAGTGAATGAATTCATTCATCCAGGCGGAGGAGCCGGCTGCTTTCGCCACCGGCTCCTCCGCCTGGATGAATGAATGCGCGCCTGTGCGACCCCTGCAATTCGGCGCTCAAGGCGTGACGTCACGGCATGTGACTGCCTTGAGCGCTGAATCGCAGGGGTCGCACAGGCGCGCATTCATTCATTCACTGCCGGTGGGGGCTGCCGGGAGAGGCAGCCCCCACCGGCAGTGAATGTGCGCCTGTGCGGACCCGGCCTAGATTTAACACGCGACCACCCACCGCCCGCCTCGAACTAACGCGTGTCCCCCCGCTGCCGCCGCCGCCCGGAACAGGCGCCCACCCGCCCGCGGCCTAGATTTAACACGCGACCACCCGGCTCCCGCCGCCGCCGGCCGCCTGGACCCACGCGGCCGTCTGAAACTAACGCGCGTCCACCCCCCGCCGCCCGGAACAGGCGCCCACCCGCCCGCGGCCTAGATTTAACACGCGACCACCGGCCCCCCGGATCCCGCCGGCCACCTGGACCCACGCGGCCCTCCGACAGGTATTTAAAAATTTTGATTTTTACACTTCCTGGTACCTGTCATTTCAAATGTCATTTGAAATGACAGGTACCAGCGCACCCTGGTTACTGTATAGGCGCTGTATTAAGCGCCTATACAGTAAAATGGGTTACGCGGCCATAACCCTTCCCTACCGCTTTAAAGCCGCGGCATGCATTTGCATGCGATTAGAGGAGAGTATCGGGGAGTTAGTGAAGAGAACTGTGGGTGCGGGGAGGAAGGGTGCGCCTGACACTACCGCACTGTTTCTACCGCGGCCTTACTGGATCGACCTGTGTGTCAGTGGCAGATAACAAGAGGGCTAGGGAGTTCATCTGCATTTCTACAGGGATTTCAGATCTGCTTATGGTCTTACTTGCATTTGATAATTTAAACAGCAAAAAAAGCAAAACCCTGGAAGCTGGGTTTGCAGACATAATTAACTTTTTCCCCCCCCTCTTTTAATGAGAGTTCAAGACTGAACATCCAACAAGGGTCAGCTTATTTGATGAGAATTTTGGGGGATTTGATGAGTTTGCATGTTTACTATTTACATGTTAGGTTCATGAATACCTATGAATCTACTCCTGGGGGAATTCTGTGAATCGGCACTAGACTAACTTCTGCAGCATTCCCCTCTCCTGCAGAACTCTACGGTTTTCCTGCAGAATGTGGCCAGCTGCCTGGAATGACAGGAGTGAAAACCGCTGGGGTTCTTATACTTTTCCTGCCCCAAGCCCATCCCCGCTAGCCAGTCAGTCTCCACTTTCATTGTTTTGCAGTTTCCCCTGTGCTACCTCTGAAACTTGCTGACAGCTTCCAGAACCACGTGAGGCTGAGTTTGAGCTTCAGAGTGCCTGTATTCTTGTTCCAGTCTTACAAGACTGAGACTGTGAAAACAGCTCAAGAGTTCTAGCACCACGTCACTCAAACTCCTTGAGAGCTGTGCTATGCTGTGCCAGGAGTGAGTAAGGAGAATCAGATCTACTTTGTGAGATCTGCCAAGTACTTGCGACTTGGCTTGGCCATTGTCTGAGACAGGAGGCTCGGCTGGATGGACCTTCGTCTGACCCCAGCATGGCAGTTCTTATGTAAAGCATCAGTTATTCCCTGGGTGATGTGGGAGAGACCGTGAGCAACAGAGCAAGGTGGGAGGCTAGCTACCTGGGGGGGGGGGGGGAAGAGAACGTGTGTTAGGGGAGCGGGGACAAGCTGGGGATATAGAGTGTGGTGTAGGGGAGGAGATGGAGATGGATACTCTATTGCCTTATGGGCAGGGTTTTTGGATTTTGTGGATTTTAATTTGGCAATCTGCAGAGTTTGAGAGGACCTCTGAGGTGTCAGCAGCGCACCAACTTTATGCAACTGCCGGTATTTGTAACAACAGCCATGGACACTGCCACAAGTATTGGCAACTGCAAAAATTTGCACAGCCAACGGGCTGGAGCTCTTCCTGGGCTTTGCGGACTGACAGATTAAAATCCCTGAAAATCAGAAGCCCTAGTTGGGTTGCACTATTACAATATTCTTGGAGGAATTTTACACCAAAAAAAAAAAAAATGAAAGAAACCACCTTATCTTTTAGGCAACAAATTCATTATTACTCAGATAGCAATTAAATTAACAAATAAGAGTATGTAGCATTTTTTAAATATTGTGCATAGAATTAATTATTCTTTTTGCTTAGAATTCCCCTAGGAGTACAATATGAAATAATTGTTAGGAAAGTGTATATGCTTTTGTACATGTATATTGAGCTGGTGAGTGGTAGAGTGCTGGCAGTTAAAGCAAGGAGCTGTGCAGATCCCGGTTCAGTTACCCTTTCTGCCCTTGTGTGACCTTGACCTCTCAGTGCACCAATATAGATATTAAATTCTTGAGAAGAGGACCTTGCAGCCATGTGATTTCTTGTACTGTTTCAGGACACAAATAGTGCTTATAGAAAATAATAAAGAATATATATATTTTTTTTTTTTGTTCCCAGTACTACCAAGCCTTCTTGATAGATTGGGGGATTCTAAGGATTCGGTGCGAGAGCAAGATCAGAGTTTGCTGCTAAAAATCATGGAACAAAGTACGACGCCTCAGGTGTGTCAGGCCTTTATCCCGCTCCATAATGGAATCCACATCTGAGAACTGATGGCACTATATACTTCATTTGTTTGCTGTACCAATTAATGAACATAAAACCGTATGGCCTGTCTCTTTCGCTCTGTAGCATGTCTAGCTGGCAGTCTTCCTTGCAGCAGATTCCCTGTGGTAGCAGTGCTTTGGCCCGGTGATCAGTGACCATCACAAACTTTTCTTTGACGGTCTCTCTTCATCAGTAGTTGGCTATATCAAAAATTAATTTGTTGAGATATTTCTGCCACCTTTACCACACTACTGCTGACCCTTCCTTAATTTCCTCCTTATACTAATTTGTTACTGAATTACTCTGTAGAGTAACCATTTTCTTAACTAAACTAGAAAAATGTTTACAATTTTCTATTGAAATGTTAACCTTTTTTTTTGTTTTCTGAGAGAACCAAAACTGTTTCTTTACAGTTCTATCTAAATTTATAATAAATTGATGTATTCCATAATTTGAGTATTATGCGTTGTTAGGAAGTTACTTTCGGGCCGATACAGTACAGTGCGCTCCGGTGCAGCCAAGCCGCACATTTTACTTTCAGAAATTAACGCCAGCCTAATTTTGGCCGGCACCGGGGAAGTGTACAGAAAAGCAGAAAAAACAGCTTTTCTGTACACCCTCCAACTTAATATCACAGCGATATTAAGTCAGAGGCCCCCCCCCCCCCCCCCCCAAAAATTTAAATCGGCTGGCGGCCCGTGGGTCGGAAGAAGGACGCTCAATTTAGCCGGCGTCCGTTTTCCGAACCCATGGCTGTCAGCGGGCTCGAGAACCGACGCCGGAAAAATTGAGCGTCGGCTGTCAAACCCGCTGACAGCCGCTGCTCCTGTCAAAAAGGAGGCGCTAGGGATGCACTAGTGTCCCTAGCACCTCTTTTTACCACGGGCCCTAATTTGCATGTTCTTCCCCCCCCTGAATTGCGTGCACAGGAGAGCAGGCGCTCGCCCGCTCTCCCGCGACTTTTACTGAATCGGCCTGTTTTTGTTTCAGTTGTTTATGGGTTTAGAGGACCTGCCACATTTCCACTTGCCTTCTGCCTTCTTGATGCATTCTATTGGGGAGCAAGCTGGGCGAGAGCGCAGGTTACCTTACATGATGTAGAGAGGAGGGTTGAGCGCTGCTGGGGAGAGAACTGCTACCAAAGGAAAACTGTTTAACAAAAAAAAAAAACAAAAAAACCCAACCAAAACCTTCCTTTCGTCCCTACACCTATGGCAGGGGTGGCCAACTCTATCCTCAAGAACCACAAACAGGCTTGTTTTTTAGGATATCCGTAGTGAATATGCATGAAAGAGACATGCATAGTGAATTTATTATATGCCAGTTTCTCATGTATATTCACAGTAGATATCCTGAAAACCTGACCTGTTTGTTGATCTTGAGGACTGGAGCTGGCTAACCCAGACCTATGGGAAAGGCATTTTAATGTGGAGCTGGCCACCTGAAGAAAACCTCTTCTTCAGAATGTGCCTTAAAGACAAGCCAGGTAGAAGTATCCCTCAGTTAGTCAAAACCCTTTTTCTGGCTAAGACCAAAGTTAAAATCTCAGCAATGGCCTGAGGATAAGTCATCTGTTGACCTTTTGGCTGAGACTGAGCACTTGTTTAACATCGGGGTTAACTCCCTGGCACCTGACTCTAAAATGGTTGGGCCAGGGTCCAAATGTGAAGAGGGTTAAACTTTGTTAAATGACCCAAAAACAATTCAGGTTTGTAAAACAAGTTTCTTGAAAGCTCTGCTGCTGATGGGGGTAGCTTGTATTGATGTCATTAGATATCTCATTTGGCACTCTGGAAATGGCTTTTCTGGCATCACTTCCTGCCCTGCCACAGCAGCAGAAAATATACACTCGGCAGGATTCCTGCTCAAAGTAACCTGGCTTACTCTGCAACTGCTCATCCAGTTCTCAGGAAGGCAGAAGAGTTTCCACGCCTTCTGGTTTGAGGATGGACATTCTCCTTTAAGGCGAAAACTTATTCTGAACACTTCTTAAAGCCAGCTCTTGTTTTACTTGCGTTTCTGTATGATATGACAAATGGATTTGAACAGCAGAGAATCGATGCTTATAGGACTGCACTGGCTGTTAGAAACTGGAAACCTTATGCGATTGAGCCTAACCAAGTTTTTGTTTCTAATTCTGCAGTATGTGTGGGACAGAATGTTGGGAGGATTCAAACACAAGAATTTCCGAACAAGAGAAGGGGTCTGCCTCTGCCTTATAGCAACTCTCAATATGTAAGTCTTTCCTCTGCATGCAGGCTTCACCTCTGGGCTCAGAATGAACACGGCTAAAAACCTGGGCCTTACCTACATTTTATTTTGTTTTGTAGACACGGTGCCCATAGTCTAACACTAAGCAAGATTGTGCCACATATATGTAACCTTCTCGGAGATCCAAATAGCCAGGTATGTTAAACAGACAGACCTGGAATATTATAATAATTGTGTACTATAAGTAGCTATGTTTTTCCCAGGCTGTAAATGTTGGACAGCTCTAGCAGAAATACTGCCCTCTGTATGTATTTTATGTTTCAGTTCCGGGACTTTCCGGTGCGTCAGATGAATAAATAGTGTACTGGTAGCTGAAATGCTAGGTTGTATATCCAAGGCTCTAAAAACCAATATAGTAGAATCATTTCTGCTCAGCTGCACGAAATCTTGAGTGCATTGTATAACACTCTGGTGAGTTGAAAAGTTCAATCAGTAGACAAGCAGTCTCATCACTTGTGACTGAATTAAGCCCTTTATGTCCAGTACAGCTCCCTTATTCCTGCCAAATATGTGTAGCACTAAAGCGGGAAGAGGGCTGACATTTTGTTTGAAAAGGTGAGGGAATCTTCCTGATGTCACCCGAGTATCAATCCTGTCTTTTTGACAATAGTTTGGAAAGAGAGTTGAATCCCTGCAGCCGCCTGCCCTGCATGTCATGCTGATTTCCCATCTGTCACCTCGCTGGCAGGTAATTGGGGAAGAAAGTTGTCATTCTGGATAGAGTAGGCAGAGTGCCATGGTCACACGGGGGAACTTGCTTTGCAGCAGGATCCATATCCGCTCTCGCACTATTACCAAAACAAAGTCAAAGCTTGCTTAGTCAGTAGGAGCAGTTATAAAAGGCCTGAGCTTCCTCCAAAAATCTTGGAACCAGTAAAGGTAAGCTCTTGATTTCGAGCAGCTTTGCGGTGTTACTGCTTTGAATTGTCAGTTACGCATGAACAGGATTGTTTTTTCTTTTTGGTTTAAATACTGCAGTTCTGTTAGATGTATTGCTCCTGAAGAAAACGGCAGTCTTGGTAGGTTGTGATATCTTTTAAAAGGTTTAGTTACAAAGAGTCAATCTATCACTTTCAGAAATTTAGACAACCCAAAATACAGAGAGACATGTGAAGCCTGAAGTATTGCGTTAAAAGGAGCACGATCTCCTCTCTGATTTCTGTGAACATGGCTTTTCAAGCCGTACTGTAGGCTTCTTGCATCTGTGTTTTGGTTTGTTTACATATTTGAAAAACTGATAGATTGGCTCTTTGTGATTGAATTTGTAACCATCTGAGTCATTCTTTAAAGCCTCTCCGTTTATTCATTTTTATTGATACCTTTAAAAGGACCAACAGCAAAGATGTTGGCATGTATGTTGTTGGTCCTGTACCTACCAAGCTGATGGTTTCTTTCTTAACTTCTGTTTGTTAAACTATCAAGTTAAGATAAATGTCAGTACTTTATTTTTGGCTGAAAATAATTGTTCTCTTTTATTTGTGCTTGTTTTGTGTTAAAATACCAATTGCTAAATATGGCAGAGCCACCTATTGGTGAATTGTGGAAAAGCAAGGATTAGACTTATGGTTAGTTTATTTGCTTGGTTAAAAAAAAAAAAAAAAAAGCTGTTATAAGCAGATTTGTAGAGATAAGTTAGGAAGAAAATAAATTAAAGTAGAAATAGTTTTATAAGCTATTATAACTCCTCCTTCCAACATAATAAGATTAATAGCAGCCAAGAAATTGCTAGGTCTGACACTGCAGACATCCAACTCCATAGCAAATATTGAATTCGCACTTTTCAACTCTAAACATTTGATCATTGCACTAATCTACGCTCCCCCCGGACTTCTTGAATCAGACCCCTCCCCTATCATAGAACTAACAGCAAAACACCTAAACTCTGGAAAACCAGCCATCCTGATGGGAGACTTCAACCTCCATGTAGATGTCCAACCTCTTTCCCCCAACTGCAATACTCTTCTCTCCTCCCTCAACCATATGGGCTTCAGACAAATTGTAAAAGAACCCACCCACAAAGCGGGTCATACTTTAGACCTTATCTTTATAAACGAAGGTTTGTCATCTCACTCCACCCCTACCTGCACTGCGGTACCTTGGTCCGACCACAGAATCATCTCTTCTATGATAGAGATCTATGAGCCGCCTCACCAAACAAATCAATCTATCACCATTTCGGTTAGAAAACAATGCTCAGGAGATCTTCTCAGCAAACACCTGACTAAGGAACTAAGGAACCTGGACCTTACGGACACCAACTCAGCAACATCCTCATGGATCAACATCTCTAACAAGGTCGCCGATCAAGTGTGTCCCATAAAAACAAAATCCATCAACCCGGACAAAGACAACAGAAAACCCTGGTTCACCACAGAGCTGAAGTCTCGCAAACAGGAGCTTAGATGCAAGGAAAACCAATGGCGAAAAAACCCAACTACAACAACACTCCTCAACTACAAATCATGCCTTAACACATACAGAAACAAAATCAACAAAACCAAGAAAGAATTCTTCTCCAAAAAAATTCACCACTTCTCATTCGACTCAAGAGCCCTCTTCGCCTATGTCTCAGCCCTTACTAAACCTCCTGGACCGAGCATCCCTGATGACCAAGCTCTCAAAAAAGCCAATGAACTAGCCAACTTCTTTGACAACAAAATCACCACACTCGTAGCCCCTCTCAAAGGGACATCTCCACACACAAGCCTCACAAGCAACCACAATTCGCAAACATATATAGCACCCGTTCTTCAACCCAACACACATACAGCAGAACTCGAATCTCTGGAACCCACATCCACCTTAGAAATAGCAAACATCCTTAAGAAGCTAAAACCATCTTCTCACCCTCTAGATCATATCCCATCAAACCTGCTGAGTTCCATCCCTGACACCATAGCCAAGCCAATGGCAGATATCATTAACCGTTCACTCGCCCAAGGCCAAGTTCCCAACCAACTCAAGTTGGCAATACTCAAACCGCTCCTCAAAAAACCCAACCTTCCCACCACAGATCCCGCTAACGACAGACCTATAGCAAACCTTCCAATGTTAGCTAAAATTATGGAGAAAGTCGTCAACCGACAACTATCTGAATTCCTAGAAGACAACAATATCATCTCCAATAACCAATTTGGATTCCGGAAGAAAAAGAACACCGAATCGCTATTAGCCACACTAGCGGACACCATTATCTTCAATCTTGAAAAAGGCCAACCTTGCCTCCTCGCACTTCTGGATCTTTCCGCAGCGTTCGACACCGTGAATCACTCTAGCCTACTACAACGTCTAACAGACATCGGCATCACAGGAGCAGCCTTCAACTGGTTTAAATCCTTCCTGGAGAACAGAACATATAAAGTCAAGATAAACAACGAGGAGTCTCATCCCATACAAGCCAAAATGGGGGTACCACAGGGCTCCTCACTCTCCCCCACCCTCTTCAACATTTATCTTCTCCCACTCTGTCAACTTCTTACCAACCTCAAGCTTACCCACTTCCTATACGCGGATGATATACAAATTCTCATCCCCATAACAGACACCCTACACAAGACCATGAACTACTGGAATAAATGCCTCTCAACCATCAACGAGCTTCTAACCAGCCTCAACCTGGTCCTAAATACTAACAAAACGGAAATCCTAATAATAGCACCGGAACTATTTACACCTAGCTCCAGCAACTCTCCAGACACATCAGGATACACCACCTCACCTCAAGTCAGAGATCTGGGTGTACTCCTAGACAACAGACTCAGCCTCAGTAAATTCGTAAACAACACTACAAAAGAATGCTTCTTTAAATTACAAGTTTTAAAGAAACTAAAGCCACTTCTGCGCTACAGAGATTTCCGCACAGTACTCCAAGCCATCATTCTCCCGAAGTTGGATTACTGCAATTCACTCCTGCTGGGACTTCCCGCCTGCTCCACAAAACCCCTACAGATGGTCTTAAATGCCACAGCAAAAATTCTCACCAATGCCAAAAAAAAAGACCACATCACCCCGATCCTCCAGCACCTCCATTGGCTTCCCATCAAATACAGGATACAGTTCAAAACCAGCATGATGATTCATAAGGCCCTACATAACATCTCCCCACTCAACCTAACATTCCAGCTCCAACTACACACTTCTAAAAAGCCGACGAGAAGGGCATACCAAAACAGATTGATCACCCAACCCGCAAAATCCTCCCTGAGAAAACGCGCTTTATCCACAGCGGGCCCGTCACTCTGGAACTCACTACCTCCAGACCTCCGCCTCGAGCCATGCCATACCACTTTTAAGGTGAAACTCAAGACTTGGCTCTTCCTTCAAGCATTCCCAGAGAGCTAAGAACAAGATATAATCAACCCACTGTCCTATAGCATTAATGCAATGTTTATTTTACACTATTTATTATTGGCCTTATTTATATGTTTCATAGGTGAACTTAGTTTGTTTTTTTTCTACCTATTATAAAGCAATCGTTTGATATGTTCCATGTAAACCGCCACACGGCGGTAGTTATTTCAGTTACCTGTGAACCGGAGTGATATGTATTTTATACAGGAACTTCCGGTATATAAAAACCAAAAATAAATAAATAAATAATATTACTTTTTTTTTTTAATGAGCCAGTAGTTCTTCCTTTCTCATATTTTTCAGCTCAGTTGGAATCTGTGCTGGGATTCTGGAAAATGAGCCTTCATTCACAGTGATATGGGGATTTCCCCCCTATTTTAATATTCCTCCCCCTCAATATTTTAAAATGGCAGAGTTAATTTGAATCTATCCAACAGGTGTGTTGCAAAATAGGTTACAATGGCCCATAAAGGGAAACCCAGAACAAGCAATTAAACCGGAGAAATTCAATAATTCCAAGGAGCCAAAATCTTTGTTGAGATGTCAGTCCCCCGACATGGAACCGTGTTTCGCTAGGCTGCATCTGGAGGGACGAATTACATGTAGAATAATATCAATGGCATTACACTCTTGAAAGAAGTCTCTCTGGAAACAAAATTAATTAAACAAAGTGTCAGGGACCATAGGAGAAGCGTAGCAGGGGAGCAGAGGCAACCATTAAACAATTGTAAATGACAATAAAAGAAGAATACAGACCCCATTCAATACAAATAGATATTTGGAGGATAATATTTGAAGGGCTATCCTTGGAAGAGAAGTATAACCAGTTGCCTGAAATGAAAACCCACTTAAGTTATAATAAAAATTCAGAGGGACCAATAAGTTGAAAAATGAAGCAAAACGAACAGTAAGGCTGAGATGGACTTAGAATTAGCGGAACTACCGTTCAGTAAGGCCCTATTAAAGTATCCCCACACGGTGACCGTGAGAGAGATTCTGTCGATTATTGCAGCTCCTCCAAGTAGGAGAAAATCAAGGAACACAAAAGTGGAACTGTGCATAGAAAGATCCCTGAAACCCAAAAATATATATATTAATTAAGGAAACCAATAGCAAGAGGAAAAAAAGAGGGGTGAGACTAGTGTGCCTTTCAATTATGCACTAATCAGAAAATATTATTTGAAAAACCACACAAGGTGGCTGAATAAGTGAAGACATTCTGTCAAGAATGACTGTGGGTAAAAATAAAATTATAAAAAAAAACCCCAAAAAAAAAAAAGTATACCAGAACTGAAATAATATAGAATAGAGCCAAAGTACAAAGCGGGGTGAAGACTGTGGCAAGGAGCACGTGCTGTGAACAACACTAACTAAAAAGACTAAAAAGGTTCTCCGTTCAAGTTACTTAATAAAGTGGGACTGAAAATAGGCCGATCAGAATAACTAATAACACGGCAAGGGAGGACAGAAAGAGGAAATAGAAAGTTCAAACAAGCATCTTACAGAACTTCCTGGGGGTTGTCGGAGTCTAAATGCAATGAACTCTAAAGAGACAAAATTGAAAATTAGCACGGGTGTAAAAGAAAGATGAGAAAATTAAATACCGGGTCACCAATGAAGATACTGACCTTGGTATATTAAAAGAAATTTAGACGATCGGGAAGGAGCCGAAGCTGGTATGACGTCCCGGCTCAGTACGAGAGGTAAACGCTGAAGCGTATCTGGTTAAGAAGAGAAAAACAAGAGGGCGAAAGAAGGGGGTGTGGCTAAGCGGCTGATGTAAGGATCCACGTAGGCTTGGGGAATAACCCAGGAGCTGAATAGAGCGTAGGAACCGGGTGAGACAGAAAATATAAAAATATATAATGTGAAAATAACGTTGTGCTGCTGTATTCTATGGATGTGAATGGAGAAACCCAGGGAAAGTAAGAGTGAAGAAGTAAGAGTGAAACTGGCAGCTTTTCATGCAACAGGGATATGAGTGGTAGTGAGGAGTAAATCTGTAGGAAGTTGTAAGGGGTGTTGGGCAAAATAAAATTGAAAACATTCTGAATACAATCCTGGAGGGAAAAAACAAGGGGGAGGAAAAGCGGGGGGATATTCAGGAAAGGGAGAGAAGAAAAGGGAGGGTTGGGGGGAGAGGAGGAGGGGGAGGGTGGGCGGGAGGATGTGGGGGAGAAAGGGGAGGGGGGAACAGAAACGGAAGGGAAGAGCAGGGAAAAGTCAATTACTGTTCAAAAGAAAGCAGACCATTCGATCTCCTTGTTGAGCCCAGTTGGGGTAAGGGAGTTCAAAAGGAAAATCCATCGATGCTCTCGGCGCTTTAAGAGCATAGAAAAATTGCCTCCGCATGAGGTTTACGGAAGAAGCTCAATTGTTAAAAACCGTAAATCAGAGATCGCATGGATTTTCTCGGGCCAATGGTTGAGCAGGGGAGCTTCAGTTTTGAGCGTGCATATATACGAGCAGGGCTCAAAAATTCTTGTTTTGCGCATGCGGGTGCATTTACCTACATATATCAAATTGTAAGGGCAAAGAATAACGTAAACCAGAACCCTTTGATTCGCAATTTGATGTGTGGCGTAATGGGTTGGTTTGGCCAGTGTTAGGATGTGTGAATGAGGAAATAGAACAGGTCATTCAGCATGCTGAACAGTGGCGACGGGGTGCTGGGTCGGAGGTGATAGGATCCTCCAGAAATGATGAGACTAACAAATCCCGAAGATTTCTGCCCTTTGAAAGGCGAATCTCGGGCGCTCAGCAAAAATAGATAGTGGAGAGGGAACCTACCAATATTTGTTCACAATTTTGCATACTTCTCGAACGTGACTTGAAAAAGGGAGAATACAAGTGGAGCGGTTGTCAGAAGTCCTAGAGGGTAACAATAGCCACTCACGATGAGCGTTAATTTGAAAACATGACATCAACTACCCAAATTTGCAGTGTAGACACATGGTGTGTGTTTTTTTTTCTTCTCTTTTTATCACAGTAGTGTTTATCACACACTTTTAAAGTATGCTAATAAGTGCTATTTTATAACTCCAAATACATGAACTCCCTAAATGGAGTCTGAGCCCTTTGTTGCCATTTCTGATGGGAGATAATTGCCCCTCTACAAGCTGTTGGACACCTGGAGAAATGGGTCCAATACTAGAAGCTGCACCTCCAAAAGGATAGAGACGGGGTGGAGGCGGTCTAGAGAAGTGCACTAAAATGGTGTAGGGTCTGCACTTAAAGCCCTGTGAAATGAGATTTATGGACCTAAATGTGTGTTCCTTAGAGGAGTTGAGAAAGAAGGGAATTATGAAAGTGTCAAATTCCTTAAAAGAATAAATGCACAAGACGTTTTCAGTGGCAAGGAGCTTGTGGAAGAGGTCATGAGATGAGGTGCCAAGGCCTAGACCTAGCGGTAAGGCTTGAAAAATGTCTCTGTGGAGGAGATAGATGGTGGATGCATGAACGGCCTTCCAGGGGAGGTGGTGGAGACAAAAACAGTAATGGAATTCAAGACTGCATGGGATGAGCACAGAGGATCCTTAGATAAAGTGCTGAACTGGGCAGACTGGGATAGACTTTATGGCCCTTCCCTGCTTTAAGATTCTGTCTGTTTCTGTGCCAGCCAAGGCGAGCTTTCCTTCCCCCATCAGTTGAACTCTGGAGGTTTCTTCCTTGCTCTATCCTTTTGAAATGTCACTCTTTACCCCCACCTTGGACAGCTGCACTGATCACAGCTGCTCCCCCTCTGATCCCTCCCTGCAAGGCTGAAATAGATCACTGTGGAGGCACACCCTGTCAGCTCTATTAGGTGAGACCCAGACATGAGGCTGTTAGCCCTCAAACTTCTCATTTCTTGACCACCTGGCTAAATCAGATTTAAGCTATGAGTCAAAGGCTGAGGAAGGCTCCTTTTTGGCCTTTTGGTTGAGATTGAGAACCTGTAGAGGTACTAATGCCCTGCCAGCTGACCTCAATGGATATACAAAACTGTTTGCATCCTGACCCAGCTAGAAGATAAAAACTCCTGTAAAATACATTTTAAATAGATGCAACCATAACTTCAACATTTGTGTTTGGTTTTATTTCTCATGCTTCACCCTGTACTTAGTAGCAATAATGAAGCTAACGTGGTTCAGCACAACCTGGTGTCCCTGAATCACTGGAGAAGGGAGACCTGGAAACGCTTCAGACAATCACATGTGCAGGGTCGGATTTTGAATTTGCATTGCCTTTTCTGCATTGGGGGAGAGAGATAAATAAAATAAAAGTCACATTTTAGATTCCCGGGTGCTCTGCTTCCTTCCCTCCCTCCCCAATCTGGTAGCACTGCTGTCATCTTAAAGAGGGATGGGGTCCGGACACTTCCCCCACTTATAGATGTTATGGCCTGGGATTACTATGCAGATCACTCACTCACAGAGCTTCTGCTAGAGCCACCTATTTGTGAATTTGAAAAATGCAATATTGTTTGATTTGATTTCGATTTCTCCTTGAACCAGTTATTCACAAAATAAGCCAGAAAAAAGGCTAAGTATTAAAGAACAGTCCGCATCATTCTTCAAAATGCGTTATGGCCTTAATGCATGCGTAAAACACCTTAACGCAGGCAATAAGCACCATAATGCATGGCGCGATTATAATTTTTTTTAAAGGGGAGGGATTGGGAGGAGTTAGGTGCAGGATTTACACAAAAGTGGGCTGGCTTTGCAAAATGTGAAGCCATAATGCATGATCTTGCACAGTTTTAATGCTGAAAATAACTGGGCATTTTTAGGCTGAGGATGAGATGAGAGAGAGAGAGCACCTCTGAGGATGGCACCTTAATAAGCTATTTATGATACTATAGGAGGCCCACTTAGTAACTCGAGGTGAGGTTTAGGTAGTAGTGTAGGGATTAGGGGCCACTTTTACATGCAAAGTGAGACGTACGAACAGAGCAGTGCACTCTTGTGAAGATTTGATGTCCTTTGGAGTGAGGAAACTCACACAACATTGAGATTTGTACAATGTTCTCTTCACCTAGCTTGATGGACTCTCTACCTGGGTAACAAGCTAGGCTGAGTGAACATTGTACAAATCTCACCTTTGTGCGAGTTTCCTCATGCCAAAGGACATCAAATCTTCACAAGAGTGTACTGTTCTGTTCGTATGTCTCATTCTGCATGTAAAAGTGGCCCCTAACACCTACATTACTACCTAAACCTCACCTCGAGTTACTAGGCGGCCCTCCTATAGAGATATAAATAACTAACTACTATAAGGGCCTTGTATATTGCAGTGCTGACCCTAATTGGAATCCTATATAGATAATGCTATGATAAAGTAAACTCTGAATAATTTTAATAGCAGGCTCCAAGGAGGAATTTCTTCAAATTAGGGAGTGCCATCATAATACAAGGTGCATAGCCTTTATTTGAGTGTGTTTATAAGTAGTACATTGTATTTGGACAGTAAAGAAAGGCGATCCATATGTTCTTATGTTCTTAAGAGCTAAAGAGGAAGCAGTAGACTAACAAGAAGCAGTATTAGTCATGCTATATAATTTAAAATGTTACTGTTGTCTTCATTTCAGTAGCTGCCCTGTAATTCCCATGCAACTCTGGGAGTAGCCATGTTAGCAAATAAGTCAGAGATTGCTTCACACTGAAGTTGATTGCCTACCTTCCATGTGACATTATTTGTGACATTCTTAGAATCCAGGAACTGCAAGGAAAGCACTTTAAAGGCTTTCAAAATTATGATTTCATAGTAAATATTGAGATGATGGTATCTGAAATAAGACAGTACCCAGAAGCTACTTCATTCTTTTAATAGAACCTAGGGAACAGCACTGCTTTGAAATAATTTGATTGTTTTGTCCCAGGTTCGAGATGCAGCGATGAACAGCTTAGTGGACATTTACAGACACGTTGGTGAGCGAGTACGGGCGGATCTCAGTAAGAAAGGATTGCCGCAGTCACGGTACGTTAGCCTATGTACTTGCCTCATTGGCCTTTGTTATTCATGACAAACATTTATTTTTAAGTCATCTCTGCTTGCACTGCTAATATATTTCTCCTAGGACAAGCAGGATGGTAGTCCTCACACATGGGTGTGACATCATCAGGTGGAGCCTAGCATGGAAAACTTCTGTCAAAGTTTCTAGAACTTTGACTGGCACACTGAGCATGCCCAGCATGCCACTATCCACTCGCCCACGCGGGGGTCCCCCTTCAGTCTCTTTATTTCCATGGGGCAGTTGCCTTGTGGTGGTGGAGCTCTGCTCTGTCTTCAGAGTTCTTCATTTTCTTCTTGTGATTTTTTTCACTGCCTTCGTGTGGTGTCCCCCTTCCTTTCTTTCTCCTAGTCAGTGGGGCAGCGCAGTAAGTTTTCACCTTCTTTGCGGTTGGTTCCAGGGATTTTTTGGCATCTGTCTGCCATGCACTGACCGCTCATCAGCTCGAGGCGTGGCCTTTGGTTTCTGGTGATGCCCCCAGTGCCCGCAGACCATGTCTTTGACTGACTGATCTGCATGGTCTGCCTGGGGGCATCGCATAATGTCCGGGGTTGCCGTTTTTGTGACCAGATGACTCCTAAGGGTTGTCAGGTGTGTTTAGATAAAATGGAGAAACTTTTTGGGCTCAAGAAGTCAGGGCCCTCCACGCCAGCATCCTGCATATCAACCCCGAGCGGTTGAGGGGAACCCATGGACACCGAACTCTCGGTGACCACCCCTGCTCAGGCTCCCCCTCTGGAGAGGGGCGCCGGAGATTGCCCTCTGTCTGTGTCCTCCCATTCCAGAACATCGGACTCTTCACCCTCCTTGGCGCCGGGGAAAGACCGGGCTGTGCACTGGAGATCGAGAAAGCACTGTCACCAGTCACCATGGCTCCAGTTTCGGGGTGGCACTGGCATTGGCCGTGTTGCCCCCGAAGCAGTCCCGCGAAGACCAGGCCTCACCCTCGGTTGAACCCGGGAGTCCGAGGCACTCCCCACAGATCTCCATGTCTGTGCCGGGCACCAATCCCCCCGGTTTCGAGGGTGATCCATGGTGCTTGCTCCTCCTGCCATATCCACAGCAGCCTTCGAGGAGGAGCTGGATCGTAGTGTTCAGTTGGCAGTGCTCTGAGCCCTCAGGGGCATCGCATCGAGCTGCAGGCCCCATCGGTGCCTCCACTGATGCCGGAGCCCCCACCCTCGATCCTAGCACTGCTTCTGGAACACCTTGATGTATTACTCTGTGCCCTCCCTATGCAGCCGGTGCCTGGGGGCTTCTCAGTCCCCTGGCTGCCATCGTTGCCTTCCCCCTCGGGGACTATACCGATCGTCAGTTCTTCTGAGGAAGAAGGCTCGGTGCTTCCAGGGCCCTCGGGGCCTCTGCTGCCAAGACTGCCACTTTCAGCTCCGGCACTGGGCCCTTTGAGGACTTTGGTGCCCCCGGCGCTTCCGGGGCCCAGACCGCAGGCAGTTAGCACGGGTCCCCCACTGATCTTCGGGAGATCTCAGCAAGGAGGAGGCCCCATATGATCAGTCGGGTGACAATACTTCCGAGTCCTCCTCCAGTGTTTGAAAAGGTCCTCTTGGAACGGCGTCGGTCTCTCCCAGAGGACTTAACCTTCCCCGGGTTCGTCCGAACAATGGCGGAGTCTATTCTGTTTCAGCTAGGCACCACATGCTGGAGGTCCTCCAGTTTGTGGATGCCCTGAAGGAGATGATAGCAGTTCCTGTGCATGAAATATTCAAAGAGTTGCTTCTGCATATCTGGGAGCATCCTATTTATTTATTTGACAGCATTTCTATACCGTCGTTTAGTAGTACCATCACAACGGTTTACATACGAAATGGGAAATACAAAAATGAATAATAAAATATTAAAATATATTGGGTAAGTGCTTAAAACTAGTACATTATCAATATAAAAAGAACTAAAAACATAATACGAAAATGTAAAAAGATAAAAAATACAATATAAAACCATAAAATAATAGATAGTAAAAAATAACATTTCTCCCAGGACAAGCAGGATGGTAGTCCTCACTGGACAGAGCCCTATCACAGAAAACTTTTCTGTCAAAGTTTCTAGAACTTTTGACTGGCACACTGAGCATGCCCAGCATGCCATAATCCCTGTAGCCACAGGGGTCTCCTTCAGTCTCTCTTTTTCCGTGCTGCAGTTGACTCGTGGTTTAGGAGCTCTGAGATTTTCTCACTCCTTTTTTTCCCTCACGGAAAAGTTTTTAAGTTTACTTCTTAGAAATTACTTATCAGGGGTCTCCCATCACACCCCGTATATCTCGGTCGCTCGGTGAGTACTCTCTCACGTCTCCGGCCGGTTCCCGTAGGTCAGTTCCCAAAGGTCATGGACCGTTTTCGTGCCCTTTCCACCGACATGGCGACCGGGTTTCGAAAATGCCCAGACTGTCCATGAACAGTGTCCATTACGGACCCCCACACTATGTGTGTGCTATGCCTGGTCTCGTTTCACGATGCCCGGTGTCCTGAATGTGTCCAAATGACTCCCAAGGGCAGAAGAGCATGTCTGGATAAAATGGAGTCTCTCTTCTAGTTAAAATCTGCTCCATCCACTTCTGCCCAGTCATCACCGGTGTCTAAAACTCCATCTACCGACAAACCTCGCCGGGAACAACACGGAGCCGGTGACCGTCCGCCACCGACGCCTTCCAGCACATCTATTGCATAATCCACTGTGTCGGGAAAAGACCGCACCGAGCACCAGATAAAGCACCGGCATTGACCCGAGCCCCTGCCCGGTGCCAGCACGGACGTCCCATCTGCATCAAAGGCCACCGAGCCACCTTCGAAGAGGGGCCCGGTCAGAGGAGCCGCCATCCTCCTCTGCACCTGATGCCCCGAGGCGTTCCCCATCGGTGCCGGGTACTGAGCCTTCACAAATTATTGTGGAAAAGCCAGTAACGCCTAGCCTGCCTCTCCCTGTAGCTGCGCTGTCTACACCAGCTTTCAGGGAGGAGCTGAATGTCCTCATCCACCAGGCAGTGCTCGATGCCGTCCAAAACCTCCAGCCTCCACCGATGCCGGCCCCATACTGGCACAGACTACTGAACCATCGATGTTTGCACCGCTATTACATCGACTTGATGCCCTCCACGGTGCCTTTCCGACTCAGCCTGTTCCATCGGTGCGAAGTTGGCTATCGAGACCTCCGCAGTTCCCGATACCCATGCCAGGATCATTGGAGGATGACGACACCATGTCCAGTCCTGCTCCAGGTCCATCGCAGCCGGAACCACTTCCAGGACCATCGTGACTCTCTGGACCTAAACATCCATCGATTTCCCCCGATGCCATCGATTCCTTCAAAGCCTCCATTGATGCTAATATACCTGCCATCAAAGTCATCAACATTTTTGTCGATGCCTATTCACCCTCCTTCCAGATTTCGACAAAACACTCCTTATGATCCATGGGAAGACGTGGATACCAATTCCTCTACATCAGAGGAATTACTTTCAGAGCCTTCTTCTCCAGAGGAAAGACAGCGATCTCCTCCTGAGGACCTCTTTTTTTTTTTTTTGCCAATTTCATTAAGGAAATGTCAGAAACCATCCTTTCAACTTGGTAATAGAGGAGGACACATGTCACAAGACATTGGAGGCTCTGCAATTTGTTGACGCGCCTAAAGAAATCATTGCCCTTCCTATGCATGAAGTCTTATTAGACCTTCAACACAGTCTATGGGAGCATCCTGGCACTGTTCCACCTGTCAACAGAAAAACAGATGCCACATATCTCGTCAAACGTGCTCCAGGTTTCCAAAAACCACAACTGCTGCCTCATTCAGTTGTGGTTGAATCTGCACAGAAAAAGGCAAAGCGCTTGTGGCCTCATTCCTCAGCCCCTCCAGGAAAAGAGCAAAAATTCTTAGATGGTCTAGATAGGAAAATGTTCCAAGGCTCCATATTGGTGTCTCGTATTGCCGCTTACCAGCTCTACATGACCCAATACCAGAGAAACTTATGGAAGCAGGTTCAGGACCTTGCAGACTCATAGACTCTCTTGATATTACTGAGGCAAACTGCTATTCTCCACAAGGGTCTTGAGGCAGGAAAACATGAAGTTTGGGCAGCATATGACTCCTTTGAAACTGCCTCCTGCTTATCAGCAATGGGTATCAGAGCCTGACGATGGGTTTGGCTAAAGGCTTCTGATTTACGGCCTGAGGTCCAGGACGAACTTGCTGACCTCCCGTGCACTGGGGACAATCTCTTTGGGGATAACATTCAAGATGCAGTGACTCAGTTAAGACCACCACAAGACACTGCACCAATTGTCTACAGTGACCATGATGCTCCCTCCTCATTTCGCAGAAGCAGTGACTCAGTTAAGACCACCACAAGACACTGCACCAATTGTCTACAGTGACCACTGATGCTCCCTCCTCATTTCGCAGAAGCATGAGAAGGGACCCCAAGAAACCGTTCTACCGCTCTCGCAAGTATTACCCTCCTGCATCTAGAGCGAAGCCTGCTAAAGCCCCTCACAGAGGATATACATGCCAGCCCAAAGCACCCAGAGCAGAACCAGCCCCACAGTCTGGTCCAGCATATGAATTTTGATATGTTTCCAGAGAATGGTTGCCAGTCTTCAATAAATCCAAATTCAGAGATACCTGTCTGAGGCAGATTGCTCCACTTCAAACATCAGTGGCGCCTCATAACAGACCAATGGATAATTTCAATCATAACCAAGGGATACCATCTAAACTTCCTCATGATACCCCCAGACTCTCCACCAAATCCACTGTGGGCCCGAAAAGACCACACACTGATGGAGTCCAAGCTCTCCGGCCTTCTTCAAGCCAGGTCTGTAGAACCCATTCCCTCAATGCAAACTGGCAGAGGGTTCTACTTCCGCTATTTTCTAATTCCAAAAAAATCTGGAGGGCTCCGCCTCATCTTAGACCTTCACAATCTCAACAGATTTCTTCAAAAAGAAAATTTCAGAATGGTGTCTCTTGGAACCTTACTTCCCCTTCTACAACAAGGAAATTGGCTCTGTTCTCTGGATCTTCAGGACGCGTACGCACATATAGCCATAAAACTCCTTCATCGCAAATACTTGCGCTTTATAATGGGTCACAGACATTTTCAATACAGAGTTTTGGGAAAGCACACAAGCAAAGGCAGCACTATATATATATATATATATATATATATATAACACCAAAAAGAGTGCTAGATAAAGGTTCACATAGTCCAGAGATCCGAATGTTTTAATCCAAAAACTTTTTTTATTTTTACATCTGGCAACTCCACTGTAAGTAATGTTGTATTCCAAAAGGGGGTCCCCCGACACGGACCCGTGTTTCGCCGAGGCTGCGTCGGAGGGACACACAGGTAATATCAACAGTTCTACAAACAAAGCATAAAAAAGGACTATGTTAGAAATGGGAACAGTGCCGAACAAGATATATACTCACAAAGATGAATCATACCTTCATCAGATTTCAAAGGTAATGTGGCAGGGAGCCCATCTTACTCTGTATATGCGGGTATTCTTAAACTCTATCAAAAAAAGGCGCCAAAGAATCGCAGGCCAATCAGCTAAAGGGCCGACCCACCAATCAGAGCAAGAGTCGGGTTGTCCAATGAAAATCAAGTAAAGTAAAACCACTCTATCTCCTTGTTTAAGCCAGCGGGGGTAACAGTGTTCAACAGATGAATCCATTTCTGCTCACGTCGGATCAAATGCTCATCAAAGTTCCCGCCTCTGGTGGGAGTGACCACAACCTCCAGAACAAAGAAAAACAAATCGGACTCGGTGTGTGTAAATGTAATCCAATGGTCCACTAATGGAGCCAAATCACGGGAATGTTTGATCTATGCTCTATGATTCTGGTCCTAACCTGCCTCCTAGTCTTACCCACGTATAGTTTGTCGCAGGGACATCGTATGACGTAAATAACCCCTTCTGAATTGCAGTCAGAATTATCATGTAATGTAAAGCATTTACCTGAAACAGGATGAGTAAACTGAGACATAGTGCTGGTATGTTTGCAGACGGAACAGTTTCCACATGGCTTATGGGTACCGACAGTTTGGGCTGTCTCAAAGTTGAATCAGAATGTATTAATAAATCTCGCAAATTTTTACCCCTGCGGTAAGTAAACCTTAAAGCTCCCTGAAACAAATTTTGAAAAGACAAAGCATGCCAATGTCTGTGTATAATTTGAGAAATGGGATTGCTCAGTGGTGAGAGGTAAAATACAGCTCAGAATTGTGTCCATAATTTTTTTGTGATGGAAGAAATAACAAATCTCTGTTTACATACAAAGCTTGTTTAAAAGTTAACTTTAGGACTTTAGGAGAGTACCCTCTCGGCCTAAACCGAGAGGACATCTCCTTAGCTTTAATAACAAAGTCAGCCTTCGATGAGCACAGTCTACGTAAGCACAGAAACTGTCTGGCGGGTATATTTTTCTTCAATACTCTAGGGTGACAACTGTCAAACTTAAGAATAGTGTTACGATCAGTGTCCTTATGGAAGATAGTTTTGAAGGAGAAACTGTCAAAGGTTATTAACATGTCCAAAAACGATATCTGAGAGGGGTGCATGCTAAAACTAAACTGTAGTTGGGGATTACATTGATTTATCCAGTCGAAAAAAATATAGAATTGGATGTCTGCGCCCAACCAGATCAGAAAAATGTCATCAATGTATGAAACTGGGCCAAAAGGAGGGGAAAATGTATGTATCTTCGAATTTGGCCATGTACAGGCATGCCAGGCTGGGGGCCATTGTTGCCCCCATAGCCATGCCCTTAATTTGCTGGTAAAAGGTCTCTTCAAAATGAAAAAAGTTTTTTGTTAATGCTAATGAAGTCAGTTGCATTAGAAAAGGAGTCGGGACCCGTATAGGTGCAGGGCGACGATTCAGTGTCTCCTCAACATCTTCCAGTGCTTCATGCTGAGGGATATTGGAATATAGCGATACTTATGTCTAAGGTGAACAAAAGACAAGGTGATGGGGGAATGTCCAAATCCTTCAACAAAGAAATCAAATGCGAAGAATCGCGGACATGGGATTTAATAGCAGGGACAAAAGGTCTCAAAAAAATGTCCACAAATTGTGAAAGGGGTTCTAGGACAGAACCAATCCCTGACCCAGTAGTCGGTGCTGGTATGGGGGCAGGCATCGGTGGAGGCTAGAGGTTTTGGATGGCATCGAGCACTGCCTGGCGGATGAGGACATTCAGCTCCTCCCTGAAAGCTGGTGTAGACAGAGCAGCTACAGGGAGAGGCAGGCTAGGCGTTACTGGCTTTTCCACAATAATTTGTGAAGGCTCAGTACCCGGCACTGATGGGGAACGCCTCGGAGCATCAGATGCAGAGCAGGATGGAGGCTCCTCTGACCGGGCCCTCTTCGAAGGTGGCTTGGTGGCCTTCGATGCCGATGGGACGTCCGTGCTGGCACCGGGCAGGGGCTCGGGTCAATGCCGGTGCTTTATCCGTTGTTCGGTGCGGTCTTTTCCTGACACCGTGGATGATGCAATCGATGTGCTGGAAATAGTGTTTCTGGTGGTATATTCTGGTGGTATATTTTGCGTGTCTAATTTTTGAGCTGCAGATCTTGTTTTGCCGGCAGCCATTCCTTCGGGTGACTCCAGGGTCGATACAACTGAGTACTGTTCCCTTTTTCTTGCCTAAGGTGGTCTTGGATTTTCACTTAAATCAGTCCATTTCCTTGCCATCTTGGATAAGGACAGCGATATGGAAGAGTTTTGCCTCTCGCGTCCCTTGGATGTCAAGAGACATGTCGTGAGGTATCTAAACCTTTCTGAAAGATGGACCATCTGTTTGTCCTTCATGGTGGAAGAAAGCAAGGCAAACCAGCTTCGCGGGCTACAATAGCTCGCTGGATTAAGGAGGTAGTCACAGCCACGTATGTGGATGCTGAAAAGCCGTTGCCTACTCATGTTAAGGCTCATTCCACTAGGGCTCAGGCCGTGTCATGGGCTGAGGTTAGATTGTTGTCTCCTGTCAACATTTGCTGAGCTGCAATGTGGTCCTCTTTACATACTTTTCCAGGTTTTATCTTCGGGATGTGCAGGCCTGGGAGGATGCAGCCTTTGCACATATTGTGTTGACTAGATGTTGGCCAGCCTCCCACCCTATTCCAGGAAGGAGCCCAGCACTTTCCACCTTTCCCTTCTCCTCTTTCCAGGCCCGACTCCACCCTTTATCCTTCCCAGGCTGATGCCCCAGCAGCACTCTTATTCTTAGAACCCTTGCCCTCTCTCCTTCTCCCCACCAGAGCTTCCTGCTCCTCACCATTCTTCACCATATAATTCCATCTCCACCACAGATCATATGCCCCTCACATTTCTGTCCCCTGCCTCCAGCTTTATATGGTGAAGAATGCTGGGAAGCAGGAAGCCCTGGTGGGGAGAAGGAGAGAGGGCAAGGGTTCTGCTGGGGCATCAGCCTGGGAAGGGTCAAGGGTGGAGTCTGGTCTGGAAAGAGGAGAAGGGAAAGGTGTAAAGTGCTGGGCTCCTTCCTGGAGAGAGAGAAGTGCTGGAGTCTATCCTGGGGGGATGGGAAAATGCTGAGATCTTTCCCCCAATAATCCATATAAGCCTCAGGGTGACTAGAACTCAAAAGTTTCCAAGTATGCTTATTGGGATTTACAGTACAATTTTTGTCTGCACATTTCTATTTCTAATTTGTGGTTTCTTATTCTGTATTTGGTGAGGATCTGTCCATGGTCTGCGAGTGCATCAGAGGTGAAAGCTTTTGCTAGTGTTGAGCTTGTTTAAAAAAATCTGTAGAAGTCCAGCTTGTTCTGTTATCTCCCTCTTCCCCAATCTGTTCCCTGTCTCTCCCCCCCCCCCCCCCCCAAAAAAAAAACCCCAAAACTGCTCCTTCCTCTTCCCTAGCATCTTCCCCAGCACCTGTCCCCTGCCTATACCTGTTCTCATACCACAGTTTATGCAGAAGCTTTCCCTGTGCTGTGCCAGCCTAGTGATGAGCAGGTTCAAACCTTGGGGATGGGCACACCTGCTAACCTCATGCATTGTGAGATCAGCACCAGGAAATTCTGGCTGCCAATTTTTGAACATGCAAGTTGCTATGGTGGCACAGAGTGGACCAACTCCTTTGCCTTTGTTTACTCTTACGTATCCTGTGCCACAGCTGGGAGGTATGAGGTTGGGAGTCGCAGGATACAGCAAGAGCAGTGATAGAGGCTGAATGGTGCTGCTCCTGCTCCTGCCACTGCAGTGGCACCTATAGCAATGTTGCCCATAGGGTCACTATGGCTCTGGCTAGTTTCTTCTTCCCTTTGTACTTTCTCTCTTTCCTCCTCCCATCTTCATTTTTCTTTCTTCTTTCCTTTCCATTCTCACTGAAAATAGTGCATTACTGAGACACCATTATTGCAGTAGTGGCTGCTGGAAGGCAGGAAGTGCTGTTCTTGCCCCCTTCCTGCCTGTTGATTATGAGCACTGTGCTGATACCTTGTCAGCAGGAAGCGGTGGAAGCCAGGATCACAGGGGAGAGAAGCACTTTTCTTCTGTCCTCCCTGTCTTCCTACTGCACCACTGATGTCGTCTTAATGCAGTGCTGCTAGAGGAGAGAAGCAGTGCTTGGAGAGGCTCAGAGTTGGGAACTTTCCCAGAGACTATTGCTTTTTAAATACTTTTGCATTTTCTTTTTGATCCATCAGTTGTCTCTTGCTCCTTTGGGTTTCTAGCTCATTGAAAACCAGAACTGGGATCTGGTACAGTGAGTCTTCATTTGCAACTACCCGGGGATGTCATTCCCTTCGTTCATATCCCACTCCCAGCTCAGTTTAGTCCAGTTATTGCAGCAACCGTCCTTGACTGGTGACCATGCATGGGGGTTCCTTCCAGAGCTGTGCAGTCCTGGCTGATACATTCTGGGAACGGAAGAGCTGAACTGGAAACTGAACCCATGCCTCCTTATGGTTTTTTAAGCTGCACCCTGAGTCGTTGGAGGCAGCCTTGTTTTATACCATGTTAGAACTCACCTTAAGTTAAAAAAAAAAAAAAAAATTTCAAGATCTATCTTGCCAAATGAAAGCTTCTTATCTCATATGTGGTGTATCATTAATTCTAAACAAATAAGAAAAAAAGAGTAGCCCAAGTGAAATGTTCATGTAGGTCAACAAACAGGGGTGTTGGGCTATCCTTTTTAATCATAACATACAAAAAAACACCTGTGTTTTCCAATTAGCACCTTATGTGTGTCCAAAATGAGTTGTGAACAAACAGCAAATTCAAATTGTTCAACAAGTATTCAGATGATATTTGTAAAAATCACAACTCATCTTGCTCACGAATCCACGGTTGTCCAACAGGCAGCTGCTTTTGTATGTTAGGTGAGCCCCCAGCTCTCCTCCTAAACGGTACCATGTTTCATGTTGTTCAGCTTCAAGCATTATCCAGACAGTCTTACTGGATCAGCTGCGAATGTTAATGGAGCCGCTTCTCTTGGGCGAATCAGTGTCATCGAAATGACTCAAAAATGTTTAGGGGCTCTATAGCTTATGGTGCCAGCAGATGGCGTACAACTTTTTCTCTGCAATTTTCCTCCTACATGGAAGCAACTTGTGCTGGCGTCCTTATAAGCTTCAAGAGTCTCTAAACATTTTTGAGTCATTTCGGTGACATTGAGTTGCCTCAGAGAAGCGGATCCAGCTTTATAGGGAAGTCAACATGTACAGCTGATCCAGTAAGACTGTTGCTGGATAATATCTCTCTGATGGAGCCAAATGAGGTGAAACATGGCACAGTGTAGAGGGAAAGCTGTGGCTCATCAAACATATAAAAGCTGCTGCTTGTTGAGGAACCGTGAATTTGTGAGCAAGATGAGTTGTAATGACAAATATTTGAACAATTTGAATTTGCTGGCTGTTCACAATTCATTTTGGACACAAGGCACTGTTTTGAGTATGAGGTGTTGTATGTTATGATTAAAAAGGATAGACCAACATCCCTGTATTTGTTGGCCTATACATGAACATACTTTTTCACCTGTGCTACTTGTTTTCTTTTTTTGTTTAGAATTAATGATACACCATATAAGAGATAAGCTTTAGTTTGGCAAGATAGTTCTTGGATTTTTTTTTTTTTAAACTTTTGTTGAATGAGTTCAATTGGATAAATCATGTTTCACCCCCATATTTGATCTATTTACAATTCACTTTATACTTGTTTGTGCACTATGTACTTCCAGCAACACTACAGAAATGATAAATTATACAGAAGTAGTCATATTAGATCCATGTTAATGCTGAGTTCATAAGTGATTTTGCATACAGCATGAACTAAATGGCTAGTATTTTTTGTGATATGTTAAGCCTCCAACAATGGCTTCTCCCAGGAATTCTGGGGAATTACATGAGAAGCTGTTGTAGAAAATCAGAGATAACAGCCTGCAGTGTTTATTTGATAAAGGATGCAGTCACTTTACTTCTGGGGGAATTCTGCTCAAAAAAATGTAAAATTATGCACACACAAATTTAAAATGCTGCATACTTTATATTGGTCAAAATAACACAATATACATGACAGTCTTTAAGTAATTTAAAATATAATACAGAAAAAAGTTATTACTTAAAGATGCAGAGTTTTAAATATTTTGAGCAGAATTTCCCTAGACGTTCACTGAAAGTCTCTTGCACCCTCTCTCCCTACTCCCCTGGCCAGTCTCCTTTCACTTTGCTCTCTCAGGCCCCAACTGCTCCACCTGCCACTATCTCTCCCCTCCCCCTCTAGGCTCAATCCCTTCCATGCTATCTCCACTCCCAGACGGGCTGATATAGTAAAAGTCGCGGGAGAGCGGGCGATTCTGTATTCAAATGAGGGCCCGCGGCAAAAAGAGGCGCTAGGGACACTAGCGCGTCCCTAGCGCCTCTTTTTGGACAGGAGCGGCGGCTGTCAGCGGGTTTGACAGCCGACGCTCAATTTTGCTGGTGTCTGTTCTCAAATCTGCTGACAGCCACGGGTTCGGAAACCGGACACCGGCAAAATTGAGCGTCCGGTTTTCAAGCCGCAGGCTGATTTCAATTTTTTTTTAAACTTTTTTAAACTTTTGGGACCTCCGACTTAATATTGCCATGATATTAAGTTGGAGGGTGCACAGAAAAGCAGTAAAAACTGCTTTTCTGTGCACTTTCCCGGTGCCCAGAGAAATTAACGCCTACCTTTGGGTAGTCGCTAATTTCTGAAAGTAAAATGTGCGGCTTGGCTGCACATTTTGCTTTCTGAATTGCGCGGGAATACCTAATAGGGCCATCAACATGTTGTGGGCGCTATTAGGTTCGGGGAGTTGGACACGCGTTTTCGATGCACTATTACCCCTTACTGAATAAGGGGTAAAGCTAGCGCGTCGAAAACATGTGTCCAATTGCGGGTTAACAGTGCGCTACGCCGGAGCACACTGTACTGTATCGGCCTGAGAGTTTGACACCTCTCAATACTACCCCTCACGCATGCTCCCTCTGTCTCTCTCTCTCACACACAGGCTCCTTCTCTCTAATGCACATACACACTCCCCTCATACAGGCTCCTCTCTCTCTCTTGCACACACATCCCCTCATACAGGCTCCCACTCATGCACATACACCCTCATGCAGGCTCCCTTTATCTCTTGCACACTTATCTCCTCATGCAGGCTCCCTTTTTCTCATGCATACACCCTCACACAGGCTACCTATGCCTCTCTCTCACACACCCCTGTCCACTGGCTCCCTCTCTCACCCCCCCCCCCCCCCAATATAGGCTTGCTCTCTTTCTCTCACACAAACACACACACACACACACTCCCTCTCTCACAAAAAAGCACCCTCACATACACGCAATCCCTTTCACACAAGCACACACTCCCAGTCTCTCACATACATACACACTCCTTCTCACATGCTCTCTCTCACCCCCCAGGCTCACAGTCTGTCTTACACACACTCTCTCTTTCTCTGAGGCCTGTTCCTTCTTCCCCATGAGCGGAGGCCGTCCTGCTTACGGCACACCGGGGCCTGCCAAATTCTGCGCAACTGCAAGTTATCAAGCAGCATATTTAAAACTAAGAGAAAATTCTTTTTCACTCAATGCACAATAAAGCTCTGGAATTTGTTGCCAGAGGATGTGGTTAGTGCAGTTAGTGTATCTAGGTTTAATAAAGGTTTGGATAAGTTCTTGGAGGGTAAGTCCATTACCTGCTATTAATCAAGTTGATTTACAGAATAGCCACTGCATTTACTGGAATGAGTAGCATGGGTGGTTCTTAGTATTTGGGTACTTGCCAGGTACTTGTAGCCTAGTTTGGCCACTATTGGATGCTGGGCTTGATGGACCCTTGGTTTGACCCAGTAGGATAATTTCTTATGTTCTTATGAGGAGAATTCTGTGCTCCGCAATAGCGCAGAATTCCCACAGGACTATCACTTGGATGATTCACGCTTCATATACTGCTTGGGTGGTATGATGGAGGAAATTTTTGAATATATAATAGCTTTAATTTCATATTAGGGATATACAGCCAGAAAATTGTTTTTGTTTTGTTTCATTTTCATTTTTGTTTTGTTTTTTTATCTGTTTTCATTTTAGTGCGCACTAAAATGAAAACAAAACAAACCCCCCCACATTTTCTGGCTGCACATCCCTAGTTTAGTGCGCACTAAAAACAAAATTGAAAATAATGAATGCACATCCCTTTTAGCATTTAGGCAGATGGATCCAGAACCCAAGTGGGATATGCACCTCTACCCACAGATGGAGATGGAGCAAAGCTGACATCGCAGTATATATACTCCTGCAGTGACATCTGTCCACCAGTATTCCCCGTCTCCAGCAGATGGTGGACGTGCATCTCCCTGCTGGGGATTGCTTAAAGTTTTCAGAAGGAGAAAAGAGAGAAAATGAATTTGCCCCGCTCTCCTGTACTGTTACCATATGGTCCCTCACTCAGTTGAGAATTCCTGAGGTGATATATATTGGATTTTCCCTCAGATGAGTGCCTTGGTCTGGTAGCTGGTTTTCAGCAAGCGTGGCCTTATGTGCATAAGGCACTGAAAGGCAAGTGGGTGCAGGAAGCCGAGCGTGGCAGTGATGGTATATCTCCTCTCCACCCCGCAGTGGGAGACCAATTTTGTACTCAGCCAGGGTGGGTTGAGCTCAGGTAAAGCAAAAACTAAAAAAAGGAGGAGGGATTTTTGTAGGGATTCCTCCTTCCCTCAGTCTCCATGCTCGGCATGCCGATATGACGTTCGTTCCTGCCTCTGAGGGAGTTTAAGAGATATGGGCAGCCTGGTGGCTTGAGCAGCCTTTATGGGCAAGGCCCCGCTCTTAGGTTGATCACTATGTGCCATGTGGTAGGCTACGGTGGAGATTTTTGCATGTTTTCCTACGTATTAGGCTGCCTTCTTCAGGACCATCAGTTCGTGCGAGTGTGTCCGGCTGTGCATTCAGTTGTGCGCCCAGTTTTTGGACACTTAGTTGGGCACCTGCTTGGGTGTCCAGTTGGTAGCAGTGTCTATTTGAGGCGCATGCTTACTTATACGCACAATCTGAGCGATATGGTTGATCAAAAACGGAGTGCCAGTCGAGGCACAGGGTTGTATGCTTAAATTTTGGGTGCCTAAATCTTGGACGCCTATTTTTTTGCAGCATGAATATAGCTGGACGCACCCTTTTCAGTTGCCTGTTAAAGCATACTGACAGACTGAATAGTGCCTATAGCTAAGAAACCTAAGCGCATTACCCCTCTGTGCTACTTGTCATAGTCTGGCATCTCAGCCTGGCATTCCCTCTAACTTATATCAGCGCTGCTTGGAGGCTCAGGGGGCATTGCCTTCATCTAATTTTACTAAACCCGGTTCTTCCCAGCCTGATGCGGGCCTGGGTAGTGACGATGTCAGAATGGGCACCTGAATTTGGAACTCCCCTAACCGGTTCATCAGCGGGGGAAGGTAGTTCAGTGGGCACAGGATAGTTATCTCCTGGTTTTGGCATGGATCCTTCTGCCTTTTCTTGGGTGGAAATTTTTCAAGGCTTGCAGACCTTAGCCCCGACCAATCTTGCCAGGTCAGAGTTGCAGGTGGTGAACTCCCGCACGCCTGGTTATGCAGTTAAACATCGAAGTACACCTAGATCGGCAGCCAGTCTTCCTGATAGAGACCCAGATGGCGCAGATGAAGCTGATCTTTACTCCCTGGAGGATGGGGAAATTTCTCTGAGATTGGAATCGTATAGGAATATGTTGCGGTTCTTTCATAAAGATGTTACCGGCTCTGATTTCCCAGACATTAAAGATGCTGGGAGTCCCTGGGGCTGAATCCATGTCTGAGCCAAAGAAAGATCCTATTTTGATTTCTTCTTGTAAAGCCTCTTGGTTTTTTCCCTATTATGGAAGTCGTTCAAGAATTAATTGATCTTGAGTATAGGGCGACCCGGAAGCTAATTTCACAGGGGGATGGGTCTTAGAAGGACTGTACCCCCTGTATCCAGCTGCAAGAGAGCAATTTCTCTCTCCGACAGTGGATGCACTTGTGTGTGCTGTCTCCAAGCGGACTACTATCGCCGTAGAGGGAGGAGCGACCTTGAAGGATGTGTATGAGAGGAGAATTGAGGCCATCCTTAGGCAAGCATTTGAAGCAGTGGCAATGACTTTCAGATAGCTTCTTGTCCCTGGTGACTTGCTCCTGTTCACTTCTCTCTCAGGAGGTTGATGAATCTGGTTTGAATTCCAGGGCAATGATGGAGCCAGCAGCCACTTTTTTGGCAGATAGGGGCTGTGATTTGGTCCGCACATCAGCCAGAGGGGTAGCTTCAGTAATAGTGGCCAGGCATCCGTTATGGCTGAGAAATTGGTCGGTCGATGCGACCTCCAAGTCTAACCTTATGAAGTTACCCTTTAAAGGCTTGCTCTTGTTTGGGAAGAGTTGGAGAAAATGGCCAGTATGTGGGGAGAGTCCCCGGTTTCTTGGTTACTGGAGGATAAGAAGCATCACCATGCTCCTTTAGCATAAGAGGTCATGCTAGGGGATTCCAACGTTTTTGACCCTACAGAAGAGTGGCTTTTCAGAGGACTCGACATTTTGGTGTAGGTCTCAGTCCTTTCGTTCCAGACAGCCCAAATGGAGTGCAGGCTCGGGTAGTGGAACCTCCCTGAGCCTCCCAATGAAGGTATGCTGCCCCACCTCTCAGGAACAGGAGATAGGGGGTCACCTCTCTTATCAGAGGTGGTTCAAAATCACATTAGACCAGTGGGTCCTGGAGGTGATACGAGATGGATATGCGCTGGAATTTCGCAGTGTTCCTCAGGATATGTTTGTGGTGTCTCCCTGCCACTCCCCGCAGAAGAGAGAGGCAGTGGACTGTGTATTGTCAAGGCTCCTCAGTCTGAGGGCTGTGGTTTCAGTGTGCATGTCTCAAGAAAATACAGGCTGATATTCCATTTATTTTGTTGTACCCAAGAAGGAAGGCTCTATTCATTCCATCCTGGATCTCAAAGGGGTCAACTGTTATTTGTAGGTGACTAATTTTCACAAGGAAACTTTGCGGTCCATGATAATGACCGTGCAGTTGGGAGAGTTTCTGATGTCTTTGGATATGTCTGAGGCATACCTGCATATTCCCATCCGCCTAGAGCAGTGGTTCTCAACCCTGTCCTGGGGACCCCCCCAGCCAGTCGGGTTTTCAGGATATCCACAATGAATATGCATGAGAGAACATTTGCATGTTATGGAGGCAGTGTATGCAAATTTTCTCTCATGCATATTCATTGTGGATATCCTGAAAACCCGACTGGCTGGGGGGGTCCCCAGGACAGGGTTGAGAACCACTGGCCTAGAGCATCAACGTTTTCTGCAATTCGCTATTTTGGGACATCAGCTTCGAGCGCTATCTTTTAGTCTGGCCATTGCTCCCAGAACTTTTTCCAAGTTTGTGATGGTGGCGACAGAGTTGAGAAAGGATGGGATTCTGATCCACCCCTACTTTGGACGACTGGCTGATTTGGGCTAAGACTCTGGAAGGAGCCTTCTGGTGTCGCGCAAGGTAATCTCCTTGTTGCAGGAACTCGGTTGGGTGGTGAACCTGGCCAAGAGCAATCTATAGCCATCTCAGTCGCTAGAGTATCTTGGTGTTCGGTTCGACACGAAGCAAGGGAGGGTATTTCTGCCAGACGGTCGCATTCAGAAGTTGATGGCGCAGGTGCGTCTGAACACAATATGCTTGACAGTGTAGCCCTATCTATAGGTCCTCTGGCAACGACCCTGGAAGTGGTGCTGTGGGCAAGGGTGCATATGCATCCTCTTCAGCGCCCCCTTCTGTCTCATTAGAGCCCACACTCTCAGGGGTATTTGATTCAGCTCTCACCTGCAATGGTTAAAGGTGAATCATCTGAGAAAGGGGGTTTTCCTAAGCTCACTGGACTGGCTGGTACTCACAACAGATGCAAGCCTCCAGGGTTAGGAGGCTCATTGTCAGGAGCTGACGACGCAAGGGCACTGGAGTCAAAAGTCTCTCTGGAGTATCAATCGGCTGGAAGCCTGTGTGGTCCAATTGGCATGCTTGCAGTTTGGTGGCCGATAGTAGGGTCGAGTGTTCCGAATAATGTCGTACAATGCAACAACAGTGCTTACATCACTCGGCAGGGAGGAATCAAGAGCCAGCAAGTATCGCAGGAAATAGCCCAGCATATGGAATGGGCGGAATTGCATCTTCAGGAGATCTCAGCCTCGCATAGTACAGGAAAAGACCATGTAAGATCTGACTTTCTCAGCAGACAGAGTTTGGATCCAGGAGAATGGGAATTATCAAATGAGGCATTTCTGCTGATAGGGGATCACTGGGGCCTCACGTTTCTGGACCTACTAGTGACGACTTACACTGCAAAGGTTTCTTGTTTCTTCAGTCGCAGGAAAGATCTAAAGTCTTTGGGAATCGATGCCCTTGTGCAGAAGTGACTGAAGAGCGAGCTGCTGTATGCTCCCCCCCCAGTGGCCCATATTAGGCAGAGTGATTCGGAAGATCGAGGGTCACAGGGGGATGGTGCTTCTGGTGGCACCAGATTGGCCCAGGAGACCATGCTGTGAAGATCTATGAAGGCTCCTGGTAGACTCTGGCTTCCGGCAAACAGGGATCTGCTACAGCAGGGTCCTGTTCTTCACGAAGATCTGACTCAATTTTGTCTTACGGTATGGTCCTTGAGAGGGGTCGCTTGCTGAAGTGTGGATATTCTACTGCGTTGTTTGCCATCTTGCTGTGAACAAGAAAGTTTTCCACTGCCTTAGCTTACATGCAGGTTTGGCGAGTGTTCGAGGTTTGGTGTGAAGATAGAGGTGTTCTTCCTCATTCGATTAAGATCCCGCTAATTTTGGAATTTTTGCAGGATGGGTTGAGTAAAGGGCTGGCCCTTAATTCATTAAAGGTACAGGTGGCAGCTCTTGCCTGTTTCAGGGGTCAGGTGAATGATGGACCTTTGTCTGCTCATCCAGATGTGGCTTTTTTCTTGAAAGGAGTAAAACATCTTCATCCTCCCTTGTGGTTACCAGTGCCCTTGTGGAATCTTAATTTGGATTTTTTGACAGGCTCCACTTTTTGACTGATGTGTAATCTCTCCTTGTGGTTACTGACTTTGAAATTGGTGTTTCTTGTGGCAATTTGTTCTGCATGTAGAGTATCTGAGCTGTTGGCCTTGCCTGCTGGGAGCCTTTCCTTTGAGTGATGCTGGGGGCGATACAGCTGTGTACTGTTCCTTCCATTTTGCCAAAAGGATTTTCACTTGAAACAGTCCATTTCCGTGCCATCTCTGGGCAGGGAAAGAGATGCGAAGGAATCTAGTCTGTTACGGTCCTTGGATATTATGAGACATATTGCGAGGTATCTGGAGTTTTCTAAGTCTCTCAGGAAGATGGACTGCTTGTTTGTTCTCCACGGTGGAGGTAAACAGGGTGAGCCGGATTCGCAGGCTACAATAGCTCGCTGGATTAAGGAGGTGGTCATGGTCACGTATGTGGATGCTGAGCAGCCGTTGTGTAGTGGGGTTAGGGCTTATTCCACTAGGGCTCAGGTAGTGTCAAGGGATGACATTAGATTGTTGTCTCCTGTTGACATTTACCAAGATGCGACATGGTCCTCCTTACACACCCTTTCCAGGTATTATTGTTTGGATGTACAGTCCCGGGAGGTCACAGTCTTTGCATGTGTGGTTTTGCCTGGACTGTGGGCGGCCTCCCTCCCTGTTTGGAAGTAGCTTTGGTACATCCCACTTGCTCTGGATCCACCTGTCTAAATGAGAAATTACTACTTACCTGATGATTTCCTTTTCTTCAGTACAGACAGGTGGATCCACCTCCCTGCCCTTGGCTGCTGACGGGCTGTGCTATTATCCTCCTGTGTGGCTGCATGTTCCAAGGGTTACTGCTAAGTATTAATCCAGCCCCTAGACTAGTGTTAATACATTCTTCGTCTGAGCTCAGTGTTTTCCTGTTGTCTAAGTGCCGGAATGGTTATTTGTTAATGATCAAGTTTTTGCTAGTTTGTCCACAGTTGGCTTTTGCAGAGAATACTGGTGGGCTGATGTCACTGCAGGAGTATATATACTGGGATGTCAGCTTTGCTCCGTCTCCATCTGCTGGTAAAGGTGCATAACCCACTGGTGTGGATTAAGCTGTCCTCATTAAAGAAAAGGAAATTATCAGTAAGTAGTAATTTCTCATTACGTATTAAGTATGGGCTCTTTTACTGTTAATTTTGTTCATATTTGGGTAATCTACATCAAAATCTTCAGGTTTCATTGTAATGTGCTTAATTTCTTGTGTTGATTTTTGTACCTTCCAACAGACTGAATGTAATCTTTACAAAGTTTGATGAAGTCCAGAAATCTGGAACCATGATGCAGTCTTCAGCTGGTGAGCAGCAGCGGCGTTACTATTTCTTTTTTGATGCCCTTTGTTCTGTGATTTCCAGATGTTGACTTTGACTGTGGTGTCCGATTACAACAAGTTCATGTGACATTCACTCTTGATGAAATGAGCCGCTTTCATTTTAAATGAGCAATTCATTGTCTGTTAGTTTAATTATGAGGTCTAAATTTTAACCAAGGATTTCAAAGCTACTTCCTTATCTCTGTTTGCCATTATTTGAAGGTGGTTATTCAATTCTCAGTCAGTGCTATTTCTTAGCAAGTTTGATAAACTAGCATGCCCTTAGAAGAATAGTAAAAGTGGTAAGATTAATAGCATAGCAGCACATTGTAATATCTATTGTGAAGGAAGTGTGGGGCAAGCCTGAGCTGCCTCCGCCATGGACTGTGCCTGTTCCATTTAATAATGGAAGACTTGAGTTTCAGATGCCGTTAATCTGTCACTTTACATCTGCTGTACCATTCATTGAAATTATCTTCATGTAATAACTATATTTTCATTAAAATTGAAGCGTAAACATTTAAGAGTGATTTCTTTTAAGCACAGTGAGCCAGAATGATCACCCAGTTACTCCAGCTTTCTAACATCTCAGGTTAAAAGTGTATTCATAGGTAAAAACTTAGCTCTGGGGGAATTGAAAATTGATGGCATGATCTGGAAAGAAAATGTTTAATCTTAAGGATTTAGTATTCCAAAGGGTTATTGCAGCTCTTCTTTAAAGGCGGTCACTATGACATTTACATTTATTAAATTTTTCCTGAGCGTCTGCCCTTCTAGGTCTAATTTTAAATATTAGTGCAGCCTCCCATTTAGCTAGAAAGGGTTTTATGCAGCTTTGCATAAAATAAGTAAATGTTAGACATTCTTGTCAAATCTTGTAAGCATTCTGGAAACGACATTTGGGTCATGGAAAAATAGGTCATCTGGGACTTTTGTTTTGAAGATGCAGAATGGAAGCATTATAGTAGAAAAAAAAGTGTTATGAAAATTGTAAGTCATAAGAACATTGTAAGGATTCTGATCCTTTTAAAGCCCTTGGCTCCACAGCACGCAGCTTTCCCCTATCCCCATTATTACCACTATTTTTCTTAGACCAGGGGTGGGGAAACCTATTACTGCGGGGGCCGCATTACTGGTTCTTGTCACAACGGGGGTCCCCCATGGAGCTCCTCAAGAGAGAAGAGCAAAGGGGAAGGCTAGAAGCATGGCACACCATGACCAAAGGTTCTGCTCATGGGTAGCGAGGTGACAGATGCGGGGGAGGAATCTCAGTATTAAAATGACAGGGTGAAGAAGTTGACTTTTGGGACCACAGTGATGGGGAAGAAGTAGAGTATTAAGTATTAAGCCTTCCCTAATTGCTAAAGTGTTCAATCCAGACTCTGCCCAATAGATGGGACGTTCGCACTAGTCTCAGTGCTATTCATATGTATTATTACACCTAGTTAATTTTGTCTTACTACCTCCTGGCTACTCTAGCCCCCAAGTTCAATCTCCTTGTTATATGTAACTTTGCTTCGGCTCTCTTGTTTGATTAATTAGTTGGGTTTTTTTTTCCCCCCTAAGTTCCATGTAAACCGGCCTGATATGAATCCCTTCATGAAGACCGGTATAGAAATATGTTAAATAAATAAATAAGGTGACAGGAGAGGAGCTGCGTATTTTTTTTTTGTCATTGTTTTGTTTTGCGTTTACTGATCCACACTGGGCGGGTATAGCAAAATTTTCTCAAGTTCTTTTCCATTATGAAAATGCTTTTGTTTCTCCCTCGTATTTTTATTGAAAATGTAGGAAAATTTAGCAATGAAGCAAAACCGTTCATTCATCTGCTGCTTAATATATGCAGATTATACATTGGTACAGAAATTGCATGACCCTCTCTTAAATGATTGTAATGTAGAGTAGCAAAGAGACAATTATGTAGATGTTCTCATAAAAAAATTCCATATTTTCTTACTCAATTTGTTGACATACTTTACCTGCCATATGCTGCAATAAAAAAATAAAAATATTAAGTTTAGCTTTTTTTTAACCATTACAGAAACTTTAGCTGATCAGAATCTAATTATATTCAAAGATTCAGAAGTCATGATTAAGAAAGTTAATCTACTGTTTGCATTAGCAATTCTATTAATTACTGTACTGAGGTTTATTCTCTCTATTTCTTTACTGTAATTGAGACCTCTGGCTAGGACTGGTTTTATTATTTTTCAAAGACTCCGATTACAAGACTAGTTCATATAGCTTATTTCTCTGAATGTGTTGGAATAGAGCCTATTCATACTGCTAGGGCTGCCATGTTGATCAGGCTGCAGCCCTGATCTTAGCCCACTGTGCAACTGCAGCTGGCTGAAATGTACCAGGCAGGGGCAGGGCTGGTACGGTAGTGCACACTGAGTCTCGGCAGTGCAGCTGTGGCCAAGCCGTGCACAGGCACAGACCAGGGGGTGTGAGCACCTCCATTCCTCTTAACTGTTCTTTGTGCAGAAGATAAGATGGAGAGTTAGTCTCTGACAGGAAGGATCCCAGAGGTTGGTGGGTGGGGGGAGGAAGGGAAAGAAGCAACTACTCCTCATCACTTCCCAGAGGTCCCTCTCCCTGCCCACGTTCCTCACCTTCTGCTGAGCGAAGCCAATGGCAGCCAAACTAGGCACTCCTGGATTGTCTCCAGGCTGCAGCACCAAAGCCCTGATCTATCTGCCCATGGGCTTGATGTCATTAAATGATGCACATTTTGGTGTATCAAGGACTATATTTTGGGCCTTTGACACCGAGCAGGTCAGTATCGGCGGGTCCCATACAATGCAGGTTTTGCAAGAGGTAAGCAGGCTGGAAGATGAGTGTTAATGGGTTGGGTTTGCCCACCCCCCTGCCTTACCACAAACAAAATGTGGTTTCCTAGCATGTAGCAGATGGACTCAGGACCAATAGGTATAGTGTGCTCCTGATAGTTGGAGACGGAGTCAGATTTCAATCTGACGTCAGCCCTAGTACATATATCCCTGCAGGAAGCTCTGCTCTTCAGTATTTCTCCGTCTCCATAGCAATTCAGGACTCTATACACGCTTGCACGGCGTTAGAGTATTCTAACCAAAGAAATCCAAAACAAAGAAGAAATCTTACCTCTACAGACGAGCCCCGCTCTCCTGTGGTGATTCCTACAGGTCCCTCCCCCAGTTGAGAATTCCTGAGGTGATTTCGGCAATCCGATCTCCAAGGCTCGAATAGCCGCACAGATCACCAGCCGGCGTCAGTGTTACCGTGTTGCTCAGCCCTGTCCGGGCTAGACCCCGGTCCGATACGAGGGTCCTCCCACGTGGAGACCCTCCGAGGTAGTCGCCATATTGCTCGGGTGGTCGCCGATGCCATTTTCCCTTGATTGCTGCCCTGTCCGCCTATTCGATCCATGCGCACACATGAGCCGGGCACACAAATTACTTGTGCGCGCATAAGTGCCTTGCACACAGCGACGCGCACGAGGGTGCCGGGTGCACAGCTACATGCTCAACTGTGCCGGGCGCATAAGTTAAATTTGTGCGCACAGTCGTGCGTGCATGTCATTGAGCTTGCATCCGACCTACACGCACAACTTCGGCACGGCCAGAGCGCATAACTAAGCCTCCCGGCGTACACTTGAACGCACAAACTGGGGGTTTCTGCAATTCTATGCTCACAAGCCATGGTGCTACTGGACAAGATGCTCAAGGCTCAGGTCCTCTGCCCAGCATGCCACATAAGAGCTGCGCAGCATGAAGAGGCCACGGCTCTGTGCCTACAGTGTGAGGAGGCCCTGGGTGAACCAGGTCAAGGTCCTCCCCAGCCAGTACTGGGATCCGGATCCACAGACAGTACACCGGACCTCTCTATCCCCTGTGGGAGCCTCCTTCAAACGGGGCTTCCCGGGGGCGCAGTGCCTTTCAATTTAGACCCAGCATCTTTCTCCTGGGTAGAATTCTTCAAAGGCCTACATACCTTTGTCCACATGCAACCGGCGCCTCCAATGACACAGCCACAGCCTCTCCCAGAGGACCCTAACATCCGTTTGCTGCAAGCCGTTCAACAGCTGATTGATCTGGAATAGGAGGCCACGTTCAAGGGGGAACAGACTCTGGCAGCCCTATAACCCCTGGACCCCGCTGCCAAAGATCTCCAAGCATTCCCCAAAGTGGATGCCATGGTCTGCGTGGTCTCAAAGAGCACTACCATCCCAGTCGAGGGAGGAGCGGCACTCAAGGATGCCCAGGACAGACGTCTGGAATCCATCCTCAGTCATTCGACGTATCAGCTATGTCACTACAGATCGCGGCCTGCTGTGCCATGGTGACACATGCCTGCTTATCCAAAGACCAGGAACGCCACCACACCTGTCGAAGCACTAGAGTCAGCAGTATCATTCCTCACGGATGCGACCTCCGACCTGGTGCGCACTGCAGCCAGAGGTGTTTCGTCCATTGTGGCAGCCAGAAGGCAACTCTGGCTCCGAAGCTGGTCAGTCGAAATGACGTCCAAGACGAGACTCACAAGAATGCCTTTTAAGGGAACCCTCCTGTTTGGAAGCGAACTGGAGAAGTTAGCCGACAAATGGGGCGAATCCCCAGTACCACGGCTACCAGAGGACAAGAACAAGAGAAGCCAGCGCCCCTCTCCCCGAATATCTAAGGGCAGGGGATCACAGCGCTTCAAACCGTACAAAAGTAGATATCAAGCATCTCGCCCCGCAGGCAGGGGCCAGTCCTTTTGGAACAAACACAGCAAAAAGGGAGCCTGCACGGGTCCAGGCCCCAGCCGCACCCCGCAATAAAGATCAGCCGACCCAGCCACAGAAAGAAGCCATAGGGGGCAGACTTGCCCTATTCTACCAAAGATGGGTCAAGATAACTTCGGACAAATGGGTCCTAACCATCATTCGAGAGGGATATTATCTGGACTTCCACAACATTCCTCCGGACAAATTTGTGAAATCTCCCTGCCACAACCCTTCCAAGAGGATGGCAGTGGAGACCACACTGAACAAATTGCTCGACTTAAAGGCCATAACGCCGGTGCCCACACATCAACAAAATACTGGGCACTATTCCATCTATTTTATCGTTCCCAAGAAAGAGGGTGCATTCTGGCCCAACCTGGACCTCAAGTCCGTCAACCGCCACCTGAGGGTTCCTCGCTTCTGCATGGAAACCCTACGCTCTGTCATAAGAGTGAAACAGCCGGGAGAATTTCTCACATCCCTGGATCAGTCAGAAGCCTACCTGCACATCCCGGTCCATCACGAGCATCAGTGTTTTTTATGCCTCGTGATCCTGGACCACCACTACCAGTTCTGGGCACTACCCTTAGGGCTAGCCACAACACCCTTGAACGTTCACCAAATTCATGGTTGTAGTGGCGGCCACACTGAGGAAAGAAGGAATCCTCGTACACCCATATCTGGCGATTGGCTGATCAGGGCAAAATCCCCAGAGGAAAGTCATCAGGCGACCACCAGAGTCAAAACTCTACTGGAGATCCTCAGGTGGGTGGTCAACACAAACAAGAGCTGTCTGCAGCGCTCCCAATCTCTGGAATACTTGGTAGTCCGGTTCGACACCAGACAAGACAAGGGCATTCTGACTCCTACAAGGAGAATAAAACTGATGAACCAATTGCGAAACCTGTTAAGCAGTCTTTGCCCCAAGGTGTGGGACTATCTCCAAGTCCTCGGTCTCATGACATCCACACTGGAAGTGGTTCCATGGGCAAGAGCTCATATGCGATCCCCTACAGTATTCCCTATTGTCACGATGGAATCAGATGTCCCAGAACTACTCTGTTCGCCTCCAGCTCCCGGAGGAAGTTTGAACCCAGCTACAATGGTGACTACAAGAAGACCATCTGAGCAAAGGGAATAAGGCTATCCCCGCCGACCTGGATTCTGCTCACCACGGATGCGAGCCTACGAGGGTGGGGAGCCTATTGCCAGGAACTGGCCGCTCAGGGGCAATGGGACAAGGAAGAGTCGGGATGGAACATCAACCGACTGGAAGCACGGGCAGTCAGGCTAGCCAGCCTACGGTTCAGTCACAGACTCCGGGGCGAATCGGTCAGAGTCATGTCTGACAACTCCACAGCAGTTGCCTACATCAACCGCCAGGGAGGAACCAGAAGCCAACCGGTGTCCCTGGAAATAGACCCCCTAATGGCATGGGCGGAATCAAACCTACAAGAGATCTCAGCCGCCCACATAGCGGGAAAAGACAATGTCACTGCGGATTACCTCAGCAGAGAAAGTCTAGACTCAGGGGAATGGAGGTTGTTGGCCACAGCCTTCCAGTTGATAGTAAACCGCTGGGGAACACCAGCCATGGACCTCCTGGCAACCTGGTTCAATGCCCAAGTTCCCAACTTCTTTAGTCGCAGATGGGAACCACAATCGCAAGGGATCGATGCCCTCGTCCAGGCCTGGCTACAGGAAATCCTGCTATACGCCTTCCCTCCGTGGCCGCTACTGGGCGGGATCATCTGCAAGATAGAAAACCACAGGGGACCAGTACTTCTAGTGGCCCTGGACTGGCCAAGAAGGCCGTGGTACGCAGACATGCGAAGACCTCTGACAGGGAGCCCTCTCCCTCTCCCTCCACACAGGGATCTGCTCCAACAAGGCCCGATCCTCCACGAAGACCCAACTCCTGATTAAGTACACCGACTCCTGATTAAGTCCTGATTAAGTACACCCAACTCCTGATTAAGTACACCTCCACGAAGACCCAACTCCTGATTAAGTACACCGACTTCTGCAAGTATCTTGCCTACGCCTTGTATATTCCTGTAAATAGTCCGTTGCAGTTTTATTTATTGCTTTAATTCCTCCACCTCCTGCTCTTTGTATACTCCTCCTTGTTCGCCCTCCCTGTTCATTGTAATTTCTACCTTTAAAGTTACATTGTAAACCGGTATGATGTATGCATACTAATACCGGTATATAAAAGTTTTTAAATAAATAAAAATAAATAACTCAATTCTCTTACGGTCTGGCCATTGAGAGGACACGCCTGAAGAAGAGCGGATACTCGGGGGTGGTGATTGACACTCTGCTCCGAACATGAAGTTTTCCACATCTCTAACCTACATACGAACATGGAGAATATTCGAAGCCTAGTGTGAAGACCGCGACATCCTCCCGCGGACAGTCAAAATTCCCACGATTCTGGAATTCCTGCAGAACGGCTTACAGAAGGGGTTGTCTCAACTCCATCAAGGTGCTGGTGGCCGCGTTGGCCTGCTACAGAGCCAAGGTGGAGGGCGGCAGTCTAACCTCTTACCTGGACGTCTCCCGCTTACTGAAAGGGGTCAAACAGATCCGACCACCCCTGAAGTGGCCGATACCTTTACGGAATCTCAATCTAGTCCTAGACTTCCTAGTGGGAGCTTCCTTCAGACCCACCCGTGGTCTGTCCCTCCGACCACTAACATTGAAGACTGCATTTCTAGTGGCAGTCTGTTCGGCCTGTCGCATCTCCGAGCTTCAAGCACTGTCTTGTCGAGAACCGCTCCTCAGGTTCACACCGGGATCCATACAGCTACGCATGGTCCCCTCCTTCTCGCAAAAGTGGTTTCTCACTTCCATCTAAACCAAACCATGTCGTTGCCATCGCCAGATGAGCATAAGGACTCGGAAGAATCTCGCCGCCTTCGCCATCTTAATGTCGGCAGTCTCCTAGTCCGATACCTGGAAAAGTCGGAATCCGTACGAAAGACGGACCACCTATTCATCCTTCACAGTGGGAAGAAACAAGGGGAAGCGGCCTCACGGGCAACCATAGCCCCCTGGATCAAAGAAATAATCAAGGCGGCCTACACAGAGGCAGGCAAGCCGCCACCGTTGCAAGTCAAGGCCCATTCCACTAGAGCCCAGGCAGTGTCCTGGGCGGAAACCAAGATGCTGTCACCTGCCGAGATCTGTCGGGTGGCGACATGGTCCTCCACTCACACCTTCTCTAGGTTCTACTGCCTGGATGTTCAGGCTCGGGAGGACATAGCATTCACAAGGGCAGTACTAAGTGGACCACAGGCAGCCTCCAACCTGGTTCAGGAGTAGCTTTTGTACATCCCATTGGTCCTGAGTCCATCTGCTACATGCTAGGAAATAGAGAAATTACTTACCTGATAATTTCGTTTTCCTTAGTGTAGATAGATGGACTCAGCATCCTGTCCACGGCTGCCAACAAACACTGAAACCTCGGGTGACAATCCCCGAGAGCAAGACAAACACTGGTAAGCCAAGCTTCCCTCTAAGACACCCATACCTACCGGGTGTCGGTGTTTCTCGGTTGAGTGCACATATATATCCACGATTGCTTTTCGAGGAGAATACTGAAGAGCTGTACTTCCTGCAGGGGTATATGTACTAGGGCTGACGTCAGATTGAAATCTGACTTCTTCTCCAACTGCTATCAGGAGTACACTATACCCATTGGTTCTGAGTCCATCTGTCTACACTAAGGAAAACGACATTATCAGGTAATGAGCATCCAGTCTAGTCTGTGCTTTAATAAAATTGTTGAAGTGTAAAAATCACACCCAAAGCCGTACAAGGGTTACATGTTACTTACTCCCTCTCATTTATTTTTACCAGGTAAAGAATACTATATCCGTGAGATTATCTTTCTTAAAAACGATATGCGTATGGGCTTTTTATATACCTAAAAATCACAGTACAAACTTTTTTTTTAAATACTTTTCTTCTCCTGCAAAATAGTTAGGTATAAAAAGTAAATTACATTTGAGTGTATTTGACAAAAAATGAATTACAAAGCTATAACACAAAAACATAAAGTACTGGTGTAAAACATTGCTGACATGCTGCAAATATTAAAAAAAAAAAAAAAATCCAAAATTACAGTTAAATCATAGCAAATTGCAGATGGGGGTACTGTGGGAAGCAGGCTGTTGTAGAAAGCTGCCCTGCAAGGTGGCGTAACCTGAAATGCTCAGTTGTAGGTAAATAGTGCAGTTGAATAATAATATTGTTACTAAAATTTGATTGTATTGCATTGAAAACCCAATGTGATTAAGAAAGTATAAAAAAAACTTACAAGCAGGAAATACTAACATAAAACACTTTCATATTCAAAATACCCCATTTGGCAATAAAGCACTTACCTGCCTAATAATGAAACTACTAAATCAGCCAAAGGTTTGAACAAATAGCCGTGTTTTCAGCTGTTCATAGAAATACAGCCATGGTGGGAAAGAGGTTTCATGCCTCGGAGGCGGAGGCATCCCAAAGCTCTTCCTGTTCTTCCCTACCAGCTCCTAGCAAACGGCCCTTGCTCTTTGCAAGCCTGTTAAGGGGGCAGAATTCTCCCTCCTGAAGCCCCCATAGTGCTGTGTAGTAATGTATCTAATTACACACATAACTGAGCATTTCTGCAGAATATAGCCAGCCTGCGGTTGCACAAACACTGCTTTTAATAAACCTTGTTTCCTGGAGCCTTTTGCTGCAGAGCCTAATGATTTATGACAGTCAGAAAATGAAGGCTAATATGAGTCATGGGGGGTAATGGGGGTGAATTTTCCAGAAGGTTCCCAGTTTGCCAGAGATGTACAACACAGTTGCTGTTAATTGTGAAGTTGATGGGTTGGTACTTCTTATGTGCAGCGGTCCCTCAGGATGACAAACAGGCTGGGAGCCAACAAGGGTGTTTGTTAAAAAGAGGAATGTTGTAGTTGAATATAATCGCTGCAGCCAGTGCTGTCTAAAAATAAACTGATCAGAAAGTGGAGCCGGCTGCTGTGTCTGTAGGATCAGTGTGACTCCCTGTATCAAGAATGATCTTTGGTCAGTATTACACACCATCTAGCAGTATTTATAATTTTAAGAAAATAAGTTTGGGGAGCCGTAGGAATGGGTGAGAATAAAATTACAGCTGCCTTCTAAATGAATATGCTACTATCGCAATTCAGCGATAAATTAAAAAAAAGATCTATACTATATGCTATGATCAGGGCTATGGGACTGGATGAGATATATCTCAGGATACTAAGGATGCTTAGAGAGAGGTGGTGGTGGGTCTTCTGAAGAACTTGTTCCATAAATCCTTGAATGTGAGTGGTGCCAAAAGATTGGAGAAAGGCGGTTATGGTCCTGCTTCCCAAAAGTGGTGGTAGAGAGGAGGTTAGAAATTACAGGCTAGTCAGCTTTATCTCAGTGGTGGGAAAAACAATGGAGACTCTCTGCTGAAGAAAAGGATAGTGAACTATCTACAGTTCAGTGGATTACAGGATCTCAGGCAACATGGTTTTAGCAGAGGAACGTCATGTCAAGTCTGATTGATCAAGGATGAGCCCTTGTTGCAGTTTACATTGATTTCAGCAAAGCTTTTGCTGCAGTCCTGCTTAGGAGGCTCAAGAATAAAAAGATCAGCCTAGGTATGTTAGAAATTGGTTAATTAGCAGACAGTGGGTAGTGGTAAATGGAACCTACTCTGAGGAAAGAAATATGATTGATTAATGGAGTACCTCAGAGATATAGTATTTGGGGCCAATTCTGTTCACTGTCTGTGAGTGATAATGTGGTGTGTTTAGAAGGAAAAAATTTGTCTGTCTGCGGACGACTCTAAAAATCTGCAACTGAGAGGATATCCTTGAAGGAGTAGAGAGATGGGAAGTGTTTGAAAGTTTGACAGCAAGGATTTGATATCAAGATGTGTAGAGTCATGCATTTGGGATGCAGTATTCCAAGGGAGCTGTCCATGATGGGGGAGGGGTGGTGGTGCACAGATTAACAGAGAGACCTTGTGATGTTAGCATCTAATGATCTGAAGATAGTGAAGCAGTGTGACAAAGTGGTGATGAGGGGCTGCATAGAGAGACTTAACCTACAGGAAAAAGGATGCGATAGAACCTCTGTACAGGTCATTGATGAAGCCTGTGTTCTGTTCTGTTCTGGAGGCTCTATCTCCAAAAGGATACAGAAAGGTTAGAATCAGTCCAGAGAAATGCAACCAAAATGGTATAAGGTCTACACCAAAAGACATATAGTATGAGACATATATATGTATATCCTAGAGAGAAGAGAGATGCAGGAAGGGGAATATGATATAGACTTTTAAATGCCTGAAAAGTATTAATAATGCGCAAGAATCGAACCTTTTCTGATGGAAAGGAAGCTGTAGAACTTAGGGGTTCTGATATAAAGCTCCAAGGGGGTAGACTTAGGAAAAATGTTAGAAAATATTTTTTCATGAAAAGGGTGGTGTATGACTAGTTGCTACACCATGGAAGAAACAGGGGAAACCTATGGTAACTTTTGGTATAAGATTTCTACCTGGAGCACCAGTTACAAACCTAAACAAACTTACTGGGCAGACTGAATGGACCATTTTGGTTTTTATATCCCCTAATATCTTAAAAAAAAAAATGCACTAAATCATACATCTTAAACTTAATGAAAAACAATCAAGCAAAATGGAAATAATAATAAAGAATATATATCTTCAAATCTCTAAAGCATAAATCTCCCAAAAATATAACCAAAATTTTTAAAGTACAAAAACCTTAACAAAATTAAAAAAAAAAAGAAAAGTAAAATTATCAAGTAGACATGGCAAGGGTCACATACAAAGCAAAACACATGAGCCCTCCCCCCAAAAAAGTAATAATAAAACTCCTAATGAAAAGTCCCACTAAGCTGGAAACTCCACCCCCCCACAAAAAAAAGACTTGACACATAGACCCATCCCAAGCATTGGTGTGGAAATAAAATGAAGAAGCGGCCAAAGGGACTCAAGTCCATTCTTAGCTGTAGAGTAAGAAGATATGTCACAAAAAGCTTCACTCACAATGTTACAGTCAATAATTCCCACTTCATCAATAAAGATGCTGAATATCAATCATTCACACCAAACACTTAACAAATCATCCAAAGAATGTCTAAGCAACAACAGCTTGGTAGAAATCCAAGGAAGGGACAAACGTAGCAATATCAACCCAACATATTTCACCTCAAGCGTCTTCAGAGTTCTTTTTCATTTTTATCCTCAAGGACCTTCACTGGTTACAGAATCATATACAAATCCATCACCACCATCTACAAAGTCATTCACCAACAAGCCCGGATCAACTTACAAATTCCCTTCAAAAAACACACATCCATCAGACCCATTAGAGAATCCTACAAAGAATCTCTTCAGGTGCCTCACGCAAAAACCATTCATCATAAATCTCTCAGTGCCAGAGCATTCTCAGCCGCAGGGCCACCATTATGGAACTCCATCCCAGCGGACCTGAGACAAGAACCCTGCCTTCCAACATTTAGAAAAAGGCTGAAAACTTGGCTTTTTAAAAAAGCCTTTCCAATCCCTGACTGAGACCTACACCAGACATCTTAACCACACTATCCAAGCTCCGACTGAGATCTACACCCGACATCTCAACCACACTATTAAAAATGGTTTTAAATAACAAACTTTGTCATTCGCTGCCATCACCTTCACATTATTAACACTATCATTTACTATACAAACCACATTTAATCGGACTCAATCTTGTAACCTTGTAAATAAGTTGCTGTAAGTTAAATCCCCCTCTTCTCACCTCCAAGTCCCAGTTATTTATTTCCCTGTTTTATTGTAACTTTCACTCTCCTTACAATGCTCTTGTTACAGTTGTTTGAGTTGTCTCTTATCTTGCACACTTTGTTAAATGTAAACCGGTTTGATGTGATCCATGTCATGAAAGCCGGTATAGTAAAAATAATAAATACATAAATAAATAAATTTTTAATCGACCCCCCCCCCCCCCCCCCCCCCCCTCATGCCGTATCTTCTTGATGGACCATACATATTCACAAACACATCCGCTACCATTTTGGTAACACATTTCGCCTCAGGCTTCCCCAGAGGTATTTTTTTATTTGTTTTTTTTACTGCTACCAGCTTTATATGCAGTCATTTACTATATTAATATGAAATACCTGGTCCCGGTACTATTTAGTACTACTTGGACAATTCAAAAGTTGAAATGCTGCCAGAGCCAAGGTTGCTAGATTTTTATTGGCACCTAACGTTTTTTTTAATATATCTTTAATTATCCCCATTATGTGCACAACTGGGTTTTCTATGCCGATAGTCACCCCTTTATGCATCAAGGGTTCCCTCTGTCTGCATCGGGAGTCTTTGGGACTATGCTTTAATCAAAAGTGAATGCAACTGCAGGAGCCACTCTTGTTTCCTATGGCACTGTACCTCACTCATTCCCCACCCTCTCTTAGAGACACACTTAGCCAGTTGGCCTGTATGTATCTGAGGTAATGGAGTATAAAGTGACTTGCCCAAGGTCACAAGAAGTGACACTGGGATTTGACCCTGCCTTTCCTGGTTTGCAGCCCACTGCTCTAACCACTAGGCAACTCCTCCACTCAGTGATCTAACCTCCAGACCACACTTTTCCAAAAATATTTTAAAGAATCAAAATGATACTCAACTAACTTTAAAGAAAAAAGACTTATCAGAAGAACAGAATTTGACACTTTACTTCTGGGTAATTTTTCAGATCTGAATTGCTGACCCACAGATTATTTGCATAAATGATCAGTGCATGTGCATCAATATTAAAGAGTATGGATACAGGCCATTTGTTCATTGAACTGCAAATAGGCTACCTTCCAGCTAACCAACCCCTTATTTCTTAGCATTCAGATAGATGGATCCATTGGGTTTATTCTCTTCTACCAGCAGATGGAGAAAAGCTAAATTCATGGTATATTTACTGCTGCACTGACATCAGCCCACCAGTATTCTCAGTCTACTCAGATGGCCAAGGTGCATCTCCCTACTGGGGATTGCATTTAAAGGTTTTTTTTGTAGAAGGAGAAAATAAGTTTAATGCCCTGTGCTCTTGTGGTAATAGCTTATGGTCTCTCCCTCAGTCGAGTTTCTTGAGGTGATATCTTCATATCCCTCCCTCCCTCAGGTGAGTTTCTTGAGGTGATATCTTCATATCCCTCCCTCCCTCAGGTGAGTGCTTTAGTTGGGTAGCTGGTTTCTGCCAGCATGGATTTAGTTTAAAAAAAAAAAAAAAAAGCTGAAAGGCCAGCAGTTGCAGGAAGCCCAACGCGGTGGTGAAGGACTCTGTTCTTGGCTGGAACTGGCTGAACCCAGGTAGAGTAATTTAAAAAAAGAAAAAGGTAAGAGGGAGTTGATTTTAGGGATTCCTCTCCCCTCTGGTCTTCGTGCTTGGCATGCTGATCCGACGTCCGTTCCTACCTCTGGGGGAGCTTGGATTGTTTGCTGCATGGTAGGCTGCGGCATTCGTGAGTTTTTCTCTGTGCATAAAGCTGCCCTCTTCAAGTACGTCTTCTCGTTCTTGTGCGTCCGGCTGGGCATCTAGTTGTGCACCTGGGTGGTCGGTTTTGCGCTTAAGGGTGCCGAGGCGGGTGCTTGTTGCATACGGGCGATAAGCACTTGGGTGGGCCATCAGTTTGTGTGTCTATCTGAATAGTTTAGTAGGTACCTAATTTTTTTTCAAGCAACTATTGCGAGCACAGTTGGGCGCACAGTTCTAAGATCCCTGTTGGAGCATACTGACAACTCTATGGTGAGATAGCAAAGAAGCCTAAGTGCCTTACCCTTTCTGCTGCTTCCCATTTTTGGGCACCTCGGTCTGGCAACCCTTCTAACTTGTATCAGCACTGTTTGGAGGCTCGGGGAGAATTGTCTGACTGATTTTGGTAAGCCCAGTCCTTCCCAGCGTGATGGAATGGAAAAAGAGCTGCCAGAGGTTTTGCCTAAAGTTGGGGCTCCCCTAAGTGGTTCATCAGTGGGGGAAGGTAGTTCAGTGGGCACTGGTCCAATGCCCCTGGTTTTGGCATGGACCCCTCTGCTTTTTCTTGGGTGGAACTTTTTCAAGGGCTGCAGTCCTTTCTCCAGGCGCAGTCGGCAGCCCCGGCCAATCTTAACAGATCAGGATCACAGGGTGCAGATTCCTGCACACCTGATGCTGTGGGTAAGCGTCAGAGTATGTCTAGACTTGCTGCGGGTCACGCCAATAGGGACTCTGATGGCATGGATGATGAAGCCGATCCTTACTCCTTGGAGGATGGGGAAATTCCTCTGGGGCTGGAGCCATGTAGAACCATGTTGCGTTTTTTTCATAGAGATGTTACTAGCTTTGATTTTCCAGACATTGAAGTTGCTGGGAATACTGGGTGCTGATTCCATGACTAGGCCAAAGAAAGATCCCATTTAGATTTTTTTTGCATAAAGCCTCATGTTATCTATTCATATGTGTTATCTATTCATCCCTCATCCCTCATCCCTCATCCCTCCCCAGTTACTTAGTTATTTGTTCTGTTACTGCGTTTTACGTTATACACCGTTCTCTGTAAAGGCTATGCCTATATACTTTCTGTTGTAAGTTAATTGTGAACCGGCACGATGTGCAAACGGTTGCCGGTATATAAAATTAAATAAATAAATAAATAAATGTTTCTTCCCTATTATGGAGACTATTCAAGATTTGATTGACCTTGAATGGGGCGCCCCAGAAGCTAATTTTAAAGGGGGACGAGCCTTGGAAGGGCTCTACTCCCCTTTTCTGGCTGCGAGAGAGCAGTTGTGCTTTCTAAAAGTGGATGCGCTTGGTGTGCCGTCACCAAGTGGACAACTATCCCCGTAGAAGGGGGAGCATCATTGAAGGATGCACAAGATAGAAGATTTGAGGTCATCCTTAAGCAGGTCTTTGAATTGATGGCAATGAATTTGCAGATAGTCTCTTGTTGCTCCCTGGTGGCTCGCTCTTGTTTACTTCTCTCTCAGAAAGTTGATGAATCTAGTGTAAATTCCAGAGCAATGATGGAACCAGCAGCTGCCTTTTTGGCAGATGTGGGCTGCAATCTGGTGTACACTTCTGCCAGAGGGGGGTGGCTTTGGTAATAGCAGCCAGGCATCATCTATGGCTCAGGAATTGGTTGGCCAATATGATTTCAAAGTAAAATCTTATGAAATTGCCTTTAAAAAATCACTCTTGTTTGGGAGTGAGCTGGAAAAAATGGATAAGTGGGGTGACTCCCAGGTTCCTCGGTTGCCAGAGGATAAGAAGCAGAATTTGCTCTCCTTCGGCACGAGAGTTCATGCTAGGGGTTTCAGGTGCTTTTGACCATACAGAGGAGTAGCTTCTCAGAGGACTCGGGCTTTGAGTAGGTCTCAGTCCTTTTGTCCCAGGCAGCCCAGAAGGGGCGCAGGCTTGGATAGTGGTGCCCCCTGAACCTCTCAATGAAAGGCAGGTGACCCCCTATCACCTGTTCTCTATCTCTTTTATCAGATGTGTGTTGAGGTCAGATCAGACCAGCGGGTTCTGGGGGTGATAAGAGATGGTTACATTCTGGAGTTTATCAATGTCCATTGGGACGTTTTAATGCTGTCTCCCTGCATCTCTCCTCAGAAGAGGCAAGCAATGGAGTGTGTTATCAAGTTTCCTCAGCCTGCAGGCTCTAGTTCATATCCAGGTCTCAAGAAAATGTCGGCAGATATTCCATTTATTTCGTTGTGCCCAAGAAGGGAAGGCTCCTTTCACTCCATTCTAGATCTCAAGGGAGTCAACCGTCATTTGCCCATGGAATGGGAGGAAATACATCTGCAAGAGATTTCAACCTCCCATATTGCAGGAAAGGACAATGTAAGAGCCACCTTTCTCAGCAGAGTCTGGACCCAAGAGAATGGGAATTGTCAAATGAGGCATTCCAGCTCATAGTAGACTGTTGGGGCCTCCCGTTTCTGGACCTGCTGATGAAAGTTCCTTGCTTCTTCGTCTCAGGAGAGATCAAAAAGTCATTGGGCATTGATGCCCTCGTGCAGGAGTGGCCTGAGGGCAAGCTCATATGCCTTCCCATGTGGCCAGTGTTGGGCAAAATGATTCAGAGGATAGAGAGTCACACCGGGATGATGCTTCTGGTGGCACTGGATTGGCCTAGGAGCCCGTGGTATGCAGAACTGCAAAGACTCCTGGTGGACTCTCCTATCCAATTACTGGTTCACTGGGATCTGCTATAGCAGGGGCCTTTTCTTCATGTTCTTCAATTTTGTCTTACAGTATGCCCTTGAGAGGGCTCGGTTGCAGAAGCGCGGATGTTCCACCGTGGTGATTGCCACCTTGCTACAAGTGAGAAAGTTCTCCACTTTGTTATCATATGTGCGGATTTGGCAAGTTTTGAGGCTTGGTGTGAGGATCAAGGGGTCATCCTCATTCGGTTAAGATCATGCTCATTTTGGAATTTTTGCAAGATGGATTGAAGATACAGGTGGTGGCTCTTGCCTGTTTCCGAGGTCAAGTGGATGGTGGACCCTTGTCAGCTCACCCAGATGTGGCTCGTTTCTTAAAAGGGATGAAGCATCTTTGTCCTCCCCTTGGTTGCTGGTGCTTTTGTGGCGTCTTAATCTGCTTTTGGATTTTCTGGCGGGTCCCATCTTTCAACCACTGAGTAATTTTTCCTTGAGGTTACTTACCTTGAAAACGGTGTTTCTTGTGGCAATTTATTCGGCACATAGAGTCTCCGAACTGCAGGCCTTGTCTTGCTGGGAACTGTTTCTGCGGATGACTCTGGGGGGATACAATTGCGTTTTCTGTCCTTTTTGCCAAAGGTGGTCTCGGATTTTCACTGAATCACTCAATTTTTTTGCCAGCTCTGGAAAGGGAGAGAGATGTGGGTGAATATAGTCTGTTATGGTCCTTGAATGTCAAGAGGCATATCTTGAGGTATTTAGAGGTTTCTGAACCTCTCAGGAAGATGGACCAGCTGTTTATACTCCATGGCGGGAATAAGCAGGGTGAACTGGTGTCACGGGCTACAATAGCCTGTTGGGTTAAGGTCGTAGTCCCAGCCGCGGATGTGGATGCCGAGCAGCCATTGCCTAGTCAGGTTAGGGCATAGTCCACTAGGCCTCAGGAAGTGTCATGGGCAGAGATTAGATTGCTGTCTCCTATCGAGATTTGCCGAGCTGTAACCTGGTCCTTCTTACAAACTTTTTCCAGGCCCGGGAGGACGCAGCCTTCACAAGTGCAGTATTGATCGGACCGCAGGCAGCCTCCTGTCCGTTTCTGGAGTAGCTTTGGTACATCCTATTGGTGTGAATCCACCTATCTGAATGCTAAGAGAGGGGAAATTACTCCTTACCTGATAATTTCCTTTTCTTTAATGAAGATAGGTGGATCCACTTTCCTGACCTTGGCTATCGGATGATTGTGCTATTGTCCTCCTGCATGGCTGCGTGTTCCAGGGGTTACTGGTAAGTGTCAATACAGTCCCTAGACTAGTGTTATTACACTCTTTGTCTAAGCTCAGTAGTTTCCTGTTAGCTGAGTGCTAGAGTAGTTTTCTGTTGTTCAAGTTTTGTTAGTTTAACCACAGTTTGCTTTTACAGAGAATACTGGCGGGCTGATGGCAGTGCAGGGGTGGTATATATATACTGTGACTTCAGCTTTGCTCTCTCTCCATCTGCTGATAGAGGTGCATAACCCACTGGTATGGATTCACCTATCTTCATTTAAGAAAAGGAAATTATCAGGTAAGGAGTAATTTCTCCTTTAACTGTATTATCCCCACATTCAAACCCACACATTCCTCACGTATTGTCTACTCCCCCTCCCCCAATAGCACCTAAGAATCAGTCCTACTTTACAGAATATCCCAGTTCTTTCAAACGGGCCGATACAGTAAAAGTCACGGGAGAGCGGGCGAACGCACAGGCCACTCTCCTGTGCACGCGATTCTGTATTTAAATGAGGGCCCGAGGCAAAAAGAGGCGCTAGGGACACTAGCGCGTCCCTAGCGCCTCTTTTTGGACAGGAGCGGCGGCTGTCAGCGGGTTTGACAGCCGAAGCTCAATTTTGCCGGCGTCTGTTCTCAAACCCGCTGACAGCCACGGGTTCGGAAACCGGATGCTGGCAAAATTGAGCGTCTGGTTTTCAACCCGTGAGCCATGGACTGATTTCAAAATTTTTTTTTTTAATTTTTTTTTTTAACTTTCAGGACCTCCGACTTAATATTGCCATGATATTGAGTCGGAGGGTACACAGAAAAGCACTTCCCCGGCGCCGGCAGAAATTAACGCCTACCTTTGGGTAGGCGCTAATTTCTGAAAGTAAAATGTGCGGCTTGGCTGCACATTTTTCTTTCTGAATCTCGCGGGAATACCTAATAGGGCCATCAACATGCATTTGCATGTTGTGGGCGCTATTAGGTTCGGGGGGGGGGGGGGGGGGGGTTTGGATGCGCGTTTTCAACGCGCTATTACCCCTTACTGAATAAGGGGTAAAGCTAGTGCGTCGAAAACGCACGTCCAATCGTGGGTTAACAGTGCGCTCCGTCGGAGCACACTGTACTGTATCGGCCTGAAAGTTAGGCAAGAATAGATCATGAAATGCTTTCCATGCCTGCACATAAACTTGATTCACCTTTCTTGTCAGTTTATTATCCAATCTTTCCAATTGCATTAAATATATCTTCTCCTGCTGCAGCAAAAAAGAAGGTGGGCTGCTCTCCATCCAATTGAGCAATCAATAAAGCCAATTAAAAAAACCAGAACCTGCTTATTTCCTTTAGATAGGTTATTATAGAAAGTTTACCCCATGATCCTTTTAATAGCCATGATAACATTTTCCCAAACATCAAACGATACACCAAAAAATTGTGATCCAACATGCCTTGGGCAATTTTGCATTTAAGTAAAATATCCGTTGCATCTACTTCCATTTTATCTCTCTCAACATTATCAATATAACAATGATGTGTGTAGGGGGTGTGTGTATGCTACCCCCCCCCCCACACACACATACATCCCCACATACACTCACCCTTGCCAGATCTTTCATCTTCGCCACGAGTGGGACGTGCTCTGCTCACAACACGCCGGGTTCTTCTCTTTGCCATTTTCTGTGCAGAATTTGGTAATTCTGCGCAAAGTCTGCACTCAGCAGTAGTACAGAATTCTCCCAGGACTATTCTTTAGCTTTTCCTCATAGGGGAGCCGTTCTAATCCCTTAATCATTTTGGTCATCCTTCCCTGTACTTTCTCTGGTACAGCTATATCTTTTTTGAGATGAAGCTACCAGAACTGCACACAGTATTCAAGGTGTAGTCTAACTATGGAACGATACAGAAGCATTAGGACCGTTTTATTCACCATTCCCTTCCTAATAATTCCTAATGTTCTATTTGCTTTTTTGATTGCCACAGCACACTGAGTCGATTTCAATGATGCCTAGATCTTTCCTGGGTGGTAGTTCCTAATATGGAACCTAACATCGTGTAAGTACAGCAAGGGTTATTTATCCCTATAGACATCACCTTGTACTTGTCCACATTAAATTTCATCTGCCATATGGACACCCAGTCTTTCAGCCTCGCAAGGTTCTCCTGCAGTTTATCACAATTCACTTGGGATTTAACTACTCTGTATAATTTTGTCTCATCTGCAAATTTGATCACCTTACTTGTTCATCTTTTCCAAAACATTTATAAATATATTAAGAAGCACAGGTCCAAGTACAGATCCCTGAGACACTCCACTATTTACCTTTTTCCACTGTGAAAACAAACTATTTAATCCTGCTCCTGTTTCCTGTCTATTAACCAGTTTGCAAACTACAAAAGGACATCCCCTCCTATCCCATGACTTTTTAGTTTTCTTAGCCTCTCATGAAGGACTCTGACAAACGCCTTCTGAAAATCCAAATACACCACATCTACTGGTTCACCTTTATCCACTTGCTTATTTACCCCTTCAAAAAATTGTAGCAGGTTTGTGAGGCAAGACTTCCCTTAGGTAAATCCATGCTGGCTGATACTACGTATTTGGTCCAGTCAGCCCCAGGATTCTAGAAACCTCAGCTGGATCACCAATCTGTGGTTGTAGAATCTGCCCAAAAGAGGGCAAAATGATCAAAACCCCCACTCTTCCTTTCCCCCAGGTAAGGAACAGAAATTCCTGGATGCCATTGGCTGGTGTGTCTTCCAGGGACCAATGCTTATCTCTCGGATCACCTCTTACCAGCTGTATATGACCCAGTACAACAGGGTCTTATTCAAGCAATTCCAGGAACAGCTTCAAACCCTGGTACATGAGGGTTTTGAGGCAGGGAAGCATGAAATAAGATCCTCTTATGATATCTTAGACACCACTTTCAGGGTATCTGCAACTGCTATTTTGGCAAGAAGATGGGCCTGGCTTACGTCTTCAGACTTGCGCCCGAAGACAGATGATCTGATCTGCCCTGCATAGGAGACAATCTGTTCGGCGAACAGATTCAGCGGACGGTGGCGGAACTCAAGGAGCATCATGAGACCCTTCGCCAGCTCTCTGATGCCCTATGAGTATTCCTCCAAACAGCCATTCAGGAAGGATACTAAAAAGTCATTCTTCTGTCCAAAGAAGTCCTATCTACCACCGTCTAGAACTCGTTCCACGAGACCTTTCCAAAAGGCCCAGTCTCGTCAATCTCGTAAACAAAAGCCTCAAGCAGCTCCTCAGCCGGGCCCTGCTTCCGGCTTTTGACTCCTGCATAGAGAGCAACAGCCAGTTTCCACTGCCTCAGATACCAGTGGGAGGTCGATTGTGCCATTTCAACAACAGGTGGCACACAATCACCTCAGACCAGTGGGTCCTTGCCATAATCTCTCAAGGTTATCACATGAACTTTCTCTCCATCCCACCGGACTCCCCACCTCTACCGACGTGGAGAATATTCGACCACTCACTTCTCCTGGAGCCAGGAGGTCTCCCTCCTCCTCCAGTCCAGAGCAATAGAGCCAGTGCCCTACTTCCAACAAGGCCTAGGATTCTATTCCCAGTACTTTCTAATCCCCAAAAAATCAGGCAGCGTTTGTCCAATTCTGGACCTACGTGCCCTCAACAAGTACCTCCACCGAGAAAAGTTCAAGATGCTAACCTTGGGTTTCCTCCTTCCTCTTCTGCAAAAAGGAGACTGGCTCTGCTCTCTCTATCTCCAAGACATGTACACACACATTGCAATAACTCCATCTCATCGCAGGTTCCTGAGATTTCTGGTAGGCCCCAAGTACTATCAGTACCAAGTGCTACCATTCAGCCTGGCATCTGCACCACGAGTCTTCACCAAGTGCTTCGTAGTAGTAGCAGCCTTCCTCAGGAGTCAAGGTGTTCACGGCTATCTCTATCTAGACGATTGGTTGATCAGGGCTCCCACTCAGCAAGCTGCTCTGTTGTCCCTTTGTCTTACTTTTCACACTCTGATTTCGCTAGGATTTCTCGTCAACTACGTGAAATCCTGCTTAGTCCCATCTCAAACTTTATCATTCATAGGGGAAGACTTGGACACATTGCAGGCAAAGGCATTTCTGCCTCGACAGCGAGCTCTCACTCTCATCTCTCTCGCACACCAGCTACAGTCTCAGCACCGCACGACTGCACGCCACTTCCTCATCCTGCTGGGACACATGGCGTCCTCAGTACAGGTTACCCCAATGGCCCACTTGGCCATGAGAGGTCTTTCTCAAATTTTATTGAAGGAGACGTAAAGTATCATATACAAGTGCCCGACTCTGGCCGAGTTTCGCCACCAGTGGTGGCTACCTCAGGGGCTTATGTATCAGAGAATCATTGGAATGGTAGTCAAAGTAAATTCCAATGCTCACATATATATATTATTTAGACAACAGCACGATCCGTCTCCTTTCTCTGATACATAAGCCCCTGAGGCAGCCACCGCTGGTGGCGAAACTCGGCCAGAGTTGGGCACTTGTATATGATACTTTATGTCTCCTTCAATAAAATTTGAGAAAGACCTCTTGTGGCATCCACCACTTTGTTACCTCCACACGGCTCTACTGGATCGCCTACCCTGTTGCTTTTTGGGTCCACTTGGCCATGAGTCATGCAGTGGACTCTAAGGTCACAGTGGACTCAGTCCATCCAACCTTTATCGACCACTGTCCACATCACCGACTCACTTCGTCAGTCTCTAGCCTGGTGGCAAAATCAGACCAATCTCCTCCAAGGCCTGCCCTTCCAGGCTCCAGACCCTCAAATAATTCTCACCACCGATGCTTCCAACCTCGGCTGGGTAGCTCATTTTGCCGATTTGCAGACATAAGGAACTTGGTCTCCAGAGGAAGCTAAACCACCAAATCAATTTCCTAGAGCTGCGAGCAATCAGATATGCTCTCAGGGTGTTTCAGGATCACCTTTCCAATCAGGTCATCCTGATTCAGATGGACAACCAGGTGGCCATGTGGTACATCAACAAACAGGGAGGGATGGGCTCCTACCTACTGTGTCAGGAAGCTGCACAGATATGGGCCACCTACTTGCCGGGAGTGGACAATGTGTTGGCGGACAAGCTAAGTCGCACTTTCCATACGCACGAATGGTCCCTCAACATTGGGGTTATCCTCGCATAGATCTCTTTGCGTCACACCAAAACCGCAACGTAGAGAACATTTGCTCTCTCGCTTGCAGCCAACACTTTCAGCCAAGAGATGCATTCTCTCTCTCTTGGGCAACCGGTCTCCTATAATACATTCCCTCCACTTCTGTCAAAGACTCTCGTGAAGTTACGTCAGGACAAGGGATGCATGATCCTGATAGCCCCTCACTGGCCTCGCCAAGTGTGGTTTCAATACTTCAGGATCTCTCCATTCGCAGGTGCATTCCCTTGGGAAAGGACCCGCTTCTGATTACTCAGAACGACGGGTGCCTACGCCACCCCAATCTTCAAGCTTTGTCCCTGATGGCCTAGATGTTGAAAGGTTAATTCTTCAGCCACTTAACCTTTCAGAGCCAGTTTCCCGTGTCCTGATTGCTTCACGGAAGCCTTCCATGAGAAAGTCTTACCTCTACAAATGGAACAGGTTTAAGTCATGTGTTCTTCTCAATCCATTGATCCCTTTACCTGTTTCACCACAAAGTTTCTAGACTATTTATGGCACTTGTCAGAATCAGGTCTAAAAACTTCCTCCATCAGTATGCATGTCAGTGCAGTGGCCGCCTTCCATAAAGGTGTCGGGGACGTTCCTATTTCGGTACAACCCCTCGTAACACGTTTTCTGAAAGGCTTGCTTCACCGCAAGCCTCCACTGCGTTCTCCAGCCCCTTCTTGGGACCTCAATTTGGTTTTGGGTCGGCTCATGAAACCACCATTCGAGCCTCTCCAATCCTGTGATCTTCGCTTTCTCACATGGAAAGTGATTTTTCTTTTGGCAATAACATCTGCTCGCAGAGTTAGTGAGTTATAGGCCCTAGTTACCTATCTGCCTTACACTAAACTTCTGCAGGACCGGGCAGTACTCCGCACTCACCCTAAGTTCTTAACTAAGGTAGTATCGGAGTTTCACATTAATCAATCCATTATACTACCTACCTTCTTTCCCAGGCCCCATTCCAATCCAGGAGAACTGGCTCTGCATATCCTTGACTGTAAACGAGCTCTAGCGTTCTATCTAGACTGTACAGCTGCCAACAGGAAAAGCACTCAATTGTTTGTCTCTTTCCATTCCATCAAATTGGGGCAGCCTGTGGGTAAGCAGACTCTCTCCTCCTGGTTAGCAGACTGCATATCTTTTTGCTATCACCAAGCAGGCATTCCACGTCAAGACCGTGTTAAAGCACACTCTGTGAGGGCCACGGCGACTTCAGTAGCACACCTACGCTCGGTGCTGCTACCTGGAGTTCTCGCCATACCTTTACAGCCCATTATTGCTTAGACAAGGCCAGAAGACAAGATTCCATCTTCGGCCAGTCTGTCTTGCGCAACCTTTTCGCAACTTGACATACCAACAGCCTTCCACCTGCCCGTTAAGGTTCAGGATGCCCTCTACCAAATTTCACCCCAGTCCTTGTGCCTATTGCACATCTTGGGTACATTTGGTGCATTTCTCAGACATCCTCAGCTCGGTACTCACTCATATGTGAGGACTACCATCCTGCTTGTCCTATGAGAAAGCCAATGTTGCTTACCTGTAACAGGTGTTCTCACAGGACAGCAGGATGTTAGTCCTCACGAAACCCACCCGCCATCCCGTGGTGTTGGGTTCATTACGTTTTCTTATTTTATTTTTGGCACTTCCTGTAGCTTTAAACAAGACTGAAGGGGGACCCCTGCTGGCTGCAGGTTTAGTGCCATGCTGGGCATGCCCAGTAGGTGCCAGTCAAAGTTCTAGAAACTTTGACAAAAGTGTTCTGTGATTGGGCTCCATCCTGTGATGTCACCCATATGTGAGGACTAACATCCTGCTGACCTGTGAGAACACCTGTTACATGTAAGCAACATTTGCTATTTCCACCCTCCAGGGTGTGGAAAAGTGAAGGCCTTGGGTAGAGAAAGTTCCCCCTTAGGTGACACAGGGTTCTCCTTCAACCTAGATGAAAAGAAGTGTAACAGTCTTGGCACAGAGTTGCAAATCCTTTCTCTCTCCCCAAGGGCGAAGACTCGGGGTGGGTCTCCTTGGTGATGTCAAAAGTTCTTACTTACAGTTTTGTTAAGTCCCTTTATTTTTGTTTCCTGGATCCCTGATGAGAGGAATCCTTCTGGAACAGAAACTTCTGATGTTCCTTTCAGGTAGGAATGGGCAGCCAAACACTTCCTCCTGATTCTCAAAACAAAGTGTCTTCCCTTCTTAAACAATTTTACACCGGAGGGTCCTGGCACTGGGTTACCACCTCCTCCATCCTCGTTGAGGTGTAGATGTCAGGTCTTCTCTAAACTGGGCAGCCCCAAAAACAGGTTCCCCCCAATCCTTGATTCCTGGTGGTGCACAGGGTCTCACCAGGCCTCCTATCAAAATTGTAGAACCCCTGAAAATATACCCAGATGAAATCCCCTACCAGCCAGAGTGCAGACTGGATGGAAACCCTCAAGACCCTGGTCAGGTTCCTCAGGCTGGGTTAGCCTTCTTCCACTAACAGGGCCTGAAAAACAACAAAGGGCTAAGCTCCTGAACGATCTCCTAACTTCACAAAACCCATAAAAGACTGCCTACAGACTCCCACTATGGAGCTGCTTATAAAAACCTCTCAGGGGGACGGCCATTCCAGACCCTTGTAGGGAGGGACTTTATTTTAATGATATCCTCTCCCTTACTGACCTGCACTGCTCTAGCTTGAAAATAGGACTCACCCTGGCCTTTACTGGTAACCAAAAAATAACTATCAGTTACATATACCTTTTAGTCTCTTCTATTTGGCAAGGGTCTATCTGTGTTGTGCAGGTATGACCAAGATGAGGTATTCTGCTAGTGTGTAACTTCTGTGTAGGGATCTATAGCAGCTCGGCTTGTTCTGTTTTCCTGATAGGTACATTAGTGTTTAGGGCCAGGTGTAATATTTGCCTTTTCATAGGCAGGGTTGTTACTGTTGGAGGGCTGGCATTTAATGCTGTTTTGGTATGGGAGATTTACTATATTGAAATTGTAATTCTGTTTTCTCATGGGTATCTGAGGACTTAGCCTACACCCAACATGCTTTTCAGTAGACCCATGGGTTCTAAGTGTATTTTTTTTGCAAGGTTTCTACCGTAGTAGGCACCAGAGCAGTGCATGTAAACATGATATACATGTTGTAAGTGATATTTTTATTTCAGAAGACTCTACTTTGAATGCCTTTTTTCATGTAAAATCTTCCTTTTGGGTTGGGGATGTAGTTAAACATTTTAAAATAAATGCATAAATTCTAATTGTAAGGTTTGCTTACCTATTACCCTTGTGTCTGCCCTGAGAGAGTGGCAGTTGGCAGGGTTCCTGGGAGTATGTTAAGTTTACCTGTTCCCTTGAAATATCACTGTCACTTTATCTGCTATTCCTCTGGGAACCCTGATTCTGCTTTACCCCCTTCCCCAGCATTTCCAATCACTGACAGGGCAGACTCCAGGGGGGTCCCCTCACTAACTGGACCTGTGCTGTGCCTGGGGGAGTAGCATCTCCTCTCTCGCTTCAGGCGGCAGATTGTCTTGAGCTGCCCCTGCACACTAGGCTTGTGATGGACCTTTGGTCTGACCCAGTGTGGCAGATCTTAAGGTTATTTCCTTTCCTTTCTCCTCTCACTCCTGCACAGTTTCCGGAGACTTCCAGATAGGGGTAACTGGGACTGTGGCACTTGGCATTAAGGAGGAAATGTGAGGCATTTGTTTTTCCTGCTGAGGAATGGTAGTGCCACTTGTTGTTCTCTGCCTCCTTGGATGTTTGTTTGGCTGACTTCTGAGTCAGGTGGGTTGGAGTACCTTTTTTTTTTTTTTTTTTTTTTTTAAAACACACTGCAGGTTTTCCTTCTGGATATGGCCCCCCCCCCACAAAAGAAACACATGAACATAAAATAGGTGGAATATTTGAAGCTTAAGACTAACATGATGCAATGGTACATACTCGGGTTAGTGGACAGCAAAGTACCTGAACGTCTGAGCTCTTTGCTGGGGGCCTTTCTTCCTTCACTTTTTTAATTAATGTTTTTTGCAATGGCTACCTTGAATCTTCCTAATATTAACTTGCCTCTTGGTTCTGTTTTCTCTTTTCATCTCATTCCTGAGCTCTCTGTTCTACTGCTTTTTTCCTTTTCCTCACTGTTTCACACTTTTGTTTAATAAAAGGTTTGTACGTTTTAGTATGGCCATAAGATATGCCATGCTGGGTCAGAGCAAGGGTCCATCAAGCCAGGTATCCTGTCTCCAACAGTGGCCAAATCCAAGTCACAAGTACCCAAACTAATGACTAGATAGATCCCAAGCTACTATTGCTTATTAATTAATAGCAGTTTATGGATTTTTACACTCATCCTGCTGTTACCAACTCCTTCCTGATGCTCACTCTAGGGCTGTTCGTGTTGTATTCGTGCTTTGTATGTGTCACTCTGTTTTTTTGCTTCAGGTCAGCCCAGAAGTGCTATGATTTACTTAGATTTATGATGATAAAGTACTATAAGAGATGATGATATGATGTGATATGATGTGATATGATATGATGATATGATGATATATATATGATGATAAAGTACCATAAGAGAGTACTACAAAGAGTCTCTGCAGGTACCGCCTTCCAAAACTTCCCTCCACATAACTTACAGAGATAGGGCTTTCTCCACAGCAGGACCCACTCTTTGGAACTCCATACCAACGGAACTTAGACAGGAACCCTGCTTACTGACATTCAGAAAAAGACTCAAAACATGGCTTTTCAAACAAGCCTTCCCAGACTCAGGTTAAACCCAATTCTCTCCAACATTCAACCTCCAAGCAACAATTTTCTTTTTACAACCATCCTGGCAACCTACCCTAAGCATTATCAACATCCAGAATTTTCATTATTTCTGATCTCTTCCTTATTGTTAAAAACTACATTTATTTGAATTGATCAATTCATTGTAAATCACACACTTCCCTTTTTGGAAAGTCTACCATTTTACGGGTTAATATACTATGTTAAAGTTACTATCTTTTCTTCTTCTTGCTCCTAGTTGTACAACTCCTTGTTTTATTGTAACTGCATCTATACTATGTTTAGTACATATTATCTCGTTCTCTGTTACGGTTATCACCCCATTGTTTATTGTAAACCGGCTTGATGTGACATTTTCACGAATGCCGGTATAGAAAAAATCTAAATAAATAAATAAATGATGAGCCGGCTAAGTTGGAGACGTTTCAAAAGCTGTGCATTTGAATATCTCCTTGGTAACGGAATGGGGAGTTTCTGAATTTGTCACCTAAATTATTTTTGTAGTAACTGCTTTAAAGAATTGGTGTTAAGGGTAAGAGTATAAAAGTTCTACTGGTTGTAATTTAAATTGGATTCCATTTTGTAAAACAGGATTTGAGCTGTCCTGATGGCTCCATGCAGGTGATCCAGGTTCGGGAATGCTGTGGTGGTACCATTCACAGCCTGGAGGAGATGGAGGGGGTCTAGGCATTGCAGCTATTGGGAGACTGGATTGCATTAATTGGGCTAGGTGGGGGGAGGGTGGGGGGAGGGAGTGGGAAAGAAGGTGTTACAGAATAGGGGTGGGTGGGGGGCAGGAGCCTGAAGTAGTTGCAGGTGAAGTCTCAAGGTGCTGTAGCCCTAGGAGAGGACAGTACTTGTTGAACTAGAGGCCCAGAGGAAGCTGCTAGGGCCAAAAACAGGGGAGTGTCCTTTCTGAAAGCACGTAGCTTGTTGCTAGGTTACAGAAGAGATGTCTAGTCTGAGAAGAGGCTTACTGAAATGGAGTGCCACCGTTCTAGCTATTTTCTTTTTCTTTGGTGTGCAATTATCAGTCCTCTTGAAATTAAAAATGTTAATTGTTGCTTTTTTTTGTAAGTCATTGAAGCTGCTGATTATTTGTGTGCAAGAGTTCTGATGCTTCTAACCTTGCAGCTGTGATGGTTTCCTGGGGGGGGGGGGGGAGAGCAGGATTTTCAGCACTAATTGTGCCGTCGTGCTTTTTGTTCCTATGCAATCTCTGATCATCTTTAATTGGATCTGATTTGGTTTTTAGGAAGGGGTGGGCACAACTGTCTGGTTCATTTACTCCACAACACATGCTTCTGCCCTTCTTAAGCGATGCAGCTTTGTATTTATGGCTGCAAATCATTACACAGTTTTTAAAAAATTGTATAAATGTTGAACGTATGTTAAATTTGTAAAGACTGCCTCCAGCTCTGGCTTTTGACAGGTGGTGTCTGAAGACTTAATGTTTTTCATTCTCCCTACCAAAAAGATAATGCTGTTAATTAATTTATTTTCAGTAGACGTCATTCTTTCTAATATTCTTTTAAATTAAATTGGTCTATTAGATTGCATTAGTTTACTGCTGCAAATTATCACCCAGATAAGTGAGAAACAGTGGGTTAAAATGTTTCAGCGTGGAGTACAAAATTGATCCTGATACACATTAAGGGAGACTTGGATAGGTGAGTTGGGCGTTTTCTGCAGTTGCCTACTATGTTACTGTTTTCCAAACTTTTGCTCCTGCCTCTTTCATTCTTTCTTATAGTCCTAGGTCAAATTGCTCCTTAATCATGAAGCCATTCTATGAGTTATAATACCGATCCATCCTTCTGCAGGCATGCAGTCCTTCTCTGCCCTTTGGCCTTCTCATGTCTGCTCATACACACAGCTTCATCCTGCCTGGGCCAGGCGGGAGCAGGAGTCTGTGTCATCCGTGCAATGCAAGAAGAAATACCCCAGCACAATTTTTCTGTTTTGGATTCTGAAGAGTAGGGATCATCTTGTATGCAAAACAGATTGGTACATAAAACACATGACGCTCTACTAGCTAACACACTAGGGAACATATTCCTGCCAGTGTGTTCTTGTTACATTTTATTTATGCTCCTTTGTTCATGGTGGCATTGTAAGCGGTTTTATTTCAAAGGGTAATTGGAAAAGATTGTGCGTTTTGATTATTTTATTTTTTCCTCCTAGCCCTTCTCTCAACTCATTTGCATCTTGCAGTGGTTTCAAGAAGATTGTAGTGGCCCCCGTGGCACACCACTAAGCTGCAGTGGTCCTTGATGTCTCCTTTGAAGATTACTGTCTATGCTCCTCGGAGCTAGATGAGGGCCCCTAAACCTGCTTCGATTTGTCTAAACATTTCTTGGACTGTGGCTGCTGACTTCTGCCTTCCCCAGCAGATGAGAGACTAGCCTTGGGAGCTAAGCACACTGAATCAAAACTGTTATATTTAGTAACATAGCTGATACTTCCTGGCTTTTGCATCACCTTTGCAAACATAGACAGACTACAGCCATTATTGCTGCAAGTAGGTTCTAGCTCTGTCAGGTTTTACCTGGGTTAAACATGCTTTTTAAAAATCCAATTAACCATACTGTTCTGTAATATTTGGAATCCATTTTGAGAAGGAAGGGGGCGGGGGTGGAAGGAAAGAGGAGTTTGGATTCAGAGACAACCAGCATGAGCCCTGACTTTTTTACAGTCTAGGTACTGATGCTCAGACATAAGAGAAAACACAGGACTGCTTCAATGGCCAAGTCCATAAACAAAGCAATTCAAGCAGCATTGACTGATACATGGGGGGTAACCTGCATGGCAGATACTGCCATGGGAAACTTGCTGGGCACACTGGATGGGACCATTGGTTCTCTTCTGCTACTGTTTCTATGTTTCTGTGTTTAGAATAAAAAAAAATGGAACTGTTTCTGTTATGTTTGTTTCCTAGTAAAGAGAAAAGTATATAGCTTATGTTAGAACATAACAGCAAACAGATAGAGGTTAATTTTGCATGGGTATCTGTGAACAATTGCACTTTTTATGCACTGTGGAATTGATTTTGAAATGAGTTGCCCTGCTAAATTCACCATATTTGAAAATCTGACCCCTTTGACTGGCCAGGTTTGGCTGATCAAATTCACAGGCTGGCCAAAGTTAGCTAGTTAATATGAGTGTTGAGGCATTCCTGGAATGGGATTTTGAATTTGACTGGTTATCATGATATTCAGTGCTATCCAGCTACATTTGAGCGATCAGTTCTGGTCTTAAGAACATAAGAGGTTCCAGGTTGGGTCAGACCAAAGGTCCATTGAGCCTAGCATATTGTTTCTGACAATGGCTAGATCCAATTCCATGTTATGCTTTCTCAGTCATCCTGGCTAATAATTGTTTATGAATTTGCCGCCAGGAACTTGTCCAAACCCCTTTTGAAATCCCACTGTGCAACGAGCCTTTACAATGTCCCCTGGCACCAGATTCCATAGTTTAATTGTGCACTGCATTAGAAAATACTTTCTACAATTTGTGTTAAATTTGCTACCTGCTAGTTTCAGTCCCCTAGTCCTAGTACTATTGGAAAGGGTAAATAATCATTACCTATTTACCTGTTCCACCCATATCATATTCTGCTTCTGCAAGCTGAAGAGCCCTAACCTATTCAGCTATAAGGGAAAAAAGTCAGGCCTGGTCCTAAACTGGCTATAGCTCTGCCCCTGAGCCACAGATTGGGTTTCTTCACTTGTGGCCAAGCCCAGAACTGCAACTCTGCTCCTGAAGATGTTGATTGATCCTCAGGGCTATGTAAAGGATCACTGGGGCTATCCCAGTATTCTTAGTAGTTAGATGGCTGTGAACCATGCTCTGTGAGTTCCAAGTGAGGAAGATCCATAACCCTCTCTGATCCTGAATATCTGTGAAGCAGCCCTGCTGAACTGATTTGCAGTGTTTGTAATATGTGTGAAAGCTAACTGAAATATTCTGACCTGGACCACACTGAGAACTGTGAACCTGCGGTTATTATTTTCTGTTTAGTGAGGGTGTATAACCCCTGCATAGAATGAGAAGATACCTGTGTTATATATTTATTTATTTAAGCGCATGCCTTTTCATTGGTAGTTAAAAGTGAGTTACATTTAGGGTACAGTAGCTCAGAGGGCTCACAATCTAAGTTTGTACCTAAGGCAACAGAGGGGGAAGTGACTTGCCCAAGGTCACAAGGAGCAGTAGCAGGATTTGATCCCTGGCTTCCCTCGTTCGCAGCTCACTGCTCCAACCATTAGGCTACTTGTCCACTTCTCCCTTGCCTCCGGGTCTAGTAACCAGACAGCCTTTCTTCTTGAGGGGGCTATTCCAATCCCTTTATCATTTTTGTTGCCCTTCTTTATACTTTTCCTAATTCTATTATTTCTTGCTTGAGATGGAGCGACTAGATCTGCACACAGTATTCAAGATACAGTTGCACCATAGAAGCATCATGATATTCAGTTTTGTTCTTTCCTGTTCAAATAATTCCTAAATTTCTATTTGCTTTTTTGACTTCCACTGTACACAGAGCTGAAGATTTCAAGGTATCATCCACAATGACTCCAAAATCCTTTCCCTGGATGATAGCCCTGTATTCCTATAATTAGGATGAGTTTTTTCCCGTGTGCATCATTTCATCTGCCATTCAGTTGCCCAGTTCCCTAGTCTAACAGTGTCCTGCAGTTCCTCAATCTGCTTGTGTTTTAGCTCTTTTTAATCTTTTTGTATCATCTGCCGATTTGATCACTTGTTGCTCCTGTTTCCAGATCTTTAATAAATAAGTTGAGCAACATTGGTCCCAGTTCAGATCCCTAAGGCACTGCATTGTTTCTCTCTTGGGAAAACTGACCATTTAATCCTATCTTTTAACGAGTTACTAAGCTGCAATAAGACCTGATGACATTTTAGTTTTCTGAGGAGTCTCGCATGAGGGACTTTACCAAATGCCTTCTGACAATCCAACTACACTATATTTATCAACTTGTGACTAAATCTAATTGGTCAAACTTTGATCGATTTGAATTTTGCTGCACTTTTACCCATGGCTGTAGCCATTCAGTTGCAGTTGAAAATCTGGTCAGAGTTGACTAACTCCTCCTATTCAGCGGTGCTTCAAAAGTCCACTCATATGTCATTGCCAGGCCTGGCGTCACCGGGTGTGCAAACCGTGCAATTGCATGGGGCGGCACACCCGGTGACGTCAGGAGCAGGGAGAGGCCCGTGCTGCCGCTGGTGGACCTGATTCTACCGTTGACGGAAGAAAGAGGTTGTTGCTGCCAAGAAAAAAAGCAGCGTGTCGCTGCTGAAATCGAGGGTGTGGTAAATGCTGCCTTGGTAAGTGGGGTAGCAGCGTGGCCCCGCCAGAATCGGCAGCGAGGCCAGCAGGGCCGCGCTGCTTTTCCAGTCACTAAGGCGTTGATTTCAGCGGGGGGGGCATGCTGCTGAGGAGGAAGAGGAGTGCGCCCTGAAGGAAGTAATCCAATGCCCTGTGGCCGGAAGTCGTTCCCTTGGCCACAGGGGATGAAGATGGAGACTCTGCTGCCGCCTGCTAAGTCAAGGGAAAGGAGTGAGGGAGAGCATGCGTGCTTGTGAGTGGTGGTGGGGGGGGGGGGGAGCAGCACAGTAATTGTTTGCACAGGGTAGCAAAGAAGCCAGCACTGGCCCTGGTCATTGCTGCATCTGAATCCAGTAAAAAGCACAGATTTAAAACTTGTGAGCAGTAATATTATACCACAGCTTCCCACCCTACTCCTTCTCAGTGTGGTGGTGGTATTCCTTTAGTAGGTGTGCATTTGACTTGCGCTGTTGTGCTAGGAGTGGACTTGACAGATGTATTGGTGCAAAAGAAAAGGGATTCATGCAAAGTGCACTCTGCACACTGATCATGCACTCATCTGTGTCTCCAATCTTTCCATGTATGTTTTATGCTGGATTTCCTGATATTCTTTTATTAGCAAGGTGAAGTAAAACATCCTGTTTTCTTAATACTTGGTGACTTTATTATGCTGTTTGATGTTTTGCTGTGTGTGGGGAAAGCAGCCATGAAGCTGCTGTGCTGCAGTATTTTGGGCTCTTGCCTCCTCTACCAAACAGGAAACTATAAAATTAAAGAGAGCCTATCTTACTGTCCCAGTAGTTCCATTTACAGTGAGCATTTCTGTCATCCTAGCTTGATGTGTGGGGTTTTACCACAGTTTTTCCAGTGTGCAGTGATTTCTCCTGATCTAAAGATTCTTTTAGTCTAACTCCTGGCCTTGTGTAGTGCCTCTAAATTTCCAAGCTGGAATGAGCCGATTAGGGCCATTGCAGCATGGAGAGTAGGCTTTTATTTTGGAGGAAAGCGACAGCAGTTCCCTGTACTAGGTCACAGAGAGAGAAGTCATTTAGGGGGTGGGGGGAAGAGGAATGAGCAAGCGGGGAGTTTACTGATGCTTAAGTTACGGAGAGACATTTGCAGTGCTGCTTCTAGAGCTCCCTGTGTTTATTTGCACATCAAGATCACTGCAGATCATGACTACTGGCAAAGGTAAGCATCATTTTATCTCAAACCAGTGGGGATTACAATCCCTTTCTGTCTGAGGTCTGACATTTTGTAATTTGTAGTTACGTTATGGATAAATTACTGTTTACAAAAAATAGATTTGCCCCTTAAATTTCCTAATCTAGTGTAAGAATTAATGGGTAAAAAGCAGCATGCCATTTTGATTTAGGGGGGTGAGAGAATTTTTTTGGAGATCTTGAACAATAACATTTAATATGTATAGGGAGGAATAAACCTTCACATTAGGGGAAAATGCTGCATAGATATTGTGGTCACGGAACCTGCTTTGCTTAATATTCTGTGCTCCAGAGATTTGATGTTCAGCATATTTATTTCTAAACTTTTTATTTTTCTTCTACATCTGGGGGGTTAATTGTGAAAGTGGATCAAAATTAACATTGGAACCAGCTTCTGGATGCTTAATGCTGTATAGAACAAAACGCAGTTGGTTAAAATAGCCCTGATTTCTCTGTTGCTTTTATTTTATGCCTGAGATCAGACTCAGAGAAATAACAAATCTCGTGAACGGTGGAAACTGGGACAGATGATGGAATAATGAAAGGATATATCAATTTCTGGTACAGAATTTCCTTTCCCGTATGTTTATCTTTTTATTACATTAACATTTCTCACTTTGCAGAAAACTAGATTAGTCAGATCTATAAATACATCTTGATCTAGATTGCAGTATTATCATTTAATTATTTTTTTGGAATTTGGTGTATATATTTTTTAAAACAGCGGTGGCATTTCACAGGTAGCACAGCAAAATGTGTTTTTAAACTAACAGTTCATAATGAAATGGATTGGTGCTGAAACACAGCATTGCTCAGATGCCTTTTTTTCTTATTTGTTTTTCTTACTGCTTTCTTCTTTGTGTTAGAAGGCACAGACATTGCCTAAGCTCTAGAGTGGGCATGCTGATCTGTAGGACCAAACAAAATGTTTTTTAAAACTGTGCCAAAAAGGTGGTGATCACAGTACACTACCGTGGCCTTCCATGTATCCTCTAATAATTAGGCCACGTGCAATAATACCTTTTACTTTTGTTCTTGTTTACACCAGGTAGACATTATGATACATGGCTTATGATGATTATGAAGCATGGCAGAGATCCCTTCTCAGTCCTGGTGGTTATTGAGCCATCTACTGATAAAGATGGGTGGCTACATCATTTTGTTGTGGTTGATGTTTGTCACCTGCTGTGGCATTTATGGAGCATATCATGTGTACCAGATGTTTTCAGTTTTTGGTTATGATTGCCAACCCCATGGACCATGCTGAAATCCTGGAATTTATTCTTCCTCCTCTTCAATCTGAATATATCCAGGCTTACAAAATTCAGTTTATGGAAACATTTGAGGACATGAAATCAAGTGTGACATTTGTTGAATTCCTTGCTTAATGATATACTTCGTTAGCATAAGATACTGAAAGGAATTGACCAATTTGAGGTTACAGATTCAGAGTTTCTTAGCATTCAGTCAGATGAATCCAGAGCAAGTGGGTTATGCACCTCTACCAGCAAATGAAGATGGAGCAAACTGACATCACAGTATATATACCCCTGCAATGACATCAGCCTGCCTGTATTCTCAGTCTCCAGCAGATGGCTGAAGTGCATCTCTGTACTGGGGATTACTTCATTTTGAAAAAGGAGAATTAAGGATATTACATTCACCTTGCTCTCCTGCGGTGATACCAAAAAGTCCCCCACCCCCCAGTTGAGAATTCCTGAGATGATTTCCATGGTCCCTCAGATTAGTGCCTTGGTCTAGTAACTAGTTTTACAGCCGGTGTGGACTTAGCTGATTAAGTGGCTGAAAGGCAGCGGGTGCAGTAAGCTGAGCATGGTGGTGACACCATATGCCCTCTCTCCCTTCAGTCGGAGACTCTCAGCCAGGTAAGGATGAGCGCAGATATTTATTTTTTTAAACATATATTTATTTGCAGAGATATAAAAGGAGGCTTTTGTAGCGTGGGGCTTCCTCCTTTTTTCAGTCTCCATGCTTGGCACTTGGCATGCCGTTCCGACATTCATCCTGCTCCGTGGGACATAAGAACATAAGAAAATGCCATACTGGGTCAGACCAAGGGTCCATCAAGCCCAGCATCCTGTTTCCAACAGTGGCCAATCCAGGCCATAAGAACCTGGCAAGTACCCAAAAACTAAGTCTATTCCATGTTACCATTGCTAATGGCAGTGGCTATTCTCTAAGTGAACTTAATAACAGGTAATGGACTTCTCCTCCAAGAACTTATCCAATCCTTTTTTAAACACAGCTATACTAACTGCACTAACCACATCCTCTGGCAACAAATTCCAGAGTTTAATTGTGGTTGAGTAAAAAAGAACTTTCTCCGATTAGTTTTAAATGTGCCCCATGCTAACTTCATGGAGTGCCCCCTAGTCTTTCTACTATCCGAAAGAGTAAATAACCGATTCATATCTACCCGTTCTAGACCTCTCATGATTTTAAAATCTCTATCATATCCCCACTCAGCCGTCTCTTCTCCAAGCTGAAAAGTCCTAACCTCTTTAGTCTTTCCTCATAGGGGAGCTGTTCCATTCCCCTTATCATTTTGGTAGCCCTTCTCTGTACCTTCTCCATTGCAATTATATCTTTTTTGAGATGCGGTGACCAGAATTTTACACAGTATTCAAGGTGTGGTCTCACCATGGAGCGATACAGAGGCATTGACATTTTCCGTTTTATTCACCATTCCTTTTCTAATAATTCCCAACATTGTTTGCTTTTTTGACTGCCGCAGCACACTGAACCAACGATTTCAATGTGTTATCCACTACGACGCCTAGATCTCTTTCTTGATTTGTAGCACCTAATATGGAACCCAACATTGTGTAATTATAGCATGGGCTATTTTTCCCTATATGCATCACCTTGCATTTCATCTGCCATTTGGATGCCCAATTTTCCAGTCTCACAAGGTCTTCCTGCAATTTATCACAATCTGCTTGTGATTTAACTACTCTGAACAATTTTGTGTCATCTGCAAATTTGATTATATCACTCGTATTTCTTTCCAGATCATTTATAAATATATTGAAAAGTAAGGGTCGAGAGATGTGGGCAGCTTGGCTGGTTGAGCAGCCTCTATAGGCTAGGCCCCGCTCTGAGGCTTTTTCCCTGCTTGCTGCGTGGTAGGCTGCAATGACATTTACGTGCTTTCTTAGGCTCTCCTCTACAGGATTGTTGGTTTGGCATGTGCATCTAGTTGTGCATCCAGTTTTTGGATGCTTAGTCGGGCCTTGTATTATGTGCGTCTAAGCAGCACCTTAAGTGACCCCAAGCTTACCTGTTTGCACAAGTTACATTGTGCACCTAAATTGTTTTATGGTGCTTATTTTTGGGACGCCTAGGTTTTGGACACCTAGGCATTGGGACGCCTAGGTGTTGGATGCCTAGTGTTTTTGGACTAAAAAAAAAAAGCTAGATGTATGCCTCCAGCTGCCACTCAAGTGAACTGTCTGCCATAATGGCACCTATGCCTAAGAAGCCTAAGTGCCTTTCTCTTTGTGCTGCCTGTCATATTCTGGCATCTCAGCCAGGAGTGCCCGTTGACTTGTGCAGCGCTGTTTGGAGGCTCAGGGAGAATTGCCTTCTTGTGAATTCACTTAAGCCTGACTCTTCCGAGCCGGATATAGGCTGGATGGAGTACAGATGGCTCAGGTGGGGGCACCTGATTTAGGAACTCCCCTAACTGATTCCTCAGCAGGGGACAGTAGCTCAGTGAGTACGCCTCAAGTACCTCCTGGATTGAATGCTTCTACCTTTTTGTGGGTAGAGTTTTTCCAGGAATTACAGTCCTTTCTCCAGGCACTATCTTCAGCCCTCTCTAAAACTCCCAGAGCAGAATCACAGGTAGGAAGCTTGCTGGGACCTACTGTTAAGCACTGGAATACTGCTAGAGCAGCAGCGGGACTTCCCAGTGGAGGTCCAGATGGCACGGATGATGACGCCGATCCTGATTCCCTTGAGGATAGTGAAATTCCTCCAGGATTAGAACCGTATAGAACTATGCTACGGTTCTTTCATAAAGATGAACTGCCAGCTTTGATTTCCCAGACCTTGAAAATGCTCTGAGTTCTTGGGGCAGATGCTGTGACTGAGCCGAAGAAAAATTCCATTTTGGTTTCCTTGCATAAGGCCTCTTATTTATTTTCCTCCTCATGGATGCCATTCAAGAATCACTTGACCTTGAGTGGGGCACCCCAGAGGCTAATTTCAAAGGGAATCAGAAGGCCTGTACCCTCTGAATCCAGTGGCAAGAGAGCATTTACGTTTTCCAAAGTAGATGCACTTGTGTGTGTGCAGTCTCTAAGCGGACCACGATTCTCATGGAAGGAGGAGCGGCCTTGAAGGATGCTCATAATAGGATTGAGACTGTCCTTAAGCAAACATTTGATTCAGTGGCAATGTACTTGCTGATCATTTACTTCTCTCCCAGGAGGTCAATGACTCTGGTGTGAACTCCAGGGCAGTTATGGAGCCAGCTGCTGCTTTTTTGGCAGAAATGGGCTACGATTTGGTCCTGCTTTTCAACCAGAGGAGTGGCTTCCATAGTAGCGGCCAGATGTCAGTTATGGATGAGAAATTGGGCAGCCGATGCAACCTCCAAGGCTAACCTTACCAAATTGCCCTTTACAGACTTGCTTTTATTTGGGAGCGAGTTGGAAAAAATGGCCAGTAAGTGGGGTTAATCTCCAGTTCCTCATTTGCCAGAGGAATAGAAGTAGATAACATGCTCTTTTAATATGAAAGGTCATATTAGAGGATGGAGGCGTTTTGGTACCTATAGAGTAATGACTCTTCAGAGAATGCAGTCTTTTGGTAGGTCTGTCCTTTTGTCCCCGCCAGCCGAGAAGGGGCACAGGTTCGGGTAGTGGAACTTCCCGACTCTCCCAATGAAGGTTTGCCGACCCACCCCTGAGAACAGGAGATAAAGGGATGCCTCTCTCTCTCCTAGCAGAGGTGGATCGAGATCACATTGGATCAGTGGGTCCTGAAAGTGATACGGGATGCATATGCGCTGGAATTTCACTGTGTTCCTTGGGCCACGTTCATGGTATTTCCCTACCACTCACCACAGAAGTTGCAGGCAGTGGAAACTACATTGGCAAGGCTACTCAGTCTGAGGGCTATGGTTCCAGTGCCCAAGTCTCAAGAAAATACGGGTCGATATTCCATTTATTTCATTATGCCCAAGAAGGGCTCCTTTTGTCCCATCCTGGATCTCAAAGGTGTCAACTGTCATCTGCGGGTAACACATTTTCGCATGGAAACATTGTGCTCGGTAATATTGGCCGTGCAGTCAGGGTAATTTGTGACCTCTTTGGATCTGTCCAAGGCGTACCTTCATATTCCCATTCAACTAGAAAATCAATGCTTTCTGCGGTTCGCAGTTCTGGGATGCCTTTATCAGTTCGGGGCCCTGGCCACCACCCCAAGGACCTTTTCCAAGGTAATGGTGGTAGTGGTGGCAGAATTAAGAAAAGATGGGATTCTCATACAACTGTATTTGGATGACTGGCTGATTTGAATCAAGTTGCTGGAGGAGAGCTGCAGAGTGACCCACGAGGTGATCACAGGAACTCGGCTGGGTGGTGAACCTGGCCAAGAGCAGTCTTTAGCATGCTCAGTCATTGGAATACCTCGGGGTTCGGTTCTATATGAGGCAGGGCAAATTTTTCCTGCTGGAAGCGTGCATTCAGAAGTTGATGACACAGGTCCATCTGTTTTTGAACACTCTGCGTCCGACCATATGGTCCTACCTGCAATTAGTTGGCTTAATGGCAGTGACCCTGGAAGTGGTCCTGTGGGCATACTCTTTGGCTCTTCTTGCTGGCTCTGTGGAACCCGCAGTCTCAGGACTATTCAATTCAACTTCTCCTGCTGATTGAAGATTCCTTCCAACTGCAGTGGTGGCTGTAGGCAGATCATCTAAGGAAGGGAGTTTCACTAGCACCACTGGACTGGCTAGTACTGACAACAGATGTGAGCTTCCTTGGTTGGGGAGCTCACTGTCAGGAGCTGATGGTGCAAGGGCACTGGATACAGAGGAGTCTTTCTGGAACATCAATTGACTGGAAGCCAGGGCTGTCTGACTGGCATGTTTGCAGTTCAGTGACAATGCAACCACTGTGGCTTACATTAATCGGCAGGGAGGAACCAAGAGCCAGCAAGTGCTGCAGGAAATAGATCAGCTTATGGAATGGGCAGAAGTGCATCTCCAGATGATCTCAGCCTCACACATAGCAAGAAAAGACAATGTAAGACCAGACTTTCTCAGCAGGGAGAGTCTGGACCCTTGTCAGATGGAGGCATTCAGCTGATTCTGGATCGCTGGGGTCCCCTGTTCCTAGACCTCCTGGCGACTTCTCACAGTGTGAAAGTTCTGTGATTCTTCAAACACAGGAGAGATACGAAGTCGTTGGGGATCGATGCCCTAGTGCAGGACTGGCTGGAAGACCAGTTGCTTTATGCTTTTCCTCCATGGCCCATGTTGGGTAGATTGATCTGAAGATTCAAGTGTAACAGAGGGATGGTGCTCTTGGTTGCTCCAGATTGATCTAGGAGGCCGTGGTATGCAGAATTGAGGCGGCTCCTTGGGGGTCTCACCCTTTTGACTTATGGCTGATAGGAACTTGCTAAGTCAGGGTCTGGTTCTTCATTAAGATCAGACTGTTTTGTCTTGCAGTATATGGGCCTTGAGAGGGCTCGATTCCTGAAATGTGGATACTCAGTGGCAGTGATTTCCACTTTGCTTAGGGCTAGAAAGTTCTCCACTTCCTTGGCCCAAGTGTGAGTTTGGCAAGTGTTTGAGGCCTGGTGTGAGGCTCGAGATACTCTTCTTCCTCATTCAGCCAAGATTCTGCTCATTATGGAATTTTTGCAGGGTGGCTTGAATAAAGGTTTGCCCTTAATTCCTTAAAGGTACAAGTAGTGGCTCTTGCCTGTTTTAGGGGCCAGGTGACTGGTTCCTTGTCAGCTTATCCTGATGTGGCCTGTTTCCCGAAAGGAGTGAAACATCTTCATCCTCCCTTATGGTTTCCAGTACCCTTATGGAGTCTAAATTTGGTCTTCGATTTTTTAGCGGGTCCTACCTTTAGACCGATGTGTAACCTGTCCTTGGGGTTACTGACCTTGAAAACAGTGTTTCTTGTGGCAATTTGTTCTGTGTGGAGGGTTTCCAAGCTTCAGACCTTGTCTTGCCAAGAGCCTTTCCTCTGGGTGACTCCAGGGGTGATACAGCTGCTTATTGTATCTCCCTTCTGTCTCTGGATAGAGAGATGTAGGGGAGTATCATCTGTTGCGACCCTTGGATGCCAAGAGACATATCATCCAATATCTGGAGGTTACTGAGCTTTTTCGGAAAACACATGACCTGTTTGTTCTTCACGGTGGTACTAAACAAGGAGAATTGGCCTCGTGGGCTACGATAGCCTGTTGGATTGAGGAGGTAGTCACGGCAGCATACGTTGATGCTGGCAAGCGGTTACCTAGTCAGGTTAGGGCTCATTCCACTAGGGTTGAGGGCGGAAGGTAGATTGCTATCTTCCGTTGACATTTGCCCAGCAGCGACGTAGTCCTCCTTACACACCTCTTCCAAGTTTTATCGCCTGAATATGCAGGCCCGGAAGGACGTAGCCTTTGCATGTGCGATTTTGACAAGACCGCAGGCAGCCTCCTGTCCTATTCTGGATTCATTTGACTGGATGAAATTTCTATTTACCTGATAATTTCCTTTTCTTTAGGAGAGTCAGATGAATCCAGCTTCCCTCCCTTGGCTGCCAAATGATTGTAAAATGGTATTACAGGTTTTACTGGTAAGTGTTAGTCCAGTCCCTAGATTAATGTTCCTACATTCTTATCTGAGCTCAGTGTTGCCTGTTGGCCGAGTATTTAAAATGGTTATCTGTTATTAATCAAGTTTTTGCTAGTGTGTCCACAGTTGCTTCTGAAGAGAATACTGGCAGGCAGATCTCACTGCAGAGGTATATACGATGACGTCAGTTTGCTCCATCTCCATCTGCTGGTGAGGTGCATAAGCCACTTGTTCTGGATTCATCTGACTTTCCTAAGAAAAGGAAATTATCAGGTAAGTAGTGGGGAGGTGGGGGAGTGACTCGGGGAGCGAGGGCGCTGCCTGATTGGCCGGTGCTGGGCAAAGGGGGCTTGCTTTGGCAAGCACTGGCTAATCGGGCGGCGCACCCTCCCTCCCCGACGCCACTGCGTCACTCGCCCACCCACTCCCGACGCTGTTAATTTTGATTACCGGCGCATACGACGCACTTCATATTTTCCCCCTATTTTGAAGGGAAAAAAGTGCGTCCTATACGGTATATGTACAAGACTTTAACAATGAATACACGCAATGTGAGAGAACTTTGTATGCTTGAACTGTCATAAAAGGACTCCAGTTGTTCAGGGCCTCCAGTCATTGCTCCCCCCTCGCCTCACTTTATCTTGCGCCTACTCAGCACACATTTAGGATTTAGTGAGAATGATGACAAATGAAGTGTGGAATGACTTGGGTCTCCTATGTATCTTATTACTATTACAAAGTGTATCTTATGTTTTCATATTTTTTGATTGCCATTTGGAATGAAGGAAGAGGGTTCTGTCTATTGTTATGAGGCTAAGTAGTCCTATGAATTCATCGGACTAACTGAACTGTCGGGATTGTGGAAGTCATTTTATGTAGCCTAGTTATCCATGCTTAAATGATTTAATTAATATTTAAATTTACCGACTTGTCTGGTTGTAGATTTCAAATGTAATAGCTCATTAAATGTGTTGCAGGTGACACATTTTGTTGAAATGTCACCAACAACTTGTTTGCTAAAGTTTTTCTACCTTTTTGAAGTGGACTAACATGATGATTACATTGCTTGAGTCAATAAAAAGAATGACTTAGCACTGTAGTAGGGCCTTGGCCTCTTCAAAGATCAGATTAGGGGCATCTGCTTTTTCCTATTGATCTTGTTTTATTAGGCTACCTTCTGGTGTACTGAAATCTGATATTGATGAATACAGGATCCGTATGCTGTGAGACTGTGTAGAGCAGGGCTTTCCAAACTTTTCATGTTGGTGACACACTTTTTAGACAAACATAATTTCACGACACAGTAATTATCAACTAGCAAACCAGAGGTTAAAGGTTAAATGAACAAAACGTATTTCGACAATTTATGTATGTTTCCTTAAATATATACATACATTTTTGTGGATTACTTAATGTTACACCCACACTGACCTCCCCCAGGCAGCTCCCATTCATTCTCACACCGTTCCCTCCCCATCCCTCAGGCATGCACACATTCATTCTCACATGCACATACACCACACACAGGCAGGCACCTATTCTCACCAGACAGACCCCAGGAAGACACCCATTCGTTCTCATATACAGATACAGCCTCAGGCAGGCACCCATACATTCACACACATACAACCCCAGGCAGACTCCCATTCATACACATGCACACACTGAAGGCAGACCCCCCCCTCTCTTTCTTTTGCCAGCAACCTCAGAGCCTCTCTCATTCCTCTGCTACTGCTGTCACTGCTGCCATGTGGATATTTGGGGAGATGCTGATTGCTGCTACTGGCACTGAAGCCCGTTCTGCTGCCTCCTCTGTGCAGGCCCACAATGTTAAATATTTGCAGGTTTCCACTTCCTCCATGCTGATCTCGTACATTGCGAGATCGGCATAGAGAAAGTGCTAATCTTGCATATTCCCAAAGATAACATCTGCCAATCACTAAAAAGTAATTTTTTTTTTTACCTTTGCTGTCTGATCTTAGTTTTCTAATCAGTTGGTCACAGGCTTTTTTTCCACCTTCCCTTTCTTGTTTTTTTGCCAATTTCTTTTTCAGGGTCTTTTTTTTTCTATTTTTCTCTCCATCTGTCTTCTTCCCTTACACACACAATCAGGTTCTCATTCTCACAGCAGCCCTACTAGCGAGTTTCCTCCTCTTCTCTGGCCACCGTGACGTGGGATATGCGGCGGCCCATTAACGCTGCTCTTCTTCTGTACGTGGCAGATGCTCCTCCTCCTTCCTGCCCACGCGGCTCCAGCAACGTTTTTCTTCTGGGGCTGCGCAGGCAGGAAGGAGGAGGAGGAGTGAAGGTGACCCTTTTCTTCGGGCCGTGGTGGGGTAAGTTCCACCACGGCCCCGCCAATCTTCCTGCTGTAGTTCCCTGCTTCCACCGGCCCTGCTGCTATGTGGAGCAGGCGACACACCTTCACACTGCAGGCGACTCACGTGTCGCAACACACAGTTTGGAAAGCTCTGGTGTAGAGTGTAACCTTAGATGTGTTTAGCACAGATCAAATAATATGCACAAATATTTCTGATAACAAACAGCTACAAATAAGCCACATGCATGGGCCACATGAGTCCATCTTGTGCGAGCTCTAGTGGATTCTTTCAGAACTTATGAGGAAAAGCTTCTGGGCATGTGCAGGTGTTTCCTGTGTACTACTGGACCTGCTACTCCTCAGGTTTGGGTTTTTTTTTCTTATACATTACCTGAGGAGGGCATACCACTTTAGGCCTACCAGTTTTTTATTTTTTTGTTAACCAGAGCCAGCTTGATGCATGAGTTGCACCTTAAGTTCTGCTGCCTTCGTTTGGTGTAATGGCCAATTGGTATGTGTTTTTCCTGTCACTTATCCCTTTAAGAATTTCTTCAGTTATTTATTTTATGCTAATTATGTTTAGCATTTTGTTTGAAAAACAAGCCAGTGGTTTTAAGCAGTGCCTGAAGTGTTTGCAGAAGATGTACTTAAGAGATGATCACATTGACTGCCAGAAGTATCTGGGCAAAGGCCATCAGGCTTCTGTATGAAGATGAGAGCAATTTGGGCCTGAAAGGAGAGGTTCTGGGTTTATCCATCTGGAAAGGGTAAACTCAACTAGAGGCTGGCCTTGAAGCCCAAAAGGACTCTAGGATTAGATTATGGTTGCGCTGGTTGCCAGACTTTGTCAAAACAGTCCTTAGTCTGAAGATTGGTCCTGGAGCGTGGACAAAGGCCACTCCTTTCACTTAAGTCATTGACACAAGGGCTTAAAGACTTGACTTTTGAATTGAAGTGGGTGAGCAAAGTCTTGACCAGAAACTGTAATGTCTTTGTGCACAGTTCTGATAGTTTGAATATGGTGGAGGTGCCCCATCCTCTCAAGTTGCCATGCCTTGTAGACCATATAACCTCATATCAAGGCAGGACTATCCACTAGGCTTCATGCAGTATCTCCACAGGGCCTTTGCGGACATTCAGCTAACCCACAAGACTTTTATTGATTATAGTCACTTGAGATGTTGATAAGGTAACATGCATTTAGTAGCTTAATGCCTATGGGTGTGTTGAGCAACCCAGTTCTAGTGACATGGCCAAGGGCACCAGTCATGGTGTCATCATCAATGCTGATTCAGCTCTTTGTGCCTATTGTGGCCAAGAGCATGTCAAGAGAGGAGTGCACAAAAAGTGCCATCTTGATTTCTTAACCTTAAGGCAAGGATTTCAAGTTTACCATTAAACTTGTACCATTAAGAACATAAGAATGTGCTTATACTGGGTCAGACCAAGGGTCCAACAAGCCCAGAATCCTGTTTCCAACAGTGGCCAATCCAGGCCATAAGTACTTGGCAAGTACCCAAAAACTAAATCTATTCCATGCAGTGGCTATTTTATAAGTCAACTTAATTAATAGCAGGTAATGGACTTCTCCTCCAAGAACTTATCCAATCCTTTTTTAAACACAGCTATACTAACTGCACTAACCACATCCTCTGGCAATAAATTCCAGAGTTTAATTGTGCGTTGAGTGAAAAAGAACTTTCTCCGATTAGTTTTAAATGTGCCACATGCTAACTTCATGGAGTGCCCCCTAGTCTTTCTATTATCCGAAAGAGTAAATAACTAATTCACATTAACCCCTTCTAGACCTCTCATGATTTTAAACACCTCTATCATATCCCCCCTCAGCCATCTCTTCTTTGAGCTGAAAAGTCCTAACCTCTTTAGTCTTTCCTCATAGGGGAGCTGTTGCATTTCCTTGTAATACCCCTGTAATACCCAGGCTAGGCCATCTTTTGATTCTTCAGAACATTCAGGACCTAGAATCGGAAGTCCATGGGCTCTGATCAGAGGCCCCAGTTTCCTGTGGCAGATTTTTCAAGATTTTGTGACAATTATGTGGCAGACTTATATAAAATTACATATCTTTGACTGTGCAGAAAAGTCTTTATTATTTTGGCGTGCAAGCACCTTTTTAATATTTTCTTCAGAAAATCCTTGCCTTTCCCGGTATATGAGCTCATGTATGCTGAAAATGCCTTCAGTGTCAGCAGTTTGTCATGCTGTTAATTGCACAGAAAGCTATGTGCACATATGTTGGGCACATGGTAAGTGATACAAAAAGTTGTATCACTTACCATGAGTGGCATTACTGCTGACAAGTTTGAAACTTGTCAGCAGTAATGCCACTCCTCAAGGCTTCTGTGCTTTGAAATTAATGTCCTCTGCCAGCTGTGAGATATCAGCAGTCGCAAACTTCCTAAATGCATCTAGTTCTTTGTAAACTGTGTCTGGCCACATATGCAGATGCATGCACATTTGTCTAAAGCTGAAATTCTGTTATAAAGACATCACTCTATCCAGGAGTTTGAATGTTGTTTGATAAGGATTTAAGTGATGTTTGAAGGATCAAACATTCTGACTGCTTTCTCTGTTCACTCCAGCTTCATCTCTTCCCCACCCCACCTTTTCATTTCAGGACAGGAGGAAGGGGCTGGGGCGAACAACAGAAGGTTCTCTCAAGGTGTTTGTGAGCAGAGAGAGAACTGAAACTGAAGGCAGGAAGGCTCCCTGTACCTTCGTTCAAAGAATTGAATTAAGTATTAAAGCTTTCCGGAATGTTGATTCTCCGAGGCCAAGCAGGATGGTAGTCCTCACACATGAGTGACATCAGATGGAGCCCCGAAGCGGAAAATTTGTCAAAGTTTCTAGAACTTTGACTAGGCACACTGAACTTGCCCAGCATGCCCTATACCATGCGTCCACGTGGGGTCCCTCTCCAGTTCCTTCTTTTCCTCAGAGCTGTAAGCCTCATGGTCTGAATGAGCTCACTTCGGCTGTTTTTGGCCTAGCGGAAAACGTTTCTTTTCATCATGTTTTTTTTCGCAGTTATTGGTAACATGTCTGTCACTGGGTCCCTCTCTGTGTCCCAGTCAGGGATGTTGGCAATTCTGGTAAGTTTCCTTTCGTGGTTCATTACCCTCCTGGCAGCAGTGCCTCTGTGCCTGCCGGCTATTGATGGCCGCCACCATAGTTTCATGTCTGTGGTCCCATTTTCTTTTGTTTTGTCATGGCCACATTAAATTTTTGTCAATGCCCACGGTGCCTGAGGACCATGTGCTTCACGGATCCACATGAGATATGTCCTCTGCCTGGGGACATCACATAACGTCGGCTCAGTGTGCTGCAGGAGTCAAAAAAGCAAACAGAATGTTAGGAATTATTAGGAAGGGAATGGTTAATAGAATGGAAAATGTCATAATGCCTCTATATCGCTCCATGGTGAGACCGCACCTTGAATACTGTGTACAATTCTTGTCACTGCATCTCAAAAAAGATATAGTTGCGATGGAGAAGGTACAGAGAAGGGCAACCAAAATGATAAAGGGGATGGAACAGCTCCCCTATGAGGAAAGGCTGAAGAGGTTAGGGCTGTTCAGCTTGGAGAAGAGATGGCTGAGGGGGGATATGATAGAGGTCTTTAAGATCATGAGAGGTCTTGAACGAGTAGATGTGACTGTTATTTACACTTTCGAATAATAGGACTAGGGGGCATTCCATGAAGCTAGCAAGTAGACCATTTAAGACTAATCGGAGAAAATTCTTTTTCACGCAACGCACAATAAAATTCTGGAATTTGTTGTCAGAGGATGTGGTTAGTGCAGTTAGTGTAGCTGGGTTCAAAAAAAGGATTGGATAAGTTCTTGGAGGAGAAGTCCATTAATGGCTATTAATCAAGTTTACTTAGGGAATAGCCACTGCTATTAATTGCATCAGTAGCATGGGATCTTCTTAGTGTTTGGGTAATTGCCAGGTTCTTGTGGCCTGGTTTGACCTCTGTTCCAGACAGGATACTGGGTTTGATGGACCTTTGGTCTGACCCAGCAAGACAATTTCTTATGTTCTTATGTTGTTGCTTGTGCACCCAAATGACCCCGAAGGGATGTCTGCTTCGACTTGACAAAATGAATCATTTCTTTGGGTCGAGGAAGTCAGAGCCATCAGCATTGACATCTGTGGACCTAGGAGCCACACCGATGGACACTGTGCCATCGACACTGGCGGGGACCGTCCGTGCTGTCGGCGGATAGGGGTGCAGGAGAAGACTATAGTCTATCTCCAGGCAGAGGATGCAAGGTTCATTGGCCTCAGCACCAGGGAAAGACTAGGCCAAGTATCAAGACTAAGAAACATCTGCACCTGTCCCCATCGATGCACGGTGCTGGGCACAGGAATGCACGGTCATGCTGTGATGCCCCCGAAGCAACCCTGTGGTGAGGAGGGCCAATCCTCTATTGGTGCTGCCTTGCAGGTCTGAAGAAGATCTGGCTAACCCTCCTTCCTCCCAGTCTGTGTTTGCATTGGCAATGTTTGAGGAGGAGCTGGAGTATCAAGTCCAGCTGGCGTTGGCTCAGGTATGGCAGGGCATCATGCCTGTGGCAGCTGCCAGTCATCCTACCACTGCTGTAGAAGCTCAACATGCTCATTGGTGCATTACCGCCCCAGCTGGTGCCGGATCCTGGTATGGCAATGGTGACCAGCGGGGTACAGAGGCCTCCCCCTACCAGTATGGTGGTTGTTGCCAGTTCCTCTGAGGAGGAAGCTCCACTGAGACAAGTGGAGACACAGAGGCCTATAGTCCCCTGTCCAGTTTTACTGGTGCTTGCATCTGTGGACGAAGTCCGAACACCTAGGGCCCCATACCCTGTAGCATACAGTGAGGATGAGGGCCCCTATGACCCCTGGGGGGGATGATCCTTTGGAGTCCTCCGAGGGCTGTGATGGTCTCCCATCAGACCCTTCTTCTCCAGATGAGTGAAGGAAGTTCTTACCTGAGGACTTGAGCTTCGCAGGGTTTGTGAGGGTGATGATGGAGGTCATCCGGTTTCAGCTTTTAATGGAGGACGATGCCAGGCACAAAATGCTTGAGATCTTCCAATTTGTGGAGTCTTCTAAGGATATTGTGGCGGTCCCAGTACACAAGACCCTTACGGAGTTGCTGCTGAGGATATGGGAACACTTTCTCACAGAGCCTCCCGTTAATAAGAAGATAGACTGGGTTTACCTCATTCAGAAGGCTGTGGATTCAATAAGCATCAGCTATAATCACCAGTTGATGGTGGTCAGATTTGCCCTTGAGGGCTGGGCGCTTGCATTCATTCCTTGGTGCTCCCTGGGAAGGACCATAGAGTGGATGCTATTGGGAAATAAGGAATTTCAAGGTGACATGCTTATTGCCTGCATTGCTGCCTACCAGCTCTAGATGAGCTAGTACTCGCGGAACATCTGAAGCAGGTGTGGGAGGTACCCGAGCAGGTTCCTCAGCAGCAGCAGCAGGACACCTTCATGTCACTGGTACATAAGAGCATAGAGGGTGGAAAACATGAAGTCAGTGTGACCTACGATGTTTTTGAGATGACATTGAGATTCTCTGCAGTGGGAATCTGTGCCCACAGAATGGCATGGCTGCGGGCCTCAAATCTCCGACCAGAGATATAGGAATGACTTGCTGACATGCCATGTACTGGAGAGAATCTCTTTGGAGATAGTCAGGGATGCTGTGGCCCAACTTCAGGCCCACCATGAAATCCTCCTACAACTCTCTGCCAGTACTCCGGACCCAACCTCATCCAAGAGGCTGGCGAGACAGGGGCAAGGAAGTCTTTCTTTTGCCAAAGGAAGAACTATCCTCCGCCTCCTCAATCCCGTCCAAACCATCAGGGCTTCCATGGCCATCCCAGGCAGCAGAGAGCCTCCAATCCCCACCTGGCTCCTCAGTCAGCTCCAGGGAGGGGGTTTAGTCTGGGCTGCAGGGAGCGTAAGCTAGTTGCCTGTATCCAGGATGAGGGATCCTCCAGTTGCAGTTCTTTGCGAACCACTGGCTGAGTATAACCTCTGACCAGTGGGTTCTGTCCATTGTTCACCAAGGGTAACAATTGAATCTATTGTGTCCCACCAAATTGCCCTCCGTACCCATATTGGGGGCCAGTAGTGTATCGGGAGGTACTACTAGTGGAGCTCTCCTCCCTCTTAACAGCCAGAGCGGTCGAGCCCGTACCTCCAGGCAAAGAGGGTGGGAATTCTACTCCAGGTACTTCCTGATTCCGTCCCATCCTAGACCTAAGGGTATTGAACTCGTTTCTAAAAATAAATAAAAGTTCGTTTTCTCTGGGTACCCTGATCCCCTTTTTGCAAAAAGGGGACTGGCTATTCTCCCTGAACATAAAGGATGTATACACTCATATTGAGATCTTCCCCAGCAATAGGAAGTATCTCCGATTTGTGGTGGGAGAACAGCATTTTCAGTATAAGGTCTTGCCTTTTGGGCTCTAGTCTGCCCCACAGGTCTTCACAAAATGCCTGGCTGTAGTGGTGGTGCACCTCTGCACGTTGGAAGTGCATGTTTTCCCATATCTGGACGACTGACTTGTCAATAGCACGTCTCAGGCAGGGGTTGTCAGGTCCATGCACTTGATTAATTGGGTTTTGGAGTCAATAGGGTTCGTTCTCAACTACCCAAATTCCCATCTCAGCCTGTCATCTCAATTGGACTTCATAGGAGCCTTGCTAGACACGGCTCAGGCCCAGACCTTTCTGCCTTGCCAGAGGGCCATCATCTTGGCAACCATTGTGGCAGAAATTCAATAGAGCCAGCAGGTGCCAGCCTGGCATATGTTGAGACTGTTGGGCCATATGGCCGCAACTATCCATGTCACTCCCTTGGCAGGTTTACACATGTGCAGAGCCCAGTGGACCCTGAGGTCACAGTGGCTCCAGGCCACGCAGTGCTTCCAGGATTGCATCTAAGTCACCCGTCTCTCCAGGACTCATTGTCGTAGTGGTGGGTACTTTCCAATCTGGAATAGGGGGATCTCTTTTCAGAGTCTCCCTACTCAAATTGCACTAACCACAGATGCATCTACCCTAGGGTGGGGAGCTCATGTAGATGGGCTTGGTACCCAGGGTCTCTGGTCCACTCAGGAACACTTTTGTCAAATCAATTTCCTGGAGTTAATGCGATCGGGAATACACTATGGGCTTTCAGAGATTGGCTGTCCAACAAAGTTGCCCTGTACCAGACTGACAACCAGGTAGCCATGTGGTATGTTAACAAGCAGGGAGGCATGAGATCGTACCTCCTGTGTCAGGAAGTGGTCCAGATCTGGTCGTGGGCCCTGTCCCATGGGATGGTGTTCAAGGCCATGTACCTGGCTGGGATGGAGAATGTGGTAGCAGACAGGGTAAATCGAGCCTTCAGACCCTATGAGTAGTCCCTGACCTGGGGGCTAGTGAATCGGATGTTCCGCCTCTTGGGGAGTGGGGACGTAGATCTGTTTGCTTCCCTCTGCAATAGGAAGGTGTCTCGGTTCTGCTACCTGTAGAGGTCAGACGGCAAACCAGCCTTGGACGCCCTTGCTGTCATTGGGACAAGGGTCTTCTGTACGCATACCCTCCAATTCCCTTAATGGTAAAGACTCTACTGAAGCTTTGTGAGGACAGAGGGACGTTCCTATGGGAGTTGTCTATTTGGAGATGGATCAGTTCGGGGAACCTCACTGGATCTCATCATGCAAAACCAAGGCAGGCCATGGCATCCCAACCTCCAGGCCCTGTTGCAAACAGCCTGGATGTCAAGAGGTTTATTCTTCAGCCGCTTGATCTTTCAGAGGATGTATCTTGGGTTTGGGTGGCTTCTAAAAAGCCTTCCACTAGAAAGTCCTATGGACTGAAGTGGAGGAGGTTTTCCTTGTGGTGTGAGCAGAAGGCCCTAGATCTGTTCTCCTGCCCCACACAAAAACTGCTTGACTATCTTCTACACCTATCGGAAGCTGGTTTAAAAACCAACTCTGACACAGTTCATCTTGGTGCAATTGGCGCATACCACCAAGGTGTAGATGGTACACCCATCACTGTACAGCCTATATTTATACTTTTTGTGCAGCGCCGGCTTCAATTGAAGCCTCCCCTAACGCCTCCTGCTGTGTCTTGGAACCTCAATGTGGTAGCTCAGCTGATGAAAGTTCCTTTTGAGCCTTTGTGCATCTGTGTCCTGAGGAACCTGACCTGGAAGGTCATATTTGTAGTGGCGGTCACTTCAGCATGCAGGATCAGCGAGCTCCAGGCCTTTGTGTCTTATCCACCTTATACTAAGTTTTATCATGACAGGGTGGTCTTGTGTACGCACTCTAAGTTCCTGTCTAAGGTGGTGATGGATTTCCATCTTAACCAGTGAATCATCCTGCCAACATTCTTTCCCAGGTCCCATTCGCATCAAAGCGAATGAGCACTGAACAGTTTGGATTGCAAGCGAGCCTCATGCATCACCTAGATAGGATTTCAGACAGTGCTGGGGAGGAGCCAGCTGTCGTGGTACATGTGGACAGCAACGACATAGGAAAATGTGGGAGGGAGGTTCTGGAAGCCAAATTTAGACTCTTAGGTAGAAAGCTGAAATCCAGAACCTCCAGGGTAGCATTCTCTAGAATGCTTTCTGTTCCACACACAGGTCCACAGAGGCAGATAGAGCTCCGGAATCTCAATGCGTGGAGATGAGGTGCAAGGGAGAGGGATTCAGTTTTGTAAGGAACTGGGAACCTTTTGGGGAAGGTGGTGTAACATCAGGACATGCTAGAGAGAGAAAGTTCCTGGATGGAATAAATTACAGTTTTATGGAGCAAATTTAGATCTAATTCTCAATGGAGCACAGGATTTGGTGAGAGAGGTAATGGTGGGGGAGCCGCTTGGAAATAGTGATCATAATATGATCAAATTCGAATTGACTGAAAGGGGAGGGGGGACAGTAAGTAAATCCACAACTCTAGCACTAAACTTTCAAAAGGGAAACTTTGATAAAATGAGAAAAATAGAAAAAAACTGAAAGGATCAGCTACAAAGGTAAAAAGTGTGCAAGAGGCACCGTCCATATGTATTCCACACATTAAGAAACGTGGAAGGAAGGCAAAATGATTACTGGCATGGTTAAAAGGTGAGGTGAAAGAGGCTATTTTAGTCAAAAGATCTTCATTCAAAAATTGGAAGAAGGATCCAACAGAAGAAAATAGGATAAAGCATAAGCATTGGCAAGTTAAATGTAAGCCATTGATAAGACAGGCTAAGAGAGAATTTGAAAAGAAGTTGACCATAGAGGCAAAAACTCACAGTAAAAACTTTTAAAAATATATCTGAAGCAGAAAGCCTGTGAGGGAATCAGTTGGACCGTTAGATGATCGAGGAGTTAAAGGGGCACTTAGTAAACACGAAGCAAAGAAATAGTTTAATCTTTCCGCAATGGCCTTATCTCCTCTGAAGAGGATGTTGGGGAGATACCCGTTGTAGAGAAGGTTTTCATGGGTAATGATTCAGATGAACTGAACCAAATCACGGTGAACCTAGAAGATGTGGTAGGCCTGATTGACAAACTGAAGAGTAGTAAATCACCTGGACTGGATGGTATACACCCCAGAGTTCTGAAGGAACTAAAAAATGAAATTTCAAATCTATTAGTTAAAATTTGTAACTTGTCATTAAAATCAACAATTGTACCTGAAGACTGGAGGGTTGCTAATGGCACCCCAATATTTAAAAAGGGCTCCAGGGGCGATACAAGAAACTAAAGACCAGTTAGCCTGACTTCATGCCAGGAAAAATAGTGGAAAGTGTTCTAAAGATAAAAATCACAGAACACATAGAAAGACATGGTTTAATAGAACAAAGTCAGCATGGCTTTAGGCAAGGCAAGTCTTGCCTCACAAATCTGCTTCACTTTTTTGAAGGGGTTAATAAACATGTAGAGAAAGGTGAACCAGTAGATGTAGTGTATTTGGATTTTCAGAAGGCATTTGAATAGTTATAATATAGAATACCAATCAGTTACTTTATTTAATCCATATGATGAATTGTATTCAGGCAAAAAATCAATTTTTCCTCCCTTATATTTAACAGGTGTTTAGGATCCTCCCCCCCCCCCCCCAGTTGAATACAGTGTTGGACTATAGGTGCCTGTAATTTAGAGGTTTGAATACAACGGTGATGTTCTATTAATAGTTTTCTAATGGGTTGTGAAGTGTGTCCCACAAAGTTTTGAACAAGGACACTGAATCACATAGATTACACAGACTGGACCACCTCCAATGTTATCATCGGTTTTATGCTGAGTTCCGATATTATCATGCCAAACAAGACCAGTTATAGCTTGATCACACATCGAACAATTCCGACATGTCCAGTGTCCTGCTGGTAATAGCAATGTCCTGCTGGTAATCCAGTAGATTGAGGCAGATATGAATGTACCAAAAAATCCCAAATGTTCTTCCCTCTAGTATATGCTATTAGTGGTGGAGAGAGAAAAATTGGATATATCTGAAAGACTGGCTAGTAACGAAAAATAAGCTCCACCATGGCAGCAGATTTAGAAGATTAACGAAGAGTGCATACTATAGATACTATTTGTTCTTAATTATTGTTTAATAGTAATCATTGTCTTTCTGCATTTCTCGCTCTTTTATAAGCACGCTTGATGTGAGAATAGGAATAACCACGCTGTAAATATTTCCTAAATATATCAGCTTGTCAAAGAAATTCTGTCTTATCAGAACATAAACGGCGTAGGCAAAGAAACTGCCTGACAGGTAGGTTGGATTTCAATCGGAATGGATGAAAACTGTCAGTGCAAAAGGGTATTCTTATCAGTGGGTTTTGTGTATATGGTAGTCTGAAAAATGTCTTCGTGTTTAGAAATAATGTCCAAAAAGTGTATTATCTGAAAATGTCATGGTAAACTGTAAATTTGCATCTAAGGTGTTAATCCACTTTCAAAACCCAATAAGACTGCTTTCGTCAGAACGCCATAAGAAAAAAAAATATCGTCTATGTATTTCACCCAAAAGGGGAATATACTGGAAAATTGTCACAGTGTATAACAATCTTTCTTCAAAAGAGGACATATACAAATTAGCTAAATCAGGAGCTATTGTAGCTCCCATAGTGGTGCCGTGAGTCTGTTTGTAAAAAAAAAACCCACCGTCAAAAACAATATAGTTCTCTCGGAAGACCAGTGATGCTAAAGACATCAGGAAATCTGTAGGTACTCGACGGGGTGGACTCTAGATTCCAAACACTGTTGAATGACAAGAAGGGCCTGGTCCTGTGGAATACTAGTATATAAAGCCTTGATGTCTAATGTGACTAGAAATTTACCTTGGAAGCCTGAAAGTTTGTCTAAAATTCTTAATATGTTTAGTATCTTTTCTATACGATTTAGCCAAGGATACAAATGGTTGTAAGAATTTATCCACAAAGATTGATAACGGCTCTAGGACAGATCCAATCGCGGTTACTATAGGGCTCCCTGGAGGGCAATTTACATTCTTGTGAATTTTAGGCACCATGTAAATAGGGCTTTAGGAAAATTCCAGTGTTTAAAAAAAAAAGCTTTCTTCATTATCAGGAACCTTTTGTTTGATTCTTATCTTCAACCACCTCTGTAATAGTATTTTTCAAAGAAACCACTGGATCCCCATCCAGTATTTGGTAGTTTGTACGATCAGTCAATTGGGATGAGACTTCTTGCAAATATTGATGTTTATTCTGGATAACTATCACCCCATCTTTATCAGCTTGCTTAATAATAACTGAAGACTCGCTGGTAAAAGCATAGTGCTGAATGATCTGCTTTAGTCAAATTAAAAATAAGTTTTGGATTGAGTGGATTCTGTATTGGTCAGATCACATAAAACTAATTCCATATACGATTTAATGTGGGGATCAATAGATCCCGGAGGCATCCACAATGACTTAGGACATACCAAAGATGTATCAATAGCAGGCGGATATGTTGCAAAATATGTTATCTGTAATTTCCTGAAAAAGTGAATCAAGTCTAAATGACACTGAAAAGGATCATAGTGTTGAAATACCATGAAAGAGAGGCCTTTTTGTAAGACACTTACTTGACTGGACATGAGGCTCAAAACTGATTAACTATAATGGATTCCAAGCTGACTGTGAGCGTGTTTGCGGTCGCCCCTCGAGATAGGCCATGTATTCCCTCTGGATCGGAAGGCTCATCCTTTATTATTTCTTCTTCGTCTTCTTCCTCCCCCTCTGAAACAGCTAACTTATCTGGCTAAAGTCAGCTGGAGAAATTGTCCTGTACACTTGGAATATCCCTGAACAAAATCATCTGTCTACCTTCAGCTGGATAACTTTAAAGCCTAACTGGCTAGCTTTGAATATTGCTGATTAGGTTTAAAGTTATCCAGCCGCAGGTGGCCAGACAACCCAAGGCTCAACCAGTCACACCCAAAGGAACTTTATACGCTTTGGGGTGCACTAATATGATGGTCCGATCCAAGGTTATGTCTCAGTACAGATTGCCATCCAGGTGCTGCAGTCTCTAGGATTTGTCAACATTGTAAAATTGCCATCTCATCTGAAGCTCATAGGAGTTCTGTTAGACTTGATTTTGGGTAAAGCCTGTCTCCCAGAAGAAGTGCTCAGGACATTATGACCTGGTCAGTGGAGAATTTAGAGTGAGCAGTAGGGATGTTAATCGTGTGCCCGACCATCTTAACGATTGAAATCGTCTTGCAGGAGAAGAAAATCGTGTTTGGCACGATTTTTTAGTTAAAAAATTGTTTTTTCCGATTAGTGCGCGCTAACAGAAAATGATACAATTTGATACTTTTCAGGTCAGTTTAGGAATGAATATGTATTCCTATTGGCTGCCCTCTTATTTATTCATGTTATCAAGGTTCCCACTGACAATATATGGGGGATGGGAAATGGAAACAGTTGGTAGCTTGAAAAAAAAAGTAATGTGATCAGTCAATGTGACTAGAACTTATGCCCTATCCCTGATACCGGGAGTGTTGTGATCTTCCTGCACGCAGTGCCCTAACTCTGATACCAGGGGTGTTGTGATCTTCCTGCACACAGTGCCCTATCCCTGATACCAGGGGTGTTGTAATCTTCCTGCACACACTAGTGCCCTAATCTTGATACCGGGAGTGTTGTGATCTTCCTGCATACACTAGTGCCCTAACCCTGATACCGGGAGTGTTGTGATCTTCCTGCACACACTAGTGCCCTAACCCTGATACCGGGAGTGTTGTGATCTTCCTGCATGCAGTGCCCTATCCCTGATACCGGGAGTGTTGTGATCTTCCTGCATGCAGTGCCCTAACCCTGATACCGGGAGTGTTGTGATCTTCCTGCATGCAGTGCCCTAACCCTGATACCGGGAGTGTTGTGATCTTCCTGCACGCAGTGCCGTATCCCTGATACCGGGAGTGTTGTGATCTTCCTGCACACACTAGTGCCCTAACCCTGATACCGGGAGTGTTGTGATCTTCCTGCATGCAGTGCCCTAACCCTGATACCGGGAGTGTTGTGATCTTCCTGCACACAGTGCCCTAACCCTGATACTGGGAGTGTTGTGATCTTCCTGCATGCAGTGCCGTATCCCTGCTCAGTGCAGGAAGATCACAACACTCCCGGTATCAGGGTTAGGGCATTGTGTGCAGGAAGATCACAGCACTCCCGGTATCAGGGTTAGGGAACTGTGTGCAGGAAGATCACAACACTCCCGGTATCAGGGATAGGCACAAGTTCTAGTCACATTGACTGATCACATTACTTTTTTTATCAAGCTACCAACCGTTTCCATTTCCCATCCCCCCAACCATCACCTCAGTGGAAACCTTGGTAACATCAATAAATAAGAGGGCAGCCAGCCAATAGGAATACATATTCATTCCTAACTGACCTGAAAAGTGTCAATCATTTTCTGTTAGTGCGCACTAACTCCCGGTTAGTGCGCACTAACTCCCGGTTAGTGCGCACTAACTCCCGGTTAGTGCGCACTAATTCGATTAACGATTTTTTAATGATAAATCGTTAGAATTCCTATTGTATCATGTTCTTTAACGATTTAAGACTATTTTAAAATTATCGGATGATAATTTTAATCGTTGAAAAACGATTCACATCCCTAGTGAGCAGACATAAGCTAAATACATTTTGAGAATTCTGGATTTCATTGCCACAGCTGTTCTTGTTACACCCCTGATGTATCTTCACATGTGCCAAGCCCAGTGGAATTTTGTCTCTCACTACAGGACTGCATTATAGTCACAGAAGAGCTCAGTTAATCTTGGCAGCTTTCAAATTCAAATTTGACCAAGTGATTTCCCTTCCAAATTCCTCTTGAGATTTAAGACAATCACGTAGCCCAACTGTTGGCTCACTGTACTTCTGTTTTCAGGAAAAATCGGTTATAGGTAAACAATATGCTTTTCCCATTAGCTGGATGAGTACTGTGCAAATATTCCTTACTATTAAATCAAACAAGCATAAATCTTCAGTCATTCACAAAGTATATAGTATAGTGGATGGAAATCCAGAATTTGCCAGGAAGTTGATTTGCCATATTTTGCTTGCTGAGCTTCTGAGTTATTTTTTATCTTGCATACTGTTTGAAGCTGAGCTGTCAGACTATCAATATGGAACAAGCTGTTGCCTATCTATTTTATTTTATTTATAAATTTTTATATACCGACATTCGTATACACATTACATCGGTTTACATTGAAACAATGGAATGGTGAAAAGGAAGTTACATAATATTTGTTTAAAGTGAACAGTTTTTAAAATGAACGAGGGAAACTATGCATAAGAGATACAGATCAAATTATAGAGTTTGGAGATAGGAATCTGGAACAGTGGATTTTAACCAAGAGATGGGGGTAGTTGACAGGCAGTAATAGGGGTAAGGGTTAACAAGGAAAAACTTATATCATGGCTGTTGGGGGTGGGGGTGTATAGGTTTCTGGGGAAGATCTGGCGTGGGTGGGCACTATGGGAAGGCTTGTTTTAAACAGCTATGTTTTCAGTTTTTTGTTTTTTTTAAATGTATGTGTGTTTGATTCTAGCCTGAGATCCAGGGGCGTTGCATTCCAAATTGAGGGACCTGCTAGTGATAGTGCTTGTTCTCAGGTTGAGTTGAAGTTTGTGATTTTGGGTGAGGGGATAGGTAGGGTTCCGTTGTTGGCGGATCTAGTTGACCTGCGTGGGGTTTGATAGTGTAGGGAAGGGGAGTCTGTAGGTATTTTGATTTGTGTAAATATTTGTGTATGGTTGTTAGGGTCTTGAAGGGTATTCTAAAGTGAATGGGTAGCCAATGTAGGTCTTTTAGGATGGGGTGATGTGTTCTTTTTTACGTGTGTTGGTAAGGATTCTAGCGGTGGCGTTTTGCAGCATTTGAAGTGGTTTGTGTTGTTGCCGGGAGTCCTAGAAGTATGGAATTGCAGTAATCTAATTTGGAGAAGATTAATTTTTTTAGGAAGTGGAGTTTGTAATAGCAATCCTTTATTGTTGTGTTTATACATTTTTTTGAGGTTAATTTTGGGGTCTAGGGTGACACCAAGGTCTCTTACGTGATGCGAGATTGTGTGTTGGGTTTGATTGAAGGTGATCTCAGACAGCGTTTTATTGTCTAGTTTGACATATCATGAGTTCTGTTTTTGAAGTGTTAAGGGCTAGGTTCATTTTTGTGAGAAGTTGGTTGATGTCTGAGAGGTATGTTTCCCAGACTTGGAGAGGTTTGGGTATGGTGTCAGTTATGGGGATGAGAATTTGGATGTTGGAGTATATAAAGTGTTTTAGACCTTGGTCGGCTAGAAATTTGCAGATGGGGGAGCATGTAAATGTTGACGACGGTGGAAGATAGGGAGGAGCTTTTCTTTTACATACTTTTAATGATTCAGTATACCAGTATAGATAGGGATGGCTGATGTGACAGGTTTGTTTATGTATTTATTTATTTGGACTCTTTTATATACAAAAGTATAGCAAGTTGCCTTCACTCCGGTTTACATTTTAAAACAACTTAATACATATAACATATTCGTATGAAAATATTAACACGTTTACCAAACAGCTAGTTACATTTCGGCCTGTAGCAAAAGCGTATGAACAGGTATAAAGGAATACAACATAAGACTGTTATAACGAGCGAGGTCAAGAAAGGTTGGTAGAAATGAAATAACATAGATGTCAACTTTCCACAGGAAGAGTGTTAATGAAACTTTTCCAAAGGTGAGATGTGTAAGAGGGACGGAAAAGTTAGGGAATAGGGTGGGATCAGTGAATAAGTAAGAAAGGCAAATAAGGAGGGAGTTTAAATGAGAGATGTTGAGAGGGTGAAAGGGATGTTGATATTTGTAGGGAGGGGTAGAAAGTGAGTACATGGATAGATTACCCAATACCGTCTGTGAAAGTTTGTCTAAATAACCAAGTTTTAAGTTCTTTTTTGAAAGATTTGATGTCATTGATAGAGCTTAGGTAGTCTGGTTAATCGTTCCATGCTTTCGGTCCTGCGATAGAGAAGGCTCTATTCCTGGTGTTGGATAGTTTAGCATAGGGTAGGGAGGGTATGACTAGTTTCATTTTATTGGAATTTCTTGTCGAGCGGGGTGTTTTATGTAGTTGAATCATGTGATTGAGGGCATTGTTGTCTGCTTTGTGTATTTCGTTGTGTAGTATAGTTAGAGTCTTGTATTTGATCCTTTGTTCAATCGGTAACCAGTGAAGACTCCTCAGTACCGGAGTGATGTGATCAAATTTCTTTTTGCTAGTAAGAACTCTGGCAGCAGCATTTTGTAGTAATTGAAGTGGTTTTAGAGTTGATCTGGGGAGGCCAATGAGAAGCGAATTGCAGTAATCAAGACTTGAAAAGATGAGAGATTGCAGGATTGTTCTGAAGTCTTGTAGGTGTAAAAGTGGTTTAAGGTGTTTTAGTATATGGAGTTTGTGGAAGCCTTCTTTTGTTTTCATTGTGATGCACTTTTTGAAGTTCAGATCATTGTCTATCCAGATACCAAGGTCTTTTACAAAGCTCTTCAGGTGGATGATATTGTTATCAATTTGTATGTAAGGCATTGTGGTTATTTGATCTGAGTTGTTTCTTTTGAGGAGGATGCGTTCTGTTTTGTTCATATTGAGGCATAACTTTAATTGGTTTAGTAGGTTTCTGATAGAGATGAGGTAGTTTGCGGTAAGGCTTTTTGCTTCTTCAATAGTGGAGGTTATAGGAATGAGTAGTTGAATGTCATCGGCGTACAAAAAGAATGTGATGCCAAGGTTTGAGATAAACTGACAGAGTGGGAGTAAGTATATGTTAAAGAGGGTGGCCGAGAGGGCAGACCCTTGTGGTACCCCAGTTTCAAGGGGACAGGGGTCGGAGGAGTTATTATTAAGGGTGACTTTGAAGAACCTGTCTGATAAGAAAGAAGAGAACCAGCTCAGAGTTTTGCCTGATAGACCTATGCTTGCAAGTCTTGTTATTAATTTTTTGTGATCTACTGTGTCGAAAGCCGCAGATAGATTGAGAAGGATTAATAAGTGGTTTAATTTATTGTCAGATCCTCTTATTATTTTATTGGATAGATTGATCAGCAGGGTTTCAGTGCTGTGGTTCTTTCTGAAACCGTGTTGTGAGGGATGAAGAATATTGTAGTTTTCTAAGTGATCATTTAGTCGTTTCAGAGCTGCTTTCTCTATCATCTTGGCAAGTAAGGGAACGTTTGATATAGGACGGTAATTATTCAGATCTTTTGGGTCCAGGTTCTTTTTTTTCAATATTGGGGTGATTGTTGCCGTTTTTAGGATGGCTGGTAGATGTCCCTCTTCAAGTGATTTGTTGATTATGGTCGCTAAAGTTGGGGCGATATGTGCCATTTCCTTGAACGCGTGGATTGGGATAGTATCCAGATTGTGCCTAGCAGGGTTGATTTTCTGTAGCATCTTTTCTGTTTCGGTATTTGAGATTGGTTCGAAGTTCAACCGAGGTGTTATAGTTGATGGGTCGGATGGAATTTCAGCAGTTGGAGTGTAATTAAAGGAGCCAGTTATTTTGTTTGTTTTGTTCTTAAAGAACGAGGTGAGGTCTTGACTTAGGTTGTTTGCATTGTCAGTGGGGGAATTTTTGTTGTTCTCGTCTATAAGGTTTTTAACTATGTTGAAGAGGGAGTTGGATTTATTTGTTGTTTTTTATCTTTAGACTATAGTAGTCACGTTTGGCGTTTAGAATCATTTTCTTATAGTTGGCAAGTTGTGTGCGGTATCGTTGAAGGGTTGCTGGGCTTTTGACTTTGCACCATTCTTTTTCCAGCTTCCTGAGGCTGGATTTCAAAGATCTGAGGTGAGACTTAAACCAGGGGTTGTTTTTCTCCCTGTTTTGTTTTATCAATTTCATTTTCTCGGGGTTTATGTTGTTTGCAGTTTGCTTTATAAGGTGAAACCAGGACTGAGTTGCATTATGTATATTGGTTAGGTCTAGATTCATTAGTTGTTTCATGTTGAAGTGTGTGAGGTTCGAAGGGGGGGGTCTGTATTTGAAAGATAGTCGTTCATTTGTTCTTGTAGATTTGTTGTTAAGAACTTGTTTACTGCATTGTATTAGGTAGTGATCTGACCAGGGAACAGGTTTGTGGGAGATTGTGGAGTCGAGAAAGTATTGATTGGTGAAAATCAGGTCCAGCGTGTGGCCTGCTTTGTGAGTGGGGTTGTTTACGAGTTGGATCAGGTTTAGGCTGTAAAGCATGTCGATCATGGTTTGGCAGTTTTGGGATCTGGGGTTGGTATCAGTGTGGAGGTTGAAATCAAGTATTATAGAGGGTTTTTTCATGCTAATGTTTGTAACTAAGAATTCTAGAAGTGGGGAGATATCATTGTCAAGGAGCTTGGGAGGGCAATATACTAGACAAATTTGTAGAAGTTCAGAGTCAAGTAGAGCAATTTCGTATTTCTTAGGGAGGTTGTGTGGAATTATCTTCATAGAGAAGTGTTTTTTTTATGATGAGAAGACCGCCTCCTCTGCGGGATTTGCGTGGGATAGAGAATATGTCGTAAACATTGTTGTTTAGATGATTTGTTAGGGCTTGATCAGTATCTTTGAGCCAAGTTTCTGTTATGGCGAAGAAGTCTGGGTTCTTTTCTTGGATCAAGTCTGAGATTATCATGAATTTCTTGGTCAGAGATTGAGCATTAATCAGGAAGAAGGTAAGGTAGAGTAGGTTTTTGGCAAGTTTCAGTAGTGGGATTTTGATCAGATGACAGTTTCTCTTCTGGTGAGTCAATGTGGGAGGAGCCATGATGGTGTTGCCAGATGAATACTTGAAGAGCTCAGATGCTCTCCTTGGCTGGGTGAGAAAGCTTGATAGAAGTTGTTTTTCTAATCTGGTTGACAGAGATTGATGGATGTAGTGCTAAAGAAGATGAGGGGCTCTGTGAAGGTCGTGTAGGAGGATTTTGTAGAGTTGGAAGGTATCAGGATAGATTATGATGATTGGAGATTGATTGGGGTCTGATATCTGGGCTGGAGTATGTTGATTTACAGCTGAAAGCTGGCTGGTGATCCGATGTATGTAGGGAGAGAGTTAGAAGAGGGCTGTAGGCAGATCCGGGGTAGTTTCGGATGGAGTATGGTTAGAAGCGAGCTGGGTGATTGAAGGTTGAGGTAGGGAAGTGGTTGTAACAGAATGAAGTACAATGAAAACAGATGGGTGATGGTTCTAAAAGCGGCGGGGTGTTGTCCGAGTTGTAAGTATGGCGGATTCTTGTCAGAGGAAGTCAAAGTATGTGTTGTAGTTTGTCCGAAAGATTGTGATCTGGGAGCTGGATGAGGTCAGGATTTGAAAGCCGAAGGATGTACTTAGGAAAGATTGCAGGTTGCAGATGAGTAGCAAGGTATTGAAAGGAAGATGTTTGAGGGAATTCGTAGCTGATTGGTGGTGAGCTGTCTTGCTGTATTAAGATTGTTGTCTCGTTGATTTGATAGAGACTGGGAGGAGTAGGAAGAATGGATCTGAACGTTAGTTCCTGGATTGGGTTGAGTATGAAGTTGAGAACAAAGGATTAAATGATTGTAAGTTTGAGCGGAAGGTAGAACAGTGGAGTAGGTCCTGGTTCTGGGGTGCTCTAAGGGGCAGGCCCCTTAGGTCGCGCTCCTTAGGTCGCGCTCCTTAGGTCGCGCTCCTTAGGTCGCGCTCCTTAGGTCGCGCTCCTTAGGTCGCGCTCCTTCGGGCGCGCGACGCCGCAGGTAAGCTCTTAAATTTAAAGTTCTTCACTCTTCAACCTGGTTGGCTGTGAGCCTCACAGGGGGCGCGGTTAGCTCACCGGGATGGATGGCGGCGACTTTCCCTTCCCTCAGCCGTACTCAGGGGCCTTCGCTGAACTGATCGTCGGGTAGGCTCTAGCCCCGGATGGGCCTCACGAGGTTTGGCCAGTCTGTCCTTTGGAACCTGTTTGATGTGCAGAACCCATCTCTTCCTGCCTAGGGCCCGTTGTTTGGGTTCAGGCTGTCTCCCCCTCTGTTACCAACAGCACCAGTGATGATGTGCCTCATGGCCCCTGGTTGGGTGTCTATTGGTTCCCTTTTGTGTTGGGGAGCAGCCTGTAGCTAGGGATTCACCCATGTAGGTCTACTGTCCTGCTTGTCCTCAGAGAAAGCAGAATTGCTTACCTAGGACAGCAGGATGTTACCCTCATGAAACCCGCCCACTACCCACCAGAGTTGGGTTTCTCCTATTTGTTATTTTTTTCTCTTTATTAAATTTTAGTTGATGTCTGAGAGGTATGTTTCCCAGACTTGGAGAGGTTTGGGTATGGTGTCAGTTATGGGGATGAGAATTTGGATGTCGGCGTATATGAAGTGTTTTAGACCTCTGTCGGCTAGAAATTTGCAGGTGGGGAGCATGTAAATGTTGATGGGGGTGGAAGATAGGGAGGAGCCTTGGGAGTACACCTTGGGGTAAGGCTTATTGGATCTGATTCACTCTTGCCAATTTTAACTTTGTAGTGTCTGTTTTCAAGATATGATTTGAGCCATAGTAATGCGTTGCCAGTTATGCCAATTTCAATTAGTCTGTCAATTAGAGTCTTGTGGTTGATGGTGTCAAAGGCAGCTGAGATATCCAGCATTGCTAGAATGTATGAATGGCCTTTGTCTAGCCCTCTGAGGACGGTGTTGGAGAGGAAAGTCAATAGTGTTTCAGTGCTGAGGGACTTGCGGAAGCCAAATTGGGAGGGGTATAGAATTCTGTGATTTTCTAGGTGTTCAGTTTGTTTGTTTACTATTTTCTCCAAGAGTTTGGATATGGGGCGATAATTGGGCAGGTTCGGAGGGGTTTAGGTGTGGTTTCTTTAGTATAGGTTTGACTATGGAACCTTTTAAGGATGATGACATCATTATGTTTTTCTGTTTTGGTTAAGTGTGAAACACTCAAGTTCATCTGGACCTTTTTCGGAAAATTGGCCCATATTATGTTGAGGCTGTCCATTTTTTATTGTTGTATCTGCTGATATAATTTCAACAAACCCAAAAAGATCAACTCAGGAAGCTTAAAACTTAGTTTTTGGTATGTTAAGCATGCATCTTCTGATCCTAGCTTTTCCATATTCTCGTGGAAAAGTCTGCCCTTGCTGAGAAAAGGCACCATACTAAGCCTGTAGGTGCCAGTGTTACCAATACTGTTCTTAATGTACGCATGGCATCCTCAGGTCTTCTCTTTGCAAGATGTGTGCTGCACATCTAAAGACATGCTAAGGTTTGGCGATGCTGAAATACCCATTGTTTAATAATAAAAAAAAAAAAAAAAAAGCCTTGGTAATGGGTTTAGTTGAAACAAGGCAGGGCTACCCCTGAGGTATACCTACTCAGCACTGCTTTACCATGCACTTATCTGATTTCATAGGCCTCCTCAGAAGGAACTGGGCTTGGGCTCAGCACAGTGCTAATTAAATTGACATCTCATATGTGAGTGTCGGCTACAGCTTTGACATCTTTAACATAAAGCCCTCCAAGGGCAAATTTATCAACAAAATGGTTATTACAAACATTCTGTCTTATGTAGACCTAGGCTAAGAAATCCAAGCCATCATTATAACTTCTTGTAAACATTTTCCAGCATGACTCGGGCAGCAGATATAAGAATGACAAGAGAAAATGGTGGATCTGTATCTTTTGTTAATGACATTCATGTTTCTAACATGTACTTGAAAAATAAATTAGTAATTTGCAGCTGGATGTTTTGACCAAGCTGGGTGGTATAGTTGCTTCTAAAGCACTGTGCCACATACAGGTTGAGGGTTGAAAGTGGGATGAATAGTGTGCTGATAGTCCATAGCTTAGTATTAGATCACCTGGCTGAGAGCTTAATTGTTGTCCTGTATTTACGCAGTGTGTCTGCTCTGCCCTGGTGAGGGGGAGGCAGCAGTGCTGTTGGGATTTTTTTTTTTATATTAGAGCAGAAGTGTCTATTAAGTGGATCAGGCTCTTCTGCCTGCTTGAAAGTATTAATGTCCTGCTGTGGTATTGAAGAAAGCCTTTTGGCACTTTCTATATTAAACAACTGGACTTGCTGAAAAGAAATTGCATATATTGTACATTGCAGCCTGACTACAATAAATCTGAAAAAGAAGAGCATGTACCAATTTCATTGCAGCTTTCTTCTTCATTTAGGGTGGTAGTCAGGAAAAAAGCTTTTAATTTCTCCCTTCTTTGTCTGCAGATTCTCCGCATTTCACTTTCCTATACATCCATCAGAGAGACACTGCATGACCCCCATTTCCAGGTATTCCTGCACATGTTACTTGTGCATGTATAGGGACCTTCATTTTTTAGTGGTATCCCCCCCCCCCCTTGCAGGAATTTGTCAAGGCTTATCATGAAAGGGACAATAACAGGAGAAAATCAGTGGAAAAAATGATTCCTTTATTTTTCTGGGTGCAATTTCAGTTTATTTTGGTGGACAGAAGCCAGAACAGAAAAACAATATTAAGCAGAATCTCCCACCCACCCACTCAGCAACGTCTGGGTCTATACCCGCAATCCCTGTTTAGTACCAATCTTTTAAATTTTAAATTTAAATTTTAAATTGTTTAAACCAATCTTTTAAAGCCTGCTCTCAATGAACTTATATTAACATAGCCTGCTATCTTTCAATATCTCCTTCAATCAATCTTCCTGTTTCATGATGCAGATGTCCTCTGTTTTCAATGTTCCCAGATATCTCTGTTCACCTACTCAGGGTTTCCACCCTGTGTTATCCTGTTATACTCATTCTCCTTGTTATGTCTTTGCTCATTATTGTTAATCTTTGATATTCTTAAATTTCAAACATCGTTCAATGTAACACGTTGTTCTGTATGTAAACCGGAGTGAAGGCAACTCTGCTATACCTCGGTATATAAAAAATGCTAAATAAATAAATAAATAGTAAGCCCCTTTCTCTCCACACCCCTCCAAGAATCTCCCTCTCTCACCCCCCCCCCCCCCCAAATTACACCAGCGTTCATCTTTACTGGTGATAGTTCCAGGCTTCTCCTCTTAACCCATTTATGCCCAAATCTTACCCACTAATGCAATCTTGATTTAACTTGTAGTTTACACGTATAAATTAAGAACTGTTGATTTTATGATGAATTTTATCAAATTAATATTCAACCGATCATCATATTCTACCATCAAATTATACCGGAGCCTGTTAGGTTAACAGACGGTGAGACCTCATATATGTTATGGCAGGCTATTTGATGTATGCCCTTCAATGCCAGTAGTTTAATCTTGCGGTGATATTACACCGTCTGAAATTTTGTAATCATTGGTCTCACTGTCTATTAGGAGTACTGACACTTTGTGTCCGTTAAACGTTATTGCATAGGCAGTAGATAGGAAAAATCACTTATCGTAGCAGTGCAGTAGGGATGTATCACTGGCGTGTTAGCCCTAACACGCCAGTGATACATCCCTACTGCACTGCTACGATAAGTGATTTTTCCTATCTACTGCCTATGCAATAACGTTTAACGGACACAAAGTGTCAGTACTCCTAATAGACAGTGAGACCAATGATTACAAAATTTCAGACGGTGTAATATCACCGCAAGATTAAACTACTGGCATTGAAGGGCATACATCAAATAGCCTGCCATAACATATATGAGGTCTCACCGTCTGTTAACCTAACAGGCTCCGGTATAATTTGATGGTAGAATATGATGATCGGTTGAATATTAACTTGTAGTTTGACACACATGACATAGAAGGAACACCTGAATGAAACATTTTTAATAAATTTCTTCACACACACTAGATGACGCTTAGTTCCCATATGGGAACAAAGGGAACAGATGGGGCTGTATTCCCATTTGGGAACAACACTATTTGAATACAAAAAATAACACTGGATTCATATTCAAGTATTTTATGAAGATTTAAGCAAAAAATATTTAGAAAACTCTCTTCTTGTTTAGCAGTGTAAGTTCCAGAGTTCAACGGCTATGATATTCCTGTTTGCAATGCAGGTGAAGTGGAACTCTGCATTTTTCTTGCATAGCCTGCATCTTCCTTGCTTTTCTGATGAGACAAGGTGATGATTTGGACCATCGAACCTCACATCGCCGACCGGTCTACTGGAAGGGGCCAGATGTTGATGGTATATGTTCGGAATGTTGAAGCAGGGTACGAACAATGTGCCGGCGAAACTCCAGGTAGACAAATTTACTTCCAACTTCAACATGAAGACGCCAAGCTGCAACCACTGCTATATTGATACCATTGACAAACAATGGCCACCACCATTTCTTTGAACGAAATACTGGGCGATAGTTTGCCAAATGCCTGTCCAGTAGGTCAACTCCATCCATATGGGTATTGTACAAACCAATAACAGCTGGCTGTGGAAGGTCAACTGGACACGTTTTGGCCTTGTTCCACCTTCTTGCTTTCCCCAGTGGTTCTATTTTGTTGAAGTTTGATGCCACAACACACTGGTTGTCATGCCATTTCACAGCCATGACATGTCCATCACTGACGACATCAAAAAAGCCTCTTTCTTTTCTTCTCATTTCCTTGGTATCCATCAGTGGACACTGCTTCAGCCTATTCTCATGAACAGTTCCAGTGGCCTTGATATTTTGCTTCTGCAGTGCCAGAAGAAGGTCATATGAAGTAAAAAAGTTGTCAAAAAATGCCTTATGGCAGAGTGGTTGTTCTGTACAGCTCAGCAACGATATCACAACGCAATGACCTAACCCAAACTCTTGAATCTGTCCACCTTGGTCACTGTTAGTCTTGCCACAATAGACTTCAGCGTTGAATGGATAACCTTTTGATGATGCCAAAACCCACAGTTTGTAGCCAAAGCGAATTGGCTTTCCTCGAAGAAACATCTTGGCAGAATGGCGGCCATAGTATGGACCATAAGGGAAAGTATTACGCTATAAGAGTTCATGGATCCTTATCTTGAAAAATTCAATAAATGAAACTTGAAAATTAATTAAATCAACATATCCTTTGTTTATTAAATGATTGCTTGCAGACACATTTTTCGGTCCCCCGACATGGACCGTGTTTCACCACAAGGGATGCGTCGGGAGGGAGAAAGCCCAATGGTAAAACTAGGAAAAATCAAAACAGTACTCTAAGGAACCATAAAAATAACAGACACCAGCAGCACAAATAAATGAATGGCAACAAACAAAAATAATACATGTAAATGTGATTTCATAGAGATGTGGTACCAGGGGGGCTTCCTCTCGGGAGTTCTGTATGCAGCTCATGTGTTAAAAAATGCAAATTTTCAAGGGTCGTAAGGTCTTTCCTACATATAATTGCGAGCATGGACAAATGATGACATATACAACCCTGGTAGTGTTGCAAGAAGAGGAATGGCTGAGTGAAAAAGAACGTTTGGACACAGGATGAGTGAAATTTTGTATAAGTGACAATGGACAAGCAGTGCATGTACCACACGGGGAATGGCCCGAGAAAGATGAGGTTACACGAGGAGTAGACCGAAGGTTCGAGGAGACCAAAATATCTCTGAGGATAAACATTTTGCTGGTGGGTGTGGGGGGCAGGAGTAGCACTGCAGGTACTTTGCCCCCGTGGCTGGAGCCCTTGAGATGTGGCATCCACAGTCTGGAAATGCTCTTTAATAAAGACTAAAATTAGGGTGAAAATTAATTTCAATTATGTCACCCTTGGAAAAATCCAGGGATTTCGGTGAAAATCGGTTTAAACAAAGGACACTATACATGCAGTGCAGCAAACTCCTGCAGCTCATAAGAGTTTGATTACCAATGCTTTCCATTTTGTTCTTTGGCTGGCCAGCAGGCTTCTCCGTGAAGATAATTGGCTATTTTGCCTTTCCTCTCCTGCTGGCATGTCTGAGTGATGTTTTCGTGGCACTCCTGATTTGAAACAAGTTGAAAAGTGCATATTCCACTTTTCACAGCACTTCAAAGTAGATTACATTCAGGTACTGTAGGTAGTTTCCTATCCCCATAGGGCTTACAATCTAACAGGCCGATACAGTTATCCCGCCATTGGCTGCGCGTTTTCGACGCACTAGCTTTACCCCTTATTCAGTAAGGGGTAATAGCGCATCGAAAACGCGTGTCCACCCCCCTCGAAACTAATAGCGCCTGCAACATGCAAATGCATGATGATGGCCCTATTAGTTATTCCCGCGCGATTCAGAAAGTAAAATGTGCAGCCAAGCCGCACATTTTACTTTCAGAAATTAGCGCCTACCCAAAGGCAGGCGTTAATTTCTTTCGGCACCAGGAAAGTGCACAGAAAAGCAGTAAAAACTGCTTTTCTGTGCACCCTCTGACTTAATATCATGGTGATATTAAGTCGGAGGTCCCAAAATTAAAAAATAATTAAAAATAAAAAAATAAAATTTAAAATCAGCCCGCGGCACATAGGTTGAAAACTGGACGCTCAATTTTGCCGGCGTCCGGTTTCTGAACCCGTGGCTGTCAGCGGGTTTGAGAACCGATGCTGGCAAAATTGAGCGTCCGCTGTCAAACCCGCTGACAGCCACCACTCCTGTCAAAAAGGAGGCGCTAGGGATGCGCCTGGCCTATGTGCGCCGGGAGAGCGGGTGCTCGCCTGCTCTCCCGCGTTTCTTTCTGTATCGGCCTGTAAGTTTGTACCGGAGGCAATGGAGGCTATTGATGCATTCCTCCCTCCCTCCTTCCCCCTTAAAATACATTGACATCATTGACCAGGCATATTCTATGAATGACACTTTAGGAGCTGCTTCTACTGATTAAGTGGCTTTGATGGGCTCGGCATCAGAAGAGATTGGTCTTCCATGTTCTTGCCTATTTGAGGATTAGAATGTCATGGGGCAAACTGCTCTCGAAAAGGGGATAAAATAGAAAGACATTCTTTGCCTGATTCTTTAAAATCCTAACAGAATTTTCAAAAGAAGTATTGAAAATAATCACCCTCCCCAATATAAACCTATTTCAAGGCTGCCATTTTCTTGACCTGTTCTTCTTGCTCTTCTCAGAAGCTGTCACTAGGTCCTTCTTGACATGAAGTGGAAAGCTTAAAAAAATCAGCTTTAAAACATAACAAATGAAAGCAGATAAAACCCAAAAGGTTCACACCTTTTATTATGGCTTATAGCACCCATATACATTTATGTAAAAGATAATTATGCATATAGATTTAAGAGGAATCTTTTTAGACTATTAGAAAACTGTTGGTAAGATGTGGAGGCTGGCTGGCAGATTATATAAGAATGGGGAACATAGAGGAAGACAACAGAAACTGATTTAGATAAGAATTGATACCATACAAATGCTAAAGCTTCCAGGACTGGCAACTGGAATGTATTCTTAGCAGTGCGGACCAGAGTAATTGTGCAGAGTGGATGGGCTAACTGGTCTTTATCTGCCATCATGTACTTATGCAGGAGACTGAGAGAGAGAGAATTAAGATAGATTTCTATCGTTCTTCAAGCCTTAAATCGCTTATCAAGAAGAAAAGAATGAAAAGTCTAGAGGTTGTGAAGACCTCTTAGAGAGCATGACTGTCTTTTGTTCAAGAACTTGATTGACATTTCTGCTTGGGTAATTTGACATCATCCATTGTTCTTAACTGGGCACAGTGGAAAATATTTTCACAAATACCACTTTCAGGTTCAATACAACTGTCCCCAATATTACAGTCAATGTTTTTCTACTATCTGAAACAGTTTGATTTTTCAGACTTAAATTTAACAGCAGAAGTCTTTCAAAATCCATTCCAGTACATTTCCAAATTAAATTGTCTTTGTAATATTACCATAATATTGCCCTTTAACCTCTATTATCTCTGAATTGTGGTTTAATTTCCCTGGTGTTTACATCAGGTTTTGGAATCAAGAAGGGAGTTAACATCATGAAGATGATAAAAGCATATTCTCCTGATCCTTTATCTGACTTCTTCATTTTGCAGACTGAAAACGCAGAAATATTTGCCCCACTAAACCTGAAAATTGTTACTAGAGTTGTCAAATAGTTGCCTGTGGGTTTGTGTTTATTTGCAGAGTCTGCAAAAGTCTGTGCTTTTACTCTTAAGAAAATGTCTTGTTAATTCAGTTGCAATACCAAGGCCTAGTCTGCTGCTATCTAAAATGTTCTAATCTGGGTACTCTCAGTACGTACTTTGTTTTGTTGGTATAGTTGGCACTAGCTTTTCCTGATTTTTATTTCCATTATCTTTTGTATCTTCATACTCAGCATGTCTGTCCTTGAGTTTATGATCCTTGCTTTTATCTTACAATCTATAAACCTCATCTTCTTGTCTTCATCAGTTTGTTGCACTATATCTCAGATTGTTTGCAATCTTTTTATAAAACCAGGATGTGCATACAGATTTATCTACAAGTTATATTCTTGAGTCTCCAACTTCCGTGCATATACAATTTAGAGTGGTTAAGTTTGTTTAATGACTGTTTTGATTTGATTTGAATAACTTAACTGTATCTCTGTACTTTTTAAATCTTCTTTCAGAGTTTTAACATTCCAAATTATTTTTTCTTTGCTACTTAGAAATATATTTTAATTTTCCTGTTTTAGGAAATTAAATTTCTGTTTTTGTTTCCAAAGTGCAGATGGTAGTTAATAGTATTAAGTTTGTCTTGGTAAGGGCAGTTCCAGTTGATATCACACTAACTCTGTCACAATGCTTATTCCTTATATAATGATTGGATTGATGTAATAAAACACTCACTAAAATCAGGGTTAAATTTTAGCACAGGTTTTATTTAATGCACATATTAAAACTTTGGGTGCCCATGGGATATGAGAAGCTCATGATGTGCAAATAGACCAGGAGTGTGTATAAAAAAAAAAAAAAAAAAAGGCATGGTAAACTGAAAAAAAATTGCTTTTTTTGCTTCTGGCCTATTTACATGCCAATTCATGTGCAAAAAAAAGAAAAATGTTTTCTGCCTCCTGATTGGCCCATGGCCACTAATCCCAGTGTATGGTAGTATAGCTGGGCTGGCAAGTTCTCTCTACCTCTCAAGAATACAGAAAACCCCCTCTTACCTTAAAGGGGTCCGGGGTTGCTTCCTCCCTCCCTTTCTCTCATTCCTACCTGGAACAATCCCTCCTCACCTTGGGAACCACAGCCAGAGAAGACCTTACCTCCTTAGGCTGGGCTGTTCCCTTTCTGGCAGATGATTGTTCCGCCACTGCCACAATTCAGTGAAAAGGCCCATCCCCTTTCAGAATTCTGAGAGACCAGCATCCTGAATGGGATTGGTCCTTTCACTGATAGCTGAAGGTGGAAGGACCAATCCGCAGAGAGTGGAGAAGTGAATAAATTTAAGTGCCTGCTTCCATTGACACAGCAGTTGGATTCCACAGTGAGCTCTGAATATCCTTCTTCTAAGCTAAATCTTACTTCAAAATCATCGAAGCATTCTATTCCATCAAAATTTCCAATTCTCTGAGCTGCTTTACTAATATAGCTCTATGCAACTCACCTTAGATCAGTTGGAGACGGGTACAGCCAACCCCTTCCTACTCCAATCACCAGAGTGCTTTAGCCCCGTCAGCTACTGGCTGAAGGTTTCCATCTTGAAATGCTAGACTATTCTGTCCATACTTCCTCTCACAATTGGCCAGTTGCAGGAGCCAATTCTAGTGTCTGAAGAGGACATGCTACCGCTTACCGCAGGTCAAAGGATCTGTCAATCTCTGGATCAGATCACAACTTTAGTGAGATTTTTCTTCTCCACCCTTTCAAAGAAGTCAAAGGACTCTCTTCAACCTACTCTCCAGAGTCTAGCATTGGTGATTCTATATAGGGGAGTCCTGTTTTCACCCATAGGATTCAACACTTCCTCAGAGCTGATTATCCATACTTCTTCCTCATCTCATCTCATTCCATTGCAGTGGAGTCTAGCAGATTGGAAAGTGTGGCTTGCTCAGCGCTTCCCTCCCCCTCCCGGCTTTAGAATTACTGGAGTTTGAAAAGCTAGCCCAAGTCCCTTGTGTTTTTGGAGAGAAGCTTTGAGAAACAATGGCACAAATAAAGGATCAAAATGTTGCTGTTCAATCCCTCTCAAGGAGCTTCAAACAACTGACCGCACTGTGACGACCCTTCTATCATTATAAGCAGCCTTATTTTTACACATGACTGTTCTATTTATGTTGTTAGTTAGCACCTCCTCACCAACAGGCCTAGACAGAGAGAGTGATGTCAGTCGAAGATGACTCGACTGGCACAACTAAAGCCGGGACTGAGTTTTTGACCACTTTAATCAATCCCTATCCATCAGTTCCAGTTGGGGGCAGAATTCAATTTTTCATGGATAGGTGGCACCATGTAACTGAGGATCTTTGGGTCCTTAAAATTGTGCAACCTGGGTATCTGTTGTTTCTCCTAACTACTGTGTGTACTGCATTGTTTGGGGCTTCAGCCAGACCAGCCACCTCTGCCACAGCTTCGTGTGGCGGTTCAGACACTTCTATAGCAGCAGGCGATAGAGCCCCTTCCTGTATCATGTGTTCATGGTTTCTACTCCAGGTACTTCCTCATGCCCCCCCAAAATTGGAGAGATTGCAGCCTATTCTGGATGTGAGGCATCTAAACAAGTATTTCCCTCAAGAGAAATTCAAAATAAACTCCCTCAGAACAAGAGAACCATACATTCAAACAGAATGGAAGTGCACTTTGGATCTCAAGGATGCTTACCAGCACATACCCATACATCGTCCATTGGTGCTACCTTGGGTTCAAAGTGGATTCTGCCCATTACCAATTCAGAATGCTTCCATTCAGCCAGGCAGCTGCCCCAAGAGTATTCACCAAATGTCTCACTGTAATAGCACATTTGCTATGCCAGTTGATTCAGGTCCTCCCTTATCTGGACAACTGGCTAATCACAGCACAGTCTCAAACCACCTCATTAAAGCTCTGCTTGAAACAATCTCCTTCCTACAGAGCTTAGGCTTCCTAATCAACTTCGAAATGTCACACTTAGTATCTGCTCAGAGATTAAAGTTTATTGGAGCGTGGATAGACTCCATGCAAGAAGGAGCAATTCTACTTTTTTGAACAATCAACCACCATGCACACACTGATACATGATTGTTTACCTCCCAGTGGACAACATGAGGTCCTTCTAGTCATACAGGGGGCTTATGGCAGCTGCGGTCCACATAGTCCCGCTAATTCAACTTCATCTTTGTTACCTTCCTGGAGCTACATTCCCAAAGGGATCAGCTCATTCAACCACTGTCCAAGGTGGTCTGGATTTCCTGGGACATAGCTCAGGAGTTTGTGTGGTGGCTATAGCCTAATGTCCTTCAGGAAGGTGCTCCTTTGTCTTCTTCCCTACAGAATAAAGCTAACAGACACCTTCACAAAGAGATGGCACACTGTCATATGCTGTTGGACCCAAGACACTTGGTCTTCCGAAGAAAATCAATATGAAATCAATTTGCTGGAGTTACAAGCGATAAGGAGTGTGCTGATTTATGTTCATGGACCTTATTCAAAGCAGAATATCCTGATCCAGGCAACCAAGTGGCCATGTTTTATGTCAACAAATGAGGAACAGGATCATGGCCCCTCTTCCAGGAAGCCCTCAGATTCTTGGCATTGGGCAGACAGGAATCTTACAGGCCTCCTACCTGCCAGGATCTCAAAAATGTTGACAAATCGCAACCTCAGAGTGTTTTGCCCACATGAGTGGTCTCTGAAGCAATTTGTAGCAGACAGGGACTTCAAATTGTGGGGTCAGCTATCATTAGATCTGTTCGTCTCTCAGGAATGCAACAGACTTAGATTGATTCCACTCAATTCTTCCAAGCAACCTCAGACTGACTCAGCACACGTTCCTGTTTGATTGGGAGCAAATCTCATGTATACCTTTTCACCGATACTGCTTATCACCAAAACTGTGTGAAACGTACTTCACAATCATGCTTGTCTGATCCTTCTAGCTCCAGCATGGCCCAGACAAGCATGGTATACATATCTTGTACAACTTTTCAGCAGTATTCTCATATCACTGGGATCAGATCTGGCTCTGCTAACTCAAGAGGACAGTATGCTTTACCATCCCAACCTCTCTGCTCTCAACCATCAGCTAGAAGAAATTATGCTTTCAAGTAGAATAGATATTCCAAGTGATATCTGCAAAGTGTGTGTGACTCTCTCATGTGCACCTCAGCATCTATTGCAGTATCTCCTCCACTTTTAGACCTCAAGTTTTGCTACTTCTTCAGTGCAAATGCACCTCAGCGCCATAGCGGCATACTTAGTATTCTGGTTAATATCCTTCTGAAAGGATCTGTAATGGGACCACTGCTTTTTAATATATTTAACATGGACAAGTGCAAGGTGATGAACATAGGGAAAAATAACCCTTGCAGTTAGTGTAACTGGGTTTAAAAATGGTTTGGATAAATTCCTAGAGGAAAAATTCATAAACTGCTATCAATTAATAAGCAACAGTAGCTTGAGGTCTATTTAATGTTTGAGTAATTGCCAGGTACTTGTGACTTGCCACTGTTGGAAACAGGATATTGAGCTTGATGAACCCTTGGTCTGACCCAGTATGGCATATCTTATGTTCTTATTTTTAAATGACCAAGAGATGGGAACAGTGAGTGAGGTGATCAAATTTGCTGATACAAAAGTATTCAGACTTGTTAAATCACAAGAGGATTGTGAGAAGTTGCAAGAGGACCTTGCAAGACTGGGAGACTAGACATTCAAATGGTAGATGACATTTAATGTGGACAAATGCAAAGTGATACATGTAGGGAAGAGCACCCTAAATTATTGCTCCACAATGCAATGTTCCACATTGGGGGACACCACTCGGGGAAAAGGATCTAGGCATCATTGTGGATAATATGTTGAAATTCTCTGCCCATAGGATTGCGGCATTGGCCAAGAAAGCAAATAATATCTAGGAATTATTAGGAAAGGAATGGAGAATAAAACATAGAATAACATGATGCCTCTATATCACACCATGATATTCACTTTGAATATTGTGTGCAGTTAAGAACATAAGAAATTGCCATGCTGGGTCCGACTAAGGGTCCATCAATCCCAGCATCCTGTTTCCAACACAGGCCAAGCCAGGCCACAAGAACCTGGCAATTACCCAAGCACTTCCCAGTTCCTCATTACCCTTTTTTGTAACTGCTCTTCTCCTTTTTCGTTCTCCCCTGTTACATGTAAACTGGCATGATGTCTCTGATGAATGTCGGTCAAGAAAAACTTTAAATAAAATAAGATCCCATGCTGCTGATGCAATTAATAGCAGTGGCTATTCCCTAAGTAAACTTGATTAATAGCCGTTAATGGACTTCACCTCCAAGAACTTATCCAAACCTTTTTTGAACTCAGCTACACTAACTGCACTAACCACATCCTCTGGCAACAAATTCCAGAGCTTAATTGTGCATTGCTTGAAAAATAATTTTTCTCCGATTAGTCTTAAATGTGCTACTTGCTAACTTCATGGAATGCCCCCTAGTCCTTCTATTATCCGAAAGTGTAAATAACCGATTCACATCTACTCGTTCAAGACCTCTCATGATCTTAAAGACCTCTATCATATCCCCCCTCAGCTGTCTCTTCTCCAAGGTGAGCAGCCCTAACCTCTTCAGCCTTTCCTCATAGGGGAGCTGTTCCATCCCCCTTATCATTTTGGTTGCCTTCTCTGTACCTTCTTTTTTGAGATGCGGCGACCAGAATTGTACACAGTATTCAAAGTGCAGTCTCACCATGGAGTGATATAGAGACATTATGACATTTTTCGTTTTATTAACCATTCCCTTCCTAATAATTCCTAACATTCTGTTTGCTTTTTGACTGCTGCAGCACACTGAGCTGATGATTTTAAACTATTATCCACTGTGATGCCTTGATCTTTTTCCTGGGTGGTAGTTACTAATATGGAACCTAACATCAGTGTATTAAGAAAGAGACAGCAGAATTAGAAAAAGTTCAGAAAAGGGTGATCAAAATAAGGAGGATGGAACAATTTCCCTTTGAGGAAAGGTTAAAGAGGTTAGGGCTTTTTAGTTTGGAGAAGAGAGAGACAGCTGAGGGGGAGATATGATAGAGGTCTATAAAATGAGTGGAATGAAATAGGTAAATGCAAATTGGTTGTTTACTTTTTCAAAAAGTAACAAGACTGGGGGACACGCAATAAAGCTACGGGTAATATTGTTGAAGACAAATAGGAGAACATACATAGAAACATAGAAATGACAGCAGAAGAAGACCAAACGGCCCATCCAGTCTGCCCAGCAAGCTTTGCACTTTTTTTTTCTCATACTTCTGTTACTCTTGGCTCTTAGTAACCTTTTGGTTCTATTTCTCTTCCACCCCCACCATTAATGTAGAGAGCAGTGTTGGAACTGCATCTAAGTGAATATCTAGCTTAATTAGTTATGGGTAGTAACTGCCGCAATAAGCAAGCTACACCCATGCTTATTTGTGTACCCAGACTATGTAATTCAGTCCTTGTTGGTTGTTGTCTGTATATAGATCCACTTTCTTCATTCCCCCTGCCGTTGAAGCAGAGAACTATGCTGGATATGTATTGAAAGTGAAGTATCAGGCTTATTTGGTTTGGGATAGTAACCGCCGAAACAAGCCAGCTACTCCCCTCTTTGTGAGTGCAAATCCTTTTTTCCACATTTCCTCTTGCTGTTGAAGCTTAGAGCGATGTTGGAGTCACAGTAAGCATGTGTATGTTTATTGAATAAGGGTCTTGTGTCCAGGCAGTAGCCATCATTCTGGCGAGTCACCCACTCTTCATTGGCGGCCTCTTGACTTTATGGATCCACAGTGTTTATCCCACGCCCCTTTGAAGTCCTTCACAGTTCTGGTCTTCACCACTTCCTCCGGAAGGGCATTCCAGGCATCCACCACCCTCTCCGTGAAGAAATACTTCCTGACATTGGTTCTGAATCTTCCTCCCTGGAGCTTCAAATCGTGACCCCTGGTTCTGCTGATTTTTTTCCTACGGAAAAGGTTTGTTGTTGTCTTTGGATCATTAAAACCTTTCAAGTATCTGAAAGTCTGTATCATATCACCTCTGCTCCTTCTTTCCTCGTACAAGTAAAACTCAAATGAAATACAAAAGATATGAGTAGTATAGAAGCCACAGTTCACTACCTTTTTGGGTTTTTTTCTTTTAATTTAATATGCGTTTTCTTGTTTCCAGGGCAGGCACGTCCCAATAGGCGAACTAGGTGGTCTCCTAGGGCACCAACCTTGAGTGGAGCCTATCCTGCTCACGGCCAAGAAATTTAGAGACTCTATGAGCTGCAAGCGGCAGAGACTTGGCGGGCCATGAACAGCACTCATCCTGCTTGTGGCCAAGAAATGCAGACACTCAAAGGGCCGTGAGCTATGCCCATCCTGCTCACAGCCGAGAGAAGCAGAGTCTCAGCGGGCCATGAGTAGCGCACGCGCATGTGTGTGAGCAAGAGAGTAGTGGTGTTAGTGTAAGGGTGAATGTGTGAATGAGAGAAGGAGCCTAACACACCGATTCTGTAAAGTGCGCTTGGTCGGGCGCACTGTACAACACACGTTTGGCCGCGTGTTTTTGAGGGGCGTATATTATCCCTTATACTACAAGGGCAGGTGTTAATTTATGACCAGCTTGGAAAAGTGTAAAGAAAAGCAGAAAATACTAGCGATATTAAGTTGGAAGAACCAAAAATGTAAAAAAAAAAATAAATAATGGTGCTGTCCGGTTAGAACACACTCTCAATTTTACCGATGTCCATTTTCCTAACCGATTGCTATCAGCAGGTTCAGAAAACAGATGCTCGTAAAATTGAACCCGCTGACAGTCACCTCTCCTGGGCCAAGGAGCTGCTACGGGCACGTTAATCGCCCCAGCTCCTCCTTTTAGCGCGACCCCTCATTTAAATATAGGATCGTGCGCCCAGGAGAGGTGGCTGGGCACACGTCAGGAGAGGGGGCGCTCAACACGGAGCACCCGTTCTCCTCCGATGTTTACTGAATCAGCCTGTAAGTGTGTGTTAAGAGAGGAGGCCTGTCTGAGTGAATGAGATTGGGGCTGGAGCCGGGGCCTGGAATGGGGAGGGGAAGGAAGGATGGGGCGGGCGCAAGGCAGAAGGTTCGCCTAGGGCGTCGAATACTCTTGCACTGGCCCTGCCAGTTGCATATGCTAACTCGGACATTGTTTTCCTTGAAATGAAAATGTGTTTGCTACAGATAGAGCTCCCTCTTGTGGATACTTATGTAATGACAATAAATATTAAAAGCTAACAGACTTGCAGGCTGATTTCAGTGCACAGTTTTAACACACAGAGTACAAGGTTTTAAAAACCCCTGATGCAGTAAGTTAATACTACACTAATGCACTGGGAGTAAATAAAATAAATGCGTTCATTGTGAAATGTGCGTTTGACACATTTTAACTCAGGAAGGGGGGAGGCCATTATTGCTAGCACTAAAAACCTTAAAAAAAAAAAAAAAAAGTAAAAAGGGCAGAACTTATTGCTGACTGGGAGGTGAGAGCACTTATCTGGCTAAGTGGCAGCCACTGCCAGATAGTTGGATGAGTACTGACTTATGCGGCTAACCACACCAGATAGCCAGATAAATCAGTACTTATGCAGCTAAGTGACGACAGCTGCCACTTAGGAAAGAAACAGAAAAACAATGAGATTATATAAAGTACAATTGTTTGACTACTGTATAATAATAATTGTTCAGCTTGCTCTTAATATACAATACAATGGTAACATTATTCAGGTGCCATCCCTCTGATTTGGGCATTATCTGGGGTAGTAACTGGCATGTTGTGGACATTGATAGAAGAGAAATTTTAGTAGACTGATGCACACATTTCACCTTTCTAACCCAGCAAGGAAGGGAGAGGCTGCTGCCAGGAAAATTGCTCTTGTAGAGACCCCATCTGAGAAATAAAAACTGCCCAGTGTTCAGTCAGCGCAAGTGGACACTTCCACTGTCATTGGAGCCTGGATCTCTCCAGGGGATTAACTTCCGAAGCAGCAACAAATCATACGTTATCATTTGTCCAGCACCATACTCTTATTCTCAGAGTTCAAGCAGGATGGTAGTCCTTACACATGGGTGACATCAAATAAAGCCCCGCACTTTGATCTCAAAGAATCTAGAACTTTCAAACATGCCTTACTGAGCATGTGCAGCTGTAGTTATCACCCTGCCCCCTAGGCAGAGTCCCTCAGTCTCTCTCTTTCTGTGGAGCCATGTGTGTCACTGTATTCAACTTTGCTCTCTCCTCAGTTTTTGCAAGTGATTTTTTTTCTAGAGCTATAGCCGTTTTCTTTCCAGAGCTGTAGCCGTTTTCTTTCCCTTACCTTTATAGTAGTTTTATTTCTTTTCTCTTTCTTCGTTACTTTGTCTGCCAGCCACATGGTGGGCCTTAGGCTGTGTGCAGTCTGGCAGTCTATTTCTAGCCCTTATTTAAAAAAGAAAAAATAAATAAATAACTGCACCTGCAGTTTAGTATCTGTCCTGTCCTTGCTCTGTCTGTTTTTGCACCTTTGTCAGGTGCTAGAAGTACTGACTGCAGTCTGTGGGTGATCCATGTAGGCCGCTGAGTCTGGTAACTCACCAGAGTTCTTCCCCGGCAGGAGTTCCATGTTGTTTCACTGATCGATTGGCATTGATGGAGTTTCAGACAGTGCAGAGATTGAGGATCACACTGTTCCTGTGGGGGAGAGAGCTCATCCTTTCCATGTTCAAATGAGCTAGTCTCCATGGGCAGGAGCCCTGGATGACATAGCCTCCCTTCCTGCTTTGCCGGTGATGGCAATGCAGTCTCCTTGTGAGAGAGGGTAAGCAGGAACCTGGGCAGGCTGCTTGTTGCCGCCCCTTTGGTGCCATGCCCAGTAACTGTTGCCCATGCACATCTGTGACCAGCACACAGTTGATCTGACACATTGATGTCAGGACCATGCTGGGGATCAGGACTGCCACTGTGCGCCATGGGCGCCCTTGATGTCATTGAGGTGCTGGGGCACCCTTGATGCCATCAGGGTGTCTGACCGCTCTCTATGCCATAAGGGCCTTTTGAGCATAGGCATCTGTGGACATGGTGTCTCAATGCACTGGAGTCATTGAGTGCCTTGGGCCTCGATGTGGCAGAGTAGCAGGACCGACCTCTAGTGTTGGGGACCATCAAGTGCCATTGTCTCCCTTGATGCCTTTGAGGTACATGAGTGGCGACCCTCGATGCCATCAAGGTGTATGGTCTCTATGCCGCAGCCACCCTTGGGACCGTCACGATGCAAGGCCTCTATGCCATTGCAGTGCGGAGCTGCCCCAATACCATCAACGCTTTTGATGCCATTAAGGTGCGGGGCCGTCATGGAGGCCATCGGGCAAATTGGCCACGGATGCCTTTCGTTGCCACTCTTGATAATGTCGAGCACCACCAACGAGGCACTGGGATTGCCATTGAGCGGTCTGGTCATCCCCAAGACTGTCAACTGCCAGAACCCTTGGCCTGGAATAGATCGAGCACCGGGGCCGCAGTTTACTTAAGGCACCCTGGTATGCCAAGGCATCCAGGTGCGGTGGTCTGGTGCCCTCAATGCTCTTTGCTAGTGTCCTGTTGGGGCACTGAGAGGCATTGAATTATCCCATCTCTGTCCTATAGCTATCAGGGACCATGGATGCCGATTATCTTGGGAGCCCTGAGCTGCTGGGATTGGGGGGCATTGGAGGCCCTGCCTGGATTCATGCACCATCGGTGTTAATGAGCGCTAGTGAGGCTATCATTAGCCATAGCTGCTGGTGAGGGATGCCATCGAGCTAGCAGTATCGACGTCCTTGGATGGATAAGTGAGCCAAGGACTACGATTGATGGTACTGGCAGTCATAAGAACATGCCATACTGGGTCAGACCAAGGGTGCATCAAGCCCAGCATCTTGTTTCCAACAGTGGCCAATCCAGGCCATAAGAACCTGGCAAGTACCCAAAACCTAAGTCTATTCCATGTTACCGTTGCTAGTAATAGCGGTGGTTATTATCTAAGTCAACTTAATTAATATCAGGTAATGGACTTCTCGTCCAAGAACTTATCCAATCCTTTTTTAAACACAGCTATACTAACTGCACAAATCACATCCTCTGGCAACAAATTCCAGAGTTTAATTGTGCGTTGAGTAGTAAAGAACTTTCTCTGATTAGTTTTAAATGTGCCACATGCTAACTTCATGGAGTGCCCCCTAGTCTTTCTACCATCCGAAAGAGCAAATAACCGATTCACATCTACCCGTTCTAGACCTCTCATGATTTTAAACACCTCTATCATATCCCCCCTCAGCCGTCTCTTCTCCAAGCCTAAAGTCCTAACCTCTTTAGCCTTTCCTCATAGGGGAGCTGTTCCATCCCCTTTATCATTTTGGTTGCCCTTCTCTGTACCTTCTCCATCGCAACTATATCTTTTTTGAGATGCGGCAACCAGAATTGTACACAGTATTCAAGGTGCGGTCTCACCATGGACCGATATAGAGGCATTATGACACTTTCCGTTTTATTAACCATTCCCTTCCTAATAATTACTAACATTGTTTGCTTTTTTGACTGCTGCAGCACACTGAGCCAATGATTTTAAAGTATTATCCACTATGATGCCTAGATCTTTTTCCTGGGTGGTAGCTCCTAATATGGAACCTAACATCGTGTAACTAAAGCAAGAGTTACTTTTCTCTATATGCATCACCTTGCACTTGTCCACGTTAAATTTCATCTGCCATTTGGATGCCCAATCTTCCAGTCTTGCAAGGTCCTCCTGTAATGTATCACAATCTGCTTGTGTTTTAACCACTCTGTATAATTTTGTATCATCCGTCGAATTCCTTTCCAGATCATTTATATATATATCTTGAAAAGCACCGGTCCAAGTACAGATCCCTGAGGCACTGCACTGTTTACCCTTTTCCACTGAGAAAATTGACTTTTTAATCCTACTCTCTCTTTCCTGTCTTTTAACCAGTTTGTAATCCACGAAAGGACATCGCCTCCTATCCCATGACTTTTTAGTTTTCTTAGAACCTCTCATGAGGGACTTTGCCAAACACCTTCTGAAAATCCAAATACACTACATCTACCGGTTCACCTTTATCCACATGTTTATTAACCCCTTCAAAAAAAAAAATGAAGCAGATTTGTTAGGCAAGACTTCCCTTGGGTAATCCATGTTGACTGTGTTCCATTAAACCATGTCTTTCTATATGCTCTACGATTTTGATCTTGAGAATAGTTTCCACTATTTTTCCCAGCACTGAAGTCAGGCTCACTGGTCTGTAGTTATCCGGATCGCCCCTGGAGCCTTTTTTTAATTATTGGGGTTACATTTGCCCCACCCTCCAGTTTCTTTTGGTCCTCTTTTTGACTTGGAAAATAGCCTGTAGCTAGGGATTCACTTGTGTGAGGGCTACCATCTTGCTGGTCCTCTGAGAAAGCAGAGTTGCTTACCTGTAATAGGTGTTCTCTGAGGATAGCAGAATGTTAGTCCTCACAAAACCTGCCCACCATCCCACGGTTTTGGGTTCCTCCTATTTTTATTTTAATTATAATTCTATTTTGCAAGACTGGAGAGGGACCCCAAATGGACGCATGGTATAGGGTATGCTGGGTATGCTTAGTGTGCCTAGTCAAGCTTCTAGAAACTTTGACATAAGTTTTCTGCATCATGGCTCCATCTGATGTCACCTATGTGTGAGGACTTAACATCCTGCTGTCCTCGGAGAATACCTGTTATAGGTAAGCAACTCTGCTTTGTCTGCTAAATCTGGGACATGAGAAGATCATCTCCCAGTTCTGTGTCTGCTCTCTCATCTGGGGGGCTTATGCAGGGAATCCCTGGACCTGTGTCTGTTCCTGTCTCTGCCCAGGAAAGGGATTCCCTGACCTCTCTTGTTGCCTTTCTCTCCCTAGTACCCAGGAAGGAAGTCCCATGCCATATAACAGAGGAGCCTGAGGGTACATGTACACCACCTACTGGAACATCTGCCAAACAAACTTTTTTATGTGATCATTTTTGTGTCATGTTACCTTTTTCTTAAAACCACAATTTTTCATAAAAGCAGCTTTGCCTCTTCCAAGAGGCACCTCAACAATATAAGTATAGGGTAATGGGATGTGTCCTAGCAGAACATACACATGAACGGGACAAGTTGGGTATTGGTGTATGGATCATAGGTTTACACTTAGTAGTCCAGAAATCCAAAGGGTAGTCATTAATATTGCTGCAGAAAGTTTATGTAAAGCAGCTAGAGGAAGGATCAGCCCTTTGTACTGATACTGCTTGGGTTTTAAGGCTATTTCTTTATAACCCTTTATTGGTTATTAAAGATTCTCATCAGCTGTGTCATGCAGAATAAATTTATCTCCTTCATTGATCAGTGTCGCTATGTAGACTGCTGTTAAGAATTCAAAGTGGGTAATAAAGATGTGTTAATGTGCATGTTGAATTAAACCCTGTAATATTGGAGCATTTCTATTATAGTATCTGCAGCAGATGGATTGTCATGCTAGTGTTTTGGGGATTTACAAATCTTATTAAAAGGTTTGATTCTTTTTATTCTATCTCAAATCTTCCTTATATGCAGTCCAGTGAAAATCCTCTCCAGGTCATGTTTTAGTCTCTTGTAGAATTGATTGATATGATGGATATGACTATTAAACAGGAAACATTCTTATGTTTTCTTTATCAAGGATTGTGTGATCCAGTGCAAACCACAATTTTTTCTTTAGAGTTGTTTGTGCTTGGCAGTAAAATCACAGATGCAGAATGGGTTATTTTCCTATTTGTTGAGTAGATGCCATACATAAATTGATTTGAAGTTTCATATGGGGCATTCTCTCCAAATGGGTCTGTTTTGCGCACACCTTGAAAGGAATGAACATCATTCCTAAACCAAGGTCTCTCAAATTTACTGCTAATGCTCTTTGTTTTTACCGAGGAGGATGTTGGAGTCATATCCACACTGGAAACATTTTTTGATGGTGTTTCTGAGAGAATAGATGGAATCGCTGTGAAACTGAAGGACAGAATAACTCAAATTGATAGACTAAAGATTAGCAAATCACCAGCACCAAACAGTATTCACCCCAGAGTTCTGAAGGAACTGAAAAATGAAATTGCAGACTTGTTTAAGGTGATTAAAATAACCACAGTACTAGAAGATTGGAGTAGGGTGGGCAATGTGATGCCAATTTTTAAAATGGGTTCCAGGGGTGATCTGGGAAACTATAGACTGGTGAGTCTGACTTTGGTGCCAGAGAAAATGATTGAAACTGTTCTTAAAGACAAAATTACTTAACACACAAATTGACATGGTTTAATGGGGGAGAGTCAACATGGTTTCTGCAAAGGGACGGATGTGGTTCATATCCATAAAAGTGGAAGTAAGGAGGACGAGGCTGGGAACTATAGGCTGGTTAGTCTGACCTTTGTGATAAGGAAATTAATGGAATCTCTACTAAAAGAGGATAGTGCAGTTTCTGGAATTCAATGGATTGCATGATTTGAGGCACCATGGTTTTACTGGGGATAGCTTGTCAAATGAATCTGATCGACTGGCTGGTAGCTAAGATTTAATGCTAGAAAATGCATTTAGGATCCAAAAACTCGAAAGAGAGGTGCAGTATTGGAGGCGCAATTCTTCTAACTAGAAAAGAAGAGTGGGATCTGGGGGAGATTGTATTTGATGATCTCAAGGTGGCCACAACAGATGGATAAAGCAGCAAATGTCAGAAGGATGCTTGGCTGAACAGGGAGAGGAACAGTCAGCAGGAAAAGGGAGGTTACATTGCCCCTGAATAGATTCCTGGTGAAACCTCATCTGGAATTCTGTGTACAATTCTGGAGACTGCACCTTCAAAAGGATATAAACTGGACGGAGTTGATCAAGAATGACTGACTAAAATGGTCAGTGGACTTTATTCTAAAGCATATATAGATAGACTTAAAGATTTAAACATGTATACCCTGGAGGATAGGGGGGATATGATAGTGTATTATTTTTTATTTTTTATTCTGCTTTTTGAAACCAGAGTGGATTACATTAAATAGCTCAAAGGTTTCCATGTGCAAGAGGCTAGCCTCTTTCAATGGAAAGGAGGAGTAATCTTAGGAAATATTTCATTACAGAGAATGGATGCATGAAACGGCTTCCCTGTGGAGGGGGTGGAGATGAAAACAGTATCTGAATTCAGGAAAGCATGGGATAAATGCAGGAGAACTGAAGCAGTGAAGGGGATTGTAAGGCTAGATAAATTGGAAGAATGGTTAGACTAGATGGGCCGTCGTGTTTCTCTGTTTCTAAGTCTTGCCTTACCATTTTGCTGCATTAGGATGTAAAGGTGAGCTGGTTGATATAGTATATTTGGATTTTCAGAAGGCATTTGACAAAGTCAGGAAATTGGAAGGTCATAGGATTGGAGGCAGTGTCATATTGTGGAATGGTAGCTGGATAAAAGACAGGAAACAGAGAGAGAGGGTGGGTCTAAATTGTCAGTTTTCCAAATGGAGAAAAGTTGTTAATGGAGTGCCCTGGGGCTCTGTATTGGGACCTGATCTGGAGAAAGGAATAACAAACGAAGTGACCAGATTTACAGATGACACAAAATTGTTTTGAGTCGTTAAATTGGCAGTGAATTGTAAACATAAACATAGAAACAAACTTAGAAATGAAGGTAGAAAAGGACCAAATGGTCCTTCCAGTCTGCCCAGCAAGCTTGTGGTAGCAGACTTATTGGTTAAGGGCAGCAACAGCCGCATGAGCAAGTTACCCCCGTGCTTATTTGTTTTCCCAGACCTTAAAATTTAGTGTCCTTGCCTGGTTGCTGTCTGAATCTGATTCCTCCCCCCCCCCACCCCCCAACCATTAAAGCAAAGAGCAATATTGGAGTTGTTTCAATAGTAGGAAGGCTTATTGGTTAAGACAGTAATTGCACACCTGCGGGTTACCCCCATGCACTCTTTTCTTCATTTCCATCCTAAAGCCTTTAGGGATCCTCAGTGTTTATCCCATGCCCCTTTCTCCACGAAGAAATATTTCCTGATGTTGGTTCTGAGTCATCCTCCCTGGAGTTTCATTTTGAGACCCCTAGTTCTACTAATTTCTTTCCAAAGAACTGGAGGAGATTTGGCTTCTAAATGGTAGATGCAATATAATGTGGAAAAGTACAAAGTAACGCATATAGGAAAAAATAATCCCAACTACAAGTACACTATGCTGGGTTCCGTGTTAGGAGTCATCACCTAGGAAAAGGACCCTGATTCCTTATGCATAATATTTTGAAATCTTCGTTCAGTGTGTATTGGTGAACAAAAAATGAAAATAGAATGACAGCAATTATTTGTAGAGGACTAGAAAACAAAACTGAGAATGTAATTCCCTTGTATAGATCTTGGTATGACTGCACCGTGAGTATTGTGTGCAATTCTGGTCACCCCATCTCAAAAAAGACATGGGAAAGGTACAGAGAAAGGTGACAAAAAGGATAGAGGATGGAAAAGCTCCCTTAAGGAGAAAGGCTAAACAGATTAGGGCTCTTTAGCTTAGAAAACAAGGTGACTGAGAGGATTATGATTGAAATTTATAAAATCACGAGTGGGGTGAAATGGTTATTTACCCTTGTCAAACAACACTTGGACTAGGGGACACGCCATTAAACTAGCAACTGGCAAAATTAAACAAATCATAGGAAATATTTTTTCACTCAGCCAGCAATCTATGGAATCTGTTGCCGGAGGATGTGGTCAAGGAAACTTAACATAGTAGGGTTCAAGAGAGGTTGGACAGGTTCCCGAAGAAAAGTCCATAACCTAGACTGGCCACTGTCCGAGACAGAATGCTGGGCTCGACAGACCTTGGTCTGGTCCAGCATGATACTTCCTATGTTCTTAATACTTGCATTAACTCCTGATTTGAAGTTTCATAATTTTATTTTATTTAGATTTAGCTCATGCCTTTTCATTGGTAGGTCAAAGTGAGTTACATTCAGGTACAGCAGGTATTTTCTCTTTCCCCAGAGGGCTCACAGTCTAACGGGCTGATACAGTAAGATGCGCTCCGGCAGAGCGCACTGTTAGCCCGCTATTGGCCGCGCGTTTTCGATGCGCTATTTTTACCCCTTATACAGTAAGGGGTAATAGCTCGTCGAAAACGCGCGGCCATGTAAATGTGTGTTGATGGGCCTTTTAGTCATTCCCGCGCGATACAGAAAGTAAAATGTGCAGCCAAGCCGCACATTTTAATTTCGGCCGGCACCAGGAAAGTCCACAGAAAAGCAGAAAAAACTGCTTTTCTGTACACCCTCTGACTTAATATCATAGCGATATTAAGTCGGAGGCCCCAAAAATAAAAAAAAATTTAAAATTTAAAAAATTAAAAATCTGCCCGTGGCCCGCAGGTTGGAAGACCGGACGCTCAATTTTGCCGGCGTCTGTTTTCCAAAGCCGTGGCTATGAGCGGGTTCGACAACCGACGCCAGTAAAATTTAGTGTCGGCTGTCAAACCCACTGACAGCCGCCGCTTCTGTCAAAAAGGAGGCACTAGGGACGCGCTAGTGTCCCTAGCGCCTCCTTTTACTGCGGGCCCTCATTTGCATGCGGGCCGATACTAAATCGCGCGCCCAGGACACTGGCCTGTGCGCGCGTCAGGAGAGCGGGCGCTCGCCGGCTCTCCCGCTCTTCTTTCTGTATCGGCCCATAAGTTTGTACCTGAGGCAATGGTTCAAAGCCCAGTGCTCTAACCTCAATGCTGCTACTTGAAAGTACCGAATGTGAATCATGAGGATCTCTATACCCTTGATGCAGGGGAAATATGGTTTATGGTCTAGTCTAGTCACAGTGTGATATTCCTTGTAAGATTAGTTTTAGTTTTGAGGTGAGCCATCCTTTTAGAACTGCATTGTATTTTCAGCACAGAGGGGATTTTATTGCCAGAAAACTAAAATGGAATCATATAATTCCTTTGATCTAATTTTTTTTTCCCCTTGTATGCAAACTATTTTTATGTAGGCAGTATGAGCTAGTTTTAAATATTTGATCTGGACCTGTGCTAATAATTCTGAAGTTGAAAAGTCCTAGCGCTTAAAGATGTAATCAGCTTGTGGTATTTGTTGTTGGCATGTAATTATGTAGCAGTCAGATGTATCTTCCAAATTTGAATGATTGCATCTGCCAAACAGGTAGAAAAGTAAAATGTTAAGCATGGGATTGTGGGTTCTACTTTCCTTCTTAATGATAGATGATGGCTTATTCCTTTTTAGCAGGTAAATAGTAGGAAACCATAAAAAGTTGAAAGCAGCCATCCTCCTTACAGGCAGATACAGTACAGTGCACTCCAACGGAGCGCACTGTTAACCTGCCCTTGGATGCACGTTTTCCCTTACCCCTTATTCAGTAAGGGGCGGAAAACGTGCGCCCAACCCGCGGAACCTAATAGTGCCCTCAGCATGCAAATGCATGTTGATGGCCCTATTAGGTATTCCCACGCAATACAGAAAGTAAAATGTGCAGCCAAGCCGCACATTTTACTTTAAGAAATTAGCGACTACCCAGAGGTAGGCGCTAGTTTCTGCAGGCACCGGGAAAGTGCACAGAAAAGCAGTAAAAACTGCTTTTCTGTACACTTTCTGTCCCGAAAGGTAAAAAAAAAATTTTAAATGGGCCGGTGGCTGTCTGGTCGAAAACCGGACGCTCAATTTTGCCGGCGTCCGGTTTCCGAGCCCGTGGCTGTCAGCGGGCTCGAGAACCGACGCCAGCAAATTGAGCGTCGGCTGTCAAACCCGCTGACAGCCGCCGCTTCGGGTTAAAAGGAGGCGCTAGGGACGCGCTAGTGTCCCTAGCGCCTCCTTTTGCCTGTTTCTACCGCCGGGCCTCATTTAAATAGAGAATCGCGTGCACAGGTGAATGGCCTGTGCACGCGCCGGGAGAGCAGGCGTTCGTCCGCTCTCCCGCGGACTTTACTGAATCGGCCCGTTAATCATTCATAAATCAAACATTCGATTGTTGCTATTGATAAGTAATCTGTGTCTATAGCAGTGGTTCTAAACCCAGCCCTCAGGGTACAATGAATATGCATGCCCTGTTTTCATTGTGTGCAGATTTATCTCTTGCATGTTCTTTGTGGTTATCCTGAAAACCTGACTGGCTAGCTACATCTCAAGGACTGGGTTAAGAACCCTTGGTCTGTAGTATGTGGTATTTGTATGTTTGGAAAATGTGACAGTAGCCTCCCAGTCAACCCTGTCTTGCCATTTCCTCCTCCTGCTGGAGGTGCTGCTTGGGAGATTTCCTGATTGGTGACTGAAGAAATGAGGGCTTAGTGATATTGGTAATTAGTTAATAGATGCAGAGCATATTTGTTTGCTAGTTTAAATATTTTGATCCTGAAAAATTAATGAAAGCAGTCATGCACGATCATTAGCAAAGACATTACTTATTGCCATGTTCATGTTGAATATATAAGGATGTGGCACTTCTGTTTAATTGTGACTTCAGGAATTTTTCACATTTTAATCGGCTACCTCTACAATCAGAACATCTGCCTTATCAAAGAGGGTGTTCTTATAGTGTAGTTGGATGTGTGTATACATTAACTACACGCATGTAAAAAGTGGCTGACACCTGCTTAAAGGGATGCTCTCAGAATTGCTGTAATGGGAACGTGGTAATCTGACATTTATCGGCTGTGCTTGTAGCAGCAAAGATGTGTGAATTATATTGTTGGCACATCCTGCCAAGACTCTGCTGACATTGTTGCATCATTAAAATGTAAAATGAAATTGCACCGCAATTGTAAATATCCACCCTTTTGGCATGGCACTCCGTGGCCTAGAAGCTTTCCAGATTGCTTTAAAAAATATAACCCTCCTCCCCCAGTGACTAAAATACAATTTATGGCTAAATACTTACAAATTATGCAGGGATAGGAAGATTTTTTTTTCTTTACATTTTCAGATTCCTACTTTACCAGTCCTGACAGTATCTTTAGTAACCTGGAGAAGATTTTGTTTTATACCAGATGATGACCACATTTATTTGTCATGGAGAAATGATGACAGCTGCTGAGATGCTCCTGTCTTAGCCTCCTTGGGGAGCAGACTGGGGCTAGGTCTTGCTGCTGGCTAAGACAGTCAAAAGGGCTCGGCTTCTGCCTTACGTAGATATCTGCAGTTCAGTCACATATCATGCCAGAGAATTTCTCTACTATTAAGCAAAGCACATGTCCACAAGGATGGGAATAACCGTTTCCTGGCCAATAAAGTTGCCTCCATTGAATTGAAGGCTAGCTGTTCCAGTCTAGGTGGATGGGCAGCAGACACAAGCTTTTGGAAAATCTGTGACTGATTATCCTCGGAGCTGACAGCAAGGACAAGGTCCAGGAAATATAGGAGATTTGGATGTGTCATGGAAATTAAGAAGGAATGTTGAGGAAGCTTATTTGCAAAAGGATATGTACTCGTAAGCACATCTTTTTTTTCCCATTTTTTAAAGAGCTAAAGGTATGTTTTTAATACATTGTTGGTTTACAGTAAATTGTAGTGGATGGAACAAAAATAGGTCTTGTTTTAACAAGAGTTGGGTATTCTGAATATTGCTGTACATTTGTTATAAATGAGCTCCGGTGTGTCAGGCATGAGGATAGTGCCAATTAAATATTAATCTCCCTAGTTACAATGGAATTATAAAAATGGCTTTTTTTTCTTCCTGAGAAATGTACCTTGCATTATTTACATGAAAATGCTGGTTTGGCTTATCTGTCTTAGGATCAGTTTGTCTTTGTTTCACAATCTTTCTACAGAAGAAAATGCACTCCACCCTCACCATGTGCAGTGTGCAGCTGTAATTACTTACCTTTATATTTTGACCCCGATAATTACTTTTCTTGTTTTGTAGGTTTTAGACTCAGAAAAAAATATCCAAGAATTAGCCTTTGCTTTTATCTGTTGGCATGAAAGGGTAAATAAATAATGCATCTGGTCCTTGTTTTTCTTGCCTTAAATGACCGTAATGATTGGCTTCCTATGTGGCATTGTTTCAGCAGCTCTCAAGATTTTGTGTAGCTAGCTGTTCACAGCAGCTGAAACTGAAATATATATTATGGAAACCTGTGAAGCTGAGGCTGGGTTTCCCATCCCCAAACAAGGAACTGTTCATGTTACGCACAGGCATGTGGAAGAAAAGATTTATTTCTGCTGAGCCTCTCCTTTTCTGTTCCACCCCACAGCAATGCTCTAGGCGAGAGAGTGGGGTGCGAAAGGCTGAACCTAACTGTGTAATCTTAAATGGGGGGAAGGGATCCCCAGGTTACAGATATTGCTTTATCTGAGCCAGTGAGCCAAGATAATTCCTTTATAAGCCACAAAAACGTTGCTGATCCATGTTGATAGGTGATACGTACCTAGCCACACACAAGCTAGCTTTCTGTGTGGTTTTTTTCCTTTGCTTTGTGCGTATGCGGTTTAATACTTAGTTTTAAAATGTTGAAATCTAATATTTTCAGTTCTAGTGTAGTTTATAATGGTTTCCCTAGTCTTAATGTTAACTACTTTATAATCGATGCAAAATAAATGAATGTTTTTTGTAAGTGAAAACATGCACACAACGGGTCGTTTTTGATGTAATGTATTCACTGTTTGGATTTATATAGCACCTCGCATCTAGGCAGGGTCCTAATATGCTTTACAACAGGGAGGTATTTTCAAAGGGACCTCTGCAGGAAAAAGTGTTTTATGCACCGAAATCACCTTTTCCCAGAATTGCCTGCCTGGTGTGCGACTTTTGTACAGGTGTCATGTTCAAGCGTAAGTTTTACTTGGACTGATCACAGACAAAGTTGGGTGTACATACATGCTTTGGGATTTTGTAAAATATGTGTATGTAGTAAGTTTTGCTGAAAAAAAATTCTGTGCACATTTTAGCCTGTGCAAGTGTGTGTGAGTTTTGGTAGGAGGATTTTCAAAGCGGATTTATGCATTAGTTCTGCTTTAAAGACTGGTGTAGCTTACATGCGAATTTACCAGCTAATTTATGCACAGTATTAGAAAATTTATTTATTTATTTATTTATTTATTTAGGGTTTTTATATACCGACTTTCTCGATATGCAAATCAAATCAAGACGGTTTCCAAAGAACAAAACTTTCGCCGTAAGGCGTTACATTAAACAATAGAGTATTGAACAGGTAACGTTCGGGTTTAATGCTCTACCTCTGGGGTGGATGACCTTACTGTTTGTATTTGTGGGTAAAAAAAAGGTGTTATGCTTGTAGAAATGCACTTTTCGAAAATTGCCTGCTAGGCATTCTCCTAGGACAAGCAGGATGGTAGTCCTCACACATGGGAGACATCAGATGGAGCCCGGCAAGGAAAACGTTTGGCAAGGTTTCTAGAAACTTTTAACTGGCATACCGAGCATCCCCAGTATGCCACTATCCACGAGGAGTCCCTCTTCAGTCTCTTTTTCTGCGAAACTTTCACCTCGTGACTGTGAAGCTCATGCTATTTTTTTGTGAAAAACTGTTCCAATCGTATTTTTTCTTTTATTTATTTATTTATTTATTTATTAAGGCTTTTATATACCGACTTTCTTGATACAAATCAAATCAATTCGGTTTACAATGAACTAAGCAGAATATACAATTAACCAATCAACAAGAGATACGGAGCATACAGTTACATTATAACAAGGAAGCCTTAACTTGGAGTAGGAAAATAAAGAAGGGGTGAACGGAGCAATAAATATATAAATAAAGTGAAATAAAATAGAATAAATACTATATACAGAAGAGGGGGCAAGGGGCCAACCTCTCTTTAATGGATATTATGCATGAAAAATTTGGAGAGTTTTGTTTACAGAGATGTGTGGTGTACAATTCTAGATCAGGCAATGGAGTTTGTAGTGGGGAAGGCTTGGCTGAACAGCCATGTCTTTAGTTTCTTTTTAAAAGTTGTTAGACAAGTCTCCAGTCTGAGGTCCGGAGGCATGGCGTTCCACATGGAAGGGCCTGCGGTAGAAAAAGACCGGTCTCTGAGGTTTGCGTGGTGCACTAATTTGATTGTAGGAACGTGTAAAGATCCCTTGTAAGCATCCCTTAAAGGCCTGGCTGTCGAGTGCAGTCTGAAAGGATGAGACAGGTCAAGCGGGGTTTGATGGTGGATATTTTTATGAATGATTGTGAGAGATTTATGGAGGATCCGGAAATTTACTGGGAGCCAGTGGAGATCTTTTAGAATAGGAGAAATATGCTCTCTCCGATTGGTATTTGTCAAAATCCTTGCCGCTGTATTTTGTAGTAGCTGGAGCGGTTTAATGGTAGAGGCTGGAAGACCATGCAGAATGGAGTTACAATAGTCGATCTTGGAGAACAGAATGGCTTGGAGGACGGATCTGAAATCGTAGTGGAATAGGAGCGGTTTGAGTTTTTTGAGTACTTGTAACTTGTAAAAGCACTCCTTAGTAGTGTGTTTTATAAAATGCTTTAGGTTCAGGTGACTGTCGATTAAGACTCCAAGATCTCTGGCGTGTGATATATGTGGAATATTTTGTGATTGGAGAAGTATGGGACTACCTTCTGGAGTAATTAGCAAGAGTTCGGTTTTAGAAGTGTTGAGCACAAGGTTGAGGCTGGATAAGTAGTGGTTTATAGTTTGTAGATGAGAGTTCCATAACCTGAGTGTTGAGTCCAATGATTTGGATATAGGGATTAAAATTTGAAGGTCATCTGCGTAAATATAAAATTTGAGTTTGAGGTTTGAAAGTAGGTGGCAGAGGGGGAGAATGTAGATATTAAACAGGGTGGGTGATAGGGAAACTCCAGTTTCTTGTCGCACAGGGTCCCTCTACCTCCAGGGTCTACTTAGTGGACATTGCGGTAAGTCTTACATTCGCTGTCTATTTCCTGGGGGGCCGCAGGTCATCGACCGTATATTGGATTCTTTTCCTATGGTTTGTCTGGCTTTCGCCGATGCCCCAGTGCCCCAGACTGTGTCCATCACAGACACCCATGAGGTCTGTATTTTGTGCCTGGAGGCATCACATGATATCCAGGAGTGCGTTTTCTGCGCCCAGATGACACCGAAGGGCCGTCGCGCACTCCTACGTAAAATGAACAAACTCTTCAGCACCAGCAAGTCTGAGCCCTCAACCCTGGTGTGGGGATGTGTGAGGTCTTAGCAACCCCAGCACCCATGTTATCTTCCCCGTCACCAGTTTCTTCGGTGGAACTGGGCACGGGGGATTGTCCGCTTTCTGTTTCTTTGCGTTCCAGGTCCAGATCATTGCAATCTCCCGTGGCTCCGGGAAATGACCGGGCCGAGCATCCGGGGGAAGTCAATAAAGCATTGCCATTGATCGCCATCTTCCCATGGCTCCAAGCTCGGGAAGGCACAAACACCAGCCAAGCTGCTCCCGAAGCAGCCCCGACCCGAGGAAGCATCGCCCTCCATTGAGGCAGAAGGCTTGAAGTGATCCCCACTGGTTCCGGTGATGGGCACCAATCCCCCTCAGAGCTCCGATGAGGATCTGGTTTCTCCTCCTCCTTCTCAAGCTGACTTCTCTTTGTCAGCATTCAAGGAGGAGTTGGAGTGCTGGATATGGTTGGTGGTCAGGTGAGAGCCCTACAAGGTATCGAGCCACCGGTCCCATCGGGGCCGCCACCAGAGCCTGCTCCAGCAGTGCTCGCACAGTTGCTGGTGCAGTTGTACTGACTTCTCGTACTGCCAACACAGCCTCTCCCAGTACCCTGGGTGCCCTTGATGCCGCACGGGGCACTGGAGCGGCCTCCACTGGAGACTATTCCAGTGTCCAGTTCCTCTGATGAGGGGGATCTATCAGGGTCGATTGTCCCGTTTTCATGGAAGGCACCCTGTTCAGTTTTGCCTATTCCGGGTCCCTCAGGCTCGGTGCCTTTGGGCTCCCCGATTCCCTCCATGCTTCCGGTGCCCACAGTTCCGATGCACTCTTTGGTGCCCATGGAACCTGACATTTTGTTGGCTTTGTGACAGTTATGGCAGAATTGGTACCATTCCAGCTTCTGACCGAGCAGGACTCCAGACGCAAAATGCTGGAGGCCCTCCAATTTGTGGATGCCCCTAAGAATGTTGTAGCAGTGCTGGCACATGACATTTTCAAAGATCTGTTTCTTTGACTGTGGGAGCATCCCATTTTGGGTACCCCCTGTAAACTGAAAGACCGATATGGTTTACTTGGTACAACCCACCATGGGGTTTGAGCACTGCCAGCTTTCACACCAGTCTGTGGTGGTGGAATTTGCCCTAAAAAAGACAGAGATCGCGGACCCTTGTTTCGGCTCCTACAGGTCGCAATCATAGGGCACTGGACACTCTAGGAAGGAAAGTCTTCCAGGGGTCTGTGTTGGTGGCCTGGATTGCATGTTACCAATTATATATGAGCCAAAACTCCAGAAACCTCTGGAAGGAAGTGCAAGATCTGGTGGACTGTCTCATGCAACAATTTCAGGAGGACTTCCTGAAAGTGGTTCAGTAGGGTTTAGAATGTGATAAACATGAGGTCCAGTCCGCATATGATATTTTTGAAATGGCGGCAAGGGTAGCTGCAGCGGGCATTGGCCCTCGGTGCATGGCCTGGCTTCAGGCCTCGGACCACTGGCCAGAGATACAGGAGCATATTGCGGATCTGCTCTGCACTGGTGAATATCTTTTTGGAGATAAAATCAAGGAATTAGTGACACAGCTGAAGAATTATCACAAAACCCTCCATTATCTGTCCACCAACACTTCAGACCCTCAGTCCTTTGGCAAAAAGTCATCGAGGCAGGGATCTAGATGTCTCTTCTACCGCATCGCTTGAAGAAATACTATCCTCCAGCAGTTAGGGCGAGATCCCAACATGCTGTGCCTAGAGTCCCATATATGCCAGCCGCGAGCCACTCATCCTCAGCCAGCCCCGCAGCAGGGCCCTGCCCTGGGGTTTTGTGACTGGCTGTGAGGGAGCTTAAGTCAGCCACCCGTGCCTGCAACGAGCGCGCCCCCCCCCCCCCCCCCCCCCCCCCCCGGTTGGATGCCGCCTGCATTCATTTGCAGACAGTTGGCTGTCTGTTGTTCGGACAGACTGAATTTCCAAAGGGTCCCTCTGAAATCATCTTCTTGCCCCTCTTGGGGGTTTTCAGTGAATCAGCAGATGCTTTGAGCAGAGTTCTCTGCCCTTCTAACAGCTCATGCTATCAAACCCGTTCCGCCAAGTCAGGGGCAGTGGGTTTTACTTCAGGTATTTCCTGATTCCCAAGAAAACAGGAGGTCTCTATCCTAACCTGGACCTCAGGGCTTTAAATAAATTCATCATAAGGGAAAAGTTCAAAATGGTTGCACTGGGTGCCCTAATCCCTGTCCTACGGACGGGGGAGTAACTTTGCTCCGTCGACCTGAAGGACGTCTATACTCACATTATAATCTCTCCTATCCACCGGAAGTACCTCCTATTTCTGGTAGGGAGGAACACTTTTAGTATCTGGTACTACCCTTTGGCCTAGCGCCTGTACCCCACATCTTCACAAAGTGCCTAGCGGTGGTGGGTGCTTAGCTCAGAAAACGTTGTGCAGGTCTTCCCCCTTCCTGGATGATTGACTCATCAAGAGCACCACCAGGCTGGGTGCACTGCAGTTTCTTCAGTCTTCTATTCAGATCCTGGAGGCCTTGGGTTTTCTGATCAACTACTGGAAGTCCCAACTGGTCCCTAGCCTGCAGCTGGAGTTTATTGGGGTGAGGTTAGACATGGTTCAAGCCTGGGCGCTTCTGCTCTGGGACCAAGCGCTTACCCTGGGGTCCCTGGCGGAAGTGATCTCCGAGACATCAGATCTCTGCGTGCAGGATGCTGTCTCCTGGGCCACATGGCAACATCCATGTCATGCTCTTTGCTCGACTGCACGTGTGCAGGACACAGTGAACATTGCAGTCCCAGTGGTGTCAGGCCACCAAGGAACTTCGGGTGTGCATCACAGTCACCCTCGCCACTTCGGGAATCCTTATGGTGAGAGACCTGTTTCAGTTTGGATGTAGGGTTCCCTTTCCAGTTTTCTCCCCCTCAAAATACTCTCACTATAGATGCTTCCCACATGGGCTGGGGAGCCATGTTGCGGATCTCTGCACCTAGGGGCAATGGTCCATACAGGAGAAGCAATGCCAGATAAATTTCCTGGAGCTCTGTACGATCTGGTACATGCTATGGGTGTTCTCTGTTGGCCAGGCAATCCCGGTAGTTCTGGTTCAGACCGACAGTCAAGCGGTGATGTGGTACCTGAACAAGCAGAGAGGCATGGGGTCATTCCTCCTAAGTCAAGAAGCGGTCCAGATCTGGTCCTGGGCTCTGTCCCACAGCATCCTGCTTCGTGCCATGTACTTGCTGGGAACCAAAAATGTAGCAGCGGTGGATGATCTGAGTCGCTCTTTCCACCCTCATGACTGGTCCCTAAAGCAGGAGGTTGCAGATCAGACAGCAGACATCGGATGCCTTCGCTCGCCATTGGGGCACTAGCCTCCTATATGCATACCATCTGCTTCCGCTAGTGCTGAAGACTCTTCTGAAACTCCAGCAGGGCTGGGGAACTTTGATCCTGATCGCACCCAATTGACCGAGGCAAATCTGTTTTCCGCTTCCAAGCTCCGATCAGTCTGGGGAACCTCCCCAGACCTAGTCATGCAGGATCAGGGCAGGTTACGTCATCCCATTCTTCAGGCCTTATCTCTCACGGCATGGATGTTGAAAGGATGACCTTGCAGACCCTGGGCCTTTCTGAAGAGGTGTCTCTGGTCCTAGTAGAATCCAGGAGGCCTTCTGCTAGGAAGTCTTACTGTCTGAAGTGGAAGAGGGTTTTCAATTTGGTGTCAGAGCCATGGTTTGGATCTATTCTCCCTGCTCCACCTTGAAGCTTCTTGACTACCTGTTGCACCACTCGGAGGCTGGCTTGAAGGCCACCTTAGTGAGGTTCCACCTCAGTGCTATTGGGGCCTATCATCAAGGGGTGGATGGCTCACCCATCTCAATGCAGCCTCTCATGGGGCGCTTCATGTGAGGCCTACTTCAGTTCAAGCCTCCAATCTGGCCCCTGGTGGTGTCCTGGGACCTCAGTGTGGTCTCGGCCCACCTCATGAGGGCTCTTTGAGCTCGTGCGATCTTGTGACCTGAAGTGTCTGTCCTGGAAGGTTATCTTCCTAGTTGCGGCCACCTTGGCGTGCAGGGTCAGCGAACTTAAGGCTTTGGTGTCGTACTCACCTTATAAGAAATTCTTTCACGATAGGATTGTGTGCAGAACCACCTTATGTTCCTGCGAAAGATGGTGATGGAATTTCATCTCAACCAGTCTATTGTCCTGCCCACCTTTTTTCTGAAGCCGCATTTGCACCAGGGCAAGCGGGCTCTGCACACCTTGGATTGCAAGAGGGCCCTAGCCTTTTACTTGGTCTGTATGGCGGGCCACAGGCAGTCCATTCAACTCTCTTTTTTGACAAAAACAGATTAGGAGTTGCCGTGTCAAAGCAGACCTTATTGAATTGGCGAGCAGATTGTTTTTCTTTCTGCTATATGCAGGCGGGACTGCAGCTTAGGGGCCATGTCAGGGTTCAATCTTTAAGAGCCATGGCAGCTTTGGTAGCCCACATGTGTGTGCAGTGCCTGTGGATGAGATCTGCAGGGCTGCAACTTGGAGTTCCCACCACACCTTCGCCTCGCCTTACTGTCTGGATAAGGTCAGCTGACGTGACAACAGTTTTGGCCAGTCTGTCCTCTGTAATCTTTTCCAGCTGTGAAACCCAACTCTCCCTGCATTGGGCCCCTGTGTCGGCACCTGTTAAGTGCTGGCTCCTTATAGTTGGGAGCAGCCTATAGCTAGGTATTCACCTATGTGTGAGGATACCATCCTGCTTGTCCTAGGAGAAAGCAGAGTTGCTTACTTGTAACAGGTGTTCTCCTAGGACAGCAGGATGTAGATCCTCACAAAACCCACCCACCACCCCGCGGAGTTGGGTTTCTCCTAGTTTTTTTTCATAATTCTATGTTACAAGACTGAAGAGGAACCACGCATGGATAGTGGCATGCTGGGCATGCTCAATGTGCCAGTCAGTTTCTAGTGCCGGGCTCCATCTGATGATGTCACCCATGTGTGAGTACTAACATCCTGCTGTCCTAGGAGAACACCTGTTACAGGTAAGCAACTCTGCTTTTCCAAGTGTGCGGTTGGAAGAGGCTTACATTTACATGCATACTATAGAAAATTCAAGAGTGTGTGTACGTTTTCTCATGTAAAACTACCTGCACAAAATAGCATGTGTAAATGTGTTTGGATAGCTGTCACATTGAAAACTGGGGCAAAGTCAGTGAGTAAAAAGCACCTGTGGACTTTGCACTGATGTTGGTAGTTAGGGGGTAATTTCTAAGTGACTTATGTAGTGTCAAATGAGCATCAGAATTGAAGGGGTTGTGTTGTAGAATTTCTCTTTGCTTGCAGTGCCGTGTTTTAAATACTGGTTCATATCTCCTCAACGTAAACACGTTTAGTCCGTAAGTACCATTCCAGCATAACTGATTCTCATTCACACAATGTAGTGCATCATTCAGAACAGAAAAGAAAGAATAAAACAACTTTTATTGGACTTTTGGTCCAACTTTTTGACAAGTACTGTTAGTCTTCTTCCTTTTGGCACACTGAAGCGCAACTGGGCCTCAGTCATCTGTGCCTACTAAGATGCACCTAAAATATGGGGAAAAAACTGTTTTTTAAATAAATAAATACAGGCTGTGTCCTTGGAGTAATATGCAGTGCTATGTTATAGCACTATAGATTTGTGGTTTCTGTGGTATAGATATTTCCACCTGTAGTTTATATGCAAACAAGTCTTAAGCCTTAATGATATAGGTTATGAAAAAAAACAATGAAAAGTGTGTGTGTGTGTGTGTGTGTGTGTATATATATATATATATATATATGTTCATAGACTATATCATTAGCTGTCAAGTCCTGTGAGCATGTAATGTGAAACATTCATCCTTTAAATAGTTTGCTTAAATTGCCCACTTCTTTCCAGAGCTTGACTAGGCATTTGATTTGTCATCCTG